>NC_045482.1:12652832-13956394 GCF_009650955.1 Corvus moneduloides | reverse complement strand
ATTACTGTTCTACTCTCAGGAAAGGACATGCAGATGCCTGAGGGTAGGGTGGGCTCTCCTTCTGCAGTCACTTACATGCAAATGGCACATCCTTGGCACTCAGAAAAGCAGCCCAAGAAATGTTTCTGCCTCTGGTCAGGCCTGATGAAGGTCCCTCAGTGTGGAAGTCTGTTGAGTGCTGTGCATGGCAACAGTGCATTATCTCCCTCAGAAACTTCAAGCCTTCTGTTGAAGATGAGTGTGTATGGACAAGATTTCTCCCTCAGTGTATCTCTGCAGGAAGTACCTCTGCAGGGTGTACCTCCACATTTTTAAAGGGAGAAGACAAGGGAAAGCACAGTGATGGGCTAAGGGAAGATGTGGTTGAGGCTTTTGTTACAAGGACAGAGGGACCTATTGTGGCACTGTCTGGTCTGCTGAACTCCAGGCTCTGGACCTCCTCAGCCACACTGATCAACAGTTTGATCCAGCTGTAGGCATGATGGATGACCATCCACCCAGCATGACCACCCCCTCAAGGGAAAGGGAGCACCTGTGGAGAGGACTTCTCTTTTTACCTCTATCTCTAGCACTGCTGGGTTAATGTTGTGTAGAGGGACAGTCTCCAAGAACAGAATTACTCATTAAAATCTCTTGTAGCAAGTTTTCTCCAAAGGAAAATATCCTTTTTATAACTCACTCTTCCCTTACAAACACATGCACACCTCCTGTTTCGTTAATGTCTGGCTGACCATTCCCCTTGTGGGTTGACCCCAAACACCAGATAAAAGTGAATGTCAGATGGGAATGTATGAATCCCACTTCCTTCCACTGAAACCAGGCAGAATAATTCCTGTAATGATTTGCAAAACAGTCATTATTTTAATTTGTAGAACAAGGACACTGACTTTCACCGCCAAAGGGCCTGTGTTGCAGCCTGTTGGGGTTGTACTTTTCCTTTCCATTTCAGAGTGGCCCAAATCCCAGTATGGACAGCTATAATAGGACCTCAGTTTCCTACACACCCACCTCCTGGCTTCCTGTGCAAAGATTGGGTCAGGTCTTCTCTGTTCCTGCTTGGTTGATAGTCTTTCTCCCATTTCTTAGCAGATCCATCCCCCCTCCAAGCACAGCAGGGCCAAACCCATGTTTTTGTTCCTGCTCTTGGATCATAACTTTGTGATGGATCACTCATTAGCCCTGGAGATTGTCCCATTTCAGTTCATACATTTTCCTGCTTCAGGTCCCTAGCCCAGAGAAATGGTCATCTCATTCCTGAAGGTCTTCTGCCTTGGAGGCAAATCAGTTTGTGCAGAGTGCAGGTAAATCACGAAGCACGCAAGCTTTTGGAATTAAAAGGTGTCGAAAGAAGGAGCAAATAGGGAAAGGGGCAAGTCATGTTTGTGGAGCCTTTTCCTTTTCAATGAAGAGTGGCCCCAGCCCTCTGCTGCATGCCTGCTTTCTCCTTGCCAGTGTATGAAAGGGCAGGCTGAAATTTCAATGCTAAGTCCATCCCAGGAGGATGCTTTCCTAATTCTTTCTGGGGGAGTGGCTTGCAATTCCTGCCTGCCTGGAGCTCCTAGTTCTGCTTATTTTAAATTAAATGCCTCGTTTCCCAGCATGCTTACATGATGGCTTTGTGTCCCACACAGCTGAGTGCTCATTCCCCACCTCCGGCCCTGCACTGGAGACACGCACACACTGCTTTGCTCAATATAAAATTCTAGCTAGAGAAATTACTGTCAGATCAGGCAGATGGACACAAGAAAGCATTTGCTGCTCTTCCTTTCCTCCTCTGTCTATGTGTGTGCAACCCCGCCTGGCTTGGGAGGGCAGAGGCAGCTGCTCCTGGAAAGAATGAGACAGATTTTCTTTATTATTCTATCAGGGCAGGAGAGAGCAAAGCACTTGACATGAGAGAGTGTCCCTTGAGGTGGCTGAGGCCTGGCTGGGTTGTCAGAGTCGTACTTTCCATGAGGACAAGAGCAGAGCAAAATTAGGGTTGGTGGCTGTTGTAGCAGTCGATGAAGTAAAAGGCTTAGCCTGCTGTTTCCTTTCTCATCACTTCCATACTCATTTGTTAAGGTGGATGGCAACATGTCAATTTGCCTCTGGTTACTATGGGGTTTCTTTTATTCCAAGCATGGCCATGTCCAGCAGCATCTGGAAAGGCATAGTGGCAGAAGTTGCAATCTCTACATAACGGAGTTTTCAGGGAAAGGAGCTGGGTTCAGGAACCTGACACCAGAGGTGTCCATCGCAAAAAATCAGTATTGAAAGTCAAAGGGGCTATGCAAGATTTGCAGTGCTTATCTGAGATCAAAATATGGACATTCGTTATACATTAAAAAAAGAGCTCTTTCTGCTAAGCCAGACAGCTGGTCAAAATTGCACAAACACTTTGCAATCAAAACACATCTCAATAGCTGTGATTTTTTTGCCTGTGGCCATGCGTGGATGTCACCTCTAAGGGGCAGTGTGTGTGTGCGCATTGCGAGGCTGGGATCAGCCGGGCAGGGAGAACCGACTGCCGACATCATTCCGCAGGGGCAAGTTGTTTTTCTGGCTGAGAAACAAGACATAATATATAAAATTGCTCTAAGGATAAGAATAGCAAACATGCTGCATAAATAATGTAAAGCAAGAAGAAAGTCCGGCATTGTTTAGAATATTTTATGAGGAATTTATTACTGTTAATTGAAGGGGAGAGATTGATCACAGAGGAATCTAGCTCATTATTTAACAAAACCTGGATAAATGGTGTGTCATTTCTCTGTTCTGCTTAGCATTCTCCTTCTGAAACCTTTCTGTTTATGGAAAAAAAGGCATTTCAAACCAGATACAAAGTGAAGCCCCAGGACCCCCCTTCCATTCCCACATAAATACATAATAAAATAAAGACAGGCAGGATATAATGCTCTCTCTCCTTCCTTTTCTTTTCCTGCTCCCCGACATTTTGAAATTCCTGTTGAACCTCAGCATGTAAACAAGGGCACCAGAAATGGAGGAAGGGAGGAATCCACTGTGCTGTGCCCCACATCCCCTGATCTCGGGATCCCTGGTTGCATGCGGCAGGCAATTAGAATGCTGATCGTTCCAAGCAGCAGTTGCAACAGCGCTGTCAGCTCCTTCAGCAAGGAGCCCTGCCAGCTATCGATCCGGCACTGGGAGTCACCCCAGTGCATCGGCGCCCAGGGCCTGATTCTCACCAGCAGGACACTTTTGATAACAAGGTTGCCTACGTGAGGTGGTTTAAAAGGTCTTTGCTGTTAATTTGCTAGGAAAAGAAGCAGAGGGAGGTGAAAAGCCAGCACATTATGCGAATTTTTTTCCCCCTTTTTTCTGCTTTCATTTCAGATGTAGTCTCCAGCCTTTGAATAGATGCCCGTAATGAGCTGGCTCTAAACAGAAATACTACCAGAATTGAAATAAGACAACACTAACTTGGACATGCACTGGAATGCTGATTATATCCAACCCATTTCAGCCACTCTCTGATGCCTGTGTAATATTCATTTTTCAATTATCAGCATCAGACTAGTGAAACTAAAAGGCACTGGGAAGATATTAGAGTCTAACCTTGCTTTTTCCATGCTGAAGTTGAGAAGATTGGTCAGCTGAGAACTGCTGGATTCAGTCTCAACAGCAATAGAAACAAGTGAGAGGGTTCCATCACCAAGCAAATAATTTCCAAGCCGCTCAAACAACACTGTGATGGCATTGGAGAGGACCAAACTGGATGAACACAGAAGAAGCAGGGCTCTCTAGAGGCACAGTGATAAGCTTAATCTCCCACCCCCACAGCTGCAGAGATATAAGTTCTAGACAGTCTCACAGGACCACACATGTCCCTGAGTGAGAATTACATGGTCTGATCTCACAGCAGCAAGGTAATTTTCAAGTAAATCTTGATTTTACTAGCTGTGTTTAAAAAAAAATCCCCAAAGCTCAAATTATCTCCATTTGGTATTTTATTCCTAATTAAACATTTTGATTTTCAGTTATCAGCGTGACATTTTTATTTTTGAACCTCCATTTTATTTTGATTTTGTTTACACAATGTACAGATCAGCAAAACTACTTGAATACAAATTTTCATTCAATCCAAAGCAAACTTTCTTTCAGTCTTCAGTGTAGCAATGTTTTTGTACTTGACGTCAGACTAAAAGTATTTTCACCCCATCTTTTTCCCCTGAAACTGCTAATACATCAGTGTTTAACTATAGTTTCAGTGGACCCTTCCTTTCTGTACCTCCCAGAAGGACTGAACGACAGCTAATGCTTTGCAGGGTTCAGGTTTTATGAGATCATCAAGACAGACCCTCTTTCTGGACATTTCCTGGTACCAGGGGCTCCCAGCACTACCCAGGGCACCATATAACAAAGAGAATTGTGATTTCTTTTAAAATGGCATCAGATCATTCTTCCTGAGATTTGTCAGTGCTCTGCAATACAGTTCATTAGCAGCTGCTTGTGTAAACATTTGAGAGATGATTGTCTGTTTGCATGGCTAATAATATATGAAGCTTAGTTATGGGCAAATTTTTGAGGTTTTAGCTTTCTTGGGCTTTTGTTCTTTCTTTTTTGAATTTCTATAAGGCTTTAATGAAAATCAGGCCTAATTAAGTCTGGGAAGTTGTGTTTTTTGTCTGTGCCTTGATTATTGCAAAGAAAACTCAAGGGCTGTAAGGGACAACAGCCGATTAAGATTAAGAAGAAATCAAAGTATTTGGGTACTTTTTCTAAGTACTCACCTGTATCATTCTGCAAAATATTCCCACAAACCCAAGGGAAATCCCTGGGTCTGAGCTGTAGCACATGGGTGTTATTGCAGCCATGCTAACCTGCAACAGAAATAATTACTTTGACTGACCTTGTTTGGATTTGAAATGATTTCTGAAACAGCCAGAGAAGAAGCTGCCCCTCAGAAGCCACAAAATGTCACTGGTGGATTGCTTTGAGGTTTATGTCTAGGATGAGGTGAGGAGCTGGTCTCTGAGTGGGAAGGGGCAGCACATTTCCCTGCTTTGTCTTTCCCTACCCGCATAGGTGTTCCCTGGCATGGATGAGTCCCCGGTAGTGGGGTGACCTCTCCTTGGGTGGGCTGCTTTGTCCCTGCTGAATGGGCCTTCCTGCACCTCAGAATTCTCCAATGGCTTGTTAGTTTTCATGCCTGTCCCTCTCCACTACCTGTACAGAGAAACTCCAAAACCAGCAGCTCTAGAAGTCAGGCATGCCATGAATCTATCACAGATTTTTTCAGTATAGATGCTGTATTAGGCAGGTAAGTTTGTTTTCAACTGCACAGTCGGCTGTTTAAATACGGCCCCAGCTGTCCTGTGATAGAACTGCTACACTGACATTTTATTGTGTTTTTTTAGAATCAGATTTAGTCAAATGGTTACAAATAATTTGAACTTTGGGAAGTAAAATCCTGGGTTTTTTTCCTGTGGGCTCAGTGCTAGAGAAAACAGGTGATTCATGATGCGACATTATGCTCTTCATTTGAGTGCTGCAAAGATTAGATTAAGCTTCTTGTGTACAGTGTGTGTGACCGAGCCAAAACACTGCCGTGGAAAATCTGGTCCCTTCTGCTGCAGCGCTGAGCACACAACTCCTCGCTTTGGGAGCCCTAATGGTGCCCTAATGGTGCCGAGGGTCAGGCCAGGCACCAGTGCTCAGCTATGGGTCAGCATTCATGGCTCTGTATTTGCATGTCTTTGTGTGTCCCTCGGGTCCATTTATCTTAGGTCTAGCAGGATGGCCCTTCTGTGTCCTAGCGCATTTGCAGACAGTGACACAGAGCTGTGATATTCCCCTCCTCCACCTCGTCTAACTGCTGAAATTGAGAGAATTGTAACAGAGTGATTTCCAGCAGAGAATAGGAATCAAGAGCAAGGGACTGAACCCTCACATGTATTCATGACCATGCACACTTTTATGGACCCAATAGTACTGTCAAGCATTTCATGGGGCTTTCTATCAAGGACACTATATAACAATAAGTTGTATTGTACTGCACTTTCAGTGAATATATGAGGTAATTGGTGTGCAGTTCCCTAGACTAATACTGGAAGACAGGCACCTGTAGACACAGAAAATGAAGTTTAAAAATCTCTTTGCTGACTGTGTTCCCCCAGCTGGGAGAGGAAAGCACAGCCAGTAACAGCCACAGATTAGTTGTTCTTAACCCTCTTTAAGGCTGGGTCACATCCCTCCACTGCTGCCCCATCTCACTAGGATGGAGCTGGGGACTGGTTTAATTTAGCAGTGGGGGGAGGGGTGTATGCTTACACCCCCTGCCCCTTTCTATGCCCCAGAAGAGGCTTGCCCCCTTTCCACAGTGTTAAGCTGAAATGTTAGCCCCAGGACACAAGGTGTTCAGCACACAGAAGGCCAGGAGAGTGAGGAGAAGTCCCTGCAACCCTGCGTCACAGTTCAGGCTGCTGTGAAGGACTGACTGCTCCCAGGCAGGATGTCCCCCTGATAGCTCTCAGGGGCTGTGTAGCACGTGCTGTCATGGCCACTCATGGAGCACTTGGGGGACAGAGAGAACCAAGCCTGCAGCTCTCTTCTGAGCAGTTTTCCTAGGCCACCACAGGTAATACAGGAGATGTGGGCTGCAGGCAGGGAGCCACCCTGTATTTTCTCTGCAGTTGCATTCCAACTAGGTATTTATCATAAGACCTGTCTCTTCCCATTCAAGGTCTGATCTGTTAATCTATTGTGCAGCTCTAGTCAGCTGGATCACTTAGGTTACCTCTTCTGGGCATGGTGTAAATCCTCCTTGAAACCAGCCCTCAGCACAGTGCATGGCTGGGAATCCTCCTGCTGCTGAAGTGCTGGATATGAGCTACAGCCAGGAGGAACACTGTATATTTTTTTTTCTTGTTCTCTCTTACTCTGTGAGCCATCACAGAGCCATTTCATTGAGATGTTGAGTTCCAAATGTCTGGAATATAATTAGGCTGAGTCATCTTTTCATATATATTTCTTTATTATTTTTATTTCTAACATTTACCCACTTAACCGTGAACAATGATATTTATGGGGTGCATGTCCATCCATACAAAAATATTGCTGGTAGTATGCCCAGGGACATCCACTCACTAGGCAGCAGGACTTCAAAAATGTAGGCAGTGTATTAAAGCCCACCCATAGTGATTTATCCCCTGACTTAATTTCCACAGGAGGAGGTCACAAGGGCAGTTCTGCCATGTTCACAGTGGCCAAAGAGCAGCTTACTGCGTTAGAAGCACTGTGCACCATGGTAATATTGCACTCAAGGCAATCCATTACCCACTGCTGCCAGGGCTAGTTATGGATTCAGATCACCTACCCCTGTGTGGGAATGTGAACTTGCACATCACTGGAAAGCCCGGAGCTTTATTTCCACCACACTGTGTATGCAGGCCTGTCAGAGAGTGTCATCTTCTGAACAATTGACAGAGCAGGTGGAAAGCACAAAGAAAAGTGACTTGAGAAAGGAGAGGAGACCTGTGACACAGAGATTTGTCTCTCATAATAGAACAATGAAAAAGGCAGCAGCGGGATTTTCAAAGCAACATCCTAAGAAACAATGAAATGGTTCTGTGGACATTCCCCATCAGATGTAGCTCTTCATGGCAGAGCAAGAAGAGATAGCACACTGTAAACTCTCTGAAGGCAAGACCAGTGTTTGTAGTCTGTGTGCAGCAAAATAGTGAGCCAGTCTATGTATGACCTGTCTTCCTGGGTGCTACTCAAAAGCAAAGGCTCCTAACAGAGCAAAATCATAAACAGAAGCAAGTATGTTTGTCAATCTGCCTCTTTATAAGAAGATTGTATAGTTACCCACTAGCTATATAGCAACTGTGTTGTGATAAGGAAAAACAGATACTGTATCTGGAATCAAACCTTTTTTTTAAGATGGCTGTGGTATTACAATCTAAACCTCTCTCTATATCCTATTGACTATTGTACTCTTCCATGTTATTGTTTAACCGTGTCTGAAGACAAATGCTTTATATTAATTCTGATTTCCTTTAAATTGTCTTATTTCATGCTGCTGAGCAAATTAATCCACTGAATCAAGGGCAATTCTTTCTGTTGAGTAGCTCATATTGCTCATTATTCATTTCTGAAGGAGTGAAAATCCTTTATGTAACTTCATGCTTCTCTTGCTTACAGTACTCCCTGTAAATACAAGGAGTTGTTTTTCCGACATTTGCAACTGAGTTGGGAGCTGGCTGGAAATTGCCAGCGAAGCAAAGGAAGAGATAGATCAGTTTAACCCAAATCCAGAAGGAATCTAAAGTCCATTTTGCAGGAAGTTTGCACTAGGATTGCTTTGGGCCTGGGGAAGCCAGTGCATACGCTCCCAGTGTATGTTCAGGAGCTGCACTGTGTCTGCCTTGAACTTTGTGAACCTTTTCCCAACAGAATGTAACTGCTGGGCAAAATGTTCTGAGCAGAGCTGCAATATGGAGTAAGGACTGTCTGGTTCCCTGGGAATCTGGAAGCCCAACTACAGCAAAATTGAATCTTTTTTTACCTTGATATTTTGGTAAAGAATAATCTCAACACCTGCAGATTCTGCAGATTAAGAAACATTGCAAAATATTCACATGGATTATCATTAGGTATTACAATATCTAATATAGTATGCCCTAATTTTATATCTATACTGTATAAATATATATGCGCTGTTTTTATATAGTATACCTTTTAGGGTCCCAGCATAAGTCACATGCCCAGTATATCCTCTGTCTTCTCCCAGTGCCCATGTCCAAGAGGCAGACCTAGCACTGCCTCAGGCATTGAGGTTGCAAAGTGGATGTGGCCTGCAGAGGGAATAGATTATAGGCAGAGAGGCCAGAAGCTTGGCTAGTCCTTATCCCACATGGCCACTAATGCACAGTACATGCTGGCACAGGGAAGAAGGGATTTTGTGCCATTAAACAACTGATTTGAAGGGTTCTCAGAGGTTGTGGGGTGTCTGTGAATGCTGCAGTCACACAAATCTATGCAAGTCCCGTCTGAAGATAGTGGCTTTGTCTGATGTGGGGGTGCTTGGTCTGGTGGCTGATAAAATATTCCTTCCTGAGAGGGGAGTGAGTGACAGAGGGAATTAAGCTCCATTGCTTCTCCTGGAGGTAGAAAAACTTTTGAAGAGCTAATTTCTTATCTATCTATTTGTTTTAGCAAGACAGGGCTGCGTTTTCATCCTTGTAGGCTGATCTTGCCCATTCAAAATTGTTCATTCAACAGGAAAGTAAATATCTCTTTGAGCTATACTTCTCTCCCCCACTTACTTGGCAGGAGACACCTGTAAAAGAAGAAGATAAATAATGTGTCAAACATGGTCTGCAGAGGATTCAGCTGAGCAATTTCTGGCTTCCCGTGCATGTCCTCCAGCTGTTGTGCCCCTAGTAACTTCATTTGCTGTACACAGGCTTGGGCTGGCTGCAGTTTCATTCAGTTGGATCTATACTTCCAAATATTTTTCTGATATGACAATCTGGCTGGGCCAGTACTTCAAACCTCTTCCTGCGTGGACTGGGAAAAATATCTAGTAACTGTTTCTGTGCTGTGCTATGAACAAACATTTAATACCTGTAAGTAAAAGACTTCAGTCAGAGAACCAGATCAGCAAACTGCTTCTGTGGGAACCTGAGTCCCGTGTGTCAGGTTCATATGTACCTCATCTCATACTTTCATGGCTTGGCTTGCCCAGGAAGGGAGACTGGTTTTTTTAGCAGCATTTATCAAAATTTTATGTGATGACTGCCAAAATGCTACCATGAATTTTCCCTGAAAATTCCTTTATGAAAGAAAATTACATTCAAACAAAGCTGAAAGGTGACTGCTTTCAACAGAAATTTCCTGTTATTTGTCAAAAAGAAATCCCAACTGTCTTTGTTCTAAAATTGTGATGCCCTACACCAAACCTGTTGTTCTCTAGATTGCCCTGGGCTGAGATCGTGCTTGTAACAGCAGCAGAGCCACATCCCCAGAGCAGGTTCAGCATGGAAAGTGGTGGCAGACACCGCGAAACTTGGAATATTGCCATGGTGCCAAAGGGGCAGAGTGGAAGGGAGCAGGAGATATTTATACCACAAATAACCAAGAGGTATTTTAGAATGCAGATATTCAGGGGTTGATTTTTTTGCCAAAAACTTGAAACTTCTCTGAAAAAGGGGAAAGCTCTTAAAAGCTTATATAGGAAAAAGATTAATTTCAGTCATCTCTAATGACTGTATCAAATGATGAATATGTTCTGTTAACCTAATTACTGTTTAGGAAATGGATTGCACATTGCTTTCCTATGTGCACCTCAAACATAAAATATTAAAAATTATCTGCATTTTCTAAACTCCCAGGGATTTTCTAGTAATAGGCACTCTGGGTGTGTGGTAGAAGATATGAGACTTTAACTGGACCTCTGAGTAAGTCTGGTGATCTGGGATTTTCCAAAACTCTTTACCCACTGGCGTTAACTGGTAATATCTGGTGACTCTTTCCCTGTCATTTAACACAAGAAATTTCCTCTCCATAAATACAGTGACTAAAGATTTTAGGTCAATTTTTAAGAGTGACACAGGAGATGTTTCTCCATGAACTCCACAACAACAACAAATAATGCTTGGTGTATAAATTCATAGGTCTCTTTAACATCCTCCCCTTAGCTATTCTGTGAATTTCATCAGTGAAAATATTCTACTCCTGCTATAAGCAGGTGACACCATCCATATTCACGGAAGACCATACATGCAGGGAAAGCAAATTATCAGAACCAACATTAGCAAGGAGTAGAGCGATTACCAGAAATTTAGAAATGTCCATTTCAATGGGGGAGCTAAGCAGGACAGGTACGGCAAATTGTGTTATGAGTGGCAATCAAACATGTAAAGGGAAGAAAAACCAGCTTTTTTGTTTGGTTTTTTTGGGGTTGGGTTGTTTTTTTTGGGGCGGGATGGGATTTTTTAGATTTGAAATAAAATTTGTTTCTCTCTAGCTGACAGCTGTGAGAGAGAAAGATTTTTTTTTTTTAATTCATGTTATTAAATCAAAAGCTTATTTTTTGCAGAAGCATTTAATATTAAACCACTTGCGTTTGGAGAATTTTTAATTTCTTAAGAACAAAAATCAGTCCTTTCCACAACTGGATTATAGATTGATTACAGGACATCAAAAAGTCAAAGAGATTGATTCATAGCTGTTTGCATGCTTGTGCTTACAAACCACATAGTGCATGTGCATTTGCTATTAGTATGATTTATAAAAATATGCTGATAGTATTAACTGTATGCAAAAGCTTTTCAAACAAGGACCTGACTGAAACAGTTTAGAGAATAGCCAGGGAGTGATTAAAGAATGGATGCAGCACACTGGGGTGTTCTGTGACTGACAGTGCAGTTTTCCATGTGCTTCCCTCAAACATTAATTTCTGAGATTTCTTTTTTAAGGGGATTCTTCAATTTTATTTGCTTGCTCTGCTCTGGAGGCAGGCTCGTTACATTTGGGAAATTATTTCTTCGGAGTTGTGATTTAGAAAGCTGGAGATGTAAGAGCAGAGAAGGAGGCAAGGTTGAAAGCTTGGAGGCAAAATGCAAAAGAAGTTACAACTGAGGTGGAAGAACATGGCACTGCAGGTAAACTTTGCAGATTAAATAAACTTCTCTGGCATGATAAGTGATGTTAATAAGGACAGAGCATTCCTGCGGCAAGACCTGGACTGCTTGGTAAGCTGGATTTTTTTAG
The DNA here is from genome assembly GCF_009650955.1 of Corvus moneduloides. Lineage (NCBI taxonomy): Eukaryota > Metazoa > Chordata > Aves > Passeriformes > Corvidae > Corvus > Corvus moneduloides. The sequence goes on along the minus strand of NC_045482.1, from coordinate 13,944,673 downwards.
AAAGCTGGTACACAGCTGCTGGGAAGGTCACACACACACAAACCAAGGATGCAGGTTATATTTTCAGTTTCAGACTGAGAACTACAAAGCAGAAATTCTGGAAATGGTGTAGGGGCTATTTTGGATGAACAAATGAATGCGAATTCCCAGTATGAGACTGGTGCTACAGCGGCTGATGCAATCCTTGTGCAAGTAAACAAAGGGATTTAGTAGTGCTAGGGAGTGCTAATGCTCATGCTCAGATATCCAGAAAGTATGCAGAAAACTGGAAAAACACTACAAAAACAACTGAAAGAAATTCTACTTTTCAATAAGAGACTTAAAATCTCTTACAACTGTTTTCTAGCTTATCCAGTGGAAAATTAAGAAGCAATTTGGCTAAAATGTTCAAATAACTGTTTCATGAGAATATTTCTGATGCTGATTTTCCTTGTGGGAAAGAAACTGCAGCAAAAAGGAAGACATACAAAGTATCACAAAAAATAGATTACCTTATACCAGTTGCTCTACAGGAGCTGTTCATCCCCTCTGTACCAGTATGTGTTTACACCTCTTACCCTGGGAGACAGGCTCTCCTTACATATAACCTCACCGTTATTGTAGTTTGCTGTAGATAAGAACATGAATAGAGGTGATTACTTCAGGGAAGCTGACCCACAGTAATTTTTTCCCTTGAGGTGAACTATTCAGATGTTAAAGTCCATAGAGAGGTCCAAGGGCTGTCAGCTGAGGCTAGCTACATTTGGATGAAAGATATGATGCATTTCTTTTTAACAGGGAGGGTTAAATAAGTAGGTCAAGCTATCTAGGGGTGTAGAGGGTTCTCCATTAGTTGTAGTCTTTTAATCAAGGCTAGGTGCCTTTGTAAAAGACACACTAATTGTTCAAACAGAAGTTAAAGGTTCAACATGGAAATTCCTGGATGAAATTTTGTTGCCTGTTAGGCTAAATGTTCATAATGAACGTTGCCTAGCCTTTCACTCTATTAATCTGTGAAAAAAATGAGCTGACAATTGACAGGTAACCAGGTCCCGTGCAGTTCAGATTGAGGATAGCAAGGACAGGGTTATTAAATTTGCTGGAAAAGGTAAAAGGAAGTTGCAAAGAAATCTGTCAGAAAAATGGGCAGAGGGCTGGGCTTGGCTGCAGTAACTCAGGGCTCAAGGGAAGCGCTTGTGGAACAATCTGGGACATTCCAAGAGGACAGGGAGGTATTACTGCTGCAAATGGCAGAGACTGTGCAACGGAGTGACAGGCAGCTCTTGAAAGAGGAAAATGAGTCCACACTGGAGGAAATGTCACTGCTGATTTACAGGGTTAGGGTGAGAAATTATTTGCCAGTTCTGACAGAGGAGGGAGGAGAGAGTAATTTGGGTGGAAAGGTGAGACAGCCTTGGGGGAGAGGGTGCAGAGATAGAAAGTCTGGACGCTGAGGAAGAGAAGTGAGACAGACAGTAGAGAAGGGTTTGAAGGATACTTGCTTTGGAGAATACAGAATTCAGCAGAGCATGGACCTTCATTCATATAGCACATGCTTGACTTTAATCACAGTCTTACCTGATGGCATTACATCCATGCTACTGAGGAAAAAACTAGGCCCGTTGCATGATATAAAAGCAGTGCATTCCATTTTAACCACTCCATGACCAGAAATAAATTGTACAGTCATCCTATTCCAGACTACCAGATTGATGGCTGAATACTTAGAACTCAGCAAGTTAGGTAATTTTGCACTGAATATAAATGAGAGTTATAAGATAAATGACATTTAGTGACATTAATTAACTGATTAAATTAAACCTGATATTTTAATCAGAATTTGTTTATGCAAAGCTCTGGATAAAAAAGAAATGGAGTTTAACCTAGTTACTTTTAAAATTCCAGTTACCATAACAACTTCTTGTGATATCAATTAAAGGTGGTCTTTTCTTTACATTATTTTTAGAATTCGAGTTACCATAACAACAGAACGCTGCTTCATTTGCAAAGAGTTAAAATACGTTGTTGTTCTTTGAGAAGCAATCAAAATACAAGTAGGATGCCAGGAATTAATACCCTGGAATGGTTTCACAAACAGCATTTTTCAAACACCTCACTTGTGGCACGAGAGCCTGATGGATCTTCTCCTGTGTGACAGGCTCAAGATGTTCCTTGGTTGCTCAGATCAGGAAGAGATTATTTATCAATTGGAAAAGAATGGGGCTGTCAGGCACCAGAGGTATTATGAGCTGTCAGATCTGCAAGGAAAAATGATGCAATAGCAAATAAATTCACCTGGCCCTCAAGTGTTTCCGGAGGGCAGGCAGGAGAGTGCCTCTCAGTGAGGCAGTGACCCCTTGCCTTCTCCCCAGAGATCCTTGGTGGGAAGAGAAAAATGCTGACAGATCATTTCAAGGACTGTGCTGGGCCCCCTTGGAGGTCATCCTTCTATTCTAACTCTGGCCATTCTTCTCCTGGGAGAGGTTTTGCCTTATGCAAGAGCAACACCTGTTGACAGAGAGCAGCCTTGATATGAACTGCCTACAGAGAGGACTGGATAAAGTTATTGTCTCTGCCCAATCCCACACGATCTCCATGAGACTAAAGCATGGGTATTATAAATCAGAGGTGTCACAGTATGTCAAGATGTATAAAGGGCACCACAAACATGCACACACGTGTTTGTGTATGTTTACCATCAAATTAGCTGAGGGCTTATACTTATAACCCCAGCCTTATTTTAACATAACTGCTGCTCTGCCTTACCTCCAAAGGGGAGGTTATTAACAGCAACTGACATCTACAGGGCCTGTACAGATGGAGCTCTTCTCTTCTTGCTGAGCTGGATCTTAGAGATCCCACTTACTTGGGTGTAGAGAAAGGGGAGGCCTTTAAACACTTGAACCTACAAGGAAAATGCCTTGAAGCAAAACAGCAGTCCATGAAGCAATGGAGTAAGGTGCTTATGACAGCCAGGATCCCACCTGCAATCCAGATCTAGGCTAGAAAAATCAGTAAGGTGGGCATCAGCTTCTGTGCTTGCTGCCCTTCTGGGCATTGCTATTCATGAGAGGACACTGCAAAACAAATGCAGTCCCTCTTATTCAGCTGTGGTTTCCAGTGGATCTATGGGAGATACTCTAAGCTATTACTGAACTGGAGAAGAAAGTGGGATGTCTGAAAGCACAAGCTACTTCCCCCACCCAATTTGCACACTTCACACACACACTTGCACATTGACTGCAGAGGAAAAGGAGACTTATACTGGATTTCTGTTGTTGTCTTTTGGTGACAGGGTGAAAAAAACAGCTATAGTCATTTTGCATAGTTCTGCAGTGATCTTTTTTCCAGGCAAAGAATGCAGATGAGATTCTGAAAGTAGGAGAGGCAACCCTGCATTCCTGGTTTGATTGTGGTCTCCTTACTTAATGAGTTTTTAAGAGGAAGAGGAGGGAGGAGGAGTGGGTACATGAGGGAATTTACATGTGCTCTTGTGTCTGAAGCTTATTTAACTAAAAGACAATAAAAATGTCAGCTGCTGCAAGTTGCAATCTGGATCCCCTTCCGCTCCCCTTATCTGCCTTCCTTCTTCTTCCTTCTTTCAAAGCAAATATATAAGTCATGGGGAGGAGGGGGGTGTCAAAGGACAGGACTGCAGCAAAATGCCAGCTTATGCTGATTTATGCTGGGTAACGTAAATTGTGAGAGGGCTCAAGGCAGAATCTCTCTTCTCTCAACAGCAGCTCCAAAGTCACAGCGTGTTTGTCTCTTGCAGTGGTCCAGTAGATATGAATTTGGGGTAGCTTCCTTTCCAGGATGGATGGCTTGAAAACACAGTCTCTTCTAGTGGCAGCTACTTTGGGGTGAAGCCCAGCTGCTCCTCATGGCTGCTGTGACAGTCCCCTTCCTTAGATCTGCTGGTGGGTGTCTTCTGTGAATGGTCCTTGCGCATTTAGGCTGAAGTGGGCTGGCTGCCTTGGTCAAGGCTTTAACATGGGTTACACTGGGAACAGCTCATTTTCCCAATGCAGACAAAGGTGTGCTCACACAGAAAGCTCATCTGGCTGAGCTTTGTGTGCTTCTCAGCAGCAGCAGGGAGAGGGCCATGAAGATGTGGGACTGAGGTGGAGCAAACTTGTTGCAGAGAGACAAGGCAGCATCAACTTGCCCGGCAGGATTGCCTCTAATCTCCTGCAGAAATCTGATTTTAGGGAAAGGCAGAGAAAAGCTTTATACCCACCTCCCATTCCTTGAGATTATCTTGTGTTAGACTCCTACCCAGCTGGGCCACACTGAACCTGTGTCTACATGCAATTTTATTACTTGAAGAGAAATTGAAGGAAAGTATCATCTTAGGCATTGTTTACCAGCTGGTTATCCTTCCCTCAGCAAGTCTGGGTTCTGTGTGGTTGGTGCTATAGGGCAGAAGGTGCTGTGAGAAAGGCTAAGGGCATGGTGTAAATGCCAGAAGTGGCTAACTCGTGTCCTGCAGACATGACTCGTGCTGCAGACGTGGAGTCCCAAAGAGACACCTATAATTCAGAGCCCTTTTGTCAGAATAAACTCTTCCTATTTGAACAGCAGCCATCCTACCCATTTCTAGTCAAGGTTAGCATATGCTGAAGCTCGGGCTAATGTGTCATGGCTCAGAACTAGCTGGATGGGGAGCCCACCCGAAAGCAGGGCTACCCCCTTATGGACTGAGCATCCAGTCCCTGCTGAGTCCTTTCCCACCCTCTGGGAAGAGTCAGATGCTCAGAGATCCTGGCTCCCTGAAGCTGAAGTCAGTGTCAATGACTGGTAAATGTGGCCAAATGACTGTGGTGTGCCAAACAAAAAAAGAATTATGCTATACAGAGAAGAGCTGAAGTACTTGTCACGGCAGTGAGAGCAATAGTGCTCCTAATATTACTTTGTATGAATCTGGTCTGTATAAGGTCTTGCAGTGTGCTAGTCTTCATAGCTCCTGAGTACCTTTCCTTTGGCAGCCTCTCATCAGCTCCTAGGAAAGCTAGCTGTATGGAGAGTGGATTGTTTTTCTACTGCAAAGAGGAAAAGCATAAGATGATGGAAATAAATGTATTGACAAGTGAGACGAATAAATGTTCCTCTTGCCTGCACTATCCAGAGGTGTTTGACATACCAAATTATGACATAACTGTAGGAGTAATGGTTGCAGCTGTTGCCTTTGTAAAATGATCTGTAATGCCACATGCTAATAAGTAAGACAACATGTCTAAGTCATTTTATATGGTGCCAGAAGACTAATCCCATGCCATGCGTGCACAGTGCCAAAAGTGGTCATATCACAGCAGTAGGATCAGTCCTGGAATAATCACATCCTTAGGAAAAAATCCTCTGTGTAATACAATGAAATCCCACTTAAACAAGTCAACCTTGTGAATCTATTAGAGCAGCATCCCCAGAGTACTGCTACTGTAGCTTGTTTCTAGCACAAAGTGGAATGCTCGTGTAAAAACAAAGACAGGAGCAGAATATTTACTCAGGTGAAAATAGGCTTCTTTTGGGAATCCTTATAGAGAGAGAGAGACAGAAGAACTGCAGTTGCCATATGGAAGATATCAAAACCTAAAACCCGTTGTATGCAACGAACCTGTCAGACTGGTTCCACACACCTAATCCATACAGAACTCCGCTTGTCTTCTGGAAGAAACTTCTTTGAGCTAAGACGGGAGATCATCCCCCTAATCTAAAGAAGTTCAAGCCCTTGCTGTATTTTACAATTCATACATTCATCCTGAACAGGAACAAGATGTCACAAAGTCCCGAGGCAGCTTTGTAAATCTCATCATTTAGGCCCACAAAATCTGGATTATTTTTTCTCCTATTACCTCTAAATACCACCTTTGAAAAAAATGCTTTTGACAACTTGCTTCTAAGTATCAACACACACACATAAAAGTCTAGGAAATACATGAAAACTGGCTAGTTATTGGATAATGAAACCAGCTTCACTAAATCAGCTGTGCAACACCGGCAGATGTGATTTCCCTAATACCTGCGGCTTAATAATTGCAGTATGTTAGGGCACATTTAAGCTTCCAAATCACAGTAGGTTTTTGTATATCCATGCAGAACTTCATCCAAGTGTATCTATTCCTTGCTTTTCTTTCACAGAATGGTATTTATTGTATCTATTTGCTGTCACAAAACATAGGAGGAAGTTTAAAAAAAAATAAATGGACATATTGGTCAGACATCCTCAGGGTCTTTTAAACAGCTGCTGAGCTTTCCATTTTCAAGAAGAGGGGGATTTGAATAAACTGAAGCCAGACTATTCCTGGGACTCCTCTGCTTTCCTCAGCAGGGGGACAACTTGACCTTGAATAGTTTCCTAGGCACAAACAAGCATGCATCCACACCAGTACTTGGAAGCTCATCCTCCTGCTGCCAGCCTATTGCTTCCCAGCTGGTGGTTTGCAGTTCAGCCTTCCATTCAGTAGCAATGGAAGAGGGTACTGCCATCAAAGGAATGCTGTCCTCTTCTCCCATTCCTTTCCAGTTTCAGACTGGCCAATGAATTATGTGTTGTTGTGGAGGATACACAGTTAGGGACTTTCAAAGTATCCTGAACTCAGCACTTGCACTTATGGTCCTATTTTTTTCTTCCCTTCACTCTGATGCTCTTATGTCCTATATGTCTTACGTTGATCACAATATAAACCATGCAGATCTGGAGAGGTCTTTGAGGCAAGAACCTTGGTAGGTCTAGACATTTTTATGCCTTGAGAAGTACAACCTGTGGTCTGTCTGCAGGGATTTCATGGCAAATTCATCCCAGCTCAGTGAGTAGTTAAAGGGCAAACACAATTTCTCTCTTTTTTCTCCCCGGTGTATTTACTGATCTCAAGAAGCTGCCATCCTGTCCAAGTGGGGTGCACAGAGTATGAAGGCAGGTGAGGCAGATTTCCAAGGAAAACAGCATGCAAGGCAAATGCATTCCCACATGCTGTTTCCAGACAGGTTTTGGTAACACTATAAATTAACAAGTGATTTAGGACAAAAGACTTAGAAAAGATTCCCTGTGTGGGCAGAGATGACACATTTACCCAGTGAGTTGCATAAAATTATTTTTTGCCCAAGGAGCTCCTGAACCATCTATACAGCTGTGTATACAGTATGGTGGAGATTTCAGGCCTCTTAGTAGTCCTACTGGAGAGGTGACACTACTGTTCCAGAAATTCCCCTAAACAGATGGCCTCTGCAGACCAGAAGTCCCACAAATGCATTGGAGAGATGTTAATCAGTTTTGCATGCAGTAAATAAGAATGTACTCAGGATGGAACATTTTGAGGCTTAGTCACTGGAAACAGCTTGAAGTTATTTATTGGAGGAAATTTTTGTTTGGGGGCCAGGACAATGGCTGAAAAAAATCAGATCGTTTTCAGAAGTGAATAAATCTACCCATACGGATTTTCTTTCTTCCTATCCCTCTTTCCCTCATTACTCATTTTTCTGTCACTTTGTCTGTTGTCTTGATTTACTATAGCTTTTCCCAAAGCAAATTTTCTAAGAGAATGTCAGCTAATTAATTATTGTTTCAACATCATTTTTATCCCAGACCTTTGACCTCTTGGCATCTCTGCAAAGCATTCTGAGACATTTCATATTTACTTAATAAATATTTCTCTTAAACAATAAATTGAGAAACAAGACAAAAAATGCATTCTTATCCTTCATTGTTATCCTTTTCAAAAAAGAAAGAAGACAATAGAGATAAGTTAGAATAAAACCACAGGCCAAAATCACTAGACACAGATCAACGCATTAGGTCCCAGGAAAACATGGCAGGCTCTGTACCTAATATAGGGTAGAAAGGAACATGTCCAATTACATTATTTTACTATTTTTTCTAATTAACTTTATTTTATTGACTTTTATTTCTTGATTCCCCATGTCAGTGTCCATGCTCTCTCTGGAGTGGCATCATTTATCTTTACTCTGGCGAGGAGGGGATTATTCCTTGCCAAGGCTGATGTGCCAGTGCAGCACTGCAAACTACAGTAACAGCCATTCATGTAACTCTCATACATGGTGCTTTGGAGGCTTAATCAGCACTCCTCTGCCTGCTTGCCTCTTTGCCTGCCTTCAAGTCCTGGCCAGAGAGTGCAAACTCCCATCACAGAGCTCTTCTCTCGCAGGACATGGAGGGAAACCAGCTCTCTGCAGTCACAGCAATATCAGCACTGGAAAGAGGGGAGAATACACCTCCAGGCCTCCTCGAGAACTCAGGGCTATATTTTGGTGTCTGAGATGAAGTGGTGGCTTTATGTCCTTGACCCAATTTGATGAGAGAGGAGACACATCTCAAAAGACTCCAATGATCTGGATAAGGCACTGTATGCTAGGGAGTAGGAGGCATTAAGTCAGGACATTGATGTCTGAATGCAGCCCTGAAGGCAAAGTCCCAGTCTATTTATGAAGCCAATACTGCCTTGGCTGCATTTTACACAGATTAAGGGTTTGGTGCCACTCCAGCTCTCCTCCAGCCACTCGTTCCCATACCTGTTCTCATACCACCAAGCATGTGTCTGGCCTTGTTCTTTCAGACCGTCCCAGATCAGTCTGATCATTTCTTCAGAGAGATTTTTAGCCAGAGTAATTAATTTGACTAGATTAATCAAATTGACTTGATCTGATTTCAGAAGTTCCTCTTTCAGTTTGCTGAGCTTGCGACTGTCAACCTTCCCTTACTGCTGTTGGTCCTGGGCTCCTGTGCCGTTGAAGTGGATCCAGCACTGCTCTGGCAAGCTGCAGATATCTTTTGCCTTTATTTCTTTTCTGGAAACTGTGGGGAGGGGGAAAGCATGAGAAGACAAAGCAAGGTTTCACAAGCTGTGGTCACAGTGGTCAGGTGGTATGCAGAGAACGGTCCCTCAGCCAAAACACAGGGCCTTGAGCCAAGGTTTCTGGATCCTTCTTGTCAGTTCTTCTACACATTTCCTGGAGGATTTTGAAGGAATCATTTAAGCTAAATTGGGCATTTGCATCCAAAAGTGCAACTAAAGTGGCTTGATTTTCAGAGGCGCTGAAAGCTTTCAGCTTCTGTTCAAAAAACGAAGGGCTGTGTGTTTTTTACAGGGCAAGAAGTGCCTTCCCTTAGAGTCCTGGTTTCCTCATATGATCTTCATCTTTCTTTGCCTTTGCTTTCCAGATCTGTAGACTAAGAAGAGCAATAGCTAAATTGAAGGGCTCAGAGAGTTAATTCAGTAATGTTTGCAAAGATCGCTGAGATCTCAGATGGAAGGCACTATATAAATGCAAAGTATTATTTTATGAAGATCAGTTAGTAGCACTTCATCATTTCAAATGGCACCAATTATACACAGTGTACATTGATATATACACTCTATTTTCATAAAGTGCTGCTGTATTTGATTCGAACTTATTTGCAGTCTGATAACTATACAGATATTAATAATGCCACCAAGAAGAGAGTTTTGCATAGTCTTTCATTCCTAAAATTTTTTTCCAAGTGTTCTTTTGTGTACACTGAATGTCAGATTTACCAGTCTGTGCACTGGCCTGTGCTGGTGCTTGTACTGCGCTGATGACACAAAGCAGCCATAAACTCTTGTATCTTCGTGTCACAAAAGTAGGGGTGTAAAAGCCAAAATGTGCTTGCCGTTGAAGCTGACTCTGGACAGGTTCAGTCTGTGTATGGTAATAGGTGAGATCTTCTCATGTCCTTTTAAATAGACTGATTCTTCCTTGAAGAAGTAACTAAAGCTTTCTGTAAAAAAAAGCCTCAATGGATACTTCAAGATCATGCATATAATCTCCTGTCCATTTTCAGAATCCAACAACATAATTTATGCAGGTTCAATAAAAGTACCTAGGGATGTCCCTCCTTTCCCCAGCACAAAAAATAAACACTGTTCCTGTAGCTTTGCCAGTCCTTTCTTTTTCAGACTATACATACGGCATCACTAAAAAAAGCTCTCAAATCATACAGCTAAACTCAGACACAGTGTGCAATTTTGTGTGTCCAACATTCATTTCTCTGACAAAACACTGGAAGGCAAACCAGGAGTTTTCTTTCATCCCCTCACCTCTGTCTCTGTGAGTTGCATCTATATCCCCCCATTGTATTCTCAGCCTTTGCAATTGTTTTAGAAGAGCTGTGATATTTGGTTCCCTTTCTTTCTGTCCTACAGTTGGCACACTTCAGAGGGAAAACCCTCAGGCATCATAGTTGTTGAACGCCTTGAGTGCTTGAGCCGGTGTGTCCCAGTGACTTCTGAATGGACACAGGTAGGCCTCATCAATATGCATTTAACCATGTAGAAACACCTGTTTTGGTCTCTCCTGTGCTCACAGCCTTAATACATGGAGACAAGTGAGCAAACTCTGCACACCACCTCCCAGAATTTTCCTATAGTCAAGAACCACTAGGCCTAGCCCCTGTCCTTAAAGAGCAGTGACATGCTCAGAATGGGGTCCAACGAAGGGAATAAGTCCCGCTACTCCTTCTTGTAGCTCTGCACAATTTGCCAGCCTAGCAATAACTGCTGGCCAGCTTTGTCCTGGGCTTCACCCAGGGCTTCAGGTGACCCAGCACACTGTGGCCTCCCCACAGGTGGGAGCTGCCCCAGAGCTCCCTGGAAACAACGTTTAGCTGCAGAACCCCAGTGCAGCCCCTCTGTCTGCTGGATGCTGACAGCGCTGTGCGCCAGGGCCCTGGACAGCAGCCGTGCTGGGAGAGGGAGCTGAGGTGCCTGCGGAGGGTTCCAGCATCCTGTGAAGACACACACAGGTTTTGTAACTATGCACCAGGCCTTCCTAGTGCAGGAGGCAGTGAGAAGAGGGTGTTCATATGACTCTGCTGGAAGTCTTTGACTCTATGTTCTTAAAGACACACGCAGCAAACACAGAGGGCACTGGCACCCTGCTGACTTGAATTTGCAGTTCATTTGAGCTCAGTTTCAAAAAAACCTTTTATTTGAGTACATAACATATCAACTTCCTCAGTACCTCACATGCAACTTAAGAAAAAACATTCACAGTTCTGTAACCTCTCACAGTGGTTCAGACATTCCTAGGCTTCACAAAATATCTAGGAATACTCAAAGAAATTATGTTTTCAAATGAATGTATTTTCATCAGGTTCTCTCTGCATGTAAAAGCTGCACTGTTTGTGAGTCTGGTCTATTTTGAGGACAGCTGCATAATTTAAGTTGGTGATGGAAGTATCTGTAAGATAAAGGTTTCGGTTTTTCCATTTTTTTCTCAGCCATATTTCACTCCCTCACTTTGAGTCCACGCCAGCATAGTGGGTTTAAATATTTGATGGCAAGAAAATTGTTTTATTTAGCTTATAGTTGAGCATAAGACTTTTCTAGCAACAGAGCTGCAAAAATCATCTTAGCGCAAGATCTAGAGGAGATTTTATGTGCAATCGCACAACATGACAAAAGGTTCAGATTGTAGAAGTGAAGGCTGGCTATTGACACAGTGGCAGGGAAGTGAAGTTCAAGGCACAAACCAAGAACACACTGCAGTGTGGCAGACATAGGCTGTGCATGAGAAATGAGTGGGCTGTGTGTTGAAATGGACACCTCTGAAAACCTGCTGAATTTGTGATTTCACATCCAGGACTAAACCTACCATATTTCTAGGAATGACACAGGGTGCTTACAGCTTCTTCAAAGGGGGACACCCTCACTTGCTTCAGACTGAAATGCTGGGAGTACCCCTGGCCCTCAGGTGACAATGAAAAATGGTGTGGTTTTCCAAAAGTCTGGGTGGCCTCAGTGGTATTTGCAGCATCTTTGGGTTCCTTGCCATGGAAAAAAGAGTACCCAGCTGAGGTGTGAAATCATTTCACTGTTCATGTGCACAGATATCTTTTTATGCCAGATTTTATTTTATATTTTATTTTATTATAGATGTACTGCATTTTTAAACGCTATAATCCAGCATCTTCTAAACAGAAGTCTTTCAGAATGAGGAGGGAACAGTGTACAAAGTTCATTTTTCAGCCCTTCCCCTCTGCTGACCTAAGATATAACTTGGGGATAGATAACAGAAGTATAACCTTAGTTTAAATTTTAATAGGTACACCTTCACACTGAAAAATTTGCCAAGCTGAACACTTCCTTCCCTAAGAGAGATACAGTGTATGAAACTGGGATGTTATAGCACTCAAAATAATGGAATAAAAATGCATGTTACTGTGTTTGCTTATTACACACTTTGATCAAGCCACTCTTATTATTTTTCTTCCAATCTTTTAATGAAGCTACGGTGTGTAGAGATTTAGCAGGAGGTACCTGATGTGTTTCAAAATAGAGATCTTTTGGTTAGGCAGAGCTCAAAAACAGGTCTTTCACACTGAGTTAAGGCAATAATTCCCAATGGGAAGCACAAGAGCAATAATTCATAATTTTTTTCTCTACCTGGCATTGGCTGTAAAAGGATGTGGCCATGCAGGTCAGCTGCAAACAGCTGCGGCCGTGCAAGATGTAAGTACATTTCAGCTGCTTGTTACTGCCCTTCATCTGGAGGTCAGTAAGCAGGGAGCACAGAACTGGAGCGTGGGCACAAGGATGTCATCTCCTGTTCCACTTCCATATTTAAGCTGTTAACAATCAGTGTGTTCAGTGTGTCTAAATTCCACCCCTGCAGCAGTAATTCTGGCAGCACAGTTATAGTAGTTCTTTGGTGAGTATGCAAAATGAGGAAAAACACGACAGGCTTGAGGTAAAGAAAACCCTGCTTTATATCTGCAAAATTGGACGTGGAACTCAGAATAGGATGTGGGCAAGCTGGGTTGCCAGGATCAGTGCTATGGCCTTGTACAGCAGGGTTTGGTACTTCAACAGATGTGCGCAGCATCTTTAGCAGATGTGGAATTGACCTCACCAGAATTTTTCACCTCTGTTCAGGTGAAAGCTGGCCTCCCAGGCTTAACTATTGAGTGAACTAGAATCAGAGGGAGCAATTCCCATATTTCTTTAAAGGAACTGTAAGACTTAGAAGTGTAATTAATCATGGCAAGACCCGGATCAGAATTAGAATGCACACGACCCATTTTTCAGGCTATTAATGCTTTTCTTTTTTAATTGAACTTACTGTGGTTTCAGCTCATTTGAATAAAGCTTCAGATGTATTTGGATTTATTCTAGTTTGAATGATGCCATATGATATTCCTGGGATTCAGTGAGGACTGTGGGATTCTCATCGGTATTTTAAGCTGAATTTTAATGGGAAAGGTTACATGGATTGTCACACAAATGGAAATTGCCATGGCTACCAATAATGCTAATCCAATGCCATGACTGACTAATCCTGACCACATTGTGCTCAATAAAGAGCTAAGTAAAGATTTCTGCAGGTTGGTTGGTTTTCCAGCAATACCAGCAACTATCTAACCCGATACAGCTTGAGGAATTTGCATGGATAATGGGCATGGATTGAACAGCATCCCAGAAAGCTACTTTTATAAATAATGCCTTTTGAAGATCACTAACAGAGTGCAATGTAGGGCTAGCTCATCTGAGCTCTGGGATGAAATGAAGATCTTATGCTTTCCTCTTTCATAGGACAGGGACAAGATCAACATACCAATTATTGCAAGAGATATTGCATCAACTCTCAAGTTAATGAAATTAAACGAGTCCCTGGAGCCAGCTGATTTTGCTGCTTCATTAGTGGACCTTTTGTTCAGACCATTCTCCCATAGCTCCGTAAGAGCCTGAATTCAGGAGCTTGCAGCCAAGGAGCCATTTTGGCACAGAGATTTTGGAGTAGGGGCAGGTCAGGTCTGAAATGCAAGCACCTGAAAGGCTTTGCAGCTGCTCTGCCAGGTTACCTGGCTAGATCCTGTACAGTGCTCTGAGTGTGCAAGTGCAGAGAAGAAAATGATGAGCAGGGTAGGGAATTCAGCAAGAAGCAATGAAACCACTGCTCTGTGGCAGCCAAGCAGCTTGTCCTTAGCAGCAGGAGCAAGGCCAAAGCTGGGTCTGCATGGCTCAGAAGTTAATTTGCATTCTGCCAATACACTTCAAAGCTGTTGTGTCTTCAGGGAGAAAGTCTGTGCAACTGTATTCCCTTGGATTCCAGGTTGTGAAAGAAGGCCAAAACAAGCCTACATGCTCCCAGAGCCCTCCAAGGATCTCAGGAAGGCTCTTGCAAAAACATTTGACTGGTTGCCTTAGCCCTTCACATAGGGATTAGTTTCACAAGGATCTTGAGACTTCTTTCATTTCATCTCTTGGAGTTATGCGTACTGCTGAGTGTTGGCTCTGCTCAGAGATGGCTTCTGCTCTCCCTGCTGTCTCCTAATTCATGCAATTTTCATTTCCACCTTTCACTTTAAAACACAGTACTACTGTGCAGACTGCAAATCATAGAATAGCATCATAGAATCATTCCAGGAGAGTTGCACTGTATTTAGGGGCTCCCCAAATTCTGGCAAGATTTGAAGGGAAAATGAAATCCATAGGTTTTCCTCCCTTTTCTTGTTCCTAGTGCAGCCTTTCACCTGCTCTTTTCCTCCTTAACCTCAAAGCTAATACCCTTGCACTGAAAGAGAGTGCCCAAGTGTCTCTGTAAGACACACACACACTTTAACTCATCTAAAGTGTGGGGATCCCCATGTGCTGATGGCTGACTCCTTATCAGCTACTCTCTGAGCTACTGAAATAACGCTCAAGAGGTAAGTGCTGAGCACCTGTCCAGGTGTGGAGCTGACACCGGCTGCCTCTCAGTTCAACATGTTCCTCAATGGCACTTTCATTTCTCTATATCCTTGTTTTGCTAGCCTGAGGAGAACCATCTCTGTGTTCAAGTCCTGTCAGAAAAGATGAGCTATGCTGCTGATTATTTGCTGCTGGGAAAGTCATTCTAGTGAACTGTAAGAGAAATCATCTGCCCAGGAGTGCTGCTGACTGCAGAAACACACAGATCTAAAACAGACACACAAACAACTTGACCAAACCTGCTGGTTTGGGATTATAGGTTATTTCAAAGGGGCATAGGGGTGGAGATTGCAGTACACATGGATAACAAATTAGGAACTGGGTGCCTAATTATGTTATTTTTTATAAAAATCTTAGCCAGCATCTGGAATTCTGTACTTCATTGTAATTATGCCACCAGTATTCTTCTCTTTTGCTGCATAAAATTCTTGAACATAACTGTCAAGACTATTTCTCTTACCTACCTCCTGTGCAACTCCCTGGAATTCAATCCATCCCCAGGCCAGGCTGTGTGAGAGATGGAGTAGACTGTCAAAGAAAGCCTCTCTGTTCATGCATCCAGATTTCAGTCAGTCTAATACGCAAGCCTGTTTGTTGGAAATGTGATGTTCGGTCATGCCTGTGAAATGCCACTTGTTGTGGAGGAATAATTGGCTCATTGAAAGGGGACTAGGATGACACTTTAATCAGGTGGCAGAATGGCTTGCCCAATGGTGTTGAATAGTGTTCTCAGCTCAGAACAAGAGCTGTATCATCTGTTCTGAGCATGAGATGCAAGAGTTCCTTTAAAGCCAGGGAGGGAAAGCAAGAGGAGGATACAAAATGGGATAGTAAGAAAATAATAAACCCATGAGGCCAGAACAGATGGGAGATTCATCCTGAAATATGAACAGTTTGTGGAGAGAGGCAGCCAGCCACAGCCTGCAGGTGATACCTAGGCTTCCCAGGTATCACTGTGAAGCACTAATAGTTTAGGAATTCCCACTTTAAAGCAGTTGTCCTCCCTTTTGCAATGATTCTCTGCAGGCATTGGAGTTAATGTGGACTTGATTTTGATATCTGTTTGATTTTTTTGTATGCCATTCCTGAGACTATGGCTCAGACTTGGTTTCCAAAGTGAGACCTTGATTTTTCTGAGTGTTCATCTCCTCTGAAAATCAGGTCCATCTTGTGTGAGCAGGTGGTTCCTTTTATTTGTCGCAAAACTAAAAAGAAGTTTTGATGGAAAACAAGTTTTATATCTTCTATTTCATACAGACAACATGCAGAACTGCCCTTGGGGCTTTGAATATATTTACATCCTTTCACAATTAACTCTAATGGGACATATGTGGCATTTTTTTTCCTCTCTGAGCAGATACACTCAAAGCTGCAAAACATCCAGTGTTTAAATAGACCTCATTATATCAGCTACACCAAATCTCTTCTCTTTATATACAGAGGATTAGACTTCTTTTCACTGTCATGCAACATTAAAATAGGAAGGCATACACAAGGCTGACATGGATTTGACAAAAAATTAATGATTTGTACATCACTTTAATGCTTTAAATCTGCAATTCATGTATGCTAACTAGGTCATAATGGGGCTGTTTGAGAACAGAACTGTCATCATGCTGCTCTGGCAGCTTCTGGGAGCAGAGATACAGCCCTGCCCTCCCTTGGTTGGCTCCTGGAGTTCTGTGCTGTAACCTGGCAGATCTATGACACCATTTTTTTCTTACACAATTGTTTCCTGGATGTGGTGCTTTAATCTATCAGAGTTATGATGGCATATCTCAAATAGCGAGCTCCTGGATCCTGCAATACATCCTGGTGGTAACGGCACCCAGGCGCTATATCTCAGTGATTGATTCCCTGATTTTAAACTGTCACAATCTATCTCACAGGGCAGCTGTCACCTTCCCAGATGCGTGAAGTTGTATTTATGCAGTGTGCTATGAAAAAAAAAATATATGATGATTTTGTTTACAGATAAGCAAGGTTGTAAAACTTAGAAAAACAAAAGGGGATTCAAAAACGTCTTTATTTTATTTTTCATTTAAAAAGCCTGGCATATCTCTCTATTGCAGGAGAACAAAACTGCTCCCTTGTACAGTTAGATCTCTTTAGTGTTGCACCAGTGGTGCAAAGACAAAAGCTGTCACAACAGAGGGAGAGAAATCCAGAAAGCACCTTCACAAACGGGACAATGGGAAGCAGCAGAACTTGCAAAACGATAATGTTGCAGAGCATCATGCTGTGTGATAACGTGATCTGCTGTCTTTGCTGACAGCTGCTCTTTACAGGTTCTACCAAAGCTGCATTACAGTTGGAACAACGGTACCCTGTATAGAGATTCCACAAAGCAAGCAGTAAAAGAGGAGAAAGTTATGCCTTGTGAGAGTTTCTTCAGGAGAGTGTTACAAGTGTCACGGGACTGATTCAGGCTACCTGAGGACAGCTTGATCTTTCCATCAGATCCAGATAATAAAGGAGCATTTTCAGGAGGCATAACACATTCTTTATCCCAGAAAACTGAAAGAAAGGCTGAGTATAGATGAAGGCTGAGAGGTTATGGTTCTGCAAGGAATGATGTATTTAAAATATTTGGTAAGCAACAGGTCTACATTGCAACTGGATTCTTCTGCCTGTGGGATCGCTCTACTTGACTTCTCCTTTGACACATCGTCTTCAGTCTTCTTCTCTTTCTTGTTTCTTTTCTGTCTATACACACACACTCACACACACACACACAGTGACATCCATTCACTCATTTATAGCCAGAACTGAACTGTTGGTGAGTGTGCACCTTCTACAGCCAATGAAACCCATCCCAGTAGGATATCAACCAGAGTCAGGTCCTTCCTTGGCCTATGCATCTCCATTGTACCTTGTAAATATGGGGTGCTTTCATCACATTAGCAGTAATAACACTGTTACTCATCCATTTGTTAACATTCGTTTTCAAGACATAAAAGACCATTTCCTTGCACTTCACATGGTCATATATAGAAGCAGCAGCCTTCTTATAACATGCCTGTTTCATTGTAGAAAAGCACATTCAAAGTGTATCTTCAAGACAAAGCAGCCCCATTCATAATCTCACTTTTCATGTACAGTCACCAGTCTAAATGAAAATATAGAAGGTCTGCTAGGTGGCATGTCTTGCCTGCTTTGTGGACAGAGTCTCAGGGTACATGCTGAGTGATACCAGAAGTGCTGATGTGACAAATATTGCAACAGTGGCCCATTTTGACCACTCTGCAATACTTTCGTGCAAAGTGCTAATGTAGACTGTATGGACTACAGAATAGCTGTAGATTTTGTACTGTGTTCAGAGTCCCAACAGAGATTAAAGCTCTCCTGTGGTTGGTGCTGCATACTCATCGTAAGAGATGATCTCCCTCCCAAAGCTTGCAGTCAAACAGACAAGACAGATGAAAGACGGGAAGTAGAAGAAGCACACAGAAGCGAAGTGATTTGCCTGAGGTCAGCCAGCAGGTCAGTGACGGAGCCAAGAATAAGAAGCCTTGCTACTTCTTGCCAGCATGATGTCCGTTGCCTAAAGCTATGTACAGAATTACTCCGAGGCTGAAATGCTCAGTCTTCTGGAGGGCTGCTGCCAGCAGCAGAATGCAGCTGCACTGTGGAACGACGGCTATTACTTCCTGCAAGGGAGCACTGTGCATGGCCTTGGCAGGGCTTGAGCACAGGGCACTGCAGTGAGAGTTTGTGTGGCCACCCTGGCACTGGCTCTTCACTGATCTGGCAGCCCTGAGGAGTAGGCACATCCTGATGCAGGACAGGGGCTGTGTGCACAAGAAATGTTCTTCAAGTCATCACTACTAGCCAGTATTTGCCAACAGTGAAATGTGATGAGCTTTCTCCTTCCCCCTCATCTAGGCTAGCTGTGTTTCACTGATTGGCAGAAAGTCTTGTGTTGCTCTTATTCATTGCATCTTATTCATGATGCAAGGGGTATCTTCCCTTTGCACAGGGACTCCAGAGACCACATGGAAACTTGAAATAAGTGTGCTTAAGGCTGTCTTTTAAGAGTTTACAGTAAAGTTGCCCTGCCACTGCTAATCCAGGTCAGAATTGGCTTCCATGTTGGAGTAAAATGAGACAAATACCTCTGGCTTCACAAGTATAATTCACCACAACACTCGGCAGGACAGGGACAACCTTGCTAATGACTTCTCCAGCTTTTGCTGACTTTTCTGAAGAAAGTCTCCCCCTGACAGGACAAGCAGCTGAAGCCTTGTCAAAGGAAGCAACAGGGAATTCAAACAGAAAGCATTTGTCATAAGCATAGTTCAGATTTCTTTTGACTACTATGCTAAGGTTTCATGCATGTTGTAATTGATTTAAACCCTGGATCTTTTGTCCTTGCTTAGAAGTTGCATGCCATGTGGTGCAACAGGCCAGTGCAGGAGTATGTAATAACTGCATGGAGTGTACAGGGTTGCTGCAAAATGAGAGCAGGTAACAACACTAAAATGTGACACTCTGAGTTTGGTAATAGTCCTAATCTGAGAAAACAGCCTAAGTGCAATCTTTAGTGTGTGTTTTGTTTGCTTTAGTAGAAACTGACTCCCAGTTCTCTGGATACAGCAAATTTGTAAGCAAGCATATTAATGCCAGATTGATTTTTCCACCAGTCCTTGTGTCACTTGTCATTTCACCTGTAAGCATACTGAGAAATAAAATGCTCACCTTTCCAGTGAAATACAGCAGCTCTTTCTACGGGGATGTGTGGTATTTGGTGACGTTCACCATACAGAACAGGAAATCCATTGCTAAAAGAGGCAGGGTGTGAAAATACTGGCCCAGTTTCAGTCCAGTTGTCCTGAGCATCATCACTTATGTCCTCAGAGTCACCAGTGTCACATTCCTTGTGGCAAAAGCTGAATTCAGCTTTTCCCAAATGAACCTGGTGCTTGGTATCCAACTGAAGACACCTTGGGTCTTAGTCCCAGGGATGTCAAACACCCACATCCTCAGCAGCTGTCCCTCCGCAAATACCACTGCATGTCAAGAGTGGCTACCCAGCACCTGAGACACCCACAATGAGTGGCACTTTGCCTGAACTCCTGAACATTCTGTGCATCCAATTCCAGCTTTTTTAGAAATGCCTTCCCTGCTCAAAGAAGTCAAAAGCCCTTTAAAATACGTCTGACACTGCTTTCTGCTTCAATTTAGTTGCCTTTCATTTCTGCACCTCTGTCAAGCAACCTCCTCCATATGCATGTTGTCTGTCATCTTACTCAGAAAATGTAACCATAAAGCATAATTAGTATTAATGATGCGAGAGATTGAGTTTCTTGGTTGTATTAATTGCTGCTTAATGCTTTAAATGTCTCTAGCACTTAGAAGGATTTTAAATTAGAAGTATTCTTTTCTGTAGTGTCTTCTCTGAGGGGGGCTCTTACTGACTGGCACTGACTAACCCAGAGTGTGCCATGAGGTTGTTTATATGTTCAGGTCTGTTACCACTAAACAAGGAAAACACTGATAGAGCTTGCTTGAGGGGGAAGAATTATTTCACAGCTAGTGCTGCACTGAGCTGCGTGTTTGGATTTTAAATAAAAAATGTTGCTGTGGAGCTGGAGGGGCCTTGTTTGAGCTCCCATTGCTAGTCCAACAGGTAGAGGAGGAACTCAGCTTTTGTAGCATCTTTGTGTGGGAGTATGGAAGTCAGTGCCCTTTTCTCTGTAAAAGGAACTTCAGTAAACTAATCTCTAGGGCTACCAGGGAGCAACACTTGGCTCTGCTTTAACAACTGGAGGATGAGACAGCTTTCCTATATGGAGTGTTGATTGTACTGTTTATGCATTTAAGTTTGTTAGGTTTGTCCATGTATCACCTTCAAAACCAGCATCCCCTAGATTCTCAGTCCAGTCCTGTGACTAGCAATGACTGCTAAGAAGCCCAGCCAGTGACTTCTTTGGGAAACAGAAACAGTCTCAGAGACCAGCAAAAATGTCCTTGCTCCCAAAACCTGGTCCATACTTGTGAATTAGAGATGTAGAATAAGGATTCTGGCTGGGTGAATATTGTGGGTGTATTGATGCACCTGATACACAGGAACACTTCCCTAAGGAGAAAGGAGAATATACTGCCCACAAAAGGTACCTCTGAATTATATGAACTTATCCATAGAGGAGGTTTTATTGACATAACTATTTCACAAAGAGCAACCAATGTGAAAGCTCTTGGAATGGCTGGGCCAGCACCTGGAAACAGCAGTTCCATCTTCTGTGTGGGGATCTGATGGCATTGCTTTGCTACTGCTGCTTTGCAGTTTAATTCAGTTTCTGCATTCTGCTACCAGTGTGCAATCTGTGACTAGAGGAAGTAAATGCTGTGACTTATGCTGGTCAGATGGGCTGGTTTAAGAGATTCTTATGTTCCGGCTCTCTTTTGTTGTATCACAGCAGTTCACAATAGGACTGGCAGGAGGGAACATATGCTGTTAGATCACCAGGGTCAAGACTGTGTGACATTGCTGGATCAAGAAATGAAATGGTAAGGCAGAGGCTGGTGCTTCCTTCCACATATTCCAGAACTTCTTGTCAGAGCTCTGCATCCTGACTGGAAAAGGGACTTCAACAGAGGTCAGGAAAGAAGTTTAATTATTCCATCCCTTGAGCACTGGCTCCTAGAGTGGGACTGAATTTGCTCAATGTACCCCAGAGGGATGGTGGCAGTCTGCAGGAAGGAGCAATCTCTCGTTTTTGCCCTCAGCTGGGGTGGGAGGCTTTCAGGGGTGTGGAAGCAGTTGCAGGCAGCCATTATCCTCATATTGGCTTCATTTGTCATGCACATGAAAGGAGCCGTGGCTTGCAGGGACAGACCTTCCCCAGGTTTCTATGTGTGTCAGTCTGCAAGTGAGTGCATCCCAGCCGGGGGAGAGGACAGTGTGTTATTGCACACTAAGGTTGCTATCGTGAAGCTGCTCTCATGCACCCTATGTAGTAACTCTGAGGGGAGGAGTGCAAGGAGTGAGTTTCACTGCAAGGATGCAAAGTGTAATGAAGGTGGGCATCATGCACCTACCTGGGTGGGTGTCCTGAACAGTGTGCTCTCATTGGCAATGAGTGGACTTAAAAACTTTCATATGACAGATTCTGCCTTAAACCAGAGGCCACAGCGGTCTGGCAGTGGGCTGGCCGAGGTGGTTGCATGTTAAGCAGTGCTCAGGTCAGCTGTGCTCCCAAGTCCCTACTCTGTGCTCTCAGAGATGCAGTGTGGCCCTTTCCATCTTGCTGTTGTTCTCACAAGGATTAAAATGACACATTTTCCAACCCATTTAACTTTTTTACTTCACAGAATGTTTTAAAATGGTAAGTTTTTGTCAAGCTCACAGATTTTAAGTTCAATAAATAAATCTTCCTGTTTTTAAAGGTTGTTGATCTCTGTAAATGTGACAAATGGGCCAGAAACTACAGGCATTTCAGAGGCATCTCAGATCCATAGCATGCATGATACTTAACTACAGGAGCAGCACACGGTATGCAGACATTTTACAACAGAGCTAAGATCCTAAAGATCTTTATCTTGGGTTGTGTCTGGTCTTTCTCGAAGCCCTGAGACGGTGGCTGTCCCGTGCCTCCTTCATGAGGATCAACACCAAACTCTGCACCAGAAATGATGCAGCCCCACTCCTCTGTGTGGCCAGAGTGCTTCAGCCTCCCTGGGAGGGCTCTTGCACGCATGTAGCAGTCTGTGGCCCTGGGGATGTGTAGCACAGCCTTCCACAGAGCAGGCATGTTCCTGCACTCAGGTTGAGTTTCTCAAAATGATGCACTGGTCCATAGGCCCTCAACAGTCTACCTGGATTAAAATGCCCTTTATCATGCACAGAATTATGAGGTATTTGGGTTGTTTGGGGTCCTCAGTCACATGCTTGTCTTATCACTTCAGAGCTGGGGTGAAACACACATTCGTGATGCAAATGGGCCTACAAAGGGACACTTCAGTAGTGTGTCTTGAGCTATTACGTTGACTGTCATCTGAGCTCTGTTCTCTTGAGGAATGAAATAATTTCCAGTGACAACTCAGGAATGAAATAATTTCCAGTGTACCTTTAAAAGATCCTGGGTATCACACAAACAGTCTTATATGAACTGTTTCAACTAGGAACTACTAGACAGTACTGGAAAGTCACTCCACAATGCCCCAGTCCAGGCTTTGGTTATGCAGTGCTGCCATCAGCACTGTAAAGAAAGCAGGAAATTGTACTAGCACTGGAAAAGAAAGAAAAAAGTTGGACGACAATTTTCAGGCCATTTAACAACAGATTTGTGACCTATTTTTTCTTTTCTTTTTCAAACAATGGCTGGTAGATGGGGCTCGTGTTTCTTTTTCATTACATCTATCTAGGAGTTTCTTTTCATAGAACATGTGTATGTGCAGGAGTGTTTTATAGAAACAGTAAGCAAGGATTTTCATAGGCTCATTTTTTTAGTCCCTCCCTTTGCATGGTAAATAGAATTCAAATTCTGCAATTCTCAAAATACAGATGTGCCTGTGCAATATTGGCTTCATCAGTATTCTGCATTTTCATTGGTAAGCCCAGTGCAGCTGCGCACAAGTTTAGTGGGGCTATTGCAGAGGAAGAGGAGAGGAAATGCCAGCCAGTCCAAACACAGAATATTGAAAAGGTCAACATAATAGAGCAAGCTGCTATGATTCATAGAGACTTTAAGAGTCTAATATTTCATCTCATGACAAAGATTGTAATGAGAACTGAAAATGGCACAACATTAATTCATCTTTGTGACAAACACTATAATGAGAATGGAAGTGTACAAGCTTCAAATATTCGTGTTACTGATCTGTGGTTCTTGTTCTGTAACAGGACACAAACCCCAACTGCTCACTTAGAAATAGAAATCTAAAGTCAACAACTTCTACAGCTATTCTGAACAGCCTATTACATGTTCTGAT
This sequence comes from Corvus moneduloides, assembly GCF_009650955.1. Classification (NCBI taxonomy): domain Eukaryota; kingdom Metazoa; phylum Chordata; class Aves; order Passeriformes; family Corvidae; genus Corvus; species Corvus moneduloides. The sequence goes on along the minus strand of NC_045482.1, from coordinate 13,921,037 downwards.
GCTAATGCAAGCAGAGAGCAGCACAAGCCTGCCAAAGTCAACCAAATTTGCTCTGTGCTGCCCAAGCACACATGGCCCACTAGCACAGCCTGGCTGCCGTGGCATGACCACGCTGAACTGTTTCCATGTCCATGTGTTTGCACAGTTGTGTAGCAAACAACCTGTTTGCACAGCCTTATGTTCACAATGGTAGAAACTCCCTGTAGATACTGGTAGTTGGCCAAGGGGCAAAGATGATAGACTGGCTGGTAGCAAGAAATCCCTTATTTTCTGCCTCTAACTAGTCCTTATGTAAGTGGGGTGGGAAGGAATGTGTGTGTAGAAAGTGCTTTCACTTATTACATTTTTAGTCGACATTTTCCATGTTATCTTTAGGGTCACAGCAATATAAGTAGAGCATGCGTTGCAAGTCTAATTTTATATTCTGTTGGTTTGCTTTAAAAAAAGAAAAAGAAAAAAAGAAACAGAGAAAGAAAAAGAAAACAGCATATGGACTGTGGCATCAGTTCTTGGAAATGCTCAGATTCATTAAATAAGTAGACATGTACCTCGAGCACTGTGATACAAGAGACTGCAATATCACACTTTGCTTTCTGAGCACTGGGCACAACCTCTGGCTTCAGCTCCCCAGGCTACTGTAAAATGGTGAGGCTTTTGTCCCGGTAGAGTGTCACTATACATCGCCTTCCACCCTATCCTGAGGTTTCCAGGTGACCCATCACATTCCAGGTACCTCAGTTTATAGCTAAGGTCTTGATCCACTCCCCTGAAGAGACTTAATTACTCTGTGCCAAGCATCCTGGAAAGCTTTGTATGTCTGAGTAAAAAGCAAAGCAAAGAACTAGCACTTCTCAGAGATCTGACCTAAAACACAGCTTGGCTAGTGGGATCCCGCCCCAAATAGCACATAAAATGTTGGAAAAGAAGGGTAGTTTTTCTGTCTGAGAGCAGGAATCCACTATTGAGTGGATCACATTAACCTCAGGGATGACATTATTAAGAGAGATTCTTGTTGATCACCCTTTCCATTCCTTTCCCCCCATGCTTGCAATTGCAGAATTTCCTTCAGGCAATGGAAGCAATTTACTTGCTTAAGTAACATTAGGAAAGTATTTAACGTATATTTAAGAGTGTCACAGTGCAATTTAGCAGCGGGAAACAAGGAGCAAATGAACACCATGTGACATACCAGCTCATAATGGGCCATCCACAAGTGCTCCATGGAGCATAGTTCAAGAATCGGTGTATTCTTCTATGTTTTAAAGAAATCCATATTAATAAAATACTCTGTCTCTCAAACACACGTATACAGGCACAGCGAGCTGTGTGTTTCACATTGCAGACGAGACAGCCAGAAGATGTGTTAGCCACTAATGAAACGCAGCTCTGGGAAGGACTGCGGCAGCTGCTGAAAAGCACTAAGTCACACTACACAGTAAGCTGGAGTGGGAAGTGAAGAGAAATATTGCATCAGGTTGTAACTACATGAGGAATTTAGATAAGGAGGAGGAATTTAGAAAAGCAGAATGTGATCACCCACACTGACATTTAATTAGCCCTCCAGAGCTTCCACCCCCTTACCAAAGGTGTCATAGGATTGCCAGCAAAGGCAAGTGGTTACTATTCTTGTGCTTGGCAATGTACAAACATGCAAGATGATATAATTTATATCCCAAAGACTTAACAGTTTAAAGCCCCTAATTAGAGTGTCAGGAAGGAAAGTGTAGAGACAACTGAGGAGAGGTGGGACGGGAGTAGGGAAGAGTATGTATGGTTAACTGATGGTTTGGCCTTAGTGAGCATATCTGCAAAGTTTAAGGTGCAATGTATGTGCATATTCCAAGGGTCAGAGCTTTCTTGAAAACAAGCTTGAAAAAAATGAGCTAAAATAGGGAGGAAAAGGATGGTCACAGGATGGTGGAGAACAAGGTAGGGCAAATGTCAAAATATTTGGAGTTGTAAACCTGACCCTAACCTGAAGTTGGTTTAAGGATCTCTCTAACTTCATTGAAGGCCAAGTTTCACCACTGGTACTTTTATGAGTAATTTTAAACTTCTGTGACATTTTAAACTGATTATTTTGCAATTGGTTTCCAAGCATCTCTTTTCATGCTAGAATGTCACATTAATTCATTCTTAATTGATCCATAAGCTTCCAATTTTCTGAATCCAAACAAGTGTAAAAACTTGAATAGTCAAATAGCATCTTACAGTAACTTACTATCTTACCAAAGTTTCTGTACAATAGCTCATGTAAAGAGAAAGTATCTTACCGAATATATAGTTCCTATAGTTTAAATGCCCTTGCAGATGTCAAAGGTGGCAGCTTTATATATACATATAAATACAAGAAGGTGCCTTGAAAAAAAAGTGTGCTCCCTGAATTTTACTATGTTTCCAAAGAAAGTTGTTTTAACTGTGCTTATTTAAACTGCATTTGATCTCAGAAGATGTAAGGATGACTAGACACCATGGTTACTTGATTTCTGCAAGATGTAGCTGCTTGCCAAAATACAGTTGGAAGAACTGATATTTAGTAAAACTCTCGTTAGATGCTGTGGCTTTCTTTTGTCTCCCCTGGACAATATGAAATACGTCCATACTGACTAAAAATACTCATACTGCATGGCATACATAAAAATTCTAATTTATATTCTCATTCAAAATTAAGTTTTGTGGAAAATGCCTATCAATCTTACTTATAGAAAAGAAAGATTTTTTCCTATAGCTTTATAATTGTAACAATATGCAAATATGCTTTACTTCTCATTCTAGGGAAATAGGGCTTAAAATGTAGAGGGTGTTTTGAATTTTCAGACTCTGAAAGGATAAGCTCATGGCTTATTTTGTGTCAGTAATGAACAGAAAAAATTGCTTCTCATATTTCCATTTGGCACTTATTTTGTATTTTCTGCAATTAAAGTGGGGTTATAGTCAAATTGACTCTAAAAATGACACATTTATCCTCTCACAGTGACTCCTGTATCAAATTCCCTCTGATTATATATCAAGAGATGATTTCTCTAGCTGTCAGCACTGCAAATTCATCCTGGGATCTCAAACTGCAAGCTGCATTCTTTATGCTTATTACAACATCATTCGTAACAAAGACCCAGGAATGTGGATGAGATTGACTCTGCGAGATGCAAAGTCCAATCCAGCTCATTCCCCCGTGGCACAGCTGGGGGCACAGCAACACAGGGAAATGGTCTGACACGGCTGTGAGCCAACATGCCCAGCCATGCTGTTTTCTTCTGTAGGTGTGTTCGTATAACTCCCTCACATGGACTTTCTAACCCAGAATAAACTGTCCAGGCTGGACAGCACTAAAGCCATATGAACATCCCTTTGCATGCTGAATAACCTGCAATGACTCGGGTGCAGTCCTAGCCTGCAAAATACAGATCTTCATTGAAACACACACTCTAGTTTCATCTCAGCTCCCTTTCGTCTTTAAGAAGAATGAAGAGATCCCAGTGTCTGTTTTGCCAGTTTTCATGTCACTAAGTACCTGCCAAGCTTTACATTATTACTTTTTTTTTTTTTTTTTTTTTTTTTTTCCCCGTTAGATCACTCCTCTTGCTCAGCTTTGCTCAGAAAAACAAAGCTGCAGTCATAGGTTCTGGAGGCATGGTCATGGAGCAGGCAGTAGCATGGCATGGTATAGAAGCCCAGAAATGTTTGCAAATGAAGATAAGGGTGCCTTCCCTTTGCTAGCAAGATTTATATTAGCAGAGGTGTACTTTTCTTGTCCTTAGTTCATCTTCCAGTATCACCAGCACCACAGGGACTGTGGCATACCTGCCTCTGGGGGGCAAGATTGTTATTCTCCAAGTAATTTGTCCCACCCAGCGGTCACTCCCTATGAGGCAGGTTTAGTAGTGTGAAGTGCTCCCCAGGCTGCCACTGCTGCCTGCAGCCTCTTACCTTGAATCATCAGCAAAAGGAGATTGTTCTCAGCTGCCAAACAGTAAGGCGGAATTACTGAAGACACAGTGTCTGTTCCGCTCTCCCAAATTCACGACAAGGGAAGGGAGGCCCTTGTGTCAAGGACTGGGGGTCACGGACATCTTACAGTCTCCTTTGCTTACAAGACCGTTGCCTGGGGGAATTCTGCCTGCAGAGTCCAGGGATGCAGGATGAGGGGAACCTGCGGTGTTTCTCCCAGCTCCCAGTCCATAGCAAAGTGAACTCAAACTGGCATGTTAAGAGCCCAGGAACTGTATTGTGTCAAGCATATTTATCACCAGCTCCAGGTGTTTCGTTTTATGGGTTGTGTAGCAATATAGCGTGCTGCCACCTCACCAGCCTGATGAGACGTCTTCATGCTAATTATGCTCATTCATTAAGTGCATACTGCCATGAACCTCTCCTTTGTACCAAAGCATGGGTGGCACAAACTTAGCTGGCAAGAGAAATACAAAAATGGTTATTGTTGCAGTAGTGCTGGCACAGGAGAGAGATGTTAACTTGCATACAGACTCAATAATAAATGAAATGTTTGACAAAGAAAAATGAATTGGCGATGTTCCTCCATCTTTCTAAGAAACTGACAGTGTATCCTGCAGCCATGGGGTCCACATGCTGACAGTTACAAAGAGGTTTTGTGAACACTCTAATATAGACTATGTCAGCCTGCCATTAATTTTGGAGTTCCTTTTCTGGGCAGTTGGTAAAATCTAATCAATGTGGCATTTTTAAAAAAAACCTATGAAAGTCGTGAGCCTGCAATTATGCCTTCCTAAAATAATAACAGGGAATCTGGCAAGAGAAGGTGAAAGCTACACAATGTGCCTTTCTTCCTGGCTGCTGACACGTGTCCTGCAAACACGAGCTTTTCCCATTACACAATAGTCTCATGCAAAATCTTCAGTGATATAGCACTACTTGGAGGAATTGGAAACTTCAGATCCACTTTCCCTTCTCTGGTCCCACAATATATATGGTGTTAATATAAAGTTAATATCATGGCTTTCCCCTTGCTTTTCTCATATATAGTTTTAACTGTTTATTTACGTATTTTCCTTTTATCTCAAATCATATGGCAGGCTCTACACATCTGAAGATGGGCTAGCTCCAGCCTCCCCACGCTTGAACTGCCTCTTGAACTTTCTCTGATTACATCATTATATATAATAATACATTATTAGTGCCATCAAGGCATGCAGAGTTGGTCACAGTGCTTACACTCTAAATCTGACAGAAGCAAAAAAGAGGGCAATAGTTTAAACAAAGTGGGAACTGGAGATGACATTGAGGAAGAAATTGATTGCAGAAAGCTTTATGAAATGAGCGCTTAGATGAAAGAGGGCTCTGAAGAAAGAAAAGAGCTGGTTGGACTAGAAGTTGGGACTGTTCCAAAATGAGGCCCCTACTCAAGAGAGCATTTCTGTTCAGGGTAGTGTTTAAGCATGAAGTCAGACATTTAATGGGCTGGGGCACATAGACCTTAGGGAGATGTATATAAAGACAGAATGAGAAGGAAGAACCTATAGGAATGTAAGAACAGGAGAACAAGAGGCCTCATAGTTTGTGTTCAACAGGGTCAAAGTCAGCAAAGTAATAAAATGTGTGTGTGGGAGATTAGGGTTTTCATGCCAGAGGTTCAGGAGAAACTGGCTATTGGAGTGAGAAGGCTTGCAGGGAGAGGTGCTGTCTTTCACTAAATAAACCAATCTGCTGGTGGGGAGAGAGCAAATGAACTTTTGAGCACATGAACTTTTCTCCAAGGCCTTAGCAGGGTTGTTTGGAGACCTGGACAAAAAGGAAAACAAATACACACCTTTTCCACTCTCACACGTTTTGAACTCTTTACTTCCTTAAATAAATGGCTTACTGTTTGTACCACTGTTGTAAAGCGTGGACTTGACCATGAGGATTTAGCACTCCGGAGAAATGGCAAAGGTCTGTTTAGAAAGAGGAGAGTGCTAGCAGCAGACATGGCTTCATTCACAAACATGGCAATGGGCTTAAGGGATCTTGCAAACCTCTCATTTGAGTTTTATTATTTCTGTGTAATTGAATTGGAGCTTTACAGCTACCCTTATTGTGTTGTATGGCTACACAAACAGAAGAAATAGAACTATGAGGAAAAACACAAGGCTGACTACTAGGAGGAAGAGAGCAGTGTAAGTAGGAATAAAGGAACAGAGAACAGGGATCACCTGATGGGCATACAGCGAATTTAAGATGAAGGAGTCAATCTGCTCTTGATGCCTTTACCATACGCTTACAGTTTGATGGTGGAGTTTGAATATACAACATCTGCCGTACTAGCATTAATTGTTATATCTTTACCTCTCTTCTGAGTACTGTATAATATGAGGATTATTTGAATTTTTTAAAAGATGGATGACATAAAAATATAGTGTAGGCCATGGACTAGGCACAGGACTCTCTTGGTGGTAAAGGCCTCCATATCCTTGACATGAAACAGGTGGTGCATGTTTCAAGGGGCTGGTAGAACAACTAAGAAAAATGCCTCCGAGTACCATCTTTCTTCCTCAAGAAAAGAAACCCCAGCCTTAAAACTTCCAACAACCTTCATTTAACTCAGATATATTCCTCAGACAGGTGGTGTGTGTCGTTTCCATTGTATATATGTTCTCCACTTGCTCATGATGCAGTTATTTGACTGAGCACCCTTAAATTCAATATGACAAATTATTTATCTGCATATTCCTCTGAATAGATGCAAATAAGGAAGAGTGTCATCACATAAAAATCAGCCACTCTTGTGGAGCTGGCTTTGGCGCACAGCTGAGTAATGGCACCTTCTCTGTAGCTGCTGAACTGCAGGCATGGCCCTGCCTGTGCTGAAGGATCCCGACTTTCCCAAGCTGTGCAAAGCAGTGCAACTTAGGGCACTCCTTTCCATTCAAACCACCATCATGCACACTGATGGCTGGTAGGCAGTGACCTGTAACACCGTGGTTTAACATCTTTGTCCTTTTCATTTAAAAGCAAGCCTGTAATAAAGTTTTACTGAAAAATAGAAGTTGTGTCAGTAACAGTGGGAGGTAGAACAGAGTTTAACAAGGGAAACAGTAGGCTAGTGAATAAACTGTTAGTGGAGGTGTGAGTTACTGTGTCTTTGCCTACACTATTTGAATCATTTACTTTCTTAAAATAAAAGAGCTGTCTATTTCAGACTGCATCTTACAGCTACCCTGGCTGTCAGAAGTCAAACATAAAAATATTCTTTCTTCCAGAGGGAGCCATTCATCACTCAACCAGTAAATATTACTCACTCCATTGATTATACTGTGATTATATTTTCTCTTTAAATAGCTGTTAGAATTGGGTATAAAGGACTCATTTGTTTCTACTATAGATAGTCTCTTTCTTTAAATGCTTCATTGTTTTGAATTAGCCATTGCAGTTTGCACAGCTGAAATGCCAAATGTGTTGCCTTTCTGGGTGATATCTGGGAGTTACCTTACTCAGTCTTTCTCCTCTTTATTTTGGGGCCTTCCAAAGGAACCTCCAAATCTTATATGAAGACTTCAGGAGTTATTATTGCCACCCTTTTGTACAGAGATGCAACTTAACTTTCTGCAGCTCTCAAATAATTCTCAGAGACAAACAAAAAGGCCTCAGTTCTAGTGAAGTGATTCTTATCAGATACATAGGGTGTCTGGAGACCTGAGTCTCAGTCATAGCTCTTTCCTGCCTTGCTTTCTTCCAGCATTTCATGCACTGTCAGCTGAGGATGGTAAAACCCCACATAAAGTGCTTTAAAATTTGCAGGTGGCAGTAAAAACTCCCTTTAATCGAGCCAATTCCTCCAGGTTTGAGTGCTCTCTCCAGATAGAAATTGCCAGGCAAAGAACTGCCCATAAATACTGTGCAGCCCATGAACATTATTAACCCACAGACAACCCATCATGTGGTTAATTAATTAGACTGAATACTAATTAATTAAGGGGCATCCTCAGTGATTCTGTCCAGAGCCAGCTCAGCAGCACTTGCATGGCCTGGGGCCTGAGCTTGCTGCTTGCCTTCACACAACACTGTGACAACATGCAGGGGAGCCATCAAAACACTGGGAACAGTCCTGAGTGTGCTATATGGGGTTTTACCACCACCTGGGTATCCCTACAGGGCAGATTGCTGGCTGAGTGTAGGTCTGGCAACATGGTACAGAGCCTAGGGACTTCTTTGTTCATTGTCCATGGCTGTTCTCTCCAGACCCCTCTCTCTTGCCTTCACTACTCCTCTGACAGTACCAAGCTCTCCCATCAGCCAGCTAAAGTTTTACTGATTCTTTTGAGGATGCTCTCAGTATCCTGCAGAGCAGCAGGGAACTTTCCAGCTGCAAGCAGCCTTAGAGACCTTTGCTGTACACCAGCCTGCCCATCACTACACTTATCATCTGCGGCACAGAGGCTTTTGATGGAACTGGAGCTTGTCCTGCAAATGGCCAGTCTGCGTGGCAAGAACTTATTCAAGCCACGTAAAGGTAGGAAACTGTCCTCAAGTTTTTTCTTTAGATCCACCTCAAAGACATTTTTTAGGCTTGTTGCTGTGTGAGAAGGCCAGCCTAGCAAGTCTGTCTTTGGAAATCAAAGTTTCTTAAGCCTGGAAAGGAGGTAGAAATGTTTAGCACTTTCACAATGTCCAAGCACTTATCTACCATATGTGTGTGAGTGAACAACAGTCTTGTGGTCATATCAAAAATACAGTATGTTACAGGTTGAGCTGTAATTTGTGAGCTCATTTTAAGCAATTTTAATGGCTCTGAAAGTGATCTGTGACATTTTACTAAAAGACAAACATCAATTGTTATAGATACGCTCTCGACTGTAAGAGAAAAACAAAACTGAGCTTGAAGTAAAATTTTCAAAAGTACAAATAAAACATTAAATGAGATAATCTGAGGCTCTGAAGTTATACTGAGATTCACTTTCCATTATCTTCAAATTAGGAACCACCTGTTCTTCATAACCGTCTGTTTCTATGAATGAGGAACTCTGAGTTTAATTAAGTAGCATGTGTGGGTGGAAAAGGCTTTCCGACAGCAGTGAGATTATTAATGGACATCTATATTGAAGTTCTTTGCATTTTTGAAAGGCTAATTACAATGTAAATTTAGTTTTAAATTATTGCTTTGCTGTGGAATGGAAGTTGTCATTTATTATTAGGCAGTTTTTTTTCAGATCCCAGGAAAACATTGGTTTGTCTGTATAAGCACTCTGTGGTCTCTTATTTTTTCCTAATTTACACTATTTGCTCATGGTTCAAGGTGCTGTAAAACATACCTCCATCTCTAGTTTCATTATTTTTATAGGTTTTGGGGTTTTTTTGTTTTGCCCTGCAACACTTTAAGGTTTCAAGAAAATGAAAGCCAAGCTTTTTTTAAAAAGGCCTGCAGCTGAAATCTGGAAAAGGTGAACTTGTCTTAAAAAAATAACCCTCACTGACCTCCTGGTACATTAACATTTTAACTCCTAGTTTATTACATGTAGGTGGTGATGTTTGCAACATAAAGCCAAATATGTGGGATGCCTGACCATGTTCTGCTGTAGTGAACCCAGAATAATTCATATATAGCTTGTCAGTGTCCACAAGGAAAACAAGCCTCAGCTGTTGGACAGCCTGCAGCACACCCAGCCCTTCCCTTGGACATAGCTCAAACTACAGGAAAGGCAGTTTGGGCCCATGCTCTGAACCAATGTAATGTACAACTTGTGCTCTCCCTATTTCCTCACCTGAGAAGTTTGAACTTGGCCCTGGCACAGGTTTGAGGTGTGAGCCTGAGAGGTGCAGGCAGGGTAGGTTAGTCAGTGAAGGGTCTCGCAGACAGAAGAGCGTCTTTTGCATCAGACATGTCGTGCCCACGTGGTGTTTGCAAGCAGAGGGAAGAGAAAGGCAATGAACTAGCACACCTGGAGAGATGTTACTTGACCTGTTTCTGCGGTGACACAGAAAGCAGTTGGCTGAACATCCACTTTAGTTTGGAATTTTGTGTGCTGGGTGTTATTAGATGAAAGAGTGCTCTCTGGAGTGGGCTGCAGCCTGCCTGCCACTGGGCACAGGGTCACTTCGAGGCTAGTAGGAAATAGAAACCTCTGATTCCACACAGACTACATTAAAGATCTATCTGCTTTGCCACTGATGGACAACCTAAAGTTTACAGACGGGAACAACAGGAAAAGATACAATATCTGGTCACATCTGTAGGACCTGCAGAGCATGGTAACTCAATTGTATGCAGTAAGTGCTTTGCTAGCATCGACACTGATAGAATGCAATTAAAGGCTATTAGCATAACAAGCCATACAAGGGCTGCCAGAGTGCAAGGAAGCTAGAAAGCAGCTGACTGGGACTAGGAGAGGACTGATGTGACAATTTTGATATTTTCTGCTCCTGTCTCATTTAATAGTGAATGGTGAAAAAGTGCTGATCTGCCCAGTGGCATTTTTTCTCTACCTTTTTTTAAGTAAGAACTACCCCATACTCACAGAGATTTCTGAGGCCTACATCCATAATCTGTCCGCTTTAAGGCTCTCTTGAAAGAAAATAAGCTCTATATAGCTCTTGTTATGAAAGTTGCACAGTGCATGTATTGCTGGGGGTGGGTACCCACAGCAGGAATTGTTCGATTGTGTGGGAGATCTGATTAGGTATTTGTTGAAGTCTCCTTGGCCCTACAGTGTGTGGCTGTCTACAGTTTCTTTTCAGAGCATCAAAAATAAAACAGAGCTGTGAATTAGAGTAAATTCCTCCTGTCTCTAGTGGTCTCTGAGGCAAAATTCTCATGGATATTGAGGAAAGCAGCCCTTCTATGAGCCCAATGATGCATGAAATACTGGAACAATGTGTCTACAAAGGATTTGCCATGCCCTGAGCATTGCCCCCAATTTGCCTCACTCTCTTTCTCCATGTGTGGGGGCATTTCCTCTAAAGCTACACACTACAGTGCAGAGCTTCTTTCCCCTGGCCATGGATCCACACATCTGGGGCTGGCCTTGAGAGTGAGCAGCTGCCACAGGCTACAGGGGAAAAAGGAATCTGCCCCTATCCCTGGATCTGCACATATCCATTATTGGGACTGGAGTTTTTTAAGAAGACTGGAAAGAAATGATCAGTAGATATCTTTAAATTCTTAGAAAAACAATAAATTACAGTTAAAAGATTAAGAGCTCAAACAAAACTTCTTCAAAAATAATCTAACCTGGCGTACTGCATCCAGTTCTGGGGCCTCCAACAAGAGTACAGGGACCTGTTGGAGTAGGTCCAGAGGAGGGACACAAGGATGATGAGAGAGCAGGAACACCATTCCTATCAAGATCTGCTGAGAGAGTTGGGGTTGTTTAGCTTGGAGAAGAGAAGGCTCTGGAGACACCTTATAGAACCTTCTAGTGCCTGAAGGGTGTCAGGGCATGTAGTGATAGGATAAGGGCTTTAAACTGAAAGAGATTTAGATTAGATATATGGAAGAAATTCTTCACTATATGGGCAGTGAGACACTGGCACCAGCTGCCCAGAGAAGCTGTGGATGCCCCATCCCTAGGTGTGTTCAAGGCCAGGTTGTTTGGGGCTCTGAGCATCCTGGCCTAGTGGAAGGTATCCCTGCCCCATGACAGGGCGGTGGAACTGGATGATCTTTAAGGTCCATTCCAACCCAAGCCATTCTGTGATTCTGTGATGACATTCTATAGCCATTTCAATACAGGAAATATGCTTTGCCCCGGACTGGTTCTCAAGGTGACACTTTGCCTCTTGGGGACAGTAATACTCAGCAATGCCACAAAGATGTTGTGTCGCTGCTGAACTTCCTTATGAGTTCCTGAGATGACAACTTGTATAATAATGAAAATAAGATTCATCTTTATTTTATTCTATAGTCCAGCTAAGGGCATACTTTGTGAAATGGGAGAAAATAGTATGAGAATTTCATTTTAACTAGTTTTTCCTTGAAGTATCTTTAGTCTGGTTTTTATGTGTACGATAAGGTTTCCTTCCTTGCTCCAAAGCTGTGTAGTCATTCCTTCTTGTGTTATTAAAACTGAGAAGAAAGGCCTTTAGGTGAAAAGCAACTTATTAGTGTGTTAGGTCATGCTATCAGGAATACATCCTGATTTATATGTTACTATTTGGGAATGATATTAACTCAAATTACCTTTGTAGAATGAGAAGATACATGTAAATTACAGAAGAATAACTGTGGTTTAACAAAATAAAGTCATTTTGTTTTATCTACACTCTCTTTAACGTAGAAATAGCAATAATGTTATTGAATTATCCCAAACCCATATATTAGTATAAACTATTACCTGACTGCAACATTTTGGAGAGAATTACTAAAGAATTATTTGGTGTTATTCTACGAGTTCATCTAGCTTCATGCTCATGCAGCTCATTTCAATACAGTGCCATAGTTTATGTAGGAATAACTTTACAGACTTATTTTGCAGGCTTAAATTTATTCCCTTCCCACAGATAAAACAAAACAAATTGGTTATTCTCTATTTTGCCTGGGTTAAATATTTTAGGGTAGGTAGGTCAAGTGGATAGCAAGAAGCTTTGTATCACATTTTCCAGTTCTTTTGCATTTAAAGTTTTTATTTGATTATCTTGTGGGGTGGAGTCAAATGTGTTTCCAATTTTGCAGTGAATTGTTACAATCTCAAATGTCTTTTGTAAGCTTCTTGGCATCGATTAAGTGTAAGTGATTGTGGTTTTGAACCCAGCTCATAAGGACAGCTATAACACAATCATTCCCCCCTCTCTTCACATCACCCCCCAGGCTCTGACTGGGGAATAGTCCGAGTTAGCCGAAGATGCACATGGAAGAAATGCTTTGTTTTTAATAAATGTATAAAGAAACACACAAATGCAGTGTTTATTCCTGTAGGCCGATATTTTCAGGCTTAGTTATATGCTTGCATTCAGGTATTTTAATCCCCAAATCTGATACAATTTACCAAAGAAGTTACAGCTTTCTCAGCAACTCTGTAGCCATGACAAAGAATCAGGATGCTGATTTAGACAGTTAAATTTGTACCTGCAAATTTATTGGAATGCTGTAACTGTAGAAAACAGTGAGTTCAGAAAATGTCTTCATTATTAGGTCCACATGAATAATTGATTTTTAAAAAAACGTTGGCATCCAATTTTTGTAATTGCTTTAGATCAGACTTATTGTCCTGCCTAACAAAATTATTTCTTTTCCCTTCCCCAAAATTTTGATTAGTTCAATTAAAAAAAGAGAAATCTGTAAAAAGAGAAGACAAAGACTGAGATTCAGAAAACTGCTTGAGGATGCAATGATGTTGTTACTCTCCTCTTGTTCAGTAGCTCAGTGCCTAAGAACCCTTCCCTGAATGTCAAGAGACTGGTTCAAATCCTTATCAGAACTGCTAAATTTTAAGCAGGAACCTCTTTTAGGTGGGTTTTCTAACTAGGCTATAAGTACTTGGAACATTGACTCAGTCCCTTCTCATGGGATTGCAGCTGTACTTTGTACTTGGGATTGCTAAAGTATTTCATGTGGAGGATGATTCCACAGGCTCTTGGTTAGAGCACATGCCTGAGGCTTGCCCCAGAGAATATTTTTTTCTGCTGAATATAATAAAAATACCACTGGAAAAAGAACTATGCCAAAAATTTATCTTCTCCAGTGGCAGTTCTTTCCTTGGGATGCAAGACTTGTGGTGTCTTTACTGGCAAAGAATGGAATACATTCTGCATTCTGCAATATTTGCATCCCTTTGTAAAAGGAAGACCAAAACTGCATCCTTTCCTCATTCTGATTTTTCCCTCTCTTCCTCTTCTTTAGCCGGGGGGGGGGGGGGGTCCCGAGTGCAGGGGAGCCGGCCAGAGTAACAACACCGATACAATTTGAGCATCGTTCTCTGCTTTATTGTTTTCTTACACCAACTTTTATCTACTTTGCAAAGATTCACGCCCTGTTACCACGAGACAGCCTCTAAGCAGTGGGGGAGCTGACCAGTGTATAGCTTTGCCAAGGATTTTCAAGGCTGCCTGCTGCCAGGTGTCTTCCAGGCCTGCCTGCAGCCTGAGGCCAGTTCAGGGGTTCTTCCTCAGCAACCCTGGGTTGGCCAGACTTTCCTGGGGTATCATATGCCCCTGTTCCACAAGGAATCCCTCTACACTCTTCTCTCATCATGTATTTTTAGTAGCATTCTTTATGTTAACGTGCAAAACTAAATATAAATGGAGATTGTGAAGGTGAAGTTACACTTTCAGCTACGTTACAATTCATTAGCAGAGTTGTAAAGACCCTCTGTTCTGATACTGTGCTGCTACTTTCCCAACTTGACTAACAGATCACCTTTCTTGCCAAAACACACCCTGCAGCCAATTGTCACACCAGTGTATATCTGGTAGCTATCTTAATGCAGTCTTGGAAAGATGAGCAATGGGTATAGCAATATTTTGGCATGAATATTAGCTGTTTAGATTTTCACATATACTGTTTCAGGGAATGTGTAAAGTCTCCTACCCACACCTTGAAACAGTTAAGAAATGGCATAAGGCCAGTAAGAAGTGTAACTGAAATATCACATGAAGGGAAAGAATTTGGTATCACTATGTAACAGGTCCACCATATAAAGGTGAAAAATAGGCAGGAGGAATATGAGATGAGAGGAAGAACCATCCATTTCAAGAGTAAACTGATTGTAAAATATCCAGATTCAACTTTACGTTTATAGCACACAGCTATCCCTCCTCCAGTTCTTGTAGTTGACACTTCAGTCTGGCACAGTCATCTAAAACTGTAGAAAACGTGACAAAGCTGGGAACTCCGTGGCTGTGAGGAGCAAGCTGCCATGCAAAGAGGATGCTGTGCAGTCCCTTCATCTGACAAATCGCATGAGACAGGCTGAAGCCTTCAAAGTTTCATGCTTGCTCTAACAGGGATTTTTAAAAATAAAAAAGCTCTGGTTACGTCAGATGTACGTTTTAAGTGGCAAAGAAGCTACCAAGAGAATCCCTAGATGAATTTGCACCTTGTTGACAAGCTTCGTGTGACGTGCACAGCTACTTCAAATGCAGGCAATCATTCCTTCTTCAGGAACAAAACTCTTTGATGTGGCCCTGATCTGAGAAAGCCATTAAGCCCATCTTTAAATATGTGCATAACAATCTAAAACAAAGAGGCTTTTCAAATGAATCTGGGTCATCTGTGGAGATACATCTAACAGAAATTATTAAACACAGCCTAGAAAGCAGTGTTTGCAAAAACAGAAAGCCAAGCTGGGCTCCCAGGGGCCTCAGGCTTCAAAATGGCTGAGTTGCTTAGTGCTGGATGAGCCTGCTCAGGGGCACACATCTTTACACTTAAGCCTGCTCAGTAATTCTGCACTGGTCTTTTGGGAGGGAACAGAAAGGGAGGAAAGTGGGTTTTTCCTGAAATGTTAGTTTTACGAAAGGTTTAATCTGTGTGGACACCAAGGCAGAGGAAAGTAAGGCAGAGCTCGCTGTGAGAAATGCACCAGCATAGGAGGGACAAATCTGAGGCTCCTGGGCTGAATTCGGACAGTGTGACCAGCTCATCTGCTGCCCCGGAGCCAGCCCTGTGTTCTTTCTTCTCTAGACACAGTTGAACAGCAGGCAGTAGGGCATAAGAACCACTCCAGCTGCTCACAGGCTGTCCCCACCCTGTCTGCCTCAAAAGCCACTAGGTTTTTCCACGTGGCTCCAGCTGCATTCCAATGCTTGTACATGTGGAATCACTGTAGCAGGGCTGGGGAGGGCATCTGTCAACCTTTACTCTCCAGGGCAGAGGGTCCACTGCTGTAATTGGCCACAGGGTCGGTTCCAGCCCTGAAAGAAAGGCAGGGCATTTCCACATCAGGTAAAATAAGCATGGCTGGAGACAGCCTTCTTGCAGGGCTGCATGTTCTGTGCAAGGTCACTTTCCTTGTGAGGGAACCAGAGCCAGGCATTCTGGGCTCACCTCATGAGCTATTCGTTTCAGTTAGGTATTTTTTCCTTGAATAAGCAGGACAAAAGGGATGTGATATGGTGAATCATTTAGGGAAAAAATCACCCTGTCAAGTGGATTATCATCAGCTAAGCAAGGCCCTGGAGGCCAAAGCCTCAGTCTCTAAATTATACATGCTGAATGCCTATGCTTTTACTGTATTGCTGAGGCAAAGCCTGCACAGTTGTTGCAGGGACATTAAACATGAAAGAAAAGTTATATCACAGCTGATACTTGCCCAGTGATTCCACCTTAATCTTGGGAATAGCAGGTGTCCTAGACATGCAGAGTCCCTAGCAGGGAGGGAAGGGATTTGTAATCGTTGGCAGAGATGCCTGTGGGGTCAGTCAGTTGCTAAAACATTAAAGCATATAAAAGCAGGGAACTGCGATGCTCCTAGAAGAACGCGCACTCTGCACATGAGAGGAAACAGATGCATTCTCAGGAGGTGGGTGTCACTCTTGCTTGTGCTACTCACTTCTCTGACATTTCCTCTGTTTAGTGTCTACCTTTTTCTCATGATTTCACTTTCAAAGCTACCTGTGCACATTAGCAGATGGTTGACTTTCTGTCTATATTTCCTTTCCAGAAGGTGCTCCAAGTCAAAGTTTAAGTGAAAACACCTTTGAATTTGGTTTAACACCTGACATTGTCTGGGTTACTTCAGTTTTGAATGTGACACTTGCAAAATTGCACAAATAATTTTCTTATTGGAAATTGTTCCCTGCAATTGCATTTCAATCACAGGGATTACATCTCAAGCCAGCTATTCTCCAGTGAATGATATTATTCTAACCCAAAACTTCAGATATTAAATAAACAGTTTCTTACCCAGATGTTAGAGGAGTGGGGATGTGAGATTCTGGCGTGTATCTCTGGAGAAGAGCTGCAGCTTTTCCCTTCCCACTAGGTGCAGCTGCTCTTCTAGGATCTTCTGAGCTGGCTGCACTGATCTTCCTGGGCTTTTTCTGCAATGAGTCCCTTTTGCTTCTCCTACTGAAATGCTGGGTTTGTGACAATTTCTGTGGCAATCACTGTCTGCGATGGTAACCCCCATTCGCTGTGCAGTAACACAGCTTCTGAATAGAGCATTTTGTTACATGCCTTTCAGAGGAAGTTCGTCTCACCTGAGGAAATGTGGAAAGTAACCTGTGAAGCACAGGGAATGGAATAGAGCCTTGATCCTCCATTCCCTCCATTGCAACAGGGTCACATGGTCGCATTGATGCACTAGGAAGCACAAAGCCCCATCAGCCTTGATCATCACTTTCCTGGACTACAGGTAGCAGCATAGTGGGAAAAGCTACACCCAAGCATTTCCACATCCTCTTTTTGTTTGTGAGCATGGGCAACTGGTACAGCTATTTCAAATAGTCTTGCATCTTATACCCAAGAGAGTCAAGCCTGGAAGCACACAGGCTTGTGATACTGAGCCTGTACTCTAATAGAGGGAGGCCAATGTAGGGCCAAGTGTGCATGCACAAGATTTTGACATGCAGGAGCTTCACACCTCTAGTAACTGCCATCAGGACTTTTACAGCAACTCTGCTCTGCTCTGGGGCTCTGATAATAAGCTGCCCCCTTACTCTGAGCAGTGGTATGATTGAGTCCCCATTTAAAAACTGTATTGATTTTGATAGGAGTTTTGATAGAGTATGTCCATTGAAGGAGTGCCAGATTTGGCTGTTAATCTTCAGGATTGCTTCATTCTGCTTGGCTGAGCATATGCCTCATGTTTGCTGTCCCCTGTGTGAAGGATTTAGGAACTGTCAATATCTCTGTTGACATATGAAGCACTAAACACAGTGGGACCAATATGCACATTTGGGTCACTCCTGCTGAGGCCTGGCATTTTTACTCGGGTAATTTAATAAGTCCCCACCTTCTGTCCCCCTGTAAGAGCCTGTTCTGCAGGAATAGAAGCTGGGAAATCTTTTGGTTGCCTGTTCCTCTGTTGCTGGTGCTGCTGATCCACATTCAAACAGAAGCTGAGATGCAGGGTGGTTGAAGGTAATGACACCATTTCATCTCCTGCCTTTGCTGCGTGGGGTGGTCTCTGTCACTCCAGCTGTCCTCGGCCTGGCATTGTCCTTAGAGGTGATGTGCAGAGCTATGCCTGCTGGAGCCCAAATCAGGTCATCAGCAGCAGGGTGGGGTCTGAATTTCAGAGGCATTGAGGACCCACTGATGCCATCACTCCTGGAGGGCTCCCTGCTCCTGAAAGTTAACCTCTGTGTATTGAGGGTTCTGTGGAAACTGTTTCATGTGTCTATGTAAATTTAACATGGATGCCCTATTTCAGTAAGAATGAATGGCTTCTGCTAGATGTCTTTAAAGACTGCAAGTGTTGCAGCTGAACTAACAGGTACATCAAACAAACATGGGAAATAAGACTTTTAGAGGGAGTGATTCCTTTTTATTTACTTTTTAAAGTCATGCCTGGCATTTTTGCCACAGCCTTAGCTGACAAAGCATTTTCTATCATATTGCCTCAAGACAGCACAGAAGATTAATGTTTGGAATATGCTAAGCTCTGAAAAAATGTAAAGATAAAATCAGAAAAGTAATTCAACATGTCCCTGAAGCTCTTAACCACAAGTGATGACATTCTAATCTCTGGGGAAATGCAGGACAAGCACCATCAGCCTTTCAAAGCGGTGTGTGTCACAGTGCAGAGGGTGCAGAACCAAGGCTGAATTTGGAAAATGGTCACTGTGCTAGCATGGTGTTCTCCAAAAAGCAGAAAATCCATCAGTCCACCAAATAAAATGCTGCTTTCAGCTAAGCTGGGTGTGGGATGTGTTCCTAACTCTTCCTCAGAAGTTTCAGTGTGACCTTGAGGTACATGCATCCCATTCCCACATTTGTAGAAAGGGGCACATGAGTTTTTTCACTGCTTCCTTTGTGGGCTCTGCTGGAGCCTGGAAGCATGGCCCACAGATAGGAGCAGAGAGACGTGGCATTTGTATAAATGCTAATTGTGCTGGGCTCAGGTTTAGGTGCTCTACTCTCATTTGTATGCAAACACACAGGAAAACAACGAGTGCAAATGTGGTTCATCTGGCAAGGTGGGAGCGGGGCCACAGCAGGGTCACAGCCGTGGCGCAGTGGCTCTGCCTGCTGCAGTCTGCCAGAGGCCATGGACAGAGACCCCAAACACAGCACGGAGGCAGTAACGCAGTGCTTTCTGAGGCAGTCTGCTTCTCTTCCCTTTAAATTGCAGCATGCCATGGAGGGGAAACGGAGTTGCAGTAATGAGCTTCAGAGTCAAGAGGCCTAAAAAGCCAAAGCTGTTGATTTTTGTAACAGCAGAGCAGTTTCTGATGTCTTTGCTGCAGCTGAAGAGAACTTGGCTTGAGCAAAGCCTGTGGGAAGATTGGTCCCAGAGCTTGTGCTGTTTCCAGCTGAGGCAGGAGAGCTGAGCAAGGCCAGGAGAGCAGAGGTGGAAGCTTCCTGGCCCACAGGAGTCGTGTCTGTGTAAATGCAGCCCTTCAGGGCACTGCTATTTCTACACAGGGTTGGTGGAAAGAGCATGACAGGTTTTACTTAATTTCTAACAAACTGAACTTTATTTACACTACAGAGAAAGGGAAGTGACTCTCATTGACTTTTACTCTAGGACCAAAGCTGAAGAAGGGCGAGAAGGCTCGGCACAGGTTGATTCCAAGCAGAGGAAGAGGCAGATGCAAATGCACTGCTGCTGGTGTTCTGTTATGCTGTTCCACAGCAAAGCCCTTAGCTATCATCTAGGCATGCATAAATAGATTGGTTTATTTATACATCACCACTGACTATAGTAACTCATGATTTTATCTGACTCGCTTGAAATGATGATTCTTTTGAAACAAATGCAGAAGTTAAACAAACAAACAAGCAAGCAAAAACCAAACAAAAAAGCAAGCCAGAAAGCCCCCAGCCAAGCAAAAGAATGCTACAACTGTAAAGCTGAGCAAGATGATCCCAATTGGAAAATGTCCTAAATTCAAATTAAAAAAAAAAAAAAAGAAATATGTTCTTTTGGATTCCCAGTCTTTACAGCACAGTGAAAACATATGACTTAAGAAGTCTCTGGCCCCAATACATGCAGGTCTTGCTTGTTTGTTTTTTAACAAAAACTGAAATGTTTATGTGTAAGTTGCCTCCATCTGCTGGGCTCTAAGCATGGTATTAAGTATAACGAGATTCAGTTTTGCCCATTCACAGTTTTATCTTAAGTTGAACTTGTCAGCCAACAGGGGAGAAGTTTGCATTAGCTGTGAGGTTAGGACCATAAAACTGACTAAGTCAAGGAAAGAAAGTAACCTGACAATATCTCAAGTATGCCCATTGGATAAGGAATACTACACACCATCAATCACAAAAGAATACTTCCTTTTCAAAGCTGTCCCTGTGGCTTCATAAGCTTTTGCCTCTGCCAGAAATGCAAGGAGTAATAAAAGAAGACATGGTTCTAAATGCTATAATGGATCCAAAGGGAGCACAGATGGGGCAGATGATTACAGGACTTAACTCCCTGTTATGGAAATGGACATATCTGAATAGAAATTTCCCTTCAAAACTTAACAATGAGGTTACAGCTCTTGAGACTGCATAGTGCTGACCAGTACTACTTTTCTGGCACAATTTTCTGTAGTAACTTCAATAAAAATATCAAATTTGTAGTAGCACCTTTCTTTCGGAGACTCTGAAAGACCCATGTATGTCAGGACAACTTTGTGGTTGAGCCCTTCTTCCCAAGCTTCTCTTGAGAACAGAGCATCCTAGGAGAAAAAGTGCTAAGAAGTCTGTTAAGGCTTCTAGTATGCCAGCCATTAAACTGGAAATTCTTTATAAAAAGAGAGTGGCCTGATTTAAACCCTTCAAATAAATGTTTTTAAATTATTCAAAATATTCCATTTCAAATCCATCTGAATCAATTCAAAATTTCAAAAAGAGAATTCAAAGGACCATAAATGATCTGACTAGCATTATAGATTACCTCAAAAATCTTAATTACTAAAAATATCATTGTTCCCTGTTAAATTGTCAAATAAATTAGAAAAATGTAAACCATTTCCATAGCATGTTTCACTTGTTGTAGAAGACATTAAAAACCTGAAAAAATATCACAGAGAAGTTATTGTTCACATTTTGCAGCATCCAAAGTATAAAATGTTGCTTTTTGTTCTTTTATGTTTTGCTTCTAAATCTCTAATCATTATATTCTGACAGTTTGTGTGCTTAATCAGTGCTCATTAACACCATTTTTCTACACAGTGCTGCTAAAAATGTTTGTTTGCAGTTGCTCTTGTACTTTGAACTGTGCCATTTCCCATGCACAGCATCCTATGCAGGGAGGCAGAGCATTAATGCCCTGTTCAGGTAATTCAGAGAACAGTGACACACAGGCATAATTAAATAATGTCATCAGTCTCTGAAGTGAACTCCCTATGGTGAGGCACCACAGGAGAAACCTCCTAATATGACACCTATGGCTTTCTTACGCAAAACTGACTTTGCTGTAATGTATTCCATTAGGAGAGCTGAAGTTTAATGGAGAAATCATTATTTTATTTTATTGGCATTTCATGGGTAACGTGGTATGAAGCTTCTGCCCAGTGGATCCTGTCATTCTTTCATCCAGCTCAGTTACAGAGCTGTCTCTTCTGTCCTTGCCACAGAGGTGCTAGATCACCATGGTCCTGCCTCTTCAGTGTAATGACTTGAGATGGTCTCGGCCATCAGTGCAGGTTTTGTACTGCTGAAGTCCTTCGAGGCTCTCCTCTAAAGCCTCTACACTTTTCAACAGCCACTTTGAAGTGTGAGCATCCAAAGCATGACACACTGTTCAAGTAACTGTCCTTAAATACTAAATTGTATCTGTCTGTCCCACAGCTGTGACCCTAAGCATTTCTCCCATCACACCATTCTCACCAGAGCCATCAGGCAACATGAGATCTCAGTCCTGAGGAAAATGGCTGGGAGAGAGGCTCTTCAGTGTTGCTGCTGCTCCAACATCAGGTAATGGGCAATATGTACCACATGGGTTGTGACAGCAGGGCAAGGCTCCAGCTCCAATATCCATTGCCCTTGTCATATGCTCAAGATGGCTTTTCTCACAGCAAAGCTGGACACATTTGTGGTGCTTCTGTTTCAGATAATCAGTGGAAAAGCAGAGAAAGCTGGGACAAAGGACCATTGCACCAGGGTGCCATACGTGGCTTGGCTTAGCGGCTTCCTCAGGCTGTCATTCTTTGACAAGGTTTTTTGCTCCTTTACACATCTCCTGCCCTTCCTATTCCTGCTATGTTACACATGAGTTTGTGGGTTCCTCCCTCGTATCCCTCTTGCAGTCAGGTTTGCTTTTTTTTTACCCATTCCTCACTCTGACTCCTTGCCTCTCCTGTACTGTTTTCTTTATCTATTTAATGCTGTTCTCATGATTATGGTATTTGGGCACCAAGCAACTCGAATAAACTGTCTGTTTCATTGGCTGAAAGTGTTCCCATTTATGTTGGTTGCCTGGTAACAGCTGTCGTAACTGAAGCTGCAAAATTTTTAGTGAAAAAAGAATCCAGTGCTCCCAAACAGCCTGAACTTGAATAAAACTGCAAACAACAGAGCTGGAATTTTCCATGCTTTGGGGCTCTCCAAAGCTGATCTCTCGCTGTCAGCTTGAAAAAGTTCAAACAAAACCGAGTTCAGCCTCCTTAAAGTCCTCTGGGGGAGAAAGCAGAAAGCCTCAGTCGTGTCTCTGCTCCTTAACTCCTGTCCTTGCCGCACTCACAGGAATGCAAATCATTACCTGAGCCCTGCAGCTGGCTGGAGGCTGCCAGAGAAGCTCGCTCTTGGCTGGAGGGTGTTCCTGACTCTCAAAATGGCAACAGAGGGTCTGTCTCTGTTTGTCTCTGCCAGTGGTTTCCACTCTGCAGGATTCAGTTTTGAAGCTAAAAGATGTTTCTACTGACAAGCCTTGCCGAGGCAGGCTGGGAGCTGGGAGGCTGCGTGAATTCAGCTGAGCTGAGGAGACAGCAGAGAGTGTTGGCAGCCAGGCACGTTCCCCACTTCCTACCTGGGATGAAACCTTTGTGGCTACGTGCTGCGGATCTGGACGGTGTAGGCAGTACTGCCTCAAATGTGGCCCGTCTGTGTCACAGAGCCCATCTCATACTTTGTGCCTTCATGGATTGGGAAACAAACTGAGGGGCAGAGTGATAAGAAGGTGATTTTGCTACTGAAGAAGCAACTTTGATTCAAAGCTGGAATGCAGAGGCACTGAGTAGCAGCAGTGCATTTGCAAAGACTGTGTCAGCTCTTGGGCACATGGCACCCTTTGCTGTGGGCTCTGACAGTGTTGGGATGCCTTCCCTTGGAGCTACTGCAAAACAGCATCAAAACAGCTCCCCAAATTTCTCTTAGATTCTACAGCACCTTGTAAAAGCCCTAATTGTTCCACTGAGCAGGGAGCACCCAGACCTTGCAGGCCCAGACTTTCATGTGACCATAAAATTAACTTCTGGGCCAAAATTGTAACTGCTGCAGGAAACTGTGGAAACAGATTAAAAACTAACTGCTAGCATTATAATGAAAAATCCATGCTATAAGAAAACTTGAAGAGGGAGCAAAAGATTTCAGGGGCCAGTTACAGTAAAAAATAAGAATTTCCACACTTTGTTGCATTAATTGGAAAGAATCTAAAAACACCAATAACATTATTTCATAGTATTATTAATGATTATTCAGTGTTCAAAGTTATCTAATGATGAATCCAAATACAAACAAAATTAGTATGACCAGATCATAATCTATTTTTAAAAATACGAATGAGTTGTTGAAACAGCAAGCAAAAGAAATCAGCATGTGTTTGTTTGTTTGCTTTATTCCTTATGGAATTAGTGGGTGTATTTCATTCCAAAAGCTTAGCAGAGGGCAAAAAGAGCATTTTGCCATCCATTTAATATGAGTTCTGGAGGGGTGAAAAGCTGTTCTTAATGCCAACATGAAAACTTCCCCTCTGTGTTTGTCAGTATGTGCACAGAGGATAGTGTATGTAGGGTTTAACTGCAGAGTGTTTCAGGGTAACATTCTCATCACAGGAGAAATCATTGAGATTTTCAAGCCTCAAATAAATTCAAACCCCACTCTGGGGAAGTGGCAGATATGTATTTGTGCTTCCCAAAGTTTGGCCAGGGTAGCTGTCTTTGAGGTTCCTGAAAATCAGGCCTCTTCCATGTGAGATAAAGAAGAGAAACCAAGGAGCATGATGTTAATGGATGACACTAAACAGTATTTGCTTAAATTGCCATGTCCTTAATTACTGCTTAAATATAATGAATCTAAATCATGTATAAGATTTTATTTTTGATCCTTATTGATCTCTGCAATGTGTCTAAACATGTTGGGGGAAAAAATATTGCTGAAAAATATTATTCATCATTCACTTTAAATATCAATATTACCTCCTCCGGCATTATCTTTGCAATGATTAGAAGCACAGGAGTTGTTTCTTCTGTTTTGTAGACAGATCCAGCACTTGGTAAATACTTGACATTGTCTATAGAGGTACAATCTTCATTTATTTTCTGAAAAAAACCTTTCGCTTTGCATGTAGCTAACAAGAACTTTACTTGCACTTTACCCCCAAATTTCAGATTCCTCTTTCATCCTATTAAATGATAGCAAAGGTAAAATCTTGCTTGTCCCAAATGTAAGATTTAATAAAAGGGACAGTAGGTTTGCTTCGTGGAATACTGTTCTTCTGGTTTCTTTTCCTTTTTTGTACCTCTCTTCACAGGTGTCTGGGCTTGGTGCATTGCCTCCTCTGTTATGTTCAGCACCCAAGCTGGCTGCCTCAAGCCTTGCAGAAGCTGACTTGGGACAGCTTTGTCCCCAGCAGACACGCGGCGAGTCAGCAGTGTGGGAACCTCTGCAAAGAAATTTTGGAAGAGTCCATGACAAACACTGTTTCCCTTTGAAGCCAGTGACTTTAATGGGAAATGATTTTCTTCCCTAGTGCAGGAAAGATCAGTTTGTTACTGGGACATGGGAGAAAGCTGTCAGCAGAAGTTCATGCCTTGCATCTATTTATTTATTTATCTTTTGTCCACCCCCGTGCTTACCTGCTTTTCTGAAGCCACCCACACTTGCCAATCAGGAAATACCCAGTACTGCTGTGCAGCCATCTGTGAAGGGTTCCTTTCTTCTGTCCAGCTCAAAATAACATTCTTCTTGGCATTACCAGGAGTCTGGGTTGCAGGTTTAAATCAAGCCCTGTGCATTGCACTCCTGTTAAGCACAGTGTAACCCCTGCTGATGGGACACTACATGGTGTCCCTCCACTCCTCATATCTTCCATAAAGCATGGGAATGGCTATTCAGGGATGAGGCTCATTTGAGTGGCCTCTTCAGCCTAGTCTGTACTAGGTGCCAACTCATCCTGAAAGGCTTGGGACAGCAGAGGTGGGGTTAGGGTGGATGTAACCAAGGAGAGGCTGCATGGGGACTGTTGAGGCGAGCAGAGAGTTTGTCTTGCCGGCTGCCTCTGTGCAGTCAGGGCTGGGCTCTTAGCGGGCATCAGTGGTAGGGGAAGTTGCAGCAGTAAGTAGCAGGCAGAGGAAAACTAGGGGCACAGCTCCAGGCACACTGAGAGGAGCTGGAAAATTTCCTCCTGTTTGCCACACAGACAAGTTTAGGCAGCCTGAGTTTCTTGCTATAGCTGGTAGAAAGCTGAGAAATCCCTTAGGAGGAAGAGTGTGATAAAATGATGGAGGGCTTTACACAAAGGCTGGCAAGCTGTGACCAGAAGGCATATATTAATGAGAGGGAAGTTGAAGTCTCATCTATTCCACCTGTGAATCCCCACTGAAGTCAATGTGGGAAGGCCTAAATGGCAGGAATATCTGAAAACCACTTGCAGTTTAATTACTGCCAAAAAGCTCTAAGAAGAATTTGAGTGGCTGAGGAGTTACGCAGTCTGAATATATATCACCTCAGTAAAATCCCATTAGATGCAGATGAAACTACAAGAAGGTGATAGCCGGACTGCAGAATAAAATCCTATTCAAAGACTGATGTAATGTATTTTTCCTCTGCAGGGCAGGAGTGAAACTTCGAGTTATTGTGTAAAGAGAGAAAGAAACTTTGGCCCTCAGGAAAGATAGTTGCAGTAGGAAAGATATTTTTAAAAAAGGATCATTAAAGAAAAATCCTTCTTGAAGGCTTTGATGTCTATTGATGCAAGGTGCTATTTGTTCTCCTACTGAAGACAGATCTGAAAGACTCTGCAATTACTAATAAATCACTTGCAATATTGAGCAATTACCAACAATGCAATCATAAAACAGTGCAATAACTAAATAATTATATGGTTGTTAGGAGAATTTGTTATTTGGCTTCTTGGAAAGAAAGGGGAAGGAGGTGAGAATACAAAAGACAGGATATTGGATACCACACAAATAACAACAAAATACACTTTGCAGCCAGAATGCTGAGTAGTTGTAAATACGCAGGGCCAAATGCTAACTCTAGAGAAAATAAGAGCAAGTTTAACTATTGATAGGATTTTTTTAAATAGGAAGATTAACCTGTCATACAAAATACTGAGTATGATGGCTGAAAAAGCTTTCTTCTGTCTACTGGCCATGTTCTATCCAAACCCAGCCCTGAGAGTACCAACTGTCTCAGTAGTATTTGCTTTATTACTCATCCTACTGATAATAGGCCGCTACCTCCACTGGGGCCCCAGGAGCTCCGAGGAGGGCACTGCACTGCAGTCACAAAGGCATGTCCGTGCCGATTATCATGGCCCAGCTGGAGCCACAGGAAGCAGATTTACACACTCCAGAGGCAGCTCAAACCCCTGCTGATGCATGGAGGCCGCTCTTTCCATACCTGGTAATAGAGGGATTGGGAGTGCTTGGGTTGTAGATGTGCTGCACCGGCCTAAAAACCCCAGAGGGATGGGGAGAAAAATGGCAAATGGGAAGCTCAGGTTTCATCAGCAGAAACTGATTATGATGGTAGAGAGAGGGAACATTGCTGTTGTTTAGATTTTCCCCTCAATGAATTTGTGATTATTCCAGAAACAGCTGGAAAAAACATCTGCATAAATGAATTGCTTCTTGGAAGGAAAGGTGTATATCAGTTACCATAAGTCAGGACGATAGCTGTTGGCTTGGCTCACTGGTGTTCAGCTGTTTGCTTAGGTGTGAAAGCTGGAATACAATGGAAAAGAATGAAGATTTTGAAATGCTGTTGGGAAATACTGCGAAGTGCTGTAGAAGCAGAAAGCACACTATGTACTGTATGCACTAAAGAAAAATATCTGTTGTTGAAGAGATCAAGAAATCATAGCTGAAAGATTTTGGATATGTTCAAGGATTAGGGACCATCTGGAAAAAGGATCATGTGAGGGACTGTCTGTGGTAAAACATTAAAGGAAAGGCAGGCTGCTGTGCATGCCTGACCCAGATAGTTTTGTAGGCACAGTCTATGCAAGTAGAGCACAATTTATGAAGCAGGCTGGAGACTGATACTCCTGCAAAGCACAGTGTCACTCTTGGAATATCAAGCAATCCTTTTCAACATTGATGGCAAAATACAGGAGGAAGGCAAAGAGAGGTAGGCTGTGAGTACTAGGAGAGCCCAGACTCCAGTAGCCAAGGGCTATGCTCCCTTCCTCCTCCTGAACAAAGGAAAGGAGGGAGGGCTCTGCTCTAATCCTCCTTCTGGCATGCATTTTAAATAAATCCTTTGTGGTCAGGGGAGGGGAACAGACGCTTATACACTCTCTTCCTTCCACAGCTGAAGGTAATGCAGCTGGCAATAGGCACAGCATCTCTTTCCACTGAGTCCTCTCTCCTCCCTGCCCTATTGCTAGAGAGATTGATTTGTGATCTCAGAGACCAAAATTTCCTCTCTCTTTGAGTTCCCCCAAGGCTGATCTGGCCTAGGAGCCCACAGGTTTTCCATGTTTAGAGAAAATGTTTCAGCTTTGGGGAATGAATGGGTAAAAACTTTTAGCATCTGTAGCTCTTATGACTGGACAGCATAAAACAGCCTGAAAGGAAGAAAGGGAAAAGGCAAGAGAAAGTAAACAGAAAACTGAGAATTGATGAGAATCTTTTTAAAAGCCTGCACCTTTAGCTGTGATACAAATGCTCTTCTCATGGCTTTTGTGCTGAAATAGACATTTAAAAATCACATATATTAATTAAAATTATAGATACTGGCCAGATTACAGCAAATATAGATGTTGCCATTAGCAGTCACAAACAATGGCTGAAAAAAAGCCAAAACCAACAAAACCAAAACCAACTTATGAAACCCGAAGTAAAAGAAATTAGTGTTAAAAGCCAGAAGTAAACAGAATCTAGAAATTACATACTATTAAATAGAAGCCAGTGGTGGCCCTTGAAAGCTCACTTTTTTCTCTTGGGTAATCAAAGGCCATATTGTGCCTTTAGGCACAGCTTTGAGTAAGGAGAGATTAGTAAATTGCATTGCTACAGGAGCAGCCTTAGGGTGGGAAGAACAGAGAGCCATGTAACATCCCTTTGCTCAGATCAGTAAGCAAATGCAGGTCTGCTGTGGAGCAGTTCCAAGCCACCCTGGGAAATGAGCAGCGCTCTCCTAAGGAAGGGTGACAGTGTCTGGCCTCGTGGTCAGGAGAGCAAATCATCACTATAAAGCTGTCATGGGAGATGAGAGCATCCCATGGACATGGGCTCTAAAACACATATTAAACACAAGATGTTCTGTATCAGAATTAATTTGACAGACCCCAGGATCTTAACCTGAATCTCCTTGATTAGTGCTGTAGTAAAAGGCTGAACCTTCGTTTTCTTCTCTAGCTCAAGAGGAGAATTCCTCATGTGCAGCTGCTAAAGATACTTGGCCACAAATCCCTGTGAGGAAAACGTTAAGTGTGAGTGATTTTCAGGGCAGCCTATGTGGTCCTGCATAACCTCAATTTACCATATACTCTGTTTGTATATTGAGGTACCTGGAGATGAGCAAGATTGTCATGGAGGGGTGGCTCAGACCAAATCCCAGGTGATGGTACACAGCTGATATTATCACAGAGTTAATAAACCTCTACTTTGTAGTTTAGCTGACTATAGAGAATCAGGGAGAGTCCAGAGCTAGACATGCTCTCTACCGTATCACTGCCTGATAACATTCCCCATCACAAAACATGTCTTCCACAAAGTGCTGCATCTTTCTGTGCTGTTGCAGAGCAGAAGAGGACTATGGTCCTTCTTGGATGTCCGGGAGAAACGGCTTGTTGATCCTGGACAAGATATGTAACAGAGCAAGAATGAAACTCTGACAAAGTGATAAATGGGACCTTAGTGTTTGTTGGTCATGAACCACAAAATCACCCTTCATGTAAAATGAGGTGGAGATTGGAGTGAAGCAGAATGTGGAGATTGGAGTGAAGCAGAATGTAGTTGTCAAAGTGAAAACAGTAAGATTCTTTTGAGATATGTGAACACAAATAAAAAAGAAATCTAGGATTATGCTTTTAAGTTAGCTTCAAAAGGCTTTTCTTTCTCTGTCTTTCTATATGTCTTAGAGATTGTATCACTAAGGTGTTTACATAACTTTGTGGCTGAGAACCATTTTAAAGAAGTCTTTAAATCTGCAACTTTTATACATAAATCTCCCCTAGGGCTTTATTAAGATTTTCCTTCCCCTCTGGAGTTCTCTGAACATACCTTTGGTTTTTTGAGGGACTAATTTTTTACACTTTTAAGAATGTTAATATCCTTTGGACCTATTTAGACAGAGCCATCTCCTGCCCACACTGTAAACAGAGCTTGTTATCAACAGCTCTTATGCTTAATTAACCGTAAACAAATCATTATCCGACGAGCAAAACATTCCTTTCCACACTGTGGGGTGGGGCTTGGCCCTCAATGTTCAGCTCTTCTGCACTCAGCCTTTTCCTTTGCAGGCATGCATCCACTGCCAGGTATCCCTGACGCCAGCGGGAGCTGAAGCATGCCCAGGTTCTTCCAGCAGGGGTTGGTGCAGCCCGGCTGGCTGCCCAGCTCAGGAAAGGGCTCGGCCAGCTCTCCCGTACCTGTCCTGGAGTGCCAGCAGGGAGCAGGGATCCTTTCTCATCTGAAAGTGGATTTTTCCCACCTGGTTCCAGACTTTTATTTTGATATTACAGGGGGTATAGTACTGGATATTCAAGTGCACTCTTCTTTCAGATCCTTATAGAGCATAGATATTAAAAAGAGTGTATTTCTTGAGCTAAATCAATATAGTTACATGAGCAGAAGGAAAATCCAAGTGAGCTAGGGGTGGCATCATGAATGGAAACTGAGGACCATCTTGCTTTGCAAGTCTCACAATTTCTTTATTTATTATTTCAACTTTAAATTAGGTTCAAATTAAACTTTTGTAAGAACCTGATTTATATAGATTGTAAATAGATTTTTTGTATTGTATTTAAAAAAATTCTACTGCAGTTTGCAAGAATATTTGTTAGTTTGCTTTCCCTTTATTCACCAACATTGTACCACTGAGACTTGGCAGTGAAAGTGGTTGTATTGATTTTCATTATCCAAGTTGGGAGAAATGCAAAATATAAACTGCAGAAATTATGACCCTTTTTGCCTTTAGTAATTGAAGGGTTTACTGGTAACAACATTCAGTAAGTAGCAAACAAATATATTTTACTGTGTTACCAGAAAAAAAAGTTTGAAAAATCACAAACCAGGTCTCCAAGGATTATGAGATTGATTTAAATGATAAAGTTTTTTTATTTTCTTTTCATCTGGTTCAACTTTATCTCCAAATCTATTCCAGTCTCTGAAACCCAGGAACAAAACATACCTGCAATAATAACTTCTTAAGGCTCTTTTAGGACTTTTTCAAGTTCCTGGACTCAGATTGATTCTAGTCCTCTTACATGGTTTATTAATGACAGAAAAGAGGCTGAGCCAATAGTGCTCTAGGAGCATCTTCTTTGGCAACCCTGGCTACTGATGTCAAATAGTTAAATGCTTAATGGGTGATGGTGTAGGAAGGAGACACTGCTCAGAGCCAAAAATGAAAGGTCAACACTTGTGTTGTCTTGTTAGCAGCAAAACCAGGAAAATTTCCTTTGTGTTTTTAAGCACGTTGCTTAACCAGTCCATGTCTGCTGGCACAGTGATTGCAAATGTTCACTGACAATTGCTGATTGTTTTGGGATCTTTAGACAAAGCCTCACAGATATGAAAACAAAATGCTGATTATCCTTATTGCAATTTCCAGCTATAGCAGAGAAAGTGTAAGAGCCATTCAACTTAGAAAAATATGATTTCAGAAGTTTTAAATTCTACTCCTCTGGCTGGCACTGTGCTAATGCAGCGCCGCTGAGGGAATGAATGGCCAGTAGAGAGGGCAGGGATGTTAGTGGGGCTGCATTACTGGTACAGCGTCTGCCCAGCAGGAAACTGCCAACAGTACCAATGTGAGCTGGATCGGGCACGGAGCTGTGACCCCACTGCTGTCCTGTGAAACACCACGGGTCAGATGGGAGCCCTGTGCTTTCACATGGAGGGCTGACCCAGCAGAAGGGATGACATTGTAAAGTGAGCTTATACCTGGTCAGCACCTTGTGTGGTGGCTGTAGAGTTTCCCATTCAGTGCTCAGGAACTGAGTGTACAGATCTGACAGCCCACAGCCTGTGTGGAGAGGAGCCAGAGGGGATATCAGACCACTCAGTATAGGACAAACTCACATGAAAAGTGCAATAGATTAGCTAAGGCAGTCATTTGGGCAAAGAACTTACTGTGGTTGATGAAAGTGGAGGTCTTGTCCCCGCCCCTTCCTGCTCCCAGCTGTTGGGCCCTGCCCTTGTCCTTTAGCATGCTGTGGGATGTGTCAGAACCTTCCCTGCGTGACCTTTGCTTGCCAACAAAGCAGAAAACAATGTTTTCC
Organism: Corvus moneduloides; assembly: GCF_009650955.1. NCBI lineage: Eukaryota > Metazoa > Chordata > Aves > Passeriformes > Corvidae > Corvus > Corvus moneduloides. The sequence continues at coordinate 13,889,163 of NC_045482.1, read as the reverse complement.
TTTTTCCTGTGCTAGTTTTCTACCACACTGATGCACTGAAATGGCTCATGGAGATAGCCAAGAAGCATCAGGTGGGAAAGGATGATGGAAAGGGAGGAAGGCAAGAGTAGTAATCCTCAGTGACAGTGAGCTGTTAAACCTGCTCATCCCCTCTCATGAAACTGATACCTGAATGTTATGAATCTTATCTCATGGATATGTATTTGTGTCTGAAACTCATAACCAGGCTGCCTGCAAAGTACTGTTACCTGATATAAATCAAAAGAAAAAGGCTGCTGTCTTGCTGTGCCATGTTCTCCCTCGGGCAAGTACAGGCTTTAAACCCCATTATAGAACTGAGTTCTGATTTCTCCTGATTTTCTGGTTTCTGCAAACTGATTTGGATGAAAGCTAATCTGGCAAAAAAATTAATTTCCACAGCATCTCATTGCACAGACCTACAACTGTGCATGCTGGCACGCGAAAGGGAATGGATGGGAACAAACAGCTGGAGCCAGGAGGGAGCAGAAGTCCTCCTCTGGGGGGCAAAGCCAGTTTATGCTGCTTACAGCGTTAGCTGGATGATGATCTACTTCAAATGAAATATGGTTTAGATTTCTGTCACAGAACCAAGCAGGCAGCTCCTCTTAAATGCACGAAGTATAGTAAAAACAAGACCTCATTATTAGTCAGGTTTAAAAGTTGCTGTACTTTACTCCGAGTAAGTTTAAATTGGACATAAGGATGAGATATTGATGACCTGGGTCTTAGAGGTTTTGTGTGCCCAACAAAAAGAGGTGTATGTGACACTGCAGCTGCTTTGGGATTTGCAAGCCTACAGCTCACAGAGGTTCATAAGGTTTTTTTTTCCAGGAAAGTAATTTTGGTCATAATTCCTGATGATCTCATTCAGAAGCAAATGATGTAGAGATCTGATAAGTAAAAATTACCCTCATCTCTCTTTCACCCTAGTGCAACTCACACTGTAGTTTCTTAAGAAGTGTTTTCTTTGAATTCCAGTTCAACCCTCATGATCCTCCCATACCTGGCTTCTTAGCTGTGCCAATATGACAGCTTTTTTTGTCACACTGTTACCTGCATAGGAGGATCTCACTTTTGGAAAAGTGCACCCCATCCCTTAGAAAAAAAACCTCATGATTGCCAGCTCTGATAGAAGAAAGGGCTTTTTTCAGAAAGTTGTGCAGACTGAAGTCATGGAGATAGTTACAGGTAAAACCTTGATATGTAGGTGTTGTTACCAGATGGCTTCAAAGACTTTCAGACTGCTTCAACATAAACAAATGTGTAGTTCACCCAGAACACAATAATGTCTTATTAGCAATACCATGCATAACTTTCAAACAAACACTGGCAGACAGTAAACACACTGGTGATTCCTCTGCAACCTTTCCTCACTCCCCCTTGTTGATGCGTGATAATTAAATCAAGTAATTAAATCTCAGTTTCTGTAAGCAGCCACATTTAAAGACAACCTTTTATTTCCTTTCTTTCCAGAACAGCTATAGGTCCTATTAGTCCAATCATAGACACTGAAACCTGCTGCTTATGCCTCAGGTATGGTGTTGGGGAAAAAATTGTTTTACTTTTTTTCAGACATATCAGTTGGTCTAACACACTTTCTCTGTCAACAAGCTCTATCCAAGTGCAGTTGCAGTGTATATCACCTGCACTTTTCAGAACTTGAGAAGAAAGAAAATCATACCACGTTTTTTCCTCAGTGTGTCAGACTTGCTTATAAACAGAGAGGGAGAAAGAAAGAGAAAGAGAAGCCTTTACATTCACATTCACTTATTAACCTAAGTAATCAAAACCATACAAGCACAGGGACCCAGGCTTCCCACCAGCACATCAGCAGCTGAACTAGAGGAGTGCCCTGATCTGCTCTTGCCTCCTGCTCCTGCTGATTCAGCTCTGACACTGCTGTGTGAGACTGCTCCCCCTTATCATTTCTCAGGAGCAAAGAAAGGTGTGAGGAGCTGTTGCTCCCTATCCCAGGTACCCCTGTTGCTCCCTCCTTACAAAGCTCCCTCCTTTCAGAAGAACTTGCTAGGAGTTATATCAAAGCTTCCCGTTTTTTCCTCCTTGATTATTTTTGATGGGAATCACTTTTGTAGCCTATCTGACTTGCTGGTCCTTCCAGCAGTTGGCAGGAATGCTCATTTAGCAAGACGAGTGCTTTACAATGGTGCTGACCTACAAGAAACCATTGAGCTCTGCTCTGTATTGGGAGCCAACAGTGAGCTGGCTTGGGGCTCAGCTGGCAGGGACACAGTGGTGTGTCTGAAATGATCACACGGGAACCTTTCAGCTGACTCCAGGGAACCTTTCAGCTGCCCCCAGCACTGTTCTAGCCGCTCTGGAGGTGTTTCTGTCCTGCAAGCTGTGCTACCTTACCCACAGTGTTTTCTGAAGAAATAGAACATTCTTGTTTCTTTGTATTGCTTCTTTGCTCCTGGAGGGAAAAAGAAAGTAATTTTTCTACGGCTCAAAGCATATGGGACACACATTTGTTCACTTGCACATGCAAACACACGTACACATCCAGGGAAAGCAATTCTATATAAGGCTTAATAGGTTATTTCCCTGTGATTTCCTCTGAAATGCTGCAGGCTGGTGGCAGACACTTCTGGATTTGAAAAGGCAAGGAGGAACTGTTTACCACCTGCATCAGTCCCACACGCCACTTGTACCTGCTCCTAAGGAACCAGGATGAACTTTCCGCTTGCTGAAGTTTATGTGGCTCTGTCCTCATCTCATCTCAAAACTTCTCTGTTCACTTTAACCTTCAGCTTATGCTGGTCTGGCCCACTTCCACTGCAACATCTCCGGTACTGTCATTTGGTTACATCACTCAGTACACGGCTTGGACTGCCTATTTGAATGCTAATGTGAACTGGTGGGGCAGTTTTACTGCAGCAATAGTCCCCTTGTGATGTGTGATGTCATGCTGTGGTTTAGAGGTATTTTTATACTGCCTTTGCTTTGCAGTGATTTTCAGTAATACACATCTCTGTGTGTAGATTGATCTGTTATGACTGTAATGGTATTGAGTATTTGCACAATGTTGTATGTGGTCTAGTGGTAGGTAAGATGCAGGGAGCACTACCTGGTTACCAAATGGTACAGAAAAGTGCACTTTGCAGAATAGCAGGTGTTTGGGGAGTGCTGCAGAGCCTCACATCCCGTTGTGCAGGTTGTGTGGCTTCGCTGTACCATGGCTTGAAGGGTATGGGCTGTCACTGTATTGTGGTGATGGGCTTCTCTGTGTGTTGCTGTATCCTGTAGATTAGATGTGGTGCTTGGGAGCGCCTGCGGGTCAATGTGTGATGTGGCAAAGTGTGTGTGAGGTCTCGTGTCAGTCTCTGTAGGTAGGGGTGGGCAGCAGTGTGCAGGTGTTTCCCAGGTTCGTAGGGCAAGGGCTGTGCTGTGGCCCTGGTCGTTGCGCCACGGTGCAGGTTGGGCACAATTTCTCTCTTAGGCATATTTTGTGTGCCACAGGGCCTGTTCGATGCGCGAGGGGAGCTCTGTGCCTACCGCGGTATAGCCCAGCGCCGTGCTGGCGGGAGGGCTGCTCACCCTGCCGGGCACACAACTCTCCGTGCCCCGCAGAGCCCTGCGCTCCAGCGTCAGCGTTTCACGCCGGTGGCTGCTGGCGCGGACGGGCTGGGTGCTGCGGTGCGGGTGCACTCTGGATGCCCGCGCCGCACAGCGCGGCGCGCGGGGAACACCCAGCCTCCGGCCGCACGGGGACGGCACCGCCACCCAGGGCGCTGACCCGCGGCCCCTTTAAGCCCGGCCCGGCGCTCCGCGCCCCGGGCGAGCGCCGCCACCGCCCGCGGCCGCCCCGCCCGGCCCGGCCCGGCCCGCGCCTCCCGGAGCGCCGCGCGGGGCGGGGCGGGCACGGCGGAAGGAGAGGCCGCGGCCGGGCCTCGCTGCCGGCGCTGCCCGCGCTCTGAGGCGCAGCCCCGCGGGAGCACCTGCCGCCCGCCCCCGTGGGGCTGCCGAGCCGCACCTGCCGGCGCCGCCGGGCCGGGCCGGGCCGGGCGCCGTTCGTGGGCGGGCAGGGCGGGCATGGCGGCGCGCTGAGATGAAAGTGACCGTGTGCTTCGGGCGGACCGGGATCGTGGTGCCCTGCAAGGACGGGCAGCTCCGTGTGCGGGACCTGACCCAGCAGGCGTTGCAGCGCTACCGCAAGGCCCAGGAGAAGGTGAGGGGCGGCCGGGCCGTGCGAGGAGCCGGCCCGGGGTGAAGGGCGGCCGGGGGGAAGGCCCGGGGCCGGCGCGGGGGGCGGCCGGGCTGAAGGGGCGCCGAGGGGCGGGTGGGCTGCCGGGCCCTGCGGCCCACGGGCACGGTCCCCCTGCCTGAGTGCCTCTGCCAGGTACTTTGCGTGAGCAGCTGATGCCGGCGGGCTGGGAGCCTGTCCCGCTCAGCTGCCCAGCCAGCATGGCTGTTGGCGCTGTGCGTGTTGACTAACAAACTTGAAACAGACGCGAGCGTAACAATAAGTTAATTTCTTTCAAGCTTGTGTTTTCTGGCATCAGCTGCTCAGTGAGGTGCTATCTGCATGGGAAGGTGATTTCCTTTACATGAAAGGAGCTCTAAGTTTTTCTTTGGTTGTACCTAATTGAGCATAAAAATATTTTTTCTTTTTTCCTCCAAGAGGCAGGTGCTGAAGGCTAATGGGGTACTGTTCAGTACTGATGAAAGGTCTAGTGTTGCAAATACTGCTTTGTGAAAGAGGTTCCAGTTACAAGCCCTGAATTAAGGGCTTGCAGGATTGTTCATCTTCCTAAGACGTCTGAGTAAAAAGTACAGCCAACATCTTATGGGATTTGTTTTGTGACATGTGCTAGTTTCTTATGGGCCCAGTCAATTGTTTCATATCCTGAATGCAAAACTCGAGGTAAATTCTTGTTCTTGCAGATTTAGTTTGAGAGAAACTTGCTACTGATGTGTTAAATACATCATGACCAGCTGAGACTGCTCTAGTAGAGATTGCGGTGGTCTCCATGTTGATCCTTCTGAGCAAGTGTTACGCTTTAACCTGCCTTAAGACACAAAGAGCTTGACAAATATTTTGTATGAAAAGTCTTTTTTCCTAATGATGTTGTCAGTGTGTAATAACTACAAAATGTTTATCGAATTCCTGGTACTGTTAGAGCCAACAGTCAGTGAGATCTTTTGCACTGAAGTATAGTTCAAGGTACTAAAATATGTCTTCAAGAGAGGGGTTTCATCAGAAACAAAATTACTTTCAGCTGTGTTGAATTTAGAAATTTACAAATTGATTTCAGCTTTGATTTGTGCTTATGATGACATTGGAATTAGTTTCATGATGATGGTTTAAAGGTGGCCTAAAAAGCCTTTGTATAAGTATTTCAAATCCCTTTCCTTCTCTACTCTTTATTTACTTTTTTTCATTCCTTTAGAAAGGAGTAGAAGGGTGCCTGCTTTTCTAGGTGAAGCCCTGACTGTTCTAGAAGGCTCAATAAGCAATTATGGGATAGAAATTCCAACAGTGTGAGAAAGCTTCAGATAAATGCCAGACACTCAAGGTGTGCTACAGTTCTCATGAATTTGTAACCAAGTTGCTATTAAAGTAGTATCTAAAGAAAAAAAAAATTATGCCTAGCAACCATCTCCCATGTGCCCTTCAGCATGAGGTCAAAATCATCAGCCTTCTTTATAGAACAGCCAGAGGCCAGAGTCCATGTTTCTGACCTTGTAGTCCATGTTTTTGACCTTGTATTTCTTCCTTTGCAAATAAGCTTTTTTTTGGACTTATTTCCTTATAGAAATGTTGAGTTTCTTATTCTGCATCATAGGTGGACAAAGTGGGTACAGGCCAGTTTGTTCAAAAATTGCTCATCACCTTGAGTAATGGAGCTTCAGAGCTAGAGTTTATACAAGGATGTGTAAAGAGGCAGAGTGGGGGAGCAGCCTAAGGACTTGAAAAGCAGAACAGGTTTTCATTCAAGTCTCTAAAATAAAGTTTTATGCCCTGTGCATCCTCTCTCCCTCCCCCCATTCACTAGAAATGTAAACAGTTCTGTTGTAGTGCTTTGATTAGCTAGCTTCCAATCTACAAAGTTTGCAGTGCAACTGGCCCAAAAGATACATTTCTTCTTATCTTGACAAGCATCATTCAGCATTAGATTGCTTTCCCGGGGGAAAATTTGGGGTTGGTAAAATAGATCATACAGATGTCTCAAACAATTAATTTTATTACCTTTTGGAGTACTTTTTGTCTGATGTAACATGATTGATTGGGTGTTTTGCCACTTTCCTTCTATTGACTCTTTCTAAAATTAACTTTCTTAAAAGAATGTAAAATCTTACTGGGAATGGGATTATCTCAAAATAATCAGCAGCTAAAATGTGCTGTGAGGTGTGCACATAAACAGGTTTGTGCTAAAGATAACGGAATATTTGGTTTTCTTTTCAAAATATTTAGAATGTTTGGAATACTTTTTGTGACAGAATGCTGCTCTTTCTGTTGGCATGTTAAGTGTTTTTTTTGTAAGTTTTTTTTTGAAGTGGTAAAATCTTTTAAAAGAACTAAGTGGAAAATTGTGTTGTTAAAGTGCCTGAAGTATTTGGAGAGAGAAGGAGGATTGATACAAGGAATATCTTTCATAGTTGTAGAAGGGCAAATGAAAAAGGTAGCTAGGATAGAAGCTTTAGGAACTTTTTATTAGTTATGGTACTGTCAAATATCACAGAAATGTTTGAGAGGCTCTGCATTTTGGGAGTTGTTCTGTGAGTCTGGTTTTGCTATTACACTACAGTCACTTGTCTGGTAAAGGGGAAGATACAAGATTAGACTATTAATTAATGTATATTGTAAAATATTTGAATATATGTATACAAATAAAAATTTTTGAATTGATTTAAACTGCTTTGCACTTCTTTATACTTGTAATGAGAGGAAAGTTGATGCAGTAAATAATTAAGTCTCTTGTTTCTGTGAGACTTTTGGTAGACAGCTGAGAACTCGGTGGGCAGTTGCTTATTGTAGCCTCCTGTGTTTCCTTAGCCAATTTGATTTGGTTTCTTGACTGGGCTGTGCTGGCAAGGTTTGGTCATGAAGGCTCAGTTGCCTCAGTTCATGAAGTTGTTTCTTGACTGAACCAAAACACTGGGCCAATTTCAGTTGAGAAATCAGTAATTACTTTTTGATGCTACTCAGTTTAGTGGCTTTTAGAGGTACTTTTGTAGTTCTGAATGGGCAGATCCTGTCTGAGTCACTGGAGGATACAATAACTCTCTGGACTGAAGAACTTTGTATTACAGTATCAATGAAGAGATTTCTGTGGTCTGGGTTTTGTGATGTGAATAGTCGTAGATGTTTAAGAAATTTTTTTGTTGTTCAGCTGCTTTGTGAGAATTGTAAATAATTTTTCACACGGTCATCTCAGAAAGTGACTTGATTGTCAGTAGAATGAAGTTTGTTGGAAATCTTGTGACTCAGGATCTGCTCTTGTTGCCGCTTAGTAATGTACATTTAAGGCTTCTTGCTGACAGGTAGATACAGTAGGATTAATGATTCCTTATCGTCAGCCCAGTCCCTAACTTGATATTTTGGTGCCTTGGGGAGCAGTTGTGTGTCATCTGTTGCATTTAGGATTCTTTGCTTGAGTGAGAACAGATGTACTGCAAAACAGTTGAGTTGCTGTGCCTGATACTGTGTGTGCTTCTCTGCAGCTGTAAGACATAGCTTTGGATGCAGGACAAGGTACCTTGTTGATTGTTTTCCAGTCAAGTGTCAGAGACCTTTTTTTTTTTCCCCTCCCCTGAGTATATGAATGAGAGGGAAAAAGAGGGGTTCTGGCTCAGCATGGAAGGGTTTCATGTGCTCTTGTGATATTGTCTGGATTTGCATGGTCCTGTTGAAAGCAATTCCTTACAATGCACGTGAGGCTAAATGCACCCAGGGTACATGCACTGTTGTGTTCACATCTCTCCCCTTGGAAATGCTGTTCCCCCGTGTTTGAGGCAACAACAGCTGAATTACCAGCTTTGTAGTAGAGCCCTTGCCTCAGCTGGAGATCCTTCCTTGCTGTCTCAGAGGTCTTGAATGTTGTTGGTACAGAAAGTGATGTCTGCCCAGGGAAATGAGACTAGCAAGTGAAATCCACAGTGACTTTCCTTTAAGCTGCAGTGAAACTTTTCTGAGGAAAATGTGTAAAACATCTTGCTGCTCCAGATGTTCTTTATCTCTCTGGAGGAGCCAGGGATGGGGAAGTGGTGGTTATTGTCTATGTATTCATTTCCTCATGTTTGCATACATGGCACTTACCTGGGTGGCTTGACTGAAGTGACTGCTTTAGCGATCTGAAGTCTTGTTCATGGAAGCCAGATGAATGGGTGGGACATGGAAGTCATGTAGCAAAATTAATAAGCACTGCAATTTGTGGTTTAAAATTTGTCATTTTAAGCACAGTTAAGTCCTTGAGTGGCTCACTCAGCAGCCTTTGTGGGCCTCCTTTAGGAATGCTGATAGAGACAGTCAAATATTAGTTGCCCTATCTCCCAGGAACTTGATCTCCACTTGTAACAGACGTTAGAATGTGTCTTTCCATTCATGAGAACATACAGAGGCCAGCAGTTAATCCTGGAATGGTAATGAGAATTTTGATTGGCAGTCAGACTGAGCAGGAAACAGTAAGGTAGTAGGTCAGTTCAAGAATGGTGTGGTTTTGATTAGAATGAGTAAAAGTGAGTGGTTTGGGTTGTATTGATGATCTTTCTTAAATTAGGTGCATTTAAAGAGCTAATTCTGCAGGTTGATTGTTTATATAATTTTGTGAGTCCTACTAATAAAATACTTTCTCAGCTTGCTTCTGCTTGCTGACCACATGACAATTAGTGTTCTAGAATTAGGTATTGCTGTTGTAAATCAGCCAGCAAACAGAAGGAGAACTAAATGTTCTTGTAGTTTCTCTAAATACATTTGGGATAGGGAGAATGACAATTTATTTTGATTAAACTCTATGCTTACAAAAGATGTTTGCAAAACCAGAAGACTTCTTCAGAAGATAAATGTAAAAAGTTTTGAAATAAATCCTTTTTTATGACATTTTCTGTTCTGGGCAAATTTTAAGTATTTAATCCTTTATAAAGGCAGAGTAATTGAGTTGTATTTGTGTGGCACTTGTGTGCTTTTGTCTTGGACCTGGTCTCTAGGTTTGATACTTTTTCCTTATCCCAGTTTGTCTTAGTTTATTTTATTTTTTTGCCCTAATAGGGATGGGGTAAATCCATAATCTTTTTTTTACCAAAACAATTCTAAGTTCTGTCTTCAAGTAGATTTTTTTGCTAGGAATTATTTTAACTATTAATTCCCATATTTTTCTTAGTATGCTTAAGCAGCTACAGTATGCTAATGACCTTATACGCTGTTTTGGCAACTGATATATTTCAAGGAACAGCTTGGTTATCATTTCTGCATTCAGCCTTTGGAGCTGTCCGCTATGATACTGTACTAGAAAATGAGAATATAACTTGATACACTGCTTTCCCGTTACTAGTGTATGAGTTCGAGTAACTGACTCATTTATAGGAACACAGGTTATATGAATAGGGGAAGTAAAGAAAATGGAAGGAGACATATGATTTCAGAAACTGCTTATTGACTTAAAAACTCTAGTGGTGATATTTCAGTGAGATTGGAGACATCTTTCAAGTGGCAGAACTTTGGGTCCCGTAAAAAATTTTCTGGATTGCTTTTACAGTGACCCAGGAAAAACTGAGAGTTAAAAAGTGCCTGCTGTTTAATCACTTCTGTATAAAACCTCTGCTGCTGTGTTGTATCATAGCCACTGGTGTTGAGGTAATGAGATTTTTGGTAGATTTTCAGGCTCCTTTTCTCTTTCCTCACAAGTGTTTACAATCTATACAGAAAAACTGCCATTGAACTTAGACTTGTCATAGAAAATGCCTTCTATGACATAATGTATTTATGTAACATAAAAAAAAAAATTGGGATCTCCTTTTTCCTTATGAGAAGTTGGCTACTGCCAGCAATAGGCTTTTGGCTGAATGTTGAGTTACCTGATGTTAATGCGTTTCAGGGGAGCTCAGCTGAAGGGTAGAGCTGGATAAAACTGGTGGAAATTCAATAGGCAAAATGAGAGTAACCTGTCCTGGAAATACTGCAGGTCGGACTTCAGTGTATGTGATAATACTGAGTGTCCTTTTTTTTTTCCCTCCCAGATCATATTTATCAAGTTCTGAGTACTATTCAGTTGTTATTAATTAAGAGACAGCAAAGCCTTGTGTAGTAATTGAATGTTAAATCAGTCATAGGAGGAAACCATTAAAGAGCAGTACAGAGTTCTCAGTAGTGACTGCTTGCTGTTGCTCTTTGCCAAGTTGAAGATGATCTCTGAGTAGACTTGCAGGAATTTGTGAAGAAGGAATTTAAACCTTAAATGGTATTTCTGGCATGGAATGGAACTGGGAGGTGCTTTTGCTTGCTGCATAAAATGCAGTTTTAATGGGGGTTTTTTTTGCTTAAGTATCTGAAAACGGAGGGTGGTGTTCGACTGATATTTTCTGAAAAACAATGTTTTTATTTTAACAGATATAGATTTTAATTATTTGGGCATGATGTTTTATGTTGTGTGACTATACTTTCCTCCTTACTCATTCAGTGTGATAGGTCAGTTGAATTGCAACATACTGTGCTGTCTGGCATCCTGCTACTGAAGCAGCAGATTTCCTCCCCCGTTGAGCAGAACATTCTTTAGGCTTTCCTAATGATTCAAATGTCAGAACTGCAGCTTTCCTAGGCATGAAGACCTATTACTTCATTATTGTAAACTCCCTCTAACCCCCTATAAAGATGCCTATATTCCATCCTTAATGAATATGATACCACTAAAGGTCTTGAGCAATTAGTATCATTGAAAACAGATTCTGCTTTACATTTTTATATTCCATTCTTGCATCTTGCTTATGCATAAGTATATACACATTTTATGTCAGGGAACTGACTGAACAGAAATGACAGGCTCATGTGAATGGCTTATTGAAAGAAATTGTCTTGTAAATTCCACTGAACTAGAGAGTCCCCTGAATACCTTGATAAACTGAGAAAGCTGCTTCGTGTGAGAAATTTAGAAAATCACCATGTTACAAGAACTTTTGGAAAAAAAAGCTTATGCAGTATTTGTGTAATATTGTCATTAATAAAAGCATTTTTTTGTTCCCCTCAGGTTATATGTTGTTGTGGTAGTTCCGTAAGCCTTATCATCAGTACTTTATTACTTCTATAGGATTACTTCAATAACTTTTTTGTAAAGGAAACTTAGTGTTATAAGAAATTACTGTTTGCACTGGATAGGACTTTTTTTGACTGTTTTCCTCATTTTAAAGAGAATGTATGTAAGACTTGATTTTTGTAAATGTTTGGGGTTCTTTTTCCCTTTATGCCTAATCATTGTGCTATAGACACCTCCATTAAAGGAACTGTTGTAATGTTTTAATGTAATCAGAATGTCTCTGCCTTCCCAGTGTAAGCCTGTAATTGTTCTGTCACCAGTAGGTACATCCATTCAGAACTGATGACTTGGCTTTGTTGTGGCAGGTGCCACAGCACTGCTCCAGTGCTCAACTTGCTCTTGGGAATGCTTCTGAATTGGGAGGCTCAGACAAGCTGCTCCTTGGTTTCACGAGAATGCACTGGCAGCATTTGTTGCCACAGGGAGACTTCTTACCTCAGTGTTTTCCTTTATTGGTTGTTATGTGTATGAAAAAGAAAACTACAGAGTGCTTGAATGAACATGCTTCTTATAGCCTATAATAAGGATACCGTTGGAATGAAGAGTAGATAGGGAGGAAGATGGATGATTGTACTCTTACAGAGACTGATTGTTTGGAATCAAAGAATGCAGTCTGATGGGTAGAAGCTAACAGCTGGCACTGGATTCCCTCTTTTTCCTGGCTAGGGATTTGACCTCAAAGATGAAGCTCCATCAAGCCAAATGGTTTTGCAGTACAGCTTATCTGATAGAACAGAATGTTTTTCAGATTACCAATAAAATATTACCTATTGGCAAATCATAATACACACCCTCCCTATCATTTTCCTTTACAAAAATGCAGTAATTTCTCAATCAGTAGAAGAAAATGGAATGCTTAAAGAAGAAATAGATGCAATCCCAAGAAACAGAGACCTGCATTCCTTAAAAATTGTGTGGCTTTATTTTTTTACCTTGACTAATCAGTTTCTTTACTCATATCTCTTTCCTAAAACCTTGAAAGACCTTCACATTGTTTAGAAGATACTATCTCTTTCTCATCAGTCGAGCAACAGCTGAGTTGGTCTTCACTGGCAAAACTAAACATTTAAATTATAGATTTTCTGAGAGGAGAAAAAAAATCTTTTCTATAATCATCTCCTGTACATTGAGTGCCAATGTACAGGTCAACTAAGAGCAGTTCCAGCTCAAAAGAAGTTAGAATCCAGCAGGTCTCTGTTTGGACCTCTGAAGGAGAGACAAGTCATAAATCCTGATGGGTTAATCCCAAGTATATGGTGTATTTCTTCTGTATCCAAACTCTGGAGCACCCACCTGTAGACCATCTTAAAATTAAGGATTATTTCTTATCATTTGGACATGGATTTATGCTTTCTTATTACCTGTGAGAAGTACTGGTAAAATAGTTAAGTGTTTTCACATTTCCTTGAAAGCTGCCATTACAAGGTTCTGTCCATCCAGTAAATACGTGGGTGATGTGCAGGGGATCTGCCTGATCTTCATGTGATAATCTGCTGCAGAAGGGGACAGGCTGAAAAGATGCTTGTACCTGCTCTGCAGCTTGTCCCCTTGGCGGGCGTGCCTGGCGGACAGGCAGACTTCAATTTGTCTTTATAAATTTTGATGGTGTCCATCATAAGGTAGCTCCCTATTTATGTTTCTCCTCAAACTAGAAGTTTTGAGGGCATGTAGTCTTTCCTAGCTTTTGTTTATATTTTTTGTTAGTCTTGCAATGCTGGATGTCATTAATGGTGGTAAGGCCAGAATTTCATGTTGAAGATTTGGGGTATAATTCCATAGTTTTTCTATGTTTTAAGGAGTTTTACTACTGCTGAATGTAGGCACCATTCATTTCAGTTCCTATAGGTCAGGCATTTTTTTTGTTGAATGCAGTTCATAGTGGTGCAGTTTGCCTGCTGTAACCTTTGCCCAAAATGATGATGATATATTTTTTTAAATCTTCTGTGATACTCATTTGGTGGATAGTATTTAGAAAGCTTTCCACTAGCATTCTCTTCTTGCCAATTCTTATTTCTGAGCACAAGCCAGAAGTGAAACCAGAATACAAATTTAAAGCTCTGAAGACTTACCTGTTATTGGAAGTGTTGGCTGCAGGCTGCTTTGGATACAGACCTTTAGTAAGTGATGAGTTTCATGAATAAAGAAGATAGTGACCTGGAACTCTGCTTAACTAACTTCCTCCAGAGCTTGTCAGAATTCCTGTGCCATCTCACCCTGCTTCTCCTGCCTGCTGGTCAGTTGCAGAATATCCTTCCAATGGATTCCTGGTTGAGCAGCATTAAAATTCTCTCTCTTCCACCTGCAGCTTTTTCTGTAAGGCTTTCTTAACTATTTCAGTAAAGATTTTGATGGAGGAATTTCATCTTTACTATCTCACTGTGTTTTCATTTTTTTTTGATCAGTCCTAGATGTTAAATACAAGGGCAGGACAGAAGTACAGTGGTACATAAGTAGAGTTAAGCAATAAAGAAAGCTCCTTGTGACAGTGTGTCTGTAGCTCTTCTAGAAACAGAAGTAATTCAGGGGTTCTGCAAATCTGACCAAGGTGGTGTTGCTGTTTTGCAGCAGTTTAAGCCTAGAATGGCTCACTTTTACCCTTTCTCTTTCACAGGTAGTAAGGGCTGTGCAGCTGTCCAGTGAAAACTGTGCCTTGCTCTATCCGGGGCAAAACCAAGTGACTTCCTCTAGCTTGTGTCATACTTCATCATCTGTAAACTGGATGATGGTGCTGCATCTCACCTGTACATATCTTTAAACTGAAACAAGCTTCTGCTTTTAAAATAGTCCTGAAATCTTCAATTCACTGCTTATGTTATTTCTCTAATGAAGTTTTATTTTCATTATCTTGGTTTTTATTTGAACTGTGAGTTAGTCTCCATGAAAGCCTGTATGGAAACCAGAAGTCATACAGAAATTTTTTTTGCTGAGTAAAGACTCCAGAGGGCTTGCCTTTGAAAGAAAACCCTGCAGTATTTGTTAAGCTTGCAGGGAAAAAAAAAATGAGGCAAGTATCATATTCATCAGTCAAATGTTTATATATTGTGAACTCTATGAAATGCTGTTTGCCTCCAAACTCCACTCAGACTGAATTAAAAGGTTATTTGCTGTAACAATGTTTTTTGTTAAGGTATAATGATTTTTTTGAATAAATAAAATAATTGGCTGCAGTAGGGGGTTGTCAGCAATCTATTAGATTATTTTTACAAGGTAGTTTATTTCATACTGAGTGTAGTTAATTTGTGGAAATATCTGGTCTGTTCTAGTGTGTAAAAAATGTGGCATACTTCGCTTTGACTCCGACTTTAATTGTATTTTCTTTAGGTTACTCACTCTACTGAGATTTCTATAGAAATTCTGTCTTTTTCTCTAGGTTTCCCCCCCTTCCCCTCCCCATTCTATAGTATAGGTTATAACTATATAAATATAATTATAAATATATTTCTGAATATACTTATATTTATACAAAAATATATAAATATATAAGTATACTAATATATAAAGTTTACTTAATTTGCATATTTTTCAAAAGTCTGTTTCTCACAGTTGCCTTGTTTAACAGATAAGTTGGTTTTTTTTTTTTTTAATGTTGTAAATTTGACTGTCATCTTCTGTTACTGGCACCTCTCAACCTGTTCTTCGTCTGCTCAAAGAATAGAACATTGGAGAGGAGATTGCTTTCTTCAGTTGAATCTTCCCATCTCTCGTGTAGGGTGGAAAGACTTGCTGAAGTTTTTCAAGGATAGAAGGGAGTTAACATGCTCAGCTCCCACAGAATTAGGCTCATTTGAAAAACTGAGCTGCTGCCAATTCACAATTAGTTTTCCCCTGCTGGCTGTAATGAATGTATCCTGAACAAATGTTTCAGGAGTTCCTGGCATTATAAGCTACAAAAAGAAAACTCCCTGAAGAAGAGCTGGAAACCTGAAATAGTTGTTTTGGGTGACAGAAAGGAGAAGGTTCATTGACATTTCAACATTGTGCATCGAGAAAGACCAGCATTTGCATAGTAGTAGTCATGATGCAGGTGTTGTTTAGATTGTAATAAAAAAGGAGGATGCGTTTTTTTGAGGGGAAAAAAAAAGTATGTGTGTATGGAAAAAAATAATTTAACATTAGGGCTTGTTCTGTCAGTGATAAATTAGGACTCGTCTGCGTGAGGCAAGAAGATTTGCACTTAGAAATCCAGAGAAGTCTCCTGTATTAATGTTTCAGGAGCAGTTATTTGGATAGCTCTCATTCAGCTGCTGACTGATGAGAAGTACTAACTTTACCTGAAAAACCCTTGTGGAGTTCATTGACTTTGTGAAGAGCAAAATTAAGAGTTAGTTTTTGCTCTAAATACTCAACATATCTCAGAAATGCTTAGAAGAACACTCATGACCTGTGCATTTTAACTATATTACTTCTGAGGGTGTTTTCCTCCTTGTCATTACTGTTGTGTTCAATTGACTTACTTTTTCAAACTGTGAACTGAACAGAATTACTCTAAACACTTCTCCTTTTCACACACTTCCACTTTGAGTAAGATGAATCGGAGTATGCCCGTGTTGGCCCCTTAATCCGTGAGTTTGGAAAATGTCAGTTTAGGCCATTTTCCATTTAAATTGACTTTTTTGTCTTGTGGGGGAGTAATTGCTGCAAGTCAGAATGTGAAAGGAGTAAGTAGATGGTTTGCTTTTGTACATTCAGGGTGCTTTTTTCTTGTTAGACCTTTCATGTATTATTAAAAATTTAGTGCTAAAAGGTGGACTGCATTCTCCTCTGGTCATCCTGGGTCTCTGGTAGCTGTCCTTGCAGTGTGATTTTTTTGTTTATTTTGCTGCAGCAATATTCACTACCATTTAACTCTGAATAGTGTCTGGATACATACTTTGGTTGTGTTTATTTATAGATCAGGAATTTTGCAGTTATGTATTATATTCTTTCTTGCCTGGAATAACAAAATATATATTAATTGCTGTCATCATTTTATTAGATAAGCCATATTCAAAGACGCTAGGAAAACACTAGGTAGATTTTTTGGTAGCTTCATATGTTCCAAATATAGAGTACATCTGGCAGTATGCACATATTGTTTGTCCTGGTGTGGCACAACTGTCTTTCTGAATGCAGAGAAAGTGGAGGAGTCTGGCTTATTGTTCGTAGTGCAGTTCGTTAATGGCTGTAGATGGGAAATGAGCATCTAACTAAATGGTCATGGTCAACCTCTGACTCTTGCCTTAAGGCTTTGAGAATAGACAATATGAAAAAAACCCCGTCTTCTTTCCAGATGGCTGAATGCTTGATGTGTCTTTATGTTTAGCTGTCATTCAAATGTGAATGCTGTGGTGATTATAAGTGTCTTCCATTTTTCTGGTTTGAAATGATCCCTTTTATGCATTGTGTGTTTAGAGATTAACTATTTGGCTTATCAATATGGATTTTAGAGCAAAAAACCCCCCAACTTGATCGTGTAGCAAAATCCAGGATGCTCCTGTTCATAAGCAGACTTGATAGTGCAGGTCTTGGTTCCACATGACATGATGCAGACCAAAGTAGTTTTGAAATAGGTTGTAGAGGACTATTAACATTCTGCAAAATGTTGTTTCAGTTTTGAATCATCTTGTATGTGATAAGTTTCATATTAGTGATTTTTGTAAGTGAAAAAAATAGTTTTCTGCCATGTGGGAAGAAAAAGTTCGATGAAGGAGGCTTTGTGGGATGGAGTTTCTTTAAACTGGGAAGAAAGAGGCTTGATTTAATTTTTAAATGGTGAGTTTGAATCATGTATTTTCATGATGGTTTTAGTTAAGTATATGAGTTCATATTGAAAGATACAAGCTACAGTTTAATGATCAAACTGTTAAATACTGTTGTAAGCTGAAGCACACTTAATAGATTTTCAGGCTGTTTTCCTTGGAGTTTTTTTGTGTGTTTTTGTTTTTGAGCCTAACTTCATAGTTAGTGTAAAAGATACCTTTAATAATGCAGCCAAAGCTATTGCAGGTTCAGTAGGAGTCCAAATCACTTACTTTGTGACCATTAGACCAGCAAATGCTGATGTTATAATTTTTTTCTATTAACTGGCAGTGGCTGTGTCCTTATGTAGTAGCCATTTAAAGAGAATCAACTGCTTCATTGCATGTGCTGGTTTCCTTTTCAGGCACTGCATATAGTGATAAAATTTAGTGGAAGTAGATCCAATTACTTTGCTGAAAAGCCTTCAGCATCTTGTGACTGAACTTGTCAGTGACTGGCTCTCTACCTGTTCTTGTGTGTGAGAGTTGGGAACCAGTAAGATCATCTCTCTTAATGAGAAGGGAACTGTTACTCTGCAAGTCCTATTGACGGTGCATTGTGCGAAAGCATTCCTATAACGTGGTTAGTGTTTAGCGTTCTTGTCAACAATGGCTATGTTATGGCCACTTTGCTGTAGACATTTTCAGTAGATCTTTGCTTAATTTTACTTCGTAAAATTACATGGTGCTTGAGCATGGCATAATATGTGGAGCTAATGTATGTGGGTACAGTTCTGGAGCCCAAAGAAAGAATGAGGTAGCTGACTGAAAAGTAAATTGGACTCATCTATATCAGTGATGGATGGCATCAAGGTGCAAATGAAAATGAAGGTTGTAATGGCATCTCAGGACTGATGCAAAATATATGCAAATACAGCATTTAAACAAGTTTGCTTACCAGCTGTTTTCATTCTGACTTTATTGTGGGGTTGTACTGGCTGGATTAAATTTGTGTAAGTGGTGTTTGTTTCCATGTGGCCCCCTTGCAAGCTGTGGGTTGGAGAAAGTTGCTACAAAACAGTAACTGGAACATGTGCTTCAGGTGTCATTTTCCACATTTGGGCTGAATGTCTTACTTGCCTTACTTAGATCTACCTGTTTTGTTAGTTGTTTTGCGGTGACTTTGATGCTACCTTCTCTTTTCCTCTTAAATCTCTGGAGATGTTTCTTCCCAACTCCTTCGTGATTCTGTTTTCCTGAAGACACTCGGAGTAGCAGGAGAAAGCAGTTCTTTTTGCTCTTTGGGATAAAGGGCAGGGCAGGGAGAACCCTTATGCACACTAGTGGTATTAAATTTCAATGAAAAAGTGAATAATCTCACTCTTCACTGTTTCCTCTCTGGCCAAAATCCACTTAATGAGTTGAGGCTAGGCATATGGCATCAAGTTTTGTTGATGTGTTAATTCTGGCATGTTCTGTATTTCAGTCAGGTGAAGGTGGAAGTTGTTCTCAGGAGCCTTGTTTGGGTTTCATCCAGTTCCATCACTTGACTCTGGCAATATCTTTAAAGGTAGAGGTTGTTTCAGCTGTTCACCAGGTATGTTTGCTGTATCTTGGAAGTCAAATACTAAAGCTTATCAGCATTGTACTGTGATGATATAAATTTTATTAATATAGCACAAAATATGAGAGATTATATAATTCCCACAGTGTAATATTAAGATGCTGAATGTTTGTATTACTTTTTAAACTTCCTGATTATTTTCTTCCAAACAATAGCCAGAACCACTGAAGCTGGCTAGGCTTTATAGAATTAGGCAGTGGTTGACTGTTAGTTGTGCCTTCAGAATATTATTGACCCAGTTGTTTTTTCTCCTGAGAAGTAAAGGGAGGAGAGAAGCTGCTTAATTTAGTGTTTCACATGAGAACAAAATAGGTTACAGCATCATCTAGTACAGACCTGCAAACCTTGTTCCAACAGCTGTATCTTTATTTCCCTCCCTGCATACTCGATTTCGAGTCTATTACTTTCCACTGCCACCTTTTCTCATTTTTTTTTCTTTTTTTTTTTTTTTCCTTTTTGCTTTCATTTGTAATGAACTTACTCCTGCCTCAAAGGGACTCTTCTTACATCTTCAAATACTTCTCATGCTTTGGTTATTTAAAACTACCCTGGCTGTCTCAGCATCTTTGTAGCATTGGGCCTATGATTGTCCCTTATGGCTTGATTTTGGGAGCACAGTCACTGAATGTACTGTGAAAGGTCACGTATCTTCTCTGAGTGCGGAAAGAGACCCCTTTAAGGTCCACACTTAACACCTCTCTAAGGAGAGCAATGAACTGTGCCTGCTAGGAGGTTGTCAGAGAGCATGGAGAGAGTTGATTAAGGGTGATATGGGCAGTGGCACCGGTGGGAATTGGTGGCATTTCTGAAATGCACCAGCTTTGGACATGTGAGAAGGGAGTGGTGGTCTGGGCTCTGACTGGTCCTACTGACACTGCAAGTCTGGCAGTCTTTGGCAGTATTCCTCCCCAGTCTCTGGTTGGTGGTTGATTCATGCAGGAAATGGGGTGATACTGTGGTAGAAAAGTCTTACTGTTCTCTGAGGAATTCCAAAAGCACCTAATGGCTTTCTATGAGGAATTAAGGATATGCTCCTATAGTTTACTGCAATTTTTTTCTCACTTGAGCTTTATCTAAAGCTCAGTTTATGTTAAAGTTTGACAGGATTCCAGCATGCTTGATCTGCATTGTCTTACAGGCATTTGTATTCAGTTTTGTTTAGAGTCTGGTGTTACTCAATCACATCTTTGAAGCTCCCAGCTGCTTCTGATAAGCAGTCCTGTGTCAGCTGCAAATGCATTAATCACTTTATCAAAGAAAGGCCCAGCAGTTGTAAACAAAACAATCTTAGATGGTTTCTGGATGCCGGACTGAAGGGCTGGCTGCCCTTGTAGATGTGAACCATTTATCATTTTTTGTTGAAGATCTGGTATACTTCAGTGCTGAGTTTGTCACAAACTTGAGTTGTGTTAATTTACAGCCAGCCTCATTTTTATCTGTAGCTCTATTGAATGATTCAAATTTAAGGCATCATCAGTTTTTATTGGCAAAATAACAGCATTGTTCACTCACTTGACCTGGACTTTACTTTTGAAATATACTACTCTGAGACACATTTTACGTTTTTTTCCCCCTCTCATTTCTATGTGAAAAATGTGTGACAGTTTGAAGGAGTAGCTTTATAGTTCTGTCTGCTCGCTTAATGTTGGATTTTAAGAAATCACAGGTGTGGTCCTTAGCCCCCACAGTGTTACCTTTAGGTAATCAAACAAAAAGCCAGACTCAATGCTAATTAATTACTTGCCAGGTGCCTGAAGCTGGGTAGCAGTTTGCTTATTAGCATAACAATACTACTCTGAATATTGTAGATAATACTTGACATGGAGGATTTGGGATTTGAACGGTAAGCTTTAAGATGTTACAGAATTATTTGAGATGTTTTGTTCTGTAACTGTTGTGTTAATTTGCACAAGGTTGAGTCTTTTGTTGAAGCAGTCTAATCTAATGGACTTGAAGAGCTAAAGGATATTCTTAGTTTATAACTGAAGATCAGGTTACACTTATATTCTTACATTTGTGTGATTAGCTTGGATTCAGTGCCTGGCATACAGTGGGCTCCAGTTTTAACCGAGGCTTTGAAGGGGGGGGTTTTGCTAGTTGTTACAAGTGCAGTGTGTAGACCACTGTCTAAATGTGTATCTCCAGCTTTCTTTGTAAAACCAAAACAGGTGTACTTGGTCTTCACTGAAACGGTCTTCTTGAACGATGGAGTGTAGTGTAAAGGTGGGCTATGTGATCCTCTACTGATGTATTCTCTGCATTATATTTTATTCAGATAATATTCAGACAGCTGTATTCATAGAGTGGTTTTTCATTCACGTTCAAATAGAGTATGAAATCAGAATTTTCTTATTTTTGACGGGTTTTAGTGCTGCAGATAAAGTAAAAGTTGGAATGTTAGTTGAAATAATCTGGGTCATTTTGGATTTATGTATCTGTGCTCTGACAAATCGATAATTCCATGATAGTGAGATATCAGCAGCTTTTTCTGTTTTCTTCCTCAGCCTGAATATGTGAGATGGGTATTTTTTCTCCCTGCATATTCAACTGTCAGGATAAGCCAACTCTCTCTTCTTTCTGCTTTCTGATTACAGTGAAGTACATTCCCTGCCATGAGAAAAATGAAGACTTTATTATTAGTACATAGTCCTGGTAATTTCTCAAAACATAATAATTTAAAGATGGCTAAAGGACAAGAAATTTTCTAGTTCCTCTTTGCCAACAATGTCTCTGAGGGACATAAGAGACTCACTGTCCTACAGTGTGCAAGTGTCCAGTGACTCAAGTGCAACAAACCTATTCACTGTGCTCCCCTTGGTTTATAACCTATGTGAAGAACTTTCACTGTGTTTATGTTCTGTGGTTTGTCTACTAGGATCTCAGGCCAGGATCTTCGTATTCAAATGTGATCTGGGACATTTTTAATAAATGAAACTGTGTGTATAGCCTGTGTGCCGGGTTGCTTGTAGCTCACGTCTTCACCTTGAGAGCTCTCTGATGTCTAAGCCCACCTTGCTGTAACAAGGTGGCTGTTATAACTAGTAACTGTTTGGGTTTCTGTCTAGCCAAGGAAAACAGAATGTGTTAACTACATGAAAATGAATCAGAGAAGGAAAAAAGTGCAAGAATGGAAGAAGGATGAGTTTCATACCTCCAAAATGAAGTTTGGTATATGGTGGTGTGAAGAGAACATGTGAAGACAGAAAGAAGTGATGATCAGTCCTTGCTGTTGTATTTTGACTACTGATCATGATAATACTTAGTCCTGTTAATTTCTCAGAGCATAATAATTTGAAGATGGATAAAGATCAAGAAATATTCTAGGTCCCTCTGGTGACTAGGGATTGACTAATGTGCTTTGGACCATTTAGTGTGTCAAAGATAAAGTTGATGGTGAGCTGTACTTGTGCTGTTAGCCTCATTCCAAAGGCTGAAAAGAAGCTGTGCTTTTTAATTGTTCACTGTGCCTAGGAAGAGCAAGAGAAGATTTTTCTGCTTTTTTTCTGGATGGGTAACAGATTGTTTTTGTCACAAATCTGTGGTAGTCCACAGGCTTCAAGCATGAATTGCTTGGTTGTCTTTTTTGTGCTCTTTCCATCCTTAAAAGCCAGCCAGCAAGGCAGTGTGACCAGACTGAGCAAAAACTGCAAGCGTACTAAGATAAACCCAAACTTTCTGACAAAGATAAATGTTTCTCTACTGACCTGATCTGATTAGTTCCCCTTTTGACATCAGGTTTTTAGCACCTTCAAAGACAGAAACTTTTAAAATTGAATATTTAAAGTGATCTGATGTAAGTTACTGTTTTTTCAGGACTCCTTTCCTGCTTTGTACCATTTGCCTGTATCACATCTAGTTGGGATTTGAAAAAAAGGTGCTTGAGAGAAGAATATGTTTTCCATAACTAGTATTAAAAGATAAAGTGAATGAATCTGAACAAAAATTTAGTATGTGTGCAAATACATAGAATGAAATTTAATTTTTTAATAGCTTGTTTACAGGGAATAGTTTCTTCTACTATAGTTTGAAAAGAGATCTTTCTAAACAGCAAAAGAAATCGTGCTGTTTTGAAGAAAATAATCTTTAATTCAACTCGTACTCGAACATTTAATTTATTCCTTTTAGGAGGAGTAGAGTTTCTTCTATGGTATCTTACTGTGTGAAGGAAACTTCTTAACCTATCTAAACATCAAAATGTGTGCTTTGGTCAGAAGCAAAGCATCATGGGTATAATAACTGAGACTGGCTTTACTTCTTGTGATCATGTTTTGGCATGAGGTTTGAAAGCTTGTTAGACCTGCTAAATTTATTGTGAAAAGCAAAGAACTTTGTCTTCCATGTACTCACAAGTTTGATTGCTTGAAATGAACTTCTTTCTGTTCTCCATCACCCCCCCAGTTAGGATCTTCAGAGAGGAATTCTACCTTTTCTTGTGCGGCTTTATTTTTATAGTACTTTATTTCATCTGGAGGACAGATTAGGAAGCATCCTTTACAGTCACCTTTCTAAGACTAATTCTACCCTATGGCCTTGTGTGTTTTCTGTAGTTTTATTTCTGGATGCTTAAAAGCAGTTTCTCTCTTAGTGGACTACCTTGTCCTTTGCCCTTGCCTCAGCTTTAATTTCTGTCTTTGAGCTCACTCGGTATAGATCTTTCTTAAATATTAATAATTTGAGAGAATGTGTGTCAGTCCAGCTGGTAGGTTATAAAGAAGTTTTATCTTCTCTCTAGCATCTTGAAGCATTTTCACTTCTAATGCAAGCAGATTCAGAGTTTTGGTGAAGGAGAACAATAGTACTATGGAATACACTAGGAATTTTTTTTACTATCTCACTGTGTTGTAGCATGTTTCTCTTCCTTATGTTATCTTAAAGATTTCTGCTGCTTTCGAGTTTCTAACTGGAAGTGGTTAAAAATGTGTTGGTTACTGTTATGTAGTTGAACTATAGGGCTATAAAGACAATGTAATTAATTTGAGGTAAGAGTTTATTTTCAACAGTGAGACCTAGAATTATGAGCTTGTAACTTCCTGTGTTATGTATAATACAGATTAACTCTAGAAGCTTCCTGAGGAGTGAAACCTAAATATTGTTTTTTCTCTATTTTTTGAAGTTTGTGAAAAGAAGACCCAATTTGTACTCAGTTATAAATGTCTCTGTGTGTAAATATATATATATATGTATATGAAGTATACTAATGTGCTTCATATTGGGAGGCTTATTCAGATCAGGTCTGTGCTAGGAACTGCGCATTTAGTGCTCTCTGGAACAGACTTAATCTCTTGTGCAGGTAACTGTTCATCTGTGATTTTTACCGACACTTCTTGTGGCTTCTTTTATCCCGTAAAAATGTTATCTCAGTAACCTACAATATTGTATGAAATGATACAATTCTACATTCATGCTTATGAAGAGAGTAGAAGTGGTGGTTGTTTGCCTGCTGTAAGGACAGGGTGCGATGCATATTGGGGTGCTTGGCTTTGTACGAGGCCACCAACGCGTGTATGTTGTGTTGTTGCTGAGCTCTAACTGTTCAGCTCCAGATTGTGATAGTATGTAGTGTGTGAACATTTACTTCGTGATCAGCTCTTGGTTTTGGAAACTCAATATTCATCTTGCTGTAAAAACAGAGCCCCACCTCTACTACAGCTGAAGATGGCAGCCCTGTTGGTGGCAATTGAGATGAAGTTTGAATAAAGTACCTTTTCAGGCTTGTTTGGAGGTGGTTTTGGTAAGCAAACCAAAAATGCTTAAGGCTGTTCTAATTCAGTGATAAATTTTGAGAAAGATTTAGAGATGAAGTTTGAGGCTGTGACCTATCTCATCCTATGTTCCTCTCCAAGTTGCTTTTTGTACCCTGCTCCCCAAGCTGTGGTCTGAGAGTTAACTAACACTTAGTGCTGTTTGGCTGTGCATAATGGTACATTGTGTAGCCTTAAAATGCTTATAGGAATCATTAAATACTATTTAATATATCGAAGTAATGTAATTTATAATGTAAAAATGATTAAGTAGAATACCTCTCTTACTGACCTTAACCTAAAAAATCCCTTTATCAGAAAATACTTTATGATTGTGGGATTTTTAATTTTATTTTTACACTGTCTCAATGACAGGAAGCAATGTGGCCAGAGGCCACTCCTTCCCACTAAGTTTGACCTAGCATTTATTCTGTTATTGTGTATGTGGAACAGGCATATATGATTTCCATTTTTTAATACGTTCTTTTTTATGCTGTATTTCATTGAAGTCTGTTTGCTCTAGTGAAGCATTAATGTGGAGGTACTTCTGAAATATCAGGATGAGAAGAAATTGTAAGTCATTCCTATTTCTGAATTTTTTTAGTGCATCCTATTGTTACTGTATTTAAATTAAAATTCTAGTATAGGATTCGCTATTGATTTTATGCATTCCACACAGCAGAACAAAATACAGCATCAAACAATAATTATGAAATCATTAAGTGGCGGTGTTCATTTTATTGATGGTCAGCTGAAACATATTTAAACTTGTTAGGGTTCTCTTGCTCATTAAAATTCGGAAATACCCAATATGGACTTTAACATTTATTAAGTATGTTGCTTAGCTTTCGGAAAAGGAGACTGATGCTTTTCTGTCTGAGGTGGGAGCAAAAAGAAACAAGAATGCACTCCAACCTTCTGATACATTAAAAATGTGAATCTATAGATATATATGAGAACTGACAATAAATGGGAATGCTTTAATTATAGATTGATTGGTCTTTCACTTGAATGTGTTGTGTGTTGACTGAAAATAAATGCATAGAAGATTTCTTGAACCTGTTTTAGACTATTTGAACAGTGGTGTTGTATTAGGTGGCAAACGCTAAGTCAGGATTCTGTGATAACATGAATGTCAAGCCCACTTTTTAAAATTTATGTCACTTCCCTGCCTACATCTCACTTGTGCATTCATTTGACCTGGCTTTAATTTAACATTTGGTAAATATTTGCATAGTAATTCCTAAAGTGTTCTCCCACAGATAAAGGAAATGATGATAAACAGCTTTTAAGTGGTTTGATGTTAAACACAAACATGACTTGCAGCCCTAAGGTAAAATGCACATTAGAGTAACTGTTCAATATTCATTTGGCAAGTGCTGTTATGAATTACACCAGGTAACTTACTCATACTTGTTCTTTACATAGATTTTTACTGGTTTGTACCTCAGCTGAACTTCTCCCTAAGGGTTATGTACTGTGCTATAAGAGAACTTCTCCCCACTTGTGATGTTAGGATTTTTTTGAACCATAGTTGTGTTTTCTTCAAGATGAACTTTCTAACAGGAGAGCATTTAGGAGCACAGATTCAGGTAACCATACCTGAATGCTGCCCAGAGCCTCCAGGCTACTGTTAGTGTTTTATTTTTACAAGAGGCTCATTCTTTTGTTTTTCAAAGCTAAGTATTTCTTTTTAAGCATGTCAACTTTTGATAATGATGATGAAAAAGATACTGTAAAGATACTGTCATTCATTAGAATAAGATTTCAATCTCAAGCTAGAGAAAGTTAAAGAAACAACAGTCAGCTAAAAAAACCCCAGAGCTTGTCCTAGCATTTTAGAATACAGTTGTTAGACTTTTTTTGCTTTATATTTCTTAACTTCTCAGCAAGTGCTTTCTCAGTATGCCCTTAATCAATCTCTGCTCTGATCAAAAATGGAGTGTCATCAAGCATTTCCTGCTTTCAACAGGTAAGGAGTGTTACTTCGTTGAAGCCGTCTGGCACTGACCCTTTGCACAGCCTGTCGTCTCTGTTACTGGTGTTACTGCATTCTGACTTTCAGACCATTCAAAAGACACTGTAGAAGCAGCAAACTCTGTTTTGCGAGACTTCCAGTTACATACTTTATGAAGTATAAAATTACTCTGTTACTGTGGAAATGCAATCTCCTGCCTAGGAGCTTTAAAACACATGGGAACCTGAAGTGTTCTTGATGCTCCTTTTGATCGTTGTATCTTAGTAAAGCATAAGAACCTTGAACTAAGACCATCCTTTTCCTGAGCAAGTTTCATTTTCTCTGATAGTGATTCTACCTTGGATGTACTACAGTTATGTTTTGGACCTGTTCTACTCCTTTTGAGCTCTAAATAATGTGCAGAATATGAGTTTGTGCATATGCATGTGGATACAGTGCTATTTGGGACTTTAGATACTCAACTGTTACATCTGCTGTAGTTAATTGCTTGTTTAAAATGGTGAGTTTTCTAAAATACCAATGTTTTATTTAGTGAAGCTGTCTGAACTCTTGGTGCGAGTAAAGAAACACAGAAGAGACTGATATATAGATTTTAGGGGTTTTTTTTGGTTGGTTGGGTTTTGTTGGTTTTTTGGTTGTTTTTTTTTTTTTTTTATAGACACTTTTTCTATCCAATGCATGGCAGTGTTTGAAGTTCATCCAAAGAACAGAAAATTTTCTGACTTTGAAATCTCTGTTGAATGGGTGAGTGGATTTGCTGGCCAGATGAACCATTGTTACTTTGTGACTGTGTGGAGGGAATATCTTCCACCTAGGATATTTAGCAGTAGTTACTATTTGCTTCATCAAACAAGTTTATAAAAAGCTCCCTGCCCCCAGTATGGGTTTTTAACTTTCAAGGATGAAGTTCATGTAAGTTAATAGAAGCCAGTTTCACATTTGTATTTCTGAGGCAGCAAGTATTTAGTCTTGCTGTAGTCTGGGGTGGTTATTGTAACTGGGGAGTCCTTGAGATCAGAAGGTTATAATGTGTTCATACTGTGTGTACCTGAGCCACTGTATGTGTCTAAACCATTAAGAAATATTTTTCTTCAAAAGAAACTGTGATTCCTGTTCTACTTTAGTTCTTGTATTTCAGTGTGGATTGTCATTCTTTTCTTTTCAAGAATCTTATATTGGCTACACTTGTTCCAAAAGATTGGTAAGAAATGGCATCTTCTGGTCTTTGAGACTCTTAGAGATGTTCTCTTGATATTGCCAGTAACAAAAATAATTAAATTACTGTATTTGCTGTGCCCCAAAGTAAAAGAAGGTTAGGTTAAGTTTAATGTAGTTTAGGGTGGCTGTGTGTCTTGAGCTTGTGTCCTGCCAACTTGCAGCATTCTATTGGTACAATAGGGTTTTACCTTTGTTTTTTCTTTGTTTCAGTTTCAATGACACATCTGTGTTGGTGCAGCTACTGAATCACTAATAGAAGTGAACACTGAAAGCAAAATATTCTAATCAGCTGTATATTTTTTAACTTCAGCTTTATTCTTAACACTTTAACAGCATAATACATACAACAGGTTTTAATATATCTTCAGCCAAATAGGTTAGCTGCAGAAGTTTGCCCAGTTAAGAGAAGTGATTTTCAATTACACTGTTTTAGTGTTGCTAACTATTAAAAGCTTTGTGGTTGCATTGGTTAAAAGGTTCAGGAGGAACATCTGTAGCTACTGATGCATTCTGGTTGTAGAGTATCATATTTTGTAAGTTTATTGGTAGGGCCAAGCAACACTCTTTCTCAAGGTAGCTGCATTAGGTAAATTGTATGATCTAAATTAACCTGCTTATTTATTGCATAAAGGTATGTTTCTTTTCTGCCTTTTCTTCTTAGAATGTTATGGTTATGGTAAAAATATCTAAGCCCTGGGCTTAAAGATAGAACTTTGAGCTGTAATAGTTGTCCGCGCTTCATTACTTTGCAGAGAAAAAAACGTATTAATTGATATTCTTAAATTTTGTAATTTTGAACATGTGATACCTAGAATGAGCAAACATTTGCTATTTCACAAACGGGTGGCTTCACCAGAAAATGAAATAACTGTAGTAAGAGGTAAATTACAGATGAAATAGACACATTACAAATAAACATACTTTTAGATGCTCGTGTGGTTGTCATGCAGCCGTACTCTGTCTAGTTACACTTAATTCTCAGTTGCAGGTCATCAGTGGTCATCTTTTTTTGTCCATTTCTGAAACATTTCTCAAAGCTATGTGTGTGCATGCCCCTTTCCTGGCCCTCAGTTTTAGCATATTCTGGCCATTCTCCATAATATTTGGGGGAGGACTCAAATATGATTTATAATCCTAACTAGGCATGTCTTTCTTCATTGTGCTGTAGCAGATACACTGTTCATCAGTGCTGATACTGTGGAGTACTCAAACATGTCAGTGTGACTCGTGAGCTGCCATGTGCTCATTAAACTACAAGAACTTGGCCCTAGGAGGGTAAGTCTTAAGGCAGTTCAGACATTAATACCACTTGGCCTGTCCCCCTTGGAAGCTGCATACACAGGTAGCTGGCAGTGCAGGCAGTGGTTACAGACTGTGTCTGCTCTCTGATTTTTGTATTTCCCGTCAGGGAGGACTTGCTGTTGAGCAGTATACTCTGAGCCTTTTGGCTTCAGGGTCAGTGGAATGATGGCTAAACTCCTGGTTATTAAAGTGAAGGAGTTAATCATATATAAAGAAAGCATTAGTTTTGGAGAATTAATATGATCCCTGTTAATATGGTACACAGAGTTGCACTGGAATTTGAGAGCATTTATTTGTGAAAGCAAACTGGGATTTATTTATTTATTTGGGTTTTTTTTTTTGCCACAATAATCTAATCTACCTCCTCAGCGAAAGAAATGATGGATGTGTTTCATATATCTAAAAATATATGGATATACCTCCCCACAACCTGTCAGGAGTGGTGCATGTCCATCCATATATTTATTTAAGTGTTTGTGCTGATAATAACCAAAATATTCCAGTTATAAAGTATTGTAAAACAAAGAGATTTTTAAAAATTATTTTAAGTTCACTATTCAAATTAGATAAAGATCAATAAGGAAATAAAAATGTATGTTTTAAAGATGTTTTGTGTAGTGTTCTATAGGTAGTGTCTTGTTTTTCATCTGTAGTTTTCATTTGCTCTCAGTTTCAGTTTTGGGTAGTGACTCCGATCTTCTACCTTGTGACTGTAGAGGGAAGTAGGTGGAAAACCAAGTGGAACACAAAGCTGCTTTGTCTGACAGCATTAAAATCACACAAGGGTAGATTAAGAAGTCTTGTATCTGTCTTACAGGATCCAGCTTCCTGGGTAAATATTCACCACCTGGAGTATACAGATGGAGGAATCCTGGACCCAGATGATGTGCTGGCAGATGTTGTGGAAGACAAAGATAAGGTAGAGCTTGTATGAAAATATTATGTCTTTTCAGATAACAAATGCTTTCTCATTTCTTGGGTATCTGGCAGGTGAAATGGGTGTTAAATATTCTTAAGCACATCTACCTGTAGGTGCTGTAACTCTCCCCTTCTGGACTAGAAGAGGGGTGTGGGAAGCATGGCCAAAGCAGTGAGAAGAGAAGCCTAGCAGTTCACTTAGGACTTAACGTTTTTAAGCAGTTCTGTGTTTCTTTTTATTTCTGTATTCAAATAGCATGGTGAATATGAGTTTTACAGGACTTTTTTTCTTTTTTTATGCCACTTAAAATATCTTTTATGATACCTTCCTTTGCATGGAATTAAGTTTTTGAGAATCATTCAAATGTCATGGTCGAGTGTGATGAAAGCCACAAATCCTGTGATGACAAGAACAGCTACTTGAACTGTTAAATTTTTGGAGGAGTTCCTATGATTTGCTACTGGAAGTCTAAGCAGGCCACTTACTCATTTTAAAAGCTGTGAGTCTCTAAATTTCAATTCAAATAAGACAGATTTCCTTTCTGGGTAGAGAAGTAGTAGCTGCAGAGAAACCCCGTTTGATTTTATTTTTAATTGTCAGAAAAATTTAGTTTTGGGAAACTTACTGGTGACTTATTTCAGCTTGGGGCGGAGGAGTGTTATTTATAAAACTTTGCGGATTTTATCTTTCTTTTTTTCTTCATAAAATCAGGGGAAAAAATATTTAATGGCTTGAAGCCGAAGATCCAAATATGGGATGTGCTTGTGCTTTTAGACAAATTGCTTTGCCTATTTAAAGTGCCATATGCTTGATGACTTAAAAAGTAATTCAGTATATTGCAAACAGAATTTCTAGTTTTGTATGCTGTGTTGATTCTTCAATGACTTAATACAAAGCAGAACATTTTGCTTATGATTAATGGGACGCTGCTTCTCCATACCTTAGAAAATTGTTTAGGGTGTACTTCAGCATCATTTTAGGGTGGTTTGTGTGGGAATTCTTAAAAACAATGGAGCTCAATTTTTTATATATTCTTTTTATCATATTTGTGTTTCTTGCTTGTCCATATTTACTGAAAGTATACTTAAAACACCTTAAGACTTTTTTTTTTCCCCAAGAGTGTTTGGAGACAAAAAGACTGAGTTCTGAAATTGAGCAGCTGTGTATAAGGGATAAGACCATAAGCATAAGATGTCATTAAATGAGATATTATGTCAAAGAGAAATGTGTTACTGATGTCATCAGTTAATGGAAATGAGCACATTCACACAGGATTTTCTCTATTTAAAGTACTGATAGAGGAACACTTGTGCAAATATGAGCATCAATGTGCAGAATATTTGATATGCCATGTAGTTTTTAACTTGTGACTGGAGCCTTTCCTGTACCTCATTGGTGGCTGTCACTGGCTGAGTATGTGTAGCTGATGAAGCTTCTAGGTCTGGCTTCTAGGTCACAGCTGTAGGTCTAAACTTCCTCAGTTGTAACAGTTCTAGGTGAGGCTCTGAGGCTGCCTTGGGGAAAACTTGCCGGGAAACTGAAATCTTACTCTTTCAAGTGGTCTGGGGTGGTTTAGAAATACATCAGCTCCTCAATTTCTCTTCCTCTTATGTCTCAATTACATGTGATGTATCACTATAATCTTGTCTTCTTCAGAGTGTCTTGGTGAAACAGGGTAAGAGACTTGCTGAACAGCAGCAGCTGCAGTGAAAAATCAGAATTTTTTTTTATTAAAGTAAGGGAGAATGATGTAAGTGATCTGCTGGTCTGAGAGGCTGAAGGATTCTTTCATTTGAGAGTGGAATTGGGCCATAGCATGTGTAAAGAGCTGTCCATATTACCTACTTACAAAGCTTGGTATGATCTGATATCAAGGAGCCAGCCCCATAAAAGGCTTACAAATAGTTTTGATAGCTTTACTGTGGCCTGTTAGTCTTTGAGCCTTCACCAGTGTTATTTCACACTGAGAATCAATACTAGGGGATCTTTAAACTTTGCAAAAAAGGGGAGGAGATATTCAGGTCAAGTTGACCTGCTATCTTATTTGGTGTTTAAAGTCCCTGAATGATGAAGGAATTTTTGGTACATTAATCTGTGCTCTGCTTGTCTTTGGCTATGATTATCTGTATGTGTGGTAAACGAATAGGCCACAGCTTTGTTGCTCCCTTGTCCTTGTTGTCCTTTCCTGTGCATACAAGCCAGTGATGTAGTTTCACATTAAATCAGGCAGTCTCTATAAAAATAAGCCTTGCACTTAACCTCACTGCCTTTAACCAAAGGTGTGTTTGGCATTGCTGACCATCAAGCTCTTCTTCAGTGGCAGAGGAAATGCTGATGCTTTTTTAAGAGATAATCTGCTCTAGATTGTACTTGGATAGCAGTAAATTAGCACAGTTTCTTCAGAGGAAAATGTCTTTGCTAATCTATTGAATTCTTTCACTGTGACAACAAAACACTGAGTGCTATCAGATATAATTTATTTGGAATTTCAAAAGCTTTTGACAGTCCTTAACAATAGACTATTAAGGAGGCGCAACTACTCGTGATGTAAGTAGCAAGTGCTGTGGTGGGTTAGTGAACAAATGAGCAAGAACTGAAAAATGGAATAAACAGTGAGTTTCCAACCCCGAAGTAATGGCAGTGGGATGCATAATCCCCATCATTGGGAGTGGCAGTGATTTTGAGCTCTGCTTACGTTAACTTCATTACTTCCTCTTGAACTCCAAATTAATCAAAGTTCAGCAAATAGGCAGTACAGTGGATGATATTAAGAGCTGTCAACTGCACAGTTATGCATGCTGGACAGAGTGGCATTTTTTTAATTGCCTGTGAAACAGATCTAAATTAGTATTACATGTGCTTGGTAATGTGTCATGTGAAAATGCTTTAGAAATTCTGCTGGCTGAGAGTCCCTCTTGCTGCTGTTGCCTCAGCAAAAATTGTGGCCTGAATTGGATGTCAAAGCTAGTTGACATGGTTTTGTAGAATAGCTTTAAAATAGCTTGTTTTCAGTGAGTTATCCAGGAATTGCTTCATGTCCTGATAACCTGAATGATGAAGTAATTAAAATCCCCAAAATTTCTCAATTGAATAAGAACGTGCTATTTAAATTGTCTATTTTAATGTTGAAATTATAAATGGACTCCTCTTTGTATACTGCTCTTAACAGATCTCCCACTTGAAATGACTTCTTGAGCAAGAAAATGTTCTGAGAAAATTTCTTTGCTGTGAAAAAGATGGAGTACAAAATGTTTCCCTTCATACCATTGTGTACATGGAGCCCTGTGCTTGGCTCATGTCTTAAATGCATAGACTTAATATACCCATCTAGACTTCCCTCTGATTTTTACATGGACTCATGTTTTCAAATACAAACATCTGGGGAGGCTAAGAGGATGTAATGAAGGCCTGTGTTAAGTTAAAACTTGCTTAGCTTATAGGACAACAAGCTTCCTAGATTAGAACAGTTATTCTTTCTGAATAAATGTGGACATCTACAGGAAAAATATGCTTTCTATCAAGCTTTATATGTGTATGTGTGTTCATATTTTGACAGGATTAAATACAAGCAAAACATGTTTACAGGTGTGCTTTTCGAGCAGAGCCCTTCTGAAGTAGGAGGTGGTGGTCTGCTGTCAGGGTGCTGGGTTTTTCTTTGAGTTGTTTTGATTTTGTTTTGTGGTTTATCTGTTTGTTTGCTTTTGTGTCTTTTTCTTGTTGCTTGGTACTTTTGTGGATATCTCTGGTGTTGTTTTGTAAGACTGTGTTTGCAAGGGCAGTATTGCAGTAGCTACATTTGAGCCAACAAAGCTGCTGAACACTTTTGTAAAGATACATTGTCTGATCAGCGCTGCTGGCAAAAGATTAAGCATGTCGTCCTAGGAGGTGATGTGGGTTTAACCTCTCCAGAGACTTGTTTGTTGGCAGCTCGGCTGCTAACGGTGGGGGGTGTTTTGTGGTGTGGGGTGGTGTTTTTTTTGGAGTGGAAGGAATAAAAAAAGTAAGTCATTGTGATGGGCATTGTACTGACACTGAGATAGCAGGATACCAATATGATCTTAGAAATTAGTTTTTGCTTGGGTATCTCCTTTGTTAAATATAGATGAGTAGGGTTTTTTAACAGCAGCAGAAGCTTTTGAGGGGACACAAAGCAACGTCAATGAAATGCTGAAATAGTGACACTGTTTCAAGATTTGTAGTGACTGCAACTGTCATTTAAGTGTTTCTAATGATGATATCAAGTAAATGGTATGAATTAAGTGTATTTCAGATACATATTTTAGCTAAGCATTTAATGAAATATTAAATAGGAAAATCAATGAATTCTTTCTTCTCAGTTCACTGCCAGCAGAAATGCAATATTGAGAAAACATGTCTCCTGGATGGTCTCCAAATGCTAGGGAAATTAGCTGCTGGCTGTTCAAAATGGATATTGGGCCCATGCATGCTTCTGGTAAGAAGCTCAAGATCTGGCTGAAGCTTTTGTCACTGATGCTGAGTAACTCTTTGAAGCCCTGCTTCAGTCAGAAGCCTTTGCAGGTAGCTTTAGTTTCAGTGATGGTTTTGCAAGTGTGAGGCTGGGTTGGAGAAGTTTTTTCAGCAAAGCAATAAAGATGAAGCAGATGTGAACTTCAAGACTGATGTAATTATACAAAAGAAATGCTTTTCCAGGTAGAAAGACATGCTGACAGGCATGTTTTCTGTCAGTGGATTTGGAACTTTTCTGTTGTTTGCAGGCAGGTTTAGTCACTGGGAGTGATGGCTGGCTGGGTTTAGCACCTATAGAGCAGTTATTTTCTGACCTGGGTTTGACTCTGTAGACCTTCAGGGTTGTCATTTCGACTGTGAAAGTGATAGCACACTCTAATGTGCAATGTGCATTTAAATTATGTTATAATGAGCTAATTCCACCTTTGATCTTTTCTATTCTATTCAACCATCAAATTCCTCATGAAATAGAGAAGTAAATCAGAGCCAAAGTAACCCTTAGGTAAGTATGGAAGCTCTGACTGAAGACTATGAGGTGATAAGGAAAATTTCTACACCAAGATGAAAAATGGCAAAATGAAGTGAGAATGAGAAGGGGGTTAGTGGATAGAAATGTCTCAGTAGTTTAAATAAAGGGCTGGGGAATTCTGAGGCAGTTTCTCCTCATGTGGAGTTACAGCATTGCTGCTTTAAAAGCTTCCCCTGCATGTAGTGGCAGAGGCCTTGATGCTGGTTTAAGTTGCCTCCCAGTGTATCAGTAGAGCCTGTAAATGTCATGCTTTACAGCTTTTTTGTTGTGTGGCTTGATTCTCAAATATATAATCCATGCAAGTAATGAATACTTAAGTTAGAGAAATGGTGTTCAAACTCTAGACTTCTGTGTAATTGAGCTCTCTAGGGTTTTGTAACTTTCTGATAACTGGAATGTAGAATAGAGGGTTTTTCATTCTTCAGTTTGTTATACAATAGTATATTATACTTGTTTGGGAAAAACAGGAAGAGATGTGAGACTTCATTACAGCTGAGAATTTTTACCTATTTAAGTGTATGCTGCAGTGTTTTTGTTATGTGGACTCCTCTACAAACTATTGCATATTGGGCAATTTTCCCCTGGAGAAGTTTAAAAAAAATTCGTCTTTTTGTAATAATGTGAGAAAGGTGTCTGGTAGCAGAGAAAGCAGTTTAATTGTGTTAGTTTCATATGATGTGGAGGTAACATTGAAAGTATGCAAAGCAATTGAATGATGTTAGTTTCACGTAATTTGGGGGTAACACTGAAGTGTGCAATGGACACAGGATAGTTCAAAATGCTGTATTATAACTTGGATGCTCTGTGTCTTTCATAAAAATGCATCAAAAAGGCACGTATCAAAGAAGAAAAAATTACAGCTTTTCTTCCTTGTAAGGCTGTTAGTATTGCTCTGGACTAGGGCTTTGACACAATGTTTTATGACAGTTGGTTAATACAATGGCCCAGTTATTGTTCTAATGTGTGTGCTTTTGCTGTTGCAGCTGTATTGGCTGCAGCAAATATACGCTTCAGACTTCTGACACTTAGTGCTTCTGGCAGAGTCTTGGTTACACTTGCGTAAATTTGAATGCCTTTTTGAAAAAACTGGTGTCCAGAGGCAGCCAGTTTTGATGTTTAGTTCCTTGCTGCTTAATGAGGTAAACCAAGGGATTAGTAGATTAAAAAGCCTGATATGATTAAGATGAGGAAAATGAAGTTGCAGAAATTTGGCAAAACTTGTGTGGAAGGGGTGCTGTTCTTTGATTTGGTTTTAATGTGTTTTTTGGTTTGGGTTTTGTTTTTTTTTTTTTTCCCCCCTTATTATAATTTTAAGGTTGTGGTTAGTATCTCTGCCAGAATATGTGTAGCTGTTTGTGACTCTTCTTTGCTGCCTCTGGTTTTGTATTTGTATTTTGTGGTTTCGGCAATGAAATTCTACAGATGCCCAGAAATCTTTAAATTTTATTAGCAAAAGGATAACTAATAATGCATTCTTCTTTCAAACCCTAAATTGTAGAAGATAAAATGGATTTAACTACTTCTGTTCTGAATACCACATTTACAGCCTCCAAAAGCATAATACAGTATTAACATCTTTGTTAAATTTAGAGTACTCTATTTCTTCCTTGTGTAAATACTGTGTAATAAGTTTCAGCTGTTATTTCCAACAATCAGAGTTATTAGGATATGAAATAGTTATTGCTGGCAGTATTTGTTTACTTAAATATTCATATCTAGTTCTGAGTGATGAAGTTATAAAGACAAAACAGAATTGTGAATCAAAGCTCCATGCCATTTTTGTTCTGTCAAGGGAATCCCAGTAGAAGCTCTTCAGGTATCTGATGGTTACCTAGACATCATATGTCTACAAGGAGGGGAAGTATTAGAAAGGGCATATTTTTAAATACTACCTTTATCCTTGTTAGCACCTTAGGGTATGGAAATGAGACACAAGAAAATCCAAGAACAAAACAGGGTATCTATCCTTTTGGGCTGCATCAAAGGAAGCATTGCCAGCAAGCTGAGGAAGGTGTTACTCCCTCTCTGCTCTCAGGAGACCCAGCCTGGAATACTGAGTTCAGGTCAGGATTCCTCACCACAAGAAAGATATAGACCTGTTGGAGAGGGTCCAGAGGAGGGCCACAAAGTTGATTTGAGGGAAGGAGCACCTCTTCTATGAACACAGGGAGAGAGGGTTGGGATTGTTCAGCCTGGAGAAGAGAATGTTCCAGGGAGACCTCATTGCAGCCTTCCAGTGCCTAAAAGGTCTTACAAAAATGAGGGAGAGCAACTTTTTACATGAGCAGATAGTGACAGGACAAGGAGGAAGATTTCTAAACTAAAAGAGGAGATGGCAGGATATCAGGAACAGATTCTTCAATGTGAAGATGGTGACACACTGGCACAGATTGCCCAGAGAAGTTGTGGGTGCCTCATCCCTGGAAGTGTTCAAGACTAGGCTGGATGGGGCTCTGAGCATATCCTGGTCTGGAGTCCCTGTCCATGGCAGGGGATGGAACTGTGTGATTATATGGTCCTTTCCAACCAAAACCATTCTGTGATTTTGCATTGACTGTAATAATGGCTTTTCTTGTCATCTTGACCAGGCTTTTTGACTTGTTCAAAAGGACAGCACTGGCACTTGCTAAGAATTTCCACAGAGTTTATCTAGGGTTTACCAATAGTTCAAAATCAAACAAACAAGAAAAGGCATTGGGGATGGGGTCATTCTTACAAAGAAACTATAGACCTTGATTTGCTGGCCCTTCAATGAACTAAGATGGAGTTTTGTTTTTGCTGTTGACAAAATAATATGCAAACCAGTCAAGCTGCAGCCTATTTTTAAGAAAATCTTTTTGCACTTTTCAGGAGAAAAAAGTTTCATGCCATTTTGAGCCCGTGCTTGTTTAGGAAACAGATGTCTGATTTCACTCTTGTGTAGTAGGGTATGCTGTGAGCCACCATATATATATATATATATATGGATATTTTGGTAGGAGTTGGTGTGTTTATTTTTGACATAGGGTCTGAGCTGCGAGTATCAGGGGGAGGGGGCAGCAAAAAATCACCATCGTTAGTACTTACTAAGCAACACTTTATTTCAGTAATGCAGTGTCTTTTAGAATACAGATTATGAAGCTTTGCATTTTTATGAAATTTGTTTTAATTTCTTGCTGCAGAGGTGCCATGCATTATTCAAGATTATAAAATGATTTGGATTTCAGGAGCATTTGGATTTGCTGATGAGGATTTCAAGCTGTGTAATTATGAAACTGTATGCACATGGGTTGGAAGTTCAGAACTCATTAGTGTAATCATTAAAATAACCATTTTTTAAGTGTGGTATTACATTCTGGGGTATGCAATTACACTATCATGTGCTTCTGGTTACTGGAAACATTTTTGTAATAAACTTCAGGTCTAGAAATATGCTTCAAGATAAGTTCAGAGCTTTAAGACACCTGGTCAAATGTTGCGTAGGTTATTAAAGAAAATTCAGTTTTATAGATTTAGAGCTGTAACACGGTGCCTGTATGCATAAATTTACCTCCTGTTTATCCTAGAAAAAATTACAAGCTTTTACATATTTAGTGATGTATAATGTAATTTTTCTTAAAATTGGAACATCTTGCAAGAGTTACTTATTTCAGCTCTACCTACTTTAACAGTAGTGGGGGCATGAAGGTTCTTACCAGATGGACTCCACAGTTTTAGTTTTTTCCAGTGTAGTGTTTGTGTTTGAATATTCTGAACTGTGAACTCTTTCTCTGAACATCTGTAACCACCAGATTTTTTTCCATTTGTGATAAGTATTCCATTACTTTTTTCAGATTAATAAAAAGTTAAATAACTGTGACAGTAGATCTGGGACACTAATAAAATTTCTGATAGTTTTGGAATAAGATTTTCTATTTAAAACCTAAATGGGAGATTTTTGGAGTTAAAATCCTCTTTATGTAAGAGACATGTAAATTTGAAACTTGTGCTTTTCTAGTTTGGTTTTCTTTTGATCTCTTTATCTGATTTGTATTTTGGCTTTTCAGAGTATTCAAAACATAGAGCAAGGCAAAAGGTTTGGGACCTGGGTCACTTAGTTTTTGGGGAGTATACAGCTGTACAGCCATAACACTTTCTCTTGACCTGAAAATGTGTTTTGTCATCTGGGCACTAAGTACTGCAGCTAATTGGTGATCTGACAAGTGAAGCTGTCTGGTTTCTGTTCCTTGCGCAATGAGAGGGATGGAGGGAGGGAGGTCATTCTAAGTGCATCTGGCCACAGTGAACTGAATGAACATTCAAATATCCTGATGAAAAGAAGCTTAATATCTCTTTGTGTAAGCATAACCTGGTGGAAGAGTTATTCCTTCTTAGTGATTTTCATTGATGGAACAAATACTTGGAATTCTGTATACAGGTGTTGATGCTTAAGTGCCTTTAAGCACACACATGTTCATGTTTACCAAGGGAGTAATATGCATTGTAAAATGCTGTAGCCTTGCTGTGGTAAGATAATTTGGTGGGTTGTCTTGCTGTATAAAGTAAGCTGAGCTCTTAAATACTTCCACATAGTGGTTTAATTACAGTATGTTTTGGAAGCTGAGAGAATTGGGGTTGTTCAGCCTGGAGAAAGGAAGGCTTTGGGGAGATTCATTGCAACCTTTCAGTACATTAAAGGAGGCGTATAAGAAAGATGGGGACAAGCAGGGTTTGTTACAATAGAGCAAGAGGTGATGGTTTTAAATTGAAAGAAGGCCAATTTAGACTCGATGAGAATGAAGAAAGTTTTTACAGTGAGGGTGGTGAAACACTAAAGCAGGGTGCTCAGAGAGGTAGGAAATGCCCCATCGCTGGAAACATTCAAGGTCAAGTTGAATGGGTTTCTGGGCAACCTGATGTAGCAACCTGTGGCAGCAGGCCTGATCTAGATCACCTTAAAAGGTCCTTTGCAACCCAAACTATTTATGATACGATTACATCATGTGTCCTATTTAGATTGCATATGAATTGAGGAAGGGATTTCTGTTCTGTTTTACAGTTGGGGCTCCAAAGAGTCTTTCAGTACAAGGAATTAAACACCTGCTGTGATATAGCTTGTTTTCGAGTGGTGAAGGAGAAGTTTTGTATCGGTATTTCATTCCTTTTCAGATGTGACTGTGTTCTGGCCTAGTGAATTGATGTTAGTCTGTGTACAGTTTTGGGACACTGCTTCAGTGTAGTAAGCTTTCCTTACTTTAGATCAGTACACAACTCCCGTACTAAGTTTTGTTCTTCTAAATCCCGTGACTCTTCCCTCCAGAATGTTAAAGCTTGTTAAAGTTTTGAAATACTGGTAGAGATCTCACTCATATTTCAGCAGTTGCAAACAATTTGGGATTTGTGTTTTGGCTTTTTCCAGTTGTAATGGGGATGGTGTACTAGTGAGATGCCTAATACCACTGCTATTATGAAAGCAAATAC
The DNA here is from genome assembly GCF_009650955.1 of Corvus moneduloides. Lineage (NCBI taxonomy): Eukaryota > Metazoa > Chordata > Aves > Passeriformes > Corvidae > Corvus > Corvus moneduloides. Next base: position 13,848,923 of record NC_045482.1, on the reverse strand, counting down.
TTCCTACAAGTACTAAAACAAAACCGACTCAATTCTTGTGTGCAGGTTTGAGACATCAACCCTTATTTTATTTAAGGTGTAGTTGACATGTTTGAGGAAAGTACCTTGTAAATTGCCATTAAAAATGCATAGAATCTGGCCACAGAACACATGTGCCAACTTTTTGATGTATGCAATGTGGAGTCTTAACAGAAAGTCTGCCCTGGTTTAACTTCAAAAGGCAAGGAAGGGCACTGGCTCCGTACTTGAGCTCAGGAGGCAGCTTTGTGGCTGAAGAATAGCAGACTTCTATTGAAAGTGCCAAGGAAGAGTGAGTTAGTTCCTCCTTTGGGGGGTGGAGAGGCTGATGTGTGTGAAGGGCTGTAGGGATGGAGACATATGGACCTTTGATATAGCTGTTGTACAGTAAATATCTTCTGAAAAGGTGTAGAAATAAAAGAATACACCTTCATCTTTTTGAGAGTTCAAAAGTATCTTCTGCAAAGCACCAGAACGCTAACTGTGTTCATAACCTGCTTACAAGTTTTATGGAGGATGTTCAACCTGGGGAAAGGGAGGCTCAGAGGAGACCTTTTCTCTCTCCACATCTTCGTGAAAGGAGGTTGTAGTAAGGAGGGTCAGTGTCTTCTCCTGGGTAACAAGTGATAGGACAAGCAGAAATAGCCTCAAGTTGCACCGGGGAAGATTGAGATTGGATATTAGAAAAATATTCTTGACCAGAAGGGTTGTCAGGCATTGGAACAGGCTGCCCAGAGGAGAGGTTGGGTCACTGTCCCTGAAGTTATTTAAAAGGTGTGTAGATGTGGCACTTACAGACATGGTTTAGTGGTGGACTTGGCAGTGCTGGGTTAATGTTTGGATTCTGTTATCTTAAGGGTCTTTTCCAACGTAAGTGATTCTGTAATTCTGTTCAGTATTAATGCTTTCCTGTTTATTCTTTTATTCTCTGACAATGGTGTTAATAGCAAAATTGAGTTAGAGTAATTTGAAGGCTCAAGTCGTGAGGGATTTTAGTTTTGTTCTCTTTCTTCAAAGACAGATGGAACAATAGTTAAGAACTTCAGTAAAAAAAAATTATTCACAATTACACATTTAAGGGTCAAGATATAATGCTGCCTCTATGTAGTTAAAGTTCAGCTAATTAGCAAAAAAAAAAGAAGTTACCAAAAAAATCCTTAAATAAAAATGTGCAGTCAGGAAAATGTTGTAAGAAATGATATCCAGGAATAAGCAGTCTAGTTGAAAAAAGTGATGTAAAGTTAAAATATTCTGAACTTTCTATAATGAGAATATGTTTGCTGTGCTGCCATCTTCTACAAGCCCTTTTACTGATTTCATTCAATAATAGCTTCACACGGAGCAGTTCTTTAGGGGTTTGATGCCTTTTTTTTTTTTCCTTCAAATTCTGATGAAGCTGTTAAGAGCTGTTTTCTCATTGTTGTAGTGGTGATAGTCCAGTCCTTGCTTTTTAACTCCAGACACTTTTCAGACATTTAACGGCATCCTTGTTTTTGAAGATTCCTTCCCTGTTATGAGGGGTGCCAGGTAATCCAAAAGTCAAAGGCTTGAGAAGCAGAAATAAGAAAAGCATTTTGGAAACATGCTAACGTTTTTGGGCAGCATGTGCTCTGAAGTGTATAAAGGCTATTCTAACTTCAGGTTTGTGTAGCAAAACTATCTACAAAGGGATGCCAAATGCTTCTTTACGTTCACTTCTGCTGTTCAGTATGGATGATGCTTTTCCCTGTACATACATCTTTGAGTGTCTAATTTTTTTCCGTCGCGGTTTAGCTCATGCTCAGACTTATTTTCTAGAGGTAGAACTGTCTGTTCATATAACTGAAAGTGGCTATTTGAAAGAAGGAAAGTCAACAGTATTTTCCTCAGGTTTGAAGGGTTTCCAGCTTTCAGGATTTTGCCGCATTATCTGAGAATAAGAGATTTTGCAAATCACTCAGGTTTGAGAAGCAACACAGGATGCTTGAATCTGAAGAATCATCCAACAATTTGTCTGTTGTTGGAAACATTTTGGACAAGTGTGAAAGAAGTGGTGTGAAGAGCAAAGGACATGTTAAAAATTATTTTAGAGTGTGCTTACCATTGCCTTTGCTGAGGTCAGGGGCTGCAGTGGAGAAGGAAGCAGTGTGTCTCCAGAACAGCTGGTGCAGTAGGTGGTGGACTGAGTTCAGAGGGGAGGACAGACCTGTCTGGGTTTGTGGAGGAAGACCAGGCACTGTGAGTGCAACTCTGTCACTGCTTTCTGCTGTTACCTTAGGTAGTAAAGTAACAGTGGAAAGCAGTGACACAGTTTCTCCTGTGGCCAGAGAGCAGCTGCAGAAATGCAGACTTCCAAGAGGTTGTCTTGTACTATTCCCTCTTAAGGAGGGAATGCTGGAACTGGAGGCAAAAATTTAGGGTATCCTAGGTTACCTTTACTTTGTTCAGTTCAAGGCTCCTCCTGGCTTCCTGTGCCAGAAGAAACCTTAGGATAAAAACATTTGATAAAGAAGTGCTTGATAACTGTAGTTGAATAAAATATAACCTTTACTTCCCGTATGTTTGAAGTACATTTATATTAGCAAAATGATGTGGAATGTCAATTGCAAGCAATATATGGCAAAGAGTAGTTCTAAATATGAAGTTGATGTATTTTTACCTTGGTTGAAGGCTTCATTTGTGGATGCTTTTTCTGTTGCTTTTAGTTGAAAATTGAGCTGAAGACTAGCAATAGTCAAAATGCAAGATAAAAGTGCAGAGCTAGCCAAGTACAGGTGTGCATTATGTGGTTTCCTAGAACAGCATGCAAATAGTGTGTGGCTTTATACCACTGTTTTTTCAAAGTTGCATTTCTTCATGTGGTATATGATTTCTTACTAATTAAAACTAGATAGTTTTCAGTCCATAGGGGTTTTTTTTGTTACTCTGTTCCTGACAAAGCAATTTCATGTCTTCCTTGCTTTTTCAAACAAAATAAGAGCTAACTTTCTGATGAACTCAAGTTGTACTTTTATGTAATTATTTAGCAGGCTATAGTAATTATAGTAATTAGGTTTTTTTTAAAAGTACACCTTTTCCAATGCATTTTTAACTTTAAGGTGTAATTCTCAAGAGGATAATAAAATACACCACAGTAGATCATGTAATCAAGTTAATGTAATCAAGTTGCTAATCATTTTCTTGGAAGAACTTCTATTAGAGAAGATGAAGACATGCTCTTCTTTTGCTGAAGAAATGTCCTCGTTTGCTGTTGATTGAGGTCCTAAGCTTTAGCTGCTAGGTTTAGCTTGACCCAGTGGCACTTTCAAGTTATGATTGCTTGCCTTCCTGGGAGTACACAAAGATTACTGGCTGATAAGAAATCAAAGACCTGAATTTCAGAGTTCTGAGATTTTCCTGATCTTAATGTTTTACACATTTAAAATCTGAGGAGTCTTTCATATGGTGCTAATGCATTTTATATTAACACTTCTGAAAGTTTTTCTTAGATGGCATGTTTCTTACATCGTTTTATGTTCAGCCTTTAAGGAAGGTTTTTCCAAAACTTTCCTTTGTATCTAATATCTCCTTGTAGCAGTCAAAGCCTCAAGGAAAAAATGTGTATGATCAAGAAGTTCCTGTGGGTCAGTATAGAATAATGATAGTGAGATGGACAAACAATGCAGCAACAGGAATTAGGTGTCTTAAGATACTTCACTATCCCTTTGTGACATTGGAACTAAACTGCTGAAGGTAGATATGAAATGTATTATGTAAGGGGCTTTGATCACCATGTGTGGTGTATTTAGTTTTCAAGTTACCAGATCTTGTATGAAGCTAAAACTACCCACTGGCTTTATTTGTAATCCTTGTATAGAACTGTAGTTCTTATTTCTGTGCCTCCTTCCTGCAAACTGGTTATAGTAACGGTTGAATAAAGGAGTGGAGAATTTTAATCTCCTTTTGGATGACAGCTCCTATTTTGTTATTCTGTATAGTAGCAGCATTCATTTAATAGCTATTTAAGTAACACCTTCATAGCTAGAATTCTATTGAGTCTCATGTATAAGCACAACCTGGAAAAGTAAATTCATTTGGAGACAGTAGTAGTTAATCTAAGAAATCAAATACAAAGGGCACTTCAGCAGAGATTTTCTTTCCTCTCTCTCTATATTTTTTTGTTTTTGTATGAAGATGAAAGCCTATAAAGGTACAACATTTTTGTGTTCAGAATCCCTTCTTCAAAAACCTTCCCTGCTCCATCCAGTCCCCACAAAGCTAGCCTGAGATACAACCAAGGACTCGTATGGTCTTTTTACATCTTACATAAGTGATTCACATTCCCATTTCCCTATAGCCATTTTAGAGTGCTGTCCTGGTCTCATGAGAAAGTGTAGATGGCAGCAGTTGTGTACAGCTGTGCTTACATGGCCTGTTAGGTTGCCTTTGTCTCTGGAAAAGGGGCTTTTACTTCAGTATCTGAAGCCTTCACTGCCAGAAGGGACACTCAGAGACAGTGAATGTTTTGTAGGCTTAGTTTTGCCTTAGCTGTAGTTTAGTGGCAGCCTTGAGCCAGCCCAAGTGTGCATTTGCTTTCAAAGAGGTGATGTTTGTCCCCCACCAAGTCCTGCTGCTTTTGCCCCCTGAACTGTACAGGAGCAGTTCTGCATCTAAACTAGTTTGACACAAGCATAAAACTTAATTGTTTTTACCAAGAACAGTTTTCCAAATTAATTCTTTTTTTGGGCTCTCTTTTTACCAGAAGCAATGAGAGGCAGCAGTTCTGGGTAGGGGAGGGTGTTGCTGATAGCATTTATGAAGTGGTCATGCTGCATGGTACATAGGGGGTTGAGGCTCCTGTTTGCTTGCAACCACTATAGGAAGAACTTCAGTTTCAAATTGTGTTGCTAAGCAATAATGCACTAGAATAGGACCATCTTTAACTCCTCTGACTGCACTGCATTGTTGAACTGGGCTTTCTCTGCTGTAGTAGCCCACAGGTTTCAGAGATTTTGTTGCCATTTCACAGCCTAATTTTTGCCCCCGTCCTCTGATCAAGGAAATTCCATTTGCTTCTTGCAAGGCAGGGAATATGTGGGTAATTTATATAGTAACTTAGACTTAGAAATTGTGATTGAATATGTTGTAAGAACTGTCCTATACCACTTCATGTACCTTCCTGCTCTGGCTGTTGCATCCAGTTTGCTTGGAAGTCCCGTCTGCTCCCCTGAAAGAAGGTACCTGCTAGTATTGCCTCTCATCCTGCCCTGAAGGTCTGGCTGTTAAAGGAGGTTTTAGAATACGATAGGTGTGTGGGCTTTTCTATAAAAAAATCTATATACTGCTTCATCCAAATGTAGTTTGGCAACCAAGAAGCTGTATTTCATGAAGCCAAAAATATTGCAGAAGACTTGGTTTTCACCTCCTTGGACCAAAAAAAATTATGTGGAGAAGTATAATGCTGCAGCAGAAAGGGTTTTGTAGCTATGCTGATTAGCTGTGCTGCTTCAAAGTTTAGAGAACTTGATGATTGGTCACATATAGGGGAGGAAATCCTGATAATTGCAGCAGTTGGAACCTCAGCTTTTCTTCATTAAAACTAATGAGGATATGAATAATTCTACAGTTTGGAGGTCTGAAAAGCAGTACAAGACAAGGAAATAGAGATTGTGGCCAGACTGAAAAGCCTGTTCTTGTGCTGTAATACTTAATTGATCAACGGCTGTTTGAAAAATCCAAACTTGTACATTCCTGTCAGGAGGCACTGGGAGAGTTATGTCAAAAGGTTCAGAATGCTCTGGATTGTTATAAACACTGGCCATCAGGTGTTCATGGACTGCCTGCTTTTCTGCTTTAATTAACCATATTCTGCTAGTAGAACTGAGCCTGAAAGTTAATGTGCACAAATATTATAGCAGACCTACCTGGCTGGTAACCTCAGAGTAGAAGGGGAAAGTTGAGGATGACTTTGTCCAGCTTCTGGGCAAGCAAAGTGTGGCACACCATTTAGACCTACATGTACACCTGTATCCCTGTATTAATACAGATAAAGACTTATGTGGTGTAAATCTGTCAGAAATTCAAGTGAGAAGTGGTTTCTTCTGGCTTATTTATTACTTCAAAAGTGAATTTTTGTAATTGCCCCAGTTGTGTAAAGCACAGGAGTAAATACTTCCAACTTTTCCTTTTGCTGTTGGCTGTCTACTTAGTAACACTAGCCACTCTGTGGAAGATAGCTGAAAATATAAACATAGTTTAAATATCTTCAAGTCATATGAGATAGAATTGAAGAAGAATAACAAACAGCATTTGAAGTATTTTTATCTTGTGTTAACATTTGATTGCATTATAAACAGTGGGTGTTATTGGGACTTCCAGTACTTGGCTTTTTTCCCCAGTATGTTCCTTACTCTTAGGAAAGAAAAAAACCCCACCAAACCCAGACTTATACTGTGAACACATTATAAACACTATCTTTGTTGCCTGTTGAATTTTTTTGCAGTAGAGTTTCAAGTAGTGGAAAATAGTTTCATCCAGTTAATGGAAGACACATTATTGACTGAATCTGATGCAGGGGAAATTGAACTATCTGTTAAAGCTGAGGAACTGCTTATTTTTAGTACGTTGTTCTGTAAGTGCAGACATTTGTAAAGAGAATTCCTAGACTGCTTATGTCCCCAGAAAAACCAAAGCATCTTTTAGCCCTCTGTGGTCTCTATGTGCTGTTGCTTGTTGCCCCTAATTCAGTTACCCTTCCCATCTGACCTAACAATTTACTGTATTTTCTCTGGGAGATTAGGAACAAGATGCAGAACTTGGCCTTGTGTAGAGAGGCTAGTGAATGGAATATCCTTCCTGTTTAGGGATGAGAGCAGATCCTTTCTTTGTCTCTTAGTTCTTCTTGTGTTAGGCAGAAGCATCTAAGGTTTTTATCACGAGAGATAAGGCAGGATTTGAAAAGTGATTGACATAAGTGCCAACAGAATCAGATCTAGGAAAGCTACAGTATAATGAAACAGTATGCTGTTAGCTGCCAATCAATTTCAAGAATTTACCAAAACGATGTTTGAGGTAACAGATGAAAAAATCATATACTTAAGGTGAAGGAGAGTAAACCATCTCCTGACCCTCTTAAATAAACAAACAAAAAAGTACCAAAATGCTCCCAAAGAACCCCCATCAAAACCAACGGACCAAAAAAAAAAAAGAAAATCAGACAGCCTTTTTGGTTGTTTGTCTATACCTAGAAACCAGCATAGGTACTGATAGCATACTGTTAGCTTCCTCAATGTCCTGTCTCCCCAAATTCCTTTCTCCAAAAAGTGAGAGAAAAAGCTGAACCAACAGCAAAAAGCCTCGAGCAAAAACCCCAAACCACCGCTGCATTATGGAAATAGTAGCAGCAGCACTTGTTTAGCTGGACTTGGGAACAGTGGTTTGCAGATTGAGTGATTTCAGTCTTTTCCATCTCTGTATCATAATCTTACAACCCCAAGAGCTCGTTTTGCAGTTTCTGCCTGCCCCTCTACCTCCAGTATTCTGTTAAGTATGCAATTACTAGGCAATTCCTGATTCATGGTTTGGAAAAGGGTGTATAAATCTGGGCAAAGGACTGGCTACAGCCACTTGTTAAAATAGGTTATTTTACTTTCCTGTTTGGATGTGCCCAGTGTGAGCTTTTTCAGTGTTGATTCTTGTTTGATAAGCAAGCATTGTCTAGATGTTTGTTCTGAGAAAACACGTGTTAATTTCATTAGCTCTGAACTTCTGGAGAAGCTAAATGGGGTAACCTCAGTCACTCACTGGAGAAGTTGCACTTCACTCTAGCCTCCAACCGTTTTCCATTCCTTTCTTCTTTCTGTCTGATTGCATTTACATACAGGCTTACCGCTACACATTTTAGTGTGACATTCAGAACTGCATGTGTTATACTGTATTTATCTTACTAATTGTATAAATGATATGCATTGCATCAGATACCTGCATTCTGCTCTTCTCTAAAGCTAAAGGCTAAAAGATTAGATGATACTTATGGTATAAACTAGTAGCTGTAGAAGCTGTAGTCTCTGTGACTGGTCTGTTACTATTGCTAAATCCCTTCAAATTATGTTTTCCAGAGAACTTCCAAATGTACAAAGCATATTCCTTATTCCTGTTAGCTTTTTCCCCATTAGTTCCCCTGTTTCCAGCTGCTGTCTTGCCAGGAAAAATAGGTACAGGACAGTTGGTTGGATGAGTATATTGCAGACAAGACTGTTTCATTAATAAAGTCTAACACAAAGTCTGAGAGGCTCTGTCAGAGTGGCAAACAACTGCTTATCCAAGCTGAGATTGCTTTATTTTGGCAATCTCCTCTAAAACTTGGCAAAGTAGTGGAGCACATACGGAACTTCCTAAAAATATATATATATATATTTAAATTTATTTATTATTTTCACTTCACAAACAACAGATTTATTAAACCTTATCACCTGTGCTTTATGGAAGACTCTTGGTGTAGAGTGGAATAAATTGCAAGTGCCAGACAGTTTTTGAGAATGTCTGAAATAATAAATTTGAGAGCGTTTGTAATAATAAAATTTACTGTGAGTGGAAAAGATCAGCCACAAGTACAGTGTGCAGGGCTGTGGGTCTTCCATACCATGGAACTGTGTTTGGGTTAGGGTGAGTCTTGCCCCAGCCGGGTGCCCCAGCCCCTGGGACATTGTCTCTCTTTGCATTGTCACCTTCTCTGCGGAGGAATTTTGTCCTTCCCTTGCTGCCTCCTCAGCTGGGGTGTGGGCAGCACAGGGTACCGTGAATGGGTCTCCAGCCAGCACGCAGTGGGATCTGTGCTTGGTAATGGTGTGGGACTGAATGAGGAGCAGTGCTAAATTGTGTGGCAAGGTTTTGTCATCTTGCACATCTAAAGGCACAGTACAGATTCCACAGGAGTACATTGCTCCATCATTGTAAGTCTTTGAACTACATCAGCTCTGCTGCTGATTATGTGATCAAATCCTCTTGTGCAAAGTGTATGGAGTCTGGCAAGGCTTGTGCTGTTACTTTGTGTGTTTATGGATTTCTTGGGCCGCCATTCCTTTTTCCTCTAGCAGATTGCTGCCCCCATATTCTCTTCCCATGCTTTTATAACCTGGTGTGTGGCATTTGAGTGCTAGTGGAATCATAATTCTCTCCCCTTTCACTCATTAGCTGACAGTGTTAGTGATTATGTAGTACTTCTGGCAGAGGCAATGGTGCATCATATTTTAAAATGGTTTTGTACATGTACTATATCCAAAAAGAAAATTTTGTGAAAGAAGGCTTGAAGAGCCAGTTAAGCAGTAGAATATTAATCATCATGTTGAATGCAGTGACATTTTAAGCAATTAAACATTTTCAGGAGAAGGAAGAAGAACTGTCAGTTTGGAATCATGTAGTACTTTTTAAAATTTCTAGTAGCTAGTGTTTTGTCAGCTGGCTAGTACTGACAAATATGTAACAAAGTTTTTTGTAGTGGATCTAAGAGACATGTCTTTGAACTTATACAAGAATTGCCTTTTCTCTTAATTAGATATTGATGTGTTCTTCCCAGTTGTTAATTGCTAAGGGCTCTTTAAACAATTTCTAGTTCAGTTGTTTGTTACTGCATGCATTGGCTTTCAGCAGTGCAAAATGTAAATAAACCTAGCAGCTCAACAGTGTGATCACATACTTTGTATAATTTAGATAATGTTGTCTTTTGGGTTTTTTTTGACTGGATTTTATGGCAAGGCAGTATCTCTTCATTTATCTATCTGGATAAACTTCAGTGTTTGGAGAAGGATATTATGTCTGCAGTGACTTGCAGTGTAATTACATATTGTTTTGAGTTTGTGCTATATATTTCAATTAAAAGCCTCTGCTTCAGCTAAAGCTTGGACTGAATAAGCTGAACTAAGGTAGCTTTTTGGATGACACATGAATAGATAATTTGTCTTTGAAAAACGCAGAAACATTTGGATAAAAAAAATATAAGGTGAATTGAAATATTTTGTTTCCTAGATTTGATAACATTTGAACATGAAATCAGTTGCCCTTGTTTGTGATGCCTTTGGATAATGGCTGTGGATTATTCTGGACAGCAGCTTGTGCTGTGCATTGTGCCTCAGTACATGCTCCTTTCCCCACAGATGTTAAGTACACTGGTTTTGAATGTACATTGTGGATTCTTATGTTCTGGAACAAATTGTAACTTTGAAAGAAGTGGTGGACAGCAGGACTTCCAAAGTGTCTAAGGACTGTGTTGTAACTTGAGGGACTTTGTGCTAGTAGAGGCCCTTGGAAGTGTTTTTGGTGGTGAAGAAAGGATGAGGACAGACTTGAACAAAGCGTGAGTTTTTATTGTCTTAATGATACGTAGCTGAAAAGTAGGCTTCCAAATGCTCTAGCTCCTGATTCCCAGTAAGTTAAATGTTAAACAGCTGTTAAGGTGTTCTTCCTCTTTTCTGTAACGTTGAGGCAACTTTAAAGGACTGTGTAGGCTTACATGTACAAGAATATATGGCATAGGTATTTTAATTGTGGGAAAATGGATAATTAAACTGGCAAGACTTGTGGGGTTCTCCAGGTAAAAATAACATGAATTTTGATATTCACAGGTTTGGTTCCATATGAAATCTAATGCATAGATACACAGCCTTCAAGTCCCAGTTCTCAAATTGCTGGCTCAACAAACCTTATTTAAAAGTGTTGGGTTTCCCTTTGAGCTTGGGTGTAGTCTTCTTTGTCTTTTCCTCTTTTTCTCATTCCTTTCCTGGAAAAAAACCAGTGCTGTTGAATGATCCTGAAGTTGTCAGATTTAAAGTCTTACTGTCCTTGGCCTTCTGAATAATCAATGCCGCGTTAGGTACTTTGGACTTTGGTTGGAGCAAAACTAAATGAACTAAAAAAAGTAGTGTTTGAACGCTTTTGTAAATGAAGAGTCTTGGTCTGTTTTGTGAAGCCTGAATGTTTCTGTGCATCCTTCAGCCCCTCTGTTGTACTCCTGTCCCAGGCTCCCTGTGGGCTCTGGAACTGGTTACTGAGATGGACAGGGGGCAAACTGAACTAAGGCTTTTCTTGTTTAATCTCAAGCACGGTGTTTGTGTTTTGTTTCTTGGGAGAAGGAAATAATTCGGTTGTAAAACTCCTTACAGTTTTACAGTGTCCTCATGATAAGCACATAACTGAACAATTTTGAGTACGTTTTGTGATTTTTCTTTAAAAATCTGATTAAAAATAAGTGTTCAAGAAGCTAAATTTTCATTTGTTACCCGCTTGATGTCAATGACAGGAGCAATCCAGTACAGAGCTTTTGCTTTTTAAAACACTGTTTTGCAGCTTACTTAAAAGCGATTTTCCTGCATGTGGGAAATAGTGAAGTAATTAAACACATTTGGGTCTATGCATAAATTTTCTAAAATTAACTGTCTCTTTCACACTAATCTTTCTTGTCTTTAATTGGGTTGAAATGTGTGAAAGGAAAAAAGGTTTGATAGGGAGCTATTTTTCAGAGACTAGCTTAACTACAGAGCACATAAAGAAGTTGTTAAATGTGTTTGGGCCAGGGAGGCAGGAACTTTTTGTTAAAATGGGAAATATTCTGGTGTTGGTTTCTTCTGCATTGGTTTTGAGTAAATCATCTGCTATTTCCATGCTTTTATACCTCTCACTCCAGTGGAGAAATTCAGGTGTGCTGCAGTTAGGAACAAAATATCCTCTCACTTGAAGAATTAAAATCCTTAATCATCAAGCTGTGGTTATCACATCATTATAAATACACTTAATTAGTTTTCCTATTTCCCTTTTTGTTTTCCCAGCAGTTTGCCAACCTGTTCACTAACAGCAGTGCTGACTAACCTCTTCAGGCTTCAAACATGTCTCATTAGTAAACTAATGCATGACCCACATGCACAAAAACTGAGAAATCATTCTGAAGGGTGCCCAACAGAAGGATGGAGGATTTCAGGGAGAAATGGAAATAGAGGTCACGTTTAGGTGTGTATCATGCTGTAGCACATTTCATGTAAAATAGTGGAACAAACAGTTGAAATACTTCGACTGTAGCCATGACTCTCTTTTTGGGTTTATTTACAGCTGAGTTCTTATCTCCTCCCTTCTCAGCGGAATTGTTTCCTGTTTGGAAATTCTTTTCTAGTCCTGAGTAGGAAGCTAACTTGTTTCAGGTGTAGGTATACACATTTTAACCCCGAAGCAAATGGTTTTGCACTAGGGACCTTTTACCTTCAACTCCATCATCTTTGTTTCCAAAGTGTGTTTGCTGTTATAATAAACTCATTTTTTCAGTTAACTGGAATTTATGAAGCATATCTTGGGATCGGCGTTCAGTCTTTCACCTGCTGTAACAAATTTGAGACACATGGTTATGCGTTTTGTATTCAACTTTTCACTTCCGAGTAAGTGATTAATCTTTCTCCTTGTCATGTTTTGTGTCACAGTAGCACTGTCATTTTCTCCCTCTGACAGCCTGACACTGTTTAAACATCAGTCTAATTTTGCACATAAGCCAGTTTAAGAGAAGGAAAAAAAAATCACGTGAGGCATGTCACAACTTATTTTCAGAAGCAGCAGGCTTGCAGAAGGCACAACTTGCTCTGTTCTGTGTTGATTTCTGCTGACAGCAGGCTGTGGTGTTAAGCACATATAACAAAAATCAGTATTTCAGACAACAGAAGTATGGAGAGTACATATCTTACTGTGCAATGAAAAGGCAAAGCTTGTTGGAGGGAGGGCGAAGGTGGTGGAGCCCATATATGACTGATTTGTACTGGTATCTATCTTTTTAGGAAAAATGTCTGCTTTATGCCATGCATTTTAAGAATTACAGTTTTCTTAATGTGCTGTACATCCTAATACAAGCCTTGCCCCCTAGCCTTCAACATTTGAGTCTTCACCTTGAGAATGATGTTTAAATATCCTGACTTTACCCCTTCTGTTTCGCAAGTTCACAGTAAGTCAGATGGAGGTCATGTCGAAAATAGAAGTAAGTGATGAGTTAGGAATGGCTTCTGTCTCCTTCCCCCGTGTGAAATCTTGTGTGCTGTTCCTTACTCTGTCATCTGAGGTACATTTGTATGGCATTTCCTTCTGGTTTTGTCCGCCAAAAATCAGCATTTTATGACAAAATGTGGAAATCCTGGTGTTTTGGTTCTTTATAAGTGAGTTGCACGAGAATCTACAAGCAACACATGGGTCAAAACCATAGCTTTTGTTGAAACTTAGCAACGGTTTCCATATGTAACTGTGTATAATACTAGTATTCCAGAGGTGTCTGGATATGCCTAGAAGAATAAGTAACCAAAATATATGGTTGTAAGGCTGTCCTAATGAGAGAACACTTAAAGAAATACCATTGCATCTAGATATTTCTATCAGAACAAGAGAAAAGACAGGAAAAAGTTGAAAGCCTCTCAGAAAACTTTCGTCAAGGTAAAGTGTTAAATATAATTATTCTGTATATTTTGTAGCTGCTCATTTATCTTTAATGCAAAACCCCCCATATTTACCAGATTATAATGATGTTGATTAGGTTACATGGATCTTCTGGAATAGAGTTGATAGTCTATGAATGTGTTGAAAACTCAAGGTTTTCACTAAAGTCTGGTCTGTTCCATTTCCGTTCAAGTATCCTGAACTACCCCTATGCCTCAGTATTGAGAATGAACAATTCAGGAAATGCCTGTCTGTAAAAACATCTTCAGCTTGTATTTATTTGTCAGTCTCCTTACTTTGGCCATGGCTTTGAAATTCTAATTTTTCATTTTTATTTTCTCCCTGACTTTTGAACGTTTAGAGTTGCAAAGGAAAGCTACAACCTAGGAAATTTTTTTAGAGTTTATTATAATCAGAAACATAGTTTTCAATTGTGTTTTCTGTGAGATCTCTCTTCAAGCACAGACAAGATAGACAAAGAAGTCATGTTAATAAAGGGAGGAAAAGAATTAATTCTTCATGCATCCAGTTTTGCAAGTGCTTTGCACTTGTAGAAAACTTGACGTAGGTTGGACGGTATTTGCAAAAAAATGTGCTACAGTGTCAAATCTGGCTAAATGGAGTTCTCTACCACAGGAATGATGTATGTAAATAATAAAATGCTTGGTGAATTCAGCAATAGTCTTTTCCACAGGAAGGATAATCTTTTGTATGTTTTCTGTAAACAAATTTTCTTTATTTATTTAATGTAAGAATACATGACTGAAAGGTACCTACCATTTAAATATTTTACTCTGGAAGTTATATAGCAGGAAGTTTATTGTAATGTTTAGTCAGAATTCTGTAATGGTGAAAATGTCTATTAACTGAATGTTATCTTTAAGGACAGGAGTAAGAAGAGAACTGGGAGAGAGAATCCCATGGAAAGTGGAAGAGACTTCATTTTTCATAGGAAAAGCTTTTTTGTGGTGTCTTATTGTCAACTGTTGTGTACAGTTGTCTTGCAATCATTCAAATTTTTTTTTTCTTCAATTTTGAGGTGGTGAACTGTTGTATGTGTGTTCTTTTGTCTTGGAAGAAGCTAAAGGTGTAAGCTAAATAACTTTGAAATAAAGTTTATGCTTTTTTCCCTTAAATAAATTTTGCTCTGTGTCTGTGCTGAAGGAGGCATGGTCAAATTTATCTTCTACTAGGGGTAGGAATTAAAAAAACCTGGTGGTTTTTATTCTTCTGTGTCTGACCTAATATTATTTTACCCTTTCTTGTATGACACAACTAGCACTTCCTTTTTAGAGCTGCTGTTGTATGTTGCCAAGACTGAAAAATGGAGTAGTTTCTTCTGGGATTATCTAATCCAAGTCAGTGCTTAAAGATGTGTAAAGGCAATTGCTTGTGTGGATGTAGTTTTTTCTTCTTCCTTCTGGATTTCCCTTTCTGCTGTGTACATACTTTCCTTTCATCTGCAGATCAGAGGAAGAAAGTGTTGCCACTGAGAAGAGGGACATGTCAGACTCCTTTGAATCAGAAATAAGCTCTTTCTTCTTCCTCATCTTGGACTCTCTAATATTAGTTGATGTCTCTTCTTGCTGCTCCTCTGGGTTATCATGAGCTGTTGGCAGGATCCAGTCTGTTACTCTGTCCGCTCAACACTTGTAACGCAGCCCGAACTGAAAGTGTCATCAGGGGCAACTTACGGCCCTTAATTGGAGTGTGATATTAAAGCTGATTTGTATTAGGCTGAACGAGGGTTATTTGCCTGAGAGATTTCTTAAAATCTTCAAGGAAAATGAGGGAGCTAATGAAGGTCTTTGATGTCTTCTTTACAGAAGTTAACTGATGTTTGGGTTGCCCGTAATTAATTTCATCCTTCAAATTAATTTTTACGAGCTTTACGAATTACTAGTGTTGCAGTAGTTCATAGCTTTGGTCTTTCTATTGGGTGTTGGTCTTAACTGTAGCATGGGGAAATTCCGTTTGTGATGGAGGGCAGCATGTTGCCATTTGGTGGAAGAGTCAGCTGGCTTGGGAACAGCGTCGCTTTCTGGGTCTTGTCCAGTGTTAACTGTTCTGTGTCCCTGTCTCCTGGGGACTCCATTGGGAGGTTTGCTCTTTCCTCCTTGTGTCTGCTCAAAGATGGTATGTAGCTTATCACAGCCTGCAGGCATATAAGTGTCTAAAGAACGCTTGCTTAAAAAAAAATAAAAGAGGGGGGTTTTTTATACAGTCTTTGCTGAGTCTGTTTATAGATGAATTGGTTTAAAACACTTCGCAGAGTGATGGATGACAAGAGCATTGGACTCACCTTTAAAACCGTTATTATTATGCTACAAGTTGATTTCTGTGGAGCCTTACAGTAATGGCAAAAGACCCTGGAAATTCCATATCTGCCCGTTTTGCAAGAAACCCCAGAGATGTCAAATCTCATGAAACTATAAACTGTTGTTTAAATGAACGGTGGATGCAGGTGGTTATAAAATCTGAATATTTAGTCCTAGGATCATGTTTTAGGTAACAAGATGAAATGAGTTTTGAAAGGTCTTCTATTACATTATTCTTATGCTAGCCCTCTTCCTTGTCTTGAGTCAGCATCTTAGGCTGGAAGTTTTGTGTGGTTTTGCTGTCTCTGAGATGATTTTTTCGTGGTCTTTGGTCCTACCTGTCTAAAATTGCTGAACTGTTAACTGGGCTCTTCTTTGTTTGGTGCACCTCCATGTGTGTGCTTTCTCTGTTTCACTTGGGTTGCTTACAGTTAATTAAATTTATCATAATGGAAAGCTCGATAGGAGCTTGTTTTAGACCAAGTAGACTGAGTCAGCACTTGTGTAACCAGTACTTTGACATAGTTTTGTTACAGTATCTCCTTTTTCAGTTAAATAGTTCCCTGAGACACATAGTTGTTTACGTTTGTGTTTTGAGTAGGATTTCTTCACCTTTGAAAAATCTGTTGAAAAGCCTGCAAATGTTCCATGTTGTATTTATATTAAAAAATATTAATATGATGGAAAGGGCTTTTACATAACCCAGAACTGTGGGTTCACTTGTGCTGAAATCACATTGAATTTTCTCTACAATTAGAGAGCAAAGTGAAGACTGTGTGTTGTACCAAGTGGACATATTTTCTATTGAATGAAACAGCTAGTTATTCCATAGGAAATTTTCCTTTGTGTCTAGGGCTTTGAAGTACAGTGTTAGCAGAGGAAGAATAGGAAAAGGGGAGATTTTTTTGCCCATTGTAATGCAGTGAACCTCTTACCCTAGTGATGGCCCAAAAAGCCATGTTGCACCTATTCTCATCTTCTCTACCCCTTCTGCTGCTGGGTTGCTTGAAAATGACAGCAGTGATGTTCTTTATATTTTCCCATTTTTCACAGACTCCCATTTCTGTTGAAAATAAAAGAACTGAAAGGTTATATTTACTCTTAGAAGAAATAGTGAGAGGTGGAAAGAACTCTGACAGTTGTCCTGAGGCAGCAGAAAAACTAATAATGAAAGAAACAGTTCAATGTCTGTAAAATGTCTGGTCTAAAATGAATACATCCCTCTGCCCTTCTTGGAGATATGCTGGTTAGTGGAATTCCAGCAGACTGGTGAGTATTGTGGGTGATAACCATTACCTAAGAATAGAAGATATTGCTGCAGTGGGAACAATTTAATTTTAATGTTAGCTGTAAGCATCATTTACATATGCAATAAATAATGAACTTGGAAGCAAAAAGACACATTATGTCAAGTGATTTACATATTTGCCTTTCCTTTGTATAGAATGTTCTGTCACAGAGTGACCCAGAATTTGGCAAGTTGTTTGAAGACACCAGGTCTTTTTTTAGAAGAACTTGAAATGGTACTTGGGCTGATGGAAACAGACAATGATTTAGACATAACTATGCAGCAGGACAGAGACTGTGTTATTGGAATTTAGAATTGTTTCCCTATTTGTGAAAGACTTCTGGATCTGCTTCTTTCTCCAAACTACCAAACGAGAAATAATTTATTAGATTCTATTTAAATATCCAATATTTGCTTTAGACAATAGTAAACGAGAAGGCAGGCTCATCTTCAAAACAAGCACGTTAATATTAGAAACAAAGCTATTTAGAGCTGTCTGAGAGTAGTGTGTTCTCGATATAATCAGGCAATAAAAAAAGTGGGCTTGATGTCTAATTCCACAGCCTCTATAGTGTGCATTTAATAATTTATATTTTTTTTTGTCACTGCTAGTCTGTAGAGACAAAAAGTAAAGACTAATGAGGCAGGTAAAGTTCTGAGAGCAGACTGAGAATTTTTTAAGCTTCATGATGCATGAGGCTATGTTATGATGATAAAACACAAGCAGACACTCAATAACATTCTTGGATTATTACATGCAGAATTTTAGTAGCAGCTAGATGAGCCTCTGTTCAAATCTGAGGATAGGTGATTTGCAGATAGCTGTCTGCAGCTCCAGCCTTGGATGACAGACTGATGATGCATATAATTTAGAAAGACTGGAGTTTACTGAAATATTTATACTTCCCCAGACTGTCTTGTTCCATGTGTACATGGAAACTGCAAGATTATTCTGAAATGCTGGCCAAGCTTCACATGTGTGTTAGCTGAAACTCTTAGTTTCTACAGGAGACTGGGACAAGGAACTGCTAGTCTAGTACCCCTGAAATCAAAATGCAATAGAAGATGATGTCAACTCTATGAAAATTCCTTGGATATGCATGAGGTTGTCTGTATTTGGGTTTATTGTATGTCTCTTAGATCCTTGGTCCTCCAACTTTTTCCTAAAGAGTAATGAATCTGATTATTTCTTTAACAGAGTCTACTATGAGAAGCAGCAGACAACGACTTTCCCCTTCTTGAACCATGCTAATTAAAGCAAAAATGTATCACAGAAACAGGAACATTTTTGTATTAAAGAATCCACAGTTTTTGGCACTGTATATTTTTTTGCATTTTACTAAAGATTTGAACTGTAATACTTTTGTGAGGATGTTTATTTTGAAATAAAATAATATCTATGCAATAGATAAAAAATGAAATTATGTAAACCAGATTTCTTGTCAAGTAAGTAACTAGAATTAGGTAGGATTTGTAGATACTTGCAAGGAGTAGCAGGGTTGTGTCTTGCATGCGTGTGAAAATCCAGCCTTGGTTATGTGTCATTGCTGTAATGCCTATTAAAATAGCTACAGTATTTTATCGATTTCTGTCTTTAATTTCAAATAAGCTCAGTTTTTCCCTCCTCCCTTGTTCTGGGTTTGTTGGAATGGCTGCCACTTCAGGAGCTCTGCAGTGTCTTTGTCTCTTGTGGTTGGTGGTGTCACACATGCTCTCTTTGATGCTGAAGGAAAGGTTTAACCAGTGCTGCTGCCGGAAAACCAGCCCTGTGCAAGAGTTGTTCTCTTACCACCTCTAAGTGTGGATTCCTGGTTAGTTACAGTTTGCTACAGAACCACTTAATATTGCTGCTTCATTTATAAAGATACCATTTCAAGGGTGTTGGGTTTTGGTTTTTCAGTACTTGCTCCACATCTGTGGATTTGTGCTGTTATCCTTAGTGCTGTTTGTGTGAGCAATGCCATTGATTGTGCAGAATTGTTTATATGGACTATTTTGTCACAGCGCAATTTCATTTGAAAACGGTACTAATAATATTTTGCCTTTAACAGGTTTACATAAAAACGGTGTCTATTGTGTGTTCCTTGTCTGCCCTCACATATCCCTCTACCTTTTGAGTGGAATATGTAACCCTTCTGCCATTGTTCTTCCCATCCCTCACTAGTCGGATAAACAAGTCCTTTTTGCTTTCTAATGATTGTTAAGAAGACTTAATGATATATTTATGCTTGTGTTCTGGAAAAAATATATAAATGTTTTGTATTTTATAAATACTGGAGACAAAAACCTCAGCCTCTCAGAGATTTGGGATCACAAGCCTTGTTTTTCTGAAATTGCGTGAGGTATGGATCTGTATTTTTCTTTGTTGTGTAAATGCCAGTAGTGCTTTGCTGTTTTCTGCCGGCCTTTCATTTGTATTTTGAGGGTTAAATAACATTTTCTATTTTTTCTTGATCCATCACTGTAACCACAGTAACCATTTTAACTGTGTTTGATTTAGTCCCAGTAGGCAAACAAAAAATTAATATTTAGAGCAATTCATAGGCAAAGCAAACTTACCTCCTTATCCCAGAGGATTTAAGAAATGGATTAATTAACTACTGTTGTCTTCAAATTTGGTGCATTATTGACAGGTTAAAAGTTTTGTTGTGTTTTCAGCTTTTTAACTAACTATGTAATCTTTCAGCTTAAGAAATACACAAAAAGCCCCCAAAAGAGCACTCATTGAAACTAATGTTATGAAAGTGCCAAACCAAACAAAGACCAGAAAACTTTGAATGAGTAAAAGAACCCAACAAAACCCAAACAACCTTCCCCCCAGTTGGCCTTCCCCCCAAAAAGGAACTCAAGGGTCCATTTGACCTTGGCTTGATAGCGTTGTTGGAGATGTGAGATGCCAAAAAGGTCATCATATCCAGCAAAACTTGAGTGGCTTCACTCTAGTTAGCATTTGTTTTTAAATTGCACATTCTGAATGTTGGCTATTAGGCTTATATTTGAGCTCTTGCATTTATTTTTGTTGTTTCCAGCTTTGTTTCTAGATCAAAAGCAAGCTGCAGCTCCTCTTACAGTTATAATACATATAATATTATAGTAGATGTAATATACATAATAGATATTAACACATCTATGTAGTATGTAAATATATCTCTGTATATCTAAAATACAGATATATATACAGTTATGTAATACAGAATGTGTATATGATCTGTATATCTATATCACAGATATATGAAAGACAATATTATCATAATTATATCAAATATAATAACACACAATAAGCTATATAATACATTATGTATCTTGGTGTTTAGGTATCCAAACAGACATACACACAGCAAAAAATATATATGATATCGAGATATATACTGGTAATGCAATAATAATGTATCAGTCATTCGCTTGATCCACGTGCAGGCTCAAGTCTGGTGTGTGTAAGGGTAAGGCCCTCTAAGTGGGGTGGAAGTTCTTAACTCATGGGGAAACAAAGGTCTTCATTTTCCCGGAGTGGCATTTGTTAACACAAACGTAACTTCCCTAATGCCACAAATGCATTTGCAAGTTTGGGGTATTGGAGATGAAAGTGGTCTCTTACTCACATGAGGCATGCCAAAAATACAGGAATTGGTCACAAACATTCAAGGGAGTGTTACCTTTTGCACTATGTGGCTTTAAAATGGTATTTCCTTAGATTTATAGCCTGACTGCATTTTTTTAATTTTTAAATTTCTACCTACTTAAATGTTTTCTACAATACCCTTCCGTTTTCTTCCCAAGCCAATAGAAACATGTAATACTTGGGAGTGATTAATGGTAATTACTGTTCTATATTATTCCATGTGGTTCAGTTAAATGCAAAATAAAGGAAAACATAAGAAAAAACCAGAAAAATCACAATGCTAACACGAGAGCAGCAATTTAGAGAGGTACAAGTGCATTGTATCTTGTTTTAATGTGTTAGCTCTCTTGACAGGTATTGTCCCATACTTTTATCTGCTGGTAAACTTTATTTTTCACCTAATCCAGCAGTTTGTTCCTAAGTGCTCTGCACAGTACAGATACTTATTTTGTTTGTTCTAGAGAGGCTAATGTAAGATCACACTCACTATGGAGACATCGGAGAGCAAAGACAGAAAAATAAGAAGGTATCTCCCAAGTGGGACCTCTGCTGTGCTGGCTGCTGTCATGGGCTGTGGCTAACTGGGCAGCTCATGGATGTGGAGTTTTTGTTCTTGCCAGAATGCAAAGATGCAACCTAAAGCCACAGTTTTATCTGAAAACCCAAAGTTATTTTGTTTGCTGCTTCACTAGGTAATGAATGAATTGGGATTCTCTGCTTTACCAGGAACTTGGTCTTTACCTAATTAATCATTAAAGGTTGTTAGCATACTGTGGTGAAGCTTATTATTAGAGCCTGCACGTATTTCAGAGAGCTATGACCCCTTCACAAGTAACTATAGAAACCTCAGCAACCGCAGTTACTGGCTTAAATTATGGAGTTCATATTTTTAAAGAATATTGGCCAGAGTCAGTGGCTAATAATTTTTGGTGTCTAAAATGATGAAGATTGTAAAATTCTGGTTATTTAATTTTGAGTAGCAATGTGATAAAAGGACTATTAGTTTTCACAAGATTAGGAATTATAGAATACTTGCATGAATTACTAGACAACACTAAAAAAGCCCTATGATACCTTGCGTATTTTCTGAAGTTTTTGTGTAGAAATGTTATGTCCATGCCCTTTCTGCCAGATTCACAATTTAAGGGTAAAATTTACTGAAACAGCAAATAAAATGTCTTTAGTGCTTCTGCTTTGTTTACAGTTTTATAGCAATTATATTAATTATATTAGTTTCTATTATATTTCTAATATATGGTATTTCTTAATGTTAGGCTTGATTTACGCTGGTAAATGAGGTACTGAAAGAAATCCTGTCTCAGTTTGCAAAACAGTGCTAGGAGCAAGTACCTCTGAAATGGAAGGGGAAAAGAAGAAATGTCAAATGTGAAACAGTTGTACAACTTTAGGGCCTGTAGTAGTAGCAGGTTTGAAAATAGGAATTGTGTATTTGTACAGCTAGTGAGGTTGAGTTGTTAACCAGCTTGTGTTTTGGAAAAATAAAGGTGCTTTTTTGGACAGGGGGGAAAACCCAACTCAGTCCTTCATTGTTTAAATTGCTTTATAATTTGTCTGAAGGGTAGAAGGAAACCTGTTTTGTAGGGTAGGAGTATTCAAAGATTTTCTTACTGTTTCATGATACATATAGCACAGGCCTGTGTGGGGAGGTAGGTTACTGGAACAGAGCAAATGCAATGTGGTAATCACAATGGTTTCTGTGTTTCTAGAGCTGGGAAATGCAGGGGAGAGTGTACCACAACATCCTAATAAGAAATGAAGGTACTGCTCAAACATGTTAGGGTGGATTTTGTCCTAGTTGAGAGAAAGAGAAACTAACTTTTTTCATCAGTGGTGTTTTTAAGGAAATAAATCCTAGACCATTGTGCTTTGGACCAGATAAATGATTTGAGCAAGACCATCCTCTGTGTTTGTGAGTAATTGGGATACAGGGAACAAGGCAGTGGGCAGAAATAAAACTTGTTTTGATGGCAGGATCAAAGTGTTGAAACTAGCCAGCGGGAAGAAACGCCTGCGTTAACTTGGCATAAATGTTGTCCCACTTGTGAGTCGTTGAGCTGTTAGAGTAATTAATGCTGTCATTGTTTTGTTTTTCTGCTCTTTTCTCTGTGTATCTCCTATTATATTGCAGGTTGTTCAGTCTGCAGGTGTTTTTCTGGCAGGATGCCACTGGCTTACTGAGACAGGGCTGGCCACTCACAAAGCGGTCCCTTTAGCTGGTGTGTCTCCAGGGTACCTTCACATAAATACTTTGTATAAAATGCTTACCTCCTTGAATTGATGTTGAGAGAGACAAATTCTTATGGATGTATTAACCTCGTAGTGATGTTTTGATAACTGGAACATGTATAAATGTGAGATAGGATGTTAAGTTGGGCAAAGTTTGCAGGTAGTATTTTTCATCACTGCCAGCATTTTAAGGAAAATCTCTTTATCAGAACTGTGGATCTCAAAAGATGTGTTTTTATTACAACATAACCTGGAATAGTGAAGGTGCTTAAAACGAATGGATATAAACAAATGAATATAAACATGGAGTGTGGCAGGAGGTGGAGAGGACTGGTAGAGCAATCCCCTAAACCCCACTCTCCTGTGCTCAGTTCTTAGATTTGTTTTTGGTTCAACAGCCCTTAGGGGGTTCTTGGTTAACTCCGAATACTCTGGAATCCTCAGTGCCAAAAGGAAAGTGTTTATGCTGGCTCCAAGGTTTGTGTGTGTATGTTCTCCCTGCTTTCCTTGGGAAGGTTCAGCCTCTGTGTGTCCTGTAGTGGAGACTCTGTGGGGGACAGAGGAGACAGGGGCAGAGAACTTTCTGTGTCCGCTGCCTTCCCTCTCCTGTGCTCTGCACAGCTCCCCCACTGCTCAGTGTGTTTAGAGGCTGCCCAAAATGAAATGCAGCAACCAGGAGAGTCCACCTGGGAGCCTTTTATCCTACTGACCTGTCAAACCCTTGGGAAGGATAATGACATACAGTAACTGCAAGTCTACAATCATGTGCATGTACGTTTTGTTCTGTGTGCACCTCTGACGTGTTAAATCAGGAGGCTGAGTTCTTATGTACCTTTTAACTGTTGAATCCGCCCTCTTTATGAAAATCCATGTCCTCCAAACAAGTCTTTGTTTTGCTGGTTTTTATGCCTTTCAGCCCCTCTGGAGTTGAAGGTTGCACCAGTTAATTAGCACTTGCGTGTGTATGTTAAATATTCTATAGCATTTAGGCATGGATCATCGTTAGAATTGTGCAAAGATTTATATTATAACCCTCTGTAAAACTTTAAAAAAAAACCAAAAACCAAACCCAAAACAAAACAACAGCAATTTATCTTTTCTTTGTTAAGGTATGTTCTCTGCTCTCAGTTCAGCCTTTGGATCACCAGGCTAACTGATGATATAGTCACATTCTTACTTCTAAAAGCTTGAATCCAGTACATATTTGTCATTGAACATTAATGATACATGTATTTTTCTGTGAACATACTTTCTCAGTAATAGAAAGGACATTGAAGATTTTGGCGCTCATTCTCTGTGGGTTTCTTGGAGAATCACACTGAACAAAAACTGGCCTTATGCAGGAGCCTGTGCTGCAGTGGGGAAATGAGTGCTGCAGAAACTAGGACTGGCTTTCTTGAATTGAAGTGGGCTCATTGGTGTTTATACAGGGGTTTTTGTTGTTTTTTTGCAGTGGTATAAAAGTGTAATAACCGTGACTTAAGCATTTTTAAAGTTAAAAAGTAGATAGTGAGATGTGTTAGATCTTCTTAAGAGTTTGAAAACTACAATATAAATATCAAATCTGATCTGTTTTTTTATATACTGCTTTATTCTGAAGACATATTGAGGGGGTAGTTACTGTGTGTATATGATCAATAGTCTTCAAAATAATTTCAGCAGTGACTTCGTTAATCCTATTCAGAATGCAGTGATGAAGGAAGAAAAAGAAAAATATCACTAAAGAATAATTAGCAGAATGAAATTGAGTTAGTAGGTGTGACATCCAATTATTTTCTTCCCTGGAGATAAATATCAAGTCAAGGTTGGATATTACAATTGGAGTGTAGCACCTCTGCTGCTTCTGAATCAGGCAGAGTGAGAAGTAGCCATATTGTCTGAAGAAAAAAGGTCGTGTCTCTGACTGCTGTGGTTAATGCATAGTTTGATTCAGGAGGGGGTTAGCCACTTCTGATTGCTGCTTTAATGAGGACTTCCCTTGGTAAAAATCCTTGTTTTAGCGATTGCTACATGGAATGTTTGATTTTGATAGTCTTCTTGCTCTATGGATGGAAGCCACATGCAGAGGTTTTTGAAAGACTTGTGTGTTCCAACACAGCATCTTTGAGGGCTAAGACTGAAGCACAGGATTGCTTCCACACACCAAAGAATTTCTTCTAGGCTTTCCTTCTAAGAAGGCAGTTTTAAATAGTTGCACTTCATATGGCAGACTGAGCTAGCATAGCTGTGTGACAGCTGGATTCCCTGGACCATTGAAGGGGTGACGGGTGGAAAAGCTGGCTGTGACACATCAATATCAGATTAGCTGTATGTGTGAATTGACCTTATCCCATGGATTGCAACCAAATACAGTCTTCTGCAATGTGTTAGGCTGCTAACGACATGGTTTCATCTGTGAAATATAAGAGCTTTTCTTTTGCCTTCATTAAGATAATAAGAAAAACCTTTTTATTTAATAACTGGTGTCCTTCACTTGAATCTTGTTTGGAAATACTATATCACTTCCTCAAGTTGATAATATGCCTATATTGTGTCTAGTGTTCTTTTAATTTCGCTGCTACTTTGGGATATATTCCTTTTGTTCAGTTTTTGCCATGGAACTGTCCAGATTTTTTTTTCCCCCCGGGAGAACAGAGACAGTATTTTTTCCTTCCTTGTTTGTTACTTAACGTTGTCCAATTCATTCTCTGACTTCTGACAAAATAGGCTTGTGGTCTGTTAAGAAAAGCTTAACTGTTTGAATAGCTGTCAAAAACAATGTCACAAGTACCTGCTCATGTAAATTACAGTTTATGGAAAACTGTGTTGTGTTGGAGGAAAGTTTCATTACTAAACATATGTAGAACTAGGTTAGAAAGTGTATGTAGATGGTGTAATTATCTGTTGGAAATAAATGGAAAACGCTGTTAATTGGGTTTTCTATTATGTGAAAATGGCCTGTTTCTCACCAGCTAGTTATTCTTCCACTCCTTATTTTTAAGTTTGTTGAATTTACTGTTTTCCCCATGGACTATTATTCTTTGAACTTTTACTGTTTATAACTTATGTAGTCATCACTTTCTTGGGTGAGAGAGGTGGTTCATTGATGTGTTTGTACAGGTCTGAGAATTTCATGGTACTTATGAAATGCAGAAATACTTATATTGGTTTCTTAATGTAGTTTTGGTATTCTAAAAAAGTATTCCACTATTCAGACTCTGGCTTAAATTGTGTTATATTAAATGCAGATGTGATATGTAGGCAAGTGTTTTTTGGAATGAGACAGATGATCATTGATAGACTTGTGTAGGCTGGGAAAAATTTATCATTGTTGGACTCAACCATTATCCCAGCACTGCCAAGTCCACCATTAAACCACATCCCTAAATGCCACATCTATGCATCTTTTAAATACCTCCAGGGATGGGAACCTCACAATTTCCCTGAACAGCATGTTCTGATGCTTTATAACCATTTTGGGGTTATCCAACCCTAATATACAATCTAAATCTCCCCTGGCACAGCTTGATGCCATTCCCTCTTGTGCTATTGCTTCTCACTTGGGAGAAGAGACCACCTTCCACCTGGCTACAGCCTCCTTTCAGGCAGTTGTAGAGAGGGATGAGGTCTCCCCTGAGCCTCCTCTTCTCCAGTCTAAACACCCCAGCTCCCTCAGCTCCTCCTCATAGGACTTGTGCTCTGGACCCTTCCCTGGCTTCATTGCCCATCTCTGGACATGCTCCAGCACCTCAGTGAAACTCAGTTCAGTTGACAGGAGGCGTTCAGAGCTGAACAATAGAGATTTGGTACCAGGCAGTAAAACTGTAGAGTGAAGAGGCTCTGAGATGGTGGTGAGAAAGCTGGCATTGTTCATTTGAAGGAGGAAAGCTGCTAGATTAATGGGAAAAAACCCCCTCCTCATACAAGCAGTCTTGACAATGTGTAGATGCTTTAATAAAATTTAAAGGATGGATTTCATATTTGATTGGTTTGGGTGCAATTTTCAGTTCTTAGAGCTTTCCTTTTCTGTATATTTGGGTCATTAGTTTTACTACTAACTATCTTAAATGGCTGTTTATTTCTTGGAAACAAACATGAGATTAAAGAAGTAACTCGTGAATGAAGCAGTGATCGATCCATGCTCATTGTTAGCAAGAAGTTACTGTGTCTAGAGCTAATGCAAGCAATCTGATATTAATGGTGTCTTGAAATATTTTTTCAGGCTTCTCTGTGTAGTTGGAATAAGCACATGGAGTGTGGGAAGTCCAATAAGTATTCGCTGTTGTGCAGGACATAAGGTTACTAAACATTGGGTTTACGTAAGCGAGTGTTATAAGCCCCTGTTTTATAGTGTTTATATTTTTATATGTTGAGTTTACATGTAGATCAGAACTGACTCTTTTTACTTGAGTGGGGATAAAAGACAGCTCTGACTAATAATAATGTTTCTCTTCACTGTAAAATGTTGTGACTAATTGTATGCCTTTGAATTTTTTCATAACAGAATGCTTGGCAAACAGTTGTGTATAGGTACCTCTAGGGATGGTGGAATTCCATCTGGTCAAAATGGGTGTGCATATTAGCTGGAGAATATAATGAACTTGTTCAAAATATACTTTGCTGTACGTGACTTTCATTTGGCAGATTGTAAGTGACTCGTCAATTTTGTATGGCTTCCCAGATCAGATTCAGGATATTGTTTAGATATTTTTTTACCTGAGAATGACCCATGTTCTCTTTTTTGCAATTTGTTTCAGCAGACTTCTTGGCCATATACTCTCCAAGTGCTTCAGTACATAATTTCAAATTTTATTGCAGCTGTATTTTGAGAAAGTCAACAGTAAACTTTTTAAGGCCTTTAGTTTGTGTCAAATGCATTATGTAATTGTGGTCTGTGCAAAAGACTTCCTTTATAATATCATCATGCAATGTTTTTCAAAACCTAGTACTAGAAGGAAGTGCCTTTTGGAGTGTATCTTGAATACAGAAAGGCTTTAGTTTTTTTTACTTTTGCTACCATTGTAGCTTCCTTGACTTCTCTGCTGCCCTTAACGGGAAATGGAGCAAGTGGCTTTCCACCTACATGCTGTCTCGTGTGTTGTCAGTCTATCCATGTAGCCACTCACACAGCAAAGCAGGGTCTCTTAGAGCTAGTCCAAATTCTGATTTTTGTAAGAGATTGCTCAGTTCATACATGCCAATGTATTATATCTGCAAGAGTGATTTTTAGCTCTATTTTTTATGCTAATCAGCTCTAGAATTCATGGTAGAGGTACTACTCTGCTTTTAAGCCCTCTGAGTTTGTGAAAACAAATTAAAAATGATGGCTTCTGTCTTCCAGTGAGAATGTTCAATGTCATTGTATTTGCTCAGATACCATCCCAAGTAGATTGTAACTACAACTGATCACATAAACTCTTAGTAAGGACTAGCCCAAGTAAGGATTTTGACATGGTCCCATAAATACCTTGAGTCTTACGAAAAAGGTTGCTATTCTTACAAAGAAAGAGATTGTGATTTGCTGGTTTGGGGAAGGTAAAATTTTGCTGACACTTCATATCAGTCTCTTTTCATTCTATATAGTTCATAGACAAGATGGAGTGGGAGATGAGGAGGGGGGCAGTGGAGGGTAGAAGAAAGGGGAAAGGAGCAAAGCATTGCTTAAAGAACACAAATCAGCCAAAAGGCCACAACATATACTTACTTCAGACTTTCTCTGAAGAATTAAGTAGACCTGTAGTTGTGGAGGAATATCATAGCTGGTGTAGATAATGCTTTGCCCAATTTCTCAAAGGCAAGCCATCCTTTCATACAAAAATACTGTTGGGTTAGGAAATTAAATACTATTATACCAGTTTCTTGTCTCTCTTCTTTTTTTTTTAAATCTTTTCTTCTCACTGGTAGTTAATCATTTGGTTAGTCCTAATCATGTACAGATGTTATCTGTAAAATATTGTTGAGGGGTGGGGAGTAAGCATAACAGAGATAGTATGCTTTGATAGAAGGGCAAAAGTACGATGTACAGATACGTTGTAATTTATTGTTTGACTCTTTGCTGGCTTTTAATATTCTGGCTTTTTGTGCAGTATGCATCAGTTCTCACAAGTGAGCTTATTTAGGCTGTCAATTTGACAAATGGTACACATTAGTTTTTAAAGCTTATTTTTAGCTTCATACTGTCTTTGAATATATTCTTTTTCTGTAGTGTGTCTGAGGTACTCCTTTAACATCACTTGAAATGTTTGAATATTCACAAATATTTTTGTTTAGTTAATTTCACTGTCATGTTCTCACATCTTAATAGAAAAATCTAACGTGACAGAGAACTATAGATTTTGTTTTCCTCCTTAAGGATTAGGTTTAATACATCCTTACAGCATTTTGAAGGAGTCTGTCCAAATCTGTACTTTCACTACACTATACTTTGGCTTCTCACTAAGATGATTACTGAAACACAAATGTTTGTTATGATAGATCATAAAGGTACCTGCTTTACTAGATGAAAGTACCCTGCTCTTCTATGGGGGTGTAGTTTATAAAACCAGTTCAAAAGAAACAAGTGTCTGTCTTTCAACTGTGTTCTTTTGCGCGTTAGCAGTCACTGTACTCTCACTGTTCAGTGCGAACAGGCTGTGGGTTCTGCAACAAAACCATCTGGAATGGAGGTGCCAGTTTCCTTATACCTGCTCTTCTTGCCCAGTGGCTTCTATGGTTCTGGGATCACGGTGTGAAAGGAAATCAATTGAAATTCAGTCACTCCAAAACTTTAGCATGGGGCCATGTTGTATAGATTCAAATACAGTAAATACCAAAAACTGCTTATTTTACACAGTTTATGGAATGCCCATGACAACAGAAATTTTTTGTTTTGTTTTCTGTCTGATGCATTTGTATCCTGTTTTGGGATTTTTTAGTTGTAGTATTTTAGAGAGAATATTCAGTTTCTTGATTCCTTCCTTATTAATGTTGATAATTGCCTCTGTAGTTCTTCTCTACAATTGCATCATGTTGGCCTTTTCCTGGTAACATCAGTGAGTATCAGTTTATAGATGTGTATGTATGGCAGCATGTAAGAAGCTGGTGTGTGTTTGTTTCTAGCTGCTGAGGGCTCTGCGGAGTTTCTTCCTAATACTCCTCAGCATGTGTGGTGCTTCCTATAAAGCCAGTCATCTCTTGCTGTGCCTGTGTGCTTCCCTCAGCAGGACTAACATGCACTCTGCTGGATCAGAGCATACGGAGAATTCACAGGTGCTTGTGAACTCCTAGCTCTGTGGACTTTGACTGAGGAGTTTGCAAATGGAGCTATCAAAAGGACACTGTTTAGCTAAAAAATCCTGTGGAGAAGGAAGGAAAAGGGAAAAAGGGGGGGGGGGGGAACGGGTGTCAAACTTTTTAAATGTTTAAGGCTATTTTTGTGTCTTATTTCCAGTTACTGCACCCTGGTTTCTTAGGAGTGCCATGCTTGAGATTCTGGTAGGTTGATGTCCCGTGGGATGTCTGAGTTAGCAAGGATGTGATGTAGTTTACATCAGCAGCTCCTGTCAAAACAGGAGGTTGCAAGTGCTTCTTATCGTCCTTCTCACTGCTGATTTTTTTTTTTCCTTATTAGTGTTTAATCATTGCATTTTTCGTTATCAAAATGTGAAAGCCAATAAAGTAATACTTACAAGGAGTATTTGGGTGATCTCATCAGTCTTTACATTTTCCTCTTCAGGGTCCTGGTCCTGATTTTCATTTGCATCTTGTATCTTTGACAAAAATTTCTTGAAGCAGTTTTATTGAGAATGTTCTCAAACTAGAAGACCAGATAGTGTGTTATCTACTCATAGCAGCAGCACAGTGCCTTGACTTTACAGTCTGAGCTCTTTTTTTGTCAGAGGACAATGTGGACCCAGAATTGGTAGATTTTGGTGCCACTGACAAATTTACTAGTGCAGTACAGGACCTTTTTTAAAACCCATTGCAGATGTTCTTAAAGAGTTGAAGTAGCATGTCCTGCATTTCATTCTGTAGCATTAAAATATTCTGATGTTTGAATATGTGTTTTATGCTCTATAATGCCATATCACATGATAGTGCCCTGAGGACAAAGGTGGAAAAGCCAAGCAAAGAAGAACATATGTAACTTTCGTTAAGTAGGGAAGCAGTTCTGGCATAGCTTCCTTGTGTGTGTCTGTGTTTGAAGTTTAGGGAGAATAGCAAGGAAATAGGCTTTCAGAACACCAGTGAGCTTGCTTGTGTTACAAGCTGTTTCCATTTCTTTTTCTACTGATAAGTAACATGGTGCTTTACCAGTGATACTTCCCCTACCTCCCCTATTCTCTCTAGATCAGAGTAAACACTTGCATTGAATTAAATGCTTCAGTGAAGAGCATGAGTTTGTCTCAGTGAGTGATAAAAATTGACTTCTAAAGATGAGCAGTGCTGCACAGGAGGCAGTTGGATTGGAGTGCTGGTAAGTCATTTACTGTTAATAAGTGAGTAAATAAAATGAAATAGCGGACATTTTGGTGAGATCCTTCCTAGGCCTTTCACGTTCCTTGCCTGCAGTGGTTTCTTCTGTTTTTCACCTATATGTTATATAGATAAATCAGTTTCCAACTAACTGGGTTAAGACTTGTTACATATGTACCAAGCTTAGTAAGGAGAAAGTAAACCCTGATCTCAAAATGTATATGCTGTGTTTTCAAAAAAAAAGGTCAAAAAGTATTTTCTGTTAAATTAGCCCTGAGTTTCTGAATGTGCCTTGAATATCTTACTGAAGCAATTACATGATTTTTTGGATTAACTTAATGCTCATGCTACAGAACAAACAACTATAATAAGTAGTCCATGACTGAACTTTGAAGTGCTATTTGGTAATATTAAGGTAACCTTGCATGTTTGTTAGCAGCTTCAGAACTCATTCTTAAAACTTCCTCAAATTCTGAACTTTGGTCTTTATCCAGCAGACTTGTTTGCACAGTGTTACGCATGAGATAAGCCCCATTTGTTTCAATGAGAGAACACTTGAGCCTGAAATTCCTGTCACTCCTGTATTCTTTATCTGGTTTTAGCTCTTGCTCATTAGATTTCACTCTAATGCTTCTGCTTGGAATATTCATACTCAACAGTGGATATTGTCAATATTGATGATTTTAAGATCTGATGGCATTTAAAGTTTTACTTGGGAAAATTTAAGGAGGTTTACCAGTCCTGCTGTAGCTGCCGTATGCCACCAGTAGTAGCAGTAGCCTCAGCATGCCCATGCAATTTGTATGTGCCAGACTGTCAGTGTGGTATGGTTGGTGTTGGTACCATAGCTGTTCCCATGAATTTTCCCATTATGATTGTGTGAATACTTAGGAGGAGGACTAGGGGTGATATTCCTCTTTGTTATTGGGGTCTTTTTGGGATTTCGGGGTTGGGGTGTTTGTGTTTGTTTGTTTTAGGAGCCTAATGCTTTCATACAAATCCTTTTCTGAAGATACTGCATGAATATGAAGCCAGGCTTCCTTAGGTGAGCTTGTAACTTTCTAGCAGGTGTGAGGGAACATGTTTGGCTGTGTCTCCTGTGTGCTGTAATAGACTTGCTTGGAGTTACCTGCCTGACACCACCTGGCTTCAGACTGGCAGTGCCCTCCTGCCTTTCAAAGGCTGCCAAGTCAGCTAAAGTAAAAGGACCAGTCTTAGATGTAATTTCATCAGTTGCAGTCCATTCAGAGAGTTAGAAAATGGTACAGTGAACCATATTTCCACTTAAATACTTTTGATTTTAGTGTAGCAACATAAATAATAAAATGCAGTAATTTTAGAAATTAACTTTCTTATATTCTGAAGTTGTTAGGAATAATGCATAAAGCACAGTGAGGCATGTAGATAAGTGAAGTAATATAGTTTAAGATGCTGCATTTCTAGAAGTCATGTTAATTTCATAGGAAATTTAATATGTGAATAACTCACTGTGAAGAGGAAAAAAAACGTAGAAATTATTGCTTCAAAAAGTCTTATGGTAATTTGTGAAGGCTACAGAAAGATTCCATGCTATGATGATCATAATTCAGAAATGTAAATAATAGACCATTTATTTTTCTCATTGCCTATTAAAAGTAGTCTCTGGAGTTATAAAACAGGAGTCAGAACCTCTGGGTGGCTACTTAATTTTTAAATATGTTGATAAAGTTACCAGAGAAGGAAGAGGCTTGAAAGCTTGTGTATCCTTGCTTTATGTGTTGTAAGTAGATCTAGTTGTTTTTTCTTTTTTCATTTAAAAACAAACCAAGGTGATATTCTTTTAAATTGACAGAATTGAATTCCAGTGCTTGAGAGAGTTCAGTGTATTGACAGCTTTCATAGCAAGTTATTTTAAATTGTAGGATGGATGGCTGATGCAAGGTTTTAAAAAAAAAAAAAAATCCAGCTAACAAAATCAAGGTGTCAAGACCAGGTGAAGAATGCAACGCTAGGGGCTGTGCTTTTGAATGTATTAATGACACGATTAATATGAAAGAGAATAATTGTTCACCAAATGAATAAATCCTTGCTGTGGAAAAGTGTCTTTTTTTCTTTCACATATGTGAAGATAAAACCTCCTAATACTGTGATTTATCCAGATAGGTTAGCAGTGCTCTGTACAAATCACTTGTTTTCATGCTGCTTTAGTTCTAGACTCTTCCAAAACGAAAACAAACAAAACCCCCAGGATAAGCCTGTGGTGTTCTTGTGGGAAGAACAACCTACCAGAGCAATGGAAATGTAAAAAAAAAAAAAAAAAAAAAAAGTGATTCGATGCATTAGAAGCTTGAAAAAAGATAGTGATTCAATGCATTAGAAGCTTGAGAGGAAGAGAACTCAAGACACATTCCAGTAGTAGACATTCTTGCTTTACACGTAGGAGGGTGAGAGCAGTTTGTGACCTGCATGCAGCAGGATGTGATGTGGAGGGGCTAAACCAGAGGTGTCACGACCTCCTCACTGTTTCTGTGCTCTTGCCCCTGGTTAATTTTTGGACTGTGTATGACAGAATATTGAGGATCTCCAGCAGCGGGGAAGCTCAAAGCTACTTTTTACTGATTGAAGCCTTCATCAGCACTACTTCTGGGTTAGTGGAGTGAAATTCCTTTTTTTGATGAGACAAGCAAAAACTTTAAAAATGTAATAATTTGTGTAGATCTAAAAGAAACAATGTTGGATGTTGTAAATGCAAAGTTTAAAAATGTGTAAAAGTAATTAAAGATTAATAAAGGTTCTTAAAGCACTTTAATAAGAATAATTCATATCGCAATTCTATAATAAGAACTGTTGCATGTCTGGGTCTTGAGAAGAATTTATTCTAATATTATTGCTTCAATATGAACTATATACTTGGTTCAAGAGAAGCAATATTCTCATGGGGGATTTTGCTTTCAGGGTTCATGGCTCAGAACAGTGCTCTGTGTTTGGATATTGGGGAGGTTCCTACTATTCCCTCAGTGTGAATGCAGGGAGAAGGCTGGCTCGAGTACAGCTGGCGCAGCAGGATCCCCTGGGACAGAGCAGAGTAAGTCCTGGTGCCTTGGCTTGAGAGCTGTTCATTGAGCTCATGCTGAAGGCCTGAGCTGCTGAAATGTTGTAGAGGCAGGTTTTTGAGCATCATTACGATTTTTCTAATCGACCTGTAATTATGCTTTTAGCCTGACATAATCACCCTGTGGCTTGTAAAATGTCCTGTATATAATTCAGATCTACTCAGGTCAGGATTGGGGAAGCATGTTCCAGAGCTAACTGAATTATAGGAAGGAACTTTAAAAAGTACAGTCGTATTAAATCAATGAAATGGAATGCTGTGGTGTTAGTGAGACAAGACATGTCCAACACCTTTCAAATATCTTCCTAGAATTCATTTTCCAGCACCAAACTCCACTTTGACAAGTTTTGTCTCCAGAAAGAGACAAGTCTTGACAAGTTTTGTCTCCAGAAAGACAAGTTATTGGTAGGATGAAGATCACTTTTGTGATCTTGGCTCATGAACAGAGAGTATATTTCCACAGAGGTTTTGCTGCAAACTGATCACTGTTATTTGTACCATGAAGCCGCTAAAAGAGAGAAATTATGAAATTATTTGGGTAATTTTTAGTGATGTTGCCTTGAAAAGTTGAAATAGAACCTGCAATCGTAAAATGCAGCACTAAGCTTAGTTTTGAAACAGTTTTTGATTTGGGCTGACTTTTAGTAGAAAGATTTATGTGTGAAATGAGTTGAAAATTTCAGTTCAGTTGCTCCCATGTAAGCATTCCCGGTGTGCTTTCGACCTCCCATTACATTTGACATACTTTTTTGGCAGCCTGACAGAAACACAGCTTAGTAGACAGTGAACCTGAACTAGATTTCTTAATTTTTCTAACCAGTGATAAAATGGAATGGTTGTGAAAACAATAAGCTGTCAATGGTGAAGGAAACCACAGCTCTCAACATTGCAGCTCTGTGGAAGGGTTGGTCTGCTGTGCATTCTGTCAAAATGGCTACTTTAAACTTAAAGCAGGGATTCTCCTTTGACATTAGTGCTGCTTTTAGTTGACATCACTGTCCCTACAGTTTATATAGTATTTATATTCAATTTTACCTTCACTAAAACTGGGTCACTAGCTTTTATGACTGCAGTTCTTAAAAAGTAAAAGAGCTTTGCTGCAGAATGTGCTGTACCATGTCTGTGAGAGAGCAACTAAAGTGCCATAAAAAGTCCCTTTAAATATGAAATTCTTTGAACCTGACAAATCTTTGTAGGACTCTGACCCACACATACTGTTTTTAAAAATGAAATCTTGAGAATTAACTTGTCATCAGAGGATGGTATGAGCAGAAGAGAAAGGTGAAGCTAGAGCAGAACCTCTTTTCAGGAATAAGGAATTAATGAACAACAATTGACTTAACTCTAAGCAGAGAATTTCTGGGGATCATTAAATTTCCCAGAAGGCAAAGTCAATTTGCCTTTGGCTTCTGCCTTAATGTAGCAGTGACAAGTAGTAATTTTGCAGACAGACTATCCTCTAGAGGATCCTAATTCTTAATTGTATAAAAGTTCTAATTGTTCCATTTTTAAGTGCTAACTTAAATAAGTTAGCATATAACTTAATTGTGATATGAATATCCTGGATGAATCTAAATGAAGCAAATAAATCTCACAAGTGTTACTTAAAAAGACAGAATTAAGAACAAGCTAAGAAAGCAAGAGATAAAGGGTCTAAAATATAGTTGTTTCTTAAAATCATACTGTTACTGCAATGTTTACAAGTCCCCTTACTGTACTATGCTTTTCCTCTTGAGATGGCATCAGCAGTCCCTTAACAAGGCTTCAGTGAACATTAGCACAAAGTTTAACAAAATTATGCTCTTCAGTATTGAAAATTATGCCCTAGTAAGGTATTCAGATGCATTGTGTGGCTGTTGATAGCTGGCCAGAGCCTCTGGCACCACAAGCCCAGGTATAAAAGGCTGGAATTAATGTGAAAGCTGAGGCCAAAGGAGAGGTCATGATTTCAAACCTGTATTCTCCTCACCACATCTGCTCTTGTTGAGTCTCTGGGGAAAAGTGAATTCAGGGGAGTGGCCCATCTCTTACACGTGCCTTAAAATTGGTGTTATGGTGTAGAAGCTTTCGAAGACTCAAAGCTGAAGTTTTTCTGATACCTGCTTATGATGATAATAATCTTATTGAAAGAACAAGGGCATTAATAATTTTTGTTATTAACTGTAGAATGTACATTTAGCTTAAAAGGATATTGGAGATGCTTTCTTGCAGTGTGTTCTGTGTAACTGCTTCCCAATAGAACAGGCATAATAAGAACTTTATCAGTTTGGTTAAGACTATTTAATCAACAGCTGAAATATGCAAGGTACCTAAAAAAAGCAGCGTTGAATGAGGAATAATTGACAGCTACTTGGGCATGCCTTAAATTGAATAGAATTTCCAAAATTACTACAAATAGAAATATTGATGAAGTAACCACCACTTAAAGAAATGGTCTTCCTGTTGCTATTCCAGGAAGAAAACTCTGAGTAAAAATAATGATTAAAAAAAGTAGAAAAAATAGGAGCAGTATGTTCCTTTCAACAGGAAAAAAAATATATATATTAGCAAATTGTATTTTATAGTTTGGTCTATGCTTTAGGGATGTTGATACTTCTTGACACTCTATTAATATTACAAAATAGCAGATAAATACAGGGCCTGATGATTCTTTGGGTTTTGAGTGGCTTATAAATCTGCCAGACATTATCTACAAATAGTGAATTCTTTTGGGCAATCATAATATGTTTCAGACATGCATTGGTTAGCACTCCATTTACTAGGCAAGAAGAAAGAGCAAAACTTAACTGGAGTATTTAGAGTACTGTTTCAGCATGGAAAATCTCCCCTTTTATTGTAGTTACTGATTTCTGATTGGAAAGGGTAGACTTCTAAATAGTAAAACAACACAAAATGTTAGGTCTCCTGGATAAACTTAGTATTACTTCAGTGTACCTAAAGATTTGTCATGTGTATGGTTTATATGCATAGCTCTAGTGCAAAAATGTTTTTGAAATGGGTTTCAGTGGATTAATTGAACACTGCTTAGGAAGTCTATACAACTAAGTAATTAAGGCCAGTGGTCTGTAGCAGTGAGTTCATTCTATTGGGAATACAATTCTATCACCATGGCTTTTCAGAACAAAGAAACATGGCCAAGTTTTTAGTATGTGCCAACATTTTATTCATGGGGGGGAAAAAAAGGAATAATACAATATAGAAATAGAAAAATACAATATAGATTGTATTGCTTTAATGACTAAGAGTCTAGCAGGCTTTTTATTAAAAGTGCCACATCACAAGCCCAGGCTCTTTAATATAAGATTGCGCAGGGAAAGTCACCAATGCAGCGTTTAGTTTAAAAAACAAATACCACCACCCTCAGCATCCCCCCCTGCCCCAAAACAGCTGCCACCAACCTCCCTCCTCCCCAGGTTATTTCTTGTACTGTGGATGTGACTGAAAGCTGACTCCCATCCCTGGATGCAGGGAGCTGCTCAGCTGAGCTTCAGATTCATCAGTTAGTAGAAGTAAGTGTTGCTTTATTTGTGGACACCCAATTTCCCTCCTTTGCAGTGCTTCAACAATCATTTCTTTATTTGAAATAGTTACGGACATCCCCTCTGGATGGCAGAACAAGGCAAAACAATTACTAGTTGTGGATTCACAAAATTGGACGTCTTAAAATAGCGATGTGTTGCTCACTAAGGTGTCTCCACAGTCCAGCTGAGCTGACAGGCTCTGTTAAGCTGTGTTTTATTTATAGGCTTTTGAAGTGATTCTCTTGGTTGCTCTGGACTTGCTAATAACCCTGCTGAAATAAATTATTTTGGAGTTGTTTTTCAGTAACTATGAGATTCAGGCAGTGACCTAAGCAGTTGAAAAGGCGTGTTTAGTTTTATTTAACAGTAGACTGGTACGTCAGTTTTCAGGTTCATCTAGAGTTGCATGTCTGTAGCAACTTTTTTGGTTAAAATTCCGAATGTCATGGTTGTGATAGAGAGGAAGCATTAAAGAAATAAATGCAAAAGGTAATGGTTAAGGAAGGTGACCCTGATTTTACTCCTTTCTTTTCAAACCAGGGAAATGCGTTAGTGCATTAACTGTGTGTAGACACTTATCATGGATCCATTACAACAGATCACCACTTTTTTTCTAAGGACTTCAGCTCTTGAGTATTTGGAGTTTAGACAGATGAAACTGTTACTTCTCACAAATGAATCAGATGCCTGACAGTCAGTTAAAACTTAATTTATGTGCGGGTTATAGAGAGTGAATATGGCAGAATTCCAGATTTTTCTGTTAACTTATTCTATGACTCCTGATGAGCATCTCAGCCCTGAAAAGAGACGGGCTGCCGATGCAGACATAAGATAAACTCATCATTCTGTGGGAGCTTCAATGAACTACCCTAGAGCATAATCCACAGCAAAGCAAAAAAATCACTTGCTTTAAGGAATTTCCTGATAGCCTCAGGGAAGGTATTAATAGAACTTCTCAAGCTTAACCTTGTTATAAGCTTGTAATGCAGCCATTGTTTGTTCTTAAAAATCAGAATTTTTAAGAAGATTAATATGAAGACTAGCAGACCTTAGCCTGAATCAGGTTTTATGGTGTTGTCAGTGTCTAGTTAATTCTTAGATAGAAGTTACTTGTTTTGGTAAAATGTACATTAAATCTCAGCAGTAGTTTTGGTCAGGTATTTGTCCTTAACTTACATAAAAACAAAGTAAACAAAGTAGAGCTGTCTAAATTCTCTTGAGATCTTTAACATTATTAAAGGTTTTCAGCGAACATGCTTTCTGTTCTGTGGTGGTGGTTTATTGTGTTTTATTTTTTTGGAAATACAGAAATAACAAGTCTGTTTGATCTGGACTGTGTCTGAACAGTGTTCCCACCTCTGCAGGGTTTTTAGTTAGTTTTTAGAGTGGCAAGGTGGTCTCAGGGTGAAGAGGACTGTGAAATGAAAAGATTAGCAGACAGCACTGGGAGAAGGGAACAGTGTAGCAGGATGGCGTGGGCTATTGGGCAAAAACCCACTGGATGTGTTGTAGAAATGGATATATCTTACTGGGGCAATCAACTTGTGCTCTTGCAGTGCACAGGACTTGTAAGAGTCATGAGAAAAGAAAATGAAATAAGGAGAATTGTAGCAGGGAAAATACTTACTTTTGATCTTGAATATAAATGCAGTTTACAAAGGAAAAGTGCTGATGGATTAGTGAGTGATATTGTTGCATCAATTTAATATTTTTTTACCCCCAATTCTGATGCTGGGCAAGAGCAAGATGAACTGCCAGGGTGCTTTTTGAGTGCAGTTAGCAGTTGTGAATCTCTTCTGCACAGGGAAGTTCTGACAGGGCTTGCTCACTGCAGCTATTGTGTTTGTTCTTACAATATAAACCCAGGCAGTGTCAGAAGGCTTTAGCAAATAAAGGATTGCTTTTGGTAGTGACTCTATCCCTCCAAGAACTTTCCTCGGCGTTTAAGAAAACTGTGTGATTGTGTGTGTGCCTTCCGTTGTTTATCTTGTGTGTCTTCTGCTAGGTCCCATTAGGTTTTGCTGTACAGCAGGTCCACACTGATATTTGTTATTACTTCAAGTCATGTGTGTTTGTTTTTCTCTGCTAACAGATTCGAAACAAAACCCAAAATCCAGCTATCTGAGGATATCAGATACGACATGGAATAAATATTAACATTTTAATTGAAGTATGTATTTAACACTTCTAATGCTAAGCAGAAACACGTAGCCTAGGAAGCACATGTTCAGTTGTTTTCTAGTACCTTCAGCTCTGGATGGTGGGTGACAGGCAGTAGCTTGGCTAACATGTGGAATCCTGCAAGTAAAGAAGGGTGAAAGGCTACTCTGTAGCTGTCTTTCTAGAGTTCATAGGGAAAAAGAACCCAAAACCAACGTGATAAAGTATGGATGAACTTGTTTCACACTGCATGGCGAGAGCATATGAGCATCTTGAAGTAGCTTCAGTTCTTTCGGAAACTAAATATAGAAGATTAAAAGGAAAGTTGCAATATTGTGTTTGTGTTTGCAGTATTGAGGACTGTGGAAAATTAAATTTAATCTGAGTGCTTTATTTTGTGAAGGTGAATGTGTGAAACTGGGTGAACTGGGCTACAAAGATGTCAAGGGAGAGTTTTCTGTAATTGGCTCTGGAGTACGTGGTCAGAGATGAGAATTTTTTGAATAGTAGATTTCAGTTTCCTTCCTTTTATGGCTTTGCTGCAAAGAGTAATGTGAGGTCAGGTTTCCCTGCTTCCTTGTCCTGTGACTGAGAACAGCACCATCAGCAGTATCGTATTCTAGAAGCTAGCAGTTTTGGGTATAAAGCAGATTATATTTTTGGTAGGTCTTCAGTTTTCCTCAATTTTGCTTGGACTAGTGGTGCAAAATAAGTTGTTCTCATCTGTGTTACAAATTTCTGAAACACGTGACAAAGATGAACTGCTCACATGTAGGTGCTTATGGGATCTCTCTGGGACACTGGGGTATTTCAGCGTTGCTTCCTGTAGCACTTACAGCCATCCTCTACAGTCAGGGGTCTTGTGATGGCCAAGTTGCTGTTGTTTAGCTCAGTCTATATTGATAAAGGCACTGTCTTCTTAGATGTTGAGGAATTCTCATCCAGGAATTTGATGTGAGCTTTACAGTGGAACCAAATTCAGTGGTGTCAGCTCATTCTCAGGATTTGTGAAAATTAGTATTTCATTGGGCTTGGCAGAACTTTTTTTTCTTGTAGACAAAGCATCTGAGAAGCATGAGAACTATCCAAATCATAAGTATGCTGGAAAAGAGAGCCTAATAGGTACTAAAAACCTATTCTTTTTTTTACCTGAAGATTACTAATTTTCAGTGTATTCTTCTTAACGTTTGATATGTCATTCTAGCACATTGGTCAGATGTCATTAGTTTAATCTGTGACAAAAACTTTTCCACAAATGGGGATACAGATACTTGGTATTGTAACATATAAGGATGTTACTCTGGTTGAGAGTAAATACGCTGTAGATCTAAGGTAGTTTATGTGAAATTCAAAATACTGCTGGGGATTTTCCTTTTTTTTTAAGAAGTACTGAACTTCCTAAATAAAATTGATGACATTAATGTCTGATGCTACTTCGTGATTGTTCTGCAAAGTGTTGCACAAGGAAGAAGGGGAAGAATATTGGAATATGCCAGTGATGGAGACTCCTAAAGAAACTGTAGTTACAAGATGCTATAGAAACTCTTTTTGGTAATCTAAAAGAATCACAAGAATTTTCATGAAAGATGCTGGATTAGAAAGTTTCTTCTAGTAGTTATGTTTCTTCTTTTTTTGTTAAGATTTAATAGCAGTTATGAAACAGGAAACCTTGCTAAGATTTGCTCAAAAATGCAGAGCCTGCTGTTCTTGAATTGAAATTTTACATATCAATAAATGAAGAGAATTTATTTTGTTTGTTTAGTTGCTGAAGCTGTTGTATTTTTTGATGTGTAGTTGGCAAAACCCAGTTACCTGCAAAGTGTCCTACTGAAAATTAACAGAGTTCTATACCTTTTTTTATCTGAACTAATCTTAATTAGTATTTTATCCTGATCTTGAGTTTGAGTTCTGGATTTGTAATGGGTATGGTTTTCCCTGTGGCAGGAAAATTTGATACAAGTACACACCGTGATGACTTGCTGAAGAATCTTTAACATGAGAACTTAAATAGTTGAATTTATTCTGTTAATTAAATAAGCATCAACATAAATTGAGGAAAAATGTTGACAGAGTGTATTTTATAAATATTCTTATTTACATGTTCAAGTATTGCATGTTTTCACTCCAAAGAGTCAAAAAGATAGTACTTTAGATAAGGCACAAAGTTTGTGAAATTGTTCAGCTGTAAAAGTTAATCTTTTTTCACAGAGGAAGGGGAATTATGACCTGGTGTTTGCCTTACTATGTTTTGTCCCAATGCAAATGAGTATTTACTCTTATTTAACAGTATTGAGGAGCTATGCATTGAAATTGGCTGTCCCCCCCTGGAAGTGATCCCCATGTAGGACCAGTGGGAATCTCCTCCTGCTGTTGCAGGCTGCAGCTGCTTTTGAGAGGTGTCTCCTGAGCTGTAGGACAGAGCCTGTGGCTGGCCACAGGTGGTTGCTGCACCTTGTTTCTGTGTCACTGGGATTTGCGGGGAAGCCTTTTTTCAGGTGATGGCCTTTAGCTAGAATGCACGTGAAACAGTGGCAGTGAGAGGTATTTTAGGTCAAAAAGTTGCCACTGCACTACCCTTTTGTTTCATCTGTTGACAGTGTGCTCCTTCCACTAAATGAACTATATAACTGAGAAGAGAATGGCCACAATGGAGAATAGAGACACATGCACAAAAGTGGTTGAATCATTTACCTTTAAGAACTAGTATATGACAGTGTTATCCCACATCAGTGTGTGTGTGGTGACTGAGATTCTTTGTGGTTTTGGTTGCATTTTCTTAGGTGTCCCAGTGATTTCCGCTGCACAGAGCTAGATGGAGCTATAAGATCTTCTGTCAATGAGTACAGTGCTAGGGACTCTTCCAAGTTCTCGAGTTTCTGTATTTCCTTTTGGGCTGCCTTTGTCTGTTGAAGAGTTACGAAAAGTGAGCGCGTGTTGTAACCCATAAATGCTCAGTAAGGGAAACGGCACTGTTTAACCAAGGCCTGCTAAGTAAGTGTACTTCGGCTGTAGCAAACAGTTGCCTTACTTGAAAGGCACAAATTTTCATTGGAAATTTGCTCCTCTGGGCCATCAAGGTGGTATTAAAATTGTCAGCTGAGATATCATGAAGACAGTCTGCACAAGTTGTCAATGATACTGGAAAGGATTGTAAATGTGATCAACATCTGCTGAAGATCCTGTAATCATAGAAGGGTTGGGGTAGCTTACAGGATTGAGTTCTGCACACATATAGGGATGTGATAGCTAGTAGCCAATTCTTAGTAGTGCCTGAGCATTTTAACTTGTGTTTTCCCCGTTATTTTCTCCTCTTGTCGTAACTGTGCTGCTGTGTGCTGCCAATGCATGATAGATAGGAAAAGAACATGAGGTGCTAAAATTTTTTGTCTATTGTTCAAGTAAGAATCCTGTGTAAGATGGTTTAATAAAGGTCACCTTTGAAGTAGTTAATTGCAATAAATTACTGCATTGGATACTCTAGCAGGATTGCTCAGGTCCTTAGCTGTTAACATATGCAGATAATCATGATGGTGAGTACCACAATTTTTAAGTTTTCAAACACCACTGGAGTCAATTAGGTATTTTATTAACTGCTAAAGCT
Source organism: Corvus moneduloides (assembly GCF_009650955.1). Classification (NCBI taxonomy): domain Eukaryota; kingdom Metazoa; phylum Chordata; class Aves; order Passeriformes; family Corvidae; genus Corvus; species Corvus moneduloides. The sequence continues at coordinate 13,805,217 of NC_045482.1, read as the reverse complement.
CTTAAAAATATTCATGTTTTTATTTATTTTCATTTTTCCTTCTATCTGGCTGTTATTTTGACTTTGTTGGGGACAGGTATGGGGATTACACAGGAATAGAAAAGAACAGAAAAATACTTTCTGTATTCCAAATTTATGAGGTTTGAATATTGCAAAAGATGCTATCTTGACAGGCCCAAAGGCTGAATTTCTATCTGTAGAAAACAGACAGCACTCCAGGGAATGGTAATGCAAGGTTGTATCTTTTCCAGGTGATGGTCATCACCCCTGAAGTGACCACCTTGAATGCGGTGGCTCAGTCTCCAGTCTTCAGTAGGTCTGCTGGCATCTTTGTGTACATGCTCATCTGGAATATGAAATTTTCAGTTTCTTTCTCAGGAAGATAGGAATTACTTTTCTGGATTAGCTGTTCTTGTTCCTGTATTTCTTAATTTTTGCATAGTGTTCACAAGAGTACAGTATCTAATGATTTTTTCCTCACACTGTTGCACTGTGGCAACACATCGCTCTTATTTTATGGGCATGAAATGCTGTTGAGGGAGTGAGGCTTGGAGTTGCACAGGACAGTGTGTCACAGGACACTGAACAAAAGCCAGCAGTCTGGGATCTTTTTTATATCCTGATCCTAATCAAACAATTCTTTCTCCCTGGTTTTGGATTAAGGTGTTTGTAATATTTTGTAGGTAGTGCTTGGTTTATGTCATAATGTACATAGTATTAATTACATGTTTTCATTCTTCAGTGGAACTACAGTTCTTTTTATCTGTACATATTTCATATTCCACTTTAAAGTTAGGCTGTTAGATTTTTAAAGTGTTTACAATAATGAACAGACTATAAAATGAATAAACTTATGAAGAAATCTGACAGACTTCTGTAGCACTATATTAAACATTCCAGTATTGTAGGTTATACATCATTGCTGTATATGGGTTGATTACTGCATGCAAATATTACCACACTAAGCATCTTTAGGGCATGTTTCTTTTGCTTGATTTACATCAGAGCTCTGTGCAGATTTTTACATAGGAGAAGTTTCAGCTAGTCTCATGTTTTTTCTTGTGTGAGTAAAAGCCATTCAAGAAGCTCAGCTGTAAATTTCAACATGGTAGTTTGTACAAGAGTGTTTTGAATAGCTTTATCCAAACCACAAATAAAACTTGAATTTTCTGTCACAGATGAGATTTTTAGTTGGTGTGTTGTAGCTCTGCTGGCTGACCAAGTATGTGGATAAGAACCAGGGCAGCAGGGTACTTCGTCTATATATATATATATATATATATATATATATATATATATATATATATATATATATGTCTTGAACTGTAGAGAGAGGCTGAGACCTCTGAAATGGATGGACACCATCTGCTGTTATTTGAAGTTTGTGTCTGCTTCAAAATGTACTTACAGTGTTATCTTACTGGAACAAGTGTTTGCATCCATGGGAGAGTGAGTGTTTTTCTGTTTTCCTGTTCTGGAAGCTTAGTAAGTTATGTGCTCTGAAAGGGTTACTGGAAGAGTTTGTCACTTTAGGCCGAGATCTTAACCTTAGCATTTAAAATGTGATGTATAAAGTAAATGATGTGGATTCTCTCATAGTCTTTCATAGTCTTGTAAGAAAGATAGCTAAAGCTTTTTTTTTCCTTTAATATTATGAGGTGTGTAACTTTGTGCATGTGCTCATGTCTTTACCTTTCACGTACTCAGGAAAGTGCATCTTCCTTAGTAAGACTGGCCAAGCCCTTTGAACATCTTTAGTTGAATTTAACTGCCAGAGTCCCTATTTAAGCACCTAAGTACGTTTTTGTATTTTGAGAAATGGAGGAGCAATGGGACTTATGGAAATCATTGTATTCTTCAGGTACTCCTGTATTTTGAGCTCTGAGGATTTGCCAGGTGTGGTCACAGGTAACTAACTTCAGCCTTTGGTTTTGTCAAAAGCTTGACCGAGTCATTAAGACTCATCTTACGACCTCTTGTTCCTCCTTACTCAAGGTGGTTCTATGATGCCTTTCTGTCATAGGAAAGATATTATAAGGAAGTTATTATCAAAGAAATATACAACAGGGTGTTTTAAGAAAAGAAAAACATTTATAGTCCTTTTTCCTTTTTAACAAATGTGCACGCTAATTTGAGTAGAAGGCAGTAATTTGGTGGGTGATGATTCCTCTGTTGTTCCTGCCCTGGTCACATCTGTGTTTGAGTGCATGCTGTAAACCTTCTTCTCCTGTAATTTTCAATGCACCAAAAATTGTAATCTAGTTGATAGTAAAGAAGGAGAGGAAGTGGTATCTGTTAACACTACAAAATTGTTCTCTCAAGTTAAAAATAGCAAAAATGAACAAATGCAAGCATGTTTTTTTGTGTATTCTGTAGAAAAGAGAATATGTATACACCAGTACAGCTAATTTGAGTTCCAGAGTTTTTTACCAGAATGTTCAGTCTTGAGCTCTTTTATTGGGCCTTACAGTCATGATGAACAAATTTCTCTTTGTGCACAGTACAAAAATTGGATTAAAACAAAACCAGTGAACATAATCTGTAAACTGCCTCAACTGTTATCAGCTATGTTGAATGTTGTAAAGGTATCCTAAATCTTCTCCTGGCCAAAGTCTTCCACGATTTCTTTTCCTAGGCTTCCTATAGTTAAAACTGAGATACCTGAAATATAGAAGCTGGCTTAATCTGCCCATGAGGACATTGGTAAGGGGCGTGTCTTTGCGTGCATATCTCTCTTTGTTCACTTGCTTGTCATCCACATTATATTTTCTCTTTTCCTTTTTGCACTAAACCGGAGTTCTTGTGGGTTTATTTTGGTCCCCCCTTCTCCTCCCCAAGTGTTAACTGAATCTGTGATTCAAAGTTGACTTTATAGAGTTTAGAGATGAAAAGTTGGAATTTGTCAAGTTTCTCTTGCACAGGGGAGTTGTGAGCGCAATAGAGCACAAAGCCACCTCAGGAGCGGTAGCAACTGTGTGTGATAAGGAAAGCCTAGCTGCTGCCCTCTTTTCTACCAGCAGAATCAGGGCAGGTGTGTGGTTTGGCCACAAAATAAAAAGAGAGAGGCAATGAAGCTGTATTTCCTTACTTCTTTAGCAATATCCTAAATGGCACTTGACTGAGAAAAGGAGGAACACTAAGCCTGGCATTTTATACATTTGTGCATAGTCTGTCTGGGTATCCTGAAGCTTGGTTTTTTGCAAGCTCTCTTCATACTGAAACAAAATTTATGATACAGTATCAGACAGGTTTCCAAGATGCTTAGAGGTGCACAGCTGGTCATTGCATTGTCTGAAAAAGCAAGAAGATTGAGATGCTGGTAGATGCTTGGGGATAGGGTGGTGTGTTAAGTGGGCAGTGGGTCTTCTAATGTCTATTGATGAAGGAAATTCATAGTATCATTTTAACAAGATACTTAAGCTTGTTTTTCTTTAAATACTTAGGCTAGAAAAGAAGGAAATTGGAAGTTGTTCATTGGCTGTTTGTTTCCATTGTGGAAGAGAAATAATAGAGAGCAGATAAAAATAGATAATCAGCAAAGTGATTTACTGCTGCATGAGTACTCTAGATTAATGTAGTGATAATGTGCTGTCTAGAGCTGGGAAGATGCTCAGAAGAAGAGTTAATGATACTTTATTAATAGTTAGCTTTTATTTTGTCTACTCCTACTGTCAAGCTTCATTGTTACTGTGATTATTTGTGCTGTTATTTCTTTTCGAGATGAAGAAATCTGCTAATGTCTTTCTAATGCATGTGTGTATGTACACATGCATCTGTGTCCTGCAAATGCTCTGTCTTAACTTCCATCCTTAGAAAATGTACTGTCACCCACTCTTAAAGTTTTCTGTTGTCAGCAATTAATCCCTCTTTTGGCCATGAGATTGATGTGCCTTCAAATGATATTGTGTAAAGAAGAAAGCAGTCTCTTCATTTGCTTTGTAAATTTGCTGGTTGATGGGATGTACCCTCATTACTGGAAGCATTTCTCCAGATTGCAAAAAGTAACAAACTTCCTTTAAGTCAAAGCTGAAACTTTCATCTCCTAAAATGTGTCCCACAGCTGCATTTTGGAGATAACATCAATTATGGTGAGATATGCCCTAATGTGTTTTGGGAGCTGGCAACTCTTTGAGTAAAAGACTCTGTTCTGTCTCTTATGGTAGATTTCAGTGAGAGGGAGGAACTGGGTGGGAATCTAAGAAAACTTCCTATATTTGGTGAAACATCCTAGACGGGAAATGAAAACTATTCAATTACATACAGGTTTTACAATTTCAAACGTTGTCCCTTATGATTATTAGGTTCAAGTTTCTGGTATTTGAATGTTAACAGTGTTAGATCCCATTTTTAGTGACTCTGCATATTGATCACATGCATAGAAAAAAGTATTTTGTGGTTTTATAGTTTGGTTAAATACATCTTTCTAAGGGCATTCAAGAGAGATGAATGAACAGAGATCTAGGGGAATGGATCATCCAACTTGCTTTAGGTGTAAGGAGACAGGTTTCTCCCTGCAGGATGTGTCTCGCACTGCAGAAGGAAGGATTACTGGCTTGTCAAAAGGCTAGAAAGACCATCTGGTAGGTATCCAGGTATGCCAGTAGGTTGTCGTTGATGAAATCCTGATACGATTACAATGCGCTTCTGATGGTCTGTGGGTCTGTGTTGAAGAGCATCCCCTACTAATTTTTAAAAGATGGAAGATGAGAAACCTGCCTAGAGGCTGCTGTGCATCGTGAGGCTCGGGAAGCTGAGCTCTGGAGCGTGGCTGTCATGGGCTTCTCGGTTGCCAGTACCAGATGAGTTGGAGAAGGATCTCTGCCAGCCGTATACAAAGGCCAGGCACAGTGTATGTTTAATTGGACACATACTGATGTGAGCTGGGATTTTGGTTTGCAGAGGGAGTGACAAGTCTGTCTGCTTGCAACAGTCAGTTAAACTGCACAGTGTTTTCTTTGCCTTAATAGGAAAAGATGTGGTGATTGTGTAACTATTTGGATGCGTTTCACTTCTTATGTGGAGTAGAAAATCCCATCTGGAAAGAAATTCTTCTCTCTGTAGAAAGGAAGGGTGTGAGCTGTTACCTCCCTTTACCAAACGGCTTCCTTTTCTCTTCTGCATCATTTCCAGCTGAGACTTTTTTCTTTTCTGATTGCCCCCATTCTGCTTTATTACAGGACATTCAGAATGGTGTAAAAAGGAAGAGTGCTGCTCTTACTGTGAGGGAGAGATGTGGAAGAGATTTTTAAATGTTGAATGTAGTTGTAGGACATCAGTGTAGTTGGATCTTCTTTGCTCATCTCCTTTGACTAGTTGCCTGAGAGTTACATGCAGTATTTTTGGAAGACAGTAAAATGCATGTTTTACAACCAATGAAGTAGAACTCATCATTATTTTTCAGAAACTTACAGCTGTTGTGTAGCTGCACAGAAATTACTTTCCCATGGGCGAGTTATCTTTTAAAATAAATAAATAAATAAATTTACATAACTCTATAGGGAGTAAGATAACTGATGTAATAATTACTTAGGAGCAGAGCCAGCATCCTGCAATTACTTTAAAGCACATGTGCTGCAATGTCTCTCTATATTGGTATACTTCTTGTGACATCCTTCTTCTGACACATTCAATTAATGTTTTATTATCTTCTTCCCATTTGAAAAAAATACCCAGTGACTGAGCTAGAAGCTAAGTAGTCTGTTCACTTACTTAACAAGAATGGTTAAGTGTTTTTTTCCAACCATACTTGTAAGTATCTTTGCTGCATGAGTTGACCTCATATCACTGCAGGTTATTGATTATACTTATGCTTGTGGCTGGCTGAGAACAAACAGGTTGCAGCATTTCCTTCAGTGTGGAAAGCTCATGATGAGATGGTTGTGGTATTGATTAGAATTTTCAGATTTGTTGAATATCATCATCTGCATTCTCTGTGCAGCACATGTGGCAACTACCAGTCCAGATCAGGGGCATTTCTTGTCTTCCCTTTGAACTCATTTTGTTAAAGTACTCCAAACAGGTGACAGTGCAAAATATTTTGATAGGCTCTCTATTCCCTTGTGGATTGCATCACTTGCTTATTGTCTGCTTTAAAGATGCCATTTTCTTCACTGCTAAATTGTTATATTTATTTTAGTCCCTTTGAAAGAGCTGTATCAGAAAGGAAAGAGATGATAAAGCTGTAAAACTATGATGAAGCGGTTTCCACTGGCTTTAGAGCTATTGTGTCTATAAAAAGTTATCTTCTTTCCCAGAACACCTCTGCAGAGGGGATCATGAACAGTTAGTGAGCTCTGGCAACTGCTCTGGCTGTTGGGATCCATAACCACTGGCACGCTGGAAAACCGCTGTCAGACTCTTGGTAACTACGTAGTGGCCTGCAGCAAGGCACAGATGAGGAACTGCAGCTGGATGTCCGTGTGCGTCAGCCAGTTCATGGCCACAGCCAGGAATGAGTCCATGTGCCGTGCACATGGGCCTGTGTGAGTGTGCTCAGAAGGTGACCTGGCTGGAAGGTGCCTCGCACAGCATGTTTAGCAAAGGTGTTCATATGTCTGTATAGAAGGTGCTTACCTCAGCTTGGTGCTGAAAACTTTTTTCAGCTTGTTCAGTGAGTGGAGTTTACAATGAGAGCACTATGACAGTTCTGGTTCCATGTTGTAGTTGTGGTAATTAATATTTAGTGTGGTATCTAGTAATTTTCAGCTTCAGTGCACTTTACAAACATTAATTAATTGTCACTGCACCCCTGTGCAGTAGGTAAATGCTTTCTTCACTGCTGTTTTTTAGAGCAGCTGGGAGCCCTGAGACTTGCAGGCTCACTGGGTCCCACGTGGTGATCTGTACCTTAATATTTTGAAAAGTTCTTGGTTGAATTAGCGTAAGCTGTTATTAATTCTGGGTAAAAAGGAAATTGTTGTTAGATTATTATTGCATTAATTTCTACAATACTGTGTATTCTGGATGCCACAGATTACATTAGAAGGTAAGAGATTAAAACCAAATTATTTCAGTTTTATTTTCCTTATTCTTTGGATGCTTTGGCATCCTCACCTTATGCTGTGGTGGTGGGAGAATTGTTTGGAATAAATTTGAGACTTCTGTGGCAGTTTTGCCCTTGTCTTCTAAGAGTCCACTTACTTTGCTGTAGCTCCAGTCTTCATTAGTAATGCTGGGTGAGTATGTTGAGAACTGGCTTTGGAAATGTGTTGCCCTCTGCTGTGTCCTGCAGAATGTGAAAGTGTCAGTGTGGGTGATCCATACGATGAAGGAATGCGTGTGCTGGATTGAGTTTGTAAGTGCTCTCCCCCCCATCCCCAGTTTATGCGGTTGAATGCGAATAAAGCCATTCATGTGTAAGTTTTGCTTCTGTGTGAGTCTGGCACACAGACCACTGTGGCTGTGTTTGTAGCTCCTACCTTTTGCTTTCCACTGTGCTGGTCTCAAGTAGGAAGTTTGACTGAAAACTTTCAGCTGCTTCTGCAAGACTTTACCCTGGTAACTATTTTTTCCTTAGAGCTGCTGACAACTCAAGAAAGCATTTGAAAAACATTTTGCTTACCAGAACAATTTTGCTGACATATTTTTCTTCCTATCCTTTTATTACTGGCAAAATTTGCATGAAAACAGGTCTCTGTGTATTAAGAGTTCACAATCCTCAGCTTGCCAATTAGAGTGGCGTTCGACTTGCACACAATGGAGCTAGAAGGAACTTGCTTGATTTTCTTGTGAACCTGAAACTTCAGGCCCTGTTTAATCATCTTAAACCAAATTTGTGTTAATCCGTGTTTTGGTGTGTAACTGAGGCAAGATTCAAAATGAACTGTGGTGGACAGAGGAAGGCTTTGTATGTAGCAAAGCAAAACAGGAGACTCATGAGAAAGCACTCCCTGTGTCTCCCCCCAGCCTAATGGAAAATGTCAGGCTGTGCCCAGGTCTAGTCCTAATGACTGAACCTAATCATCTCCATGCCCCTAATTATGGTCCCATGGTAGGCTGAGATATTAGGTGAGGAATAAGCAGCAGGAGCAGATCAGATTTTGAGCAGCAAATGTCTCATTATGCTCGAGTGATCAGTGTTAAAAATCAAGGAGAGGGAAGAGTCAGAAACACACTGCTTAAATACATTCCAGAGTAGCAGAATTTTCCTGTATTTATATTCATTTCTTATTAATTCTTCGTGTGAAGCATGTGGCTACCTCAGCAGCCCAGAATTTTTATGGTTCCTTCCTCCTCTACAGGCTTCTTTGTAGCACGTTTGTCCACGTTTGGCTCTGGAGTTCACAGCAGTCCTGTGACCCTTGTCATTTTAAGGAACATGTATCAGATGGGGTGCAGTTGGCTTTCATTAGCCCTTTACTGAAAGGATTTATGATTTCAGACATACATATTGTCTTCATCTGAATGGTTTCTCTATATTACTGCTCTTTTGAGATCTGGAAGTATTCTGGAGTGTTTTTTACTCCTCTGGCCCAAATGAATAGTGTCTGGCCATAGTTTGTAGACTGCTCCAGCAATTTGGAAGCATTTATGTAAAAAAGTTAAGAACACAGTCTAGGTTGTTTTTAGATTTAAAGCTTCTGTTGATGTGTTTTAAGAAATCACGGTTAGCTTTTGTAATGTCTGAATATGTTCTGGATTTTTGTTGTAAGATTGTCTTTAGCTTAAGCAGTAGTGAAACCAAATGGATTTTTTCAGGTTTTATGTTTGCTTAAAGGTTTTTTTTGGAAAGATTATTCAGATGGAGTAAGTCAAGTGCTTTGAAATTAGTAATAATACTTTTGTAACAGCACTAATGTATGCTTACAAAAAATATGGTTTTTATTTTCTTGAATGGAGTCAAGTATTTGGTACAGTAAACATGTTAGATGTTTATGGCTCTTGCCTATAGATGGTATAGAACGATTTTTTTAGTCCATGTTCAAGAATTTTTCCTTTCTCCTTTTGCTACATTTTCATTTAAAGAAGCCACTTTAACATATACAGACCACAAGTCATTCAGCATAGGGTTTGTTCCCTGCTTTCCCCAGAACTTGAATGAGATTCTGGCCAGCAACCCCTTCTGCTCTTTTCTATGTGTTCATCATAGCCCTGTCCTAAATTACCTTCTTATGCAGTGGAGTTTGCTGTCAGTTCTGGTCAGGCGTTGGATGTGTTGATCATCAGCTCAGAGAGGACTGAAATATGAGCCAACAGTACAGAGCAACCTGTCCTGGCATCTTGGTCAACAATTCTCTCTGCTTGAAGAGACCAATCTGCCTCCATAGCAGCTCTCATGGTATCTCCGTAAGAAAAACACTCATCTATCTTTATGGAAGATGGGAAAGCTTTGAAAATTTTTTGACCTTTGCATGGAATAACCTATTTCCATGTCATTATGGGTTGATAGACTGTTAGTCCTCTGTGACTTGGAGTGTTGGACTGTTCCAAGAGTTCCACTGGTTAGAATTCACCCCATTCTCATCAAGGAAATGGGATGTCAAAGTCCAGAAAACGTTGTATAAATCTTGATTTTATTACAAAGAACTCTTTTTGTTTGAAAGAAAAAAAAAAAAAACACAAAAAACCTTTGAGAAGAAAAATTTATTAAAAAGTATTATTAATCAATATTTCTACACATAGAAGAAAGCAAAAAAGCTGGATCAGAGAACGTTCAAAAACAATTATGTATTTACATTTGCTGTTATCTTTATCAGTCCATTTTGGGACCATGGAAAGAAATACTTGTAGGCTAGTTTTTCATTCTGTTTTAAGATGGAGTATGGCTTCAGTAGACCTAGAAATGAACCGGAATGCTTTTAACAGCTCTGTTATATATAAAGTATGTTTCAGTGATAGATACAGTTTATATCTTGGTTTGCTAGCTGTAAATGAGATTAATAGTGCTCTAGAAATAATGTTGGTTGCTTCTAGAGATGAAAGAGAATTCAAAAGATAATGACTTCTGAAAGTTAAATTTCTTTGTTCAGGAATACTACAGTAGACAGTGATTAACTGTGAAAGAGTTGCTGTAATAAAAATTTGCAAAGCTATAATGTTTATAAAGACATTTTTAATTGCAGGGTTATCTCTGTATGTCTTTTGAGAAAGCTCTTTAAGGATTGACCATGCAAATGGTTGTTAGTCAGTGTCCTGCTGTTACCCTAAGGCGCTCTTGGGGTGTTCTCAGATAGCGTGTTCAAATTGTCTCTTGGAGCTGCAGCGAGACCAGCAGTCTCATTTCTCATTCAAGGTTGTTTTTATCGTGCTATGCTGGATTATATTCTGATTGGATGGCCCCTGACAAAACTATGCAGTGCTACTTGTGTAATGCTTGTGATTTGCTGGCAGTTCTGTGACAGTTATTTCCTGTGGCAGTGGTGCTCATGAGCATAAAAAAAAAAGGGAAAAAGCAGTAGTAAATACCTATATATCATCTCCCTGCAGCTCCATTTGTTTGATTAGTATTATGGTGGTGTGACAGGGCAATATATCAGAAGTAATCGATCTGATTAGTGTGGAGATGATATAAACACAGACTGTATTGATGTTTAATAATATGGGCACCCGGGGTAAACATAGATGTTGCATAGGCTGTGGGAAAGGTCTCTATAATGAAAACAGCAAATACAGCAGATTTTTGAGCTAAGTTATTTTTCTTCCAAATTTCACAGCAAGTTATGGGTAGTTTGACTTTGCAGTGTTGAAGATGGTGGTCAGATGGGTTGGCATAAATTGTTTTAATTGTTTCTTGAAATACACATTTTTTTTTTTTCCCCAAGGCAGATCTGAATCTTGGTTTCATAGGCTGCCTTATGTTGAGTCAATTCCAACACTGTGGTAACGATTGCAGTATTATTAGACATGAAAACAAACACTTCTTTCAATTTTGTTTTTGATAAAAAGGCTGCCTACATCTATTATTAAAATCTTGATCTCTGAGTAATTTGACTTGATGGTGAATTATTTCTTTTCTGTAATTTAACTTGAGAAGAGATGTAAGTAAGTGCAGTAGAAAGTGTTTTTGTTGGATTTTTCGAGTGAATGGCTGGAAGGAAATTACCATGAATGAGGGAATGGAATGCTGTATCAAAGTTACATAAGGAAGAAAGTACTTAAATTAAATTTCTCTCACTTCAGAAACAATTGTTTGGCTTTGTCTGTTTTAGTGCAGGCCCCTTGACTGCCTAAGGTCTGTTTTGAGGAGAGCTCCAAGGCTCAGCCCTTGTAAGAGGTCGGGTGTTGGTGCTGAGCTGTGATACCCCCCTGCCATGGGGGTTGCAGGAGCTGAGCTGTGCCCCTTCACAGGGCGAGCTGCTGCTGCTGCTGCACCGCTGGGGCTTCCCGGGCAATGCTGAGCCCAGCACCTGCCTGCCTCTTTGGCAGCCTTTTGGAGCAGGCACTCAGTGTGGAAATACACTGCTGAAAGACAAACTCGCACCTTTAAAGCAAAGCCCAACGTGTCAATTACTTGCTTTCTTGGGCCACATCCTGGGCTTGTCCCAGCTACTTCTGCTAGTGCCTCCATCCAGTGCTTTGCCTGCATGGGCAGTGCTGGTGCCAGCAATGTGCCCTCGGTGTTTGGTGTGCTGGAAGATCTGCTCCCAAAGCTGGGCCTTCACAGGAGGTGCCAAGGATGATTTCTGAAATGGCTCATTGTCTGCTGCTTGGGGTCCGTTCTGTGTTACTCCTGGTGTCAGCAGCAAACAACCCAAACAACTGATGTGGACTAAAACTTTGCTCTTAGAAGACTGCAGTGAAGAGGAGGGGTAGGGAGAAAAAGCAGCAGGTCACAAGCTGCAGAATTAGCCCTAGAAGCTGGATGAGTTTTTCTAAATTGATGGTTATGTGGAAGATGGGGAAGAAAGAGATGGTTAAGTGCAACACTCACTTCAGAACTTTGTGAATGCAACATGATTTCAAATTAAATAAGCTTTCTTTTTAATGACTGGTCTTTCTGTGTTCAAGGTCAAGAAGCGGAGCTTCTTAATTGTGACTTTCCCCCTTTTTATAGGCAAAGATGTGTTGTGTGGTGAAGCAAAAAGGAATGGCTGTTACACTTTTAAGGGTATTAGTTTCAGACTGAATTTGCTTGTTTAATTTGATCAGTTAAACAGAAAAGCATTCTTCCCTGTCTGCTTGGTATGGTTCAGTTATACAAAAAAATGAAGTAGTGTTAGGAATTTTCCATTTTTAATATGAAACATTTTGGATTGGATCACAACCTAATTCGTGCCAGCAGTCTGGTATCAAATTCAATTTGTGAAGAAGAGCAGTTGATTTACCCACCTGCCTTGATATCATGGAATGTATTTCATAAAATATGGAAAAATATGCACTGCCTTGCACCTGTTTACACATGCAGTAGTAACTGCTGATTGTAGGTATTGCTGGGTATTAATAACATAACAGTATTGAATTTTCAATTTCATAGCAAAAGTATGAAAGAATGTGTGAATATATGCAAAGAAGTTCATAATTCGTATGAACAGAAAGTATTTCATTTCCAAAATATAGACCCTGGTAGAAGAGTCTGTTCCTTCAACAACTGTTTCCTTTCTTTAGTCTCTATGGAAGGAAAAATTCATTTCAAGATGGTCTGATTAGTCATGTGCCCTTATGGAGTTCCTGATTTGATGCGACTAGATGCTGTATTCCTCAGATACCAACTGCAGTTCTTACATGCTGCTTGAAAACTAGAAAACTTCGAAAAGTGGTTTTTCCGATGTCTTGTATTCACCTCAGTTACATTTATGACAGTTTCCTTTTTAAAATATTGTTTATAACACATCAAAAGAAAGATTTGAACAGGATTTTGAAAATCCAGATTCCATGTTACCTTTTTTTGTAGGCTGGAATGCAGGCTCAGATTCCAAAACTGTTGTTTTAATGTAGATTCTCTAATGGCTGAACTCCTCAGTGGTAGTAGTAACTACTGCGGTGGTGTCCTTGTCTTCTTTGGAAGTCAGGTCAGCTCAGATGACAGGAACATCACCTGTTGAAGTTTAAAAATCTGTTTAAAGCTGTAGTCAGTGGGGTTCTTTTCAAATTGGTCCCTAGTGGCCATCTTCAAAAGCAGTGTGATGGTCTTGGGTTCTGTGATGTCAAAAGCTTGGAGGAGAGTGAGGTGCATTTGTAATTTTCATCCTGGTTCAGTATTTACTAGGACATTAAATGGTAGTTAAGCACCTTATGTCCCAATTCATTTATGGCACTGTAGCCTTTTCACCAGTGTCTTTTTCCCAGGTGCTCCCCTAAAAGAAACTTGTTAAAACCTACTTATGGATTGTTCATGAAGGAAATTACATTAAGTGTTTGGGTTTTGTGTGGGTGGGTTTTTAAAATTTTTTAAAATTTTATTTTAAAATAAAAGAATCAATGTCATAACACTGCAATTTGCCAAACACTTTAAATAAAAGATGCTTACAATACAGAAGGTAAAACTGAAACTGAGAAGGACCATTAGAAATGTAAATGCTACATTCTGTGAAGAAGAAATAATTGCTTTTAGTGATAAATACAGCTGGATTTTCCATTCAGCAATATCATGAACATTTCTTAAAGGACTTCTGTACCTTCCTGCAGTGAAAGTATCTCTTTGCTTTGCTGTAATCATTTTTCAACATCATCGCCGTGGTTCGGTGTTATAAATCAGCGGAGGAGACTTGTACTGACCCGGTCCAGAGAGCTGTGTAAGCAAGTGCTCAGTGCTGGGCCTTACAGACCCAAGGGGATTTTGTTCCTGTGCTTGAAGCTGAGCATGTGTGTAGATGCCCTGGCAGTGGTAAGTAACACTTGAGTCCGAGTCCAGGTTTTTTCATAGATCTCAGTAGGTTGTTGTAAAACTGGGCGTGTGGTGTCTGAGTGCCTTTCCAATTTAGTCATCCTCCTAGCATTTGGCTGAGTGTCAAGACTGCATCCGTCCTTCTTGCATACTTTTTTTTCTGACTAAATGCTAGACTTGTGGTTCTGGAAGTGTGTAATTGTTCAGTGCTTACTTCTTCCTCCTTTCTTTAATTTGAGGATTTGTTTTGACAGCTAAAATTCTGGTGGTTTTCTGGTTGTCTGCTGCAGTAGAACCTATGAACAGATGTCAAAGCAGAATGTTTGTGTCCTCTTTTAAATAGTGAAAATTCAATTTCTCCATTAACTCACAGTTTCCCCACCCAGATAATGTAAATTTTTTTTTTTTTTGATGGTTTTGTACCATCCCATGTCACAAGTTTTGGTCTGGTGATAATGACTTAAAGCTAACATACTTAATATATTTTTATTTGCTGGGAAAAATTTTAAGTTCTTTAAAATATACTTTTGGTGTTTGATCTAATGCATATTCTGTGTGTCTGAGATTTTTCTTCAGTTGGTACAGTTAATCTTTGTTTCAGAGCAGATTTTTATTCTGTGCAAAGAACTATTAAAATACTCTATACTTGCAATAGTGGGTGTACCTTGCTTGCCGTAGATCTGCCACAGATTTTGTTGTCTGTGGCTTCTAAACCACCATTTTCTTTGTGTGTTTGCTTTCAAATAATTATACTTGACCCCAAGTGCTAAAATAAAAATAGGAGCATGGGTTAACTTTTCTGCAGATCTGCTGCTGACTCTGCAAACCAGAGTCTCATGCTGCCATCTCCCTTCTCACCGAAACTTGCACTGGTTTGCAAATTTATGATGTTAAATAAAGTTGAGATGTTGTAATTCCTGGGGTGAATGCCAGTGAGATGCCATATTTTGTGGAAGCTACTGTGGAGACTAGGCTTTATTTAACTACTTAGATTTTAAAGACCAAATTCACAGAAGCTGTAGGTTAAAAATGTGATGGATTGTGTTAATCCTTCCATCCTTCTGGGCTGGCCTGAAGGGCTGGTTGTGGCTCCAATGTACAGGGCTGTGCTGGCAGGTGGCTCCCTGAGCTCCATGCCCACTGCTGGGGCGTTGGCTGAGCGCTGGGGCTCGCAGGCGGTGCAAGGGCTAAATGCAATAAGCTGGGCTTTTATTGTTTTACTGGGCTTGGGTTGCTAGGGTGTTTTGTTAGGTTTGTTTGTTTGTTTTTTGGTTTGTTTTGGGGGTTTTGTTTTGTTTTTTTAATCTGAAGCTTTAATACTTCTTGTATTTAGTATGTAAATTGATGTTATTACGAGAAGCTGTGGGATTTATATCTTAGGGTGCACTTATTTTTTTTAAGTTCCAGTGAAAATCAAAATGAACTTTTTGGATTTTGGCTTTTGTTTTGAGAAGTGATGACTTTTAGGACCCTGTTAACTTTCTGTTTTAAATAGCGTTCTCACAGTCCACTAAGCAAATAACTTTCACCTTGTTATTGCAGGTTCAGTATTTGTTTCTATAGAAACAGCAGTTGACAGGGTTTTTTTTAAACTCTTCCAGTGAGTTCTAGAAGAACAATTTCCTGAAGACCTTGAAATCAGTAATCTGTGATAAAACAGAAATGTGTAGCTTTACCTAAGCAGTAGAGACTGGGCAAATGTTGACTGATCAAGAAGTGACTTAACTTGCTCAAAATATATAGGTAGTACTTCCTTAGATGTTGAAGTGATGATTAATCTGCATTGCAATATGTTGAGTATGTTTTTCAACACTTTCTAATTGATAGAAGACTGTTGGTACCAGTATGGGCTTGTATTTTGACAATTTAAGTATCTTGGGTGCTTTGAGTGATTTCTCAGTTGCGTCTCAGCTATGTTTGTAGTCTTTTAAACTGAATCTAAACCAGAAAATAACTGATGCTTTGGCCAATTTTTTTTTTCCTGATAAATTGTAATAAAGCTTTTTAGAGAGAGCTTATACTTCAAAGATTTTTACAGTAATGGTTTTATTTTTATAAGTAACCAGTATTGTCTGTTAGGTCAATATATGTTCTATTAGACTTTTTAGCTCATTTGCAGTGAATGTTATAAGAAGTGTTGAAAACCAGCTTATCCAGAGTTTGCAGGTGCCCACTGTGCCCTCAGGAGTGACTGATCTGCAGTTACATTCCCAAACCAGAGGTTGTTGGTGAATTGTTCTTGTTGGTATTTAAGTTTTATGATAGCTATGTTTGCATTAAGGATAACTTTTGACAGATTGGTCCATTTAAAGAATTTTTAATATCTGAATCTGTTTGGAAAATATTTCTGTATTCCAGATTTGTGAAGTGGAATTATTTTTAAGTTAATTTATTTGCATTATATGTTGGATGATTATCATTATGAAAGCATTTGTATCTGCTCAGTTGCTCCAAGTAGGCAAAAAAATGGTTAAAAATTTTGCTTTTTATAAGACAGAGAGAGCTTATTTTAGGAAAATTAGTAAAATTTTAAATTATATTTTTGGAGTATTTAAATCTACTTAAAAACAATTTGACTTTTTCTGTCTTTATCTGATACTGCTTCTTTACCCTTCTGTAGAACACTTATTTTCAGTTGTTAACTGCTTCTCAGGAAATGGGACTTTTTCCTTCACTCCTAAGAAAACTCAGGGAAGGTTCTGTCCAGTGGTAAAGGGAGATTGGAAGGCACAAACAGAGTCAATTAACAGTAAAGTTGTGCTGCGTTTTGCACGCAAGCTGACAGAAGCAAAGAAATGAAACGGCATCGCTGACGTTCTGCTCACGGGTTTTTGTCGTACATTGTTTGGCATGCTCACTGTAATGGGGAGTGGTGCAGCGTTACTTTCTGCTTGAAGTTTAGATGTAACATGAAAAGTGAAGATAGAGGAAAAGTGAAGATAGAGAGCCTTAACTTAGAATTCCTTGCTCTTTTTTTTTGGTCAGCTGGTGTTTCACCTTTAAAGCTAAATATTTGGCTGCCATTTTATCAGTCACTTTGTGTGCATGTGTTTGCAAAGAAAAATGTTTTTTATCACAGTAATTTTTTAGCTAATACTGTATTAGATATAAAGAAATGTTTGCAAACCAGACAAGATAAACAATTTCCTCATCATTAATTCTGTATTAGTGCATTTCTAAAAAGAACTGTCACATTGCCTTTCTTCAGTAAAATAAATTCTTAGTTCTTTGCTGGAATGAAAATTTTAAGACATTTATATTGAAGGTGAAGTGATTAATCTGTGCGGGTCACCCTTGGTACCTTAATGCTAGACATTGGAAGAATCGGGGAATGTGGAAAGAATTGCATGTTTAATAGTGTGGGTTCTGTAGAAAAAGATGGTGCAGTGTTCATACCCCACTGAGGCCTCCTTGCATCCTAGAGTACCAGGCATTTATGAGCCTTCAAAGTTGCCTGAAGCTGGGATCATCTGTTTTGTTTAATATTCCACATAATCACCAGGGATTATGCTGAGTTATAGTTTCAGATACACCTGTAGTCTCCCTGTTTTCTCTGTCCTATTCCTCATCAGTGGCATCTATTTAATATCATTGTGGCTTTAAGGGCTGAGGAAACATGAGGGAAGACAGTGGGTGCAGTCAGTAATGGGCAAGGATAGGTAAGAAGTGGTTCTTAAGGTTAATGTAGAGAAATTTATATTTGAGTTGGGCTGGAGATAAGGCTAAAGCTGTTTGGGGCCCTAGTGATGCCATTAGTCCTCTCTGCCCTCACTGGCCTTTAGATTGCAGCTGCAGCTCAAGTGCACAGGAGCTTGGATGAGCATTGGATGTGCCACAGGGATGCTCTTCATGCCCTCTTACAGCATCAGTGAGCAGCTCCAACCTGCAGCTCTACTTTGCTTCCTGGTGAGCAGCAAGGGTCTCGTCCCCTCTGCAGAAAATCACCTGCCAAGTGCTTTTACTTTTCCTCATGCACACTGGCAGGTGTGAGATAGGCTGTGTATGACAATGGACTGTGCTGTGCTACATCTTACTGGGAATTACACAGCCCTTTTTGCTGGAGTGGTTTTGGCAGCACTCTGAAAAGCTGCAGTCCCCAGCCATTTTTGATGTAGACGATTCCCCAATGCCCCTGTATGTCAGGACAAATTCCCCAAATGTAATTGAACAGGCCAAATACTGCAGGACCTGGGCTCTAGCCTGTGCCTGCTGGACTAACAGAAATTTGTGGGTTTATACCATTTTCAGATTTAAATATTTCAAAAATACTTAAATGCTTCCTTAAGTTACTTGAACTTGTGGATTAGAAATGAAAACAAATTACTTAGACTGCAATTCAGTGCTTCTTTGCAGTGCACTTTTATATCCATGGCTCTCTTGGAATTTGTAGACCAAATGCATGTTCCAGTAATGCTGTATTGTCTATGATCTGCTCCTTCTCTCAGCCCTATGGGTTGCTCTGTTGCAATAGTGCAGATGAAAAGAAAATAGGAAAATGTTTCCGAAATCTGTCTTGATTGAGCAGCAGATGCTCCAACAAGATATTATAGCTGATGATGCTTTGTATAGTGACCAACTGCAAATTCTTAGTGACAGTGGGACTGCAATTATCTGGTCTATACTTTCTTGCAATTACAGCTATAGATGTCTTGAGAAGTTACTTTTTTTTAAACATACTTGTTTAGTAAGGTATTTTGGTTTTTTAGCAGCGTACCTTAAAAGCAACAACACAAAAACTCTGCTTCAGAGTACAGTACAAGAAACTTAACCATAAGCCAGGCTTTTATGGCATAGTTCTGAGCTGTAATACAACTTTTTCTTACTGGAGCAGGTAGTGTCAAAATAAAAAGGTCTTTATGCTGAAAAGTGTACTTCTAATATGCTTTAAAGGGCAGTTACATGGTGTGGGAATTGAGCCAGGCACCAAGTATTTTCTGTAACTTTCGTATCACACAGAGGCATCAGGCTTTCTTTTTTCCCTTTCTCCCTACTCTGGTTATGCTCTGAGTTCATGTAGGTCATATAAACTTGTATATGTGCACATTTTTCCTTACTTAAGGCTTGAAATTGGCTGAAATTTTGAAATTGGATATTAAAATTTTAGATGTAGCGGTCATTTAATAATTGTGGTTTTTTCCTCTGGTTGTGTTGCAAGTGATGCATACCGTGTAGCTTTTTAAGTTGCCTCTCTCAAAGCTTTGTAAAAATCAGATATGAAAGAATTAATTCATTTGAGGTTATGGTTGTGAATTTGACTGATGAAAGGTTGAGTGGTCAGTTAATAAATGTTCTTGGGTAGCCTGACCTATGGCTTCCTCAGGGTCACTTTGTGCCCTCTTCTGGGCCTTGCATGTTGGGATCATAAAGTACATGAAGATTGTCTTTTCTCAAGAGGTTGAGTAAAATTCAGGGATGGAAAAGCAAAGCAGGCTATAAATTGGCAGAGAACCTGAAGTACTGGCTGATCCTAAACCCGTACTGTTTGTATTTTGTATTAAAACCAGTTATTTCCATATGATAATGCAGTAAATATTCCACTACAAGAATGCTGCAGGATTAGTTTGGTTTTGTCGTGGAGATGCAGAACAGTGGGAAAATAAATTGTTATTTCAATAGCATGTAATTTTTCACTGGGCCTCTAAATGTGAACAGGTAGGAGATCAATTACACCTCTAGTCCTGCTTAACTGGTTTTGTCTTAGGTGTTTAAGCAATGACCATCTTTGTTTTCCTTATCTTTTTATATAACTAGGATAAAGCCTGGATTTGGAGGGCTGGCCCTTCAAACTAAGGATTGCATACTTAAATTTAGATGGGGAAAAAAAACCCAGAATCTTGCAGAAATTCGCAAGTAAACCCCAGCTGGCCTTGCAACACTTGTAATCTGTGGATTTGCAACAGAAGGTGTCAAACAGTATGTATATGTGCACTGAATTGTATCTATACTGAATTGGATAAAAAGTACTTTGTAGACAAAAATGAAAATATTTTAGTTAAAATAATGCATATTTTAAAAAATCATCATAATGGTTAGAGGTATGTGGCATATGTGGCGGGTGTACAAAAGTCAAAACCTTGAGGGCTAATAGCTCTATGAAAATGGGTTAGTTTAATTGATTCTCCTAAGTGAGCTAGAAAGTATCTGTTCTCAAGTACCTCACGGATTTCAAAATAGCTCTGTACTGGTACTAATTGTTTTTAACTCTGGAGGTTGGGACACAAACAGCAACATTAGCATTAGTCACAAGGCTGACAGAACTGTTGTGTGCCACAGACCTGGCTCTCTGCTGCTGTGTCTGTTGATTTAGTGGTGACACTTTTCTTCCTCATTCTTTTCTTCCACCACTCCACGCATGTGCTGATAAAAATAAAAGTCATGTAGATTGAAGTACACTTGATAGGGAGAAGGGTGTTTTTGGACTAAGCCATCAGTCTTAGTCTTAAATGAGAACGGACTAAAGTTCGAGCTCTGCCACAGAACGTGTGCTGCCACAGACTTTTTGTGTGCTTGTCAGCAAAGGCCTCGTCTGCCCTGGTCTGTCACTCCCCTGTAAGCTGGACATGTAGTAAATAGTGGGAGAATGCTTCTAGTGACTAGCTTGTCTTTTGATGCCAGCCTTTTCAATGGGCATCAAAACTGATTTCTGGGGCACAATGGCTGCCTCATCTCCTGGGGTCCTTTTAGGCTGCTGTAGAGTAAATGCCTAGCAAGTGGTAGGGGCAGCTCATTTCGCTGGGTTTTGGAACAATCTCTCCAGTATTCAGGGCTGTATATGAACAGACTGTACCCTAAACACTTTGTGGCTCAGCATAGGTAAGATTTGAATAATCTACAGTGATCAGTCAAAGTGAAATGCTTGATGGTTAAAATCCAGCCTCTGCGCTGGTGCTGACAGTTGGCCTTGCTGCTGCTTTCATGGTGCTGATCCATCATGTTCTGTTAAGATATGGGTGGGGTTTTTTCCATTACGAAATTTGTTATTTTCTGGTCTGAACTCACCTACTGGCAGTTGCCAGACACTGACAGACTCCTCTTAAAAGACCATCCCCTGGTTATAACAATGATCTCAGTAGAAAAAATTACTGTATCCATATTGCTATTGAGGTATTGGCTGCTGAGTCTACCTGGGGATCCCAGGAGAACATCTTGGAAAGCACTGCAGAGACAGAGCTGCAGGATGTTGCAGAGCTTATTTGACCTGGAAAGGATTTCTGAGGCAGACTGGTATTAATGGCCACACCAGGCAGCTGTTAAGAGGACATTGCCTCCTTCCAGTGCCTGTTTTTGTCCCAGGGACCAGTCTTTTGAGTTTACTTCCACTTTTGCCCCATTGTCTCTTCCTGGTATCCTTTTGATGGACTATTAGTAATTGCATCTCTTGCATGTAAAAAATTAATTTTGTTTTATGTGGCTACTGAGTGTTTGATCTCAAGCCTTCCTGTTGTTATAACGCTGTGTCTCTAGTTAACACAGTAATCCCTGCTGTAATGTATCCTTGCATTAGTCTCTCCTATTAAAGGCTTGATCCAGTGTGATTTAATGTAAGAAATTATTCTGTTAGCCTAAATGCAAAAATCTGTTTTTCTTTCCCCCCCTCTTTTGTTTTTTCCCCCCTCCATCCCATTGTGCATTGTATAGGCTTTTTATTTTTTCTGCCAGATTGACAAGATTATAAATGAGAGCTCCATGGTGAAGCCTCTAATTTTTCATAAGTAAATGAATTAATTTATCATAGCTGTTGTGTTTTATTGCTGTCTCGATGCCAGACTGGCCAGCTTCTTTATTCCCCCTTTTACCTTCTAAATACTGAATCCATGTCATTGTGTTTGACAGCTTTCTGGTTCCCCTGTCAGATGCAATTTGGTGCTAATCACATTTTCTTTGCTTAGTGTCAATGGTACAGGCCATGCATAATATTCCTGTATGTCCACTTATTTACTTGAAACACAGCTGAAATGTCTTGGGCATTAATCTGATGATGCTACTACATTAGAATGCAAAAAGGATGCTTGAGTAGTAAGATAATGCGGTGTGGCAGATGTGCAGTAGATAACATTGAGGCTAAACTAGTGATCTTTATCAAGCTCTGATGCATTTTATTTGTTGGTTTTGCATACCTTGTCCTAAAAAAGATTATAATCAGTTCTGGTTCATTAGAACGGTGTCACTAATAATTTAATTCCTTCTTTGTGATCAAACTATGAGAAACTGCTTCTATTCTTCCCTCCACTCCCCGTTTTTTTAAATACAGGGTGGCTTTTGTTTTGGTTTCGGGATTTTTTTGTTTAAGTTTTGGGACACGCTCCGTATATGCTGACTTTTAATGGGAGTGTTCAAGTCTTTCAGTTACTCATTTGGAATGTTTTAACTTCCTGTTAAAACTGTCCCTACATTTCTGCAGCCTTCAAAGCTGCTATTAACTGAGTCCTGAATATTTAAAATTTCAGTAAGATCCAGTAGTCTGCTATTGAAAACTAGAGCATGCTGTAGGTGTTCCTCTCCTAACTCCTACAAAGGTAGGTTCGTGACACTTTTGCCTTAACTGTATTGAAACTATACTTCTTAGTATGTTTTTTTCCTGTTACCTGGTAATGCTTTTTTTGGGAGTGTTTTGAAATCCTTCTTTTCTAACAAAGAAAAGCGCATGTTTCTGGAAGACCTTTGAAACTATAGGTCCCTATAATAGTGCATATCAGGAATTTTGGTTTGTTAGTATTTACGTACTGAGTTATGCCTTTGCTTTAGTTTTTGCATGTTTTTGTCTACTCTGAAATCCTGCTATGTACTCCTCTGCTGCTGTATAGAAACAGTGATGATGGCTTGTGAAAGACCCAACGGCTTTATAGGCTGTTCAAATCTATTCTCCCTTTAAAAGAGTGCATTTAAATGTAAGATTTGGGAAAGGACGTAGTGTTGATTTGTCATAAAATGGATTAATTTTGAGAAATGTATAGTTTATGAAAAAATTCAGACTAATTTATGCTTGTCAGCCACATAGACGTGGATTTTTTTTCTTGCAGCACTGTCTACAGATGAGCCTTGCAGCTCAGAGTCTTTATTTTAGAGTACATACTGATGTTAGTAAGAATTTCTATGGAGTGAATCAGCAGTTCTAAAATCTCCGTCTCTTGGTATGGGAATTCTGTTCCCACACAAAGAAATCCAAACTTGGAAAACAAGCTTTATGGAGAGCACATGAATTCTGCTTAACAATATTTGCGTGTCTCTGCAGACAGACTTTATGTGCTCCCAATAAAGCATCTTGGCAAGTAATTAAAGTGAAAGTCACTACCTGGTGGGGGTTTCTAATAAAGTTATTTCATACAACAGGCACTTTTGTCTATTCTGTGAGAACTCTGGATGCTTGAAAACTGCAGGTTCACTTGAAACACTGAATAAAGAATTCTTATTTCAAATACCTGTCTATTTATGTGAAATCCGCTTATGTGCTTGAAACAACGTGGCTCATGATGTTGAAATTCTTTCCTTGTAAAAAGAACAGGTTAAAATTCCTTACTGCATTTTGCAGTCAGAGTGCTCACACTGGCCTGCTGTTGTGGCCTGTTGGATAACACAGGGAGTGGAACCTTCAGTTCCAAGATGTTTCATTGGTTTTGTGAGCAGTTGGGGGTGAGGGATTTGATGTAGCACATCAGTTCTTCTGTATGGAAAAGTAATATCAAGACTTTGTGCAGTACTTGAGCTATTAACAGAAAATGTCAGTGAGGAGAAAAGATAATTTCATGGGACTTGGAAGCAGTAGGCTGAACTCCAGGTTTGTCATGGATATTCTGTACAATCTTGGATAAATAGTTTCATTGTGCATTTATATCTATTGGTGGAGTAGGAAGGATAATTCTGCTGTACTTCACAAGTCTTCATGAAACATGTATGTACACACACAGTACACTTCTCATGCTTGGTTATTTTTGTGACCTTCCATTGTTAGTGCATAGATAGAGCGTGCTCTTAGTAACAGATAAGCTTGGTGAAACCAGTGCAGTTTTCTGGAGACACAGGGTTTAAGTGCTTCAGTTAAAATTAAGGAATTGAATGTAGCTGTTGCGACTCTTTGTTCGTGGAAATGGAAATGTTTAATAACATTAATATATCATCCACTGAGAATATGGGGAATTTCGTCATAATTTCTTACACTCTTGGTAGGACACTGAATTAATGTTTTGGTTTATTTTTTAAATTATCGAATACAATACAAAATAATTCCTGTTTAGTGGCAGAGCTGCTAGTTTTTTGTTTGTGTTCCTTTTTAGAATGCTTCAACAGTATTTGTATAAGCTTTAAATTTCCTAGAATATTAGTTTACCTTGTCAAAGTTATCTGAATCTATATAATGATATAGTGGAGCTAGAACTGGGGATGGGATTCGTGGTACCTTAAAATCATTTTACCTCATTTAGGTAAAATTATAGGACAGTTCGTTGTGCTGCATTATATATTCGGGTGTGGATGTGAATTCTTTGATTTATTTTACTTATATTTTGTTGTTTATTTGGAAAATACTGAAAGAGTTCCAAAGTAAGATTGAAGTGAGTATATTCAACCCTTTAGCCTCTGTGCTGAGACTCCCTGTGGTGATGATTAATTGGTAATGTGAACATCTGTGAGGGAATAGTGGAAGTGCCAGACTTTTCAGAGGGGCTATGACTGGTTGGTAGGCTTCACATTCCTGTGATGTGGAAGAAAGTATCCACAACAGAGATGAGTCACTCGCTGTTAGTGACTCAGATGATTTAACTTGTGGTTTTTAATAATGCCTGAGGAAATACTAGTTGAGTGACTTACTCAGTGTTGGTGAGGCTCTGATCTGGTTGGATGTGCAGTACATCTCAGGGCATTTCTGATGATGTTTTGGGTGACATTGTTTTGGGGAGACACATAGGTTAATCAAGCTGGTCGACACATGTTCAAGATGAGGAAGAGTAATGGTAGACTCCTGCAGGCGTGAGTGGGGGTATGACTAAAACAGAGATGTGCTGTCAATTTACATGATTTCTGTTTATATAGTACTGCTCTGAGAATCTTGGACTCATGGATTTCCAAAGAGACAATGCAAGTTGTGATGAAGATATGTATCACCCAGGATCCCCTTTCATGTGCTGCTGTTTGTCTGGGCATGGAGGGGCTGGGGTGGACAAGAGCTGTGTGTATACCTGTAACTAAAGTGTAGCTGTTTGCTTGGGATCTCTCTCTTATATGAAGTGTCAGGCTGCTCTGGCTGTTCCCACTAACAGCACCAAGTGCCATCATATGCAGTAGAGAGAAGCATGGAAAGGGAAGGGTACACCAGGTCTGGTAGCTGACAGTGTTCCAAGTGCCTGCTTGAGCTGGGCTGTTCCATCTGCTGGCAGGCTCCTGGCTGGCACCTGCCACCTTGATGCAGTTGGAACTGAAACATGCTGCTTATATGAAAAAAAAGCTTTTTTTTCTTCTTCCCCCCAGACATACCATATTGTGGCTTTAAAAGAGCTTAAAGGAAGCCATCTAGAGACTTCTAAAAATGAGTGATTGTTTTTCAAAGCTTGCTAAAAATACCAGTATGAAGGAAACCCTGTCAAGGTTGTTTTTCAGTAACATGTACTTACATACCTGGTGTGAAATGAAAGTTGAAGCAGTGCTTGTTTGGTGCTTTTGGATATGGAAACTTTCTATATAAGAAAGGGTTAGGTGCATAATCACATCAGCAGTTGTTGCCTCTTTTGTTCACTTTTAATGCAGCTGCTAATGGATTCCCGTTTTTTTTGTTGGTTTTTTCTTTTAACAAAACATCAGTTAATGTGAGAATTAATATCTGATAATGGGGAGCAAGAAATCTTTGAATGTTAATGGTATTATGTGTGCTCTCTCTACCCTTTTATATTTGCATTCTAATAGGATTGGAATATTTTAATGGCATAAAAAATTCTGTAAAGAGATTGAGTGTGGGTAAACCCTCGGTGATGCACTTCTCATGAGAAATTTGGGTTGCTGGTGTATTTCACTGTCAGTGTAACAACTGTGTTGATTGCAGAAGGGAAAAAAGCTTTAGTAGTTAGTAGGTTATGTCCTGATATCCTGTTTCCTAACCATAAGTTGAACTTCATGCCTGAAGTCTTAAGTGATTGAAAAGTAAACAAAAATGTATTTAAAGTAATTGGGTTTCAATTAAATATATTTCTGTATTTATTTAAAAGAATCATTGATTTTCAGTGATTGATCACCACTAAAATGTTGATATGCAATCAAATGTCTTTACATTAAATTTAACACTTTTTTAAAAGAAGAAAATGCATTATATGCATATTTATGCAATGATACTTAGCATACATTTATTCAGTCTTAATTTTTACGTTTAGCTTAGGAAATGCTGAGTGACAGTTCTTACTTAGTAGACTATTAATTCCTTCTTCATGGCTTGTGTCAAGCTAGTTTTAGTAATTGAAGTGCAATTAAAGCTACGGAGAACTAAAATGAATTTTAGTTAAGAAAAAATGGGAAACATTCTGGATGTATAGTGGGAAGAGTTTTGCATTTAAGGCTGGTATATTGAACAGAAGCAGTTTGCAGATGATGCATGATAGACAATGCAGCTGATAAAGTAGATGAGACCAGGAGGAATTTCTCAGGGTCTTGGAGCAAATGGAGCTCAGCTCTTGCATTCATTTGTTTTTCACAGGCTGTAAGAAAGGAAGACTAGTAAGCTTCACTGCTTTTCAGCGATCAGATGATTTTTCATTTTGAATGTGCTTTTTCTCGAATTGAATTGCCTAGATAAACAGAAATGAGAATATACTCTTTGCCAAATAATTGTCATCTACTGCTTTCAGGAGCTCGTCATTTTATCTCTTCAGAAAGCTCTAGTTCCGTG
Organism: Corvus moneduloides; assembly: GCF_009650955.1. Lineage (NCBI taxonomy): Eukaryota > Metazoa > Chordata > Aves > Passeriformes > Corvidae > Corvus > Corvus moneduloides. The sequence goes on along the minus strand of NC_045482.1, from coordinate 13,778,590 downwards.
AGCTGTTGCACAGGAACATGCTACTTGTGAGCAGTTCTTTGGAGGGTAGGAATTGGCTGTGGAATCCTTTTTTTTTTTTGGTCTAATTTGCATTACCTTACAGGTAATGCAGTAGCCTACCTGTCTCATGCTGCCAAGTTGTGGTTGAAGTGTAGATCAGAAATTACTAGTATACAGTTATAATCCTGGTGGAATGGGGTGACATGTCCAAAGACTAATGCCTCAGATGAGTCAAGAGAAGCTGTAGAGTTTCCTGATAGAGTCTGAAAGTACAGAATGAGAGAGGAGGCAAAATGAAGCCTCCTGGTAATTACTGTGATGACTTTGGACTGGAGCCCAGGGTAGAGGATGGAGCTGCCCTTCTTGCCTCTTCCCTGCACTAAAGCCTTGAAGGCCAAGTGGCCAAGGACTAAGGAGTCATTAGTAGGCTACTGATAGAGGGAAGGATCCAGCAGACTTGGAAGCACAACTCTGCAAACTTCATTTTGATTCCAAACTGTGTGCTATTCCCACGTAACCTAAGCAGCATGTATAGGAAAATGCAAAGAGCAAAAATAAATTCTTACCACAAATATGGTCAGAACTTCTGTTTAGAGTACATATCCCTTGTCACATTTTTTATAATAACTTTGTGTTTCACTTGTGTTAGCCAAACTTACTTAAAATTAATTCCAAGTTAAAATGTAGGAAAAAATATCTTTTATCTGCGCACAGTGTTAAATTCTGTTTTGATATATCCCATGTAGTAAATATTTGGCAGATTTTCCTTTGTCACTTAATGTCTTTGAAGAGTAGATGAATTTCTGTCATTTTCTGTTTCTCAGCTTTTCTGAAATCCCTGAATCTCCATGCAAGGGATACGTGGGTGACGCACTTCTCCTGAGCATTGACCTTCTGAGGCAGGCTGATGGAAATGCCGTTCTGGCGTGGTGTCAGTGTTAGGCCATGGAGCTCCCAGTGAGAGCAGCCAAACTGAGCCTGGCCTTTGGGCACCAGTCTGCAGCCCCAGACTGTGTGCTGCCCTGACTTAACTTCTAGATTAAAGTACAACCTGGGAGAGAAAGGAGTGGTATTTTTTTGTCTTAAACGTCTCTTTCCAATTTGTGTTGAAGTGAATAGCGGACATCCTGGGGTTTGCCAGCTGTGGCTGCCATTCATCACTACAGAGTGTCATGTTTTGGTTTGGGCTTGTTTTTCTCTATGTTTGTAGGTGTTTTTTTGGTTTAGTTTCTTTTTTAAAGGCACACAGATTGTTAAATCAGAAGTAAAGGTACTTCTGGGGACCTGTGTCAAGACCAATGTCAAGTTCTGCAATGAGTGTGGGTGAATTACTAATAAAAAGCTATTTAACTTAGACTGAATAGAAACCCCCGAGACTTGATTTCAGCTAACTGTGAAAAAACACTTTTAGTCTCTTAGAAAGAAAATAATTTGACTGGAGGATAAGGATTCAAGGCAGAGTTAATATATTACCTTGTCTGGAATTTTTCTTTGTGGATTTTTTCCCCTTGGGTTTTCTAAAGCCTCAGAAGCCTCAAAAAGCAGCGTGCCATTATGAAAGTGGGGTTTACCTGGAGGGGACTGAATGCTCAGTGTGACATAGCCACAGAAGAACAGAAAGCCATCCACATGCAGGAACTGAGTCAGAGGAGCTGGAGTGTCATTCTTGTAATACAGTATTGGTTTCTTTTCCCACACTGGAAGAAAAATGTTAAAAAAATCTTCCACAGAAGTTGATGAAGAACTGAATCAATATTGTTAGCTTTTTCTAACAACTTGAGTGTTCATGTATTTCAGACCCTTTCAATAATGCTGGGTAACAAGGTGGTGTGGCAGTGAGGAAGGTAAAGTGCTGCTGCTATGAATCCTTCCAAGTAGTAGCAGTAAAGCTGGAAAAACACAAATTCTTTGTTACAGGGTCTGATGAGACCTCAGCATGGATAGGCCAGGAAATAGCTGTGATCACTTTTCTGGAGGTGCCCAAAATACTGAGCTGGTGGTTTGCCTTCGGTTTTGATGACTCTTTGTGGTGTTCAAGATTTCAGAATATGTAGGACAACTGAAAAATTTCAGGAGAATTTTCTATTAGCTGAGAGTAATTTACGCCTTTCCCATTGTGTTGTTTATTAAGTAGTTTAGCTTACTTTTGAAAGTGGAGCCTGGTATATCATTCACTTTGAGGGTTTTTATATAAAAGTGCTTTGCTTTATGAATATAATTTAATCCTTTGTAATGAGGAGTGGAAAATGGATGAACAAGCTTCTCTCTGAAAAATCATGTTTGAAATTTCTGAGTAATGACCTGAATGGTCTGAAGTCATTTATTCCCAAGACATATCACTGTTTTGCAGAATATTCAAACTACTGTAATCAAAATTAAACTATGCCCTAAGTATAAAGTTTATTTTTTCCCAAAAAAGAAAGCTTTGGATCTCATTAAACCAGTATTTTGGAGTGATAGGGCTCTGTTAATTGAATTCAACATCTTGTCTAAATGTATTCTTCAGTGTTTTTTATTATCTAATAAAATTTTTTGAAGTTTAATTAGGGTAGGTAAGAAACAATGCTCAGTGTATTGCAATATATTCAGTACAACAAAAGTTCCCTTTTCTTTCAATGTTATTTTTGCAGAAAATAGTCTGCTTAAGAAATGTTAAGACAATTTTAATCATTGCTCAGAGGTTAGACTTGCAATCAGCATTTTTATAGCTAAATGCTACACAAAACTTTGCATCAAGTAGATGTTCAACATTGTACTTAATAGGGTATTGAAATTCAGCCTTAGAAACGAGGTTTGTGTCAAAATCCATCTAACGAGCAATTATAATATCACTTACAGAAAATATGCTTTGGTTTTACCTTTTGGGTCGTACCTGTTGTGGAGGGACAAGGATGTTACTACTTTGAGTGTTATTTTTTTTCTTGTGCATTCTGTTTTAATAGGATGTGTTCATATATGGATAACAAGGATCAGTGATGGGTAGTAGAAGGGTGTTTGTGGTGTCTCGTCTGCTTGCAAACACATTCATGTCTGAGGTGTGCATAACACACGTGTACATACACAGCTGCTACTAACTTTGCAAATACCATTTTGCTCAGTTGAATTCTGAATTTTAACTCTCAGAACACCTTAAAAGGATGTTTAATTCTACTGTGGATCTTGGACATGATGTCAACATTTCTTTACTAGGAAATTAAGAAACTTATCTATGAAATTATGCTGTGGGCAGCTAATGTTAGGGTAAAAAATGACTGAAATTTATAATATGTAGATCATTCTTTTAAGGAATATAATGAGCAAGGCAGCAGTAGGATGTCTGTTACGAACTGATTGCTGAAATGAGTAATTCTTACTGAAGGGTTTTTTGTTATTGCCAGGGATGTGACTATCTCTAGAAATGTTACTTTTAGTTTCATTGTTTTCACAGTAATGGTGCATTAGTGTCAAGTCAAAATAATTTTTTTCTACCCCTTCTGTTCTGCTAGTTTATTTGGGAATATATATTTGTGTTTGGAACCACTGTGCTGCTTCTAAAGTTCCTGAATGTGTCACGATTTTGCCTGTTACTGATCTTCTGAGACAGCATAACTTCATAGGTTTCTTCTTCAGTTGCTGTAGACTTCAAAAACTGGTTTGTCTTTAAAAAAAAAAAAAAGTACCATTCTTCTTTGAGTGACAATGATTGACTTTGTAGTCTTCTATTAATGAGTATGGTGAAACAATTCATATGAACTAGCCAATTACTAAATACATTCTGAGGATTTTGGTGATATTTCTGTTGCATTTCTTTTAGACATCTCTCCCCTCTCCTCATGTTCCTCTGTCTCAAATTTTATGCGTAAGAGCATCATGATGTTTAGGAGCTTTCTTTAGAGACATGGTTGCTATAGGTCAAGGTCAACTGACTTCTACTACTGAAGTATATAGGGTCATGGTGCTTCTGAAAATGAGGTCACTATGTGAAAGGAAAGAACTATTTATTTTCTCTTTTTTTCAAAGGGCTGTGCATACTTTATTAAAATGCACTAGAAACTGCCTAGGAATACTGTGTATTGACAGAATTAATAGCAAACTAGAAGAGACTGATAGCATTAGTTTATCATTAGGGACAGACCTTTCCTCATCAAGGTGACAACCAGTTTTGTAAGCTTACTTTTGCCTTTCTAGAGCCTGACATATAAACTGTCAGAGACAAGGCAAATAATGCAGTCTCACTAAGCAAGGCATCAGTAGGAATAGGACTCTTGGCAGTTGTAAATACTGAAATGTTTTTCTGCACAGACAGAAACACAGTGTGAGAACTGCATGACGTGTGGCAACATCCCAAGATTTATCAAGCCTGTCTGTACTAATGGAAGTTGTTGTGTGTGCTATGCTGTGCAGATGGTTTTACATTTTCTGATGGGTTTTACAATTCAAGTATTTTTTTGCGCTGCTTTTTTTTCTTCTACTTCCAAAGTTCCATTGCCCCATCCTGTAATGTCCTCTAAAAAGATCAGAGCTGTTTAAACCAAACAAATAGGTAATTAATATGCTGTCATTGAGTAATTGGGGCCAAAGCAAAAACATGTTTTTGTGCATTATGCATATTGTCAAATCAATGAGAGAGAAAATAAGAGTGGCTTGGTAGAAGTTGTTCTAGGTTTGTCTCAGGTTTACATCTAAGAAAGCTAAATACACACTCAGGATAGTAGCCAAGGGAAGCACTTCCATCTGTTTGGCACTTGTGAGGCCACAGCTGGACTGTTGTATCTAGTTTTGGTCTCCTTTGGTGCAAGGAAGACATTGAGGTATTTGAAGCTAGCTCAGCACAGGATCACCAGCAAGACCAGGGGTTGAACATGAGACTTGGAGAGAAAGGATAAGTGAACTTCATAGGATAAGAGAGAGTGTAGAGGAGACTGCGCCTTACCTCTTGAAAGTCCCCAGTGAGAAAAGAAGAGGAAATGGACATTAAATGGTCATGAGGAAGATTCTGTTAAGATATAAGAGACTTTTTTTTTTGCACTGCAGGGGTAGTTAAGCACTGAAACAGATGCCCAGAGTACTTGTGAAACCTTCATCCTTGGAGATGCACAAAAATTGGTTTGCCTCTGAACAACCAGAGTCAACTTTAAGCCAAGTGCCAGTATGGCCCTACTTTGAGTAAAAGAGTGGACCAGTGACTTCCAGAGATCCCTTCCAACCGAAATTGTTCTATGGGCCCTACTCATTAAACTGGAATCTGGAAAATATATGAAGGTTGAAGTTCTCAATACAAATTGTTTTTTAACATCATAAATCATTGCCTAGATTATGAAGAGCCATGCAAATTCCAAAAAATTTCAATTACGTTCTCTAGTCTTAGTTGAAGTGGTATAATGTCTCTTCACCACAGTTTACTTAGGTGTAAATTTCTGAGGATTTTCACATGCCCATATAATTCAAAGGTTATTTGAAGCCAGTTCAGGACTTGAAAAGCATCTGGAAAGGTGTGAGAAGGAGCTGATGCTGGAGAAGTCTGCTGAATGCCAGGCAAGGTGCCTGCAAAAAGTAGGAGTGGGAATGCCTATGCTGCAGTAGGAACTGGGAGCAGCTTGAGCTCTCCTCGTTTGGCTTTCCACCCCTTTGCCTCACTTGACCATGTGTGGCTTGGAGTATCCAGAGTTACTGTGGATTCTCTCTCAACAAAATGCTTGTTCTGTCAGGTGGGGTTTGTGTTGTTGTGTTACTGTGCAGTTAATTTAGCATTGAAGTAGTATTCTAAGGTAAGGTATTTCTTATTATGAAGTTGCTGTAATTCATATTATGAGAGTGAACATTTATTGCTGCTTACTCACAATATAGTAACTAAGATGTCACTTTCATTTCTAAGTACAGACTGTCGTATTTCATGGCACAGTAAATTTTTCCTTTTCAATGAGTGATTCCAATAAGTGCATTTGACAAGCATGATTCTAGTAAATAATGCAGTCTGTGGTATTAACTATCTACATTTTTATAGTGCCATTTTAAATGGACTCTCCAAAATTAGCTCGTCTTCTCTAGAGTCCATATAGGTGAAAGTACTCAGTTTCAAGTTAAGCAGAAAGGAAATAATCAGTCTTGCATTCCACAGTCCTTCTTCAATTTGTTTTTTTCACTTGGATACAGGAAGAATAAAAGCAAAGGGCATTTGTTATCTAGCAAAACTCAGAAGCTATTTCACGTGAAAACATAATGAGTGTGACAGGCTACAAATAGCACTGAACATGAATCTTTTACAGAAGAAAGGAGAAATGTCCTTTGGTATATTTACTTCAATCAACCCTAATAAGCCTTGTTTTATGTGTTTTATGCATCCGCCATCATAATTATAAATCCTTGACATTTTAGCACTAGCATTTATATCTGCCAGGGAAGCTACCCGAAGTCAGCCCTCAAGGAATGTCTGTATTGTACTATGGATCTCCATAACAGCTCTCAAGTAGTTACTAAGTGGTTTAAAAAATTACGTCTCAGTCATGCTTGAAGTGCTCATCAAATTTTGCCACAAATATCAGTGTTAAGTACCCAATCAGCTGCATTGTTTGAAGTACAGTCACATGTGCCCACGGAGGAATAGGTTGGACAGGAAGAAGAATTATATAAGGGCTTATCAATCAGGTAATTTTTTTTTTTCCATGACCTTTCAAAAACTCCTTTCCCTTCTTCCTGAAAGAGCTGGGTCTTGAGCTGGGCCTGGCAGCTGCTAGGCATGCTGCTTCTCTTCCTATTTAATATTTTCGTGATATTCTTAGAAAATTTTCAGAGCAGAGGCTACCAGTGTTTGTATATGTGCAGTAGGATTTTGTTCTTGGCTGCTTTTGGACAGTACCAAAAAAATCTGAATAACAAGGATAAGAAAAGTGTCAGGTGGTCTTTGGGAAGATACTTTGGTGTATGTCGTTTTGGCATGTAGGTAAACAAGATGAGCTAATCACCATAGCTTTCATGTAATATATCTGTAATTTGTTTTCATATGTAGGTGTGAAGGAAGGATTGCCATATGGTGTGTATATTGGTATTTTTCCTTGACAGCCTTTATTTTAAGTTTAAGGAATTCCAAAGCATACTATTATGTAAGAATACCATTTGAAGCACTCATCAGTATATACCAAAAGAATATACCTTGAAAGAATGTTGAAGAAATGTTGTAGAGCTCCAGGAAAGTTTTAAATTGAAAAATTAAATAACACTTTCATCCTTTTTGAGATACCCTAATTACCTTAGTTCTGTCTGTGTTGCACTGTTACCAGTCTTTCGTCTTTTAACCATTTGAGCAGGATTCTTTCACAAGTAATATATAAAATCTGATTTTACATTAATTGGTTTGTGGAGTTCCGAAGCAACTTTCACAGTGTCTTTGTGAAGGTTTTTTGTGGTGTTTTTTTTTTTTTTTTGGTTCAACATATGGTACACTTTACTCTCAGTCTTCTTGCCTCAATGTAAAGACTTCTTGTCCCCCCGTGGGCAGAAGTTAAACGTGTAACTCATGCCTATAGAAGAGTTTCTGTTAGGAAGATAAATTGCAGAAATGTCCCTGCTGTTGTTCATGCTTGGTGACACATATGTGCACAGTGCTCTGGGGTGCTCTCCTGGGAGCAGGGGCACAGACATCGGTCCAGCTTTGTTAAATATCACTAGATCATGGATAGTGGTAGTCTAAGGAAATGTTAACTCAGTGATGTCTTGACAGAAGTTTGCTTTGTGTGGTTCACAGAGCTGAATCAGCTGACAATGAGGAGTTGCTTTTCTTCTTGATTTAGTTCCCTGAACTGACTCTCTCTGGGTCTAGCAAGTGTAGCGCTCGTGGCTGGGGAAGAGGAAAGTCACCCTACAGTGGCCTCAAATAGATGGCAGATTTTGAACTTGAGATGGGTTGGTGCAAACTGCTGGCTAGAGAGGTACCCTTGCCCTTACCTTGTGTTGCTGCTGGTGCTTTAGTGTCTTAGATAGTTGGAGTAAAGAACTGACCTTGCCAAACTACTGAAAGAAAGGAAGGGTGGAAAAAAAAAGAAAAAGAGAAAAGGATCTCTTGATCTCTTTTCTCTTTTTGCATTGGTTGTATGTAGGTTGCTGTCAACTGCAGCCTTTTTCCATCTGTTGTCATAGGTGCAAATACCTGGGCAGAATTGAAGTTCTGATCTTTTAAATTATTTTTAAACGTTATTTTGAACATTGCTGTGTTCTGGTATCAGTGTGTCACATATAGAGGCAGTGTGTATCTTTGTATCTCTTTGTTATGTAGGTGTAGGGATAAATGCAAGATCAGTCCTACAGATCCCAAACAGAGGGACCAGAGAACAAGGTCGTGTGGTGCTTTGGTGAACATCAGTTTCTGCTGTAGCTTAAGCCATCACTTCTCCTTATGTCATGAAGCTTGATCAAATTGTCACTGAGCTTTTCATTCACTCCTTCTAACAGCTCTTTGTTAAAATTCAGGTGCTTTCTGTGTAAAGTCATTTACTAATGGACCCAAAAAAGGAGAGTATTTTAGCCACATTATTTTATGACCAATTGGTAACCACTCCCACAGGAGCACTGGCCATCAAAAGTAAAGATATGGTTAAAAAAAGTCTTTTTTTTTTAAATGGGCTTTAAAATCATGGACAGAGAGTAGCTGAACAGGAAACAAACATGTCTGGAATAAACCCCCAATTTTACTGCCTCCAGTTGTCCCTAAGTGAGAGAAGAATCTAGATAAAGTGAATGTGGAAAAAAAAATTAAGAGGAAAAATTTCCATCCAACGTGAATGAAAAATTTAGTAGAAGTTGAGCATTTAATTGCTTTTTGTATTTTTGAATGTATTATTTAAGCTGTTGAAAATTGTATCTTTTCAATCATGTACCAATGCTAGCCTATGACTGAGAGCTTCTCTTAGTGATTTTATCCTGACAGTAATTGAAAGCTGATTAATTTAATTGCAAACAAGCTTGTATTTTGTCATTTCTTCCTTAGTACTTTGTGTACATACCTCGTGTTCGGGGTCAGAAAGGAAATAGTGTTGTCTATTTTCTAATTCAGTACAGAAAAGCTAGTAAAATATACAGGTTTTAACCTTATTAACAGTAATCTAGTTGTCAAAAATGTAGTTTGGAGAGAAATAATTATGAACCCTTTTATTTAAAATGGTGTATAGGGCAGTGTAAAGTCGGCTGTTCATGACTCAAACAAGTGCCTTAAACATCTTTACCTTTGAACAAATAGCAGTGATTTTTCTTTAGAATTCTGGAACTCCATGAAGTTTTGATTGTTTAATTAAGCCTAATTAGCAATTACTGAAACAAAACTGTTGCAATATTCATTTGGAAGGATTTCTTTTGCTGCCTCTTGTGTGTGTGTGCTGTCTCTCCCAGTGCCCAGGGAGGCACAGCTGCAGTATGTGCCCTTCACCCTTTGCTTGATCTTGATCGAAGGAGTGTGTTTGGGAATGTAGTCACATAATTTGAACGTAATCTTGTTTTACTTTTCTGCAGGCTTTGCAATTGAAGTATCAGTAAAGTATTGGAAGAACTGTGCCATAGGGCAGCACACAAAATTAAAATTCGGCTGTATCACAGTGCCTTGTAACACGATAGCACCAAAAATGCTAATAAAATGGAAGTGTTCATTATTGCTGCCTTGTGTTGTGACTGTCAGTATTGGTAGATAGAGTTAAGTAATCAAAATGATGAAGTACTGAATTTTGGTAATTTATGGATTTTTCAGGTAACTGGTAGGATGGTAATAGAGATTGCAATAATAATAATAATGGTTGTAGAACCATTTCACCTATATAGAAATACATACGTATCTTTCACAATAAATATTCATGTTCTTCAAATAACCTTTAATAAAGGAGACATCTGACTACAGCAAGTGTACAAAATTGTACAATTTACGCAGTTTACAAATGTCTATAGTAATATCTTGATGTGTTAAAAAAACCCCCAATCAGCTGACCTACTGAATTCTCAGTATTTGTAAATATTGAACTGATAAAGAATAAACTAGTGTTGCAAACAGTGGTGTTGTTTTATTGATATAGTTGTGGAGATTTCTTAATGTGTCCTGAAATTCTTTTCAATCAGAAGAGTTTGGCAATCTGTTCCAATTAAAGAATTTTCCATATTGGAAATGAGAAGTCAATTATGAGAATTATTTTTGAGTAGTTAATTTATATAACCTTAATTGTATTAATTCCCTTTGAAAGGCTGAAGCAGATATTTACAATACTTTGATTAATTAGCAGTGTATTTGTGTTAGAATTGCTACTGATAAGATTCTGCTGCAACTGTGGTCCTGAGGAGTTCTCCCCCAAATAAACATTTTAGAAAACAAATGGCTGTTTATTTCACTGGAGAGGAAAGGCATCACATCTTTGCTACCTCCACAGGCAGTACTGTAGCATCTCCTTTCCACATTCTGTAAAAAATGGGAGTTTAACTCTAGATCATGTTACTTAATTAGTGGTGTGTTCCATACTGTAAAGAAATAGATTTTCCTTGGTTTTTTTAATCTGTCAAAATAGTGCCTGAGTGTAGACTAGGGAACTGTGGATTTCCCTCAGAAGTCACTCACAGAATGTCAGCAGTAAGAGGCTTCCCGTTTTCAGGCAGGTGTTGGGCCTGTGTGGTCTAGGTCAGGTGGAGTCTTCTTCCAGCTGTTTGTCAGGCTGTACCGTAGGTGTTGGCTAGCAACTGTGCCCTGTCTGCTCCGGCTTGGAGTGTGGAAATGGAGTGCTGGTGTGGGCACAGCTGGGAAGGGGAGTAGTGTTGTCTTCTCTTCTCATGCCTCTGCTGCAGGAATTGGGCGGAGGGAAGCCAGCACGTCTCCATCTGCTGAACCTTCTTGGTTGCTCAGTGTGAGATGCGGGTACATCAAGGTGCAGAGCTGACAGAAGCATTGGCTCACTTGTAACCCGTCTGTATAGGGATGAGATCTGGTGGCTTTATCCGCACTCGGGCACTGTGATTTCTGCCCCTCAACCTGCCTGAACCCAGCTCAGTTCTGAGCAGGTGTCAAGGCATGTGTTTGACTTGTAACTTCAGCTCCGGGGCAGTGTCACCCAGTGCTAGGGCACGTGCTTTAGGGACCCTCAGCGACATGAGGATATTGCCATTGCAATAGAAACTTTATTTTAACCTGGGCCCTCCACAGGTTGGGTGGGCACCACCAATGCCCTTGGCCTGGTGCAGGACAGGGCCTTTGAATGCGGGACTCCCTCAGCCCTCAGGGGCAGTGCCTGCCCTGAACTGAGGGCCTTTCAAAAGGAGCCATGGGGATGTGGTTACCAGCCCCGGGGGAAGTGACAGGTGACCATGGTGAGGAGCAGGCGCAGCCTTGTCAGGAATGCAGGGAACTGGCTGTGGTGTGGCCATGGTGCAGTTGGCCTCTAGGGGCTGGCAGGTGGGTAAGGCGCCGTATCTGTGAGCGGTGTCTGGAGTCTGTGACCTGACTTACCTGTTAAAATAGTTTTGTTTCATTTCTGCACAAGATTCATTTGAACATCAGGGGACTGAGGTGTGGTGCTTAGAAGCCACAGTATGCGATAGTGTCATAATGTACGTGAGCCTGTGAGAGAATCTCTGGCTGCTGCCCTGGTCTCTGCCTGTGACCAGTGGAAAATACTTGTAGAGAGCACCCAGAAGTAGGGTAATTATAGCATCAGTTTATCCTGGTTTGCCCTTCTGGTTTATACTACTACATGTTTTGGAGGTTTCTGAGACTGAGGTAGTGCTTGTACCTATCCATTTTCTTGTTGGTGTTTTCCATCACTTTGTCTAATTATTTTTTAATCAATTCTTGCTTTTCACCTCTGCAATGTCCTGGGGCAGTAAGTGTAGAATATTCCGAAGTAATACAGCATTTAATATTCTACAGTGCAAAACCAAGGGGAAACTCATCTTGGTCTAGTTGAGGAATTCAGTTGTTCCCATCAAATCACAACCAAGTTTCATTTATTCCATTCTACATTGTGGATGCTCAAATGAACTTTGTATCCTGCTAAAATGCTTTCAGTGCCACAGTCCTACACAATCTCCAATTTCCTCTTCATCAGTAACAGCCTCCTTCTTAGAAATTAAATTTCCATGGTGAAAGTGAGACTGAGAAAGCAAATCTTTTGGTGTACAATGGTTGTGGAACTTACTGAATCAGGATGAACTTCCATAATATCAGGAATATGAATAGTCATTTTAGAAACAAATGAAAGATACTATAGGACGGGGGTTAGGTTTTGTTTCTTCTTCTAGGTACTGGAGAAGATTGCTGTGATCTGTATCGTGTCTGGATATCAGTCAGCCTTTTTGGCTCTCTGTAATTTTGGGACATAAAGGAATGCAGTGTGAACACTTGAAATGTTATGCAGGAATAAGGTACAAAGAGACTTGTCCTTGTTACTGGAGTTAATCTTTTCTGTATACTGTGGACAAGTAAAAACCGAATTGTGTGTTGTAAAACCTTAGTTGTATGGCCATGGAAAGGAAATAGGCTTCACATGGAAAAAGAGAGCAAGTTTTCTACCTAATTTTTTTAAGGGTTTTGTGTGTCTCTGAAGTGTGCTTTGGTAAATATGAGCTGACACATTTCTAGCAACCAAATTATAAATGAGTGGAAGACCTGAAAATGTCAGTTTCTTCCTTTTAGAAGCACTTCAGGATTTTTTTTTCCTTTTCTTTCATACATTCGTTTTTTCCCTTGGGCAAATGAGTTTGTTTAAACGTTTGTTTCAGTATACTGTTTTTCATATATATATATATATATATAAAATTGTATATTGTATAATTGTTGACACTTCTTGGAAGTGTCAGAGGAGATTTGATGTACTAATACTTTTATAAGAGAGAGCGTATGCATGCCTTAACACAGAGAGAGGTAAAAAGTAGTAAATCAATCCTTTAAGCTTGTTTCTGTGTATATCTTGACGTTGCCTAACCAGTTGTGCGTGTTGTGGTATTTTTCACAATTAGCTGGGAAAAACATTAGGATAATCTGAGGGAGTTCAGAAAAAGTGAAATAAATGAGCACCTTAGGCAAAGTGTTTGCCATTTAAGTGGCACAAGGACTATGTCATGTCAGGTGGTGGGGTAGGGAAAACATTTGAACTGCTGCTCTTACCTCCTCTGCTTTTGGAGAGGACTCTGGGGTGCGAAGCATCCTGTTGGTTGAGAACATCATGTCTTCTATTTCATTTTGATCGTATTTTGGTTTGTTTCCCCAGACCTATAACATGCTTAACTGTTTTCCTGAAACTTTAATACAATTTACACCCAGCCACATGTGTGAGTCACTTCTTGATGAGGCTGCATAACCACTGTCTGATCCCTTTATATTAGTAGGGGGCAAAAGCATGATCTTTGTGAAAGGCCAGGTTATCAGAGGCAAAAAATAATGATTCTGGTGCTTTTTATGATTTTCATGTCCTCATTGCTGTGACCTTGGACAGCAGACTTTAGAGCCTGTTGCTGCTTTTACTGTTGGCCTTCCCGAGTGCCTGAAGTGGTGGAAGAGGCAGTGACTGAGAGAGAGTTTTCAGAAAATGTGTTCTTGATACATGCAGGGCAGGATGGGAGGAAGGAATAGATGCGTGGTGGGTAGAGAGGTGCTGGGGGTATGTGCAGTACTGGACCAAGAAACTTCCATCCTTACAGAGACATAGGTTGGACAGCTAGGGAGCCCTCATGCTCTGTCATTGTGCTGGATGTATCTTGTCCTTGGAATGTAGTTATTATGTTCTTACAAATACAACATGCATCTGCTTACTCAGTGCAGCTTCTGTGGTTGTGTTACCTTTGTGCAGCATGTCAGTCAGTAGCACTAAAAGTTTTTAGACTAATAACACCCTCTACCCCCAAGAATTAAATGCTGTTTCGTGGTTTTTAAACATGTTCATCTTTAAGTGTTTTGAAATCATATAAAATGCTCACTAATTGGTAGCGTGCTAACTCTGAGAAATGTGTGTCAGCACAGGGCAGTGCTGAAGCATACACTTAAGTCATATTGAAGTCAATGTATCTAAACACAAATGTATGTGCTTTCTGGGATCTGTATGTTTGTTGTTAGCTGTTCTGAAATTAGATCATTATTTTTGTACTTTAAAGGAAGTGTAAGTTTTATTTTTTTAAAAAAAATGGAGTTTGGAAATACTTTAAATATACAAACTGCATTATCTTTTGTTTTGATAGCTGATTGCTGTTTATGATGAGCAAGAAACTCCCCGTAAGACTGATGGCACCAATGGCAATTTGACAGACAGAAATAGCCCAGACTCCTTTGAGACAGAGGTAGCAACTCAGCTGGCTGCCTTTCAGCCCATTGGTGAGATTGAAGTGACTCCTTCTGCCCTAAAACTGGGTATGTATATCTTGTATGGTGTTTACTTTCCTTTTTTCTGTGTATGTCTGTAATCTGATTTTATATATTTAAGGATTTATTTCTTTTTAGCATCCCGTTGTTTGCCTTGCACTTCAATGAGGGGCCTTGAGGGGATGCTGTATGGGGAGTCTCTGAGGTCACTTGCTCTGTTCAGCCTGGAGAAGGGGAGTCTGAGGGAGACCTCCTTGTGGTCTAAAGCTCTCTTTGAGGAGGGCTGAACACCAATCTCTCTGGTGACCAGTGACAGGACCCAAGGGAATGACATGAACCTGAGTCAGGGGAGGCTTAGTTTGGATATTAAAAAAAGGGTCTTCACCCAGAGGGTGACTGGGAACTGCAACAGGCTCCCCAGCACCAAGCCTGACAGAGTTGAAGCAGCATTTGGAGAACCCTCTTTGGCACATGGTGTGACTCTTGGGGATGTCCTGTGCACAGCCAGGAGTTGCTGGCAATCCATTGTAGTATTCTGGGAGCACACAAGATGAAAGCTTTGCTAAGTATTTTCAAATAACACAGTAATTGAAAAAAAAAACAGATTTTTTTTTTTAAGAACCTGGGTTCAATGAATGTAAAATTGCTGAGTGCAAATGCTTTTACCAGGTATCTGAGCTAGTGCCCTGTTTTGGGTGTGGGAGGTGCCAAGGGGGATATGCTAGTTGCAAACAGTTCAGCTCTTTGCCTTTGAAGAAGTTGCATAACTGGGTCTGTTTGCCTTTCTGACTTTCAAGTGAGCAGACTGTGATTAGGAAAGGCTGCTGCTTAATTCCCTCTTACATCAGAGGTTACTACATGAACTGCTGCAACTCTGGTGCCCTGTGTTGTTTAAATGTGCCTGGATGGCCAGGAGTTCAGACTGGTTTCCAACTATAAAGAGCTGGAGTCTTGTATGTTGTACACAAAGCAGTTTGAAATACTTTCTTGTATTTAGAGTAGGCTGAGCTGTCACCTAAGTACTAGATACAGAAGCTTTCAGAACAAGATTGAAGGTGAATGCTCTGTCTGCCTGCAAAGCAAATGAATAATGCTCAGGAGAGCCTGCTCTGCATCCCACCAGAGCCCAGCGCCCAGCTCACCCCGTGTTGCCGAGTGCTGCTGGCAGTCTCCAAATGCTGTGCAATAAAATCTGAGTGTAAGCAGCTGGAGGAAGGATAGAAGTGCTGTCTCTAGTTGTGCTACTCTCGTAGAGTAGTCTGATTACAACTTCAGAAGTGGAATGTTCACTTGTCTATTTTAATTATATTTTTAAAGGAAAAGGCTAATTAACAAAAGCAGTGAACTAAAATAAAATTTCAACTAAAGTTCACTGGATGAAGCTGTGTAACTTAACTTCTAATAGAAGTCTGTGCTCGTTTTTGTGCCTGCTGTAGAAAATACTACATGAGAATTTTTAGTGTAAAAATGACTCTAAATTAGAAATGAGAAAACTGCATGAGGATTTTTAGAGTAAAATTTGTGTTGTTGGGTCATATTTTCTATATTCTAGAATAGAAAAATCATTTTCCATATTTAATGACACACAGGAATGTCTCATAAGTAAAAATCTTGAGACAAGACTTATTATTGATATAACTTGTATGTATTTGTCTGGTTTTTGGTAAGCATGAGATATGGAACAGCTTGTAGCTCAAGGTTTGGTGGTTAGAAGTTTTGCCACTTCATTTGTTGCATATTTTTATATTGCACTTACCACGTTTTAGCATGTTTCAGAAAGTAGCAATTGTTCTCCAAATACCTCTGAGTACTATTAAAAAAAAAAAAAAAAAAAGGTGTTTTGTCTAGCATACTGTTGTTATGTAAGTTGAGGGTTGGAGAGGGGAGTACTTCAGCCTCGCACAATTTTATGTAAAGCAGTTAAGTGCTCGAGCTCTTGAGTTCATCAGTAAGCTACCACATAGTTAATTTCCTAGTATTTATGAAATCCTACTCTAGAGTGTAAAGGAGATGAAATATAATGTGGGAAGAGCAGTCAGGATTCTATTTTGTTTTCAGTGCAGTAGCAACATATTTGAAGTTTAAAATGGTGCTTGCTTCTTAAAAGAAGAGATTGTAAATGTGGTGGGTTTGTCTCATAAGTTCCGCTTCAAATTGGTTTCTTTTACAAGGTAAGTGAAAGTTTTTCTACCTGTTAGTCCTATAACTCAGTTTGTACTCTGAAATGTAATTGTTTTCTCTTCTGGATTTTACATCAGGGTTTACAATTCTTTGGACTTAATTTTTGCCCTTGTCTTTCGTGTACAAGTCCCTGGTCCTTAAATTATGTGGCTATTTCCATTAGAGGCAAATTGAAAAGTAAATGAAGAAATAGAAGGACAATTTGGTGGCATCAATATCATTGATGCATGAACCACAGTAGTCTGGCTTCCTGTCTAATTATTGAATTGACTCCCACTTCTAGCAGAAATAAATAATACTAATTTATAAAGCTGTTTTTATTTTGGGAGCAAGGATGTGATTGAATATATACGTAGGAAAAAGGTGTTGCTTTCCATAGTAGAGCTGTGCTTCAAGAACTGACATGTGCTTACCTTTCTGAGAACTTTTCCAGACTGCTTTTAGGAAGGAAATGCAGGGAATTCATTGTTATATGAGTTGTCAGATTGTGGAACAATTTTTCCTGTTAATTTCTGTTGGATGTTTTATAATTTATGAAATCAGATCCATGGTTTTATGTAGAAACAATGTCTGGTTAATGATCTGCTTGTGGAATACTTAGTGCTTGGTGCTTAATAAGCACGTGAAACTAAACACTGCTCTTGTCAGACGTGAGAGAATTGGCACTGGCTTAGAAAAGACACATGAGATACTGCCTTAAAACCTTTCTGTCTTTTATAAATTGTGTATTTGATCTAGTTAAGTGAATTGTATGTTATACCCAATCTTAAAGCCCTTCATGTTCAGATAGAGATGGCAACAATTTTTTTTTAATTTTTTGGGTTTTTTTTTGTATGGTTACTTTTTTGAGGGTGTTTTTCTGGTTGGTATTCTGGAATACTGATCAGCTTCACTGTCTGAAAGAATAGACTTTCCATGACGTAGTTGGTTACCCTTTATTTTCACCTTTATCACCTGTAGCTCTGAAAGTGAACCAGAATAAAAACAATCTTGTATTTGACTGAAAAGCTAAAATAACCTTATATTTTACATTGCTTTCACATCTTGGCAAAATTTTAGAGCAAATTTAATTTAATTTACTTGATATCAAATTACTTTCTTAGTATATATCTCCTTAAAACAGTTCAGGAAACTATTCAGCTATTTGTTTTCTTTACCCTGAAATAAACACTGCTCTACTTTTAAAGCTAACTCTGTTCCTAAACAGGTGCAATTTTGGGTTCTTATATTTAATTTAAGGAAATTTCAGGAAGACTTCAAGTGTTTGTGGACATGGTATCTTCTGTGTCCATAACATGAGGTGAGGTGCAAACAGATTGAAGTGCCTCCCTCCTTGCCCCACAGCACTGGATTATTAGGTGCTGTTCCTGACAGTGTCTTTTAATAGTGAAAAACCAAAAATTCAAATTTGTCAGAATCCGTGCTTGAGTGAAGAAAACATTTCATGCTACAATACAAATGGTAATAAGACACCTGCTAAGATATATTACAAAATTTAGAGAAGCACACAACTGTTTAATGTGTTCAGGCAGCTGTTTGAAATAGGGAAGAAATTGATCTACTGATTTGTTATTTTTGTGGATACGAGAGCATTGAGACACAGTTGCTAAGATGGCAGCAGAGCTTGTCTTGTGTAACTGTTTCTCATGAGCAGAATTTCCCGGAGTACAATAATGATGTGGCCATGACAACAGTTTTCAAAGAATGATACAGGCAACTAAAGGCTGAAATAGCTGATGTACATTTGAAAAATTTATTGGAGGTAAACTTCAACATCTCTAACCCCAAATACCGCTGTAAATCCTTTATTGCCTTTTTCTTTTTGTACCATGTTCCTTAATTATAAAACTGTGTATAGATAAAACCCTGCAATGAACAGTGAAATCACAGTATGTTGAGTACATAGTTAGCTACGTGAGTTCAGCCTATGGTGAATGTAAGGTTACACATATCCCAGGGAAAGAGTTTATGACCCTCATAAACCATCTTGTAATCTTCTGTGCACCTGTAAGCGTGCCAGTAGCACTCCTGTTTTCCTTTTGCACCTAATAGTTTACTGTTGTTTTCTGGTGGTTTTCCCCACATGGTAGTTCATGGAACAGGAAAGGGGGAGTTATTTTCATTATGTCAATTTGTTTTTTCCTTTTCAGTCCATATGGGCAGGAAGGAGAGAGCACTAATTTATTTATAGAGAATCTGTTTTATGGACAAGTCACTCGAGCTGGAAATGCCTTCATGATTGGCTCAGTGTTTTGTTTGCTTCATTTGGTAAATGATGGTTGAGTGCACACAAACTTAGTTGTTGCTTTTCTCTTGCTGATCTCCTTGGTGTTAAGTGGTCAGGATTTTGCCTGGAAGAACACAAGCAGTATTCAGAGACAGTTGTTGCTTTTGAATACTCAGGGAGGGAAAAAAGAAAGGTATAAAGTAGGCATCTCCATGATTTTTTTTTTGTCTGTTGTTTTATTTACTCTTTTTCCCTTTAGCTGGGAATTGGTTTGAAGAATCCTGAAGTGGTTTTTCGAGTGTAGTCTGGAAGCACAGACAATTAGATTACTTTGATGGCTATTACAATGAAATCAGGCTCTTAGTGGATTGGTACCTTTACTAGTGTAAAGTAGTAACTTCATTTAAAGTTTAGATTAGATAAAGAAATAATTCCTTGTAACAGTTATTGATAGGTTAAAAAATTCTCCTGTAAACTACAGGAATTTAACTCCTGGAAGCTTTCACTGTTCAGTAGAGCAAATGTCTTGGTTTTCCCATTGAAAAGTCTTACTTCGGTATTTCAAATTTTGCATAACTTTGTTTTATAGCAAATCTCGAGATTTTCTCCTTTTATATGTACATGTCTCCACATCTGATCAGTGTTCTAGGCAAGTGGAAGACTCAGTTGCAAATAATGATTGGAATGACTGATTATGGTCTCTCTCCTAAAATAAGCTTATGAATGGTACTGGTAGTTGGAGCTCAAGCTACATGCAGGCACTTGTGGTTTTGAGCAGTCAGTTCTTTTGGTTCTGGACGTTTTATGTAGTGTCTTCTCAGTGAACATTTTTTCCCTGAAAACAGAGATTGTTGGGAATGATTCAACCCTCAGAAGGTCTAGTTAGTACAGGATAATAAGAGCAGTAGCCTAGAAGGTTTTGATTTTCCATTTTGATGCAATTGGTGGTGTTCTGGCAATGTCTTTTTGACATTTGGGAAAGGCTACTTTGCACTCTTGTAGAATTGCCTTGAATGTGCTTCAGACAGAAAATATATTCAATTAGTTTAATGTATTCCTGTGGTTTTGGGGTTTGTCTAGTTTAAATTGTGCTTCATGGGATTGTTTAAAGCACTTATTTACTTTGATTGGCCATATGTGTTTGGGTTGCTAAGTCAGTCAGCAGAGGTGCTTTCATTGGCAGTGTCTTAGTTAGAAGTCTAAGGGAATTGAAGGCAAGGTTTCTTCCAGGAGTTTTTGGAAGTTTCTGCCTTGATAGGCCTGACAGGGATTAAATTGTTACCTCCAGGGTACGGATGTTGACAATTTCTGTGTAACTTCAGAGCTCGGAAAGAATTTCTTTTCTTTCTCATCCTCTTTGAAGTGGAAGCATTGTAAGTAGGCTTGGGGGCATTTTAAACAACATATATTTGATTAGTCCTCTTTCAAGTTAGTGTTGAGATACTACAGATATGCAGACTGTGTTTTTAAATACAGAGGAAACCACGTTATTACGTATTCTTAAAATTTATGAAAACATATGATGGGAAACTATTAGTCTGATAAACCAAATGTTGCTAAATGCCTTGTACATAGCATGCAAGACTAAGTAGCAAAGACACTTCTTGCATAAAAGCCATCCTTTCCTTCTTAACCTTGCAACATCAGTTTATTGGCTGAGCATTCTCATGTTTGTCAGTGCATGGAGTGTACTGCATTCAAGTAACAATTCTCTCCTGTAAGATTCTGGGAAAAGTAACATTTTGAAATTGGTACATTTCAAAAGAAATACATTATAGAAGAACATGCTGTTTTCTGTGGTTTGAGGGAATACTGCTGATTTCCTTAAGGAATATGACTGTATTCTCTTTCACTGCGCTGGAGGGCTCCTCTCAGTAATGATATCAGGTGTTGTTCTCTGCTGTTTGCCATAGGTGTTGTGAGGATGACACTGTATTTGATAGATTTTTCTCCTCTGCGGCATCCAGTGTAATCTGCTTTAAAAGAATTGTGATGATCAATTCAAGTCTACTTGCATTTCTAAAACAAATGATTTCTGTTCTCAGGCAAGCTAAAGGTTTGAAGATAACTTTTCATTTTAGTCAGAGGGAAAGTCTGGTATATTTTGACCTCATGACTTAAGCTTGGTCTTATTTAGTTGTCCTTGATTCATGGAAATGGGTTTTGCTTTATCTTTGTATTGCAGCAAAAGAATACAGTAATGTTTTCGGTAAAGATGTATATAAAATTTCCATGTGTTTCTCTGTCTTTGAGCTGCCTGTTTACAGAACAAGCCAGTCTTTCCTTCCTTTCACTGCATCCAGGAATTTAGTGCTAGGGTAGGTAATAAATTTATGTGCATAGTTGGTTACCAAAGAATCTCTTCTTTTTTTAATAGCCCTTCTGTCTCTGATTTCCCCAAAGATTGTTTCTCATCAATTATTTTGCCTGTCTCTATTCCCTTTGTGCTTGGTTTAATATGCCTTACTTTAGAGCAACAGGGTTATCTTCATGAAAATATGTTAAGTAGAGAGAAAAATATTTTTCCATCACAAGTTAGACACTTTTCTGCAGTAGCTTTCTAGCTGAGATGTTGATTTCCAGCCTTTATTGCCTCAGGGAAGGTTTTGGGGAGGGTCATGAATGGGACTTAAAATTGTGGAACAAATTCCATTATAAAAGTCAGCAGTGCTTTTTGACACAGACTGTTTGATGTCAGTGCTTTTATTCAGATTTTGTCTGTTTTACAGATTTTGTGATGTTGCTGGTTTTGTTAGTATTTTTATATTATGATGCATAGCTGGTTTCAGAGGTAGTATCTTTTAAAAAGAACCAGACCTACCTGCTCAGCTGAATTTTGCAGCTGAACGTTTTGAAAAGCTGTAGTATGATGATATACTGCAAAACTGTAGTGCAGTCTCTGTCAGAACCCTCTAGTGTTGGGTAAGACAGAAGAGAGTGTGTCTGTTTGTTTATAATTCCCTACAGCACTCGTGGTGTATTAGCTCTGAGGCAATATGGCAAAATGTGTATTTCAGGTAGAAAATGAGCCTGCTAAGCCTGGCTGATTGATAGTTTGAAATTGTTCAAGTTAAAACAATTGGGACTTCAGCTGAAGGTCTCAAGGTAGTAGATCATGTTTTTTCCTTAAGAAACCAAACTAATACAGTTTTAATGCTTTTTTCTGTGTGGATTATTCACTAATGATTGTTTACTGTTGTCTTCCATATGAACGTGTTCCCATATACAGGTGAACACATCTTTATAAAAGTCATCATTAAAGGAGTTAGAAATAATCATTGAACCTTTCAGTTTACCCATTGGCATGAAGTTCTTTCTCACTGCTATTTGATTTATCCTTTCAAGAGCTTTAGTTGATAGTTCATTTTTTGTCTCTCTTCTTTCAAGTGCCACTTCAGATTGTGATTTTCTCACAACAGGTATCTAGAATATCAGCCAATCAAAATGTGCAGTTATGTATTCACTTACTGCACCTGAACATAGTTTCCAAAAGGTGCACCTTCCTCCCAATACGTTGCACAATTTTCCCATCGACACACTGGCTGTGGATTTATGTTTTGCTGTCTTTGTAAATCATTACTTCATTAGAGGGAGGTCTGTTTACTGTAGACACTGAGTAAAAGAAAGAAACACTATGTTCACTGGATATGTAAATCCTGCAGAGTATTTTGATCATCTCAACCCTCCCACAAAAAGGGACAAATAACACTCTGTGATTGAGTCCTTTTTAAAGTTTCCTCTAGCAATAATAATCTTAGCATTTTAACTATTGAGACAGATCAATAAGAAGTTATTACTCAATTTCCTCACCATATAAAAACTCAAGTATCAAACACAACTATTGTTCAACAAGTTACAAAGCAAAACAACCCTAAGCTGATTTTCTCATGAAGCATTCCACTAAATCATAAAATTTGATGTAACACACCAAAAATTGAGGAGTTATAATAGAATTAGACCAATTCACAGGAGGTGGCTCATCAATGTCTTGAAATATGGTTGTCTAGATGCCACACAGATTTGGAAATACTTCAAAGGTTATTTTTTGCAACTCTCCTAGGCTTTCTCCCTGAGTCTTTGCTACCACTGTTAGATTCAGGATACTGCATGAGGTGGACCCAGTATAGCTGCTCTTATGCTTTTATTCCTTACAGCCTCACAGGAAGTTTCAGGTTCAGGAGGTTTCACTACTTTATCTTTTAAAATTGTCAGGAGCAAGTTTGAAATTTAAGACTAAAACTAATTTACCATTACCAGGATAGAAAATAATGTCTACAAGAGTAAGACATCTCTTTTTGCGGAAACATCAAAACAGAAAAGGTTCTTAATTTAAATATTTAATTAAATATAGGGTCATATTTAATTATTATAGAAATATATACTAATGCTGTAACTTGTGATCATCCTTTAAAATACCATTGAAATACTCAAAAAGATTACTTTGCAACTCTACTACTTGCAGTAAAATGCTGCCGAAGTGATATTCAAGCTGTACCGTTTAGCTGCCAAAGTTTTAAAGAAAATTAAATCATTGAACTGTGGAAAAGTGACTGCATAAGCACCTGTAACTGATGTTAGCTGAAGTGCTAAACCAGCTTTTGGCAGCATGGCCTCTTTTGCAGGTGCACAGAATATTTTCTTTGTGTCAGTTTATTCAACTAGTACAGTTCATTAAGTATTTCATTCGAAGTTGAGAAATGGGCTGGGAATTGAAATAGAAGAAATACTTATTTTCACCTTTCAATCTATGAATAAAAATAAGGTGTGAGAGTCTAAGATCTATTAGTTTTTAAATCTTATAGGATATATTACCCTACAATGATTTATTTAAATTCAGTAACTACAGGTAATATGCTGCTTAAAAACCCAATGTGTTTAATAAGATGAATACTTCTTGCTGTGTTCAGCAAGTTGGATGACTGAGACAACTTGTGTTTTAAGTATATCTGGACTTCAGTTTCTTTTGACATCTGAATGCCATTTGAAGGATATTAAACTTTAAAAAATAACCAACCAAAGCAAAAACCCAAACAAAACCCCCAAACTCCCACCCCCCCAAACAAGCAATCAAACCCAAAGCAAAACCCCTCTGTATGTGTGTAGGGCAATTCTAATGTAGAAGAATTTTTTTTTTCCCCCAGAAAAGAATAATTGAAAAACATAAGATGTTTGAAGTGGCTGTAATTTTTAATCTTGTGTCTAAAGATGTAAATTGGAGGATGTAGATCAGTCAGTAGATGGAAGATAGTGATTCATGAAGATGCTTCACTTGTACAAGAATAGGAGAAGGCCTGGCCCGTATTGGAAAGTGCTGAATCTTTTACGTATAGCCAACGTGTTTTCACAAAACTCCTGACCAGTCTGCCCAGCAAGGGAAGGAGTTGCGCATTTTGCTTGAGTTTGAGTTGGAAGGGGAAAAAAAAAATCACAACTGGCTGTTGTGAGCTGGTTGATCCTTGCTCTAGGACTCTGCTGTAGCTCCTTTCCCCTACCCAGTCTCTTCCACGTGATGCCTGTAGCCAGGATCCTTTGGATCAAAGTGTTCCCTGGACTCTGGTAAGTCTATGTGTTCCCTGTCTGTCCGATGAGCTGAAAATAGGAGCACTGTGTTGATAGAGGTGAGAAGATCCTGAAATTACTTGGTATCTGGCATGTGTTATGACCTTAAGTGCAAGAAAAGAATACCTGGTTAAGATCAAAACTCAAGTACTGTCCTTCAGCTGGAAAGTCTTTTGAAAAAAATGTTTAAATGGGAAGAAAGTACCAGCATTATTTGTACAACCTCTGTAGATGGATACATGTCCTAGTGCCTTGAGAAATGATTAACTTCTTATTGTATGGATGTGGGTTTTGATCCTGAGAACAGGATTTTTACGATTGAAATAACGTGTAGGTGATTCTTACACGTCCGTCTCTGAAACTGTAAAAGCTGTAAACGTAAACATTCCATAGGTTTTTCATTAGGCCCTGTTAACACCAAAGAAATTTCATTTTGGTCATAAAAACTGAGAGAACAGTTCTTGTGCTTCATAACTGAAACCTGACTTAATACATTATAGCACATGCAAACAGAGAAAATAATTATTTTGAAATAACTGGCGCTGAAAATCATCATCCCAAAACAATGTCTGTTTAAAGCCATTACTGAGTTTTACTTGTAGGCCATTGCTTTTATTTTTCTTTTTAAGAAAAATTACACCTTGTTTGGAGTGATAAGGAAGTACTTTGTTCTGTGCTGGGTTGATATGTAAAAGACAGCACTTTCTGGAACTGGGTTTTGACCTGTTTGTAGATTTAAGTCAATTGTCTTAACTGTTACACCATCCTAGTTCATTTATCTTCTATCCGTGGGAATTTAAGAAGTGCGTTGTGCATTTTGGGAAGAACAGGTGGCTGTAGATTTGAAATTGTATTGGTAGGTGCCATTATAAGAATATGAGTTAACTTTAAACTAGAAGTCACATCATCATAGCGCTGCATATTTAAAAAAATAAAAGAAGCTGTACAGTACTATTACAAGGGAGAACATTCAAGCTCGTGTCAGCTACATTTGAAGTACATGGCAGAACCATTACATGATGCCTCAGGTGGTGGTAAGCAGTATATCTGAGAGTGACCAAATTTACGCATATTGATTGCTTAGTGCTCTCAAAAGTGCTGACTGGAAGAACTGTATGCCTGTTAACATGAAAATTGCCTGTTAAAAAGAAGAAAAATAGGCACATATATTAATCTTTTATGTATTTAAATATAAATTAAAATCTTGCTTGTAACTTTGTTTCCAGGGCCTGATCTGTTTCATGGCAAGATCAGTTTAAAAGCAATTTTGGCTTCTCGATATAATTGGTAGTTGTTTATTTTGTGTCTGTTCAGAGCTCTTCTAGCCAAGAATTGTCCATGCTGAAGTGAAATTTTACATTTGTGTGTGTATGCATGTAGTATTTAGGTGTTTGGTTTCAACTGACTTGAAATGTTGTGATTTGCTCAGAAGGAGCTCTGAAAAAAATGTTTGGATGCATCTGCAGGTAAAAAAATAATTTGTCTGTCTGTCCAGGCAGGTGTAATTTGGAAGCAGGCAGCAGAGTAATTACTATTGGTATGGCCTTCAGCAGCTGACAGTTTGATACACACTTGATGGACAGCTCTTTCCCCATCATAATCAGCATTTTTGTATTCAGGAGCAGAATTTTAAATTATGACTTTAACTGCGTAGGTGATGTATTGTAAATCTCTTTCTACCCACTTAGAGTATTCTGTCCAAGTGTATCTTTAGTTCTGCTCTAGAATAATTCTTCCCCGTTACCTAGAAAAGCAAACCAACCAACCAACCTACCTCACAGTATGTTGGTTGTCAGTGATGCAGTAGCACAACAATATACTTGTGCTAGTGTTTCCTGTATTCTTTGGTTTGTCAGCTTACCGAAAAGTCATCTGAGAGTGTTTGCATCCAAAGCAATGCTGATATCAACTTTTAGAACATAATTTGACTGCATTACAGATAGCCCAGCCTGCCAACAATGCTCATGGGTGATAAAGTCTGGGTGTCTTCAGCATTTTTCGGCAACCTACAACCTATATCTCAAAGAATTAAGGGATTTCAGACAGGAGGTGGACTGTGCTTTCCTGAGCAGAGATGTTAGAACAAATGAGTGAAATTAAGGAAGGATAGGAATAATCCTTTTTTGTTATATTGATCGTCTTGAGTGGTACTCGACTGTCTAAATGTAGGCCTGAAATCTGATGCCAGAACTCAGAGCCTGGAAACCGTGTAGAGCTTAGGGGGACCCCAGCAGGGGCAGCTGGAGCTCCACAGTTCCCCTGACCGTGTTCAGGTCCTGAATTCCAGACCTTGCATTATTTACCTGCAGTTGCACAATATTCTTGAACACATCACTTCTAGTTCATCAGGCCGTCCTAACCTCAGGTGCTGATTTTTGAACTGCCAGAGGCCTTCAGTGAAGCAGAGCACACTCCTGTTCACGGTTATGTGTTAATGTCTGTGCACAGCTTTTTGGTGACATTTAAAGCAAAACAAACTAAGACAATCGGATTACATCTGGTATGGAGATGTTTTTCTTGTCATTGTGTTGATGAAAGTTTTCAGTTTTTAATTGTACACAAATGGCAGAACTCTCTCTTCTGTTTTTTTTTTTCTTCCCTAATGCAACCAATTTAAATCTAAGTGTGGTTTCTACCATATGCTTGTTTCAACCATATTTGCAGTTTAGAAAAATATTTCCAAAATATAAGAGTTCAGGGAAAATACACTGTTAACCATGAGTCTTTGTAGATACTAATTTTTGAGGGTGATGCTAGCAAAAAGAAAAGATTGATCTACATTGGTTGAAAATAAGTGATAGACTTTAAGTAAGGAAAACTGCTGGACTTTTTCCTCATCAGCTTTATCTAAGAGTGTGTATTTTGAATAAGGTTGACACATGTGCTTAGAAGGTGCTGTGGTACCATAATAAAAGGTACTCTGCAAATTTTTAAAGAAGGGGAAGTACACCTTGAAGTGATTGAGGTTAAAGGCTGTCATTATGAAAAAAATTTTTGAACATGTGTTTCAACTTTTGTCGTCTGCAAACTCCTGACGCAGTGCTGCAAGATGAGGATAACTATTTTTAAAAACTGAGTTCCTAAGTTTAAAATACAAAGTGCTACTCTGGCACAAAATAGTAGTGCTTATTAAAAAACATGTTTCTATGATCATCTTGGTATGCAGGAAGGAGTTTCTCTCTCTCATCATTCAGGGAAGGATGGATTTTGTGTTTGAGCTTACATTGGTTGTTATAAATGTTCAGCACAAATGTAAGAGCGTGAGTAGAATGACATGGAAACACAGCATGTCTAAAGGAAAGCTGTAAGGAAAAAGGCAACATTCCGTTTCCTGACAGAAGAAAACAGATGACAGAATCTCTTAGGAAAGTGTGGGTGATTTTCTACAGCACGTCTGTAATAAACAGTATCACTGATGGTTGAAGAAGATGGGGATGAACGAGTTCAAGGTATGTATGGATAGTGGACATGGTCCAGCTCCTGAGTCAGGTTGAGGCCGGGGCTGTAGGATGTGGGGAGGTTTCTCTCTGTGAGAGTGCAAGGGAGCATGCTTGCTTTCAGGAGACCTGAGTGTGCAGTACAGAGGAGGCGGGGAAAGGCTGGGAAAAGAAAGGAGCCCGTGGGAGAGGTGCAGGCTGGAACACACCGAGCGGTGTCGAATGTGTTCTTATAGCAGGCAACAGCCCAAGCCACAGAGGAGATGAGGGGAGATGGGGCAGATTTGTTAGCTCAGGGAGCTGCTAGAGAATTGCTGTCTTGTGAAAGGGAATAAGGGACTCTCCTGCAAAGGAGGGGCAGTACAGCTTCTTCTCAACTCTTTTATCCAGTCGTCCTGTTTGCTGTGAATTTTCTCCTATTAGAAAGCACATTTTGGTTCAGTTTATCTTTGTCTAATAAAAGGTTCATTTTGTGTTTTTGTGGTGTGTACATTTAAAACAATAAGGGCCAGAGGCACTGTTTTGTATAGTTTTAGCTAAAGACTACAGCTGACTTGTTTCACAGAGGTGTTATGACATATTTCTGTACAAGAAATCGTTACATGTCTGTAAAAACATTTAAAAAAATGAAAAAAATAGACTGTTTTTCTCTTCAAGTAAAAAATGATCTGTAGGACCCTAAAATTTACAACATACTGGGAGAAAAGAGAAAGCATTGTATACAATAGCCAAAAAGTCCAGTTGTTTTTCTGCAAGTAGAGAAGCATTCCAGATGAGCACAATAAATTTCATTGCCTCATGGCAATAAGCAAAAATTTGCAGGAATAAAAAGGAAGAAAATAGCTGCAAGGCAATCTTCCCAAACTGGAAAACAGTATTCTCTATAATCCTGCTGCTCCTGCAGACTTTGGTTTCAAAGTTTAGACAGTTGTAAATTTTGCTTCAGTTTCTCTGGAAAACACTGACAAAAAGCAAGTGAAAGGAGGTCTTCAGAACTGAGGATGGGGAATGTAGTAAAGAGAGGCATCTTAAAACAGTCAATACAGAGAGCAGCCAAGTGCTGAAATGGTGTTGTACAGGAGACATCTTTCCCCTGCTGTGTTGCTGCTGGAAGGCCCTGGAACAAACAGGGGTCTTGTCTCCCAGTAGTCAGTGTTGGGAGCCTTCATCTTTCCTTCAGCCAGAGGAATGAGAAAGAAATGAGGAGTTGGTTGTAGAAGACAGCTCAAGAAAAAAGGAGAAATCTAATTTCAGACTGTTGGCTTTGGGAGAAGGATGAGCTTGATATAAATGATTTTTATGAGTGGGGTCATTCATCCCCCTCTCTTCCCATCTTTGACCTCTTAAGTTGACTGTGGGGAATTTTTTATACCCTCTTTGAGTTACTGTGGAAAAAGGAGGACAGGAATGAGGAAAGGGGCTGGGATGATGGCTTCGAAGAATGTAAGGAACAGTCTGCTCAATGAGTTGAGCAAGTTTTACAAATAAAAGTATCAGTGCAAAGGGTTTTCAGTAGTTTCTCTGTACTGTTCATGTTTATGTCAAAAAGAGTTGGAGACTAAATAGTGTTGAATCACACAAAAATGTCTCAGCATCTGTTTTCAAACTGTTGTATTGAAGAGAGACAAAAAATTGGATACGGGCCACCAGAAACTTTAGTCATACACAGAAAAATTTATTTTAAGGCATAAGTATTTATCTTAAAGAAGGGAGTAAACTTGTATTTAGCTTTTATACACCTTCTTACCAAATATGCCTAGAGGGGGAAACAAATTTCTCCTCAGCTTCGTGTGAAGAACAAGAATATTTGAGTGGAGAGATTCGGTTCATTTTGACATATTGACACATTTGGAAAATCACACCAAATGGATACATTTGGTGATCAATCCCTTTCTACCCAACCTCCTTATAAAAACATGCATAGCTCCTGGTACAAAGATGATAATCACTTGGCAGAAAAAACAATATTCACCTTCTGATATTTAAGCATTCCCTTAATACTGGGACACAAATTTAAATCTTACTTTTGCTTTTCTTACTGGTTTCCTGCAGAAGTTAACATAGAAGGGAGTACCTGCATATAAAAACTTGCTCACCATGAGGAAGGGTTAAGGGCATTAGGTTATTCCAGCTATATTGACAAAGTTGTGCTGAAAGTGAGTGTGGCAGAGTCACTCCAGCTTTGTTAGCATCTAATGAGGAAACTGTTCCATGTTCAAACTTCTTTTTTAGATCTAATAATTTTGGCTGCCATCAGCCCCAGCCACTGTA
Source organism: Corvus moneduloides (assembly GCF_009650955.1). Lineage (NCBI taxonomy): Eukaryota > Metazoa > Chordata > Aves > Passeriformes > Corvidae > Corvus > Corvus moneduloides. Next base: position 13,748,628 of record NC_045482.1, on the reverse strand, counting down.
ATTAGTGTAATAACTAACAGCTATAATCTTAATTTCACTCACTTGATGGTACATGTGGTCACAGATACATGCAACTAGTCATTTGTTTTTCTGAGGAGGTGCCTTTTCCTCCTGTTTGTCAGCAGTTTTTACCTAATTTAGGAGCTCATGGGTGGAGGTATAGAAGTGTTTAAAAATGTTATAATTTCTTTAGCTTAGTAAATCTGAAATGGTACAACCCTATCAAACCTAGTAATTTAACAGCTGGGTATTACCACAGATAAGCTTATATTTAAGCACTGCACACTTCTCTTACTTAACCACATGAGGAGCTTTCCCTTGTGCTAATTTAGCATCCTTGAACCTTTGCATTCTATTTTGTCTCGTTAGGCACACCGCTTCTGGTACGGAGGAGCAGTGATCCAGCTTTGGGCGTACCTGCTGACTTCCCAAGTGCTTCTCATCCCAGTGACCACGGTCTCAAGCATGTTGTGGCAGTAGGTGTCATGTAAATCACCCTTTTCTTAAGACCAAAACTTTTCTTACCTGTTGGTAGATAGTAGTTTTATAAGCTATATATGTATTTGGATCTATAACAAAATGCATCATACTAATTTTCTGTAAAGTAGAGAATTTCCTCTGGAAAAATAGTTATTTTAGATGATACAATCAATATACCCTGGTTCTGTTTTTTTTTAAATAAGAGATTTACATAAAGCTTGAGGGTGTCATAAGGCATTGGAATATGAACTGAACTTTCAGCAATTATTTGTTTGTTCAGTGTCATGTCCAGTTTACTATTTCTTCTTTGGTCTCGCACCATTTTTCAGTTCCCTTATTTTCTGATGGCATTTCTGTCATCTTTGGTATCCTGCTGCTGTCCTGTACAGTCTCTTCTTTATCTCACTTTTCTGTTTTACCTGACTGTTCCCTTTTGAGGACAAATTTGTTTTCAATGTCATTATTATTAAGTTTTATTGCAAAGCTACAATTAGTGAAGATGCAGTAACTCTTAATAATATGCTTTTGCAGGCTGTCTTTAGTCTTCTAAAAGTGATGCTCTCTTAGTCACACTTGGGCCACATGTTCTACTTTGCAGTTTTAAGACCTGAAACTTTGTGTGTGGGGAAGATGTTCCTACATTACTTATAAAACAATGAAATTCTTTAGAATCTCTGAATGTCAGCTGGGATACATAAGTGTCTCAAGCAGAATAGAGCTACTTTTTAGAGATTGCCTAGAAAGCTCTGGTGGGTCTAGTTCTGCACTACTTTAGACCACATGAAGGCTGGCTTAAATGGTGCTGCTGCTTTTATTTGCTTGTGACATTTATGCCTTTTCCCCTTTAGCTTCTCTATACCACGTTGCAGTTCGCTCCCTGTCCCCAGCTGTGCAAAACAATATATTGCTGGTTTGTTTCAAAACAAAACAACACTCAGAAACCCTGAGTCTTAGTTTGGTGCAGGAGGGATGTTGCAGACTAGATCACATCTAGTTTATAGCAAGGTTCCACAAGTGGCTGTGTTGGCACATTAGGGAGTAGGGGGAGAGAGCTGGGGTTCAGCAACACATGCTGGAGGTGGGAACCTTTCAGCTGAAGGTGTGTTTAAGACCAAACTTCCAGTTAAGTTCATGTGAATAAAGGAAGTAAATACACAGTCAGTTTGCTTGCATGCAAAAGATGTTTATGGGTCTCAGACTAACACTCTAATCGTGAAGGCCAACAGAGGATTTTAGTTGACTGTTCATTGTTTCTCTTTGCATGGTCAAATGCATGTGCATCTAAATATCTTGTGTGCACCTTATTTTACAATGCCTTATGTTATTTGCTAAGTGGTGCAATTTTAAAAGTCTTGGTGACTCTCCAAGTACATTATGATGTTACAGGAGGCTGAATTTTGTCAAAGTTCTGCATCATTTGTCAAACCTGTTTGAGCTGAGAGGTTTTTCTTGATGTTTGCTGCAAGCATATTAATGAAATACTGACTTAGTCTGATAAGTGAAAGTACAAAGAAGAGTTCTTGGTTAACAGTGCAGATCTTAGACTCTTGGCAGAGTTAAGAAATGTATAAAGTGAGTATGTCAGTATGTAATGCTGACCTCTGGTAGTTTATAACCATGAAAATGGCAAAAAAAGGTGGAAAAACAAGTGAAATATGTTTCATTCCAGGGTGTGTGTTGAATGCTTTATAGACTATCAAGAAGAGAAAGATAGCGTTTTGTTGAGTTGGGTTTTTTAATGTAATTTTAGTGGTGACAAGAGCATTTTATGCCATTACATGAAGATTGCAGTAGTACTTGGAGGTTAAAACCTCACCATGCTTCACTGACTTGCATCAGTACAAAGGAATCCTCTAGGCCTAAAGGAATTCTCTGTGTTAAAATACAGAGCATCCCTCCGTCAGCTGTAGGGGTGACAGTCAAAGCTGGACAGGTAGCAGGGGTGGAGAAGGACTTTTTTTTTTTATTTATCGTGTAAAGTGGAGTTGAGGGGGAGGCCCAGAAAGTTGAAAGTTGTGGTTTGGTGTTGTTTTTCTTTTTTGTGAAAGCAAAAATCTGTTACAGTAAAATGTTACACCAACTCTTATTTTTGCAATAGTACCATTTCTAAAACTCTCGTCAATCATACTGAAATATGCTTTGGCGTAATGTTCTGGGAAACACAGAAAGCTTAAATAACATAGGTTAAATTAGGTACAGATTGTTTTAAAACATGCAGAAAAATCGATATCTGACAAATGAAAAAATATGGCACAAACAACTGAACATTGCGTTTTGAAAATAGCTGTAGTCTTTCATTCAAGTGTTAAAGCACTATTTAGAAAAAAATCATTTGTTCTGTACATTGCTGCTGAAAATTTAAAACTAAAACTGTATTTCTTTTGCCACAAACCAGAGTTTTTTTCACGTTCAACTGCTTCCTTGTAGTCACATACAAGTTAGAAAACCCAGAGCTGTTGGTAGATGAAACATTCTTCAATGCATGTAGTGAAAATTAAGTCAGTGCTTATGCCACAATTATCTTAGCAATTATTTTGTAATTGAAACTGAATTTCATAATTAGCTGAGCAGTTTTGGCACTTCTGGTGTTTTGGTGTTTGGCACACATGGAACTGGCAGTCAGCTCTGTGTAGCAATACCTGTATGCTGGCTTGCACGGTGTGCACTGCTACACCAGTGCTTCATCAGATTTTTCAGAGGTGACTACCATGGGATTCTCTGAAGACAACGCTGATTTACCTCCTGGAAAGTGCACTTCAGTTGTACAATGAGTAATGCATGAAATAAGACAGCAAACATGCAGTAGTACAAGAAAAGAACATTGCTATCCCGTTCAAGTGAACTGGTTGAACTGATGAACCATTTGAGCTGTTCACAATATTTATGGCATCAAACAGAGCATGTGTTCCGTTTTTCAGATGTTGTCCCATTTGTTCAAAAGAAGATTTGATTTTTAATGCTGTATGATGACTACAAAAATAACAAAACCTTTTCTGAGTGACCAGGTAGTTTGAGGAGAATTTGAGCTATTCTTTCCTATTTTCTGTGACACATCTTAGCTGTAGTTTTAGCCCCAATTAACAAAATACTTCTAGATCAATCAAAAACCAATAGTGAAGTCCAGCATCTGTTCCCTCAGACTGGAAGTCATTTAACAGATGGTACAAAATTTGAGTTTCTTTTTTCATCCAAACTTCTCTTTCCTTATTGTGATAGCTGCCACTGAAAAATTTAGAGACAGTAATCAGGGAAAAATAGGGGTAACACACATCAGAATTTTTTATTGAGGAAAAAGTATTTGCTAATGAATTTTTTACTTTATTAAAGCTACTGTTTAGCTCTTCTGCCTAGTTAGGATTACAGAGCCCTGGCCAGGCTTTCAAAAGTGAAAGCTTCCTTCCCTAGATATCCAGAGAGGCCTTCAGGGATACAGAATTAGTTTAATGTACTTATGCACACCTATGGGTTGGGCAGAGAACTGACTGAGAGCAACCCTGCGGAAAAGGACTGGAGAGTTGTAATGACTGATGAAAAACTCTACATGAGCCAGCCAACATGCACTTGCAGCCCAGAAAGCCGCCTGAACCCTAGGCTGCAAAAAAAGCGTGGCTTTTTTTGGTCAAGGAAGGGGGTTCTGCCTCTCTACTCTGTTCTTGTGAGACCCCACCTGGAGTGCTGTATCCAGCTCTGGGGTCCCCAGTACAGGAAGGACATGGACCTGTTGGAGTGAGTCCAGAGGAGGGCCATGAAGTTGGTAAGGGGTCTAGAGAACCTCCCCTATGAAGACAGGCTGAGAAACCTGGGGCTGTTCAACCTGGAGAGGAGAAAGTTGTGTGGAGACCTCATAGGGGCTTTCCAGTATCTGAAGGGGACCTGCAGGGAAGCCAGAGAGGGGCTCTTCATCAGGAACTGTAGTGACTGGACAAGGAATAATGGGTGCAAACTGAATGAGGGGAAATTTAGTTTAGATTTGTGGAAGAAATTCTTTATGGTGAGGGTGGTGAGGCACTGGCACCAGTTGCCCAGAGAAGCTGTGGATGCCCATCCCTGGATGTGTTCAAGGCCAAGTTGGATGGGGCTCTGAGCATCCTGGTCTAGTGGGAGGTGTCCCTGCCCATATGAGGGGCATTGAGACTAGGCAATCTTTATGGTCCCTTCCAACCCAAGCCATTCTAGGATTCTCTGATTCTACTTCTCTAGGAAGTTCTGTGCCCATAGCTTTGCTATGACAATTGTCAAGGGCTGGCCCAGCCGCTTTCAGGCTGCGACTGGCCTGGCTTCACAAAGTGGCTTTAGCAATGGGCATGTAGTCTTCAGCTGGAGATCTCCTCTGGAGCGAGGCCATGCAGTGTGATTGGGATGGTTGAAACCTTTCAGAAGAAACAAGCATTCTTGGGGCACTTAACTCTTGCTCAACACTTGTCCCCAGTTTGCTGAGAGAAGCTGCAGTTTTGGATTCTCCTCACCAGCTCAGAAGTTCCTGACTGGATCCCTCTGCCCAACATGGTAAAGATGAGGTGCAGCAAGGCAGAAATTGTGTGGGTTTTTTTGGTTTGGTTTTAGGGAGCAGAATATGTTTTGCTGCTACTGCTCAGTCCGGTTCATTCAGGTAATAATTGCTAATGTATAATTATAACATCTGAACTTCCATTTCTGGAGCTGTAGCTTCTGCTAGTCTCTCTTGTTGCCCGGGGACAGACTTCCTCTACTATCATAAGATTTGATTTGTCATGAGTTTTAGACAGAGAATTGTGATCCTATTTGAATTGATGGGAATTTTGCATTAATTCTGGTGGGACTAAGGTTTCACCCTCTCTTGCTGGTTATTATTATTTTCTGCGTGACTTTCTTTTGTAGTTACATGTTTTCTGGACAAATACTTAGGTTACCTTGGAATTAATCAATAGGACTGGCTGGTTAAATTGTATTTATCCATATTTAAAGATACAATGAGATGCTGGATCAATTGAAGAGCTCCTCCAGTGGCTCAATACAGTTTCAATTTTTGCCTAGATATGACTTGAAATTGACTGTCTTTTATGCATTGTGGACATGTAATTTGCAATTTTGAATAAGGTTACTATATAATTAGAACATTTTTATGTTTCAAGCTCTTGTTAAAAAGGGTCAAAACCCCCTCTGGTTCTTCTGGCTGCTAATTGTGCTTGTGGTGTATTAGCCTTCCTGATTAAGAGTCTGCGAATTAGCATAATGTCCACATGTGTAAGGATACAGCTTCATGATTTGTTCCTTTCTATATGATATTATATTCATATGTAAATGTAAAGATATGCTACAAATTCAGCTATGAGATAATCAGTAGAACTTACAAAATGCGTGAGTATTTTAGTATAAAAAAACCCCCAGAAATGTTAGTTCATCTAATCATGCTACATAAAAGTAGGGCAGGGCAGAAAAGGTCTTTTTTGGCACAGTGGTGGAATAATTCCGTAGAGTTTATAACTTGATTCAGCAGATTTCTGCTAAGACTTGAGTTAAGAGACTGCACTGCCATGAGGGTTGTATTGTCTGTCTGATTTTAGAAGATAGAACTTTTGTCCAGTATGTTTACTGGACTAGGTTGGATAGTTTTACTTTCTGGTCCTTTTGTATGTGTTCGAATTTCAATATGAAATTCTCCCGTAGTTATGTGATAGAATCATACAACAGTTTGGATTGGAACGGATCCTTTAAGGTCATCTGGTTTCATCCCTCCTACCATAAGCATGAATGTCTTCCACTAGATCAGGTTGCTCAGAGCCCCATCCAGCCTGACCTTGGATGTTTCCAGGGACAGGGCATCTGCCATCTCTCGGGGTAGCCTGTCCCAGCGTTTCATCACCTACTTTGTAAAAAACTTCTTCCTTATATCTAGTCTAAATCTACCCTCTTTTAGTTTAAAACCATTACCCCTTGTCCTATCACACCAGGCTCTACTAAAGTCTGTCCCCATCTTTCTTATAGGCCCTCTTTAAGTGCTGCAGGAGGTGCACTCTGAGAAGGAAACCAGATATTGGGAGAAACAGTATTCTTTCAGGAGCTAGCAGTGCTGGTGCACTTGTAATGCTTTAAATCCACACTTGTTGATGTAAAATAATCGGACATCAAAGTTGATTTGGAAATACATCTTAGATATTACCATGTGTGTTTGAGGGTAAAGGCAAGGCTGCTTCCCTGATGTGGTGTGGTCTCAGGCTGTCATTCAGAATAGCAAGGGTTTTAAATTCTGGAAGGCATTTACTTTTTCCTGGTAAAAGTTTTCCTATTAATAATTTAACTCTGGCTCTTGAAATACTGCAATGTGGAACTGAATGGAAGATCTGGGGAGATTTAAAAGGATTTTCTGTCATTCAGCTGGGGAGTTCCAAACAGTTGGAATTTTTTAAAAGGGAATTCTGATGTGGGTGAATCCATTTATAAAGCAACTACTGTGTGTCTGTTTATGCTGTGAAACATATATAGAACACTTCTAATCAGCACAGGAGCTTGTCAGTATATTGCTTTTGATGTCTGATTAGATGATCATAGGGACATCTGCAGTGAGTTAGTTTTGAAGTTGTTGGTGTGAGCACTGCAGGAACCAGAGCTGTGTGGCACTCTTACACCATGAAAACTGCTGCCCTTACAGAACATACTATAAATCCAACTATGCAGCGAGCTGAGTGCTGTCAAAATAACAAAAGCCATTCCTTCTCAATTCTTTCTGCTGCCTTTCAGCCCTGAACTGCTTTTTTTTTTTCCCCCTTCTTATACTGTGTGCTATGGCATTCTGCATCAAAAAGAAATTATTTTATATTGTAAAGGAAAAACTAAAAAATGTAAATTAAATGTTTGTCAGAATACTAAATTGTTCATCTGAAAATGGACAGAAGTGCCCTGTGGTAATTTCCTCTTTTGAGGGTGCAAAGCAGTATGTGTGTGTGTGTGTGGAGAATTGTATTCCTTGCACAGCCTGTGTGTCAGAAAAATTATGTTGTTTTACCTGCATTGTTTGAAATGAGCAGTGGGTGTAATTTACATATTTTTATTTGAGCAGGATCAGCAGACTTTTTGTGATTTATTGTAATAAGAGCTAATAATGAATGTTCTGTGATGTTGATATAGTATATAAATTATCAGTAAAAATGCTGTAATCAGTAGAAGTTATTTGTTGTTAACAGGTTGTTCCCAATGCGAGGAGTACTGGCATTCCACTGACTATTCATGAAAGAAAGTATCTCTAATGAAAACCATCAAAGCCCTTCATCGTTCTTATATTAGTAGGGGTTTGGGTTTTGTTTCCTCTTTAAAATGAATTTTGGGCCTTGGCTGTAATTTTGAAAATACTTTATTGTTTATACACCTTTCTCCTTTATCCTCTGCTTTGTGTAGTCAGGTAGATGAGCTTGTAGGTGATCCAAGATGGCTGAGAGACTAAAACTATTTGTTTTCCTATGTGGCCTGTCTTACAGGGAATGTGGAAAAATTAAAGGGTGGAAATAAGAATTGTTGACAAAAAAAGGGAAAAAAGGTCATGCTGTCAATGCTGTTGACACATATTCATCTCTATAGCCACATCTTTGGGGTCCTACAAAATACTGTCATTCCATCTGGAACAGCTTTTAGCAGGCAGCTTATGCAACAGGCTCATGGTGCTGAAATTGGAATGAAACATTAGCAAGTTACTTCTATGTCTGACAGTCAAAAGTGGAAGATGACAGTCAACATGGCTCATGCATATCATTTACTGTCAAGCTCTGGAAACATATAGCTAAAATAAAATAGGTTCTCAGTCAGGGTCCTACTGAAATGCCTGCTAGTAAGTAACTTTTTCCGTAAATGTAGCAATTGAATGGACAACTAGGAATAATGGCAGAGATCTTTGACACTTACCTAGATGCAAGTTTCGGATTTTTTAATATGTTATCTTGCAGCGCACTGTCGTAAGACGTTCTACTCTGGTTAATATTTGTGTTTCTCCAAAAGTCAGATGTGTGGCTTTGTTTCTCTTACAGGATTGACAGTTATTCACACTCCAAGGAGAGGGGATTTTTTTTAAATTTTATTTTGTTAGGTGAGGCCTTTTCACCAGTAAATTACCCAACTTGTTGGAGACACTTTAATTTGGAGATTTATTCTTCTATGTAGCTGGTGTCTCAGCTAATCTGGATTTACAGGTTTTTGAGTTGTAATAATAATACTATAGGTCTCTTTGAAACTTGCACATTCTGTTAGATTTTTTTTTTATGACAGCAGGTCCTGATTTTACTCCATGCCTATGAAACAATTTCTGACATTGACAACTGGAATGAGAGGAGGAATATTTTAGTGCTTCTGTAAACTGTGTGCTTTTGCTGTCACAGGTGTTCTGACATGTTGGAGTTAGGACTAATAAACTAAGATCAGTGTGAATATAGACTAAAATAGTAAGGGTGTGTCAGAGAGCTTCAGGATTTTGAACGAACATCCCACCTTTGATTTTTGTCAGTAATTGCAATGATTGCTTCTGGCCTCTAATGTGACCTTTTGTTGTAACATCAGCAGTATAACTTCCCTGTAAGAAATAAACAATATAGTAAATATGCAAATCTTCAGTTAAAAGGAAGTGATTAGGCTGTAGAATAACTGTGTTGATGCAAGAGCAAATTGTTGTCACTATCTCTCTGTACTATAAGGGACAACAATCAGCAGTTTGTGAGGCATCCTGGTATTCAAAGATGGACATACCTGTGGTCTCACTGGGCACAGTTGTTCTTATGACATATTTCAGATCCTAAGAACCGTATTTGCCAGTTCAAAGTGTTACACATTCCAAGCAGTATTGTAAGGGGAAAAAAATGCCCCCCAGAGAGACCTTATAGGAACAGTTGTTCCTGTAAGATTTTTGGTGGGGGGTTTTTTCTCAACAGAGTAGTGGCTTGTGCTTTTTTTTTTCTTAATTGATTGTGTGCTTTGAAGTACTAGAAACAGTAAGCTTTGCCTTTAATTCATCTTGATTTAAACCCTGATTTAATATAGGTTTCAGTATGGATCCTCAAGCTCCCCTCTAAGATTCAAGTAAAAAGCTTCCTTTTTGTGTCAGTCCCGAGGGATGCTATAATACCCTCTTCCATGTATTTGAACCGTACCATGTAATGTGACTGCACTGAAGCATCTTGTGGTATCTTTGAGAGCATATCATGGTATCTTAAAGTTAGAATTACTGTGTTGGTATTTTTGCTGTTGTCTATTTAGCAGCTGTCTTAGAGTGACATGAACTTGGACCCAGAATGAAAGAGCTGCTGTTTCTTGTAGCATGCTTGCTCCATTGATCTGATAGGGTGCATCTGAGATGATTACACGTTTAACACCTGTGGAGATAAATTGGCTGCCTCCTTTTTCTTTCCTCTGCTTTTTGGAATTACCAAGTACAATCAAGTTCATAGTACATCTGTCAGCTTTACAGAAACAAAAGGAACCCCCTTCTTTTCACCTGGCGTCATGCCAGTCAAAGAATATGTGAAGGTTCCTCAGATGTGGCGTTCACTTCCGCCCCCACCCCTCCCTTTCTTTTATGATCTGCATACATTTTTCTGTCCTTCAAACAACAGAATGAGAATCAAACAGAAGTACATTGTTTTGGAGTAAAGATAGTTCTGCAAGCAGCACTGCTGAGCAAGGGCCAGTTAGTGTTTGTTGTCTCATCTTTTTACACTTTCCATAAAAGCCCAAATGAATTCTCTTTCAGAATATGCAGAAGAGGCATATTCCAAGGGGAATTCTGTAAAACACTTCTATGAGAAATTGTGAGCATGATAAAATGAGGAGAGGCTGGGGAACAAAACCAGATTAAATGGATTTTAAGTCACTAAAAAAAAATCTCTTTATCAGCAGGTAGAATGCTATCCCCTTCAATTTGATTTTAAAAGATGTAGCCAAAACACAGATGTTTCATCTTCAAAATAAATAAATCAGTCAAGGCTGTGAAATACCACAGTTCTTACTGACAAATGTGTTTGTTGCTCAGAAGTTTCTGTCATGGTATTCTTTTCAGCCAAAGAACATAGTCTTAACTGTATATTTGGTGTAAAAGAATATAGGAACATTTTCCTCAGATCTTTTTAGCATTTGCCATAGTTGCCTAGGTATCACATATTGCTGTGTGCTTCTGCAAAGCTTTGGGGTTTTTTAGTTAATGGTATTGGTGAAAATTCTGTGGCACAAAGACCAGCTGTGACATCAGTGTGGCTGATGTAGGAATGTATCCTTATTTCCTTCGTGCAAAGTATGTGCCACTTTGGATGTTTTGGAATTTTTGAGAGTGAATTCAGTAATGTTGTATATTTGAGGGAAGATATTCTACAAAAGGTACCTGGAAAATGTTGGTGACTGAGGTGGTCTGCTGTATAGTAGTAAGAACACCTAGAATTGGGATGTTTTGCTCCTTGTGGAAAAAATGCAAAATTCTTAATTGTAAGTCCTCATGTTCCTTCCAAGGAGGTTCAGGGGATTAGAGACAGAATGGGCTAGAGAAGTTTTTACACAATATTTTTATTATTTACTAATTGTACTGTAAATTTCTAAATAGCAGAATTAACTTGGGGTAAAAGAAGTCAGTTCCACTTCAGTCTTCAGACCACTCTGTCTTTGGCTTGGTAAGCCTGGGAAAATGCTCCATCCTATCATCAGAAGAGACGGGAAATTGGATTGCTGTTCATAGGCAAGTCCATACATTGGTAACAGGATGGTACGAGATGGGTGCTGTCTTATGGTCAAATTGATAGTCTAGTTAGTACACAAAAGAGAATTTATGGTGTATGCTTTTTCTCTTTGAAGCACTTCAGAACACAGCAAGAAACTGTCAACAAAAGAAATACTGCTGGATTAGGGATTACCATGTTAATGATAACAAAGCAATCCTTGAGTTTACAAAACACTGAACCTGATGATTGCTTAATGCCCAGCTGTGATTTTCTGCCTTTTTACCTTTCATTGACTACTATGTGTGTAGTTGTCACTTTCAAAAGGCTGTTTTGAGAGGTGTGTTGATAACTTTATTGTGTTAATGTCATCAGTTACACAAACACTGATATTACCACGTAAAGTTATTTCATTAGAACCAGATGCATGCACTCATAAATACAATGATATTTTTTAAAATTATGTTGGCAGTATGCCAAAAATTATAAGACTTTTGGGAAGTTAATCTGCTGCCAATTACGTGCATTTATAATACTACACAAGTGTCTAAAACATCAAATTATTGATGTTAGTTCTGTTAAAATTACTTTTATAGTAATCAGACTTTGAGCATCTGATGTGTTGGTTCCATATTAAGGTGAGGAATAACACGCAGATTCTAGGTTTATAGTGATTTAAATTCTCTTGAAATCATCCAACATTTAAAATTTATTACTTATCATTCTCTATTCATATGAATATGATGTTGACTTCATAAATACTTCTTTATTATTTGTTTAATAAGTAAGGTTACTTCAGGTCTAGCTTTCTCTTCCATTGCTGCTAGTATTTTGTTCTGTAGCAACCAAACATGCACATTTGAGCTGGTTGGCAGCTCTCTTTAGTCTGTACAGCAAAAACCAAGTGAGAAAATACTCCTTGGTGTGATATATGCAGTTTATAACAGGTTTATTTTTCTTTTTAAGTAGTTAAAATAATCTAAGATTTTCATGAACATGTATTAAGTTAAAAGGTACACATTAAAATTGGAAAGCAAGTTCATAGCTTTCACCAGCTCTTTAAGGAAAAAAAAGTAATTTTCAAGCAGAAGACAGAAAAATCTCTTTGCCTGTTGGGAGAGCCTGCTGGAAGCTTCTTTTAGCATGAAGGCATGTCTTTGGGAAGGCAATATAAAGTAATGCTACCCACTAATGCTGTACATGCATATGCAGCATATATATTCATGTGATGCCCTTTGCCAAGAATCTATTTTGAGAGAATTGAATTTGTGCCTGAGGTACATTGTTGTGAAAAGAATAGGAACTAGATCAATATATTGCAGTTCACAGGTAATGAAAGGATGTCTGTGCAAGGAGTCTGACAATACAGCTCACTGGAGAGTAAAACTTTTATTTTCCAGCAACACCGAAATTTGAGAAGGGCCTGGCTACCTGGGTGCACCTGCCACAGATCTTGATTGGTACTGTTGGGATCAGCCCCTTGACCCTCTGTAGCCTTCCTCTTAACTAGGAGCACATTTACTAACGTGTTTGTCCTGCCGTGACTTTGGGCTTTATTGAACTGGGGAGCTGGGGATGGAGCTGGCAGATTTGGTGTCCTCCTGTGTGCTGGGCAGGTCCCCCTGCCCTGTTCCTGCAGAGGCCCAGGGTGAGTGCAGACAGGCTGGCTCAGCCTCAACTCTGTGCAGCTGCTGCCCAGCCTTGGCTCCCACCTTCCGGGCCTCTGGCCTGGCTGGATCACCTGCGGGTGGATTGGTGGGATTGCCCTGTGGGGTTCCCACTGCCAGGGTGGTTTCCTGCCTTCCTACCCAGCCAGTGATGGGCCACAGCTGGGGGGATGTCCCTTGCAGACTCAGCTTTATTCTGGGCTGTAGGTTTTTTTTAATTTGGACTTTAAGTAGCTCCAAGTCAAATAAGAAGTGCTAGCCAACAGAATTGTGGGGATTCATATTGATAATTTTCCCTTGCTTTTGGGGTCAGACCTGGGTGTACGCTGCAACTGGGGAACAGGAGACTCCTATTGAGGAAGACAAATTGTTTCAGGAGTGTTCATCCCCCAGTCTAATATATTTTTCCTACTGGAGATAGCACTTCTGGGTTCATTATAGCTTACTCTCACAAGTCGTCATTTCTGTCTCAAGGCTGTTGTGCTTTCCAATGTAAAGCAGATTGATGCTGGCACATTTTTTCTATTTTAATTTTACAAAGTTGTCACACTGAAACTGTGCCTCATATTGGAAGTGCTTTGAAGTGAAGAGATAAACAAAGAGCTAAAATAAAATTAAAAAGGAGTATGAACAACATTTCATCTTGGTTTGTCTTTTTTAAAAATAAGCTGAATGGATTTAGTAGCCTTGTGCCGCTGTAGTAAGTCTGCAAACATTAGCAGATCAATCTAAATTGAGTTAGTGTATATGCAGTAAGCAGAAACAGGTGAAAATTAGGTTATCTGTGCCCAACTCTTTCTTTTTGCTATGAACAGTGAGATATAAACTAGTTTTTAGACGTGATTAGGTTTTGTTTATTTTCGGAGAGGGGCAGAGGCAGAATGGGTGCTGTATCTACCATAGTTATTAAACCAAGAAACTATATAAAAGTCACTAGCTCAGTTTTGACATTTGCAGGTAAAGGTAGAAAGCCCTCCTATAAATAAATCAGAAGTGAATCCAGGAGGAAAACCAGCAGTAATCTTTGGTACATTTCAGTTTTATCTCTGAAACACAAAAGCCATGAATTTTCTGTCCTTTCACTAAAAAAACCCACCCAAAAAAGTAATTGTCTTTGTCAGTGTCAGAAATGCCAACCAATTTATAATTTGAAGTATGGTGTATATAACTTCATTCTTTTTCGTTTGTTGACTCCCAAAAATTTTCCAGTGAAGGCGTATCTTATGCTAGATCTTCACAGTTTCTTTTTATGACTTTCTAAAAGTAGTCAAGGAATTTAGAGGTCTGTTGACCACAAGTTGAAGTCATTGTCTGCTGCAATAAAATAAAAAATGCCAGTGCTCTTACTGTTACAATTCTTGGGTGCACAGTTACCATTAATCTTTGATTTAAAAGGGAATGACAAGTCTTTGTCCCTAGACCTGCTTTGAAATCATGTAACGTGTAACAGCTTTTACATCCCTATAGAAGCCTTTTATCCACATTAATGCACCTGTCCTTACTGGTGAGAAGCAGCAATTGCACAAGCATGATTTCTCCACAGTGGCAGGGTGAGGTCCTTTCCCAACACCACAGTCTCACCTATGCAATAGTGGCTTGTATTCCCCTTTCCCAGTAGAAAGGTGGTTGCCATTCAGCATCATCACCAGTGCAGGATACAGGTAAAGATCTGGGAGACACAGCTGTGGGCTTCCACTTTGAAACTACTGGCTCTTAGAACCCAGCATTTCTTTTTCAAGCTGTATCTTATCTGTGTCCTGAACTGTGTTGTAGGGCTCTAAAAATCAATCCAGGTGCAGAACTGGAAATCCAGTCTTGTCTTTTCCACTAGTTTGAAGTCATGAGGCTCATGAGCAGTAGTCTTCACCCACTCTTATCTAAAAACTTCTGCGGCTGTTCAGCCTGGATGCTAAAGAATCAAAGGATCCTCTTACAAGACCACAGCTAATGTTTTCTTTGACAGAGGTTCTCTGTCACTCATGTTTACCAGATAATAAAAGTTAGCTAGGTCACAAGATACTAAAAATTTCAAGAATCATTCCGCAGTGCTGTTTGCCAAACCCCTTTGAAATGTTGGTAGCCTTTCCTGTTGCCATGGGATTTGTCAGAAGAGCATTTTGCTGTGAGGTTTTCTGGCATTCAGCATCATTGGTGATCAAATGTGTCTATTTTGCCTTCAAGAGAATTGTGAGGAGGAACAGGATTTACTCTGAAGTGTTCTGTTTCTGTCAGACCAAACTTCAAGGTCTACTGCTGTTTCTGTGTCATCTCTCACTTCAAAGGTATCTGCCCTTTGACTTTTAAGTTGAGCTGTTGTTGTTGGGGCCCCTTTGGGTTGCCTGAGGCTATCAGATGTCCAAATAGCCATAACAACAGAAATAATATTTGCTTTCATATGCTAAACCGTTCCTGTTTGATTGTTACCAGTATGTAAGACAGTTCAGGCTTAAGGAAAAAAAACAAACAAAAGCAAACTGTTCAAACTTTATTTCAGTTTGCACTCAGCTCCCTCAAACCTTACATTTGTGTTTTCCAGACTTGATGGTTCCTGTAGATGTTGGATACAGCCATGGGGATACTTGCACAAAGGAAACAAACTAATTTTTAGTCCAGATCAAGTATAATTATACCAAAAGTGTTCTGGTTGGGTTCCTGTTTTAAGTTCCAATGAATGTTCACTGACTTGTCTCTACTGAAATTTATAACCATTTAAACAGAAAAGGGTTATTTGCTGGGAGAGGATACAGAAAGCAAACAGAAAGCCTTATCTCTATCCTCTTAGAACCTGGCCTCCTTCTGTGCTCACGACACTGTGCTGTAGGCAGTTCATGCTTGAGGAAACCGTTCAGACTAGTTTCTGAGCTGGAGTTCAGCTCCCCAGGCCCCTGTATTTGTGATCTCCAGGCTTGATCACTTCATTACCATTGTACAGGAGTGAATGTAAATTGCAGAAGCTCTGAGTAGCTTAAAATGCAGCAGTGCATCAGTTTAGCAACACAGGTCAGTATTACCCTGTTATTTCAGTGTTTTGTTTCATGTATCCAGTAGTTCCTATTAAAATATTAAACCTAATTCACAGTGCTTTTTTTTTTTTGGTTGAAATTTAAAGCCCTGCATGAGATTATGCACAGACACTTGAAAAAATGCCATTCCCTCCATGGTCTTCTTTTCTACTGGGGGCAACTTTTGTCTAAGATGTATTGCACTTGCCTGCAGGATGTATCAGCTCCTGGACTATTAAGCTCATTTTCAGAAGAAAGCAGTGAATGCTTCCTTTGGTTGCTTTTGAATTTGGTAAAGTTCATCTCTGAATGAGAGGCTTTTCTTTAGGAAGTCTACCTTGTTCTTTCCTTCACAAAGTAACTCATTGAAGCTATTTCTTTCTACCTTTTCTTTCTAGAAGAAAAGGTAATGTCTTTACTTGTGAGTACCCAGAATGCATTGCAGTGATGTGGAGCCGTTAAATATGCAGATGAGTAGTGCTCAATATAAGAAAAATGCAAGCAAACTCTTGTAGCTTACAGTGCTTTGGGTTATTACAATGCAATTACAAAATCTTCAGAAAAAAAGCTTTGCTTTTCTATGTGATAGCAGAAGAAACTCCACTGTACAAAATGCCTTTAAATTTGTTTTTCTAAATAGTAAATTTTGATGAACTTGACATAGGTAGTAGGAGTGAGACAAATAAAAAAATCTATAAACCACAACCCACACCCTTACCCCCAGCATGCTGCCAGTCTCTCAGCATTTCTGGTTGTGAAGTATTTTTAATTACCATCTGACCTGGATAATTAACATTGAATTTCTTCATAAGTAATAGTATTTTAAACATTTCACTGCTAAATAAAACTGTACTGTGCTTTGTATCCAAGCATATTGTACTGAAGTGTTAAAGCTTAAATAATTCACATATATAAAAACTTTGTTAACTTTTCAGGCCACTCAAATTTTCTGTCAACACAAGTTTCTTAAAATTAAGGGAACTGTAAGTTAAGGAGATACTCGTGTTTAGATCAATCTGGCTTCACATGTCTTAGCTGAGAAGCCTCATGAAGAACTGAGGTGACTGAACCTTGTCACTCGTGCATCTGTCACATTCCTCACTTTGTCTCGATTGACCTTGGCCCTCTCAGGTAGCCAGACTAGATTTATTCTGCTATTCAGTGCCATACTTTTGGTTTCCAAGTTCTGAGGAACTGGGAACAAGGGAACTTTTTTGTCTCAGAGTGTAGTTTTTTTGTGTTTCTGATACTATCTTGAGCATCTTGTGTGGAGAGGTTAGGAAATGCCCCACAAAGGCATGCAAGGACACAGGTTAGCTATTTCCCTCCACTTTGTGGCAAACACTTACATACTAAATATGTCTCTGTGACATTTTGTTTCTAGGAAATAATTGATACAATTGATGATGTTTATTTTAAAATAGGAATAAACAAAAGTTGGGAATTTTGCTGGAAGGCCTTTTTATTACCAACACTTCTCTTGGTACACCTTCCCTGTATTTTTCTCCAAAGCAAAGAAACAGGCACTGAATTGAAACAGTACGTTTATCCAGAAGCACATGCAAAAAATAGGACAGCTGGTAACTCCTGCTGCTTTCTGTCTTTTGGAGAGTTACTCATTTGTCCATGTCACCTGTTGTGCTCACGTAAGCAACAGCAATGTGTTCTCTGACCTTTGTTCTTGCAATTAGGGATGCTGCTATTAGTCAACAACTATAGTGCAATTAAGTCCACCTGTAACCTTAAAAAAGCTGTTTCTGGTGATAATAACTTTTTAGTGTGAAATTGAAGTTACCCATGGGATTTTGTTTGCTTGTTCTCTTCAAATAATTAAAAAAAAAAAAAAAGTGGTTGTGAGAGTCCCCATCATAATCTGATCAGTAGGTACAACTGTGCTCATTAAAATGTCCTGAGCTTAATTCATCTATAAGGTCTTATAATTGCTGTTCTATTTTATTCCCAGCAAATATGCTGTTATATCTCTGCTTAAGATATTTTGTTCACCCAGCTTCCTTTCAATTGTGTGATAAATCCTGTCTTCTTACACTGCAATTTTTAGTGCTGTCAAGTTATTTACTAACCAGTGCTGTTATTTCAAGATGTAGTTAGTAATTAACATGGAACCAGATCATTTTATGAAAGGTTATTTTATGATGACTTTTAAAAACCCTAGGAGATGTTGAAAATACCATTATGCTTCATAAGGATTTATTGGAAATAACAATATACTCTCAGGTGATCTGTCTCAAGTCTAAATTGCCTGCTAGGTTTAAGATAAGCCAGTGATAGTAATGTCTTGGCTCACAGGAGTCAATTCAGGTTTATTAATAATATTCACTCATAAATTCAGGATAACACTGTGCCTGTGCTTTCAGATCCTAAAACAAGGGTTTGTATACAGTTCAGCAGAATTAAAATGCTGCACAGTTGCCTTAATTTCCATTGAGAATTGGGATTGAGATCAAGGGGTTTATGTAGGACAGCATGTTTTCTCCCATTTGGATGCAGGCAACTCAATTCTTTGAAGAGATTCAGACAACATTTTAACTCTTATTTACTTTCTTGGTGCTCTGTAGGTTAAGATGTTCTCATGGTCCCTTACAAAAATCTTCAGAATAGATGGCTTGTTTTTTCTCTGACAAATTCTTTTTTAGAATTTGGTTTAAAGTGTGCCTACAGAGAAATTAGGAGTATGTCTAGTATAGGGCTTGCCTGTCAAAGAGAAGCCTGGCAAGACTAATTTGTGTTGTATTTTTCTTAGGCCATCATGTATTTTCCTTGCCACAGTGCTGAGGAGGTTTTGTTGCGAATGAAGATGGGCAGTTTGGTTTGTAGAATGCCCAGAGCCAAGGAGAGGATCTTTTAAAGAGAATTCCTTCCTGTATTGAGATATGTTGGAAGACCTCCATACTATCCTTGTGACCAGATAAGATTTATGGAAGAACTTCATCTGCAACTTTATCATTCACATACACACACACACAAATGTATTTTTATATATGTACATGTAAATGTTAAAAGTTTCTTTTGAGACTTTAACATCTCTAAACATACAGAACAAATGGTTAAATATAAAGATGTCTGCAGGACAATACTCATACTGTTAGTCACTGATTCAGTAAGTCGCTTAGACTGGAGGAAAACTGGTAAGTTTTAAATAAACTCATTGCGTGAATCTTTCGAAAAGTAAATAAATTTGCAGCCCACAAAGTAAAGGAGGAATACTTAACTCCCTGCAGGAATGAAAGTGCCTTTGATCTAAACAGGCAATATAATTCTTAGTACCTTGTATTCAAGGGCTGCTTACCAAGCTGAGGAAGCTCTACGCTAATCACAGACTGTGGTTCTCTGGGACATTGTGGAAGCATCTTGGGAAAATACTGGATGAGTGGATCAGTGTTCAGGTCCTTGGCATGCTCTAAATTGGGTCTCTCACATGGGACCCTGGTATTGGACTCCGTGAGGATTTCTGATTTCCTGGAGTATAGTAGAGAACATGTTTTCTACCTTAACTTTGTAGCAAAGTATTTCCCCTGTAACATTTTACATTCCTTTTTAGTGTTTTTCCTTTCAGGCAGAGTGCAGCAGAAGCTATATTTCAAGATCTCTTCTTTGCACCGTATTTTCAAGAAATTAATTATTGTCCATTTGAATTACTGGCTAGTCTGTATACCACTATTAGACAGAAGAAGGGTCTGTGGCTATTGCATTAGGACCTAAAGGGCACTAATCATATACTGAGAGATGTGTCTGGGAGTTTGGTGTTCATGTTCTTTAATGGCTGTTGTAAGCTTAGTGTTCAGCCATTGAGAAGGACAAACAATAAGGGATGTAAACCTCAGAGAAACCTCTGGAGAAAAAGTTCTCAGTTACCCTTGTATGCTTCTGTTTATGTCATAGAGTGGCATCAGTCAGTTTTTTCATGTTCTTACAGTCAACATGGCTTGGTTAATGGTTCTGAGACATCTGGGGGTTTGACTGTTTGTACTGTTGGCCACTGTATTGTGCAGACGTGCCTGTGCATTCTGGAGTATAGGAAATGCTGTAGCTGTTCTACAAAGATTTAGTCAAAGCTAAAAAAAGTCATCTAACTGTGCCATCTGTCCTGTGGCTCTCCCATCTATGCATTCTCCAGGCTCCAGCATTACTTGCACACAGAATCACATCCTGATTGTTGTCTCTCTAGCTTTGCAGTGAGGGTGCTCTAAATATTCATAATGTTATGTATATATCATTATTAGAAATCCTGGGCTTTAAGCACACTGTCATCCATTGTTCAGTAAACACAATTACATTGCTCTATCGTTCATCTCTAATGAATCCATGCTAATTGATTAATCAGTGCTGTTGCTCCACTATGATAATCCCATATGAGGAATGGTAGTAACATAACTAGCAATTACTAATATACATTGCACACTGAGGAAAACTTACCATAATACACTGTAATAATAATATGTAATAGACAGGGCAAATGCAGATCAGCAGGAGCAGAGCGGTGCCCCAGCCAGGCCTTGCATTCCATGGCACAGCTCTGTCTTTTGGGGGGAAAGGTGGTCAGGTGGACTGGATTGTAGTGGTCTTTGGATGTGTGACCCAGTGATTACTGGTACAGGGACTATGTCAGGCTGCCCCCTATGAATGGGGTGTTACAAAAAGGCATGTCTGAGAAGATGGGGACAGTCTTTCTCATAGTTTCCTCTGGTGTTCTCACTGAGGTGACTGCCTTCTTGGCTTAAATGTAGCTGCAACAGCGACTGCTGAAGTAAGAGAAAAAGCATTCTTATACCATTACAGCATCTTACTGGTGTTACTGTTCCAAAGCAGTGAGTAGAAGTTTCTGATCCAAGGCAAAGCTTAGCATTGGCTCTCGCAGGCTGTGAGCGGTGCTTGGTAGGCTGATGGCAATAGTTTGGTTATCCTTGCTGTTACAGAATCAATGGATCTACGGATTCCTTTTGACCAACCCAGCATGTTTAAGGCATCTCCTTATATGTGCCATTCGTAAAGAGAATTAAGAGCAAAATATCAACTGCAATCTTTAATGATGACCCTTTTAAACTTTGAAAATGGATATGATTTTTAAATTTTGGAAACCCGCATTGTTCACTCCCACTGTCATTGGTAGTGGTGAAGATATGTGTAATTTTCATTTTGATGAAAAAACCAGGTGAAGTCAATAAATTTATTCAAAGAATAGAGATGCAAGGCTAAAGTATCACTTGTACATTGAGCTCTTAGATACTACACATTTTTTAGAAAAAGCTTTCTTAATTGTGCATGAGGTTTGTGGGATTTTTTTTTTTTTAAGTGTTCAGAATTAGTAGCTTTATGTGGCAGGAATAAAATCCAAATTTTATTTGTGGGAGAAGTAGGGATGTAGGAAAGGAAGTAGAGATCATACATAATACTGTCTAGATAAGATTTAGACATCTTTTAAGTACTACTTTTATGAAGAAGTTATCCTGATGGAATGCATAGTGGGTTTAGAGATTTTTTTTCTTTACCTTAAAAAAGGAATACAAGTAGTTTCTCTCTAAACAAATAAGAAATTAGTCAAAATACAGCTTTGTAGTTTGCAAATCTTGTAAAATATTTTTTCAATTAAAGATCTTGGGAGGCTTCAAACAGTGAGTCAAGCCAGAAAAGGTCATGCTGGTATTCTCTTGGTCTGAGAAAATTTGGTAGATTTTCTTGTTAGAAACATTAATTTCTTTCCCGTTTTTGCAATATTAATTGTCCAGTGGCAGTTTCCAACCAGGAGGAGGGATTAGTGTGCATTTGTGGAGCTAATGATAGTGTGCTTTTAAATGATACTTGTTGCCATGGGAATAATTGCTTACAAATAATTTATATAGTAACTCAAATGTCCAAAGTTTGTGCACCTTTTTTAAACACGTTTTTGTCTCCAAATGGATGATACAGAATAAAATCACAAATTTTAGCTTGGAAACACCTGCTTCTTTGGTGCCTTGCACTGTTGATACCACTACTAAATATTCTTTATAAATAAAAGACCACCCATGTATTTCTGGAAAGTAAATTTAGCAATAGTCCTTAAAATATGAAAGTATCATAAAAACACTACAAGGTAAATAAAATAAAAATATTAATGTCCTAGCAGATAGCATGTCTCAGGTCAGCCAAAATATTTTTAGTGCTCTAAGCATGGCTTAGTTCAAATTAATGATCTTGCTGAGATGCAAATACTACTGACTCAGGCACAGAGTCGTCCTGATATTGCACTGTAGTGTCTTGTTGGCTTGCAGCACAGGCAGAGAGTTCGTAGGCAATTAAAACCAGCCTGATAAATGGGGAGAGAGCTAATAAACATATCCTCTTTTATAAAGGTGCCAGTGATCATATGGCTGGCCAGATAACTGCATCCTTTAAATAATTATTCCAATATTGACAGCTCCTAAAAGTTGTGAACATATACAATATTACTTATGTTTCCAGTAGTTTTTTGGTTGGTGTGTGGGTTGTTTGGTTTGGGGGTTTTTTCACCCTTACTGGAACATTTCCTTTTATTTTAAGAATTGGTTCTTGGCCAGTAGAGGTGCTAAATCCAAATATTTATCAATATACTATCTATGCTTTTAAAAGCAGCTTTCTGCTGTTTTGGAAAAGACATTGCTCACACCTCAGCCTAGAAATTGTTTAAAAATGTTGGGCCTGAGTCCAGAGTTTTATGTGCAGGAAAGCTGCTTCTGGAGACTTTTAATTGAGGTATTTTTTTACATTTTTCTTTTTCTCTCAGCCCTTCACAAATTGAGTACTTAGGCACTCCAGCTTTACCTCTTCCTTCCCTTCACCCATGCAAAACAACTGCCAAGGAAGATGTGAACTCTCCAGTACTGTTATAACTAGCAATTTTTTTTTTCTCAGTGATAGAGAAGTTTTTCATACGAAGATTCTTGGGGTTCTGTTGCCAAAATCATATATAACAATTTGATCCCCAGGCCTACAGTAATCCTTGGTGCTCTTAATAATAAAGAACTTACTGTTTGTGTAGGACTTTAAGAAACAGAGCATTGCTTTTTCCAAGCAGAGAATGCTCCATAGCTAGATTTTTGAATGATTAAGATGAAACAAACTGAGAGTAGGTATAGCAGGAACGGTCAGGGAGGACATTTTGAAGGTTGACATTGGCGTGTTTTACCTGCAGAAGTTGAACATGTCCAGAAGAGCTCAGTGGGAGTGCAGAGGAGAGAACCTGGCTGGTGTAGCTTGTGTCCCTGACGAGCTGAAGCTCCTGTCCTTTTGGTTCCTGCTGATTCTGGTGCTCCCTGGGAGCTGTGTTTGATATTAACAATATCTTGCCAATGTGGAAGACTGGGACTCCAAGGTCTGCTGGCTTGGGGCCAATGGTAATTAGGAGGGTAGACAAGGTTGCCTCCCACGCTTAACCCAGGAGGTGGGTACCCTTCCCCGGTGTCGTGCGCTCAGCACGTCCTGAATTTGCCCTCGTGTTATTTTGACTGAAGTTGTTGACCACTGAGCTAAAGCATAAGCAGTAACTTTGAAAATGTGTGTGTGGGTGTGTGACTTTCCTGAGTACTTCCCTTGAACTACACATGTGATGCAGTAGCTCCTAATCTGTGTCAGTGGTCACCCAGAGCACTTGGACCTGCTGGGGAAAGGGATTTCAGGCAGTTCAGTGTTTGCACTGACCAGAGTGTATGGAATGCACCAGTGCAGTCCAGCTGTAATGGTGACCCTCAGCAGAGAGTTGTTAACAAACAATTCGGGGGAATAATTTCTTACTCCAGACTGATTCTCAGGAGAGTGTCTATTTATGCCCTTGGTTTAAAGTAACCTTCTAAATGCCAAGATCACAACTCACTACAATATTCAAGAAATCCATTGGTAGTTGAGGGGAAAAATATTGCTGTTGTGGTTCCTGAAACTGTCATGTAATTGCTAAAAGCCATACTATATTATGGCTTTTCTTTATGCTCTGCTAATTAAACATGAATTCACTTGGATGTTATTAAAAATATCTGAAGACATACAGCTATTCTCATGTCGAAAAATATCTTTTACCAGTCCACTTGAATACATTTCAATTGACAAGATTGAAAGAAGCTGTGTGATTCTTATTTTCATATTAGTTGACTGCCTAAAAATCATCTTTAGCAAGTAATTAATTGCATTTGTAGATACTGCACAATTGCATCAATTATCCATTTCAAATTAATTTCATTCTGAATAGTTGAGAGGATGATGTAGTTTAATCAGTAAGTGAAATGGAAGTGTTGTAAGCTGTTTAGAAATACTTCCCACGTTCTATGGCACAGTGATTTAAATCAAGCAGACCACTGGAAAAATAAGAAATACACAGTAACAAACATTAATACTTTTCCTTCAGTTTAGCAGCATTTTATTAGCCTCCTTTGCATTGATTTCCACCCTTGATGTATTGATGTTAGCAATACAGTGTGAATTATATTTTATTATGCTTATTTAGAAAGAAAAAAGCAAAGCTATGTCAAATTAAAAAATTAATCTGGAATTTTTTGAGGCATTGTTATGCCCTAAACCATTCTTGCATATATTTTTGAAAGTGGTTTTGGGTGTTATGTAAAGCTGTGTGGACTGGAAGATTGGAAGTTAGCCTGTTATTATCTTGATAATGAAAGATTAGCTAAGCAAATGAAACGCAGATGTTGACACCAACTTCATAGCTAATCCATGAATGACTGTGACTGACACCCAAGAAACACAAGTGATGCCCAACACAACTGCTCACCAGACACCGACTGATGTTCAGCCTGATCACTGAGTAGTGATTGGCCTCTCCCAGCCAGCTTCCCCCAGTTTATGTACCGGCCATGGTGTTCTAGGCTGTGGAGTATCCCCTTGGCCAGCTGGGGTCCCTCATGGCTTCTGGTGCACCCCCTCTCTGGCAGAGCACAGGGAACTGAAGTGTCCTTGACTTAGGGTAAGCACTACTTAGCAACAACCAAAATATCAGTAGTTTATCAACTTTATTCTCATACTAAATCCAAGACACAGTACTGTGCCAGGTACTAGGAAGAAAACTAATTCTGTCCCAGTCCAAACCAGAATTCCTCCGTTACAAAAGTTTTTTCTTACACAGAGGTGTTACTGCTACGGTTACAGTACAGGTTTCTGCTAACCAGAAGCTTGTTATGCTTTTCACTTGCCAGATTGTTCCCTGGCCTTGAGATAACCTGACTCTGTGCATGGAAAGTAATAAAGATAAGATAAATGTTTTCTTTATAAAAGATTTTAGTGCCATATCTTCAGTTAAGGCCCATTGTGGATTTAAGGCCAAATGGAGGAATAGAGATACTGATTTTTAAGTCTGAAATATTTTGAAAGCTTGTGATGTGCTGCATTCTTCTTTTTGCAAACTGAGGCTGACAAGTATCATAATGAAGGGCAGCAGTTATTGTGGTTGAACATAGTTTCTTAGCCATTTCAGGAACACACAGCTTACATTTTGTCCCAGCAGACCAAGTGAGTCACAGAGAAGTCTTTTGGGCCTAAAAAGTCATGTACAGTTGGCCAGAACTTGAAAACAGCAGTGTATGTTACTGCTGGGCATTACAGCAAGATATGTATAGCTTTGGTTCAAACAGGGTTATCATCTTTTAACCTGTGCTTGGTTATGTTATTACTGAACAACAAGGGGCCTTTATGCATGTGTTCCATGAGTTATGTGGTCTTCTGTGTGCAATGTCAGGTATTGCATTTGTTGTTCTAACTAAAGGTAAACAACTTTATAACACAGACTAATTGGTTTGGGAATATTTATGAAAGTGTTGATTTTTAAAGCTATATATAGTGCTGTGGCTTTTTAGACTCATTCTGGCTGTCAGAAATGCTCACGTGATCGTGAAAGTGTTGCTAAAAATGTTCAATTTTTAAATATGGTAATTAAAATTGTCTGTTGTGAGAGCAGTAGATGAGACATTTCCTGCATTTGTAAACTAAGCATCCCTTTCGCCCTCAGGTTTCCTTGCATCTCACTGTTTATGTTGGTGGGATCTGAACTCTTACTGAACCTTCTTGCAAGAAGGTTTGCTGTTGGCCAAGCAGGGACAGGGAGCTCTGCAGCCTGTCACCCTGCTCCATGACCTTCTGCTCTTTGATTTGGATACTTTTCCTTTGTTTTAAAGAGCTGAGGCCCTCAGGGAATACAGTACTGAAAACTGGAACTTCGGATGTACATTTTCACTTTTAACTTTGTCATTAAAAGAAAGTCTCTGATAAAGATACTTTCCCTTGAGTATACCAAACTGAGTACTAATTTGAGTAGATATGTGTATTTCTTCTATTAATAGATCTTACTTACTTCCTTCAAGTTTATTGCTAGTGTTTGATGACCATTTTATACTCCCAAGTGTATCCTGCACTCAGTATTTTCTCCTGTTCTTTATTTAGAGTCCCTATTCTCTAAATTCATCTATTTTGAGATTTTCCTAATGTTGGTTATTGTATAATAAGTTTTTTGCAAAGAAGATAGAATGGTTTTTGTTACTCATCTTTCCTAAAAATGATGTATTGGCAATATTATGCTACCCAAAAACTTACTTGTCTTAACAATGAATCGTATTCTGAGCCTACCAGACAGACTTGAGGTGGTTTAGGGCCCTTCTGTAGCCACTGGTGGCCTGTGAATATTTCTAAAGTTTTCCTGCTGAGCTGGGAGGTATAGTCTGTTCTTGCATGAATAAGCAAAAAGC
This sequence comes from Corvus moneduloides, assembly GCF_009650955.1. NCBI lineage: Eukaryota > Metazoa > Chordata > Aves > Passeriformes > Corvidae > Corvus > Corvus moneduloides. Next base: position 13,722,106 of record NC_045482.1, on the reverse strand, counting down.
TGCAAATGAACCTCAACAAAGGATTTGGGTTTTGCTAAAATGGAATTCAAAACTACACTTTAGCCAGAATTTAGGTAGAAAACAGATGTAGTGCAGTTTTTTTGAAGATACCAAAATCCAGGTTTGTTGGATTGCAATGGTAGTGAGAAAAACAGAGGGACTGGTGGGCAGCCTGGCTGTTGGGGCAGCCGCTGCTGTGTTGGCTGCTCAGGGCTGTACCTTTTGTTTCTAATACAAACGGTTGGGTTGACCGTTTCCAGTCAATTCTGCCTCTCTCTGTCTCTTTTTCTAGCCAGAAATGGATACTTTCATGTCTCTCTCCAAAAGTGCCACTATTGCTTTTCCCCTATGATATTTTGTGGTCTTTATGAAATGAGCCTTCTCAAAAATTAAAGAAAAAACCACAGACACTGTCATACTCCCTAAGCTAAATAAGACCATGACTGACTGCATCATATTTATTGCTGGAGCTAACATATGCCCATGCTGACTGTGGAATTGAGAAGAGTGAATGTTCACAAAGTAGAAAATGGTACCTACTGGTACGTACTCTGTCACTCCTTCTTCTGCCTCATGTACAGGCTTACCTAACTTGAGAGCTGTCACATAATGAATACAAGACTCTTTTTAGCATTTGGGTTGCAGTTGTTTGCAGAGGGCTATTATTTAATAGAATCACTCCCTTCTTCTTCAGTCCTAATTTGAAGAACAGGCTTTTAGTAGCACTAAGAAGAATTGCTTAATTCAAATTATCCCTGTGTAAATAAATTTAAAAACTTCCACTGTTCTTAGAAGCATATGCTTCCTTGGCTTTTGTTTTTACCCCACCATTTTGCATTTTATTCCTATGTCCTAAGTGAAAACTGCAATTCTGTCACTGTAAATCTGTTACAGTGTTAGCTGAATTTGAGTCAAGGTTTGTTAGTCAGTGTCATTAATTCTGCTACTATTGAGAAACTGACAATCAGCCTTTAAAAATCGAACAAGAGATTGAGCATTTTTGTATGTGTTGGATCATTGTCTTTTGACAGTGTCTTTACTTGTGCATTTTTGGCTTGCTATTATTCTGCTTGTTTGTCAGGAGATGATCTGTTTAAATTTACTGTGCTTCTAATGTAATGCTGAAGTATGAAAGGAATTTGTCCATTTTTAGTGATTGTTACGTGACTGGAGCTCTAATGTCATTCTCAGAGAGCTCAGTTATAATGTCAGTGTTATGATTCATGTTTCCCTGATCAGTTAAGCCTTTAAATATGTCTGGCTTTGTGTTTATTGACTTGAGCATGTGATAATCTGTGATATGTGGGAGCAGTAGATGCCTGCAAATCAAAACAGGCAGTGGTGTGCAGGATAGGGGCTCTGACATTGAACTTTTTCTGAAATCCTTCAGCACATTTCTGTCCAGTCAGGAGAGGATAACTTTTCTTTAGAATCTTTTACCCTTAAATTTAAACAAGCAAAAACCCCACACCACAATAAGCAAACAAACACGCTGACCTAAGAAAACCCCATAAACAGAAGAAACCAAAAAAGCAAGCTGTAAGTGTGTTATGGACTCCAAATTTCATCCTCTAATGCCCCACAGACTTGTGGAAAGATTAAAATGTGGACATGTGTGACTGTCAGGTGCCTCCCAAGGCTACCCCATTATTTTCTGGCACAGGAATGATCGTACCTTGAAACACATGAGACATGTTTATAAATCTGTTTCTGGAGACCTCTTGCAAAAGTCTGATACCCCTAGTATCTATAATAATCCTCTTACCCAGCTTCAAGATACTATCTGCTGGTCTGGCCTTTAGCAGAAAAGAAGGCTGTTTGTTGCCATCTTTCTGTAAGGACCTCTTGCTTATCTTGGGATGTAACTGTGCTTTTAGCAAACTGAAGTATGAGATTATACTTCTTGATCAAAAAATGGTTCTTTGTGGTCAAAAAATCTGTGAATCAGTCAACAGAAAAAAGATATGAGATTGTGTTCTGAACATCAGTGTTTATCATTGCTGTGAAATCTGTTTCCCAATAAGTGGGAGATAGAGGACAAGCATGGATATAATCTCACCTCAGCAAAAACAGTGGTAACCAAAAGCCCAGAAACAGAGAAATAACACAGTTTATGTAGCTTGTGTAGACTGCAAGGGAGGCTTCAGATAGCAAAACAGTTCTGAGGCATGAGTAGCATGTTCTCTGTCATGTACTGTGTTGCAGCCAGTGTCAGGAAGAAAAGGGTCTAGTTAATTCACAACGCTGAATCTGCTCATGGTGTGACTGCATCTAACTTTCCAGAGAAGAGCCTTTGTAGCACCAACGTTTTCAGTGGCAGGCTAACAGAGATTATCTTTGTTGGGAGCTTTATTGTTGAGAGGTTTGTCTGCGTCCATCATCTGTTGCTACCAAGACTTTTTTTAAGCTTTTGTCGAGGTGAAGTTTCAATGTATGAAGGCTGTGTGTCTGATTTCTGTTGGTAAAGCACTGCTTGAGGTCGAATTCTTAGTTAACGAGGTTAGTATGGAATATACTTCATACAACAAGAATTGCTCCTTGACATGTGGTTCCACTGTGAAAAGTGATTGGAAGAGATGGCACATACTCAATACACGGCTTTTAAAAAGGGTTCTTTATTAGTGACAGAAGTTCACTTTGAGTGAACTATATTGGTCTTGCAGTTGAAGCCAAGTGTGTTGGCTTCTGCTCTAATTAACACACAAAGAGCATCACTACCAATATTATAGGTTCAAAAGCACCATGTGAACCAGAAGGGATCCAGCTTGATTTATATCTCAAGGGTTTGCTTGCAAGGCTGCTCATGATTTTGAAGCGCAAGGCAACCCACACTTGCCCCCAACTCTCTTGATACTTATAAACTAAAAATAAATTCTACAAATATTTGAGGGACTGGAAGCACAAAACCTTTAAATCCATCTTTTGAGTAGAACCATCTTTTGAGAGAAGCTGGAACTTCTAATAATCAGTATAGAACTTTCGTTTAAAATTAAATTACTTATCTAGTTGTCTTTGTTCTTTGAAATCAATTTATAGCATTGGTACCTTTAGCTTTGAGACAACTTAATATGGCAAGTGTATATACTGGAAAACTGTACCACTGCAACAACAACAAAAAATAATTATTAACTTTAGTCTTTATCCAGTTAAGATCAGGCTCTGAATTGAATTCTCTTAGTGTGTTGACAGCTGAAGATTTATGTCTTCCAGCTCTAGTCCTGTTGCAGAGTTGACAGAAGTGACCTCTCCAAAAAAGGTCTTTGTTACAGATTTTGCTCTGTTTACGTTATTGCCATAAGGGTTGGGATGAAGTACAGTATGTTAAAGCTAATACATCACCTGCTGACAGTGGTCTTATCTCATTGGTAACTATTTCCCTCTCCCAGTATGAAAAAAAAATGCAAACACTGAGTGTAAGGAGCACAAAAAGTAAGTTAAATAATAGTTTTCAAGAGCTTTAGCATTGGTGTCTGGACCCTGTGTCCACTGTAGTTTTGTGTCTGATTGTCCAAATGGCTACATAATTTCTTTTTCTGGGAAGTTACTCTGAAAATATGTCTTTTTCAAACAGACACTACTAGGGGATAGAGCACAAAAAATTTGTTGGGTTTATTCAAGGTCTGTGTGATCTCTCGGGAGAAAGGAGAAGGCTCAGAGTGGGAGAGAATGGCATTCAAGTTAGATAGGCAGAGAAGAAAGTGAAGTAGTACAACAAGCTTCTCCAGTGGAAGGGACTGGCATGAGGAGCAGGACTTTAGATACCCTCCTGTTTCTGCAAATGCTGTGTCATAGGTGCTGCATCCAGAATGGGTCTTTCAATCCTCACTGTCAGTGAGATGATGTTATTTTATGACTGACTTTCTCTTCCAAATACAGACTTAAAAATACAAACACAGCATTGTTCTATATGCATAAGTATGCACATAGTTTCAATATGTGCTTTGAAATCTCTCAACAGGGTGCTTCCCAGGCATCCTTTCAGGATGGGGAGATGAATCTCACGGGACCCACAGAACTGCTGTTGGCTCAGAAGGCCCGGCTCCATGGCAGGTAGGAACATCTTCTGTTTGGTGCTGGCTCAAGTGTGATTTATCAATTTATGCAATACAAGAGTGACTTCTCATTCCAGCTGCACTTCTGGTTCTGCACTGTGCTTCTCATCACCATGATCTCTTCCTCCTCCCCCTTTCCCACCCTAAAACTGCATTCGATTCACATACCAGAGTACATATTTGAGCATGACAATCTTTTACCCTCGTTGATGAATATGAATGATTTTTTTGTGCTATTTGTAGTATTAGGGTAAGGGAGAAATGTGGGTTTTGATTTCTATTCAATTGTGCAAGCGTTTCAAGTCTTAAGATAGAGGATGTTCCTAAGTCATGTATTATATCTCAATAAATAACTATTTAACTGAACCATATAATCCTAAAATGATCTTTCTCAGTTTAAGTGTCACCTCCGGTATTGAGTGGTAAGGTTATTACTTTGCTAGATCTAGTAGTAGATTTTATATCTGTGTTTATACACAGTGAAAAGTATTTGCAATATTTCCCTGTGCATTGCTTCACTAGAGTAGTTAGGTGGAATGAATCCTTTTCTTCTCTTCATTTATAAAAATCTAGAGATGGTCAGTGCTGTTGTATCTAAATGTGGTCATGGTCCCATTGACAGTTTGGGAAATAACTTTTATTTTAACCAGTCTAAATTTTGAACAAAACTTAGGTAAATATATAATCTGCATTGAAAACCCAGTGGAGTAAAACTTGAGAGCTGTATAGCCGAAACAAAAGGAGGAGAAATTAGGTGATCTCAAGAGTTTTAGTAATGAGCAACATTGTCTATTGCTCCTGAAATCAAAGGTAAAATTCTAAATGGCTGATATGAAATTGAAAAATAATGATTTTGTAGATAGCATTTGTTACACCAAATTGTCAAGCCAGGCTGCCATAGTGTCAGAGAGTAAGTTGGTCAGATCCTCAGTGGTGGTGTTGGAGTGTTTTCATGCTGCCGTTTTTCTGTCTCATCATAAGCTTAAATTTCAGTTTTGACTGGTGATTCGGGTCGTGCTGAAGTCACCTTCTTGAGTAGGTAAAGGAATTCAGTACTTTGTGTTGCAGCGGGGATTACTGCAACAAGCATATTTCAAACCAGGAGTCCCATGGAAACGAAGTATATATGGACAGATTCGTGGTAGATGTCTCGGAGATGTTTATTTCTCCAGCCGCATGGCCAGGGCTCCGCTCAGGAATCCCGCAGTCACGGGACCCCAGGGTCCTTGGCGTTATCAGGGAACCCAAACCAACCAATGGAGAATGAATCTGAGCAGGGGCACGGAAACCCCGTGTCTCCCCCCCAGGGCCCATCTCCCAGGGCTCCATGGCAGGGAAGGGACCCCAACATCTCACCCGTTTTATTTTAATAAAAGGAGAATGAAAACAACTGGATAAACGTAACAAGAACAGTTTCAAGACAACAAGCCACCCTCCTGAGTCTTTAAATGTCCAAACAGATTCTCTGGAACATCTTAGGGCTGACAGAAGGGAGACAGAATTCTCTGAGCATGCTTTGTGGGGAAACTGAGGCAGGAGAGGGTTTAACTTCTTCCCTCCCCCTTTTCATGCCCCCCTCGGCATTGGAGAGGAGTTGTAGGGAAATGGAATTGTATAGGGAAGCCGTGGGGTGAAAAATGGATTAGGAATAAACTGGGGATAGGGTAAATTTAGGAAGGGGTTCATATTGGGTATAGGGTAAAAGGGGGAAGTAGGCTGTGGGTAGGGAAATTGCAGGGATGGATATTGTTTATAATTTTGTGCATAATGGCTGCCTTTGACTGGAATACCTCCAGGCCCAGTAACATTTGCTGCTTGTAAACCCTTCTTTCCTTGCACTATATCAAATTGTACAACTTCCCCATCTCCTACACTTTGCAGGTAATTTTTAGGGTTATTCCTTTTAATGGCAGTTCTATGGATGAATAGATCTTCCCCTGTATCATCTCGTGTTATAAATCCATAGTTGTTTTTTACATTGTACTATTTCACAGTCCCTGTGACTTTCGTTGCTACAACTCCTCCTAGCACGTGCTTGCGTGTTTGTCGTGGCTGCTGGTCCCGCGTGGCCGCTGCCTCGCCGACTCCGACGTCTCGGCCGGGTCCCCGCGTTGCGGCTGCTCCGCGCCCTCCGAGCAGCGCTGCTCCGGCGCGTGTCTGGGCTCTGCACGGCCCCGCGTCACCATCGCCGCCAGCCCCGCGCCCTGCGAGGGGTTCTGCTCTGCCAGCTCCACGCTGCTTTGAGAGCGGCCCTGTTTCGGCTCGGCGCTGCGCGGCTTCTCGTGTCGCTGTGGAAACCGCCGCTTCTCGCTCTACGGGGCTCTCCGAGCCGTGTGCTCAGAGCGGCCTGCCACACTGACCCCCGGTTCCTGGCTGCTCGTGGGGGCCACCTCTCCGCTGCACACGGCCCACGGCACCCACGGCACCTGCGGCGTCGCTCCCTCACTCGCAGCCGCGTGGCCGGGGACGCCGAGACAGGGATGGGGTCCGCGATAAGGCGCGTGCTCCTGAGGGGGCCGGGCGCATCCAGCGCAGGCACCTCCGCCTGCACGGCTGCAGTCATGTGCCACAGGGATGGGGGCCGCACGGCCTCGGCCACGGGATAAGTAGGATCCTCTGCTTTAGGGGTAATGGGACCGTACAAATGTTCCTCAAGAGCTTCCCTGATTATAAGGTATGCACGGAAAGCTTCTCTTTGATCCCATACTTTATCCCAGATCTCGTCCCAGAAACACCCCTCACAAGACACAGGAGGTTCGATATTAAAAAGTAAGTCTCGAGAAATACAAGAGAACCTTTTGAAAAGCCAGATGAAAAAGTGTTCTAGATCTCCCGGTTGCATTACTTTTTTGTTTTGTTGTTCAAGGATTCCTTTTACTTCTAGATACATTTTTCTCTGTGGCTCAGAGAGCCCCATTTCCCACGATTCCTCCATAGTCCAGAGAGACTATCCAAACCAAGATGAGAAGAGAGAGGTCTGGAGTGGTTATTTTACTCACGAATCTTCCTCAGGGATCGGTATCTTGCTCGCATTCCTCCACCAGTTTGTTGCAGCGGGGGTTACTGCAACAAGCATATTTCAAACCAGGAGTCCCATGGAAACGAAGTATATATGGACAGATTCGTGGTAGATGTCTCAGAGATGTTTATTTCTCCAGCCGCATGGCCGGGGCTCCGCTCAGGAATCCCGCAGTCACGGGACCCCAGGGTCCTTGGCGTTATCAGGGAACCCAAACCAACCAATGGAGAATGAATCTGAGCAGGGGCACGGAAACCCCGTGTCTCCCCCCCAGGGCCCATCTCCCAGGGCTCCATGGCAGGGGAGGGACCCCAACACTTTGTCCAGTATCTTGAGTTTGTTGCAGACCTCTTGTGGTGTATATATAGCACATTGTATAATTAAATTAAGAAGTGTTACATGACAAACTTCTGCATGACAGCTAATATGTGAAAAATTAATCTGTTTCAATTTTGATGATGGCAGATAGTCATTTGCTACAGTTCTGCAGGTTATAGTTGTTTGTCAAGAGTATAAAATAAAACTCATGAAATAAACGGGATCTGCATGCCTTAATCTTAGAGCATTTATCCTTGCAAACACCTAAGAAAAAAAAGTCTTAATATTCCTATTTTACCTGCATGAGGTCTGGGAAAGAGGCATGAATATGTACCCTGTGCCTGTGGGGAAGTTTACAAGAGCAGGGACTCTAACATTGCTGGTGGTCTGGGCCATGCCAGGGTTTCTGGAGAAGGATCACCTTTCCTTTCAGAGCATGTCAAAAATTTGTCTTTTCCTTACAAGGGAGTTAATTTCTCAGTTTTTCTTGTTCTTTGGGTCATAATTTCAGTCATTTTATGGGCAATTTTATCATCTTGGTACAGTTGTGTTTTTCAACTCAATCTGCATGGGTTTTTCCTTGCTCTTGGAGGTCTTCTTGTAACCCAGTGCCTATGCCATTTTGTAATTTCTTCTCCTGCCTGCCGATACTGATACATATTTTTAGAATGGTCTCATCATGAAAAGGAACTGGAGTGCTTTTCCAGCTTTCTCTGCACCTGCCAGGCTTCTAAGTTACGCGCCCTCTGATTAGTGTTCATCACGCAGGTATAGAACTTAGTTTAGTTGCTAATGCTTATTTTCTCTTCATGGAATGTTTCTAAAGACTTGTACAGCTTGTTTCACCTGAGGTAATTATTATGCATCACCAAATATATGCACTCATTTGTCTCTTGATCCGTTAATTTGTAATGGGGATTAATCAAGCTCTGTGCACACTCTGTTCATATTTACTGTTTTCCTTATGCCTTTACTAGGGTGTTTTAGACTATCTAAGTCCTCCTAGGAATTTTCTGAGAGCATATTATTGTTTATCAAGTTAAACAATTCGTTGCTTGCATTTGGGATTCTTCAGAAGAAGGTTATGATACCTGTTTGCTTCATAATTTGGTGGCTGCTGGAAACATTGACGATGAGAAAAACCCTTGCGATACGTTTCAGAGTATTCAGTTTTCTGAAGTGGCCAGGTCTTCTCTGGCATGTCACAAACCAGACAATAATAAGCTTAGGCCTCTGTAGACCTCTTACAATTTTTGCTGAATTCTGCAAGCTGTCTTGACATAGGAACATGGAAGGAAAAGTGATAAAGAATATAGATTGGGACCCGCTTGATTGATATCCGAGCATCAGTGTTGAACTGATAGGGAGCAGGGGGAAAGCTGGCCACAACAGGGTATTCCCAAGAGTCTTTTTGCATTGCTAATAATTTTTTTCTTTTTTGAAATGAATCGTCTTAATCTTGATTGAGATTGCATTGTCTGAAAAACACTGGCCAAAACCAACCAAACAAATGAAAATCAAAACAAAATGGTGAGAAAGGAACAGTGTTTCTTTAAATAGAGTCCCAGTAGAGTAATTCTTCCAAAATATGCCTTGTTTGTGGTTCCTGTGTCCTGAGGAGGTTTTTAAAAAACACTATTTTGCCTGCAAGAATTGAGATGGGTACTATGAGGAATTTTTCCTGAAAATTGTGAGTTATATTGGAGTATTTGTAAAATATTGCACTTTCTTCCAATAGTGAACATTAGAGAAATTCTGAACACAGTATTTTGTAAAGCAAAGTTCGTTTGTAGCTCTGTGAAATTCACAGGATTTTCAAAAGTCAAAGAATTTAAATTTTATAGCAATGATTTTGATAATTTTTTGGCTTTTTTCTTGTAAGTCAAGTTTTTTAAACTGCTTTTCCAAAACTGTTTTCATTAGGAGTAGAAGGTTTATAAAGGGAAATAATGAGTCACTACAGACCATCTGTCTGTCTCAATTATCTTTATTTGATTGAATGTAAGTAAGGAAGCTTTTATTAATAAAATAATATTAAATACTAAAACTGGTTTTTTTCCACAAGCAGTAAAACCAGCATCTTAATACCTTTTATACTGTTCCTTCTTAAAGAAAGTGTTGCTTGTAATTCTGATTTATTTAGGTATTTTTCTTGTTGTATTTTAAAGTCATTAGGGCCATGAGGGACCACCAGGTCATTAACCCTTCATTTAAATAAGCAACATTAAGAGATGTTAATAAAGGTAATATTTCAGCCTAATTGTGAGCTACTTCATGCTGTGGACAAAAGGCTGTGGAAGAAAGAAAACTACTACTGGCCCTGCTGCTTTCACTACTTTCCTTCCTGTCACTGAGTTTGGTAAGCTTTAAGGCCTATAATGCTTGAGCAAAATAGGAGCTCATCACCCAAGGAAATTATCTGAGCCTTCTCATCAGCAGAATCCCTTTCTAACTACAGCCAATAATGGATGTTTCAGAGGGAAGCAGAAAAAGAGTACCATGATTAATATTTCATGATTGAGAAGCCTATTCAGTTGAACTTTAAGGTCCAGACTTGGATTGTTTTATATTCCTCACTCAAGCAGGAAAACTGTTTGATTTGAAGAAAGTCAGTTCACTGGTGTAAGTAGGTGAAATCAGTTGCAGGTGGAGCAAATGAGCTTCAGTATGGAGGAATTTTGGCTCCTCTGTTTAGACGTTAATGGGAAGTCTCTTAGCCTGGATTCTCTTAAAACATTTCACTGCGAAAGTACTGGGAAACTTTTCAGGACTGTATCCCTTGGGAGTCTGAAAATTTTAATTTGACATTTTAAGAGTTGAACTTTTTTATAGGAGACACTTGAAACATTGGGTCATTGGAATGTTTTTTAATGGAATGAATAATGACAATCCTCTTGTAAATTCAGAAGGTGGCTTTTTGTTGTTTATTTGCAAGTAAAGATGTTCAGGGTTAACAAGCTAATGCCATTAGTGTATAAAATCTTGTATTTTTCTGTGCCTCCTTTCATGTTCCATGCTAGGTCTGAAAGATGTTCAAAGTAAGAACAGGGTCTTGGTACTCTATAGATGGTCAGATTTGTCACAACTTTTAACGCTGAATTCCTTAGCACACAGTACATGGGAATACGGGTTGAAAACCTTGCTTTTCTTAGTAAAAATTTCTGTGTTAAGGAACAGTAAACATGAATCTGCTTGGAAGTGGATGTTTAGCTTAATAGCAGTGGATTAGTTGAAACTCAAAGGGTAATTTATGCATAGATAATTCATTTTGTGTTTTCATTATGTTCAGTTTTGCTGTCTTCCCACTTCTTTTTAGCAGAGGTCAGGGTCAGTTCCTTGGTTTAAGTACTGTAGATACGTAATTAAAGTGTAGCTGAAGCATTTTTCCCTTCTCTGTGTTTTTCTATTTTTAACCTACTGTGTCTTTCATTAGTCTAACAACAGAGAATTGAAACAATTTGATTTAAAGAAAAAAGACACAAAGCCCCAGTGCTTGCAGGCTGTCTGATTTCTCTCTAAAATGTCAGAGTTAATCTTGTGAGAACTAACTAATTTTAGTGTGGAAAAAAAAGTCTGGAATAACTAGATTGATGCATTTTAGTTAGGAGGAGGTGATTTGTTTCCTCTTCAAACCTGAAACTGGATCATTGTGACATTATTTCATAGTAAATATTTGAACTTTATGGGTAGTTTGTTTAATTTTGTGTAGAATGGAGCAGCTGCTGTGTTCCTGTCTCTTACAAAAGAGTGACCAGTTTTCTTAACTGTACATGGAAAGCTTATCCTTGCGTGGACAATGAGCTGCTTTTTCTTTTTCTTGTAAGGTGCTCTCTATCCCTATTTAGATATTGTTCAGATTTTCATCATTTGAGTACGTTCACACTACATAACATCTTGAGTTCCAGTTCCTTCTTCAGGGCTTATCAAGACATTTTCATCAAAGGTTTGAGCACTTAGTTGAAAAGAGGGAAGGAAAAATGTGGGAAAGGGGTAGGAGGTAGGTGGGAAGTTGCTATCTGACAGCTTTAGTTGAGCTGAAGCTCTGGAAGCCTTCTCTGGAAGAAGGGGGACAAATAACTTTATTATCATCAGTAACTATTGGTTTAGTATGGGAAAAAGTACATGGACAGATTCATCACCCTCTTTATTTGGATAATGCTGTGCATGCTTCCTCTTTAAAATCCCCTATAGGAATTTGACATCCCCTGTAGGCCTGTGCTCTCTATCAAATGTCAACACCCTTTGTCGATGGATGCTTTCTCTGCTGGAATGGCAGCATTGGAGGAAGAGGCATGGAACTAGAGGTGCAAGTGAAGAACAAGCAAGGAGATACAGCTTAATAACTGCATCTGGGAGCTGTCTACATCTGACTTTTAATTTGCCTTTTACTTGGTCATGGTCAATAAAAATACCACAAAGCATGTTCAGAATATCAGCTGTGCTTTTCTGTTTGCAAGGGAAACATTGACATTCTGCACTAAAAGATTTTTTCCAGATATAGGATCTTAGTAATCTGAACCTTTTCTTAAAAACACTTGAGAAAGTGTTGACTATGACTAAAATTGCAAAAGAAAATGCCTTTGGAATGGGAAATACTTTGTGTTTACTCAAGCAGTAGATTCTTGTGACATACACATTATGACAAGCTTTTCCTAGTAACCCATGCAGTAAGCAGAATTTCTGAGGTACTGTCTTCACTGTGTTGCAAAACAATTAATCTGCTTTAGGCTGTGCCTACTGCATTCTCCAGGAGAAATCTTACCAAGATTCTCTGAGCGTTTGTAACTGGGGAAGGTCAAAGCACCTCAGTGAACTCAGTCTTGCTGCAACAATGCGAAACATTTATTTCTGGATAGAGTTCCCTTTTAAGCATCTGTGTGCTCAGTAGTTGGGATTGGTTCTTCAGTTTTCTTGGGTAGTTTGCAGAGAAGCTTTCAGCTAACAAATCTTTTCCCTTCATGTAACTCACGAACTGCTAATTCTTGATACAGGTTTCAGGAGAGAGAGCTGTAGTATTCCACAGCAAGGACACTGCAAATCTGAAGATCAGATTGATTCACCACTAAATATGACCATTAAATGTGCAGCATTCCATTTAAATTTTCTTTTCATGTTGCCAGTGCTGTGCCTGCTCATGTGTACACCTTCTCTATCTCTTTGCTGAACAGTACTTATCAGCATTTTTAATAATATGCATAGCAAGCCTTCCTGACAAATGTGATAGACAGTAAAAGATCTGTCAGAAACCAATATCAACTAAAGAAGAATTTAAATAGTAAATGATGACAGCTGCTTCAAGTTAAAAATCAGTAGTACAGCATTGAACATGGTCTTGGATCAGGTCATGCTGGACAGGTGTTCTCCCCTGAGTGAGACCTGAGGTACCTTCAGTGCAGCGAGGGGAAGGGAGATGCCAGCATGGATTGGAAGACGCCTGAGTGCCGTGTTTCTGGTTGGGGTGAACCTTGAACTTCGGAGAAATTTCACTGACATAAATGCTTCTTAAAAGTTCACTTATTTTGACTGCTGTAAGAACATATTTGTATGTACTCCATAGCGACCAGGTTCCAAGTTCAGTAAGGACAGGATTTCCTGAGGTGGGAGTTCTGTCTGCTTCTTGAAGAACAAGCAGGAGATACTCAGAATGCAGCACACTGAGGCACCCTCTGTGCATCGCTCATCCATGCTCCCAGCCTCTCATCCCCAGCTAGCAATTTTATTCCAGAACTTTTATACTGACCTGATAGGCCAGACTTGTGTTTTCTTTTACTGCAAAAGGCATTTAAGATCTGTAGGGGAGATTTAAAAAAGGAGTAAGCTATGAGTAGGTTATTAACTTCTGGAATTCTATTTTTTCCTTTTTTGGGGGTTTGTTTGTTTTTAAAATGTGTTGAATTTTGCAGAAAATCCATAAATTACATTCTCTGTTGTCACAGCTATCAACCTACATTAGATAGCAATTCTCCTTTCTCCCACTCCTTTCTTTAATTTTTTTAACCTAGCTCTGTCAAACTGAAGAGTCCTAGCACCTTTGTGTCCCATGTGCCTTTGGAATTTAGTAATTAATATTCTTAGAGCTCATCCTATTTAGGATGTCACTCAGCCATGTCCTATTCCTGAATACTTTCTCCAGTACAGTATAAACTGTAAGCCAGCGTGAAATAGTACAGTGCTGAATTCAGCTGTCCTTGTGGGCAGATTAAACCTGCCCGAAGGGAGACAGAACGAGTGAATGATACCAAATGTGTCTGAATCTCTAATCTTTGAGGTTCTTAAACAAATAAAAAATCCAAATCAAATCCCAGGTGTCTTGGTTTTTAAATTTTTTAACTGTCATGCTCTCATAGGTATAATATAAAAATAACATGTCCTCAAACATCCATGAAGGTTGGTGTGGAGGGCTGTTTTCTTCTCAGATGTAACTAAGAGTCCCATTTGTTTGAGAATGAGAAGTCTATTTAGAGTCATGGATTTTTGATTAAAATTATAATTCCAAAGTACCTTTCTTAATACATGTGTACAGAGTGTGCTCTTGTTCTGCACATTTAGTGCTCTAGAACATCCATAAGTTTTAGGATGTACCAAAATTTTTTAAAGTAATACATAATGGGCATGTAGGCTGTTTGTTCTGACAAAGAAGCCTATTTTTCTTAGTGTAGATTTCATGTTAGGTTTAAAAACAAGTTTCTTTGTTTTCTTTGGCATTGATCCGACTTATAATTGTAAGTGCATTGATTTAATATGACAGCTCACCTGTCTGTCATGATAGCCCTCAAAAAAATTCCTGCTCTGTTTTACAGTTGCTCAGGAAGACAACTCCTCCCTAGAGTACACTGGGTTATCTGGGGACAGCTGTAACTTACTTAAATTTTCCCTGTACAAATGAAAGCCCATTCACTACTTCTGATTATTTTCTGAATCTAAAGGGCTTGGCTGCTTAATTTACTTATGCATTTTGATTTTGTAGAAGTTCAAAAGACAGTAAAAGTAGCCCTTTAATTATCTTTCTTTGTGTATTGAGAGAATTGGAGGAAGTAGAAGATGGAACTGAAAGAGGAGTTAATTTCCTATGCATGCATTGTTGAGTTTTTTGGTAACCACCCTGATTAGCTTTTCTAACCAGCTCCACCAGAAAAAAAAGTATTTAAAAAATTTTACAGGAAGATTTTATCAGGATTTCCCCATGTGATTAATGAAGAGGGGGAATACAGGAAAGAAAAAATCCACAAATTCCTGTTGATGGTGCCTGCACTATAAATACAGTAAGATGTAAATCTGTTATGTTGGGATCAGTGGTGGTTTGTTGTTCAGGGTCTTTCCATTTAATATTTAGAGAACATAAATCCATTACAGTGCCAGCTTTTTTGGAAGAACAGTTTAAAAAAAAAAAGGCTCCCCAAAACTCACTCAGTCCCCTAACTCCAAGAGCACAAACTTATGTAAGCTTATTTTCCAGTCTTATTCCATATTTAGCCCATCAAGATAAGAATTATTGTATCTAGGGCAAATTGCTTCTCATTAATCATTGTGCAACTGGATAAAGGTTCATAACAACAACAAAATATTCCTGTGTCATTAGGAAGCAATGCCAGAATTTGTCTAAGGTTATTTGCAGTAATTGTGCCCCTTGTGAGAGGGCTTAGCTGTCCTGTGTGGGTTCATGTTGTACCTAATGTGCTGTAACTGTGTGCTGCCACTTCAGGGGTGCTCACAGATTCCTGATGGGTATTGGTGCATTTTTGTTGATTCTTGCATCAAATCAAATGATCATAAGACCATGGGTCAGCAAAATCAGTCAGCTGGTGCCAGAGGAAGTTGTGGTACTAGGGAAAAATCATCTGAGGGGGAGGGCAGGGTGGTAGGAAAGAGTCGGCACGGGCATCTTATCTAGCAAACGTATGCTCTCTAGCTCTGGTGCATGGAGAAAGATCAGAAGTGTCTTTCTCACTTGTAGTCTGCGCTTGATGAGTTAGACTGAGTCCTTAACTCAGGGCAGTATCCAAAGTGGCCGTTTGGTTCAGTTTCATGTGTTCTGTCCACACTGTAGGATTGACATGCACACTCAGAGCTCACAGTGAGGGTGTTCTGAATGGGTGTGCCTGGGAGCTGCCTGCTGGCCGCTAATCCTGAGCACTGGGGGTGTTCAGTACCATGGGAGGGGGGAGGGAGTGTTTTGGAAGATGAACACTCTTACGGAAAGAAGGAACAAGATCTACTGAAATACAGACATTGCTAAGGTTCTAATGTTAAGGTTCTAGCCAGTTCAAGTACCTTTCTTTTCAAGTCATGGTCACCCAGAATAGAGTTAAGGTCACTGTAAGGCTGGCAGTGTAAAATAGTCAATAGGAAATGAAACAGCACATGCCATGAAACAGCAAAAATCTGTCAGAGATAATATAGAGGTTTTTAATAATGGTGTTTGAGGAAGGAAACTTCTTGATAAAATGAGCTGAGTTGCACTACTGATCGCAATTTGTTTTGTTCTTTGTTTGTCAGGGAGGTTGTATGCAACTGAGGGAAGAAATCTGTGTGTTTAAATATGATTTGACTTTATAGGCTCAATGTCCTTTATGTGTGATCTTCACGTTTATAATGTGGCCACATGGGAAAATTGACTGCAGCAGCCCACATGGAGCTTGAATTAAGAACATGTAGGATAACCTCCCCCCTTTTTTTTCTGATGATGAAGTCTCTCCTTGCTTAAAAGCTTATTCTTTAATATTCTAATTAATTTACTTGAAGGTTAACTTAGGAAAATGTCTAGTATTTGATTTCTTTCCCTTTTAAAAAACACAAATGCTAATCTAAAAAATTAAAGAATTTCATGGCTGTTTTACTTTTCATTTTATTTTCCTGTATTAGTGAGCTCTGAGTCAAATATTTTTGCTACCCTTTCTGGTATCTGATCAATCAGGAATTTGTTTTTAACATGGAGAATGCTCTGAATAAGCATATTGTGTTTTCCTGTGCTCTTTTTTAGTGAAATGACAAAAACAGTGGAGATTTCTGGGGAAGGTGGACCCTTGGGAATACATGTAGTGCCCTTTTTTTCATCCTTGAGTGGAAGGTAAGATATTTTCTGCATTGCTCAAGAAGTATATTAATGAAAGGATTTCAGTTGTGCTTATCTTAAAATACCTACTATTTACCAAAAGAAAAACAAAAATTGGTCTATGACACTGTCTTCCATTACCAAAATATTTACTAGTCCAAGTTCTGTATAAGACAACCACAGAATCATTTAGGTTGGAAAAGACCTCAAAGATAATTGAGTCCAACCTTTGACTGGTCTCTACCTTGTCAACTAGACCATGGCACTAAGTGCCATGTCCAGTCACTTCCAGTCAATACCAACATCTTTGTTCATATACCCTTTTAATTGTCTCTGGTTTTATTCTCTGAATGGTAAACTGGACTCAGTAGTTTTGTGTAGTGTTGGGTTGGTTTTGTTGTGCTGTTATGGGGTTATTTGTTTGTGTTTGTTGTTTTGTTTTGTTTTTCCTAATTGAATACCTCTGCATAGGCTCTTCCTTAGTGATATACCAGACAAGAAGAGTCAAAAATATTGCTTGCCTGCCCTCATATTTTTCAAGCCATCTTTTAGATTTGATTGTACAGCATTTATAAAATGTGCTCTATACCATGAACCTTTCTTTGTCACAATACAATTACTTTAATTATAAATGATTTAACATAGTCCACTGAGATCACAAAAGCCTATTATAGGAGCGTGCTCATATTGATGTGCTGTAGTTAAGACTGCGTCAGCATTTTCATTATAACTGTTTTCCAAGCTATGTAACTTGGATGTGTTAAAAAAAAATCTAGGCTGAAATTTGACATACAGAGGCTTAGCCAGAGAGTTAATTTGACACTGGCAGCTGTGAATAAGAAATGGGAAATTGCCAGAGACATAAATGACACTACTTTATAGTAAAATGGCTGCCTGTAACACGGAGACAATTACTGCAAAAGTAAAAATTGTCTAATTCTTAAACATTTCTTTACTTGTCAGCTTTCATGTAGGACAGAGAATATGAAGGATTGAATTACCTTTTAAAGGTCTCTTTTGTTGGCAAGATCTGAATTTGTAAGTGGACCCAAATTAATTCAGATTGGTTTATTTACCAAAAGGGAAAATAGATGTCCACCTGCTGCCTGTAAAAATGTCATCACTGTCTCAAGAAGAAAGTTGGTCTTTGATGGCAACTGTTGGAGATCCGAGCTGGGTCCTTGGCCTTGTGCCTGTTTGTCTTGAGAAAGCCACTTGTGTTCATTCTGAAATGCAGACCGTAGTTCTTTGATATGGGCATGCTATAAAGGTTGTAGTGTGTACACTGTATTTCAAGATCATTCAGTAAAAAAATGTTGATGAAATTGCAAAATATTAAAGTCGGTAATTATTGTGACTGAAATGCAGTTTTGTACTCAAGTATCACTGTGTTGAGTGCAGGTTTTAAAGACCTCCAAGAAGAAGCGTTCCTTGGTCTACACTGCATTTGTGTTACTATGTCTGTACTTACAAACGCTTTTGGGGATCCGCCAGAGTAGAGGGGTCTTTGACAGATGAACTAGTTGTTGTTTAGGCAGTTGTATTGAAATTTTAGTGACCCTTGGCAGACCTGTACTGATACCTTTGTTAAAGCACTGGACTGACTTAAATGACTTGACCCTCATTTTAAATCTAGCCTGACACTACTGTATAAATTGTAACTCATCATAACATGAGAAAGTACAGATGAGCATCTTTTATTTCTTTTGGTGACATGATAGAATTTATGAGGACATGCTGGCCATGACTAACTGGGTCTGGTATTTCAGTTGTACAGTTATCTTCTAATAAGGTAATGCTGGTTTTAGCCTAGTGCTGCTGCAGACCAAAGTTTTTCTACAGGTCATTAAAACACCATATTAATTTACAAAATCTTAGTTTATAGAGGAACTACAAAAGTAATGGAAATAATTTCCCCCGTTTTGCACTTAAATATCATTAAAAACAGGAAATTAAAATTTAATAGTGCATTAAAATGCTAAAATTTAGGCTGTGGAAAAAAGTAATGGAGGAATGAATTTAAGCTGCCTCAGTCTATGTAACTCAAGCCACTCAGGCAGTACAGCACCCACAAGTTTGAGACAAGAAGGCAATCCTATTGCATTATATGAATACAGTATCTAAGCACACAGGATTAGTAAGCAACCAACTTAATTTGTGATTTTGTTTATTTCTGTACTTTTACTTGTTTGCATTTTAACACAGTTGTGTTTAATTAGTTCTTAGGGTTTAGGTTTTCGATTGCCACTAGTTGGATGTCATCAAAGGGGCTGTGGCCCCTCACCACCACTGCCCCTTTGAAACCTTTAGGGAAGGATAACACTTGTTACAAGAGAATCTTTATGCTATTAAATCACTTTTTTCTGTTAGATACTTCAAAGAAGCAATATTCAGTCGGAACCAATTTTTCACTTAGTAATAGATAGGAGAGAAGTATAAAATTTTAAATGTTCTTAGACAGTAAATCTAAAATCAGATGCTCAGTGAATATAGTGTCATTTGAAG
The DNA here is from genome assembly GCF_009650955.1 of Corvus moneduloides. Classification (NCBI taxonomy): domain Eukaryota; kingdom Metazoa; phylum Chordata; class Aves; order Passeriformes; family Corvidae; genus Corvus; species Corvus moneduloides. The sequence continues at coordinate 13,703,160 of NC_045482.1, read as the reverse complement.
CAGTTAATGATGTGCCGTCAATCTGTTGAATGGACTTATATATCAGGGTCAGTCATGAATCTGAGACAAAAATACGGGGCCTCTGTTTTGTGGTTGGAGTGCTGGCACGTTGAAAATTGCACATTAATATTTTATGGAGTATAAGCAATAGAAAATGGTCTCTAAAGGTCGTCTTTGATGACCGTCTTTGATGCTGATGGTATGGAAATTTAGTGGACAAAGGTTGATTATAAAAGTTCTTCACAAACACTCCATTGTCAGGTTTTTTGGGCACTGTACTGGTATCATTGGATATAGCTATGTTGAATTGTAGTTTGCAATACAGAAGTGTTCCAGGTAGGTCAGGATTAACTCTGCTCCCAGCAGAGTTATCAACACTGGAATTTTGCACCACCCACACTGGGTCACTTATTGCATTATTCTGTGCTGTACCTCTGTTTTCGCTTGAACTTATCTTGTTAACAAGCAACTTGGGTGTTGATGTTCTGCTGCTGTCCTGCCACATGAATGAGTAGTGTTGCTGTCTTGTATCAAAGCAAGGGGCTTTGGCAACTGAAAAGTTTGAGACGTTTTCAGAAGCAGAAAAGTCAGTTATTTTTTGTCATTCAAATGCCTGTTTACTTTATTATAGTCAAGGTAGAAAATTACTTTTAATCTGTTTGTGTGTTTCTTTGGAGCAGTGGCAGAAAAATATTGCATAAGCTACACTGACATTTTTAACTGCAGAGGGATCTAGGGATCTGTTTCTCCAACTATAACCCACAGGAGTTAAGGCTCCCCAAGTTCTAGCTAGTAGTAAAGCATTAGTGTACAGCAGTTTTCCTTGGTGTTTTTCGGCATCCCCTTCTTTTTAGTTAATAAGTCAGCTGGAACCTTTCTGTAGGTTAAGGACTTCATAGATAGGGAGACCGTCTACTCTATCATTTCATACACGTATTTTTAGTGGATATAAATTCATATCAGCACAATAAAGGTAGTTTTCACCTGTGTTTTGCCTTTTAGGATGCTGGGACTCTTCATCCGTGGTATTGAAGAAAACAGCAGATCTAGGCGTGATGGTCTTTTCCATGAAAATGAATGCATTGTGAAGATAAACCATGTGGACCTTACAGATAAAACCTTTGCACAGTAAGTGCTGGTTTACTGATACTTTTAACCAACCAGGATTTTATACAGTACTGTGTTTAAGTGATTAATAAAGGGATTAATATTTATTTCAGAAAAAATGCCTGTAAAATTGATATGTGCCAGAAACTTTGTAATTTTGTCTGAAACCTCCAAATAAGGTGAAATTTGAGGAGTTCTAGTGAACTTACTGTGCTTACTTAATTTAATAGCATTAATTTTTGTAATTGCTATCTTCCCTTTCTAGTTCTTCTGTTACTTTTACCATATTGTCTTCGTAATTTTTTCTTCATAAGACCTTCAGAATGAGTCAACATCACAGCATGGTTTTTAATGTTCTTTTGCAAATAAAATAAGATTTTCTTTTTTTGTGCTGCAGCTTTTTGAGCATTTAATTTTTTAAAAAATACTTCTACTGTCAAACTATGATTACTTGAGCTAATTGGTAAGTCTCAGTTCTTATGACTTTTATTAAGTCTGTTGACATTTATTATCCATCTCAAATATTTTTTAAGTAACAGGTTGTTTTGATCATCTATGAATTAGTGTGACATTGTTGTACAAAAGAATAGCCTCTCAAATTTCACAGATATTTGCTGTAGTAATTAAATAGTAATTTGTTTTTGCTTTTAATCCATATGTTTAGACAACTGAGTGATTGTGTATAATATAACAACAACCTATTCAGATGTCAAGGGAGTCGAAGCTTAACTTTCTAAACAGTAAGCCAAATGTTCAAGGCTTCTAGACTGAAATCAAATACATAATTTCACAGTTAGGAATAAATATTTGCAAAATAGGTTTTCATGAAACCAGCATAGTTCTGTAGCTTAGGTATTCTTGTTTCTGAGACTGTGCTTTTTCCCCTCTTGATAGCTTTTCAGTTCCAGCATTTTGCGTATTTGGTGGTAAAAGCACTCTGCTGTGATGTCGTACATGCCATTCTCTTCCATCCGTGGAAATTCCTAAATAAGATATCAATTTTAGCAGAACATAATTGTTGGTATCTTATTAAAACATTTGTTGCCTCACTGTGCAGTTTTTTAATGAAATTTCACAAATGAGATTTTGCTTGAATCAAAACCTCTCTTTTCAAAATCATATGTGATCCTTTTTTTACAATTTGTTGTCTCTGTGTTTTCTTCTGGATGTAACTAGATCTCCAAAGGCTTTCAGCCCTTGAGGTGTTTGTGGAATGGAGGACTCTGTATGTTTCTCTGTAAGGTTGCTAGATTTTGGGGCAGTCTGAAACATGGCAGGAAACTTTCTAGTTCTCTGTCAGGCTTTCCTTCAAAATGCAACATGTAGGACACTTACTTTCTAAAAGCTTTTGTAAAGTTTTGAGAGTTGGAAGGACTATTTACCATAAGAGTTAGCTTAGAGACCAGTCTTTTTAGACTCTCTCTCGGTCATTGAGAGAGAGAAAGGTGACTTAAAGGTGATTCAGAGCAGAGCCTGATTTCATTGGTCCAAGTTTCCTTAAGTTACAAAACCAAGTAGTGTGGTTGCAGTGGCATTGCATCTGAGGAGAAGAAAATGTGTCTGTTGAGGGCTCAATGTCTGTTTGGGGACTGGGGGGAACATTTTGGATGAGCTCTAGCCTATTCCTAAGTCTTACATTGTTCTGCTGAATTGTTTTCCAAAATAGCCTTCAACATCATCTCTCTTCCCTGGCTGTGGAGAATGGCTAAAGAAAGACTCTTTCCAGGTTGAAGCTAATCTCCATGAACACGCCTTTTAGTTTTCATCTGGCATGACATAACTGTACTACCGTGACAGAAGTCCAAGTTACAGAAATCCAGTAATTGTAAAAGATGCAACAAAGTATTGTTCCAATGACTGTTGACCCAGAAACAGCAATCAGATTCTCCTTTGAGAGGAGTATCTGTTGGCTAGTTTCAAATTGACATTTCTTCATAACCCTTGTAAAAGCTGTTTTAACACTTACTGTTACGTGCTGTCTCTTTCTAATTTCAGCAGAGACTTTCTAGAATTGCCCCTGACAATTGCTTCTTCTGCAGCTGTAACAGCAGCAGCCTACTTTCTGTATTCCCATGTTTATAATAGCTATGTATTGGGACTGTTGGTCTGCTTTTTCATTTGCTGCTAATCTATTCAATTACATTCTGTTGTGCTGCAGAGTTTCTAGCACCTCTTTTAACTGACTCCCTTACTTCTTTAAAGTATGCATTTGGGGTCTCAAGAGATACAAATTTCTCCATTCATTATTTTTTCCCTTTGAAGTGCAGCCAGTTATTTTGCCCCTGAAGACTGCATTTAGACTTTCCCATAGGATGTCTTGAGTTATTTCCACTAATTTTTGTTTGAAGGAGATCTTATGTTTTCTCTTGCATATATTTTAACTATTAATCTTTTGAAACTAAGTTATTAAACTACCTTGTAATATATGACCAAGTGGCTACTTGTAACAATGAAGCTGGGGTGCAAAATAAACCCAGTTAAGATTTTACATCCTTATGCTGGAAGCATGCAATGGTTTCAACTATCAGGGTAAAATCTGTCCTTGAGAACTTTGACAGGCTATAGGTGAACAGATAAGCTATAACCTCTGCAGACACACTGGGGCACAGTCTGTTACAGCTCTGAAACTGAACCCTTGAGGGTGATGCTAAAAGAATGCCTTCCTACAACAGTCTCCCTGCTACCTTTCTTTTCCAAGTTTGAGGTTTTTCTCTGGCAGCATCTCCTGTCAATGAACATTGCTATTCTGACTCTTGACACTCGTACACTCGGTGTGGCAAGGATGGTTCTTTCCCACAGCAGTGTCCACTGGGACTGACCCCTGACTTTAATGTCTTCATGCTACAGAAAACCCTCTTAAAACAGCCTCTCCTTTCCACCACCTACAGCTGCAAGGTGGAGGTACTGTGCAGCTCTGTTCATCTGGGAAAGCAGTAGGTGTGTTTTCAAGACATTTATATTTGCAGTGGCTTCCTTCGTCAGTGTGAAAAAAAAATTATTTCAGAAGTACTTTCATCATTGATTCCTGTTACATAACTGAGTGTAAAGCCAAAGCCAAGACTTCAGCAAAATACTTAGACTGACAAACACACTACAGAAGGGTAGGAGAAAAGTACAATGTTCTTAGAAGGACTCCATGATTTATTTAAAATTTAATGTAGCCATTACTTCCCCTCTTGCTCCAATTCAGCTAAGCAGAAGTTTTCAGTTTCGTTCTCAAAATGCGTTTCACCTACTTCTTCCATTTGTACTCAAGTGGTCTTCTGCAGTATGGAAGAAAATCAGTCCACTTCAACAGAAAGTAGGAGAGGAAAGCATAAAAGAAGGAAGTCTCCTTTGTTCCTTTAGAGTCCAAGGTTTGTAACATGGTTTGATTGACCAAATCTACGGGTTATTCAAAATCCAGGGAAGGCTTTATGAACAGCTCTTTTGGCCAACTTGTCTTAATTGCCTTACAACCCACGGGAATCTGAGCACGGTATTGTTACCATGGTATCAGTTCATAGAATCATAGAATGTCTTGGGTTGAAAGCGACCTTAAAAATCATCTCCTTCCAACCACACAGGCATCGACAGAGGGTGGGATGTCACCCACTAGATCAGGTTGTTCAGGGCCCCATCCAGCCTGGCCTTGAACATTGCCAAGGATAGGGCACCCAACAGCTTCTCTGGGCGACTTGTTCAAGTACCTCACTACTCTTTGAGTAAAGAATTTCCTCCTCATGTCTGGTGTAAACCTCTCTCTTTTAGTTTAAAACTGTTCCCCATTGCCTTGTCACTATCAAGGGGAGTAGTTTCATTAAATGCTCTAACACAGTTTCTGGTGTTGCATTTGAGCACATCTGTAAAGGCATTGAGTATGCAAAGCCTGCATATCCACTTAGCAAAAGGTTGTTGGTTGAAAGATGTGAGTAATATTGACCTATTTATTTATCCATTTATGTAGAAACACAAATAGTTGCACCTTTTTGATCACAAGGTTTTTTTCTAATGTCTGTGTATCCCATACCCTCATCCTATTCTATTGCTGTGGAATCAGCCAGCAGTTGCATTAGGGATTACAAAGGAATCTGAGGAGCAATTAGACTGGATTTGGAGAAAATGGAGAGTTGAGCTTGCTTGGAGTAGATGTATTGACCAGAACAATTGATGATGAGTGCTCAGTGTGCCTCTGTGCCAACAAGAAAATATGTAACAGACAAGCACTTGAAAAAAGCAGCAAGCTGTAACTTCAGAACTCTTTTGATGAGCTTTTGCGATCAGGACTTCCCTTCCTGATGCTCTGCATGAAGAATTGTGTTCATTAGTTTATTCTGGCTGATATGTTTTCGTAGCAGCTTAGGAATCCCGACAGATACACTGCTCCTACTTGAAATATAAGGAAATGCTCTCATTTTGAAATCTTATTTCATGTGTACTCTTCTAAAAAAGGAATGCTGTAGATGTGAAGATAAGGTAAATTTTCATCTTATTCTCTGTAAACAACTTCTAATTTTACTCAAATTTTCTGGTTTGTTATGTGAATTTTCATACCTTTCTTTTAAAGGGCTCAGGACATCTTCCGTCAGGCAATGAAATTTCGAAGTGTCATCTTGGAAGTCCTTCCTCCATATAATCGAGAACAGTATGAGAAGTCTGCTATTGCTCCTCTTTTTATTCTGAATAATGAGGAAGGAGTTACAAAAACAAAAATTCCACCTCCTCTTCATCCAAAACCTGCTGTGAAAACAATCAATCTTTCTGGAGCGAGCTTGGAGTCAGGTGTACAGGGAACATTGCAACAAGCTAAGAGCCCCAACCTCCCATATCTGGGTAGAAAGCCATCTTCTCCCTCACTGTCTCCACTTATGGGCTTTGGCAATAAGAAAAATGCAAAGAAAATAAAGATAGACCTGAAGAAAGGTAAGTCTTTGGAGATGGTATGATTAATTCTGTATCATGTTCTCTATAGTGATACCTTAAATTTTAATTTAACAAGTGGCATTAAAAGTACAAGCAATTTATTTGCCGTTTAAAAGTTCCAAAACTTTCCGAAGGTATAGGAAGGTTAACAGTAATGTTCCCTACGGTGGGCTTTCTCATAAATTGTGGATGTATGTTACCCAGATTTACTGGTTTTTAAGACATCTCTGCTACTGATTGTGGAAGCAATTCCATTAGCAGCAAGTGATTTTAAGAGATAGTTCAGTCTTTTCACAAGTGTAGAATAAAAGTCTGAACTGTTTGCTGGTGACCTTAGTTATTTTATTCAATCTTCTAATTGACCACAACACTGTTACGGCATTCTTTTAAAGATAAGTTTTAAAATATGCTCTGCTCTGTTTCATGTTTTCCAAGAGCTTGACCACAGATTTACCTGTCTTTCCCTTTTTTATTTTCTGCAAACCTTTTTTTTTTCCCCCATCATTTTTTTTCAGCTGTCAGGAGGCCAAATTCGTGGGTGTATCTTTAATTGCTGTACCATGCAACTGTCTGTTTTTGAATGGAATAACAGGTTTAGGTACATGTAGTAAAATGTGCTTATGCAGATTCCAATTACCATGTATATTTTCTATTTCATTTCTGTCTCTGATTTGGCTGAGAGTTAAATTTGATCCTAGAAGTGGCCCTTTTGAAAACTGTAACTTTATTCTCATAACACATTACGAATGTAATCAAGCTCTCATTTCTTAATTTTTATTGCTTCCTTACTTAAATCACTTGGTTTTATTTCTGAGCTCTTTAGCTTTGTGTTAACAAAACCTACTTCAGAAATTCCCCACTCTAGATCTCATGATTTTGATTTTGAAACATTTACATTTTTAGAAATTATAGCAATGTGATACTGACATGATGATATCTTCGAAAACTATCACATTGGGTAGTAATACTGCTCAATATAAAAAGATTTTTATGGACCCCGCTATTCCCAGTGATTGTAGTGGCTTATAAGCAATACCTGCTAATATTTACTTCACTCCCTAATTATTTGTTATAACGTATCTGTTAACACTTGAGGTTTTTTATTCAAACAACTTCACTAATGGAAGCTTAGAAATACCACTTTGTCCTTTCTGAACAGTTTTTGCATTCAAATCATGTGATATTTTTCCCATTTACCAAGTTTCAGTAAAATCTGCTAAATTATATTTATGCTCATAAATAAACAAATCCAATTGCTCTGATTCTATGAAAGACGATTGACATTAATGTGAAGACTAATATTGAAATGACATAGAGAAAAGATAAATTCTTTAAGAAGAGAGTTCTTCCTTGTTTTTTATTACTGTGTGCTTACCAAAGTATTTCCATCTGTAGCTGTTGTAAGAGGGTTTGGGTATGTGTTTTGCCATCAATAGATGTCTTCTCTAGACCATGCAGAAAACTGGCTTGTGTTTACACTTTTTGTTTGCTTTCTTTTTTAAGAGTTAACCTGAATGAGTCTCTGGGGTATCTTGCTGACAGTGTTTGCTTACTTTTAATGATCATCGTTTACATGTTGAAATTTATGTTGTGAGTTCTTTATCTGACATTCTAGGTCCAGAAGGACTTGGTTTCACGGTGGTTACCAGAGACTCTTCAGTACATGGTCCTGGTCCAATCTTTGTGAAGAATATTTTACCAAAAGGTGCAGCAGTAAAAGATGGTCGTTTGCAGTCAGGAGACAGAATCCTGGAGGTTAGGATAAACATGCACTGTATTTGCATTGCTGGAAATTGATTGCTAGTTTTGTCATAAATCTTTTATTTCCTCATACATATTATTGGTGTATAGAACTACAATTCTTGCCCCTGGTTTTAAAAAAAGTCACTCTCACAGCTTCTATGCCACTTGTTTGTCAACAAGTGTTTTACACCACGAGGTGAAAAAGTGGTTCTTTTCACAAGGGTCCATGGGGTGTTTGAACAAGGAGAACCTGGTAAGATCTTGTTTTTTAAAGCAGATAAATGTATCAGTTTAGGACCAAAACATGTCTTGCCTCTTCAGCCACTTCCAAAAAACTCCAGTTAATATCAAGTTGGTTAAGTGCTCATTTTGTGGTAATTTTGCTCCAATCTGTCTGTTGAAAATTTTCAGGTATCTTGTGACTTACAATCTTATTATCTAATGGGTTATTTCTACTTCCTAACCTAAAAAGCTCTTAAGGTAAACAGTTTTAATACTAAGGTCTCGTTTCTTCACTTTTCATCTTCGAAGTGCTTTACAAACTAATTAAGCCTCACAAACCCCCTGCAACGTGGGTAAGTACTACAGAGCTGTTTTAACAGATGGTGAAAATGAGGAGGAAAAAGGTTAAGTAATTCGTGCAGGGCCAGAGGAGGAGACAGTATGGGAGCTGTTGCTAATTCTTCTTTGCTCTCAGTCACTGATTGACACTGTGTTAGGTGAGGGGAGCCTAATAAACCTGCTAAAGGCAGTCATACTCAGAGATATGACATCCTCTGTTCTTTTGTGGCTGGCAGGTGAATGGACGGGACATCACTGGCAGGACCCAGGAAGAGCTTGTAGCTATGCTGAGGAGCACAAAGCAAGGGGAGACTGTCTGTCTGATTGTGGCTCGTCAGGAGGAGGCCTTTCTACCTCGAGAGCTGGTAAACTTGTTATTCTTTCCAGAAGAGTGATTTGGAAACAATTCCATGTTTTAAAACTAGCCCAAGAAACAGAAATGAACTGTTGTCAGCTGAGAAAGCCGACAAAAGGTAGTCATATAAGGCTTGTGTCCAACAAGTATTTATACTTACATTTGATTTTGAGGGATATTTGATTTTTATCTACTTTACTTGCAATTCCAATCTGATTTTTCATCCCCAGAAATGACAGCATAAGCATAACTCACAGGGGAATACTGTAAATTAATTTTGTAAGTGTGAGGTCAAGCATAACTAAAAATGGGTTATTTGCTTTCAGAAAAGCAACAAGCTTTAAGCCAGAAATTTAAAGTGCATGTAATGAGCCTGCAGCTTATCAGTAACAAACTAGTGAGGATGGCTGCCCCCAGGAGATGTCTCCTAAGCCAGGTGCCCAACTGCAGGAGTGGGGCGGAATGGAATTCCACTGCCCTCCTCTCAAATTTTGGAAGCAAGCTTTTCCTTGGCTGCTAGCCTTTGACTTAATAGGCTCTTGCTTGTCTTTTTTCCATCTCAAGTGCTTAGTTTTCACTTTTTAAAATTAACACTGGCATGAAACTGTGCTCTTTTCTCTCACAAGAGAACTGCATCCGTGTAAAAGTGCTATCTGATACATGTTTGTTTCCCCCTCAGAGAAGGTCATTTCTTTGGTTGCCTCTTCCTTATCTTGATTGATGGCTATACTTGACCTTTCATTAAGTCCTCAGGATAAGGGAAGGACAGCATTTCCTGCTTTTGTCTCATTTTATCTCCTTCAAAGAACACAAACCGCCTTCATCCTTTTCTTAAGATGCCGCCTTCTTGCTTTTCCTTTAGACTGTTGTCAGGATCTTCTACAGAAATCCTCCATTATGTTTCCTCACAAAACACTGCTGACAGTTTTCCTCTTGTTTCCTTGTTACCTGTTGGACCTTGTTGAGGTCAGGGTTGCTTGTGATAGGATAGGAAGCTGGAGGGGCATTCAGGTTCTCTCATGTGAGTCTTTTCTCTTGTATCGCTGGTGCCCACTTTTTCTTGTAGTAGAGCAGTTGTGAGGTGTCATAGCAAAACTATTTTTATATCCATTTTTCTCTTTTATTGTGTAATTTTTAAGGAGTATAATGGCAGTTTTCAGCCTTGTAATTGGGCATTTGTTGTCAGTGATTCCCAAGGCGCCAAAATTGGTCATTGCATTGCTCTGCTAAGTAAGCCCTGAGCTGTAGAGTCAGTGTTTGTGTGGATCACAGGGAAATTTCTGAGTTTTAAAGTACTAAATTATCTATTCTATGAAGAATTTCTTTTCATTCACCAGCTCTTCTAAATAAGGGCTTATTTTTTGAAAAAGCTACCCATCAACAGTGTTTTCATGTGGGTTTTTTAAGTTACAAAGCACATTACTTAGAATAGGTACTTTAAAAAAAGGTATGCATTCTTCTCTTCTCTCTCCTGTTCCCACAACATTATTGTGTATTGTCATAGTGCAAAATCTGCTGGAAATCACTGTAGCAGTGTGTGGGGATAAAAAACTGGAAGAATCTAAAAGCTGTTTATAATTTTTACCTGCCACAGTTGTGTGATATTAAATTCTGGTCTCTACAGCAAGGATTAACTACCTTTCAAAAGGTGATTTACTTATGACTGGCATGATTGAAATCCATGAAGTAGCCGCATTTATCCTGCTAGCTTGACCTTCGCCTAGTTTGCTTCCTCTGTGTAAGGATGATCCACAAGTGATGGCCCTCACTGTAACAGTGATGATATGGGAATTCTAATATTGCTCTGTGTTTCTCGTTATCTCGGTCAAGTACAACACAATACAAATGAGAATTACTGCAGTACATTATGTGAATTTATGGAACCAGCCCATCTAAATTAAAAAGCCCTTCAGCAACATCTGGTAGCTCACAGCAAAAGTGTGAGTTACCATACCACTAAGCTACCAGATGTTGATGTTAACACAATGCTTGTTAGAATTCATGAGATGTCTGAGAATAGTCTCAACAAAGATTAAAAAAAAAAATTAAAATTGGTTTAGCTTTTTTGTTTGGTTTCAGCTTTAGCCATGATATTACATTGGACTAATCCTCTGCTACCTCAAAAGTTACAGTACTGTTTTGATCAAAGAGGAGAAAAATGCCAGCACTTTAAATGTTTGTTTTTGGAAGGAAAAGCAGTGGATAATCCAATGTCTTTCAAGGACAGCTGTAACTGAGTGCCCTGGCTGTGTAACATGCATGCGGAATTTACCTGAATACTTGGGGATTTTGTTAATGCCTGGCAATAATACAGTAATTGCTTTGTATCAGACTTGTTCTTGCTTTGAGCAGTTCTCCAGGGACTGTAATCTGAGATGTTTTCTTTAGATTCCCTTTACCTGTTGAAAGGAAAAGGAGAAGGGCCACCTAGTAAATGTACCCACTCCCCACAGCTTCCTGTGGCAAAGACGCATCTGGAAGCTGCATCCACTTGAAACCCGTGCACAAAGCAACTTTTGAGCATGTTGCTCCACTAGAACTGGGTTTTTATGTGGATTTGCTGGAGGGAGTTTGATAACTGCATGGGTACAAAGCAAATAATGTAATAAAGTCACACTGGGTGGCATTTGGTTGCATGGGTCTGTAATAATATAATTTGACTTTACCTTGTAATAAAGCTGTGGCTTGGAGAAAGCTTGGTCTCACGAATATTTTCTCTTCAGTAAGATAGGTGGGAGCAGAGTTTGGGTATTTTGTTACTGTGATCTATGCTTACGAATTGCTAGCCAAGTAGAAAAATATATTCAAAGTAGCAAACCTTTGCCACAGCAGCTGAGATGTGATACGGGTGAGGATGGATCAGTGTTCCAAACAGGCATTATTAAATTATAGGGAATTGGGGCTTTGGTTACACTGACTGATGCCACATCTGAGAGTTACACGGTTACAGTGTTTCGTACATAACGAGGGAAAAGAATTGAGAACCCAACATTTGTAGGGTTGTTACTCCTTTAAAAAAAAAGAAAAGGAGGCTCTAATGAGATTTTTTTCATATATTGAAACAGATCGGTGAAGTAGAATTTGGACCAACCACAGGCTGTCCTCCTTATTATCCAGTTAGCCAAATGTTCACAGTAATTCATACCAGCTGTTGACAATGTAGCAGCTAAGTAAGGACCTGATTCCAAAACTCCAGGGGAAGATCTTGATTAACTTAATTACCACAGTCTATAGAGTGGCCAGTGATTAGTGTGTTCTTTAAGGTGCATTTGGGTTTTAAACTGTGTAATAGTCTTTTCTAAAGGATGGTAAATGTTACAGAAAGAAACTGGTTTAACTGAATAGGTTTAGATTTTCCAGCTCCTCTCAAAGTGAATGGAATGCACATCAAACTGTGGCTATCATTCTGTTGTGTTTTGGAAATACAGTGTTTTGATCATGTGTGTCTGTTGCATCATGTTTTTTCTCTAGGGAAAATGTGTGATCTGAAAGTGCCATTTCTTTTCATAATGGTGCAAAATCACTTACTTCCCCTTCTCTTTCTTTATCCCTGCATTGGTAGAACAAGGAAAACTACTTGAACGAGAACAGCTCTGGTGCAACCCATTCTGTGCTATGATCCTTTGCAGTTCTTTATTCTGTATGATGCACACAAGCAGAGGAATGTGACTGTTCTGCAATTGCCAGAAATAGTATAGCACCAAAAATATTTGCATGCATTTTTCTGTAAGTTAGTGCACATACATTGTAATTTTTGCATGCACTGTATTTTTTGTTTTAAAGATCTCTTTGACTTACCAGTTGCAACTGTAGTTGCTGTTCCTGTGGTTTCTTGGTGTATTAACTGATCCCTGAAGAATGGGGGGTGAAAGGGAACAAACCATCATTTTTATAACAATAGCTAAATGAACAACAACGTACTGAACGTAGTATTGGTCTTTAAGTCTTTTTTTACATGTGTATTATACAGAATAGAAGGAAGCAGGATGAGTGGCAAGTTCAATTAAGCGGTTTTTCCTATGTACCGTGTGATTAACTTTTATGTTTCAGTCTTTCCCTAGATAATTTCTTCCACTGCCTTGAACTTAAATGCCTGAAGGAAAACCAGTTGGTCTATTTGTTTTAATATTCAAAGCTTAATTTCTATTACTTCCTTTTAATTGTTGCTTGCCTTTTTATGTGCAGGAAATAATAGGTGAGATTACAGCCTAGACTTAACCATTTTTGCACCTGTTTGTAGTTCAAAACCGTGATTCTATTGCTCAATTATCCAGAAATGGACAAATAATTTCAGTCAGAAACTGATTCCAGCAAGTACCATTTCTCTGTTGTGTTACCTCTGTTCTAAGGGAGATGAATTGGGTAGGGAAAAAAAGAAGCATATATTGAATTTTAATAGCATACACAAGAAGGAGTTCTTGAATTGTTCTGTGTAGTGAAGACAAGGGTAATGTAAATGCACATGGCACCTTTCATCTTTTATAAACTATGTAGATTTTTAAATATCCTGAGGATTTTAAAGGAAAGTTTATTTTTGGACCTATTCTCTTCATCTGGAATAGTTGAGAAGTGAGTAGGTTGTGTCTACACATATTTTTAAAGACAATGTATATTTTTAAAGACAAAACATTGTGTAGTGCAGCCCCTCAAAGGTTTTCAGCTTCATTATGTATTTCATTACTAGTTCATTATGTCTTAGAGTACTGGAAACTGTTCTTTGCGGTTTGTTGATTAGTTACTGCGCTCTTTACAAAAGTCAGTGAGAGAGATCCCTGTTAAGAAGGAATGCAACAATCTTTCCTGTCACAGTGAAAGGTATCTCTTTATGCATGGCTTGGGTGGGACTCCCTAATCTACCAAAGGGGATTAAATTGTTTGATAATCCATCTGTCTTTAAAAAGTGGTTGTTTTTTGAGGTCTCCTATGCAGTGAAGTGCCTGTAAAGCTACCAGCACAGCAAATGTGATTTTTCCATGTGATAGCAATTGTCAGCCTTTTTGATGCCGCAGAGACCTTATTGCATCTGGTCTACTATTGCTTTCTCTGTCACGCCTGTCAAAGTGTTATGATCCAGCAATTATTTCCCTTTCAGATCCTACTGTTCCTATATTCCAGCAAATATGAGGAACATTAAAAGGATGGTCTGAAAGGCCCAGTCATAGCACTCATTGCCTGCAAGAACTTCTGATGGTGCTCTGCCTGCTGGTAAAGAAAAAGTTAGAGAGGATACAAGTAAGGAGAGAAAAACATAATGTTACTTCTGCTATCAGATAAGGTATTTATAAGGTATATTATAAGATTACTGCCCAAAACTCCTAGGTTTAGGAACCCTATCACAGAACGCTGGGAAATGAAAGCTGCTTACTTGGTAATTTGAGTCGTAGCTCGGAGGTTGCCCAAAATTGTCTGGAAGCCCGCTTTTATTTATGAAATCATAAGTGTGTATATATCAGAATAGAGGCATATAGAATCTGATCTTAACAGAAATTGACTCTTCATATATTTTAGGTGCACTTACCCAGATCTACAGTATTTCCATTTAATAAAACCAAACTATTAGGGCAATTTTTAAATCCTGCTAACAAATGTAGTGCCTTGCCGTTTACAAGGGTCACTAGTTTTATTCCATATACCATATGAATGTTTCTAAAGTCTTTCTGTCTTAGAATACATTAAAAACTTAGAAAAAAAGTTTTCCTAGGCTGACTTAATGTAAAACATACGGATGTGGTGTTTGAAGTAGACATAAAAGAATTAAACCCTGCTTATTGCTTTGTTTACCATCCCTTTAAAACAGTGAGCAGTAAAATGAGTGAAGAGTTGGATTTGTACATCTAAGTGTTGTGACCTATTTGCCTGGAATGTATTCTGACGTGATCTAGTAGCAGCAACCCTAAATTCACCCTGAAAATATCATGCAGCCTTCCACCTTCATGTGTGATAAGATTTTAGGCTCTAAGTGCCAAGGTGTATTAACTGCATAAGGCTCCAGCTCCACAGAGTGCATAAGCACACAGCTCACTCCATGCATGGGCTGAAAATGGGTGTTTTCACAGTGAGGCTGACCTTGACTGAGGGCTGAACTAGTTAATTTTTCTTCCTCTGTTTCCTATGGTTATGTAGCTTAAAAGGTTAAGTGAGACTGCATTTTTTAAAGTTGAACAGCAGTGCACACCAAATTACAAATAAAAAACTTTTGCAAGGGAAAACCATTTCCTTGGTGGGTTTTCAAATAGGCATGTCAAGCAAACTGGAGAATCTCCATTTCTGAAATGCACTGTATCTGTCTTGGATGAAGAGATGAATCTAGTTTTCTCAGTTTTCGAAGCTATAATTCCAGAGAGTCTACATAATTCAAACCAGACACATTCTATCTAACATGACACAAATTTGTAGCATACCATGTTAATGTTAAAATTATCCAAGTACAGTATAATATATCTCCATGGATTTGCTACTGGCTTTCTTACTTAGCAGGGTGTGCCATTAGTGACCATTTAGTTTTTATTGCAGTATGGAGTACAGATAATTTTAAAGAAGCCAATATGAAATATCTGTCAGAAATGCTAAAGATGAATACATGCAGCAATGACTTCAGTTATTTACTCGATTGTGGCAAGCTTACAACAGTGTATTACCTTTGAGTATTACTTTTAAGGGTGTTACAATATGTCTATTGCAAAATACAGTGCAGTTTTTATAGTGACTGAATGACTGAACTGTCAGCAAAGTATTTCTTAATTGTAGCTAAGTGCTTGGAAAGAACATGGAACATGATGCAAATAGGGGGGGTATCTTCTTTTCAAGCTTTTCTGACAATAATAGCTATGTGGTGCCACAATTTAAATATTTTTATCAGAAAGTAATTGCAAAAGCATGCAAATGTCTTATTTCCTTCATAAACCTTTGAAAAGAACCCTCCTGGGTCTTGTGCCTTTTGCTGTCGGCTCTGAATGGCACCCCAGGGAGTTGACATCTCTTATCAGAAAAGAGCAGCCAGGCAAGGGGCAGTCAGCATATTGAGAGGCCATAATAGTGTGTTGGTCAAGGGCACCAGACAGGTACTGAAAGGTCTCTTGTTGTGTTAAACAAATGCTATTTCCTTCCTGACTAAGTGAGAGCTAATTTTTTTGGTAAGCTTTTCTTATGGCAAAAAATACAATAAGGATATATAAGGCAACCTTTCCAGTGAGAGATTAGCATTAGATTATCATAAATCCACAGATTAAAAGTGCTGTGGTCATTGAGAACAGGCATTGTAAGATTAAATAAAAGGGCTAATTGAAAGTGGTGTCCCATGGTAGACAGAGGATTGACACAATATTGTGTAGATATAACCATGGGCTAAGTAGAAAGTGGAAGAATAAAATGAACAGTACTTTTTTCAAATGTTATAGTTCGGATTGTACTGCTCTGGTGACTGTGGGAGTAGGAGAAGGCTAAAAGTATATTCTTTGTGATTTTTAAAATACTGAGAATTTATTGGTGAGACCAGTAAAATTTTAGATTATTTTTAATAATCCTTTATTATAATCTTTTAATTAAGAAACCGGAGATCTGAGATATGGATGTGCTTCTAAAAATTGAAATCATTGGCAGAATATTAATTAAAAGTATTATTTAATAAATTATAAATATTATAATAAATTTAATAAATAATAAATATTATTTAATATTTAAAATTAATTAAGTGTCCTGAGACCCTTAGATACAAGTTTTCAGTCTGCATTGCTGAATGTTATTTAGTACTGTGTTATTAGGGCTTTCTGCTTTCATATCTAGGAAACTCTGTGTTCTCTCACCTTCATATAAACTCTACTGAACTTTTCTGTCTGGTTTCTGGTGATTCAGTAAATGTCAGAATTTATTTTACTGAAGTTGCATGCAGGTATATTGGTAGATTAAAACATTCCTGTCCTGATTTCCCTTGTGAGGGATAGTACCTGTTTGGTTGTTTGCTCTGTTCTGTTTAGCCACCGAGTCTGGACAGCAAGAGAAGATATTTCCTCTTAGACAACTTCTGTCTGTTGCCTTCTGGTCCAGGAGAGAGAGAGATCTTTGTCTTCCCCAAGCAATTGAGAGAGGTTGGGAACTGCCTAGAATGCTGGATGGTGCAACCAGGAGGGAGCTTTGAGCAGAAAATGAGGCTGGCAGACTCCTATAAATAGTAAAGAACAAACATCACTAGGCTGCAGGGATGTGCTTATCAGGAGGAGACTGTTCAGAGCTTGTTGCAGCTGTAGAAGCCATTGAAAGCTGTCAGGCTAAGATTTAGCAAAGCTGAAGGAAGGAGCTGCCCAGCAAGGACTAAGTGAACACTGGAGACCATTCTTGAAGTGTTGGGTTGGCTTTTTTTGGTTTTGTGTTAGAGTTTTTTGGTTGTGGGGTGTTTGTTTTGGTTTGGTTTTAACTTCAACCTGTGTCTCTGTTGAGTACATTTTATTAATACTTAAAAGTGTTCCTGTCTCAATGTACCCATCTTAAAGGAAAGAACTGAGCAAGAAATTGGGCAAAGGGGGCAAGAGACCTGCATGGATGAATAGGGAACTCCTGTCATTACTCAAGCGTAAGCAGGAAATACACAGGAGATGGAAGCAGGGTCAGGTCACTTGGAATGAATATAGAGAGGTTGTCAGAGTAAGTAAAAAGGAGATAAGGAAGGCCATGGCCCATCTGGAATTAAATCTGGCCAAGGATGTCAAGGACAACAAGAAGGGCTTCTTCAAATACATCCATAACAAAAGGAAAGGCAAAGATAACGTGGGGCCATAACTAAACATAACGGGGAGCCTGGTAACAGAGGATGCAGAGAAGGCAGAGTTACTAAACACTTTTTTTGCATTGGTCTTCACTGAGAAGGCCAGCCCTCAGGAATCTCTGACCTGGGATACAAGGGTAAAGGAGTGTTGGAAAGAAGAATTTCCCTTGGTCAAGGAGGATTGGGTTAGAGAACACCTAGGCAAATCTGGCATCCACAAGTCCATAGGTCCTGATGGGATGCCTCCATGGGTGCTGAGAGCTGTCGAGGCCATTCACGATCATCTTTAAAAGGTCATGGCAGTCAGGAGTGGTGACTGAGGACTAGAAGAAAACAAATATCACCTCAGTCTTCAGAAAGGGCAAGAAGGAGGACTCAGGGAACTCTGTCCACATGGATGACAAGAAGGTAATCAGGAGTAGCCAGCATGGATTCACTAACGGTATATCATGCTTGACTAACCTGATTGCCTTTTACAGTGAAACAAATACCTGGATGAATGAGACATCATCTACCTTGACTTCAGCAAGGCTTTCAACACCGTCTTTCCCAACACCCTCATAGGCCAACTCAGGAAGTATGGACTGGATGAGTGGGCAGTGAGGTGTATCGAGAACTGGCTGGCACAGGGTCTTGTTGGAGGCCTTGGTGTCCCCCAGGGTTCAATAATGGGCCCATTATTCATCAATGACTTGGATGAAGGGGCAGATGCCTCCTCAGCAGGTTCACTGGGAGGAGTGGCTGATCCCCCTGAGTGCTGTGCAGCCCTTCAGAAGGACCCTGACAGGTTGGAGAGATGGGCAGGGAGGAGCCTTTTGAAATTCAACAAAGGCAAATGCAGGGTCCCACACCTGGGGAGGAACAACCCCACGCACCAGCACAGGCTGGGGATTGTCTGCTGGAGCAGCTCTGCAGAGAAAGACCAGGGGCTCCTGGTGGATAACAACTGCCCGTGAGCCAGCAGTGCCCCTGTGGCCAAGGAGGCCAATGGGATTCCGGGGTGCAGCAGGAAGAGCACTGCCAGCAGGTCGAGGGAGGTGATCCTGCCCCTCTGCTCAGCCCTGGTGAGGCACATCTGGAGTGCTGTGTCCAGCTCTGGGCTCCTCAGCACAAGAGAGACACAGAGCTCCTGAAGCAAGTCCAGAGGATGGCAGTGAAGATGATTAAGGAACTGGAGCATCTCTATTATGAAGAAAGGCTTAGGGAGCTCAAGGTTGGAGATATTCAAGAACCACCTGGACACAATCCTGTGCCATGTGTTCCAGGGTGACCCTGCTTGAGCAGGGGGATTGGGCCCCATGACCCACTGTTCTCCCTTCCAACCTTACCCACTCTGGGACTGAGTGAAAAGTATAGACCAGACCATCTCAAAGCTCTAACCATCCTGAGGGATCACCACTTGGCTATCTGGACATCGATTAATGTGAAGATATCTTGGTTTTCCTACTACAATTGAGTTACTTTCCTGTGTCTGCAGTAGGGAATAGCTTCAGTGATATACTGTCATTTAATTCCTGAACTGCTGGGGTATGATACATTTGGTATGGAAAATACATGATGTGGTTGTTGATTGGGTAATTAATAACATACAGCTGTAAGTTTTTTCCAGGCTAGAAACATATTTGTGTTGCAGCTCATTTCATTTGTTCTGTGTTTGAGTGAGTTCAGATTCTAGGATGATCTTGAGGTAAGAAGTGTTTCTAATAGAATTCAAGGTTTAGTGCATTTGAGAGGGTTTCCTTTACCAGATCATAATTCTGCTGATGGTGGTTGCTATATTGTAAAGTATTGATGTCTTGGGATAATGTTTTAGCAAAGTCAGGGAAATAGAAGCAGTAGGAATCCAGCTCTGTGAGTCACTATCAGCATTTAATATTCATACCTGCATATTCTAGGAACAGGGGCCATCATTCATTAAATTAGTTGCCCAAATGAAGCAGGTAATTGATGAGCTGTTAACTTAAGGATGGCTGGAGCTCTTTTTGTCATCAGTGAAAAGGTATTGCTTGGGAAGAGCATTATGATCAGGATAATAATCTGAAAACATTCAGCGAGTGTAGGATGAAATCAAGCTTCTAGGTTTTGTTCCTCGCTTTTTCCCTCTGTTTTTCCTCCTTTCTGCTGCTTCTCACATCCTCTCACAAATAAGTTTTCAATCTTGTATTTGCACCAAATAGTCATGATGTTGCAGACTGACTACCAGGCATTTGCGATCAGATGCTGTGCAATGAGTAGCAGAGGAAAATTTTGAGGGAGTAAAGACAGAGTTTAGTTGCCTTACAGTGAATTTATCACTGACTTTTAGATATGCATCTCCTTTCCTCTTACCCATCCTTGTGAAATCTTGGAAGTATCATTCAGTCTCCATCACGGGTAACAAGTTTTTGATAGTACTATTAGATAAAGTTCAACGTTATTTTTAAATCAGTTTTTGCTGGATCCTTGGATAAAACTGAATACAAATAATTAAAAGATGTTTAGGATGATTGGACTATGTGGAACAAGAGACT
Source organism: Corvus moneduloides (assembly GCF_009650955.1). NCBI lineage: Eukaryota > Metazoa > Chordata > Aves > Passeriformes > Corvidae > Corvus > Corvus moneduloides. The sequence goes on along the minus strand of NC_045482.1, from coordinate 13,683,224 downwards.
TGTGAAGGACTTTTAAAAATATTAGAGTGGTCTCTAGTAATAGGTAAAAGCAGCTTAAATTAAATTTACTGAGGTTTTTGTATGATTAAGTGATCTGTTTCATAGAGAGCTGTAGCAAGGAAAATGTTAGACAAATGTTACAGATTCCAAATTAGGCACTAAGGAAAACATAGGAAATGAAATAGTGACAGAAGCTTGCTGTATTGTCTGGTGTCCTGCTGAACACATCCGGCATGCATAGAGTGATGTGGTCGGTTACTTAACAAGGGCTAATGCACAGCATAATTATGTTAAAGGAAGCTGGGAAATACAGAACATTGAGCAACTCTGTTGGGTGACCAAGTTCAGCTTTATATGAAGTCCAAGTTCGTACTGAGGTAGCCCTATAAAGCAGTTTTGACTGCTCTGGGTAAGATTGCCATGAGCACTGGGAGCTTTTATGTCCTGTGGTAACAGCCCCCTCGCTGCTTTTCTCACAGTATGGGCAAAGACAAAACCACAGTATTGACATAGAGAAGGGGCAAGTCTGGTGCAGATGTCACGGATTAAAGTGGAAGGATAGTAGAAGCACACAGGAACTGCTTGCCTAGGGGACCAGGGAAGTAATACCAAGTCCTGTCCTAAAGACAGGAATCATCACAGGATGATGGAAAATTCCAGACAGGAATCTGGGACCTTTAGAAGAATTTCTTCTGTCCAAATCTTGACAGGATGTGCCAGTTGAGTAGAGTTCTGATCTAAGAGTTCTGAATTGACTGATGAGAATATGTGCAAGTTGGAAAAAAAGATTGGGCAGAAAATCTTTTCTCTAAAACCTTGAGAAAGTTAAATGTAAAATGATTATGTTAGAAGGCCAGTAGTGGTGTGGTTTTTTCCTTACACTGGTTCTTCTGAAGTTAGAGGGGGAGTATTAAACAAGTTATCATTCTGTATTGTTCACAGTTGTTACAAATTTATAGATTTTGGGGAGTTATGCTCAGGATGTCCATCCAAAGCTGAGAAATAAAAGCGACAGACATGTAACTGAGAATTCTGTACTTCTGGTGAACAAAAACAGAAGCACAAATGTGTAACTGGAGATGAATGCTGGTATGAAGACAATTGTCAGTGTTGGTGCTGTGACATTTTTATATTTGGCAATTAGGCAAATTGTATTGACTTTAATATCATGTAGTTACATTCCAGGAAAAATTTAAACATGGTGCATATTGGGATTGAGATTGATAGTCAGTTTTCTGGCTGATGTGATTCCTCTCTAGCCAGTGGTTGGTTCTCATCAGTGAAAGGGCATCTGAAATAAATGCAAGTATACTTAGGTGCTACTGTTTCTTCGGGATAATAATTTCTGCCCTTAGTTCTGAGGTCATACTTCTGTTGATTAGACAGCATGATACCTGAATGCACAGGTGTGCTCTGACTGCTGAGGAAACATCTGTACTGTTGGCACCTTTGCTGACAGTTGCATTGATACTGCATGTCCTGCAGCTTAGGTCCTGGAAGTGATACCTCATTAGGGAAGAGGAGGATTGGCCCAGCTACTGCACTCCTTGCATGTGGCCTCTACTCAATAACTTAATGTGAGAATTTGACACTCTTGGAAGCAGCAGTCAGTCATCTTTCAACTTGTACTTGTCTGTGTGCTTCCTTTTCATAGTTTTTTCCTATTAATTTTTTAATAGTACCGTTTCAAGGAGTAAAAAATGTCCAAATGACAAGAAACAAAAGCTAATTAATTGTCTTACAGTTATGTGGAGAAGGAAAAATGGAATAAAATCGAATGTGTTGCGTAAGTTCTTTTGCACTAACACCTTCCATGAACACTTTATTCCATAATAGGTCTCCTTGTCCTTGTTTTATTTTTTAGGTGTCCCAAGATAAATATTTCAAGCAAAAATTTGATTTTGTTTGATTTTATGATTCTAACCTGCTTTAAAAAAGACAAACAACCACACCCCCTTCCCCTCTGCCCAGCAACAGACAGCCCTACAAAACTGCAGATACAGTGTACAGTAAAAGGAAGTTCTTTCTGATCTTCTGTAGCTGTGGATGCTTGACTTGACAGTCTTGTAAACAGCACTCTAATCTAGAGAAAATCTTGGGATTAACCCATACCAGAAAGAAAAATAGAACAATCAAACCTCTATGGAGTAAAAGTATGTTCAAAGGGAGTTAACACAGAATAAGTTACTGTGCTTTCAATTCTCACCTTCGCTTTTGTTACACCAGCTTTCCTCTGTAGACAGGTTTAAGGAAAGGATAAATTTTTAAGGATGAAACTCAATTTTCAAAGGGGAATGGGATTTAACAGTACAACTACCATTATAGTTTGTGAGCTGCATGTAAAGATGTTGAGAGTTTTATGGCTTACATTTTTAATGCAGCAGTGTATAAATGTCTTTTCTACATTCTGCTGCAACATCAGTTTTATATCATGTGGAACTAAGCTATTTTACCTTCTCTTTAAGCATATTCCTAGGTATCATTAAAAATAACATTTTAAGCCAGATCTTGTGACAAAATGTCAGCTAAATGCACTGTTGATTATAAGGCTTGTTTCTTCAAGCTACTTTCTGGAAAAGAGGACTATTTCTTGTCGTACAAATCTGTGGATACAACTCATGCCAACTTTTCACCCCTATTTTCATCCTTGTTTTCTCCAACAGAAAGGAGAGCCAAACTGCAGTATTTTTTCTCCAGAAACCACAGAGCAGCTGACCTTTGAGATTCCTCTGAATGATTCTGGCTCTGCTGGACTTGGTGTGAGCTTGAAAGGCAACAAATCTCGAGAGACAGGAGCTGATCTTGGGATTTTCATCAAATCAATTATTCATGGAGGTGCTGCTTTTAAGGTATGGAAGAAGCACATCAGGAGATGAATGTGTTAGAATTCTGTCATTTCTGTATTGAGTGCTGAATCTCACTTGAGAAACATCCTAGGAACGAACACCTTTGTCCCTCATTCCTTTGGGTGAACTACAAATCTAACATTTTGTCCCATGGTTTCTGGGGTTGTGTGTGGTAAGGTTTGCCAAAATGAAAGTGAATTGTTGCAAACTGTAGGGAACATTTGGATGCTGCAGGAAACGGGGAAGGGGAGGAAGGATAAGGATGGGTAGGTATGAGTAGAGGCTGCCTTCCAGCTTCTCCACAGCCTACAGAAAAAGTTTGATTGGCTCAGTGACAGAGAAGTTGGTATCTACACTGTGCCTGTGGATTGAATTGGTAATATTAAATTGGTAAATGACAATATTATGAGTTGTTCTGTTCCTTCTAAGCACTGTACAAACACTGTTGTGTATTTTATGTTTAAGAAGTATTTGAATTATTTTCTAATCTTTAGGAAATCTGTTGACTGCATTTTTTTCCCCTAAATAAAACTTGGAAAGGGTAACTTCTCTGAATTTGAAACAAATTACTTAATCTTTCAGGGCTAGTATGTTTAACACCTGTAGAATCATAATGTAATTTTTGTCTTTTATCTCAGCAATTCCTTGCAGTTCTCGTTTCTGTAAAAATACCTTTTAATTCAGCATTATGGAAATTGCTCTACTGACATCAGCCTGCTGAGTAAGACAATTCACAGCATTAAAACTTTAATGATCATCTATTTACAGCAGCTAGTAAATAGCAATAATCAAGATTTTAGGTTTCATGAGAATGTTAAACAGTTCCCTGCTTGTTATTTACCTGTCCTAGTCTCACAGTTATTTCAAAGCTTGGATCTTCATCTGATTGGTGTACACTAGAACTGATTTAACACACATTTGGCCAAATTAGGGCTGGATAAACTCAATTCGTGTGCATGTCTGCTGCAGAGTATGACACATTTTACTGAGAAATGAGGCTGCCCTCTTTGTTTTCCCAGCTCCATGTCCACACCAATTGCAGCAACAGTGCATTGCCATGGATAAATACCTTGTTTTGAATAGCCAAGCTGTGGAGCCATATTCCTTATTAGTGGGCTGGCTGCCTGACTTGTCACGTCACAGACACATAAAACAACCTTTTCTAGCTCTGTATGTTTGCTACTCTCTACTCCCCACAGTGACTCACTCCAGAGCAGTTAATTTTGGCTGGAGATGGCTGCAGACTAACTAAAGCAGGACTTATGTGCTCACCCCTAAGTAGACCAGCACAGCAGTCACCATGACTGGGAGATTATTTTGTCTTGTGACAGCCTGTGGTCCTGTGACCTGTTCTCTATTCTACCTCATTATAACCTTTCCACCAATTAGACCTGTGCTGTGGTAATAGATCTGAGTGTAGGCTCCAGAGCAAATGAGACAGTAGCTGAGGCTCTGGCTTCAACCAGAACTGTACAGAGAATCTTTCCTGCGTGTTGTGTGCAAGTGCTCACAGAATGCAGGCATTTTGGCAGTGTTTTAAGACTCATGGTCTGCTGTTGTGTAACGCATGGAGAACAGCTGTCTTTCTTCTGTCTAATGACCTTTTTATAGAACACAACCTAATCAGTGGGTATTAACAATTAATAAAATTTCTTGTATCAAGTTAAAGTCTGCATATATTTGTGCATAAATATTTAAAGATGTCCTATTGCCCTTATTTTAAATCTCTTCTTGGAGCAAGTTTTGAAATAAAAAGCCCTTCTTTCCAGCTGGTAGTTGTCCAGAGTGTTTTCCCATGCTATTCATTGTTACTCTCTGAAATGGATTATTATAGATTAAAACATGTGCATTTGCTTTTCAGTGTACAGTGTTTTCTTGGGAAACTGTCACAGGAGGAAATCTTAATGCTCACTGACATGAGAATTCTCTCACTATTTCTCACTTCTGCATTTAGAATTTAAAATATTTTCGATACTGGTGTATCATGCTAATGTAAGTGGGAACTTTATCCCCTTGTCTATACTGTCACTGCTTGTACTCAGAAGAAGAAATGTAATACATAGAATTTCAACATATTTGTTTCAGTGATAAAGTAAATGCTCAATCCTTCTAATGCTGTATAAAGGTTTCGATACAGTAAATTTCTTCTGCCATGTGTTTTTTAGAATGAAGAGTAAACTATGAGATGCAAACCGTCTTGGTTACTGTTACTCGTTATTGGCTTGAACCAAGGTCTGAAGAGAGGCTAACATTTTAAAGTTTTTTGATACATTAACACATTAATCTAGCTCTAATGTGTTAGTGGCATTGCAAAGTGCAGTAGCAATTTTTTTAAAAAACCATAATGGAAAATTTAAGTATATAATTCTATCTTTTATGGTTTTCTTATTGTCCTAGCTAAAGGTTTTCTAAAATGTTAATGCATGTAGCATCATACCTGCTACAGTACGACTCAGTCCTATTTACTGCTCTGCCTACAAAATCAAACAAAATAAAAATGCCTTAAAAGTTCCAAGTTTGTATTCTAACACTGTATCCCGCAGGAATAAAACCAGTTGCTTTTGCTGACTGAACTATTATGTCCCTTCTTAACCTCCATAATTTTTGAAGTATCTATTTTTTAACATCCCTAAGATAAAGAGGTTACTAGAATACTTTGTATTTGTAATTATGCAGAGCCTTTCATGTGAAGAAAAATAACATTTGACTGAGTTTAAATGCACTGTCTTTCCCCATAACTTTGGGGATTTCAGCTTTGTTCACCTTGAGATATCTTGGCTTTTCACTTAGGATGCGTTCCTGAGGATCAGGTACTTGCAGTCTACTACAGCTGAAATGAAACAGAGCCATTACAAGAAATAATGGAATATTTTTTTATCTGTGTGTTTGTTCAAAGCAAACATGGTGTAGCTTGAGCGTCCTTGGTCCTTCTGAGTTCTGTTACAATAAACATTGCTCATTGTGTGCGATGGATGGGGAAATTGGATAATTCCAATAAATGCCGTCAGGGCATTTCTGACAGAAATGCCATTGATGTGACAAGGGAAATAGCTTATTGTGCCTTGATTAAAAACATAAGTTCTTGAAGATCATGGCATTATATCTTCCTGCTCTACTGTAAAAAGTGGGAGTATTGTGAATGGCTGTGAAAATATGGCAGCCATGCGGTGGTAGATTCTGCCCCTTGCTGTGAGTGTCCATGAAAAACCCAGCATTTTTTGAATAAGCGAGGGAAGAATAACATCGCCCTCTATTAGAATAGCTCACTCGCAGTTCCAGAGATGGCATTTGAAAACTGTTCTGCTGAAATGCCAAATGTTGTTTTCCTACTCTAAAGCCACAAAGAAACCTACCTCTCAGAGATGAAAGAAGAAACGTGTTAAAACAACATTTAGCTTGTTTTGAGCCAAGCAGATTTTCTTGCAGTTCGGGTTTCCAAACCAGGCCATAACACAAGGGATGCGAAAATCTGTTTAGACGTTGGGATTTTTTTTCCTGGTCTCTAAAAAGGCAAAAGGTTTTTCTGTGAAGTAACTTCTGCCTGTTGTGTGAAAACAGCATTCACCTGTCTTCCAGCCTTTCTTGTACAGGTGACTTAGCAAGTGTGGTTGATAAACATTTATAAATGATCAACATCTTTTTTCTTCATCACAGTTGAAGTGTCAAATTCAAGTTGAATTTTTCACTTAAATGTTGCACATAACAGAGTGAGAAGAAGGGAGAATGCATCAAAAGAAGCCCTTTAAGAACTAATGTTATTAAAATATAAATAAATACAAAGTCTTCTAAAAAGTATTACAAGGCAAATTAAAAATTGGGCCAATACAGAGCCTTATGAGGCTCAGTGATTCATTTAAAAGTGCATGCTGTGTTCAGGACGGTTGCATACTTAACAGCTGTAGTCGTGACAAGATGCATTTGGCATTGTATTTGTATATACTTTAGAAAGGAACTTTAACAGATATTTATACATGGTGGGTTTTTTCCAGAAAGGACAAACAGTATTCCAAGAAACTTGGCACCATTGGGGGAGGACATGAGGATGTGTAAAATTTTCTAAGTCTCACAGAAGCTCACAAAAAATAAAATGTTTTTTCCTCAAACTCCTGTTGATCTGAATAGCTCCATTCATTTCAGCAAATTTTTATAGAACACAGAGGAATTACAGCACGTGCAAATAATAAATGTTTCAGTTCAGCAATGTTAACTCTTGTCTCCCTAAACTTTAGCACTTGTGATGGCTTCATTTGTATGTAGAGAAAGGGTTAACTTCCTGACTTTGGCTGTATGTACAACTAAGTTGGCATAAAATATTCAGCAGAGAGGTGGGAGAGATTTCAGTATCTCTTCTAAATGGCATCTCTGTTTTCTATCCTCCATTCCCACACCCTACCTAGAAAAGTTTTATTTCACTTCATTTTCCTTCACTGAGTGACTCATCTCCTAATTATTTCTTTCCATCTTCTGGTCCATCCCAGTTTATTTTGGATTTTTTTATATACTGTTTTTTCTTCAGCTTTGTGGTTATCTGTACTCTCGTGTAGTAATGATGATACCCAGTTCCAACAAAAATAACACTTAATAAAGCTGGGTGTGTCACAGCTACTGTAACTCACTCAAAAATGACTTAGGCTTGGCAGCAATAGCAGAATAGTTAATTGAACATCTTAGTTGCAGAAAAAAAAATAGAAATCAGTATATATGTTTTGTATTGCTCAGATGCATGAAATATGTAAACAGTTTGGATGAGTGCCTTGTGAAGAGTTTGTGCTGAGCCTGTGAATGAATCAGATTCATCTTAACCAAGCACTGCATTTCTGTGCAAGATCTTTCCCTGTTATTACTTCTTCACCGCCTTACATGGGATGTCTTCAGTTTCTTACTCTTTCTCCTCCTTTTTTGAGGTCTGATGCCAGCCTGATAATTGTGAACTTGACAAGCTTTCAAAGAAATTTCTGTGTCTCAATTAAATAGACCTTTTTTTCTTGTTAAAGAGAGAAAAGTGCGTGGCATGTTCTTTTATGAAAAGAAATAAATCACATATAATAATGACAACAGCAACAGGAGTCCTAAATCACAAAATAACACTGTCCACTGTAATTTTATTACACTCACAAATGTCAGTTAACTTCGGCAAATGAAGGTGAATTACTTTTTTGAAGCATAGGTTACTTGATATGGCTCAACCCTAATTTTGTTATTGGCAGCAGTTTTGGATGTTGTAATATAGGGACAGCATTAATTAGTAAGGATGTTTAAGTCTTAGTGACCATTCTGTACTGAGGACACTGGCCCATGTGATGGCATGGGAATTGTGACAAGATATGCACCAGTAAGATTGTAAGACAAAATTTTTGGAGCTATTTCTTACCAGATCTTAATAGCAGATAATAATGCATGGGAGATAGGTTGTAGTACTGCTTTGTGGTTGCACTGTGGATACTAATAGTTATGGCGTGGGCCCTTTAAACTAACAAAAAGCTGCTCTTCCTTTTTTTGGGGGGGACAGGGTAAGTGTGGTTTTTTGTGGTTTGTATTATTTTGGTTTTGCATGTTTGGTTTTGGGTTTTTTTAATTATTAATTTTTTTTAACTGGTACAAATAAACTTCAAATGCAAGAAAAACAGCTGTCTGTGCATGAACTTCTGTTTGTATTTGCACTATGGACTCTTTCCAAAATGTAGCAAATAGAGGAAAAAAATTGCCAATTATTGGACACAAAGTTATTTCTGGCACTGTCCAGTCTCTTATTTATTGAGTTACAGGAGCAATGTCTGATTGTTTGCATCGTGCTTTCCCATATGTCACACCTCTGCTTAATACCTCTTGATTTTTTTAAAATCCTCTTTGTTTTTTGCTCTAGGACGGTCGTTTGCGAGTAAACGATCAGCTGGTGGCAGTGAATGGGGAGTCGCTCCTGGGCAAGTCAAACCACGAGGCCATGGAAACCCTCAGGCGCTCCATGTCCATGGAGGGGAACATTCGGGGGAGGATCCAGCTGGTTGTGCTCCGCAGGCTGGAGGTGCACACAGAGGTGAGGCAGTAAATGCATTTCTTAGGTAAATGTCTTTCCAGTCCCAGTGGTTTTGCACATAAGAGATGATGGCTGAAGTCTCAGTCACAGAGAGCTTCTCCTGGCAGAATTCGTTCTCTCCTGGTAAGGGGACTCACGCAGTGTTTCTGGTTGAGATCTCCTGGTCTTGCTCTTATTGTTGAGACTAGGCTAAAATTGGCCTCTTATTTTGATTCAACAAGTATTAGAACAAAAGAAAATGTGATTCCAAGAAGAGTTAGTTTAGGATTAATATATTGGTATAATCTTGATTATCTGCTACCTCCTCAAGGAAATTGCTGGGATACAGGCAACTTAAATTATTCTGATTTCATTTGTTGTTATAATCAGAGACCTTAGTGTCTTAGTGTGACTTAGATTTTACTTTACTCATGCTTTTTCTGTTTCATTAGTACTTTTTTTGTGTGTGTGTGTGTTTTTCTGGAGCTGTCTTGCCTTTTTTTTTTTCCTTTTTCCTTTTTTTTGACCTTCAAGGAATTAAATATTTTACTTTTCCTGGTCAGATGAAGATCCCTTCAGGATGGGTTTCTGAGTTGATCAACATAAAATCTATTTAAGTAAGGTAATAAAATAAGAAAAGAAAGACATTTTTAACTATTATACTTTCTAGACATCATATGAATTGATGTTTGCCAGTCACTTCTTATTTTGAAAAAGATTGGTTTTATGATCTCCCTTGCTCCCTCTTTGATTTATGCATGCACGCACATATGCACACTCTTTTCTCATCTTTATGTAGATAACATACATGTATACTGGCTGCCTTTTCTACTCACCCTGGTTTTAATTTTAACTCTTGAGTAAATATTTGAAAAAGTTTTAAGTATCTGTAGAGTACTTTAAAATAAAAGTACGTACAAGTGGATTTGGGGTGTAAAAGGTAGTAATAAATCTCATTATAGAAATCCAAGATATTATTTCAAGCTTCTTATTTAATAAGCATTATTGGAACATTTTAAAATTACAAACAGTCATGTTTGTGGGTATATTTGCATAAAATACCAGAGGGAGGAAGTAATGCAGGTGTCTTGTAATTTAATCAACTCTTAAATATTTTTCTGATAATTTTCTGTTTAATTTATTACCATCATTTATTGATTGAGAAATAGATTTAGAAATATATTACTTCCCAGACATTATGCTGTAACTTTGTTGGGAGGACACTTTGGAAATGCCTCATGATGTCAATTGTGCCAGGAAAATATGAAAAGTATCCATTAGCAATTCTGGAATATGTTAGAGGAAAGCACATTTTTGCTTTCCTTTTATGTGTGACAGGATCCTGCTGTAAGGAAGAATTATGAAGTATATGGTATATTTACTGTGCACTTTTGGGATAGAAGATAGCTCACCTTCAAAGAAAGTTCACTCCTGCGAGTTTTCTTTATTTAACTAAAGCCACTTCGTTTAAAAAAGCTTCCAAGCAAACATCAGATTGACCTAGTAAAAGTATGAGGCTGTTTTTTATAGTTAAGTGTATAGTTTTGAATATTATCCAGATGTATGAAGGAGGTAAATAGTCTTGACTCATGCCCTATGAAGAATGCATAATGAGGTCTTGATTGAATCAAATTCATTTTAGACAGGAATTAATTTTTATAGGGTAGTCTTTGCGTTCAATTGTAATTCCATTTGAGTCTGGAGACTGTAGCAGAAATGGGTTGTTGCCCATTCTTTCCTTTCCCCAAACCAGCTACCCAAGCACTGCATCTCAGCTTGGCAGAAGGAGAATATGTTTAAAAATGCATTATTGTTTTTATTGGGCAGGACACTAATGGAGGTCATCCATGACAGCTATGTTTTATAAGCTGAATACTTGAATTGGGTTGGTTACTGATCAGTTGTTGGGATATTGATTGTGTCATTTATCAAAGAGCCAGAAAAGCAGATTTGTTGTTGCTGTTAGTTTAAGGTTCCTTATCCCACTGTGTCTCCAATGGATAGTTTGAAAAAGTAGTAAATGTGGATTTACAACCTAAGGAAGCTCATGTAAACTAAAGATTCCAGTTTCAAGAGGAAACACAGTTGTCAGTGGCTCTGTGGTGTGTGTTTCTGTATGGAGGTTGAAAATAGCCTGAAAATTGGCTGATGCTGCACTGAGGAGAAGAGAAGTTACATGTGCTGCCTGTCCACTAAGCCTGCATTTGTAGCCATATTGTCACTGTGAGCATGCCAGTTATGATTTGTGTTCTGAGGTGCAATTTTTACATTTTATTATGCTTATTTTCATTGTTTTTATTCTATCATTATTTTATTACACTTTTTTTAATTGTTACGTTATTTTATTATTATTATTAAGCTTGAAAGATGGGTTTCAAGGAGGTATAACATGCTGTCCTTCCTTGTGTCTTGCTTTGCAGGCAATCACTTGCCAGTACATTAAACCTCTTGCATCATTTTAAAAATAAATTACGTGGGCTAGATACATGTATTTCTTCTGTAGATGTGACTATGGAATTAAAAATATATATATATATTTAGTGTAACATTTGCTGACATAATGAACATGCAGTTTAAAAATAGAAGCCAGTTGGATCCCCCTTCAAAAAAAACAGATACAAAATCACAGAAAATATAAAGGTTGCTTTGAAAACTAGCCATAATATTCCCCTGTGTGGGTTTTGGTTTTCCCTGAATAATGAGTACAGAAATGTCTTGCTGGGTCTGTCCCAGTTTTAGAAACTGTGATTTTTGTTTATATTTTTTTTTCCCAACTTTTTTCCTTTGAGCAACTGCTCAGGAGAATAAATTAGGCGCTATGGCATGTATGGGGGGGTAGAAAATGTCGCCAAAGAAAAGCTGACTAGAGGTGTGACAGGAGTTTGTTTAGCTGCTAGCCAGAAGACCTGCATTTGGGAGTTTGGTGTAACTCCTTACTTGCAAAACTGTTCTAGTGTGTGATCATCAGAACATATGCACTCAGTCTCGGGGAGAAGGGAACCAGCTGGCTGGCAGAAAAATACCATTGGCATTGCCCATGTTCTTGTGTTGACAATGTCACAAGCTGCCCTCCCAGATGGAGAATTTGAATGAAGCCAGTTGTGGGTCATAAAAAAAAAAAAAAAAAAGTCTTCATTTTTGTGCATCATTCTTAATGGTTGTTATTGCTTGGATATTGTTCTTATTTCATGGTCAGCAAAACCAGACAGCAATTTTGAAGAGCTCTCTCAAGTTTCTCATTTGAGAGGAGGCAATATACAGTGAACACATTATATCACACTGTGTCTGTGCACTGTGTGCAGTGATGGATGCTCTTCTGCATTGTTGTATGTGTAAATTTTGTGTTGCAATGTGTGGTTCTGTTTTTCCCTTAGGAACGCTCGGACCAGGGAGTCTTTCAAAAATCAGCCTTTGATGGGAGTCATAACTTCACAGCTGCTTCCCGCCGCAATGATCCCATTCTCCAGCAATTTGTAACACGCAGTCCTCAGGAAGGAATAAAAGGTAGTCTCTACATATCCTTCTCTGTGCTGAGACAGAGGGTGCTTTGTGGTTTTGTTTCCTGAAATCCACTGCCACCAAAAGCAGTTAATTAGAGTAAGTGCACACTATGTTACTTTGAGGCTTGAAGATCCAGCGAGGGTGGGAGAGCTGACTCAGAAGTTGTGAATGAGATTCCTGGCACAAATTCCAGTTTAAGTAACAGTTTCTAGCTCGCTGCCCCAACACGTAAGGCTGGATAAAAAACAAATGATGAGTGCAAAATATATGTTGTCAAAATGTTTATTTTCTATATATCTTTAATGAGTGCAATGATTTTTGCATTTAATTTTTAGATTATGTCCTAGGTTATTATAAGCTTAATTAATTTATACTAAAACATGATGTTTGAAAAGTACACTTGCTTATTTTAGACTTTAAGGTAAAATTTGTTCAAAGGTTAGAACCATCCCTTAATTTACAAATTGGAATTATATTAATGAACGCATTAAAAAGAATTAGGTAATTGTGTAAATTGTGCAAAGAAAGCCTACATGTGCGAGCATATAGAAGAATACAAGTAAGAGCATTTAAGGCCACTTCTTTTCCTGTCTTTTTTCATTTCTGATGGCATACTGTACTATCTGTCCAATTTGCTCCTGACTCAGCAAGGTACTAGTTATTTGAAAAGTTTAAGTATTCAAGATGGTCTTGACCCCTATCCTTTTAAGTGTGCTCTTATTCTTCAAGCCAAGCACATGGTTAAATACCTTCCAGTAGGAAAAAAAGATTTTCTTTGATGTAGTTGAATTATGCATGATTTTTCCCACTTTCCTAGACGACTGTGGAATCAGGGTAGCCTGCAAAAAGTAATTTCATAGGCTGCTGTGATGACTGTGTGGGGTAGTTTTAATCAAAACCAAAGAGCCCTTATCTGTAAAACTCAAGAGAAACTCCCATAGAATTTAGGGGTAACTTATTTGTGTTGACTTCAATATTTTGACAGTGTGACTCCAGGCAAAGAATTAGATATAGTCTGAAGCATTTTAAATATTCAAAGATCAGATCCTTTGTTTAGATCTACCTTATGTTTCTCTTGTATGGAATTTACACTCATTCTGTAGTTTCAGGCAAAAAGGGTCCAATCTTTGGAGCTGTCGTGCTCTGTAGAGTTAGTCATTAGCAAAGAAAAATCAGAAAGCAGAAAATACCTTTAAATGCTTCCTTAAAAACCATAAAAGCAAATGCTCTGAAACCATTGATGCAGATGAATGGCAACTGCTAACCTGTCACTTGAATTCAAAACAAATTATGTGGAAGAGTTGTACTTTCTGATAAAGATTCTACAACTGCGGTCAAAAATCAGGATGACTGGTTTGCAGCTGAGTCATAAAATCATTTTAAATAGGCATCTTTCTAATTAAAGAATTATGGTAAAGAGGCATTATAGCAAAAAAAATGTGGTGGCCTTAGAATTCTGAGAATGTGTTGGATGTGAAAAGGAAGCTTTGGAGTGCTGCCGGTACAGGGGGGGTTTGGTATGGCTGGGTCTTCACAGCCATGGCCATGACTGGAACTGGAGTCAGTGGACAAGATGATGAAGACGTTGCTACCACTTACTCAAGGTATCATTGTATCGTATTGCAATTTCTGTTGAAGATTTGGCATTTGATGAGTAAAATTTCAGTGATCTTAATGGAAAACTGCACAGGCACTTGCAGCAGGGCAGCTGTGGGACAGCTCTGATACAAAATTGTTTTGGTGAAGTATACTTCAGGCTTACACTAGTGTCACACATTGCAGAAATATTTCTCTTATTTTGAAATCATAGAATTAATTATTTTTGAGCTAATGCTCATTCTGCTTTCCATATGAGCCTGTCACTTATTTCCTCCCATCACTGGTTTAAAATTTTTTTTGCATTGTTTTTTACAAAGTTTTGTCCTCAGTGTTTCAAGGTATCTGTAAGGGTGAGACACTTTGCCTGTGCACAACCCTCTTTTATCTCAGCTATGAGATTTGTGTCTTTTGGTTGTGTGTCTAAGTCACAAACTTAGTGAGCTTCTTGTGTCAGGCTGGAACAGATCTTTATATGTGCTCACAGTGTGCTATCCACGTCTTGAATGTACAAGTGCAGTTGGTACATTTTTGAAAAGAATAATAAAACACAGAAGAGATTTTTAACACAATATGGGATCTGATGTAAGAATTTAATGCAGGAGCTGTATTACATTTCATAAAATGACACTTCCTTAATTAATGTTTTCTAATAAGTTATTTCCAGTACCATTCACTGCTCCTACCAATAAAATTCTTGTAAAAACTCAGCAAAAACACACTGAAGCTTGGCTTGCTAACATTGCTGTCTTTTTTAAGAGTCTTTTTTATTATACATGAGCAAGAAAAAATAATGTCTGGGGAAAAATGCTTATAGCCAAAACATTAAATTTTGTCTTGCCTGTGGATATTTAAATAAGGGGGGAGGGGGTAGTGAACCAATATTGAAATGCCAGTGTTTGTTCTATTTTTGCATGAATGATACTTGCTGCCTTCAGGTCCTCACTTCATTTGCTGCCAAGCTGTTGCACGGTGTTTTTTAGAACAACCTCTTTGAGAATTGATACATTAGTGCCAGCAGCTTTACATTTCTGGTGTTGAAAGATTATTGGAATGTGTTTCATTAGAGGTTCTGATATATTTCTTATAACCCTATGTTATAAATAGTTATAGGAAAAATGCTGTCATCTCTTGGGTTGAGTAGTAAAATAATCAAACTTTCTCTACTACCAGAGACTGCTAAATTCTCATGGTTGTACAAGCACCTCTGTTTTCATACATCTGTGGTAACATCAAGATAGAAAATTAAGAAGTGACATATTTAATTATTTAGATTTTCCTTGAAAATGCTGCACATGTCTTACAGACAGAATCAATTTTTACTCTGCCTAAGTTTCTCTCTTTTACTCTCTGTCTGTTTAATATCTGAAAATTAAATACATTTTGCTCAGTGCTTAGATTTATCTGGATCTGTTAAGGTCACTTCCTGAGGTTTTGAATATGGAGCCAGTGACTGCTCCTTAGGTTAAATTCTCTCATTTTCTGGCTCCTGCTCCCATTTTACTGGGAGCTGTAATCCCTTGTGATCATTTCTGATTCACTAAGGAAGTCTGATGTTTTTCTGTGTGTACCCTTTTTTTACTGCAAGGAAAATGCCAGTGGTAACCCATGATCTAACAGCCTTGGTGAAATGATGACCCATTACTGTGAGTCTAAGTTACTATGACTACACAACATGCTCAGTCTCTTGCTATGGCTATAGGAGTCTGCTCAAAAAGGCTAACCGCACTGTAAGTGTGGTGTGTTTTAGATTTTTTTTTTCAGTTTGTTGGGGGTTTTGTGGGATTGGTGGGTTTTTTTAAGGTTTCTTGATTGGTTGGTTGGGGGTTGGTTGGTTGGTTGGTTTTGGTTTGTTTTTTTTCCATCAGGCATCTCTTTCCTCTTTGGATAGTCAGTGGTTTAGGGACCTACTAAGGTTCTCTCTGGGCCGTTGTGCCATTGATACATCTCTAAATTTCGGTACATTTCTTAATATTTTTAAGTTTTGTTTCCAAAGCATTCTCATGGAAATCAGTTCTGTGAAAAACACTACTTTGTGTTTGTCCTAGGTGTGCTGCTAGATAGTTAAACCGGTTGCCTTCTGTTACTGTGTATGAGCCAGCAAGAGCTTCCTTTTCACCTTATGCATAGCTTCTACAATTCCATAGACTCCTCTTGTGTCCCCATTCATTGCTTCTTTCTCTAAAGAGTCCTAATCCCTGGGCCTTGTAGAAATGTTTCTACTTGTGTCCAACTATCCTTGCTCTCTTTTCAATATCCTTCTGAATTATATTACATCGTTTTTCAGAGCGGAAGAATGAAACCTTAGGTGCTACTTAACAAGGCACATCATTAACTATTGATTTCTAGTTGGGGTGTTTGGACTTTCTTGGACTTGTAAATTACTGTCTCCCTTTGACTTCACTAAGCATATATTCAAAGAACAATCCAGTGCACATCTAGTGGACTGTTCCAGAGTGATAACAGCCTTTTTGTATGTCTCAAGAGTTTTCCCCTACTTTCCTGTAGACTCACTGCAGTCTGACAGGGAATTTCACCTGCATTTCTTATTAATGTCCTGCAATCTTTTTGCAGAACTTCCAAGTCTCCTTCCTTTTGGTAGTTATATTTGGTATCACACTGAACCATATGAGTTCCTCTTTTGTTCTAAATTCTTTTTCCTGTGAGAACTCACCTTTTACTTTTCATTTGTTTCCTGTTCTTGTGTTCAAACCTGAAGGAATGGGATCACAGTGCAAGAAGCCTGTGTGTGTGTGTTTGGTAGCATACCTGTATTTTACATCCAACTGGCAATCACTTTTTAAAGTCTAAATCAAAACTTTTCTCCTCATCTGCTTATCCTCACTTTCTTCTGATGATGCTCACACTTTTCCTGAGATACAGGGTTTGAGCTATTTCTTCTGATTCTCACCTTTAGGAGGCTATCCAGCCAATAGGAATTTTATAGGATTCTTGAGCTAATAGTGTGGGTTTATGGGGGTTGGGGTTTTTTTGGGTTTTTTGGGGGAATTGTTGGAGTTTTTTTCCCAATATTTTTTTGTTTGCTATATCTGTGTTCTTTTCAAATAAATATAATATCTTGCTTTCTCCTTTGATCCCTCCTTGTCGACCCTTTTTCTCTCAGGTTAGGCTAGTGCTTTCACACAGGACTGTACAAAAAGACTGCCAACATTTCATGCAACAGAACAGGTCATATGAAAGTGTGGCATGTCATTATTGTTAGATTGCTTACCTGCCATTAAAACCCAAGGAAGTGTTCATATTTCCTGTTAAGTTTTGGAGGGGTGAAGACATATTCTACATTGAAAAATGCAGGGACTTTTTCTAGGATGATACCTTTGAGTTGAGAAGTGAATTTACAGGCCAATAATGAACTGGCCTACAGTGAGCACTGCAGTCTTATTAAATATTGCAGGTATTTAAGTGTTGTTGCTTAGCAAATCACTGAATGGTTTGAGTAGTTTGTATTTGTCTTTGTAAAAAGTAATTTTCTAGTGTTAGCTGAATGCTGTTGTAAAGGTAAAGAAGGAGTTACCGTGATGGTAGGAAAGTGAAGACTGTAATTAAGAAATGCCACTTTGTTCTCTTGCCATAGGATAACAGAAATTTTTCTTCCTCTGAGGTCTTTGCTGAAAATGTGGTTCTCTTCTGTACATGAAAGGTGATAAATGCTCCCCATCAAAGGGACTGAAAGCATGAACCTACAGTCAGTTCGGATGCAGCTATGGAGAAGTTAAAAATGGAGTAAAGCACTCCACTAAAATGGAGTAAAGCAATTTGTGCCTTGCACTTAACTTCACTATAAGTACAAAGTTTCCCTATATTTACCTTTAATTATATATATGCAAATCTGAAAATCAGCTCTTCAGGAAAATCCCAAGGGGCGTATTTTCTGCTTGGTGTGATTTTAATTCTAGTTTAGTTAGTTTAGGGATTTGAATAATATGTGATTTACTTCAACATTGCTTGAGGCCTTCCAGTCAGTGAACTGGTGTAATGTAGTTGCTTCTGCAGGTTATTTAACCCCTTTCTAAATTTTATTTCAGATTTTCCAGTTTCTGATCGTGGCAATGGTGAAAACGAAACCCCACCACCTCTCCCACCACATCCTAGTGAGGATCTGCTGAATGAGGATTATAATCACAGGTTGGACTTCAGCTCTTCTTAATAGTTACAGCACTAATTGCTCAGTAATGGTTGCGATAACAATTCTAATTGATTATAAAATGACCTTTTTTTTTTTTTAAATTTGTACCACTCTCTTTAGTCACCTGGAAGATATTTTAATATAAGCTGTGAATGTTATTTTAGCATTTAGTGTGTCAGTCATTTCAGCTGTACATAAGCTGCTGTATGCCTGCTATCCATGATACCCATCTTGTGTTCAGTGAAACAAAAAGAATCCCAAAGCAAAATCCCAATTAAAAAAAAAAGTTAATTTAAAACTGGACCATGGGTGCAATGTGTAAATACAGTGTGAATTCTTGTAAAGCTCTCAAAGTCTAAGCCAAACACAGTTTGTAAGAAACTGAATCTCCTTATGTCACCCAAAGATATTCTTGAGGTTACAAAATGAATTTTTGGTAAGTCTGAACACTGAAATGGGTAGGAGAAAAATTAATGAACACTTCCCCAGTTCTAAAGGTATTGGGTAGATTTTTCAGATACTATTGCAAAGCTTGGCATGCTTGATAGCAGGTACAAGCTTTAATTTCCTTAGTAAATACAGAAGTCTGGAGGTGCAGAAAAAAGTGTAAACATGTTGAAGTTCACCATGGCTCATACTCTCTCTATCTCAAGTAGCACAGGATTCAAATCAAAGGCATAATTTCAACCTCTTCTGATGATGAATGCAACCAATCCTGATCATGATGCTGAAATGCAATGCTGAACATTGTTTCTTCATTTACTCTGTATTCAATTTTGATAGTCGTGCATCCGCAGCAATGATATTAAGAACGTATGCATTTCAGCTAAAAATTTAGCTATGTGTCTGTCCTTGTGTGCATGAGTGAGTAAAAACACCCACTACCCTTAAGTGATTGGTTGCATGTAGTACCAAAGAGTAGGTACATTTTATTATGGATACCTTGAATTCTTCATACAAAACTTTCATAACTATTTTCTTTTTGCTAACACAGAGTAATTACACTAGAATAATTTTGTTATTTCTGGTCTCCCAGGCAGGTATGTATGACATGATAAACAAACAAGTCTACTCAGATCAATGCAATATTCTGCATTACATTCTTAACTGCAGTTGTTTGTTAGAATCTGTTCCTAATTTTTCCTTCAAGCTAGGAGAAAAACATTCTCTTAAATGCTGATGATGTATTAAAATGATGATGAATTTACAGGCCCTTTGTCTTTTCCAGTGTTGTATTGTTTTTCCATTTAAAACTTAAGTTCTCTTGAAATTGAACAGCTCTATCAAGTCACATGGATTTCACTGAAATTGCATTTCAACAAAATGCATAGGAAAATACTTAGGAAACTATTTTGACACTGTAAATCTAAACCTTTTGAACAATTTGAAAATAAATATTTTTATTTTTCGAACTGCTTTTTTGCTTAGGACTGCCTAAAAGAATAATTTCTTTTTCTAATCAAAAAGAGACACATAAGATTTCAGATTGCATTGAGGTGTTGCACTTTGAGCTGAAATTTACTTGGAGTTTCACTCAGGTACGATTTTGAAATGTTTAGAAAGTTGCCTTAAAGTAAAAGAATGGAAAAAAAAAAAGACCAAAACAAAATAAAAATCAAAACAACCAAACCACAATGCCCTGGAATTCTTCAGTCATAGCATGTTCCAAAAGACCTCTGGCCACTGCATAAGTGTGGTGCAAGGCTATAAAATAATTTTATATTAGCAGATGAAGTAGAATTGATCCAGGTACATTGTCAGTATTTCTCCAACATTCTGTCGCATGTTATTTGGAAATGCAGTGGTTAGATAGAACTAGCAAAATGAAAAGAAAGTTATAACTAATCCTTCACATTTCTATTTCCATCTGTGATGAAAAACCAAGTGACTGAAGGTGTTAAGTCTCAGAAAAGGAAGTTGAGAATCAATATCTGATTTTAAAAATGCATGCTGTAAGCAACTGGAGGAAGAAACACATGTATATTTGGGCAGTCTTTAATTAGTTCACTTGTGGTTTGAACTGGTACCTTGATATTTTACATAACTTTTTTTTTTCCCCTACAGCCCTATCATAAATTCAGCAATGCATTTAAAAGATCAGCACATCAACTTCAGATCTTTGACACCAGCCAAGCAGTCTGAATCAATTAATTTGAAAGCCTCCAAAAGCATGGATCTGGGTAAGAAGGGGTGGGGTGACATGCAGGTCAGCGTTTTAGCCTTAGCCCATCTGCACCATCTCTGATTCTTGCTTTTGTTTCTTTAACACTAACATCAGGGAGTAACTTCTGCAGAGGAGCTGCAGTGATGGGAACAATGGTCAGCCTCCTCTAGCAGCTATTTGCAAATACCCTTTTTATTGGAGCTGAAGAAAGTTTGTTCGTTTTTTGTTTGGGTTTTGTTGTTTGGTTTTTTTTTTTTTAAAAGGCCCATTGTATTGAAATCCTAGCTGAGGAAAAGGGGGAATGATGGAAAAATGAGCAGAAAGAATTGCTGTACAAGTTTTGTATGCCTAAAATATAAAGCAAAACCAGCAATCACAAAAGTAATTTCTTTTATAGAATATAAATGATTGTAAAACTACACTGGACAAAGGGAAACATTCCTAACACAAGTTGTTTATTTCTTCATTGACAATGACAAACACAAGCAATCAAAGTGTTGCAGTAGGTCTTTATAAATGCTTGAAGAGTGTAAGGTTATGGTTCTCTACCCATCAGTGCAGGAAATCTTGCAGGGGGGTGAAGCAGAAAGTAAAAGGTTCTTTCAATACCAGGAAAGCATTTGCAGGTGGAAGATTGAAGTGTTACTGCAGCCGAAAACCAAGCCAGGCTTTAATGAGGGTTCAAGAAAGCTTGTTAAGTCTCAAAAAAACCCAGATAAGGTTTTCTTTTTCATTTTGCTGCTTCTTGGCCACACTCAGTCTTTATCTGTTTGTTTTGGTTTTATTTCAAATTCCAGTGTTGATGGGGAAACTTTGAGGACTGCCATTAGGATTTCTTTAACAATAGATTTGTGTGCTTTGTTGGATCAGGTTTTGTACACCATTAATAGAAAGCAATTAATTTCATATATATATTCAAGGTGGATTTTTGTTACCTTGCAGGTTATTTTTCCCCTGAAATGTTCCAGACTGGTCTTAGGTTTTGTATTGTTGATTTTTATTGTCATCTTAACAGGATATTTTGATGTAACGTTAAGTGTGTGTATTCCTCTAATGGCATGTAAGGAAAGCCAGACAGTTACTAATGCATGGAATGCATAAGAATGGATATGATTAATTTAAGAAAGGTCTTAAGGCAGAATTATAACACTACTGCATGACCAGGCCAGAAATAAGTCGTTTTCATCTTCTGTTCCACTGTTTTAATGAAGAGTAATGTATTGGGTACTTTTTTAAGAATGAAAGTGCTCTCAAAAAATGGTTGAATTTACAGACTTGAGTCAAAACATAAATTATACGTAGTCTACTAGAAAAATGGATGTTCAGCTTTACTGAGTCATCTTTTAGAAAGGTTTGCTTCCAGCTCCCACAGAACTCCCAAGAAAGAATGCTCATAAGCACCCAGTGTAGAGTTAGGCAGTGGGAGTGTGCATGAGAGCATATTCAGAGCTGCCAGGTAACTCATACTTCAAATTCTATACACAATCTGCTCTTGACACCCAAAAGCAATCCTTTGAGAATATATACGAGTCGCTAAATGATGGTGGCTAAAAACTAAAATACAATTGGATACAAAAATAAAATAAAAATGGGATACAAATATATCTTTTAGGTTGTTCAAAAATTGTTGTCTGTAGAAGTTGCTGTTGAAAATGCCACTTGTGTTATAAAAGTAAAAAATAAAAAGGGTGATAACCAGTCTGATTGGGTATGTGAAGGTAAATCTACTACTTGAGACAGTCACGTAAGGAACTGGAGGGACTATGAAAGATCTGCACTATATTGTTTTATAAATAACAATAGATGAAGTAAAATTCCTTGCACATAGCTTGGCAAATAATGAAACTGGGGAAGATGAAAGCTAGGGCCTTTTACAGTCTTCCTCTAGCAAGCAGTGAAGTACCATGTTTGGCTTCCCACCTTTTGAAAGATTTTAAGCAGAAACTACTGTCTGGAAGAGGAAACGGAACAGAAACATGAAAATCTCAAGTGAAGTAACTGCAATATACAGTGCTTCAATTACAAATAAAATCCCAAGAGTTTGGTATACAAAAATGTTCTTCCAAATAGAATATTCATATAATACACATTCCAGGATGGATTTTTGGGAAAACAAAGTTATTTCTTAGGGTTTTTTGCTTGCTTCTTACTTAACTGCAGTCATGACCAGTAGTAACTTCTCATCCCAAGATGCAGCCGTGTACACATTACTGATTTCAGTGCACTGTTTCCTGAAAAAAAAAGGAAAGAGGGAAGTCATCTTTCAGCTAATTTGGTAGCAGAGGGGAGATGTCCTTTCTTTGAAATGTTCTAAGCCCTATTTTTCCAGGAGTCATGGGATGCTGTCCACTTACTACTTTTCTTTTGTTCTCAAGTTCTGTCAGTCCCTTTAAAAACAAATCTAACATGATGAATGGAAGAAAACAGAGAATTGGAGTCCAGGAGGGGAGCTCTGAGGCCTTAGAACACGTGATTTAGATGCAGTTTCTTTCTTTTTAAACCAATTGTCTCTGAATCATGTGTCTCCACAGATCTGTGAAATCACTCAGAGACTGGGTCGAGAGACCCAGAATGACAATCACAGATTCAGTAGGCAACAGAACTGGTCTAATACAGGGCATAAATGTGAAATCTGTACTGCCACTCACTTAAGAAATATTCTACTTCACCTTGAAATGTGTATAATGCATCCAGTGCCTAATTATCAGGTTACAAAGGCAGGGATTGCTAAATGACATCACCATCTGAAGGATCATCGAAGATGGGTAAGAGAACATTTTAAACAGAAGAAAATCCAGATGTTATTATGGATTGTGAATCTTACATGAAAAGAGTAAATTCATTAAATTAGGGAGCTAGTGAAATTGCATAGTAAGGATCTTCCTGGCTTTGATGAGGCCTGATGTATATACAAGGCAAATCTGTTAAGTAAAGACTAGTTTATAATTACACAGGTTCACAGTGGAAACCCATTGAACACTGATGTTTATCCTTTCAGTTTTATATATATTTAGGCCCAGAAACCTTTGAGTGTTTAATCTGCTTTTCATTCATTTTTCATTCATACCTATTTACAAAATAATAATTGCTATAAATTAATATCCTCAGTGAATAATGTGAGGTAATAAGGATGGGTGAAAAAGTTTCAGTACTGCTAACATGTTGCATCAATTTGTTGTTGTCACTCTCCAGAGCAAACCCTGCAGTGAAAGGAACTTGGCATATCCAGCTGTAGGTTACTTGCCAGTGGGGCAGCTGGAGTTTATTGACACTTGATGCATGACTGAATTGTTGGTTGGGCAGCTGGGCAGGAGCAGAGGGCATGAACTACTGCCACCTGGTTATTTAGGCTGTCCTGCCGTGAGTCCTATGCACTGACACAAGTCTTAATTGCCAAATTCACAGATAGCATGAACCCAAAAGTAGCATTGCCTGAAGTTGGTGTACTTCAAGAACTCATTTTCTTTCCAGATGAGTTAGTTTTTGCTTGAACCTACTTTAAAAAATAAAATAAAAATCAATGGCATGTGTCATTGAGTTACTGTTGTAGAAATCAAGGAAAAAAAAGAAAAAGGCACATCTAGTGGTAATGATATTTTTTTTGGTTTTGCAGATACGAGCAGAACTTGCCTCATATGTGCAGATGTCCTTATGCAGAGTGTGTGAGGGCAGGGTGACTGGTTCCCTGTTTTAGTATCCATCATTTCCACAGTGATCAAATGCTTCTCAAAATTTACAGCTTCATTCAGTGTAATAGGCTACAGATTAGTTCCATGTCAGCTATAAGTCTTAATGTTCTTCCCCGCTGCTGTGTTGAGATACTGACAGCACTTTCTGGATCACTGGCAGAGTTCATATCCTGAGTCTTACGGTATATATTTCTTTGCCTTGCCTACTTTTATTTTGAACAGGTGGTGATAAAAAGATCACAGGCCCCTGTTTTCTTCTGCTGATCCTGGCACCTGACACATCCTCTCAGTTGAATTTTTTTTTTTGTTCTTCAGCCATGGTCACCCATATGTTAGCAAAGCAAAGATTCCCCCTTATAACTGCGACTTCAAGAATTTGTGCAGGGCCAAAGTCTGACTTTGTGCTAACCAGAGTTGCACTGCATGCCAAGCTTGGACTTGTGCTTAGAGCACAGTGTTAAAAATAATCAAAACAAAATGAAAAAGGTGGAAATAAATGTTGTATTTTCCCTTCCCACTGAACTGGAACACTTCTTTTGAAACTTAACAGCAGATTAAAAATTAAGAAATCAATGGCTTCTAAATAAGTCATTGGAAGGATGATTTTCCCTTTCCTTTAACAACCTTCTATATACACACATTTTCACTTACATTACCACAGTTCTCTAGAGAAGAATTTCTATATAATATTTTGTCAGAATCCATTTTCAATAGTGTTTGTTTTTTTAATGATATTAAAAAGGTAATTTTTGTAATGTTAATGTGAAATTGTTTTTTAATGTTTTATTGGAAGGTGTAAATCAGCGTGCTCTATGAAAACGAAAGGAAAGAAGGTGTCTTATCTCCAACACCCTCACTTTCCTTAGATCTTTATGCATGGGAGTGGTTTAGGCTGTGCATAAATGTACTGTAAAAACTACAGCCATGGGAATTGTATGCAAACACATGAAAGTGTGGCTTGTTTTAACCTGAAGCAACGTGAAATTGAATCATATGAATATATAGCAATTCTGTCGTGTATCAATTCAGGCGAAGTACTGTGTGGATTTTTATTTGAGGATGTTGCTTTAATAACCCATGACCACTATCCCAAGGTGCTGCTTAATTCCCTCTTCTTTTCTCCATCAAAGGCAAAACCCCATAAATTTTAACTGATTAAGCTCTATAGCCTGAAGAAATGGATATGTCCTTTACTTGATTTTAAATGTGAGTGAAATATTGTTTGCTGAAACATCATTAGACATACTTGGAGTCCCTTAACCTTGGGGCACATTTATTAAAATATTGGCCAACTTATTTATTTAGGAATAATTAGCAAGTAAATGTGCAAGGTATAAGGTATGGAGTATTCTGCAAGGAAGCTAGTATTTAACTAAATGCTAATTTCTTTGTCAGTGAAGGGATGCATTCGATTACAGTTCATACTTCTAAAACGCCTCAAAATAAAGGGAAACCTGTGTCCCATATCCAGAAGGATGTGGAAAATGCAATCAAGATGCTATTAGCTGCTTCATGGTTTGCTCTGAAGCAGATTATTGTTACTCTGAGTGTAATTTCTGTAAACTGAAATAAATATCTCAAAACATAGCCAAATGAGGACCAGACAGAGCTAATGAAGATTGCTCTTTCAAGCAATGTTTGGATTCAGATACAATTGAGAGAATGCATTTGGGAAGTCCCTAGTGAGAGTTGTGGTATTAGTGGGACAAAAAGTAGTTTGGTATTTTATAGTCATTGTTTTGTTAACCATGTCATATGTATGCAATACATTTATTTGGTTGCTCTGAGTTGAAAACAATTTCAGAACTGGATTTAGGAGCTAGTTAGGTTTGTTAGAGCATTAATGAGGAATTGGAGAAGCCAGATCAGAATTCTAAGAATCTTTTCAATGTTACTGGCTTATAACAGTAATTTAACAAATCATCTTTGGAAGAGAGGCTTTTCAAAAACAAAAATGTTACGTGTTTAGGAAAAACTATATTTCTTATGGCTGTGATTGTCTTTGGTATCAAGGGCTAAAAGATATTTTAACAATATTCTAACATCATGAGTTGCTTTCTAGTACTGTCAGATTAGATGTACATTTTCTGAGGGTACTCTGCAGAATCAGTTTTTACAAATGACCACAATGCAGTTTTCATAGTTTAAATGACTTCCAAATTTCTGTTTGTAAGATCTATAAGTCAGGAATGAAACAAAATCATTTCTTAGGTGATAGGGACACTGTTAAATGAATTGAAATAAGACTGAAATTAGGTTTTTTCTGTTTGTGAAGAGAGGCTTTTAACAAGGCTAATTTTGTTGTTCAGTTTTACACCAAATCTGCACTGATGCAGTTGACGGGATGGTGAGTTGTGGCATAAAGGCAGAAGTGGGCAGATGAGAATATCAACTTTCTGGACTGGTTTTGTAGAAATCATCTTAAGACACAAGGAAGTTTGTTGTGGAGCAGACTGAGAGCATCGTGTGAGCTGTGATGATGACACAGCTGAGAACTTAGTAACACATGCTTGAGGTGTTTTTTTTAGGCTGCTTTAGTGTTAAGTTTGAGTGGATCTGTTAATGCAGTTAGATTATGAAAGTGTTGGGGGAGAAAACAGCAATTAAGTTAATGTATAGCTACTATAAGAAAGAAGGTAAAGATGATAATGAAGTAACTTTTAAGAACACTGGTATAAATATATGTTGTCTAAACTTTGTCTTAAATCTGTTCCCTATCAATGCTTTCAATCAGTGAATGACAGATTACATTAGGAACTTGTAGTTTAACCCTAGAAATTTGGAAGAAGTGTTAATGACATGCGGAAGACGTGCAGCGGGGGAGTTTTAGCCTAGTATGGTTTCTCTGGAACAGAGGTGAGAGGGGATTAGAAAAGACAACAAAAGTGTAAAAGAAGCCGTGATGGCCTCAATTAACAGTGTAATCTTCAAGAACGAGTAGTTATGGCACTACAAGAAAGTGAAGAAATTTGTATCATGCCGGCTGGGAAATTGTAAAACAATGGTTTTTTTCTGCCGGGAGAAAAACTTCCATTTAAACTTAAATGTGCCCAGTGGACAGCCTCAACTGTACTGCTGGTTCTTCAACAAGCAGTAGTAATAGTAAATGCAAGCTTAAGCACTTTCATTCTCATGTGCTGACACACAAGATGTATCCCTTGGGGATCTTCTCTGAACACAATTGAATCGAAGTATTAAATCAGTTCTAACAAAATTGTTCTGAAAAATCTAATTAGAGAAAACCTTGTACGGGAGAGAAAAAGAATCCAGAATCTCGGTTTGGGTGTGATTTATTCCTGCCTTTGAATGTGCTGAACAGGGTATCCCAAATATTGTGTTAGATGCCATTTTGGAAAAGGCTTACCCTTTTTTTTTTTTTTTTTTTTCCCCTTGGCCCTTGTGCAAGCCTTTTGGTAGTCTCAGAGCTTTTCAACACTGAACAGAAAGCTATTAAGGACTCCTAAACCTTCATGAGTGAGTAGTTGGTGGATATCTGGGTGACCCCAGAATAAAAGCCCTTATATGAAGGACAGGTGAGGAGAGGGAATTACTGAAGGAAAATATTTTAAGACAGTGCAAGTTTGCCCTTTCTGATACACACATTTTATTGCTACTGTGGATTTTAGCCTGTGGTATTTGTATGCAGCACTTCAGGGCAAACCTAGAACAGAAATCAGCATTTTCTAAGTGGTGGTTGTGAGACAACAATTGACACCACTTCTCTGAGTGATTTATGCCGCTCCTCGATGGGGAAACGCTTCACCCAGAAAATAAAACTGGCAGGAGAATTATGTCCTTGGCACTATCACTGACTAAAATTAATGGATGATGCACTGTCTTCATTATGATGAAAGGGCTGGGTAAGGATACCAGGAAAAAACAGTGACCCATTTGAGGCTTTGCTTTCTTATCATGTGTTTTTACCATAGAAACTGATGGCTTCTGAAAAGTATAGAAGCATTATTTATATATGTAGTTCGGGAATACAGCCCTTATGGATTGATTCATGTACAATGAGAAATTTTATATTTGGCTTCCTGTTAACTAAAAAAGGTATTTGTTAGGAAATTTGTTTTTTAGGAAATTCTTTTGTGTTTCAGTATCTTGTATTATTATTCCTCATTAATTGTAATTTTAATCCTTGTTTACTTCTTTTCTGAGCACAGAACTGCAGCTGGTCTTCAAAGGTACGTGTCAGTTTGTCCAGCAGAAACACATGTGACTTTTGCATGTTTAGAAGATTTTTTAGTAGCTCTTGGTCAATGTGCAAAACTGATCCTTCACAAAAGAGTCCCTTAAGCAGCACCCTGTATCTTGTGAACGGTAGTAACTCTTTCGTTTGGGGAAAAGTAATGTAATGGTTCAGCAATTGAACTGGGCAGAAGGAGGGAAATTGGTTATGATTGGCAGCAGCATTGATTTGTGCTTCTCTAAACCGCAGTTTGGAACTAGATTGTTTGCCTGTGTGTAAGCCTGGACTGTATTTGAGGCAAACTTTGAGAGGTACAGAAGGTGGTTGTGTGCTAAACGATTGGAAGTCACGCAATTCAAATGGCTACCTTGAGTAGGGCACAGAAATGGCAGTCAAAACATGTACGTGGAAGGACATGAAGGCACGTTGGGTGCTTTTACTGTTGCTAAACAATACTATTTATTTTCTTGAAGCAAAACAGCACTCCAGAATATTACCGTAGGAAATACTAAAAAATTCTGATCATTCATGGCATAGAGAGATGGGGTTTCTTACCCTCTCTAGTGGTTGTTGGCATAGTTTAAAAAAAAGTGACAGTTGTTTGCTATCAGCTGGACAGATTTGTTTGGTTTGGTAATATTCCATCTTGCATAATCCGTGGTCTTTCTAGGCCTCCAAATGTCCATGTTTTTATTAAGTAGCTGTAGAACTTGTTTCATTTTTATTTCAGCAATTACTTTGAGTAGTGACGGTGAATGCATAACTGGTTTCTGTGGTGAAAATGTGGTTCCTAAATAATAGATGTTACTTTAAAAGAGCTGGCATGATTTCTACGGACAAACATTAATAACTTCATGAACTAACAATCCCTGGGGTTCCAGGGACCTTTCAAAATGTGAAGTATTTGTTTGAGTCACAAATTAAGGAGAAGTTTCTTCTTGTTAGTGAATCTATTTATTCTCTTGTATGAACCTTTTTTTTTTTTTTTTTTGAGATTTTTCTTTGCTGTCCCCAAATTAGGTGGTTTTGGGGTTTTTTGAGATGTTATGCATTTAATAATTCTGGCTCAAGAATATACAGTAATTCTAGTGTCTTCATAAAAAGTTACTTGTGCATTCCCAAGTATGATCTTTTTGAGCTGAAATATTTCAGTTATTTGCAAAGTAATTACTATTTGATGTTAAAATAATTAGAATTCTTTTTACTTGAGTTCTAAGAGTAGATGGTATTTTTTCCTTGTTTAAAATCTTTCAGGTGATTTTCTACAAAGACAGGCTAACACTAGTAGAATCTTAGAAAATAAATTTCCTCTTAGTTCTTGTCTTTTTTCAAAGGCCAAGGACTAGAGAGAGACTATTTTTGTCATAACTGAATGTTTGTATCAATTTTGAACAACGTGCAAAGAGGTGTTTTCAAATGGTGTTTTGTGTAACAGGATGTCCAGTGTACTTCCTAAATGAAATCTTTAGTTTTCAACCTTGGCATACAAAGTATTTATCTTCTGTTAGCCTTTTTCTTTTTTTCCTTTTTTTTTTTTTTTCTGTTGTCTTCTCCTTGTTTCCAGGGGAAACAAGGGAAGGAATAGGATTCTTTTCCAGTGGTCTTTTCTGTGCTACTCCTGTTCAGTCTAATGAAAGATGGCCAGCCTAGAAGGCCCTGCCTAAGCGTAATAACCCATGAAATGAAAACTACCCTGTGGAGGTGCACACGTATTTTGCTCAAACTTTGATATAGAACTTTAATATTTGCATTTCCCAGTTTTTGTGCATGTGTGTGCTTAAACTCATAATGCTAACCTTGTATTTTGGTAAGATTATTTTTCATTTTTTAATCATGTTATTCTTCCTTTTTTCCCTCCAGTATTAAAATCTAATTTTTGTGTGTGAAGCTGGTGTGTAAAGTATGATTATGGTAAATGGATTTATCCCTTTTAATAATATAAAACTTAGTTTCAGGCAAACCTAGTCATCAGCGTAGTTTTAAAAAAAATACTATGAACCTTGGGTTTTGTCTTTTTCCTAAAGTTCCTATGTACTGTAACATTACCTGCTTTAAGTAATTATCATACATTATACTGGTTGCCATTAGTGACTGCTGTAATTAAGGTTGTGAATCAGTTTCCATTATAATCCCTTGTTTTCACACAATCATAACTTGTCAGAGCACTAATCTTTAGGACCAAAGTTTTCCGCGGTTGTTTTGCTTAGAGAGAAATTTGAGGGGAGGGAGGAGGAAGATGAGTTTGAACTATCCTTATAGTAAATCCTAAATCCTTGTCCAGTCATTTGGCGTTATAGGATCAAACTGCATAGCAAGGAGTTCAATAGTTATCATTTCCAGGGACTAGAAAAAAGTTGAAAGGTCAAAGAGCACAGAACTTCCTTGAGTTTTGTTTGCACTTCTGATTTTTACTAGTCCCACTGCCATTTTGTTTAGCAGAATCGCTACATAATGCTGCAAACAGAATTAGTCTTACCTTATTAGCACTGTCATCCCACAAAAACTCTACACTATGTCAGTTTGCTGATAATCAGGTGACAATTAGATCACGGAAGTAGAGAAGAGATACAGTGGTCATTTGTGGATTCATGACTCCAGTTGTGAATCCCAGTCCTGAATCTTGATTTTTGAGGATAAAAGCTTCCCTAAATGTCAAGTGGGGAGGCAATATAAGAAAATATTTACTGTGATTATTTTCCCAGTAGTAACTCCCAAGTGTCAGTAACTACTGTACTGCTCTTTCCTGGGTAGAAAATAGCAGGTTCTTGTATCATTACAGATAACCCTCTATGTAAACTTTTTATAGTGACCGCTATACAGAGCTTGTTTAAGTTTGCATTTATGGAATTTTTGGTATGACTTGACAATTTATTTTATCATATAAAGAGATTATGTTTTAAGGCAAGCTATAAGGGAGTGCTTGGGCAGGCAGAGTTGAAGGATAAGCTTTCAACCCTCACATTCATTTCCTGTTCTTGTTTTATCATCCCTAACATTACATTTACCACCGTTTCTTTGCATAGAATTCGTTTTAAGAAATAGTGATTGGTTCTTCCCCTCAGCCCTCCAGGAGAGTATTTTAATTAGTTTCTTGAGATATGTGATGATAAACTGAAGTTACTGAACAGAACTTCCAATTCCTGTTACATTCAGAATTTGCTCCTCCACTACTGTCTGCAAACTGTTGCTACTGCAAACAACTTCCTTTATAAGATGATGTGAAATACTCCAAAGTTACAATTTATAGACAAAATAAAATATAACATACAAAACATGCATAAGCCTTCAAAAAGATCAGTGTTTGGGAGACCTTATTATCTGCAGAGGTCCTGTGAGGCAGTGAGATGTCTTGCAGATGGGAAGGTTTCCACATCTGGATTCTTTTTACAATTGAGGTCTTTGATCTGAAAATGTTACAACTCTCCTATGCCCTGTGATTTGTCTGGCAAGATGAGTTATTTACAAGTGCAATTGCTCTTCTGACAACTCAGTTTTGAGTGTGTAAGTGCTGAGGTCCTGATCTGTAACCCACAAGGACTGCTGGTAGTCCTTTTATTGGTTTCAGAGGGCTTTGATTCAGATATTTGGACTTTGAAGCACCCCATGGGGATTAGGTAAAGAAAGGCTTTTTTTTTTCATATTATTATAATTTAAAGATTCATGATGCTGTGTCTGAAATAATATGACAGTGTTTCAAAGGCTTGTGAATTTAAATAAGTTTCTGATCTTTGTGTCTTTTCTTTTATTTCTCCAGTGGCAGATGAAAGCAAAGTTGGTTTGTTGGCCGGACACAAATCGGGTAAGCTGTCCTCCTATTTTGGAGAAAAAGTCAGCAACTTAAAAGTAGCATGGGCAGTAAACGAAATCAGCTTCCAGAAACTGTGGTGATGAAGAGGCCAATTGAGGCATTACTTTGTATGCACTGACTCCAAGTTGAATGATGATGAATTAGGGATTGCTCTTAACCAGGTAGTGTATGTTGCCAAGTCATTCTCAGGAAGAGTTGTAACTTTATTTTTCAGTACAGGTGTTGTAAATTGAAGAAAATGCACTTTCAAATAAGTGGAAGTGCAGTGTCTCTTATAGAGTGTAGAGACTTAAACAATACACACTTTGAGAAGTACAAGTGTTTCTTTGCTTTCTCTTCTTGCTCTGAGTTGCCCTTCCATTACCAGGAATATGGAAGACAACACTAAAAAATTCTACAGAGTAAAAAAAAGTGTTACAGCTTTTCCTTTCATTGTGCAGGAGAAATAATTTGGTTTTTCTTAAACTTTTCAGGTGATAATAATAAAAGAAAATTAGCCCATAGTGCTGTAATTACTGTACCTGCTTACTAAATAAGTTCACCAACCATGCCATGGTATTGTACAACTTGCAGCTGTTGTATTAAAAAAACTTCCAAGGCTATGTCACGTAAGATTGTAATTTTTCATGAGCTGTGAGTAAGCTGACATGAGAAACCTTAAACTTCCTAGAAAACTTTAGTTATTCGGCAATCTCTTCTGATGTTAGAACATCCTGAAGTTTCAGGCTGCCCCTTTGTAGCACATTGTACATGCCTTTTTCCACTCTATTGATAGATCTAAGAGGCTGAATTCATGTAAAGGAAGGTCAGCTGTGAGATTCCTGATTGTTCATGGTATTCCTTCTCTCTACAAGTGGGTGTCCTCCTTTAGTTCTCTGGTGTGGATTTTCCTTATCTGAAGACTTCTTCCTGAACTTAGTAGACAAATTCTTTTTAAATTTTTTTGGCATCTTTCCTAAGCCTGTGAAGTTCTTGGATTCTCTTTCTGAATCAGGGAATAGTTCATATGTCTTGTAATATTATCACTCCTGGGAAGAAAAACAGTTCTTCCAGCTTTCTCTTTTGGGAATGTGAAAGCTTCAAAGAAATGATCTTGTCAACTTGAAGAAGCTGGGGGTGTTGCCCTTGGACTTTTCCCTGTTCAGAAAAATTACTACAAACATTGCAACATCATGCAGTTTACCAAAGATCAATGGAATTTGCTGCTATCAAAGAATATTGGAGGGGTGAGATTATAACTCTTTGGCAATCAATTGTTGTAGGTACATTAAGCTTTATAATGTAATTTTTAGTAGCATTTGATATTTCTTCTGCGCACTTCTGCAGATTCTTGAAAACTGACTGAAAAGTTTTCTGTTTGAAGACACCTACAAATTTTATATGAACATGTAGACCCATGTTTATTGAACTTTGGCTTGTTTGCTTTACTTATTCCTCACAGATCTCTTACATATACCTAAGATCTTCCTTCATAAACTAAAATCAGTGGCCAGCAGATCACCCAAGGAATAGACACAAAGATTCCTCAAGTTGTTTCTTTTTTTTTTCCCTTTTAGGAATAAAAGAATCTAGCTAACTTCTGAGAGGGTTGGTGTGTAAATTATTTTTGTTGGTCCTATCCACTTTACTGTTCAAATACCATTGGAAAACATTTCTCCTGCTTGCTATGTTCCATTTCCTAATGCTTCATAAAGAGAAATCAAGCTGAAATTTTGGTTTCCTCATTTTTCCATTCATATATTTAATTTAAAGGTCTGTTCAAGAACGCAGTGTTCTTTTTCTCTGGTCCCTTTTTACTCTATGCTTTCTAGAATTATATGTCATATGTGCAATTTTCTGGCATTCAGTCACACCACAGAACTCCTGTTTTAACATCATTCATTGTGCTGCCTTCCTATAGGGACCTTAAGAATGTTAAAAAGGAGACATTGCAGCTTCTTGTGCTGCAAGCAAAACACAGTTATTTTCTCATTACAAAATGAAGAGTTTCCGTCCTATTCTAGACTTCAGGAAACTAAATGTATTTCTCTACAGAATTAATTATCACCTACTCACAATCAATGCAATTATCCTATCTCTCCTTCACTTGTTCTATAGAATACGCAGCAGAGTAATTCTCTCTAGGGAAATATCCTTTCTGTTTCTTCTGGGGCAATGGCTCTTCAGTTTAGTCTCAGCCTTTGGTACAGTTACTTTATCCCTCACATATTACATGTTACTGAGCAGCAGCAGCAGGAGTTAGAGGCATGCATTCATTTCAAAAAGCGTGAAAACAATTCTCCGTAAGACTCAGGAATTAGAAGGATCTGTAGCTCTAGCCCCATCTGTCTCTTTGTATATTGCACTCAGAAGCAGTAGCTCCTTTCCCCCCACCCTCCTTAAAAAGTAGATTTGATTTTTAGAGGTATGTCTAGATACATCCTGAGCTTGTAAGCATGTTCTGTGGGAAGATGGCTGGAGCTTTGTTCCACATGTGTATGTGACCCTCATAGAAACCCCCCCGTGAATTCTGGTTCTCAAACCTGGCCTGTCCTTGATCTGGCTGGATGGAAAACCCCTGCTGTGGTTACAGGTGTTCTTAGTGTTGAAAATGTTTTCCACAATGCCATCAGCAAAAGCAGTGAAGTGCTGTATTGATGCCTCCTTGTCCTTTTCTGGAAAAAAAACAGATTTCAGGCTGTGTGTGTGTAAGACAACTTCTCTGAATCCTCTAAGGAAGAATTTGTCCTCTGTAACCTTCCTGTGTGCTCAGCAATGGTATGCCAATACCAATGATGAGAATGAGAAGCAGACAAGCGGTGCCTCTGTTGTAAAGCAGAGAAGATCCTTAAAAATTCACAAAGATGAAAAATCAGCAAGCTTTAGCTTAGTTTTTCATAAACTCCTAGCTTCTTCTAAAAGCAGTTCTAGGGCAGTTAAGAGAATATCTTTATAAAGAAGGGCAAGACTTGCATATTGAGTACTGAAAATGAGTACTGAATTTTTTGCAGCTATTTTAATTTTTTTTCTAAAATTCTTTTTTGTGTTCTGATTTACTGCTTAGAACACTTTTAGTATGTATTGACTGTCTGCTGAGGTCCCTGCTGACACAGCTCTTTCAGATGATGCAGTGCTGGAGAAAAGCTGATGAGTCTTTCTTTATGAGCTCTGACATATTAATTAGCAAAATGGTCAAAAAAGCTTTCCTATTTTTATTTTAATGTCACTAGACCATGCTTTTGGCTGGGGTTGTGTTTCAAGACAGTTCTGAGACAAGATGAGTAAGATCTTATTTTCTTGCTGGCTGCTATGTGAGGAGCATGTGACTGGGCTATGGCTTAGTACCAGCAAGGCTGAGTGATAGGGGGGTAGCTCTGTTACCAAGCTGAATTTGAATTAATGCTATGTGTTTAAACCACAACATATGGCAAGAGATAGGGTTAGGATCTGAGTAGGAAAAGGCCCATTGGGATAGTTGGAAGGATGCTTCTGGTCAAGCTCTGTCCCTTAATGTTAATTTTGCTGGCAGTGCAGTTCCCATGTGGCTGTTCAGCCTGTAGGTAAGGTTAGTGTTCTGGAAAAGAAGGTCTGGAGAGGCAGCTGTACAGCTAAACCCTGCAAGGCAGGCTATCCTGGGACCTGAGTGCCATCACAGCTGTACTGCTTCGTGTGTGGGTGACTGAGTTGTGGTTAAACTGCAATTCAGATGAAAAGTGGAGATAGTTCGGAATAATTTAGGTTAAAGGTCTTGGTGTATCTCTGCATCCTTTAATGGCAGGATGTATTCTGCATTAAGGACATTTTTCTGAGGTTTTGTAAAGGCTAAGTGTGAGCTATTGGAACACCAGAAAAATCCTGTGGTTTTTGCATAGTTCCGTAGCACAAGAGGCTTCCTTTTAATCAAGGATTCTGGTGGGGGTTAATAGTGGATTTAGGAAAGACTACGGAAAGCTTGGTGCATGCTGCCGGGCTTGTTTGAGACTGCTGCCATTATAATAAGTTTGATTTGCAGGTAACACAATTATGTCGAAGAGGTGGATAGGGAAGTGCTGTTCTCCTCTCCTTATGCCTGATCTTATAATTTTATTAAATAAGCCTTCTTGCTGCTGTAGATGTCATTAAAGCTCAGCTTTTCAAAGGGAGCATTGGGTTTAGTACTGGGTTCATAAGGATTTATATAGTAACCAGGTCCACAGTAGAAAAGACTCATGTAAATGACTGAGCTGCCTGGCATACGCAATGAAGTGTCTGTCCAAACAAGGGCCTTGCCACTAACTGAAAGCATCTAGCATATGGAATCTGACCCTTCCCTTTGCATTTCTGAGAGGAGAAAAAAGGTCGATTTGAAATTTTTTTTATTCTCTTTGAGAATAAGTGTAATACTTGGCTGCTTCAATCATTCTTGTAAATGTGAAGAGGACTTGTGTACTTCACAGTCTGCAGTATACCTCAGCAATACCATTGTAGCCTGACCTATGTGTCTTGGCTTGGATACTGGATATAAGCAGTGTCATGTCACTGGAAACTGTGCAATGTGATTTTTCCCTTCGTTCAGCCCGTGTGATGCTCGGTGCCATTTCAGTGTGACTGGCTCAAAAACTGAGCAAGTACCTTTCTATGATGCTTCAGTTCACTCTGTTACCCACAACTCGTGGCTCTGTAAGCTTTGAATAATTAAACTGTGGATTATGTTTGATGTTTTATTGTGGAGCATATTTTTGCAAGTTTTTTTGCTCTTTCCCTGTTACATTCACTTGGACATCTCTCTTTTAATGATTATATTCTTGTGGTAGTAGTGTTGTTATTATCAACATTATTATCATTATCAACTTTGATTATGATTCTCCAAGCAAAGTGCTCCGTTGAACTTATGGTTCCAAATAAGTTGTCATCTGAGAATATGTATCAGTTCATGCAACTGAGAAGCAAAAAAAAAAAAAGTTCCTTTTTTCCTGCAGGTCACTTGTTGAGTGAATGTTTTCTCCTTTATTTATGTCTGGCAAAGTATAAAGCCAAGGATGTTACATGAATCTGTTATATTGTTGGAGTTTAAAACTGTTTCTAGTCCAAAAATTAAAACACTCAGCTTTCGTTGAATCTCTGACTGCTGTGGTTTTTTGCTTTTCCTCAAACACAATTTGTCTAGTGAACCTAGGAGGATGCATTAACTTCCGTAATACTCGATGCCAATATGGCTTTGCTACCCTTTTTTAATGGACTTTATTTTTTATTTTTTAGCATGTATAATAGTGTTGCATATTATATGTTGTTGTAACTATCTTCATTGATTAGAGCTGGGAGGGAATGGCGAGGCTTGATTAACACTGCTAGTTGCACAAAAACTGTATATATTTGTGCATGAGAAGTTTGCTTTTTCACTGACTCAGGAAAAGGAGGGCTGAACACTTACCAGTTCTGAGCTTCAAACCATTATTCTAAATTAACAGAACTTTCTGTATTGTTACATTTTAGTGAAAAGCAGTTTTTAAGTTAAAATCTCTTCTGAAGGTCAGGCTGGAGGTCTTTACAGTCCCCCATGCATGCCAGGTCAGTGTGACTGATAAACAGCTCTCAGATAACGTAGTTACATGGTTCTCCTCTGTGGAAGGAAACAAGCGCTCATTTTTACTCTTGAGAAGAATCATTTTATGCTCCCAGTAACTCACCAGCTGTAACTATTCCTTTGACAGCTTTTTTTCCTTTTTTTTTTTTTTGGTTTTTTTAAGACTTTATTAGCTGTGTGATGATGATTTGTTGTGACCCCTTTTTTGTTAGGTCCTGAGAAAGTCATCTGTAGATAAAAATCCCTCACTTGAGGGTGATGGTTGATGCTATGATGTTGATCTAAAAGCTTGCTGCTGCCGAATAAAGCAGTCTTGGGCACCATGCCTCCTATCTGCAGCTGCCTGGTTTCCATTACTACTTTATTCTAGTCCCACAGCTTAGCTGGTGAGATGGTTGAGAGAGCTAAACCAGCCAAAAATTAAAACAAGAAAGACAAAAATGAATAGTACTGAGATTATCTCCTTGAACCACTCATTTGAGAGACAAGCTTGCACACTAGTAGAAGGGAAGCTCAGCAAGTGGATGGATGTGAGAACTGTGAGGCAGCTGTCTACTAAATCACCCTACCTACTATGTCAAACTATATCTTTATTAAATTCAAATGCCAGACTTGCACTGATGGTTTGTTTTGTTTTTATTTTTTTAACATTTTTTTACTTACCGTGAATAAAACCATTTTTTCAGTGGCAGGACCAGGGAATAAAAAGTGGCAGTAAACCTCTGCAAACTGAACAAAAGCATCCCTGCTGTCTCATCCTTAGGTTGTAAGAATCTTTTCTAAAATCACTTATTCACTTTGATTTTATGAATGCTTTGTGTTCTGTGACTCTTAGTGTGCTTTGTATTAAGATACAGCAGAGCAGTGCCCATTGGTCTTTCTTTGAATTACAGTTATTAAAGTGAATAGATCTGATCTGCTGAGAACAATAACAAGTTTGCAGGAGGAACCTGTTTCCCTCCATGTTCTTGTGCGGGATTTAAGATCTAGAGCAAAACTGGATTTAGACCAACAGCAGTGCAGATGCAAATTCAAGAGTCTATAATTGAGTTTTTATAAAACAGCACATTGACTGAGTATTTTCCTGTTATCCTATGATAGGTTTGTATTCATAAAGGCCGAGCTACGTGTTTCTGCCCCCCTTCTCTCTATGCCAGCATTATTATTCCTATAATTCCATTATGAGCTGTTGTGGGAAGCTAACCTAGCAGAAAAATAATTCTACAAGAAAGAATAGTATTCTTCTGGTTTAGTCCAGGGAGCAAGAAAGAGGAGGTTCAGGAGAACAGAAGAATGACTTTGTAACTGACATTTTTTGATCCAGGGATCAGCCTAAGCTGAAGAAAGTTGACTGGGGTGGAGGGGGTAGGCAGACACATCTGAGGTAGAAAGTGTGGATGAAAGAAGATTTGTGGATCTTCAGAGATGTCTTTGTGCTGAAAGAAAGGAAGTGGAGGAGCAAATTTAAGTCTCTTTTATTGTCCTGAGCACTAAACTAAAAGTGAGTTTCTGAGAGGTTTGCTTAATGGCCAGTGAAAGTTGGTTTTGTGTATTTTTGACTGTGTGATGTTACTTGTTCTTAATGTACTATGATTGTCTCTTAGTTTTGTTCGGGCTGCTGTGCTCTGGGTCTGGTCCTGTCCTAAGGGTGAGAGAAGGTTGAGCAGTGCTTGAAAGCAGCTGCATCTGACAAGCAAGGAGAGAGAAGCTTTCGTAAGGGCCAGATGGAGTGAACATGCAGCTCAGACAGAAAGAACAGTTTTCTTTAAGAACCACAGGGACTGGGTAGGGTTTCTTTCAATCCAGCTGATCACAGAAAGCTGCTGAACCAGAGAACAAATGACCCTGTAAAAGCCTAAGCTAAGCAGAAACATTTATTTCACTCTGTCTCACACAGAAAATGATAATTTTCTGTGCTATGAAAGTGTAGTAAACCATCCCTGGCTTCAACAGCAAAGCCCTTTTCATGTTCTCACTTTAAAAACAAAAGTGCATGTACATCTACTGAGGAAGTCTTAAACAACTTGGACTTCTCTATGAAGGAAGCTTGTGTCCTGAAAGTGGACCAAAATAAGATATTTCAATTTGACAAGCATGAAATAAAACTTAAAAGTTCCTGCTGGTAGGAACTTTAGAGAATACTCCTGTGAATGCATAGGTAGGGAACTGGCTGCTAAACCTGCGACATTAGTTTATTAGAGCAAGATGCTGAAGAGGGATTCTGCGTGTGAGGAGTGCCTTATTTTTAAATGTGGGTAAACTCTGAGTGCCTGACAGAAAGAACAGCCTTTTCCCAGAGAAGAAGGCCTGATCTGGCAGATATCCAAACTACAGTCTTTGAGAATAAACAACAGTGGTGAAAGATTTGCTTCTTTTTGATCACATCTCAGTAATACAGGAATTATGCATTACCTAGTATGAATCGTTGGCATGCGGAGATTGCAAACCCACAGCCTTTTTCCCTTGGGGAATATTCTTTGCTCTAGGAGCAGAGAAAGGGATAGGAACTTTGTTTAGTGTGACTTGGGAAATTTCAAGCTCAGCAGTTCCCCAGTGTTACAGCTCCTTTACGATACAGAAGTGGTAGAAGTGATTAGGAAGAAAAGTCCAACACACAGGTATTTTTTCCAGCCATGCATTAATACTAATTCTGCCTTCCCCCCCCCCTTTCATTTCCTGTAGTGATTCTGGGCATATTGTTGTATTAACTGAGGCTTGGAGGTGGGTTTGATGTTCACATGCCATACTTGCCACTTCTCCCCTAGGTCAGTATTGCTGAATATTGCTCTGTGTAGAATTTAGTGAAGCAGGTCAAGAGAGCATTAAAATCCCCAGAATGTTTAAGTAGTATAAAATGAAAAGAAGTGTAGACTTTTAATAGTTGTGATGAATGCATCCACTTAACACAAGGCCTGCTGATATTTGAATTGAGCGGTCATCTGTCTGTGGTAAATGCGGTGTGTGCCAGCCTGCGGTGGGCTGGAGGAGCGATGTGCCTGCAGAGCTCTGTGGCTCTTGTGCACTGAAATTCTCTCTCTAGGAAATGGTGCGGTGCTGGCAGGAGTTACCGGCTGTGGGCTGTTTGGGGCATGCATTCTCTTCCTGAGACCTGGCAACACTTCCCACTGTGACTGTCTGTGCTGAGCCTGCCACCTTTCTTGTCTTTGCTGAAAGTTTCTGCTATGAGTTGGAGCTTCCTACTGCCTTGTATTCCAGGTTGTTTCTGACTCATACGAGCATAGGAGAGCTTGTAAATATGTGGATGTGTCTAGAGGAGTGCAGAAATAAAGCTTTCTGTGTTAGTGCAGAATTTCACACAGGATAATAGATGCTGCAGTTCTGTGGAAGTGGTCATTAGCACCTGACATCTTGGTATCTTGGAATCCTGGAATATCACATGCAGAAAGAATTGTTACTAAATTTTAAGTGATTGGAGATGGCAAAAGCCCAAGAAAACTGGCATTAGGCCTAAGCAAAGGTTAAGAAACAGTATATTTGAAATTTGAAGAATGTAAATAAATCAGTGCTTTTTATTGAAACTGTGAAGATTCAAAGTAAGGCACAGCAGCCAGCAAAGCAAGTTTAATGTTTAAAATCCTAGGGGCCTCTTGCTGTATGTTGATCTTTAAAGTAGAGAGCTTCTCTGGTGATGGTGCCTGAACAGATGGCTCATGACTGATAGTAAGCTGGTTTTCATCATGGAACTCCTTCCTTGGCCCTAAGAAGAAAGCTGAGAACAACAAGTGAATCCATCGTGTCTCCTGCCTTTTTAGGGCTCTTTAAGGCTCTCAGTCATCAGTCCTTTAGCTGTTGACAGCCACATTGCATCCATTTCAGAAAGCAAAACGAATTCCCTCAGTCTGTGTCTTCTGTAATTGAGGAGAAAGTGATGATGTGATTCTAACACCCCTGTGTAACATTTACCACCCTCTGCAGCTAGAACTGGAGTCACAGCCTTCCTGTCAGTCTTTTTCTGACTATTGGTTTCGTGTTCCTTCAAGCAATACCTGTGATGAATGATCTGCAGATATTCAGGAAAGACCTTCAGAGTATTAGGTGCTGAGAGCTGGCTGTGATCAGTGTTGGCAGCTACTGTGATTCTTTTAGTTGCTTGTTGTGACCAAAGAGACCAGCAGCCATGGCTGAATGCCTCATTTTATTAATCCTTTCCCTCCAGGAGCTGTTTTTTTGCTGGGCATAATATTCAGTGCTGGCAGTGGGTATCCTGAAGTCGCTGGTGCCAAGGAGTTAATGAATTTGGAAAACTTCCCAGATAATACATCTGGCCCTCTAACTTACATTTTGGAGCATGAAGTGTGAGATGTAGAAAGAAGAGCACTGAACTAAATGAGCTCCTGGCTGAAGAGAGGAAGGGTACACTTTTCTTTTTTTAAACTAGTTGACTGAAAGTTAAAAATTACATAGTCCCACAGAAGATTTAATTAATGTGGGTTTGTTTGGGGTTTTCATTTTACTTTTTTTTTTAATTTTGTAATACTATGTATTTGCCAGTTGTATTATCTTCTGAGGCTTGAGTATAGACAGGGAAGCATTTTTAATTCTCCACTTTGAATGATTCTTCTCCTTCGTTTTTTATTTTGAAGTCCCATCATGTTGCCATGTCAATAAAAAGGATTTTGAAGGTAATTGATGTTTCTAGTCCAGCTCACTTCTGGAATAGTATCTTGTGCAATGTTTGCTTCCTATAACATTGGAAATAAGCCTTTATTATATAAAATGACTTGCTGGCACTATTTATTAATACACATTTCTGTGTAATAAAAGCTGTGCAGTGCAATATGGTTCAGAAATTAGCTTTGAAGAAAAGAATTACACTGCTATTTGTATATCTCATAAAACAGCATTATTTTTAGTGGGTCTCTCAATACAGCAATGCTACTTAGCACTTACATACACAGCACTCCAAAAGTACCCAGGATATCATCCCTAATTAAGTGTCCTGCTAAGCCTAAGAGCAGAGCAGGAGAGTTTTTCTGTACATAGCAGTGACAACCCAAGTGGAAAGCATTTTTAGAAGAGTAGAAGGCACTTCCTTGAGTTACCGTCGACTATCAGCAGGTACTTTCCCTTTACCTCTGGCAGTGACACCATGCTGCCCTTTCAAAATATATCTCCTCTTGTGTTTACCCATTTTTCTGCCTGATGTCTTAATAGATGAAATTTTTCGTTTGCTTTAATTTAGTCTTGCATGGGGTGATGTAGTTTCTGATGGTTTTGGTTTGACCTACAGGAAATAAGTATAATGATTGGAACCTTCTCTGTGAAGGCACAGAAGAGCCCTATTGACATGAGAGCAAACTTACTTACGTTTGCTTGGGTTTTTTTAAAGCCATTAAAATGCAGTTCCTTCCCTCCACACCCCCCAGTGTGACATCTATACTGAAGCTGATCTATATCTGATTCCTGCTCTTTTTGATTATTCACCTCTGGTTGCGAAAATTCTTTCCTTAATCCTTCCCCCATCTTCAAGTTGGTTAACTTATCTAAAAGCAACCTTTGTGGACTGAATATCTGTCTGTGAGGAGAGCACATCTGTGACCTAAAAGGTTCACCTGCAGATTCTCAAGGACCAGGGGAACATGCAGGGCATAATCAAGTCCCAGGAACTGTTGCTGCACAGCATTTATCAGTAGACTTTCTCCTGTTCTAGAGTTGCTCAGTTCACAGACTGAAGGGAGTAGGAAGGGACCATTCTGTCCAGTGTGACCAGTGGGCTCGGGGCAAAGCAGGGAATTCCATGGAGAGAGGCAGACTTTAGTTCTACAGTTTGCCCAATTTAAAAATGCTCGTTTCCTTAGAGCCATAATAGCGGCAAGACCCTGACTCTGCTGCACTGACAGCTTAAATAGGGATTTTGTTCCTTCCAGTGCTGGGGTGAGGACCTGGCAAACCGAGGGATGAACAGAACTAGAACTCAGCACTAGAAGTTTGCATCCATTACTGAAGGGCGACTGCACTTACAAAGCTTGCAAATAAAAACCTCTGTTACCTTGCTATGGCAGTTTTCAAGTGTTTCTGTGCAGAAGGACCAGACTAGAGGATCTGGCATTGATTTGTTTGAGTCTTTCACGTAATTACAATTTTTGTTGCTATCTGCAGTTGGCATAAATTCCTGTGTTCAAAAAAGGAGCTGTATTTTTGGTTGCCAGTTGTAATGCTGCAGTTGACAAACATAGATGTTATAAAAGAGAAATTCAATATAGTATAGTTAATCAGATGCCTCTTTTTTTATTGCTTTATAATCTTCTCAGATGCCTAATTCTGAAAGCAAAATGACAAAATTGTTCGATCAAAGCTTCTGGAGTTTAATTCCTTTTTAAGAAATAGTACAGTAGTTTAATTTTAAAGACACAAAAAAAATGAGCATTACATGCAGGACTAAATTTTGTCAGCAGTTGCATGGAATAACTGACTGCTTATGACTGACATGTACATCACAAAAAAACTACAAAGAATAATTCTCAGTCAGAGTTTATACTAAAAGAGCAAACACATTAAAGAGAAAAGATACAGGTGAAAACTATTTCTTGCAGTCATTCTTTTTCTGCCATTCTGTAAGAAATATGGATAATTCATTAAGTCTCAGAAAAATCCCTTTGCTCTCCTTCACTCAGGTTTGCTTTTCCTTTCTCTTTTTATGTACAGAGTATGGGTGTAGTGTGCGGTAGTCACTATGTTATCACCTGTTAAGTGTCATGCGTGACACATCCCATTACAGATTCTAGGAAACCGAAGGTGTTTGAAGTAAAACTTTCCATTCAAGTGTCAATTGAAGCGTGGGTTTTATTTGCTTTTTTTTTTGACAGAGATTGTTCTTTTACTGTCTCTTAAAATAACTCCAATATTTGTTTTTGTTTAGGAGAGGAAAAGATAAGAATATATAGCTAGAGGCTGGGAAGA
Source organism: Corvus moneduloides (assembly GCF_009650955.1). NCBI lineage: Eukaryota > Metazoa > Chordata > Aves > Passeriformes > Corvidae > Corvus > Corvus moneduloides. The sequence goes on along the minus strand of NC_045482.1, from coordinate 13,638,805 downwards.
TAGCAAGCTACTGGGGGAGGTGGTGAGGAGCCAGAAAAGGATGCTGGGAATGGTGGGGGAAAGGGAGATTGGGCATGTCAGTAGGTGAGAAGGTGCAGTGTGGAAAAGGGTGACTTAACAGAGAGAGGGGGAGACCAGCTTGTGTTGATCTAGGACAGTGGAATTGGAAACAGAGTGGGGAAGGGTGGCAACCAGCTGTGCAGTAAAGAAAACTGCTTTTTAAAGTACAAACAAAACCAGCCAAACAGCAAAACCCCACAAAAACAAAACAACCAAAAAAAAGTGACAACCAAAAAAACCTCACCAACTTCCCACATGTAGAAAACTCTATATAAAATCTCTATTAATTAGAAGAATATAAATTTGAAGGCTTAAGGTGACTGAAGTAGACAGCTCTAGCTGTAAGGATGTCTGCAAAGGCAACTCAGACCCTTTCTGTGAGTGCTGGTGGTGTGAGAGTGTTTAATCAAACCCTAACACCTCCCAAAGACATTACTGTCAGCACAAGAGGGATCTGGTTCAGGGCAAAGAAGGCTGTTGTATAGGGCCCAGCCCTCACCTCATTTGTTGTGGAAGGTGAAAGGTGTGTAGCTTTTGGTTTATTCTGCCTGGGGCCAGGGTGATGATAGTAGTGTAGATGCTCTTAAGGAAAAAGAATCATAATTTCTGTTTTCTAGTCTTTCAATGTTGCTGAAACCATTTTCTAGCTCTGCCTGTACCCCAGAATTGCTGGGGGCCAGAAGGTATCTTTCACCACACTCAGTGAAATGTTTTCTGGTGCCTCGCAGAGGTGCTGGGTGTATTCGGGCTGTGACCAAAGTCAGTCGCGATAGTGCTGTGAGCCCAGGACATGCTGCTTGTCATGTGTTCAGAAGAGGGTGTGGAGGGCAAGGGAATCAAGCCTTGAGAATTTTAAGATGGGAACCTGAATCATCATCCTCCTGTTTCAGTTCCTTGTCGCTGAGACACAGGTTGTGCATGTTTGTCTTAAAATGACGTCATTAGTGTTTATTGAAAAACCCTTGCTACTAAGGCTTTGAGAAAGAGGCATGAAGGCTTTTTACTGCTGATGTCAGATATCAACGTGTGCTCAGTACAAAGGGAGCAGGGGAATTGCTCTACATGTGGAAGAAAATATTAGATCCCTCCTGAAAGAAAGGAACTAGAGTTTTATAAATAAAATTGTCATGATATATTTGGGACATAAAATGAAAGTCTATTAGAATGTGCACACAGATAGAGAGAGAGAAATTGGACACCTCTGCTGTGGCATTTTTCAAGCCTAAGCGCTTTACTTTGCAATTTTAATAGTACTCCTTTAAGGTCATTTTTTGTATATAATTTTAATACGTAGTCTGTTGCTTTAACTACTTTCATTAAATTTTTATGAGCCTTTTCAGAAAATCAGATGGGAAAATGCAAATAAATTATGCATTTTATTTAGTATGTAGTAGATACAGTATTACTGTATGTATAAACAAATAAAAATGTTTATTAATATAACAAACACTATGTTGAAAGATCGTGCTGTAGTCTATAAACCACACAGGCTATAAAGAATCACTTTGAGTTTAAGTAGCTAGTTCCAGACCAAACCTCTGGATTTGGAACAATACAGAGTGATAGTATAAAAAGATTCATTATCTTAGGTATTATATTAAAAAGGGGGGTGGCTGGGGGGGCGGTCATGAATTATGAGGCACAAGATTGAAGCTGAAAACCTTAAAACATTCATTTTCTGAGAGCAAGTACTTAATATTTTATAAAACCCCACAGACTCTCTGGCTGCTTAGTTTTGCCTTTTCTATCCTTCTTCCCCTCCTGGCAGAGCTCACCAGTAGTCTTAAAATTCTGACCTGAGCACTCACCAGTCAGCACAGTGCTGTGTGTCAGTCAGCGATTAGCTTACCTGTCTTTTTACTGCTCCTTCACCCTGTGAGATGCCAAAGCAACAGAGAAAGTATGTGTAGGTAGTGAATCATATCAGTGTTAAGAGATGTGGGTATATACTGGATTTCTTCAGGTCAAAATAATGTGCTCATTTAACTTCTGTTCGATGAGAAAATCCCAGCACCATAGGAGAAAACTTCCTAGCACCACTTGTGCAGATCAACACAACTTTGTTTTCATGCCAGTTTGGGGGGTTTTTTTAGGGGAGTTTTGGGGAAGTTTTGACATTCGTCTGTATGTGTTGTACTTCACATCAACTCTAGATAGAGGAATCTTCTCACCTAGAGTAAAAAATGGTAAAACGATCAAAATATAGAGCGAACTTCGCCCTTGTTTATTTGAGCAGTTTCACACCTCACAGGTAGTTCTGCTCATTTCAGTGTTCCTCAGGCCTCAGTGATAATGTGTCTGCAACAAGAGCTACTTTCAGACCTGTATGACTTGGCATTAAAAGCTCCGCCTCTGTCTTTCTTTGATCTTGTTACAGTAAATACTTTATGATTCAAATTGAAAGAAGGAAACTTAGCCATTTTTAAGGAAGTTTTCATAGCTAAAGAAGCAGAAACAGTAACTCTTCGAGTTTAATGATGAGTGACGTTTACAGCTCATGAAGAGTCTTCACTTCCACTGTAATTTGCATTAGCAGAACAGAGTGCCTGTTTTAGTAGTGATTTTTAGAAAAGGGAAGCCAGGAATAACTGCTGTAGTAAATAGCAACAATTAATGAGAGGGCAAACAATACTAGAATGACTAATACTGAAATACACTTTTGCAAGTTGAGCTTTCATTTGTAAGTGTAAAGTGCTTGTAACCTTTGGTAAGGAATTGTCCTTAAACTTCAAATAGAATTTCTTAGTGCCTTCAAATAAATCAATCGCCTTGTAGTTTTCAGTTAAGCAATTTAATTGCTTAATCAGACTAAGAACCTAGTGATTAAAATTTAACAGTCATGTGGTATCAGACAATATCAATATTAGTTCTTACTCAGGGTAGCTGGTTTAGATCAAACTGAATGAAATAGAAGGCATGTTAGCAATATGCTTGAGCATGCAGGAATGTCATCTAAGTCTTCTCCAGAGTTACGGGTACAGGCATTGAAGAGTGACATAGCAATAAGACTGTATTAAAGCTGCCACAAAACACCAACTCTCAGTTCTTAACAAAAGAATCAGAGAGCTTCTGTGCTAGAACAGCTTTGAGGGTTGTTGGATTTTTTAATTATCTACGTTGAAAAAAATTAACCCATTCTGTGAAGACCATCTATGCAAGAAGGGACCATTCTCTCAGAACTGACCTGAAATAAAGAAATAGCAAAAACAGTTTGAGAACATAATGAAATGCTGTGCAGAGATCTATAGTCTTGCCATTCAAAAGCGCACCAGTGTTGCAGGAATATGGGTAGTCTTGATCAGAAGTTATCGGAGGTGCTGAATACTAATTCTCTTTTGAGTTGGTATAATACCAAGTGCAGTGAGATTTTTGGCCCATGGTTCTATGTGTTTTCATAATGCAGGCAATGAGGAATTGATAGGAACAGGAAGCAGCAGCATGTTTTTTGGGGGGAAGGGGAGGTTGTTATTGTTCTGGACAGCTTTCATCTGTAACACATCCCAGAAAGTTAACAGTGGTCATGCTGGATCAGACAAAAAGTCTGCATGGCCTGTGTCCTCTTTCTGATAGTATCAAATGCTAATGCCTCATGAGAAATGCAGAGATATGACAAGTTTGTCTTACTTTTCTCCAAGAGCTCTCCCCACCTTCGGATACTCAGGGACTTAAGGACTGAAGGCAAGAATAGCTTCTATTTAGCTGATAATCTTCAACAGATCTTGTATCTCTTGAGTTTTCTTACTTCCCTTTTAGCATATGTAAACTCTTGGTATCCACAACAACAAAAAGAATCGTTCACATAAATGTTTATCAGCGTTGTTGCTGTGAAGAGAAATTATGACTGATTACCCATTTCCTTCTTTTTCTCTTTCAGCAAGATCTGAACCCAAGTAGTAGCTTTCAGCTCCTTCCTGGGGGACTGCTTTTTTGCAGGGGGGCCAATTAAGCATATGGTAGAACAGCCATTACATTTTTTATTCTACTAACATTAGCCTCAGTGTTTCAAAATCTGATTTTAGCTTTTTGCTCTGAAGTGAATTCCATAGTATGTTTCACTGTCCAATATGAGGGTTGACATACTGTGAAGCTGTAGAAACAGCTCTGAAGAAGAAGCTGTCAAGCAGCTCTGATTAACCATGTGCTAATATATGCAAAGTTTTAAGAATTGTGTTAATATTTTAGTGATTGATTGCCATAAGTCTATACTCAGCCACAGTATGGCTTGTTTTGCATTATCTTTTTGAGAATATGGAATGGCATGCATTATACAGATTAACCAATATTTCCTCAGAACGTGGAGAAAATACTGGTCCACAGTCAAAGACTAAAGAAGGTGAAAATATTTGATGAAAAATAGGATACAGGGCAGAATACAAATGCTAGTGTTCACTCTTGATACACAAGAAAAATTAACATAATCATATTGATGATAGTAGCTTTTTATGTAAGGATATCACTGAACATGAGAGCTCTTTTCTTACTCACTTGGTCAACTTGAAAAAGTTAACTGCAGCACTAGCCACTGTAAAAAAAAGGCAAAATAGAATGTTCCGATATTGCTAGAGAAATCTGGCCGAGCTGCTTAATATCGGTGACATTGTTCAAAATATTTGTTCTTAATGTTTATGAGACTGACTTTTCTTGTAGTTGGAGCAAAAGCTTATGATCTCAAGAATATAAGTGATATTTGTTATTTAGTTTTAAAAAGCTACTGGGCTAATAACACAAGCAGTAGTTTCTAATTTTCATACGGTCGTAGCATGAGTGGAGGAGTGATGTGTTTGCAAAGAATGAAGTTTTATAGCTTTATGTTGTATGACTATACAGCCTTCATTTGTAAGTAAACTGTGTCTGTAGGCAATATCTGGATTTTAGGGACAAAGGGATATCAACATGCTATCCTTTTAGTATTAAAAAAGGAAAACACAATATTCCAAATGACATTACTATAGAAAGGAAATTGTTGCAAATGATTCAGGGTATTAAATGGCAATATGTCATGTGCAATATCATATTAGAATTTGAAAACCTTTTACGTGCTAAATCTCAAATTAGCCTACCAGGGAAAGGTTAATAAAAATATCATTTCTTTCTGTTTATTTGTGCTGTATATCTGACAGCATTTTCTTGAACACACATTTATATCCTGGTTGGGTCATGATCAACAGTCACTCCTGTTTGGCACATTAATGTCATTACTTTGACTCCATGAAGGTTCTCTGCCTAGAGGTCAGGTCCTGCTAAAGTAAACTGTCAGGCTCAAGGAAAACCAAAGCTGTGATTAAGGATTTGCAGATTCCGATTTCAGAAGTTAGCATCATGCAGCATATTTTGGATGGATTCCATCAATCTTGACCAAAGACCCATTAAACATCAGCAAAGGAAGAAACCATTACTTAATATAAGAAAAAGAACAAATCAAAGCACATTGCTTGGGAAGGGTGGGGGTTTTTTAATATATTAATACTTCTAATTTGTTTAATGCTGTAGATCTAGAAAAAGAACACAGGAAAAATTTACTAATTAGTAATGTGGATAAGTGTCTTCCAAATTTTTTTAAACTTTTTTCTTTTTTTTGACTGGACTGTACTCACCACATGGACACACAAGAGAAAAAATAACCCAGGGAAAATACTGCAACAAACTATTCTTGTGAACTACAGTTGGCAGAGATGCTCTTGCCTCAGAAAGCTCACATGATGATGTGTTTAAGGCATGAAATAATATTTCAGAACTACTGATAATCTATGATGACGTATCTTTTTGCTCTTTATACTTCTAAAGCTATTACTTCTTTCCAGACATTTGATTCCTTGAACTAAATGAAAACAGCACTTTCAAAGAGTGAACAGTTTCCTCTTGAAAGGCACATGAGCCCATTTGTTTCTTCTTACTCTTTCAGCAAGACATGGATGTAGCTGAGGATGGCTTTCTGATTTGCTAAAATATCAAAAAGCTTTTTTTAAATCCACAGTTCACTGCTTTGAATTCACTACAGGCTGAACTTCATAACATCTGACACTCATGCTGTAACTTGTGTAAAATGAGTTATTGTTGCCTGCCTCTCCGTGGGCAGGGATGTAATGCCAAAGCGTGGTGCTTGCAGAGTACGTGATCAAAAGACATACAGCTGGCATAAGCTGGCAGACAGTGGAAAAGTGTTGATTTACTCCAGCTGAGGATTTAGTCACTAGGCTTGAACCAGACTGAAAATTAACCTACCTGTCCTACTTCTGGAGTCCCTTGAGTACACTTAGGCCTTGATCTTGAATTAAGGCTCTTGAAAATTGCAGTTGCTGTCGACTGTTCTGCACAAAGATGAGAGTTCAATGTTAATTTAGGGTGTTTCACTGAACTGATGTATTTTGATTGGATTGCTGTCTTTTTGAAAAACTCCTCTGTTTCTGTAGAAAAGTTGCCTTTGTAATACCAGACTTTGAAATTTTGTCCGAGGATCCAACCACCAAGTAGCTGAAGTACATTAAACCGGGCACTGAGTTTTGCACCTGATCCATGGTATTGTATCCGTTTTCTGACACAGTTGATCAAGCATCTGGTTATCCAAGGACTGGATTATCCTGATCTACTCATAGCTAGACTCTGGTTCATGCTTCAAGAGTGTATGGGATCACTGAGCAGAATGATGTGTTTTCTGGTAATATTGAGTCCCAGCTTAGAGGAAACCCTTATTTTTCTAAGATATACCATTGGGTTTGTCTGTGTTAAAATGTCATTTGGCTGTGCTTAACCATGATGTCCTGGTTGCAGTATCACTATGACTGCTGCTTACCATCCTGAAGACATTTGGAATTTTTGATCATAATTTAGGATGGGATGTTGAGTAATTTCTACAGAAATGTCCCCATTGGGTGGTAAGGGGCACCAAGAACTGGAATGACCCTTTTTTCTGTTTTGACACCACATTTCTGCGGTCTGGTACCATGGTAAGTGTGTGTACATGTACTGCTCTCCATTTATTGGGCTAGTGACAGGGAACAGAGGAATGTCATTTGTACACAGATGAGAAAAATGGGTAAGAAAAGTTTGTATTCATTTGCTCTTTAAATCCTATTCTAAGTTGTTCCATGCAGCAATTTTATTAGCTTTTCCAGTTTGCTATTTAAACACATTGTACCAATGCAGAACTGAATACTGAAAAGATCCTAAATACATAAATTGGTAATTAATAGCATACCATCTTGAGAATACTGAAAATTGCTGCAGGAGAAACTAAACTCGGAGATCAGGGGAGGTTCCCTTTTCCATGGGGGATATTCAAGGCTAGATGCACATTTGTTAAGCAGCTAGGATTGTAACGAGTTTTCAAAAAACAGATTCATGAAATGGTCTTTATTTAGGATATCTTTCATCCTTGCCAGTGTTTTTTTTAAATACAGCTTTTCCATTAAAATGACACGTCAGGACATACCTAGCAAGGGAGCTGCAAACTTCTTACAGGTGCTAAAACATATATAAAGTGTAATGCAGTAAATTGTATAGACTAGGCCTCAGAGTTAACCAGTATAGCTGAAGTAGTATTTTGTTGGTTTGGGGTTTTTTTTAAGCAGGCTGGGAGTGTAATATTGTAATCCAGTTGTGACTCATGCCTGTTGAAAACTCAGAAGACAGCCAGATGTTATTGGGTGAGAGTCTGTATCTTTGCACACTACAGAACAGCTTAGCAAAATCCTTTGCTGGAGATCTTCAGAGGAAAACTTTCTTGCCATTAGGTCCATACATTGGACTTTTTTTTCCTAAGGATTCAGTTTTGTGGAAGAAAGCCTTGAAAATACAAGTTTACCCAGATCCAACTAATGTTAGAAGAACATGTAATGTAGATGTGAAAATTGAGCTTTCCTTCCCTAAAAGTTGCAGTGAAGGATCTGGTTCACAGCCTACTTGCATGCAAAGCTTGAAAGGTTTCCTTTCAGTCTCTTTTGAATTATTGGTGAATAGAAGGGAAAAAATTATTGTTCAGATGGAGGAATTTGTCCCACTTCGCAGTTATTCTAATATGGCAAGAGGGAGCTGTATTCTTTGAGGATTTTTTGTTTTTCTAAAAACAATCCTCATCTCTGGAATGAGAGCAAGTGAAGAAGTTTCAGTACAGGGCATAGTTTAAGGGGTGAAAAAGAGAAAAAAGTTGAAGCATGTAAAATAAAGCTTGGTTAAAGTCCCAGTATCACTACAATGATGGATTCAGCTTTGAGGAATCTGTAATAAAATAGTGCTATCAACTTTATAAGTATTCAAATGATCTTAAAAAACTCAGTAGGAAATAAAAAGGAACCTTTGCTGAGGACTTTCCTTGAAAATCTTCATAATCCTTTCAAATTCTGCAGGGCTTTTGAGTCTCAGCCGTGCCGGATAACTCTTTCTCTTAGTTAATAGTAGGTTTTACAAAGTTCTATATATTCCCATTTAAGTGTTGGATTTTTGAAATGAACTTTTCAAAACTGTTTCAGGACAAATATTATTAAACTCATAAACAAAGCAATTTCAAAAATATGCATGACTTTGTGAATGGCCTTGTAAATAGAGACAGATTGATTACAGGTATATGTCTACCTTCTTTAAAGGTTATCTGCTGGCAACTTCAAGCAAAATGTGCATTAATTTCTTAAACTGAAAATTAACCTATGCACTTTCCTTTGAAACACAAATAGATAAACAGAAGAAAATAGATTTTCATAAATTCTCCTGGAAGTCAATCTATAAACCAAACCAAGTGTAGATTAGGAGTGAAAGATGCAAGTTCACTACTTCTTTTCGTCTGCTTTATTTTAAAGTGCTGTGAGGAACAAATTGTTTTGCATTCCTATGCTAATAGGACACACTAATCACTGGAAAAGGTGATTCTGGTTTTGTTCAGGATTTATGAATTAAGGGTTATTACTGGAAATGGCTCATTTACTCTGTATGGGCCTGAGACAGAAAGTCTGAGTCCTCTGAAGCTTTTGTAAATACACGTTGCAGAATCTTCCCAGACTGAGATGTTTGCCTGTTTGTAGCTGCCTAATCCAGAAGTGGTTCTCTGACAAGGTTAATGCCCAGTTAATTGCTCCTAGCCTTGACACACAGTTTAATTGCTATTTGGCCCACATATGCTTGTTGCTTGCTCTGTGTAGAATTCTAGCGGATGTGGTGATGCAAACTACAGGCTGGTGGAGGGCAAACAAAATAAATACAGTATTTTATGTTCTTTTAATTCAGGGCCAAGTGGATTTGGATGAAGTGTTTATTTAGTTTGCTGGTTGCTTCAGATGCTGTGGCATATTGATTCCTTTTATTACTAGCAGCCACTTAACCTGACCTCTCTCAGATCCAGTATTTTAAAAGCCATAAATTTTAACTTTACTTATGAGCAAGGACTGAAATGCTGGGAAAGCCTTTTTATTAGCAGAGCTTTGCCTTCTCCCTGTTCATGTGTCACCCATGGCAACAATATTTAGAGCATCTTAAATTAGAGCGGCTGTTGGGCAGCTCGGTAGTAGTGGGGTTAGCAATAAAAAGAGCACATAAATATCTCAGGCATGTAGGATTCACTGATCAAAGTGTGGGCAGGTGTACAAAAGCAATGCCATTGCTAGCAAAAGGTATCCTTTTCCTGGTTTTTTTTTATTAAAAATCTCTCCTTTCTTAATGTTCACAGATAAGGAAGATTTTTTTTTAATTGCAAGTTAAATTGCTGATATTGAAATGTATTTTCCTTTTCTGCCTTAGCTTTTTTTTTTACAATAATAATCTTCCTTGTTTCAATAGGCTAAATTCATCACCAAACAACTCTTAAAGCAATCTTTAACATACAGCTTATGTAAGTATTTATAAAAATATGCCCAAGCCAAAAGTTGATGCATAAAAATGACATGCCACTCTTTGAATTATGAGTAATATGATGGTTATGAATTTCTTTCTGCATTCACATGTAAAGAACTCAAAAAAGCTTTGAATTAGTGAAGTAAACACAAAGCTTAATATGAACTTCTTGCATCTAATTTGTTACTTCTGATTTAAATCAGTAATTTTTAAAAATATTATTTCAGGCTTGTTGACTAAGATTGAGTAATAATTTAGCAGCTTGTTTCAAAGTAGGGTTAAGGCCTAACAAAATAGATCATAACCATGAATTTAATGTAAGTTTTGGCTTGCTTTCTTCTGTTTTGGTACTGAAAAAGTTTTTCCATCTGTCCTACAGATCAAAGGTAACACTCTAGATGTTAGCTTCATACTGTCAGAAGTGACTTTGTTTAAATATTAGTGCAGGGACTCTTTGCTTCATGTTAAACTTTGGCCTGGGAACAAAAATGTTGGTTTAGTTTGAGAAGCATAATTTATATCAATTAGTCCCAGAAAGTGTCACATTTCCCTGTCTTTTAAAGCTGGATTTAAATGTTTGACCTTTTCAGGGGGCGGGTGTAGAAGTAGAAATAAAGCAATCACAGGGCACTGGAATTTTTTTGCTACTACTCAGTTCCAGACTGATCAATTTACAAGGTGCCTGAAACCACTGGGGAATCCTATTTTCTAAAAACTGGACTTTTTCCTGTCCGCATTGCTTCTCCTATTGCAGTTTTCCTCTAGCAGGTTGTAACAGCTATATCTAAAGTCAGTTTATACATAAATATCCTTGAGGAGAAAGCTCCTGCTTTGTACAAGATAAGTAGCTTGCTTTATATTGGGACCTGTTTGGAGGGCAAATGCTTCAGTTTGCATCAACTAGAGGGAGAACACCCATCTGCTGGAGAAGGAGAGATTCAGATGCCTAGGAAAACTTCACCAGATGCAGAGCTCTGCTGTGAAGTGGAAGGTTATGTGAGAGGGTAGACTTTTGTAGCCACATGAAGAAAACTAATTATTGCAGCAGATAAGATCAGAGGGGTTTTATGCAAAGACAGGCGTGGCTGCATTTTGTCTGACATTCAGCATTAACCTGGGAAGTGCACGTTCCCCTTCACTGAGGTTTTTGCTTGAACCTCTGCCTTTGCTTCTAGTTCTTGTTTAATATTGTTGCACTGGAAAACTTGTTAGCATTTTTGAGATGTTTAATGCCATACATATTCTTTTTGAAATATTAGCACGTTGCATTGCAGTGTTGTTGTTTGTTAGGGATAAGACTGTAGAAAGCAGCGACACCAGCATATGTTTCTAAGATGACAGTAGTGCATTTTCACTTCTTGCCTAATGGCTACCTTATTCCAAGCATTTGGTTTTCAGCTGGCTAAAGCTCATCATACCTTCTGAGCCCCAAATTGTGAACTGCCATTATTCATAGCTGAAATTGTCATTTGTGCAAATATGGGCTAAATTGCAATCATTATATGTAGTAAAATAGATTGAGATATCTGTAAACCTGAAGACTGTAGCTGTCTCTTACAATCAGAGAACATGTTAAATTCTTCTATTCTTTGATTTCTCTTTTTTAGATTTTATTTTCTGTCAGCTGGGGTGTTCTTCTGCTTTCAGTATTTCTGCTTATAATTTGGAATGCTTGGATTGAAGTATTAAATGAGCAAGACTATATATCTTGTCTTTAATATGTAAGTGCAAGATAATGATTCTTCTCTTGCTTTTTATCAAGCCCTTAATCTTTTCTATGCCACCTGTATAAATTAGTGTTGAAGAAAAAGCTACAGTGTGATCTAAGACTTTTCTACAGAAATGTTATATTAAAGCTCTTCATTTGAAAATCACAAGCTCAAAGATGTAATGACTTTCAGATTCCTCTTTCCTAAATCATTCTCTGCATTGAATTGGTGGATGATTGAAGAAGTATCTGAATATAAAAATATAAGTGAGAGAAAAAAAATCCTTTGTTAGTTGTGCATACTGTGAATCCTACCAGAAATAAATGAAACTACATTAAACAAATGGTTAAGAAAGAATGGAACATGAAGTAATTTGATCACCATATGATGTTGCAATCTTGTGGAGTGAGCAGTTGGATCAGCTAGGTTGTGGTAGGCCTGAGTTCAGTGAGCCCAAGCAGAACATCATGAATGTTACTCGAGGTGTGTGTCCAAAGCGGAGCAGGCACCGAGCTGTACGTGCTTCCTTCAAAGCTGTTGGCATATCTCACTCTGAGTCCTACCACTGAAGAAGCTTGGTGCTTCATGCTTAAACAGTTGTTTGCCTGCTAAAATTAGTCCCATGCTCTCTCCAGCATCCCAGCATCCACAGGGTAGAACACTTATTGTGTTCATAGCCATTTTCTCTTCCCTAGTACCACATGAACCTCCACCATGCGCATGCAATAGGAACCAGGACTGTGTGCGTTCAGGGCACTGGTAAAAATAGAATCAAATTATTTATAATTTATTACAACTTTGTGTTTATTGTATTTTCTCAGTCTCAGTGATCTTTCCCTTCTTTTTTCCTTTATAGGTTTTTTTTTACTTCGCGGTGTCTTTCAAAATGTACATAGTAAGTTGGTCTAACTCACATAAATATGTTCCTCTAAATATTCTCCTTTAGGCAAATTCCTGTAGTTTTGGTTTTCAAGAAGAAACATTATGTAAAAAATAAAGTTAATGACAAATATATAAAATGTTTACTCTTTAAGATGTCTTGCAAGTTGTATTTCATATAGAGTGGCAGTGATTCGTGGCTTCTCTTCATGATTCCCTCTGTACGTGCCTTTGGGGTGGCTTGCATTGCCCACAATGCTGTGTCATTTGTTTCCCTTCGATTTTCATGACTGACATCTTGCTTTTGGCATATTTCCTTCAGCTGGGCTATAAAAAAAAGAGAGGAATGTGCAGATGTGGGAAAAAGATAATCTTGGGAAGACCTGTCTAATAATAATAGTTACAAAAGAACAGAAAGTAGGTTACATTTACTGGTACATTAAGAATTTAAAAATCTGTGTTAGTCATGTTGGCATTGAGCAGAAAATTAAAGTATGTATAAGAGCATCTTTCAGTTAAAGAATGATCAGTTACAGATAACATCTAAGAACCAGCAATTTGGTTTCAGCCAGTCTAGGCAGGTACTGATGTCAGTTGTTGTTTTCTCTTATAAATTCAGGAGAGATGTATAAAGTAATTCACCATTTATAAGAACAATAAAGTAGATGCTTCAGTTGGCTTTTTGTCATTGTACTACAAGAAGCAGTAAAAGAAGAGCTCAAGAATTTAAAATCCGTAAAAAGAAACATTTTAACACAGTGAGCAATTGAATTTCTTCTTGCCAAACTATGTTTTTGTACTAAAAATCCAGGTAAGGCTAGATATAAACACACACCATGTATCTCCCGAAATGCCACTTGTTAATAACTTGTAGAAGATAAGAGAGGGTTTTTGTTGTTTTATTTGTTGGTTTGGGTTTTTTTTTCCCCATGAGATAAATAATCATGTTTTCAGGTGTACAGCAGTTCTAAAAGTCTGCAGAAATGGGAAAGGTACTGGGGTGGGTGGAGGAAGGAAATTTCCCAATTTGGGATGTGGTCCTTGTCCATTATGGAGTCTTGTGCATTTCTCTGGAAAGCATCCGGTAATAGATGCTGGCTCAGAAAGCACGGGGACAGATCTCCCTGCTTAGGGAAGCTTTTTAGCTCCTGTATCCTTAGCTGTGCTCTAATATGTGATTGCTGCAGCTCTACAATGAAAGGGAAAAAAAGGAATAAAAGCTGAATTGTAAAAAAATATGAAGTTCTCACTGTTGTTAGTGAAATTTCATACTAAATTATTACAGTCTTAGAACAGGCCAGCTGAATGCTCAGTACCAGTCTGTGAGTAAGGGTTCTCAGTAAGTTTTTGAATAAATGAGGACACCTCATAGCATGCCAGGGTGTCTAAGGACTGAGTCACAGTGTGTGGGGAGGCTGAGCACACAGCTTGCTGTTACATGTGACATATGATGCGTCACTCCAAACTTCAGGTGTTGACTTGGATTTTCTTGGGAATGGCCTTCATCCATTGCAGTCTTCCAGTCTGAGTAACTGGCTCAGCGTTATATAAAACAGACTGTAACCAGCATTTAACTTGAGACTTTTTTTTTCAGGTAATGGAGCTTAGGGCAGTAATTGAGTGCAGTACAGCTTGTTCTGGGATGTGTGCGTGAGCACTTCTGTACTTTTTTGGCCATCCAGCCATCTGTTGCAGCAGTCTGGAGTCAGCCCTGGCTGCTGGTCCTCCCCGAGCCATGGGCCCACATGGCCCTGCTGGAGGCAGGAACATGCCCAGCACTTCCTTGCAGACTCTGCAGTTGCCTTGAAGCCATTCCCGGTGGATGCTCCTCCCTGGAGGCTCGGCCTGCAGTGTGCTGGGGGCCTGCTGCCTGCAGGGCACCCAGACTGCAGCCCCTGGCAGCCTTTGCCCTCCTCCCCGGGCAGCCCTTGGTTTGCAGCCCAGCCTGGCTGAGTGCTGCTGTGCCCTGTGTCCTGCCAAACAGCCCACCAAGGCTGGCTGCTGACTGAAACTTGACAGAGCTTCCTCTCTGCTGATCAGTGCCTTTCACTTGGCCTTTTTTCACACCATTATGTTTCCCTTGGTTTTTTTCCATCTCAGCCTGTGATAGGCGCCACAGTGCTTCGTACTGATGCACAAGTTTTTAGTGATTTTAAGCCCCTTTATGTTGGGTGCAGGTCATTCCTCTAACTCTATTTTAGCACTTGCTAATTTGTCAATAATGGTAGTCTCCAGAATGGCAATTAGTGAACAGAAGAAGGTTGCACTATGTGATGGAGCAGCCAGTCTTCCCTTACACCTGTTTGTCTCCACACATACCCCCAATCTCCCACTTGTTTTCAGCTACATATTGGTCTGCAGGTAATGGAATCGTAAATTGCTTTATGTAGGCACTACTGACAAGTCTCTATTTGGTGCCAATTCTCAGCTTTTTTGCTTTTAAGAATTTACTGAACATGCTGTTCAGAATTACTTGCACTCTAGGATTGCTAAAATCAAGCATATCATATTAATATAGCTGTCTCTTCTGTGACCCTTGAATCCCTTCAGACATGACAGTATGGACATGTAGGTGAAGGGCTTCTGTTATGTTCTCCTCCGGCTTGTGTTAGTACTACTTTAAAAGTTGAAAGCAAAAGCACTTGAGTTCTCAGAGAGAAGGTATATTGCAAGGCAGTCTGTTCCTCAGTGTTTCTATGACACGTTTATTGTTCTGCCATATAAAAACTAAGTAGATGGTACAAAGGCTTTTAAATTAAGCTGTGAATTTCTTCATTGATTGGAGTGCATCTATTCATTGAATTTAGTTCTTTACCTATTCCGCTATCATTTTATTAATACTAATTAGCACAAATGCTGCCACAAAATAAAGACTTTCTAAGGTCATAGAGTCAAGCATTCAAAGAGGAGGAATGTTCGGCAGACTCAGCATTTTCTCTGTTTTTCTATGAAGTGCTTTCTTATGCCTGTAATCAGGGAACAAGGCAGCAACAGCAACATCATTTATGA
Source organism: Corvus moneduloides (assembly GCF_009650955.1). NCBI lineage: Eukaryota > Metazoa > Chordata > Aves > Passeriformes > Corvidae > Corvus > Corvus moneduloides. The sequence goes on along the minus strand of NC_045482.1, from coordinate 13,623,332 downwards.
TAACCTGTACTTTGGTTGTTTCTTGAAAAAGCTGCCGTGCATGTTGGTATCACAGCACCAGTTTCAGCTTGAAGAAGAAGGTTGGCTAAAACTTAGAACTAATAATGTATCTTCTCTCAGGTGAAATGTATTTGAAAATATCAACCATTTATACAACCTATCTCCTAAAAAGCAAAACACTTGTTGTGTAGCAGTGTTTGTTTTTGTGAGTCTAAAGATAATGCTCTCCTTGAGACTGTTAGCAATGTCCAGTTGGACATCACTGGCAAAGGTGGAAGAAGCAGCCTCATTCTCATCACTGGTGTGGGCTTTACGGTGGCACAGAGCGAGCCAGCTATTGCCCATCACTTTGTCAGACCTGTAAATTGTGTGCCATTCCCTGCTAGTCTGAATGGGGTATCTGCTGAACTAGGTTTAACTTGATGTTATTTTTAGAACAAATTACATTGATTGCATACTATTTCAAAGGCCCCAAGTAATAAAGTACACAATTAAATGTATCTGACTAGTTGAATTTCTCTGTGTGGTTTTTGGTATAAAAACTTAACCATTTGTTTTCCAGACTCTTCTGGCAAAGATTTTGGTCCTACTCTGGGATTAAAGAAGTCCAGTTCTCTTGAGAGTCTTCAGACTGCTGTGGCTGAAGTAAGGAAGAATGAACTCCCTTTTCACAGACCCAGGCCTCACGTGGTGCGGGGTCGGGGATGTAACGAGAGTTTCCGAGCTGCCATTGACAAGTCTTACGAGGGACCTGAAGATGGAGAGGAGGGTATGTTGTCGATGGCACTGACTGAGGGAGCCACCTTCACTTAGCACTGCTGAGGGCCAACTCTATAGAGCACCATGAGCAAGTGATTTAGTCCAGTTGAAAAGCTGATCACATTTTAAAAGCTGTTCACATCTTCCACTGAATAGAGCTGTCTTTGTAGTACCCCATCCAACCTTGACTGGGTTTAGTGTAAAGTCTTTCACTGATCTCCTTTGGGGCAGGGGTGGGTTGGAGGATTTAGAACTCAATCCTTAAATAATTACGTTTTTCAACTTCAAGAAGCAGCTGCTTTCTTCAGATTACATTAAAAATTATCTCTCTTGTTTTACAATTCCCCCTTTTCCAGTCAGGAAATTTGTTTCATGTTGTAGATAAGGCAGAGTGTATTGATAGCACCCTGCTGCTCGTTCTGCCACTATGGGTTTTATAGACCCCAGTCTGGAAATACATCTCCTTTAGTACGGAGCGTAAAACTGTGCTTGGATCCTGAGCCCCCCAAACTGAAAGAACACAGCTCTTTTCCAGCCAGACAGAACGTTTTATCTATTTCTTGTTCAGCCACTAAAATAGAAAGATTCCAAGGAGTGAATGAAGTCATTTTGTTGCATAGGTTGGTTGTGTCAGTCACCACAATCTCTTGTTGAAGTAAGCTCTCAGTGTTTGAAACCCAGCACATGGTTTTCTTGAGCTCATGGAGGTTAACAAGCTAAATTTCAGATAGAATAGTACTTTACTCTGACAGGATTTTTATATCAGGAACAATAACTAGAAAACAATTCATAAAAATAATTCTGTCTTTAATTTACAATACAAATCTGTTTGAATCCACTAGATCTGTTTAGTCTGCTTTTTAAATTATTCAATTAAATGAGTAAGTGTTGTGAGTCATTTGAGCTCTTGTAGACACTCGTTGCTGTATTTCCCATGTTTGTATTTCAGTGGCCCGTAGCCATCCTCACTGCTTCTTTTTCATTCTGTGCAGATGGTGGCTCTGATAAGAGCTCTCACTGTGGTCAAGAAGCTCAAAATGTGGAGTCTGCCCCTCCAGGGAACCCTGAAATAGAAGATGCAGAAATCAAAGCAAAAAAAGACAAAAAAAATAGGGAGAAAGAGAAGAAAAAGGGCAAATCTAAAATCAAAGAGAAGAAAAGGAAGGAAGAAAATGAAGATCCAGAAAAGAAAAAGAAGAAAGGCTTTGGTGTCATGTTGAGGTATGGCATTTTACAAAGCAAAACAGTCACCCATTCTCGTTATAAGATAGGAAACAACCAATGCTCTCATAAAGTAGTGGAAAAATTATTTCACTTGGACTCAAATAATGTTTATGTTATTGAAAAAGAAAGCAGTTTATACTTTTACACCAAACTTGTAACTGCGGCAGAAGACATTTGGCAGACAAAATGTCTTTTTGTGCCTTTGAAATGCATTCCCATATGTCAGAAAAGATTCAAGGTTTCAAGCTTAAAACAAGCACGTATCGATGGGGAAGGATTTGTGGGGAGTGTTTCTGAGTAATACAAGTTCTGCTCCCACACTCAGACCTTTACCTTCTCTTCCCTTGCATATTTGCTTCCTTCACAAGCTGTGGGGAGAGCAGAATTCCTTGGGTTAGTGTAAAAGGCCTACTAACATTTGCAGTTGCTGAAAACCACTACCTGTGATAAAATCTTAGCTTTGTGGCTCCAGCCATTGCCTGCAGTGAACAAAAGCTCACTGTCCTCCCTGCCCAGCATGCAAGTGTTTGAACTTTTCTGTGGATATTTGTTCTGTGTCTCTGTATATGCTGGAGTCATCAGAGTTCTTCAGGCTGTTTCCTTGCTCTTGGTGGAACCTTTGGTGCTGTAGGCACTCTGGTTGCTATCACCCTTCCTTCTGGTATCTGTTCTGTCTATTGAGGATTTAAGTGTTTCTGTTTAAGTAGATCTTGGCATTTGATACAGGGTATGTGATGAAATTTTTTGGTCACCTGGAGGAGATTAAACTGAAGGACCATGTGGTTACTTATGCCACTGAACACTTAACATTAGCTTTAGGAGGCTATTGGTGTTTCTTGTCATGCTGTATTGTAGACAAGACATATATGAAAGCCACAATCATTGCTTAGACAAGGATACATTTAACTAGTAATCTAAGAAATTCAGCTGCAAGATCATTCACTGATTATGATCTTCATTAGGACGTATAATGTATGAACTTGCCTTTCTGCCAACTTTCTGTTGTTATGTCGTCTAAAGTAAAATTACTTGTGTTATATTAACATGGAAGGTTTTTGCTGACTTTCTCCCATGTATCAGCAATTGTTCTATCAACTTTTGAACACTGTGCAGACATTGTAAAAAGTATTCAGGCATGCCTGTGTGCCAGATTTGCATGATTTCAACAGTTGTTAGTGTTCATAAGATGAAGGTGCCTGACTATACAAGTCTGCTTTCAAATGGGGCTCCTCAGGAACGGAGGAGGTGTGTACACACATCCGTGCATTGCATGTGCCTTTGTGTTCCTACTGTTTAAAGAAATGGGCCTTAACATGGAACAGTAGTCAAAAACAGAATAATTAGGAAGGTGACATCAAAAACTCTATCTTAAGCTTTATATCTATTTTCATTCTTTTTAGCTCTTCGGCATGAGTAGGAAAGAGGAGGGGAGTGGCACAGATGTGTGACGAAAGGATAAGTACTGTTTCACATATCAAAGATACATAGCAGATTCAAAGTTTGAATTGTAAAGTCTCACAGGAGGGGTATGATATCTGAGCCAGAAAGAACATGGGATGACATCAGAATCCAAAACAATCTATTTTAGTTGACAGAAACACTGTTATTGACACTGATAATGGTCAATATGCAAACCTGGAAACAGTAGGTTACCATTTGTAGTGATTCCCTTTTTCAGAATATATTTCACGTTTTGGTAATATAGAGGTTTATACATCTGCTCTTTCCATAAGCTTGTCTTTGGTTTAGATTGATAGTCTTCCCAGCTGACAGTAATTATTAATAATATTTATCTGTATGGCAGCACAGAATGGGAATTTCTATCCCACACCATTGAAAATCTCTACAAAACAGCAAAGATGGAAGTTACACATTATAATAAACAGAGAAGGGGGAGTAGGTACGAACTAACAGCTCAGCTGGGAGATTTTTAGAGGTCCTGCATCCTTGTCAGTATTTTTTCCAGAATTTATAGAACTTGAAAGAAAATTCCTTCCTGAAAAGGTGAGAGTCCTAGGGAATCCTAGCCATCATAGAAGGGAAAGAAAGGTACAGACCTGTAAAGTAGAGATTGAACAAGAGCAACCAGTGTGAGTTTACAAAGGAATTTGGGACCATAGGTCCTGGGCAAGGTGAGCAAATCCAGGCTGGCATTTTTTCAGACAGAAACTGCTGCATGAGACATGAAGAACAAAACCAATTGATCTGAATGTTTTTAAAAGAAATAATAGGGAACTAATAGTGGAATTTAGAACAGGTCAAATACCAACTAAATATTAGATTCAAAAGGTATTTTTTCAAACTGGAATCTTGTACTGATGTGAAGGGTGAGAAGTGTCAGGAGGGATGGGGAGGAGGTTTGAATGATAAGTATTTTAGCAACACGGGAGGAAAGAAGCATCCAGATTTTTTATGACGTTGTGGGAATGAAACTGGCATGTTTTATTGGTAGAACATCTGTGGAAGGAAAGAGAGAAGTTTAAGATGACAAAAGTTGTGAGCTTCTGCAGCAGGCAAGGTGGCTACTAATTCTTGGTATCTTAAGAGAAAGAAGTAGAGAGAAGTATTTAGAAACTGAGATGAGCCCAGTTTTTCACATGATGAATTTAAATTGGAAAGGAAACCTGCCACATAGAGGGCATTAGAAATGTAAACATTGTAGTGGAGTAGAAAGCTTAATGGAGAAGGAAATCTGTGCCTTTTGTAAGTACAGTGGTGATTTTGCCGTGAATCCCCCATGAGTTAGACCACCAAAAGGAGGAGCAAGAAATAGAGCCCTTGTTAGACTGACAGGAGAGATAAAGCCAAGGGAAAAGAAGTTATGAAAGCAAGTGTCAGGAGTGAGAAGAGGAATTATATTCCTGGGACCAGGCGATGTCATGAATTTTTTCATCTTGTCTGGTGACTGCAGCCATGTGACTGATCCTACTGGGAGCTGGAACCCCTGCTCTGCTATGTTCCTACTGTTTGTACTTCGTGGGCAGCTTTGTTCAGAGCTATTTCAGCTGTGCCTGCATGGTTCTGCTGTGCTGTGAGATGCATCCAAACAGAAAAACAGACTTGCTGAACCCATGTCAAAATTGGCTTGAGATAAGTAGGAATTGAGCATCTGTGGCAAAAGCTCCAGGACCAGAAGGACAATGAAAAAGAGAGATTTTGCCAGAAAGCTCAGCGCTAGTTAAGACACATGTGTTTTCTGGTGAATGATGTGGGGTCAGGTGTAAAGGACAAAAGAAAGTAGAATTTGAGGCTGAAACAGCTGCTGGAAATGTCCTACTTGTCTACAGTGGGATTTTTGTGCTATGCTTGCTGGGTCGCACTTACAGCTGTAACAAGTTTTGCCTTGATAATGGCCATGTGCATTGGCTGGTTTCTGCTTTATAATCAATAACAAAGCATTTCAAGGTATTAAAACCAAATCCAAGTATTCAGCTGTAGTACAAGAATTGTTGAGCTTTAGTCTTTTGCATCTGAGATTTTTGAACATATTGGAATTGCTACTGCATTGGTTTTTTGCCTTTTTTTTTTTTAATTTAACAACAGAAAATAGCAAAGCTGTTAGCAGTTGCTAACAGATTTCACTTAGTGCCTCATCTGTTGCTCAGCTGCTATTTACTTGTAGTTCCTGGTCTTTTTTTACACATGCAAAAAGAAGAATGATTGCTTTCCTGCTAAGCTTTTCCTTGATTGAAGCTTTATTTAGGTGACTGTGATTCAGGGAGACCATCAAGAAATCATGCTTTTATTTTTGTAATCATTGTTTTTTAAAAAGTCCTGTTTTTTCACACAGTATTAACTGAAACTCTTGGCTGCAGCATATTAACAACTGTGACATTTGGGCAAAGTAGGTTAATGTACTGGAGGTTTGAAACGCAGATGACACTGGTTAAAGTCTCTATAATCCAAAGTACTGTTTCACTGTGGTGCTGACTGCACAGTGTTTTGTTTCCTTGGTTGCTTCGGATGCACATATTGCCTGCCTTAGTTCTGAAGGTGTGTATGTGCTGTCCAAAGACAAACAAAAGTTGACTCTTAACTGGTTTTGTGTAACATTGGCCAAGGAGAGTTATATTTTACTTTTTGATGTTTTCTGGCACATCGTGCTGTCATTATTCGCTAATAACGCACCACTAGACAACAGACAGAACACTAAATTGATACTGTGTATCAAGAAAATGACTACATTAAATACTTTTCATTACTGGAGCTGTGACTAAATGTATACTTCAGTCTCAGGAAAAGGCTAGTGTCTAGCATCTACACTGAATCTTTTTCAGAACAGAAATAATACTGAGTTCTGTGCAGATACATTGGAGCAGCAGGATTTCACAATGCCACATTTGATTCTTGGCTCATCCCTTTTCTCACGTTGAGCTGACTGATTCTTTCAGGGCACTGTGAGTCTTAGAAGGCTGCTGGACCACAAATGAGCTTCCCTGTACCTTTTTTTGAAGGTATTCAGTATTTTCAGGAGAAATGCTATAGTGAAACAGCATATTTGTGCCTTTGAAAAAACGTAGTGTGTAGTGTCATTGTTTAGAACTGTCAAAAGCTGTGTGAGGAGGCTGTTTGGAAGGGTTAATTAACCCTTTGGTGCAGGGTACTACAAATCCCTGATGCTGAACATTAATGCAAAATGTATTACCACTTATGACCGAGAATGCAAAACTGATCTAACCAAGAGGTTAATAAAATAAATTTTAAAATTATTCCTCAGTTTGTTAGGTGATGAACTCCAGATTTTAAATTTGTGGTCTATAGTTATTGAATTCCCATGCTTTGAAAAACTATCAAAATATTCTCTTCTAACAAAGGTAGGCTTTTTGTTTCTAAATTAAGTTGGCAGAAGACTGAACCTTTAAATCACCAGGGAAATGTGACCTCTCCCATGCAGTGCAGTTGTGTATCCTACTCCCATAGCAGTTGTTACAGTGCTGGAGTATACATAAGTCTGTGGCTCTCTCTACCTTTTCCAGATAGTGATTGTAAAAATTCTAGGCAGCCCTTTCAGTTTTATGGATATGAAGGTAAGATAGCTAATGGACTGCAGCCACACCAATGGCATTTTAATAGGTAGCTCCCCCAGGCAGAGACCAGGAGGCTGAAGTCATAATTATTTTTTTGTGGTATAAAAATCTAAAAGCAAGTATGTAATTGGTGACTCAGAGTAAAGAGTTGTGCTGAACTGGAGTGCAGTGAGAGAGCACTCTCTCATTCAGTCTTCATCTCTAGGCTGGACTCAGGAAGAAAAAAACAACCAACCTTCTTCGTATAAAGCGGTGCTTGTCAACTTGACTGTTTCACTAGAAAATATTTTAAAAATTAGTATAGGTGAGAAAATGTCTATCCCCCAGCACTATTGTACATCAACCATGACTTGCATATTTGTGCACATATATATATAACTGCAAGCCCAGGGAGCAGGAATATGTATGTGTGTATTAGTTAGATTTGCTTTTTTGCTCTTCAGAAAGAGTGCGATTTCCCACATAATAGTTCATCTTAAATTATTTACCTTCCATTTCACAATATGAGCCATGAATATTTTATTTTTTGTCCCTTTAATTTGCCAATTTTCCTTTGAGCTAAGTGCCTTAGTGATTTTAATTTTTCATTCTAGTTGGAAGACAGAAATGACCCTTTTTTCATTACTACTATTATAGGCCTTGTGCTCAGAATGATACTTTTTACAACCAGCACTGTTGAGTCTGTAATGGTATTGCAGAGTAGATAGCATAATATACAGATATTGACTTCCATTAAGTATGGCACTGTGATAACTTATGGAGAGATTTTTTTTTTTCTACTCTGTTGCCCTTAGAAGTTGAGTGTTGTAGAAGAAAAGGTAGCAATATATGACAAAGGAGCAAATAATAAAGATGTGACTTGTTGAGAGGGGTGGGGTATATAACTTTTTAATGTATTTATCTGTGTATGATGCTGGAAATCAATATGGACATGGACAGATAAAAAAATCCCCACAACTAGATTAAATTATGTTTTAATTAGGCTAAAGTTATTTTAGATATTTTTTGTCCTCAATTGAGAAATGATCCGAGATGGATCATGTGTATCTGAAATACAGCATCAGTTAATGAGGCAGATGAGTTACTTAGAGGCCTTGATTTCCTTTTGCATAATAAAATTCCCACTTTTCATTTAGGTAAATTAGTAAATAAAACTCCACTTTCCTTTAAAGAGCATAAGAACATGAGAGAGAGGATATATCTAGTCAATTTAATCTACTTCAAATTTTTCAAGTATCTTAAGCAAAAAAAACTAAACAAACATTTCATTTTACATGTATGGCTTTTTCTTTTTCTCCACCATATTAATTCCTCCTTGGCTGCATTCATAGACAGACTAAAGCAGAGAAAATAAGGGGGTTTTGTGCTAAAAATGATCATGCAGACTGCCTACTAAAGGCTGATTTGTTTAATTAAGCATCTGTTCTCCCCTTAATATGCATGCATAAATCTCATTAACGTTAGATGTATGCAAGTGCAGTGAAGAATAGACCCCTCACTCTCATTACTGAACTTGGATAACAAGATTTATATTTACTTAACAGATCAGAGCAGAAAGTTCCCTCTGACTATTTAAAAGAACTCGAAATTACAAACTGTTTGCAAGGAGCATGCTTTTTGTGAACTACTTGCATGTTCACTTCAAGTTGAAATATCATTATTCAAGTCATTACTAAGCAAAAAAAAAAAAAAAAAAAAAAGCAGTGTGCTCTGTCTGTGAGGATTAACTTTATACATTAAATTCTACTTAAATGGTTACTTGCCTATTTCATACTGACCTCTGTGCATGCCACAACTGCTAAAAGTAAACTCCAGGTGTTTTCTGGAGGTAGCATATTTCTTCCAAGTGTCTGTCTCTAATCTCCCAAGAAATGTGTTCTGCGAGAAGTGTCCTAGAAAGCAAAGTGTATTCTTGAGGAATACTGAACAGTGCAGCACTGTGTTCATCCGTCATTCACCAGAGTTGGCTGTTACTTGCTCTAAAATCTGGCTGAGGATAAAACTTGAATTTCCATGTTTTCTATATAAATTGTGGTGCATTGGGTATTTCTGTAGATAATACAGATGCATTATGGTTAAAGGTCCTAGAGGGTTTAGAGTCATGCCCACAAGAATTAGAATTAAGGCTTCCTGTGCTGTACTTTAACCAATAAATACATGTTTTGCTCAGGAGTACAGTGCAGAGTATAAGTTCTACCTTGACACCAAAAGAAACAACAGGGTTTTGCTGATTTTCTGAATCAGTAGTTCTTGTAACATGACCGTGGTAGACAGGGGGGTTAGGGGATAGACAACAATTATCAGAGAAATGATACAGAAGGGGACTCCTGACAGATTCCTTAACTACAGGGTGCTGGTGGGTGCTGGTTTAATAGGTATTGGCATTAACAGCCATCTGTAGAGAAAATTAAATGTACTCATCTCACTGAATTATGATCTATGCCACACAACGCAGTCAAACCAAAGTAATATTTATATTATAGTGCAGAGTCATTGATTAAATACACATGGCATCTCAAATCCAGTTGACATTTTAAGTCGAAATGATTGCAGACATGCGGTCATTTATTTAACTATTACTTTAAAAAATGTGTCTCTACTTGTTATTAATACAAGAAAGTCAGACCTGACCAATATTTCAATAGGCTGACCTTTTGTTTTGCTGACATATAAAAGGAACAAAGCTCCTTTTGGGGTAGTCACAATTTCAGAGCATATGAAGTATGCTAGCTTCAGAAAAAACCTGACCCCTTGAACTACTCTGTCTCTTTCTTCCCTCTTTTTTTCCACACAGTATTTTTGAAAGAAAATGAAGAAGAGATGGTTTAGGAGATAGGAAAAGTTTTAGGTTTAGGATTAGATAGGCAAATGTTTAGGAGATATACTGTGAGAGAGGCTTTGTTTCAAATGCCTGCTCTGCTACTGATTTCTTGGGAATCACTGGTTAACTCAGCTGCTCTGAGCCCTAGTTTCTACACAAAAGTTATCCTCTGTGCTTGTAAAAAATGAAAATAACAACATTTCCCTGTTTATATTATCATTGTTCAGCTAAACCTGTTAAAAATTAAATGCGTTTAAAAACTAGTCTGGTTACTCCTGTAACAGTGTAGCAGGCAAATAGTTTTATTCTTAAGAAAATGAAAAGTAGTAAGCTTTCATATGACTTTCTCAAACTAATTTTCCTCCCCATACCCATTCTTGTTTAATGTGGGCAAATTATTTTTTTCTCTGCAGATTAGTCCTCTTTTTGTCCTTACTCTGTTGTCCTGAAGACTAGCAGCATCTTCCCCCTTTCACAGAAGCCCTATATGGGATGCCATCTTTTCATGAACCTTAAATCCACTCAGCAGGGCACTGTGTAAAATTTGCTGACTTACTACACAGCACACTGAAGACATGACCACACAGAAATTTCTTCCCTTTCTGTTTGGACTCGTGTTGCTTCCAGATTATTATTATTCTCCTGTGGCTCATACTGCCGTGTCCTGGTTCTGAGTGCTCACACCTGCCCCTGCCAGCTCCAACTCTGTTCCCTTCCTGCTCCTGTCTGTATTACCTGGCTGCTGTGGTCACCTGCTTTGAGCAGCCACGAGCACTCACAGCCTTTGAAGGCAGCACTTTGCCTTCTACTGCAGCGTTTGCAGCAAGTCTGGCAGAAAGTGTTTTATGCAGCTTTCAACTTCCCTGAGAGTTGCCTCTGCTGCAGAACATCCACCATGTGCATGAGCATTGGCAAGGCTAAATAAATGATGAAGTAAGGCTTTACATTCTTTCTGCCCCAGCTCTTGCTTCCCGTCTCTGTCCAACGGCAGTGAGAAAAGCTCTTTACAGCTTCCTGCTCTGCACCACATTTGGCCATGTCCCATTCACCTCCACCTCTCCTCATTGGTTCAGATGTGAGTGCAAAGGTGCAGGATTGATCCTTACCCAGCAGTTCCAGCTCATTCAGCTGTTAACTTAGCAGGTAACTGGTGTTCCTATCACCTCCAGCCCTTCATCCTGGACAACGCTTGTTTGTCACCAGGTTTCTGCTTTTGTTACTTTCTCCTCCTCTCTCTACCCTATTCTGCAGCCTGGGCTCTCTCTTGTCCTGGTTGTCACTCAGCTTATGCAGAGTCTTGAGTAATAAGCCCAGCAGAGTTCCTTAGTCTGGGCTCTGCACTCAGTGTGGGTTGCTTCTACTCTATGCCTTGTCATGAGCAGCAACTGCTCTGATTTCTCAGTGGTCACGATGCGGTTTGGCATTTACCATAGAAGTTAATTATGCTATCCAGTGCTCCCCTCACAAAAATATTTACATTCAAAGAATCTTCCCCTGCTTGCTTCCTTTATTCAGTGAAAATGACATCTCTAGGGTCTTGGCTTGGCCCTGGTGCATGCGAGAGAATTTGATCTTGCTCTTTAGAGATGTTGGAATAATTCTTAGGGGTGAAAATGAAGAGGCCTTCTCCTTTTTCCCTTTCTGTTCTTGCAACTTCCCACTTTTGCTCTATTTTGCTCAATATCTGGAGAACAAACAGTAAAGAATGAATAGAAAGTGACTGGGGCAAATATAAAATGTTAGCCAAATGCTGACATGAAAAAACCTGTCCCTCTCTGTGTGTTAAAAATTCTGTATGTATATTTAGTACAAGATACATGGGCCACTAAGTGTCTGCTATGGCTCTTTAGCATTTAACTCCAGTATTGGGTTTGAAGTAATGAACTGTATGCCTGTGCCATTCATTGCCCTTTATTTGAAAGCAGTGAATACCTGGCCCCAGACTAGCCCCAGATTATCATCAGATTGGTTGGTAGTAATGTGTAAATAGAATTGTAAAGCTATTTTCTGGGCAGAAGGCCACAATTGTTGTTTGCTATTTTCCTTCTAACCAAAGAAACCTAGTGTGTAATGAGTCAGGCACTGTGCATTCTACCCCTGTCATCTTTGAGTTTAGCTTTTTATCCTCTGATGTGGAAATCTGTATTACAGTAGCTCTGTATAACAGACATCCTAATGTTCTGGTTTTAATTAAAATTAGATTGAGGAAATAAACAATTCAAAGAAGTTAGCTTTCCTTTTTGTGTCCACCCCCAGCCCCCTGCAAAGACACTTTCCATATCCTCTTCTGTGTTTGGAAGTGTTTGTTTTCATTCACATGCTCTTGGATTGTTCAGCCTCCCGAACAGACAGCTTCCCTAACAGACAGCGAGGAAGGACTCTCAAGGAAGCTTAATGTTACTCATTTAATCTTCTTAGCAATACATATTTTTAAATTATTGATTTTTTTGGTCTGTTTGGTTTGATACAGGCTGCAATTGAAGATTTCACAAGACCAAACTGCACTGCTTCTGAGAAAAAATTTTCACAATACAGCTGCAGATTAATTCTAGTGACTATATGTGTGTATAGATACACCAGAGAGTGAGTGACTTAGTTACTTAAAAAGAAATTAGCAAATATTTCTTCCCTTTAAAATGGCAGATTATTATGATTGTAAGTGCTGCAATAGGTTAATGTACCTCTTCATCCCTGAAGACCTCTGCCTCATCTCTTTTGTAATTAATTCCTGTTTAGGCTATTTTAGCTTGGTTGTCATTTGTTGCTTCCCAAACCATCAGTCATCTGCAGCAGTGGAGGGTGCTGTAGGCAGGATCAGGCAGAGCTCCAGGAGCTCTGGGCTGAAATGGCTTGGGAAGATAAGAAGAGAAATTTCTAGGTATAGATTTGCTTTGAACCCTCTCTGCCTATAGCAGTGGTGTCAGCTGCTCTGTTCCTACGTGTCAGACGTTTGCTAATTTCAGTAATTGCACAATGGAAGTTGTATTTACATATGTGTGGTATGAATGCTGACACTGTTCTGTAAGGCCACTACGAGAACCTCTAAATCCTGTGGTGCTGCTCCTCTCTGCACTGCGCAATTTGTTGACTTGCCTGTGAAGTCTGGTGTACCCTGTGAGCAGGGAAAACTGATTTGGCAATGCGAGCTTGCTAATTCTGAGTGGATAACTGGCTTTAGTCCCCAATGCTGAAATGAAGCGAATTTTGGGTTATTGCATCTCCTGCATGGAAAATACTATTAAAAATCTGTGTCTTAGAGATACTTGAGTATTTTACAAAGACTTACATGTTTCTGGCAGTCTTGGAGGGGAGGAAGGAAGCTGCACTCTTACAAAATATGTGTTCTAGTGGTCTAATTAGAAACACACCAAATTTTAGGCAGTCTAAAATATGCTAACAAAATTATTCCAATAACAGTATATTTATTTAGTTCATCCCTAACATTTATTCTGGTTTAAATACCAGCTTCCTCTGCCTTGTGGGGATATTCAGATTGGAGAAAATGAGTTTAATCTTTTTTGGTTTTAGGCTAGAGTTTAAAGAAATTGAAAGATGATGTTCCTGTCATAGTGGGAAGAAGGATCACTACTGGCCCTAGATTAGCTGTGGAAAACTTACATTATACCATAAACTGCTGTCCATGCACTTGTATGGAATTGAAAGTGGAGCACAGACAAAATGATCTTTCACTAGAGAAGATTAAAAAGAAGAAAAAAAAAAAGAAAGAAAATAAAAGTTACCAGTTCCTCTAGAACAGGGGAAAAAAAGTGAGGATTGAGGTTCAGAATAAGTGAATAGTTAGATTTACTTGAGTGTTAAGGCCTCAATCCAGCAGAACAAAGCAATAGACTACAGGTGTATTATATGTGCTTCTGTCTTCCTTGTTCTAGGTCTTTATTGAAACAATACGTTTACACCATAATAAAAGGCTACGGTGGAGCTAAAATTAAAATATATAGGTAACTATGGGAAGTGTGTTTGTTATTTGTGAAGATTGTGTGTGTGAGTTTAATTTACTCATCACATGTAGAAACCCAAAATTTTCTACCTTTGCTATTTTAACCTGTTACCTTATTCTTTTATTTTTATGGAACTCATGTGCTAGCACATAAATCTTTGAAAGTATTGCATATTAGTTTCCAGAATATCAAGTAAAAAGCCGTGTCTCTTTTTTTGACAAACTATTTCTGTCTCTATTATAAAGAACAGCAAAAGATTAGGAGAGAAGGTGATGGATTTACATGTTTGCATACTATAAATACCTTAGGCAAGGGGAGCAAGGAGATGCTTAGGGGCTACATAGACTAAAAGGAGCTTCTTTACAGTAGAATAGTCTTGTCACATCACTGTATCTGCCTCATCTTCTCAAGGTCACATAGACACTCAAAGACATTGAACCAGCCCACGCCTGGAAAAAAGCATGTTTGGCAGAGTATTGTATTAATGGCTTCATGGGACACCAAGAGCATTTGTTGATCTTGGCTGTCAGTTTATTGTCTTTCTCAGTCTTAGTTTATTTTGTGTACATCAGCCATTCACTGCGTACCTGGGGACACAAATTGCCTATAACAGATCAAATTTGCTGGTCAAAGGTTCACGCACTCTCTCTCATGAGGCTGTTTGCCTGTGATAGCACTGGTGTCTGTTGGCTTTGATACCACAATTACTGCAGTAATATTGTAATGACTTTGTACACTCATTAAAGCTCCATAGAAAGTTCTAGTGTTCCAGGTAGACAACAACAAACTCCTTGATCAATCTGGGATCTCCTTACTCAAGCAGATTTCTTTGTGAGGAATCTTACGTGTTGTATTAAGAAAATACAAGTCAGCCTGAAACCAGGAGAATGACTTCTGTAGAGAGAAATTCTCATCTACAGGGGCTAACATTTTAGGTTGTCCAGCCATGTTTAGACCAGTTCCATCCTTAAATTTCCATGTAAGTAAATGGAAAATTATGAACGTATAGGTTTCTGTTTAATATCCACCATGCAGAGCAGCTACAGACCTAAACCAAGTCTACAATATAAAGGTTGATCTGGAAATCTGTAATATAAGTCAGAGGAAATTTCGTATTTAGTATTGATCAGAGAAGGAATAAAAATATGAAATTAAATTAGTTGCATAAAATGTTAAGCTGATTTATAAGCAAAAAGGAAAAGTTTGTAAATCAAGCACTGACGTATGATGTTTTCACTCTGTTTGTAAATATTGACTTAAAATGAGCTTTAAAAAGCAATTAAAAATTAAAATTTGTGGTTGGTAGCTTTCTCAAGGAGCCAGTTTCAAAGTCTGACCAAACAGAAGAGTGAAACCAAAATAAAACATCAGGGAAGAGGAAAAAAAGCCAAGCTGGAAAGCAACTTAAATTGATACAGTGTCTGTATACAGATAATTGAAGCCATGAGATTTAATTAAAAGTACCAAGTGGATGTTGCTATCAAGAATGAGACAGTGAGACTTAAATAGAATTTCTCTGAATGTGTATGGAGAATTTTAAGAGCAAGATAAGAAAAAGAATAATTCTACTGTTGGCTACAGAGAAAGGTATTCACTGAAAAACAGCTCAAGCTGTGGGCATTTTCCAGGACCCCTGGGTACCAAATTTCAAGGATAACCAAATGCTCTATAAAAGCATCTTGTGATCAATTATATTGAATGGCACAGAGGAGTTGCATTGAATCAACAGAGATGACAATCCATTTGGCTGAGCAAAGAAAGATCATTACGGACCTTTGATACAGCAGTTTCAGTTCCGTATCTGTCCATTTTGGAACTTGGACTTGTAATAATTGTGTTGGTCTCTTGAAAAAACAAAACTTTAATAAAGTCAATATACAGTAGCACTTCTCAAACATAGAACAAAGGAAGATGATAAAGTACTGCAGCTCTCAGGTTTTATGACCTCTTGCTTTAGCACAGATACCGTTTGTGCATTTAGATGACAACACAAAAAGTCCGGTGGTCAGACTGCATTTTGCATGGCCAGCAGTGAGATTTAGTGTAAAAATGTTTACTGTTTCATGGCAAAAGCAGAAGGAATAGGGATCAGCTGCAGAAGTGATCAGACCTGATTGCAGAAAATGCAGTAGAAATACCAAGAGAAGCAGAGCAGAGTGATCAGAAGGAAGGGTTGGGGGAACTTAAATAAGCAACAGTCATTTCAAGATAGTGGATAACATCCTGCAGCCTGTTGGTCTTCCTGAAATAAATAACAACAGATGTTTTAAAGAGATATGGATTGGTCTTAAGCCACAGAAATACAAACATTGTGGCAAAATTCTGCAGTCAAACCTTGCTGAACTTCATGGAAGTCTTGTACTGGATGAGGCCCCCAGAGTGTTCCTGGGTCTGAACAGGTGTGAGCTTGAAATGAGCCAGCATGAAGTTGTGAATAATGCTTTTTCCCTTTGAGTTGTAAGGCTGTAGGAGAATTAACTCTAGTCCCAGTTCCATGTGGGCTTTGGAGTGATGAATATTTTTTCAGACTTGCTGGGGAAATCCTAGCTTGAGACTATGAGAACTGGACTTGGTAAGACCCACTTCTTTCCCTGAATAGGGAACCTAAAACCAGTATATTGAAGTTCTCTGTTTCTTTCAATAACTCAGTATCAGATTTTTTTTTCTGCAGAAATGTATTTCAACTGATAGTCCTGAAAACTGCTGTCTAAACTTAGAGGTATTTCTGCTACTCATTTATTCTCACTGGTACACAAAGATGTCTGAGACCAAATTAATTTTGTAGCTGCATCTTTATAATCCCATTGTTTCTAGTTGTGTTTCACAAGAATAATTACAGATGGAATTTAACCTTTGTAATGCATAAAAAAAGAACAAAATGGAGGTTTTTGAATATTATCTTTGTTGGGGTTTAGGGTTAAAATGAGTAAAAAAATGGGAGAAACTGATTTTATTTACTTAATATATGGCAGAATTCCCAGAAGCAGCAGATCTGTGAAAGTCCTATTTGCACTGTGTAGCACTCAGTGTTGGGTAGGAGAGGAAACAGGCTTTTTGTCCCTGGGAATTTTTAGATTTTCCTATAACATTTTGCCTGTGTTCAGACAACAGTTTCAAAACTCAAATATTGCTATTTGGTTAATTCTGAAAAAGAAAAGGGTTGGGTCAGTTAAAAATATGCATTTTTATTCTCACTTCTCATTTTTAGACCCTTTTAATAAGGACTGAGATGGATATTAATGTGAAGAGGCACTTCATTTAAAATCCTTTACTTACTGTGAAAATATTTACTGTGAAAATACAAGAAAACCTGACATTTTTTACAAATCCATTTATGACATTACTGAAGAACAAAGAGAAATTGCTTACCAAACAAGCGCCCAGTAACCTCCATTGTTTCCTTGCTTCATAAAGTTTCAAAAACTAAAGTTTTATGAAAACTTCTGGAAAGAGAAATGGTATTTTATAGTACTTCAGGAAAAGGCCTGTAGTGATTGTCATACCCAAGGTTCAGCATCATAAAAAGTGTGCATGATGGGACTGAAAAATGTAACTTCTTTTGTATAGTCATTGCCGTTATTAATTCTAAAAATCTGGCCTGTAACACTTCTAGAACATGGAGCAGAGCTAAAAAGAACTTTCATGTGAAATCAACTCCTGATTCCAAAAATGTCTGTAGTAGTAATAAGAAGCTTCTGATAAGGCACTCACTCATGGCTGTGAGGAACAGATGGTGATGGCCAGTCAAAGCCCTGCTGCAGCCCATGAGGTTCTGGTAGGATTTACTGTGGCATTCAGAGTGCTCTGAGGAAAGTAAGAAACCTGCTCAAAGTAAAACCGAACATCATGGGCTAATAGACATACTCATAGGAAGGCCACTCAGCAGATTCAGCTGAAAGGTTATAAGATGAAATGAGTATTAAAGAATGATGGCAACTCTGCAGGAGTGGAGAGAGAGTACTAAATGTGAAAATCAAGGCATATCGTTGCCCTCCTTTATGCCTCTTATTTTGTTAAAAGTGAGGCTGACACTGTGTGTCTTTTTTAAAGAGAAGAACACTGATTTAAGGGTTTCCTCAGTAGTGCTCTCCTCTCTGTATCCCCCGAGCCCCACCCTGTGTTCACAGTGACAGCAGCGACCAGTGCCCCGTCCTGCTGGATAAGGGACAGTGAGAGAAGTGCTTCCACCCTCCAGTAGCCTTTCCCAGTCACTGCAAAGAAATCTACCATATAATATGAATGAATGAAGGAAGGAAATACAGTCAGGGATAAAGCAATCCTTTTCATTCCCTTCCTTTGAGCCCTGTAGCAGTAGCTTTCCAGGTTTCCCCTGCCTATGCCAGCCAAGGATATGTTTTCTTAAAAAGAATGCCCCACAGAGGTCCCAATGCAGGATTTTCCTGTGTTGTAACTGGTTACAGTTTGTGTCCATATACAGATGCCCTTCACAGCTTGTTTCCAAAATGAAAGTTGGCATTATGCTTGTTATTGTTCAGCTGTACATAAAGTGAAACAGACTTTCAAAAATCATTTGCAGAAGATTTGCTGTGACTATTGACATTTTCTGACAACCTAATTTTTCTTGTAGACCTTCCACTCTCCTCCCACCTCTCGCCACCTCCCAATTCCTACCCTGCAAACAGCAGAAATGTATTTGGGAAAATGAAAAAGTTATGAATCAAACTTTGGAGGTATTTTTTAATTGACCCTGGGTGGACATTTAGATGGAGCTGATAGAAAGGTTGCAGATGTTCTGTATTAAAAAGTCTCTTTATATTAGATGATGCTGTGTCCTGCATCAAATGATTGAGTAGTCTCCTGTGGAAACATGCATTTACCCCTAGTACATTCTGAGCAGTTTCAGTTATGTACATATTTCATCTGTCACTGAATTAACCTGAAAAGTCTATGGGTAACCAGATCCCTGGGATGGAAGGGCTTGCTTGATGCTTGTTTGATAAAGAACTTTTTTTTGATGCTAAAACTTAACAGGCTTGTTCTAAAATGAAGCCACTGATATTTCTCTTGGAACCATAGGCTGCATAGCTTAAAAGCCCAGCATGTCACGTAGAGACTTTGTTCCAGTTACGTATTTCATCGTTGGCACCAAGTAGTGTAGACTAGTTTGGGGCAGGGGTTTTTTTTGTGGTGGGTTTTTTGTTGTTGTTCTTGGGGGGGTTGGTGGTTTTCTTTTTATTTTTGGTGGTGGTGGTTTGGGGGTTTTTGAGGGGTTTTTGGTTTTGTCGTAGTTTTTTTTTTTAAATCCTGACCAAGAATGGTATTAACCAAAACTGGCTACGTGCACGTATATTTTCATTAAAAATGGGTAATGCTGTCAGAGAAAAACAGCGAGAAATTCTAGAGACTATAATATAAAAATACTGATAATTTTGGTATTTTGAGTAAAACAGTATGAACTGGGATTGAGTTTCAGGCTAGAGAAATGCTAACTTTAAGACTAATTCAATTCGAAGCCTTTGTTACAAGCTGCCTCTTACAATATAGCTGGGAATCCATAATACTGTATAGTTTCACTTGCATTATATGAAAACATGATCATTTGCTTTAAAAAAAAAAAAACACTTCATTTTTAATGTTGTAATCTTTTAATAATGAGTGGCTGAACTATCTCTGTAATTCATTACCCTTTCAGCTGTTAGATGAATGGGATATGTTATGGTTTGTCATTATTCTCCATGGTGGCAAGGAGAACAGACTGGGCATTTAAATCGCCTTCCACTGCATGGGCTATAGACATGCTGATGACTTGCTGTGAGATTACATTTAGTTCCAGGATCTCTCGTGCTTCAGAGTGTAATGCATTTGGTTGCCATGATGAACAAAAGCTTCCAATGGTTTATGTAGGTATACTAGGAGTGAAATGAAAGAGAAAGAGCAAAGAATGCAAGTAAAATGTTGCTTTCTTTTACAAATGACTGGTTGAGTACAGAGGAAAAAGTAATAAATGTATGTGAGAAGGGAAACAAATATAGTAGTCGAAATATTATATGGACATCTATGTGTGTGTGTGTAGATATATAATGTGAAATACAGTATAATCTTAACATTGTTATGTACATACTTAGGACTGCACTGGCTCATTACCCATTGCATCAAGGATGCTCAAGTGTTTATTATGCTATTTACCAAATTATAGCTATTTCCTGAACAGCCGGCCTCCGCTGAATATGCTTGTATTCTGTCCATCTTTAATAATGAAGCCTGCACTTTGGGGCAGAAACATAGTCTGGCAATGATCAGCAGGAAATAAGAGAGAAATTGGTAATCTCTTTAGCTTCACTGTTTTATGTTGTTTACTTGCCTCTCCCAAGTATTCTTTTGGGGAACCTGGGCAGCAGAGGTCAGGCAGCTGAATTTCTTAGTGAGTATTAGGAACTGGGCTGAAGAGCAAACAGATATTTAGTAAGTTTTTTATAGTGGTTTTTTCAATTGCATCTAAGATTTAGCTAGTCAACTCTGGGTGGAGTGTTGTAATACTTTTAATAAAAAATATGTGTTTATTAATTTATAAATACCAGTTATGTTTTTCAACTTCTGCATAGGTATGTAAAATGGATTATATGTTAATAAACACTGCTGGGAGGTAGAGGGACTCAGAGGAGTTTTTGAATATTACCATTTATAGTGGTGGAACTTTTACTTTTTTTCAAATACATGAGTCAGTTACACATGCTGTTCCTCACGCTTTATAGCATTGCTCCAAAGTTTAACTTGGTAATGCAGTGCTTAATCATAAATTTGATTTTATTTCATTTTAACATTCAGAAAAATATCCTCAATGAGGTTTAAGGAAACTGTTTGGAATATAAATGTTGGCATATAATCCCTTCAGTTATTGAAAAAATAGTCCAATCAATCTCTAGGTTGGCTTTTTAGCTCAAAATGCCTTAATGTGACAGGAATGCACTATAATCTATGAAAGGAATGTCTTAATTTATCACAGAGCCCATTACTTTTGAGTTATATTTTGTGCTCTGGGTATCTGTACTTAATTCTTCACAGATAACATAGAATGAAGTCTTGCCTGTGATGCATTTTAGAAAATTGAGTTTATTGTTTTCTTTTCCAAAGAAAAGAGTGGTTTCTCTTACTGTGGAGGTAAGTGCAGTGCCTCATAAGTTTTTGGAATGCCCTTGTAACTCTACAAAACCAATGTTCTCGAGGTCTTAACAGCCAGCTGTGGAAGCTGAGCATACCTTTGTGGGGAGAACATAGCTGGATCCTCTGCAACTTTTGCATTTCCCTCTCCACACCATGAAGTTCAGTACTTCATACTCATTTCTCATGTACTAGAGAGTGCTAGTCTGGATTAAATGCTTGAATTTAAGATACATTGAAGACAGATGTGATCAACATTATTCTGTGTGTTTGGACTTTGAAGAACCTCCAATTCTATTTAGGATTTTGTATGATGAAGAGTTAAATTCTGTTTTAAGGTACTTGAATCTACCCAAGACTTGCTGCCAATTTTTGTTGCTAACAGAGATGTTCTCCAGCCCCTAACTTTGTGCATCTGTATTTGATAAGGCTGGCAAAATGTATTTGATTAGGGTGGGTTTTTATGGAGGGGCCATTCAGAGGCAACTTT
Organism: Corvus moneduloides; assembly: GCF_009650955.1. Classification (NCBI taxonomy): domain Eukaryota; kingdom Metazoa; phylum Chordata; class Aves; order Passeriformes; family Corvidae; genus Corvus; species Corvus moneduloides. The sequence goes on along the minus strand of NC_045482.1, from coordinate 13,601,933 downwards.
CTTACGTACTCTGATGTGTGTCATAAAGAAAGGTTTTTCACATTAGTGAAATGCTTAATTACTTCGGAGCAGCATAGTGGCTTTGGGTTTTAGACTTATTTGGACTGTAAGAGTGAAATGTAACAAATGTTACCATCTGCTGTTCTTATCCTGCCCCCCCCCGCCTTCCCTCTCGATGCCCCAACAGACTCCCTTCCTCTGTTTCATCCTTATTGTCTGATTCAAAAATCTTGTCAGGGTACTTAAGGCATGTAGTAGCTTCAAGGCATGAAGCGGGAGATCAGCTTTTCCCAAACAAGATTCCACACTTGTTCTGTGAATTAAGGGCTTTTACAAAGGTTAGCCAGAACTATAACAGCACCTTTTTTTTCTCCTTGAAAAGTAAACTTGATACATCTGTCACGTCTGAGGACTGGAAATTTCTGGCTTCATAGAGGAAAATGTGTCACTGCGGTGTGTGTCTTCTGACCTAACTATCCTAGAGATTTTTGTTCCATTTGTCTCCTACAAGCTTATATAATGAAGGAAGTCTCCCTAGGCATGATCAACCAAAGAGAGTGAGTAAAATACAATGGTTTCAATCAAGGTTTCTGCTAACCCAAGTTAGTTGTTACTCTTCAGTCAAAGGTGCTACCTTTCACCGTGGCAACCAGTAATAATTATTCTCTTCACAGACATTGTGTAGGTTTTCACTAGCCACTGGTCACAACCTTGTGCTTAAATTTGTAAGATGCTTTTTCTGTTTTGAATCCTAGTGTTTTATCCTTTTCAGAAAAATAGATTCCCCGTGACCTGAATTTCTGGAGTTCTGTGATGATCTCCAGTGGGAATATCTTGATAGGAAATGCTACAGATTTCTTTGTATGAGCCAGACTGTATTCCCAGCATGTGTGCAACCAATTCCAGGAAACTTGGGTTACTGCTTTTCCTGTAGAAATCTGTCCATAGCACAAAGGAGCTACCAAAATAATTAAAGAGAAAGCCTTAAAACTCACATGCTGCCCGGTTTATTATTACTGAATTGTGTTCAAGAGCCCTCATTTCCAGGCACAATACAGAAATTTGAACCCATCTGAAATTATTTCAAGGAGGGATGAGGAAGGCAGTGAAAAGCCCTAGTGATATTTTTGAAAACTCAGTTTGGTTTCTCTGAGTACCTAACCTTGACACTGAGATTGTTTTCTAGGGACCCTGGAGTACTCAAAAGTGGTCAGCTGTTGCAGAGTTAAGGGCCCTAGAAGCCCTGGCTTCTTCTACCAGGTTGCAGCTGCCACAGGGTAGCAGCAATGCTGCTAGCAGAGGAGTGGAGGGAGACAGGGTGGTTGGGTTTCCTCCCATCTCCTTGGGCAGCATCCCAGAAGACAACTCAGGGGCTGCTGTGGATGGCTCCTTCCAAGGGTATGGGATGGAGGAGAGCAGAAATGCTGGTCTGCCCTGGAGCTGCAGGCGGTAAGGTCACACTTCGTTACAGGAAGTCAGGTGATCTCCGAAGAGTCACAGTTGGAGGCCTCATTTATTTGATGTTAGATTGGGGTCAGACAGGTTTTTTCACTACAAGGTATTAAGTGTCTTACAAATCTTTATCAGATTTTTTTTCTTCCTGTTCTGCAGGGGTCTGTGGGGGGCTTCATAGAAGCTGCCAAAGCAAAGAGCAACTCCACCCTAAAAACTGAACATTTAAAGCACGTGCAAAAAAAAAAAAAGGTGCAGCAAAGCTTTCTTTGGCACTGCATAATGCTGTGGAGTGTCTTTCCCTACTGAACGCTCATTGCAGGCATTTTTGATTTTTAGCGTCCTGCACTTCTGTGAACAGGATTCGTGTGGTCAACGCATGATCCTGAAGGTAATTTACCTTGCGGTTTTAATTGGGTTGTTACTACTGACAGAATAAAGCAACACCTGTCTCATCTGAGATACTTCTGCAGAGTTTTTCTTCCTGTGCCTGCTTCTGGTAGTGCTTTTCTGACCATTATCAGGATGGTCCAGGAACAAAATATCTGAACAGAGCTTCATTTTCTCTCAGGTCTTCTCTTTTTCACACTGTATCTACCTTTCTCAGACTGGAATATCATTATAGAAATTTGATACCTCTGCACATTTAGCTGTATTTCTTTAGCTAAGCATAAAATTGAAGACCCATTTTACCTTACCTGTGTGGGGAAGCGAGTGAGGGAGTGTACTTTATATGCTATATGAATGTTAGTTACTCTTTGGTAAAGAAGTGACAATAAACACACTGCTTGTAAAGAGGATTCACATTAAGGCAGGTCTGCAGCACTGGTCTGGTCAAAGACTCTACTTTGCAAACAAAACTTGTATCTGTCATAGCATTCCAAGCTACTTTTGTGCATGCGTGTGGCAATGAATCTGTAATAGATCTTCATTTTTATTTGAATTCTCTTACTTTCTTTTTCTCCTCCTGTTCCGAGAAGTCACCACTTGGGTTAAATATTTCACTGTGGAAAATCTTACATGCTAGAGGCAAGAGCTACTAACACAAAAGAGGGTGAATAAGCAAAGGTAAAAAGGTGCATTTATAAATGTAGAGCAGCAAGGCCTAAAATGTGAGTTGCAAATGTAATTATGAAAATGTCAACAAATATGCAGATGTTTTATAATGGCTCTTACTGAGTGAACTTGTACCCCAGCTGACTTTTTAGAGAAGAACTGTAAATTCTTCCCTTTTTTCTCCTGCTTGGGCTGCTCCATCCCACACATGCAGGTGTTACAGTGTTACTTCGAAATTAGTTATAGAGATGACCCTGGTTCATCTCCCTGAGACTGTGTAAAGCCCACATAAACAGAATTGGGATGTGTTAGAAGCATCCATGATCATTCTGAGAGGCCTAGGACTCAGTCTGGAAATGAAGAATATGTCAAAGGTATGGAAAGCTTAATTGATGGCCTTGAAAAAAAACCAGCAACAAGTAACCTGATAAATGGTACAGACTGTTAATTAGATGTCTAAATTTACCAACTGTGTCAGGAAAATTAGGACACTGGGAACAATATGTCCCTAGGCTGCTCACTAAACAACTGCTGTACTACTTACTTATGTTTATCAGATGAAAAAATATGTGCTGAAAGGAGCACAGGCAGAAATCTCTCCTCTCTCACTAGCCTGAAGCTCCCAGGACTCTCTTCTCACAAGGCCTCTGTGTCCTGATATTCCCTTGTCTGAACTGATCACTGTCCTATGTGGCCACAGGAAACATTAAGCTGTTAAAGAATTTTGATAGTGTATGTACAGGAGAGAGCTGTGGGGGACTTCTGAGGCCTAATGTTCAGTGGAGACAATTTACAAGTTCCTGTTTGTTTATCAGGAATTGGACTGGGCCCACAGTGATGAGAGAAAGAGGGAATGTAGACTCCTACTTAGGTTTCTATGATTTAAGTATGTACATATTTAAATAAGTGTGTACTGCAAAATGTGGAGTATTTACATGTATGGTTATGTGCATATTTAAATACATTTATAGCTAAGTAGGCAAACATTTACATCATGCCTTCACGAGGACCCTGTGCCCTGGTCGCAGAGATGCTTCCTACAGTGCCTTCAGCCAGCAAGCAGCTCGCAGCCATGAGGAACACCATGGCTCACTTCCCATACCTCCTAACCTAGGCATTTGTGAGGGTCAGGAGAGACCATCATTTCAGTGATCACTAATTGCCTCTTAATTAGAAGTAACTCCTTAAATATCTAAGCCAGTCTTTACCATCCTTCCCTGTGTACCTGATACTAGGCAGAGCTGACTACCTAAGAGATAATAATGATGTTTTGAAAGACAGATGTTTTGCTTCTTTCTGGCACTTGGAAGTGATAACTTTCTAGATGTATTCTCTCCAGAGCCTGCCTTGGGCTAGTTGGTTTGTTTTTAATTCAGAAGGGAGTTGGGAAAGGACACATTTGCAGGTGGCTGTGTGTGCTCTGCTGTTGGTTGGAGGTGATGGTGCCGGTCACTGGCCATAGCCCTGTGTGCTTGGCTGCAGCCCTGCTCTCCTGGGCTTGCTGATGCAAGTGCTGCTGTGCCAGCCCTGATTTCTGGAATGCTGAGCCATGTATTGTTTGGAGCTGTGCAGAATGGCTTGAGAGATGTGTCAGGCAGGCAGGTGGTCATTTGAATCCTTTGAAGGGAAGATCAAGTACCTGATGCAAGCTTCAATAATAATAAGAGGAACTTGTAAGAGTTACTGGCCACAGATACACAAGATGTAAAGGGGGAGGTACTGGGATTTTAGGGATGAGAAAGATTTGGATGGGGGGTTTTTTTGCAACTGTAGCAGTGAGAAAGCACAGTGATACCTGAGGTAGCTGGGAGGAATGTGTTCCTGGGACAGCCTTGGGAGAGAGATCCCTGGCAGTGACTGGTGCTGATCCCCTCTATCCAACTGCAGCCGATTCTCTGCAGCTCTTGAGCAGTCTATATCATCAATGAGTTGCTAGCAGGAAAAAATACTAGCTAGGCTAGATTATGGAATATAATCATCTGCCTGCTCTGCAGACATTATCAAACAGACATTACAAACTTCTAGATTTGTATAGGTACATTTCTGGCATTGAATAAAATTGGAGTGATGACATTTCTGCTATGAACACCCTTCTGCCTAGGAGAAGGGTGTTGAAAAAGAAAATTGGATAGCAGCCTTGCAACATCTTTTTTCAATGTGGTGTTGTACAAGACATGGTCTTGAATGAGTGGGGATTTTTTTTAAAAGTTCAGATGAGAAATTCTAGGGAGCTCTTGAAGTACAAGTAGGTAGGATCAAAAAACTTCTAAATTTACTATATTCATTCTTTTTTTAACTTTGGCGTGCCTGATTTTCTCATTGAAGAAAACAAGTTCTACTCTACAGTTAATGTCAGATCAAAACAATCTTGTATATTCTGATTTCAATTCCACAGTCAGTTCCAATACTGACTGACTTCTGTCAGTCCTGAGGTGAGATGAGGGGTGTGGGTAATGGTGGATCAGAATGCAGGCAGCATAGCTGAAAATTGGTTATTCTCAGAGTAGCTAATATAGGTCATTACCTCAACCTTAGCATTACCTCAAGACCTCCAGCCTTTGCCCAGAAGAAAAACTTCTGTGGGAAAGTGTCTCTTTGCAGCCTACTGCTTCCTTGGCAGGCCTTTGCTGCCAGATTCTGACTGGAGTACTGGGCTTTGTTGCTGCCTGAAGCCTCTGGGATATCACATTCTCCCAGTGATCAGGAGGCTTGATGACTGTCCTTGTGCACAACAATAGTGTTTTCTTTTTTTACATTTAATTTGTCTAGGTGAGGGTAACAGGCAGAAACAGTATAAAAGGCAGAGCTGTGAGGATCCAGCCAGATAAAGAAGTTTCAACTGTCAGTTCTTGAGTTTGGGGTTTTTTGCTGTTCTACTGATGAGGCTTCTTCCCAAGTACAAAACTAATCTGTTGCTGTAGGGTCCTATGCATTTCAGTTCAGAAGCACTGCACTGTCCTTAATAATCACTTTTGTAAGACACTGCAGGAAAAAAAATTGTTTCTGCTTTGGTGCAAAAACACATGGGGCAGTGTGAGGATAGAATTGACAGGTTCTGCAGATTTGGGGAGGCCACACTTCGGGCCCTTGGAGATCATGCTATGTAAGCAAAATTAAGAAGTGGTGGGAGGGGCGTGTTTCACACCACTGGCAAAAGCCAATTGAAAACATCCATTTTTCTAGTTTTACAGGCTTTCATGAACTTTAGAGAGTCATAGAAATTGATACATTTGCTTTGTTAACAGAGTGGAAAGATCACACAGTTTACATTAAGGCAAATTAATGAGAGAAGCCAGATTAGTTCTTATTTAACAATAACCTATCCCACTGAGTTCATCCTTCTTTTCTGTCTTACTGTTTGATGACTTTCCAGGAAATAACAGGATAGCTTGTGCTTTTCAAATTAGTGCTGTTTTAAAGCACTTACCTTGTTACATAGTTCATCTTGTAAAACTTTAGAAAGCTTTGAAACACTTCCTGGTCATGATCATATGCTTTCTGGCTATGGTGTCAATCTGCATCAGCTTCCTTTTCTCTCCCCTCTCTGTCCTCTAACATGTACACAAAAGTATAAATAAAATGTTAGGAGAAAAAGTTCTCTGAACATCACTGAAGTCTGGACCTGACAGTTCTTCAGATTCATTATGTTTCACAGGTGTTGGTTCTCAAGTAAGAAATTGTTCCAGTCAGTCCCCAAGTAGAGGATCCCAGCTGCTCTTAGCATGATGAGCAAGTATCAAGTGGAAAGCATTGCAGCAGGCAGCCATGCTCCCATCCTGAACAACTGAGAGTAGGGATGAGCAAATGACCTCAATTCAATGCCAGCTGACTTCTGTAGATGCTGTGCGAAGATAGAGATGTGTTACAGTGACACGGCTTAGACATGGGAAAGATGAGCCAATTGTATAGTTGACTGTGGTTTGGATCTGGAAGGAAAATTCAAAGAATGGTGCTTCTTGCTGGCTATCAAAGGGCCCAGAGGCTAATGGTGAAGGCCAGTAACAAATGGAGTTTAAGGAGGACCGATGAGTCGTCTTCTTGTGAATACAGGTTGCTGTTATTTTTGGATCCTGATTTGGGCTTAGGCATAAGGTTCAGAAAAGGAGGAACACACCAGTTTCTTGGATAGGGTTATGATTCAGGAGGGAAGGCATCTAAGGATTTTCTTTTTATCTAGAACATCAAGGGATATGATACAGATTGATTAAAAAATATAGGTCATCAATAGCATAAATGATCTGGCTAAGTTTAATCCTGAGCTCAAGTTACTGTTTAATGAGTATAGAGAGACCTTATACTCATAATACCTTATACTCATATACCTTATAAGAGAGATCTTTTTGATTTATCCTTAATGATTTTCCTTTCAGAAGAACTTGTCTATGTCTTGATAAAATTCTATTTTTTCATATTTTCAACCAGTTTGCTCTGGTTTTGTTATTTGGGAGAATAACGCATCTGAGAAATACCATCTTTTTTTGATAGAAGACATGGAGTTTCTCTGGTGTGAGAACTTGAGTACCACAGGACAAACATGGTGTTTGCTTTTGTTCTGAGCTTCTATTCTGTAAAATGGTAAATGCTGCATCTACTGGGAGAATTAAAAAGATGGGCTGGAATGAAATAGACCTTTCTCTTTTGGCCTTGCTTCAGGAAAATGAATATTCCTTAGGATAGGCTGTGATTGGAATCACAATGGCATGGAAAGCTTATCTTAAGCTTGTCTGCTAGGCCATGCTCAAATTCAGGGAGCAGGTACTGGAAAGAGGAGAAGGGATGTCCCAGGTGGGGTGTTGTCCATGCCTCTGTTCATATTTGGCTTTGACTACTTGTGCTAATAAGACAAATTGGAATGTGGTGTCAACTAAATAAGTTTTTTTTTAAATGCTGGTAGCAAACATAAAATCGACTCCCAGGTCACGATATTTAGTGCACAGCTTTTTGTTTTTCAGACTCTCTATTCCACCTTCTGGATATGTCTTTAGACACCTTCGTTTCTTTACTTTTCCTTTTTCATTTGTTTCAAACAGCACTAGCCACATTTTGTAGGATGAAATTCTCACTGTCCTCTGCATAACAGGAAAGTACCCTATTTGGAACCAGTTTTCAATCAATCTGTTAAATACAAGTGATTTTTATTAAAGATTTCCAATAGAAGCACTAGGGCATTAGCTGGCTTTTACAACTGTGCTTATTTAGAGAATATGCCAACTAATTGCTAGAGGAAGTATGTCTAACAGTACAAAAGATGTAGTTGTTAATTCCAGCTAGTGTGAGTGGACTTGGGGGGAGGGGGGTGGAGAATATTTTTTCCACATGTACAGCTTTTTTTTTTTTTTTTACTGTTATTGAAATTCAGGACCTTGGATTTGACCATGATTTCTGCTTTGCATTCCCGTATCCTGTTGCTTTTTTTTCCCCCAAGAATCACTGGACTATATTTTTAGTGATACTTGTCTTTTCAGCAGCAGCTGGAAAAGACAGTGGTACAAGTGAGCCAGAAGGTGGCAGGAAGATGTATGACTGCAAGGAGAGGGTAGAAGGATTTCGTTTTCCCTACATGAGAAGAAAAACAAAACTGAAGCCAGACAACTGGGCCTTTTAGTTACAAAACCACAACAAAGTAACATCATCATGGCACTCTAAATCAATAATGCAATTTCATCTAAAATTCTGTACATCTTTGATGCATTTGTCTAGATACACAACAATAAGGCTACAAAGACAACTCAATTATCATGACAAAAAAATTGTTTTAAATGTTGTAACTAATAAATCAAAATAAATAGTGGTATCAAGAGATCAAGATGAGTGGTATATATAGTTGATAAATTAGGCACTCTTTTCACTCTTTCCTATGACAGGAGACCAAACATACAGCAAAGAAATGGAAATGCAGATGCTTAAGTTGTTTCACAGTCAGGTCTCTAGTTTGTTTTACAGATTAAGTACTTTCAGCTAAGTGTAATTTATCAACTGTGAGCACTCGTGTGGTGCAATTTGTGTTTATATGGTTGTGGGGGTTTTTAACACAGTAAATTTTTGGGCCCATTGCCAAAACGTGTTTTTCAGGAAGTGCGAAGTGGCTTCTCCTCCCCTGTGCTTGTGAAGGTAGTTTTTAAACAATGATTTATCAAGTTAAGAAATAGAAACAGTACATGTGATCAGTTGCAGTTAATGATGGATCAGCAGAATGTTCATGGTACTGAATACTGATTGTGTTCAGTAATTCATGGGTAACTTGTAAGCCAGAATTTTTCCCTCCCGGTTGTTTGATGGACAACGGCTAATGTCTGATACATTCAGGAGAAACTGTGTTGCTTCATTGTATCAAACACAGTTTGGAAACAAAAGAGACTTAGGTTCATTGACTGACTACACACCCTGGAGTAGTTTTTTATCAACAGCATTTAGTTTTTATTCATGCAGTGATACTAGCAGCTCCTGTGGCAGAAGTTTTAATGAAATGAGTGATAGACTTCATCTGTGTTCTTCAGCCTTCTCTACTGCCATGGGCTTTGAATTTAACGGGTTTTTTATCGCCCTCATAATGAAGAGCTTTTTTAGAGCAACTTCTTTGCAGAATTTTTAAGGTATCTGTTCTCATTTTGGTCTCTAGGTAAAATCAGCACCAGTGGTTTGGTATTGCAGATAGTTGAATGAGTGAATATAATTTTAGGACATGGAGCTGTGGAGGTAGTGAGAAAAGAAGTCAAAGCCTTTGTGTGGTGAACAAAGCATTCCTGTACCTGAACAAGAAAGCAGAGATTTTTCCCTACACTGTCACACAAAAATTAACTGTCTGCCAATATAAATAGCAATAACAAATAATTATTTTTAAAATAGTGTATGAACATTTGTGTTTGGAAGTCAGTGTGTGAAAGGCAAGAAATATACAAGAAGGAAAAAATTTGGGGAATCTGGGCTGTTGATGGTGTTTGTGCAATTTCAAGGTACATGGTTGTAATAGCCAGCAAAGTAAGAGTGCTTCATTGTTTTAAACACTATTCTAGAAATTTTCTCTGACTTTGTCCAGAAAAAATGTATTTCTTTATCTGACTGCACCAGAATTACTTATTTTAAGATTCAAGAAGCAGGAGTGATTGCCAGGTTTTCATTGAAACCTTCCAAAGAAATTTACTGGCTCACAGTTGATGAGTAATACTATTGCAAACAGATATAACAGAGCTGTGTAGCTCATATAATTGACTAAAACTTTCAGTCACTTAGTTCTGGTATTTATTTTTTATTTATAAAGTGGTACCAAGGAAAAGGTTTTAGTACCTTCAGTTTAGTTTATCAGCCTGATGAGAGAGCCTGTTGTTTAATGACTGGATGAAACCTTCCCCATCCTGAACCATTGTCCTTCAACTGCCAGAGCTATATTTTGTGAGTATGTTTGAGTCCTTTGCTTTTTCTGGTATTGGTTAGTCACTGTCTCTTGGCATGAAAATAGCAGTGGAGCCCTGGAGGGTTAGCAGTCTGGCTGACTGGTTTTTATACGTGCCATGTAGGATTGCTCTTCCTGAAAATAACCAGTAACCAAAAGCCACAATGTGTGAGAGCTGAAGATATTTTCCTAAAGCTTAAACTCAGCTGTAACTAATCAATTTGATTCCTAATAACTATTTTCAAAATCCACCAAAACATGGTGGCAGAAGAACTTGGCAAATGCAGGCTGAAGTTCACCTTCCCTGAGCATCCCCATTTCCTAGGTCCTGCTCCTGACATTTTGCTTTGTGTCAGGTTTGCTGTACAGAGGAGAATAGGGAAGAGCTTCCTCTTGATACTTGTGGCAGAGGTTTTTCCTTAATTAACTGGCAGAGGGTATGCCTGAGAGTGACAGACAGTGCCTCCTTCAGTCCCCGAGTGGTGGTAATTTCCTGCAAAACTCAGGGGAACATATTCCCATCAGTCTGTCCACACAACTCTTAGTGATGCTGATGAGAGCTGGGTGCTTGTATCAGAGGGGAAATTGCTATCTATGTGCCAGGACTGCATCCCAAATCACTGAGTGGTGGAATTGCATCATCTTACTCCTTCTTTGTTATGGATCGTGTCTTTCAGCAGCTTCATTGTTTTTTTCTGTTGCTGTAGCTATCCTAAGCCATGTTTTCCTAAGAAAACCACAGAATAATCTAGTATCAGTTTTGTCAGTATGCCACATTAAGTGCTGGATTTCTGTGGATTTCTGGGAAAATAGCAGAGGGGAATTTTGGCAGGTCAGACAGGTTCTTCTAGACTTGCTCAAAAAAAATGGTGAATTTGTTTCATGCACATAGCTGTTTGCTTGAAAGCTTCCTTTAGTACAATATGAAAGTGATTCAGCCCCCTAATCCATCACTGAAAAGTCTCTGCTACCATCCAAGACACTTAAAGGAATCACATTTACAGTTCTAATTGATAGGCACTGTTTTGACAGGCAAACAGATTTCTCCTCCCAGTGGCTTCATGCAGTTGGCCTCCAGCAGACCTTACCATTAGCACAATTCCACTGAAAAGAATATACAAGCTAATAATAAATCTGTGGGGAAGGATATTAACCACGAACTACTATGTCTAATTAGTAATGTACGATAGCCAAGGCCAGGGAGGGAAGGTATTATTTATCAGAAGAACTGATTTTGACAGTTTAAAAATGCAAAAACATCTATTATTTGTTATGACAAAACACATCTTTCAAAACACAGTATATGCATAACTCCTCTCTTACTTTGGCATTGTTTTGAATGTTACTGCTTTGTAAAAATGCCAGCTATAGTAAAGGCACAGAGGTGGAATTTGTGTTGCTTTAGCTTTAGAAGTCCATTATGAAATCTAAAAGCAAGTCACCAAATAGGGGGTTTTTGCCTTTACAACCTCCCTTGCCTATTCAAGAGCCATCTCTCTCCCTCTTATGTCTCCATTCGAAAGCATCTCTTTACTGTGAAGTCTCTTAGTTCAGAGTTTCAGTACTCTGAGCCTGAGCTCAAATAAGGCTAATGCATCCTGCTGAGAAAGAGTGGTAGCTCAGCCACTGTAGAGATCTGTGCATGTCTTTACTGCATATTGCTGCTCAGTGTCTCAGAAGCAAGAGTGCTGGTGCCCAAGACGCATTCCTTTTGTGCAGTCGCAAGCAGAAATCCCCAGGAAGAGGTATTTCTGTAGCAGAGCAGCAGTAGAGCGTATGAAAGGAGTGCGGAGCAAGGAGGAGGAGAGCGAGTGTGTTGGGGAGAATGAGGAAATGAATGAGGAGAGAACTCAAAGGAGATGGGGGGAAATAGTCAAGGGGAAAAAGCATCGCAGCAAACTGGCTGGAAAGTGAGGCGGATGGATATGCAGTGGTAATGGAACCATAGCTCTGAGGTGGTCAGTAGAGGAAGAGAATAGGACCTGTTAAACTGAGCACAAAATTTTTATGCTTTGTGATGCAGTTTCTTCATATTGGAATGGATATGATGATATATGCTCAACATTAACTACTTGTTAGAGTCACTGTGTTCCACAGAATGGAGCCTTCATGAAGACTGGCATGTTGTCTCCATTGAAACAAGGAGGGGAGTCCTCTGTATTCCTGCTGTTTTTCAAGGGTGTTCCTTGGAGATCTTGTTGGAACTTGCAGTGTGAAGGTTTACTTCATGAAAGTCAGATAAGACCCAACAAATCCCCACTGTGGCATGTAAGGGGAGGAAGGCACGTGATTTAGTTGAGAAGGTGAGCCCTGCAGTAGTGAGATGATTAGCAAGTCTGACAAAATATCATGGCTCTGAGTGCAAATGTAGGAGGTTTTCTGTTTTGTTTTGCAAATGTCATATATTTAATTTGCCTCATGAGTTTTGTATCTGCAGTTCTGATAATGTCACAGTTCTATGTTGTTTTTCCATAGCCAAGAGGGCTGAGCAAAAAGTTTTGTAGTGCAAGTGGAGATTCTCATAAAGTGCATGAGTAGCTAAAATGCTAAGAAAAGCACTGAATACCATGAGAGTTATGACATGAGAAAAGTGAAAAGCCCTTCCTCTGATAAGCATGCAATATACATATACATGTAGCTGATACTTTAGTGAATTCTGGGGTCATGTGGCTGGTAATACGGGAAAGAGACACCCAATATAGGAGAAAACATGAAACAAAAGAAAGAACTCAGCATCCTGGTTTTGTCAAGTTTGGCACCCCAAGAGCTACCCTTTAGGCTCCCTTCAGTTGGTCTTTTCCCTGTCCCCCTTCAAGTGATTCTCAGTTACCTGCAGAGGGCTGGAGGTGCTTCTGGGATAGAGGTGTGCTGGCTTTCACTTGACTGCAGGATTTTGAAAACCACAAAGTCAGGAGTTTTGGAGGGGTAGCTGGCAGCATCCACAGACTGCACAGCCAGTCTGTGTCTCCTACTTTGCCTTACTCTGCACCTTAGAGGAATAGGTTCCATCAGAAACTGCATTTATTTTTTGCTGCATGACAGACAATAATAAAGTTCCAGAAAAATTAATATCAAGCCTAACTGCCTGCTTCTTTCCCCTTTCCCCTTTCCCCTTTCCCCTTTCCCCTTTCCCCTTTCCCCTTTTCCCTTTCCTGGGACTATGAAATGGAAATTAGAGAAGCAAAGTCAAGGGCTAGTTGTTTCCTTTTGCTTTGAATATGGAGTTACCATGCCCAAGACATGGATGGGATTATCATGTTCCCCTGGGGTTGGCAGGTAGGGTAGGTACAGCAATGTTTCTCTGCACAGTTTGGAACAGAATTAGTATTCACTTCAGAAGAAATTACATGCTTGTAAAGGGAAACCAAGAGGGGAAAACAACTGCTGCTGTATGGAAGTAGGGACAAATAAGAATATATGGGAATAATTTATTACTTTGGTGGAGGGTAATTCCACCATCCAGTGGACAAGCAGGCAGTGCTTGCTTCATTGGACAGACCATAAATTGATTTTTTTTCTTCCTTCTGATCAAACTGTAAATCACAGCTGTCCTTGTTTACTGCAGATTTTTCTTTTGTGGTATATGTAATGCAGGATGCAGAATTCTTGTCCTGGTGACCAAAAAGACTAGCAGCATGGTCACTGAATGATTAAAATATCATTTCATGGAAACAAGTGCATAGCTGCCATTGAACATAATGATTTTCCTGGTCAGATAATTGTAGTAGTGACCCCGTTTCATAAATGCTACCTCCAGTACTCAGACTACCTCAGCATGTTTTCTAAAAACAAGTTCCTTGAAGTATAAAGGATGACTCTTCACAGCTGCCTTCTGTTGTCTGTGTTTACATAGTACTTGATGAGAGTTTTTCTCCATTCCATTGGTTCAGTAGCTGGAATTTGTGGTTTTACACTTCAGCTTGGGTGGCCCAAGTCTTAAGGTGCCATCACACTCCTTGGGTTTTGTTTTTGGTCATTTTAGATAGTGCAGAGGTAAGATTTTGCATATGGTACAGATGAACAGGAGTTCTCTACTGGCAAGGATTTTCTAGTACCTAATTATCAGAATGAGTTGCAGTAACTCTCCTCTGTCTAAATTGCAAGCAAGTTCTACGTTTAAAAAAAAAGTTTATGGGGGGCTCAAAGGCTTTGGGAAGATGGGTGATGAGAAGATTTTGGTGTGACTATTTAAATTGCTTCTGTTCTGCAATTTCCAGGCAGAAGATCAGCCTCTTGCATTTCACGTGGGAAACAGCCTCCAGTCTTTTACCTTGTACTGAAACACAGATAATATCCGAGGCAATGATACCAGCAATGAAGATTTTCCATTATTGCTGTCCACATGGTTCATACTCTCAGAGTAAACTTCAAACTTTCCTGTGTAATTTAGGGCTTCTGTTTGACATTTCGTTTCTGTGTGTGACCCTCTCCATTGAAGATTATAGATTATTTACCTGGGAGGTGTTACAGCAGGCAGCTTCTCAGATTCAGTGCTGGGAATTCTTTCAGTAGCCCTTAAATCTGTGAACAATGTGACAATCCAAGCATTAATACAAATGTGATTAAGTATCTTTTCTCAGCTTTGTTTGCTTTGTTCTACTGATGCCTACAAGTTACATAATGAGTAGCATGTACAGGGTCTGCATTAAAGGCAGTTTCACATTGTAGCAGAATTCATGGCAAATTTATTTTCCTTTTAGCAAAACTTCAGTGGGGAAAAAAATTGCACTGTTGATTTATTTTGAAAGAACTCATGGAAGGCTTACTAAGTGTGCCATGTGGAAAGCTCCTTGAAGTGCTGAGGGTTAATACTCTTTGCTCTTAATTTCAAATTCCAGATAAATATGGTTTCAGCTTTGATCTTATCTGGACTAATTCTTTGTCACTGTACTAATTAATTCAGCATGCTGCAGAAAAGATGCTAATTTGGGCATCAAAGAAATAAACGGGTGGGGGGAGGTTGTGTTTAATCAGAGTTTTTAAAAGATAAGTTTTACTCCCATTAGACTGGTTCTGGAAGTTCAGTCATTTTAGTCTAGCTCCAGCAGTCTGATACAATAAATAAAAAATAAATTCAAAAACACAAAAGTGGCACTTGATTGCTTAATTTTGATGTAACAGGAGCATAATAAGGTGGATTTTTTTATATTTGCAACTTCTGCATAACTTCTCTCTTCCTGCTGATCATAATCATTTTAACTCTGATCACAGCATTAGAATAATGTGGATTATCTCCCAAAATAATACGGCTAAATATGAGGATACCCACATTCATGAAGTTTAGCTGCATTTGTGAAATACAAATAATAATTGTAGAATAGCACGCTTGGACAATTTGTTGCATGCCTTTACTGGTGTAATAGGTCAGAGGTTAGGTCATTTTTCCTTCTTCAGGGGAGCTATTTTTGGTTGCCTAAGCTGCCCTGTTGTTTGCCATGGCAAGCTGTTGCTTTTGCTGCCCTCCTCTTGTTGCTGCCCTGGGAGTGAGCCCCAGCAGTGGGAGAACGGTGAGGCAGCAGGCTACCTTCACAAGTCTTTCCTGCAAGCAAACCTCACCAAATCTAATTAAAAGTGCTTTTTTTTTTCCTTTACTTTTCAGAAGATCTCTTTCCGATTTACCCAACAGAATTGGTGTTGTACATGGCACAGCCCCAGAATTGGAGACACTCTTCACCCAGCAGCAGGGAGCAGAAGGGGCTGAACTAGCCCTCTCCTGTGTTCATCATCTTGTTGGTGCTTTCCTCTCACCCTGCCAAAGCAGGGAGATTGGGTCATAACCTGCTCCTGGGCAAGGCTGTGTCATAGGGAGGTTTTGCTGTAATTTGTGTTGTAGACTGGGAAGGGCATCTCGATGTTGTTGGGGCTAAATCCTCCACAGAGGGAATGGGATCCACTCTCTGGAAGCAAGGGGCTAGCAGTGGGACCAGGAAGAGAGATGCTTAACCCCTCCTGGCTCACAGCCCCCCCAGCACAGAGCTGCCCTTTTTATCATGTTTAGCTTGGTTGTGGAGGCACTTTCATCTTCTGGGATCTTGAAGATTTGAACCCTGTTGCCTTCCTGTGTGTGCTCCATTCTCAAATCATCAAACATGTTTTACCAAAACGTGTTATTTTCTTTCTGTAGTTTTTTTAGCTGTTGCAAAGCTCTTGATCCCACTGGTGTAATACTCAATGGCATACTTCTGCCCAGTAAGTAAACATTTAGTAACAAACCTTTTAGGTATTTAGAGAGCCACTAAAAATGTGAAAGATGTATTTCATTAATGCTGCTATTAACATAAATGTAAAATGAGCCTGGCCTGTAATCACCAGCAAGTCTGACTCACTAAGGATCTTTACAGCAATGTTTAATACTCTGTGAAAGTGTGTGTATGAAAGCAATTAATCAAAGCACAGCACTGCTTCTAGAGTATTTCTTCTACCGTAAAAGCTGAGTGATAAAATAACTTAAAACACACGGCAGTAGTGGCAGTTAATAAGCTTTTTATAGTCCCTGTGTGGACCTGAAAATCATACCTTATTAGTATCTTTATCTTTCTTTCTCACTTATTCATTCTTACTCACATTTAAATTTAATTTTAAGAGCTATTTCTAGTCTTTCATAAGGGACCTGCTTTAATAATCTCAGCATTTTTCCCCATTTTGCTGTGAAATGACTGAGAGTCAGAGCTTTTGTTATATGTACTCTGCAAATCACTGGTTTTTTACAGATCGTTTCTGGAGATGTCAAGATTTTCTGACAGTGTTAGGCTTTGTGTCTTGCTTGACTGTGTCATAGGCTCTCTTGAATTGTTTTCCCACAGATGTTTGTGCTTTTATTATGTACCTTGTTAGCTGTGTGGAACCTCCTGATCTTGGGCAACTGAATTAGCTAAGAAATCCAAATTGCTGAATTTAGTCGGCAAGCTGCTTCAAGGTTCCACTCACCAGATGTTTCTGCTGCTTAGAAGTCTGGGACTTTATAGACCTGCCTGCTTTTTAATCCTTGAAGCAAATATCAACACATTTGAGATCTGGGAGCCCACGGCTCCACACAGAAACGAAGTGTTGCCATGACCACAGCTTTAAGTCTTGCATGCAAGACATTTATCCCAAGTAATAACAGAGCAAGTCTGTAGTAGGTTTGTTTTCATTTTTATCCCTTAGAATCCTTGAAAAGAAGCATACATATGCTTTAATGCTATAGCCTGTAGAATGGCAATAAATACTGCAAGACAACATACATTTGGTATTCAGAGACTTTATTTCCTTAATGTTTCTAAGGGGAACAATTTCAGTTGTTTGCAAGGCACCCTTTGAAATTAATAGAAATAGGATAATGCCTCACTCTTGCACGGCGTATTTTCAACAGTCGCATATGGGCTTTTCCCAAAAGCACAAAGCCCTCAAAGATCTGTTCACATAAAAAAAATCCCTTTATGTTTTTATTTACAGGAGAACTGTGCTCTGAGTAGCTGGAATATCAACTTTCCCAACTGAAAAGTATACTAAGGTTAACAGGGCTGTAACATCTTTAACAGTGCTTCCTAGGCATTTACAGTGGATAATCAAAGAATGGGGGCATTCACTCAAACTGGGGAGGCATGGATTTATTTCCTTACTGTCATTACAATGACCAGTGGCTTCATTTGACATAAATTGATTATAGATGGCTATAGAATGAGAAGATACAGCTGATCCATTTGTTTTCAGGTCTTCTAGTAATAGTTCTCCATTTGTTATAAAAGGTTTTCAGAGTAATAAATCCATCAGATATTAAGTTGAAGAGAATTTGACTGCACAGTATAGCAAAACAGACATTTTAAAAATCTGTGTACCATACAATTTTTCATCAAGGTTTTTATTCTGCTGACAATAGTATTAATATGGAAGGCAGATTTTACCACAGTCCAATTATTTGTTGCCTGGAGAATTGGCATTTTCAAATCCTAAAGCCATTCAGTTTTCATAGAATTTTAATATGGATTTGATTAATTACATAGTGTAATTTGACAATGGATTTTATCCTGTTCTTGTTGAAATCAGTGGAGGGCCTCAACTGATATCAATGATAATATGATCAAACCTAGTTTGATCATGCAGCAAGTACTCTTACTACCTTTTTTGTTGTTGTTGTTGTTCCAATAAGCCATAGAGACTGTTAAGCCTCTAGTGCACAAAGCCATACAAAATTACAATGGCTGAAAGTTAATTTTATCATCAGAAGCCCATGGCAATTAGAACACATCAGTGAGCAGACCATAACTTTTAGGACAGGGTGTATAAATTCAGGCAGAGATGATACTGGGTTCTTTGTCATTTAATGCTGTCTGTGTATGTTGCTTTTCTTAGTGTTAAATTTTGTGCTGCTTTTATTTTCTTATATTTGTGCAAGATTTTTGTTGAGCTGAGAAACATAATAATAAAAGAATGGATTTTTATGGTATAGCAATGTGCAGAAGAGGCAAAAAAAACAACCTACATCTGAATATTTCCCTAGCCTTGAGCTATATGCTGCATACTTGGTATAACAGGTCAAAATTGTAAGCCTGTACAAATTCTATCTGAAGCAAAAAAATAGCAAAAATATAGTCATAGAATCATATAATGGTTTAGGTTGGAAGGGACCTTAAAGATCACCCATTTCCACCCTGCCATGAGCAGGGACACCTTCCACTGTCCCAGGTTACTCAAAGCTCCATCCAGCCTGGCCTTGAACACCTCCAGCAATGGGGCATCCACAGCTTTCCTGGGCAACCTGTTTCAGTGCTTCACCATCCTCAGTGAGGAATTGCTTCCTAATATCTAATCTAAACCTACCCCCTTTCACTTTAAAGCCATTCCCCAGTGTCCTATCCCTCCTTGCCATCGGGAGAAGTCCCTTTCCATGTCTTTTGTAGCCCCCTTTAGGTACTGGAAGGTGCTACAAGGTCTCCATGGATTATTCTTCAGGCTGAACAACCCCCGCTCTCTCAGCCTTTCTTGCTAGGAGAGGTGCTCCAGCCCTCTGAGCATCATTGTGGCCTCCTCTGGACTCACTCCAACGGGTCCACATCCTTTTGTATGTTGGAGGCCCCCAGAGGTGGATACAGCACTCAAGATGGAGTCCCACGAGAGTGGAGTGTAAGGGCAAAATCACCTCCCTCAAACTGCCGGCCACGCTGCCTTTAATGCAGCACAACAACAAAAGTTGTTTTCATCAAGATCAACTCATTATTCCCAGTTTATAATTGCACTGAAACTTGCCAAATTTATGGCAAGAACAGCTCTACCAGCAAACAGCACTGTTTTTGCTAGGGTTTGTTATGTTGGCTGTTACTGCAATCAAAATTGTCACTTCATTTTATTTAAAATGTATTTCTCGAGTAAGCAAGAAATAATATCTAGACTTGAAAGGGACGCATGTTAAAGACTTTTTTTTTTTCACATTTCTCTCGAGTATGCAACATATCCAACTTCAGCTCCCTGCAGCAATACAAAATGCCCAAGAATAATGTTTTCAAAATCAATGCATGCTACAGTTGAATATGAAACTCCACAAACCTATAATTGAAACTGTGGGAAAAAAGCAGGCAGCATGAATATAAACAAAGTACCAGAGCTGGATTATGACCAAGATGCAAGTGCTAATATGGCCTCTTGAGAAAACTGCCGTGAGACCTTCCCAGCATGAGCCAGCGTCAGAAAGCAGGGCTTTTCAGGAGCAGCCTGTTGGTGCTCATACCCAGGTGATTTCTTGTTTGACTGCCTGGCGTCTCTGTAGAGAATAATATATGCAGAGTTTCATTTGGCTTTTCTTTTTCGCCTGGGTCATTTCATACCTGTGCACCCTCCTTACTTTGTTTTTCCTCACTCTGTATGTACAACCTCTGTGTCTCTCTTATGTTTCCTGACTGCTGCCTTCACTGCCACCGCCAGCTTCTGATGGGGTGTGTGACTCCAGGCTCTTGGAACTGTTGGAACTTAGAAAGTAGCAGTGAAATCAATGTGCTGCTCTATACTCAGAAAAAGGAAAAGCATGCAAAGTATATACTGTATTTCTGGAAGCACTGAAATGAGTAGAGACCATGAAAAAAGAACTGAAGATTTGTAGACAAGGTGTATGTATATTTTGAGCAAAGGATCCCTCAAAGAATGCAGGACACCATCTATCTCTATTGCAACACATAGGAAAAAAGAGAAAACCGTGCACTGATAGGAGTCTTTCTTCTCCTCAGCACAGTCCATGACAGAGCAACAAGAAAGCATCTCATGTTACTACCTGTAGTATTTGCCCTTGCTGTTAGTACCACATGCTACGTGTCTGTCTCTCACATCCATCATTCCCTTTCTAACCAAGTTCTTATTGTCTGGACAACTTGCTGCAGATAACCCAGTAACTTCATTTGACCACAAGCTCAGAATTATTAATTAAATTCACAAAAAATTTGGATCATTATCTTATGAGCCTGACTATTTGCAAAATTTCTGCTTTTGTCAGTGGAGAAACATAAGGTCAGTGATTTACAGCTTAAATATAGGCACAGTAGTTCAGCTGTTCCACTTGAGGCAGTTTGGGCTGACATGAAAAACAAAAAGGGTAAAAGAGAGATAGCTGGGGCAATGCTGCAGACTTTCACAGAAGAGTTTGCAGTTTTGAGTCAGAGTAATTAGTTTGCAATATAGTATATATAATGAAAAAGTTATTATTTTTCTCTACATTGTTGTTGTACCTATAAGGACATATTAATTTGCAGGGGAAGACACAGGTTGATCATTTACTTGTGGAACAGAGAATTTCAAATTGGTAAAGAGGAGGGGAGGTTTTTAAACGTTTTGGTCCATAATTCATGAGTATATTTGACCCCAGTATTCTGCCTAACACCACCAGAAATTAAATGTACCTCCCCAGTTCAGCCACCTTTTATAGGCTGCGCAAAGCAGACTTGTTATGCATATTTGTACAGTGTATAAAACAACAGTGGCAGCCCCAAATCCATTGGGGCCTCTGGAGGACTTTCACAGCATAAATATTACATGATAGTATATTACTAGGCAGAAAGAAAACCCCAGAAGTTTAAAAAAGAGCTCTTATGGACTGTCTAGGTTTGTACTCTTGGAACAAAGCAAGATTTTATTCTTTCTGATTGCATCCTCATTTAGCAAAGAACAAATCCTAAAATTAATGCATCATGAATGAGAGACAGTAGTTACTGGTAAGAGCAGAACAGTGGCCCAGTCTGGGTGCTGACACCACAGCCACTGCAGATGACTTTCAGAGAGCTGTCGTGTGGCAAGAGGAACCTTCAGGCACTTTAAAATGTGCCATATTAATATTCCACTCTGCAATGCCCTGCATATCAGGTTTGATGGGGCTTTTCAACTAAGTTTCAAGCAATAGCTTTCAAAAGTACAGGGTCCAAATCAATTTGTAACCAGTCCTTCCTCCTGCATATGGCCCAGGTAATACTGATAACTTATCTTCCAATGTGGGAAATTTATGAGTCTCTAAGATAAAACCTTGGTGTTTTGATTGCCTAAAATTTCTGTGGTTTATGATAGATAAGTACTGTTTTTTCTTCTGTAATTATTTCCTCATGACTCCTTCCTTGATATCTTTAACAGATTTGGAAAGAAGAAAGAAGATAAAAGTGGGAAGGCAGATCAGAAGGAGACTGCAAAGCAAGGCATGCTTAAGGAGGAGGAGCTGGAGAAAATGAAAGATGAACGTGAAAGGTGAGTAAATGGCAGCAGTATCTTTGTTCATCAAGTGAAAAACTTCAGAGCAAGGTGTCTCCTGAAGGAACAGCCAGCCAGCCTGCCTGTCCAACACAATGCCCACTGCAGTCAGGTCCAGGCAACCAAGAGCATTAGGCCAGTCCTGGCCGAGTCAGAGCTGCTGTGTGACAGGAGCTTGTTCTCCTGCAGCTTCTGTGCACTTCACTTTAGCATGCAAATCCCAGCTTCTGCTTTAGCTTGTGAAGATCAGTTCCTTCAAAACCTGTTGCGCCTCTGCCCATTCCCATGACCACTGACTTAGTATTTTCTCCTCTACTTTTCTACAGCAAGAACCTCCTCCCTTCTCTCCTGACAGCTTCTGCCATTGTTTTCCAGCACTTCAGACCTCTTTGGTTTCATCTGGCTGTGCCATCACATGGTAGTTTTTGTACTTTGGTATGTTCTTTTTTGCACAGTGTTTGCTGGTAAGCCACATGTTGCAGAAATGTGTATGCAACAAATGTTGAATATGCCAAGGGACACCTGGAAGAAAGCAGATTCAGATGGTTAAAATCAGCCTGCACAGGCAGGAGTCTGCCAGCAGTGGGGTGGGCAAGAGGGGCAAGGCAAGAAGCCGGTTGTGCGCCAGCTAGGAGTTGTATTTCTGAGGTAAGACCCTGGGAGTCTGTCCAGGTCATAAAATACACTTTCCTATGCCCAGTCTTAGTGAATTCCTTACCTTTCCAGATTAAGAGATTTTACAGTTTTCTGCTTTCCCCTACGTCTACCCTTCAGAAACCGGAAACAGTTTGTCAGTGTCAACAAGGTTCAGAAAACTCCACTTTCCCTTTCCCCAACTCATCCAGAAGTACTTAATATGCTGAAAAAGGTCTTTTTTTCCCCTCTGATGGCTGCTCTCAGAAAAGTTAAAGAGCCTATAGTTTGCTGGCTCTCAAGAAGTGTCTGCAGTTGCTGTAAAACTTTACAAGTTGTAGTAATACATTTTGTCAGTGCAAGCAGAAAACTTTTGGAGGTCTCTCTCCTTCACTGGAGCATCCTGCTCCTGGGAGAGGGAATGGAAGCAGACATGGTTCCTTTTGGGCAGACAGAGTGTTTCCACATGGTCAACCTTTGTGGTACTGCTCAGTGCGCAGGGAAAAGACACCCTGCTTTCATTTGAGTCGTGCAGTGCATGGTCAGCCCTATAAGTGGTAGCTAATGGGTTTGATTGGGGAAAAAAGTCAATCCAAACCCTTGAAGGCTGCTGCTAATTTTTTCTATTTTAAAAGCTAGCAAGGTATCTAGTTACTACAGTGCTGCTACTGGATATGCTTAGCCAGTGCTTAAGTATTTAGTTCATCTAAGTTAAGTAGTGTCAGGAGAAACTTTGTACCATTTGTTTTAAAATTTCTGTGCCATGTCCTTGATTTTGCCAGATTGATGAGTGCCTTTATATTAAACTGCTGACTCCCAATTTGGATACTGGCAATTTGAGAGGTATGTGTCCTTCATTTTAAAGAAGCCAGTGTCTTTTATTAGGATCCTGGCAAGCTAAGAAGCATGTATCCCATCTGTTAAAGGGCCAGTGTCATTTACTAAAATGTTGGCAGGCTGGAAGGAATGAACCCTTCTGTCTAGAGGTCTAACGTTCCAATTGGACACAAGATAATTGTTCTTAATATTTCTTCAGCGTTGTGTGCTTTTTTTTAATTACAGTCACTGATTGACAGTAACTTGGTACGGCTGCATTGGAAACTGGCAGCTCAATATCTTCATCATTCTGGTTTCTCTAGTAATGATTTCAGTTTTGACCTGGAAGAGTTTTTGACTGAAATGGAGAACAGCAGGTGTGTTGAGAAGTGGATGAACCAAGATGATATTTTTAACTCACTTATTTGATTCTTCTTCTGTAAGGCACAAGAATAGGAATATCACGCTTTTGTATCAGGTAGTAAACCTTATATCTTTGGGGGTTTCAAATTAAAAAATAAAAATTAAACCCAGAAAAATAGTGAAGAAATTTTCCCTATGTTATCCTCAAAGGAATGCAACACATGCTGTGAAAACAAGCAATTTGCTTCACCTTTCTAAATTAAGTAAGAGCATGTGGGCTGTGTGTTTGCCCACATAAGACTACCTACAGGCTGACTATTGAACCCTTCTTCAGCTGATCATAAAATAGAAGAGGTTTTATTTTTGTTAGAGGAAAATTATATAAAGAAGCTACTTCTCCTATGTGGGAACTGTTTGGGAAATTGATTAAAATCACTAAGGAAACATTACCTGACTTGAGGGTAGATCAGTCCTTTCGCTTAGTTGTTGCCTGTTCACCTAATGAGGATGCTCAGTAAGACAGTAAAGACAAGTTTTATAGCTCTGTCCCAAGATTTAGTAATTCTATAATGTAATTCAAGTCCAAGATTTTAATGCACATATTGGCAAAGAAAACCTTGTGGGACATTCACACCATAGATCATCTGCTCCTGTGACTTCACTAGCTGCTATCCTGCATACTTGGTCTCATATTTATAAAACTGAAGCTTAGTAGAATGCAGTCATATTTTCAAATCTGTTCTCCTTGAGTGGAGTGAGCGTATGGTAAAACTACTAGGGATATAGTAGTAGCAGAGACTACAGAAATGTAGCAAGTGTCGTCCCCTGATACCTGTGATCAAATCCTGTATTTAACAGCTTGAACAAACTAAAATTGCTTTTCTAACATTTAGCCTTTCTAGCATTAACTTAAATGTACACCTAATTTTAATTTTCCAAGACTAGCTGTATAACTAATTCTTTTCAGATCCTCAATCCAATTACTACAATCCTAAAGTCAGTTTTTTTGCTTCAACAGTTTTCTAAAATGCTGACTGCCTACCATACTAACTGATACTATGATTTTTCATCGGACCGTTTTTTCTTTTTTCAGAGGCCATGTTGTCCATTTTGGACACTAGTAGAAGAGGTTGGAGTAGCTGATTTTTGGGCTGGGTGTGACAGGATTAATGATCAAGTGCTTTTCAGCATCTCAGCAGCTGTGGAACTCACCTGGTTTTGGGTATTGGTTTTGCATGCAATATATGCTTGGCAGCTCTCCAAAAAGCAGAATACTGTTCCAAGATCTCAGCTGAGAAATCTTTTTCAGTAGGAAGTGCATTTTCAGCTTACAGGACTAGGCTGTCTCTCATAGTTTTGCAGAGTTTTTTGATTGGTATTGGATAGGCACAACAATATTTCACAAAATCCCAGGGATAGGATTTCTGTAAAGACTGCAGCCGTCTTCCAGAAATTTTGACAAGTTTTAGACATGCAAAAATGTCAAATGTGTTCACTGCACAATTATGGGCTGGCTGTGCAGTACAAGTTCAGTGACTCTGGCTCTGACAGGAAACATCAGCTCTTACGTAGGTGTGCTGCATGAGTGTAAGCCCATCATGCTTGGAACAGGTTGGATTTCCTGCTTGCACAGGGAAGGAATTGAACAGTGCATGTGCAACAAGTCTGGCACATCCAGAATGTGTTAGAGCTAGTAGGCGTATGCAGACAGAGTATTCAGTGCTCACTCTGTAGTGCAGATGATTCCCAAAGGGATGGGATTTGCTTGCACATTGGTCCTCAGCATAAATTTGCCTGGCAATTCCTTTTACAGGCTGCCAAGTTTCAGATTTGAACCTCAGAAAGTGAAAATAAATTTAGTATTTCACTAGCCTAGTAATTTCTATTTCCATTCCACATTGTCCCAGTCTCAGTTGTCAGTACAAACTCTCTGTGGTGCCTTGTAGCTGCAGTTCTCTGAAGCAGATCCACATCCTGCACTGGAATGCTGACATCATTATTTTTTTTACTGCTTGTATTCCCCAGCAATCTCCACCAAGATCAAGGTCTCACTGTGTTCATTGCTGTTAGGGAAGCTTGTGCCTGACCCAAAGCACTTACAGTTGAGGTGGAAGAGAGAAAACCTGACAGGAAAAAAAAGTGTCCTCTGGGTGGGAATGTGACATGCAGGCAGTGCAGCTGCTTGTCCAAGTTCCTAAAAAGTCCCTGTCAGGCTAGGAATTCATTCCAGACCTCAGCCCCAGGCTTCCCTTCTTTTCAAAGCCAATACTTTATTACACGACTACTACTTCTGCAAACTTCAAGTAGTGAACAGGAATTTTGGATGTTAGGCATTTCTTCTTTACTAATAGCCTTATATGTGTCCAATTGAATATGAATTCAGCATCTCCTTTAAATTATTTTCTTCTTCTCCCCCTACCTCCTTTAGTTTTCGTTGTGCCAAGGTGACGCAATGTCAGTGAAACTTGAGTGGAAAAAGACAGGAGTTCATGATTGTTCAGGAGTACTGTCTTAACTGGTGGTACAGTTCTTTGAGGCGGTGGTTTGTCCTTCCTGACATAAGTCACATGCTTCATTGGACTGAGGCCCTGTTTTAAATAAACTCATCGTTTTGTTCATGCTTCAAAGAGTTTGGCTGTAATAAAACATGTGCTCCAAAGGTTGAGAATCTGCCCATAGAAGGAAAAAGAAAATGCTATATCTGAGGGTTATTTTGATCAAGATGACTCAAATCTGTATTTTTAGTGTGTTCAGTGTAAATTACTCAGAATTTATCATTTTAACAACAAGATGTTTGCTACATTATTAAATACTGGAAGAGGCCTTGTCTTTTCCTTCCCTCAAAAAAGATTTCTCTTCACCCCTTACTCCGTTTCTTTCCCCTCTCATTTGGGGTTGTGTTTTAATTTTCTAACATTTGAAAGCCATTGCAAAACAAACTGGATAAATATATTAGATGCTTGAGTTTTATACATCGTAATTTGTTTGCCTTCCAAATGCAAATAAAGTGACTATGGATTGAAAGAAAAATATTTTTTCCTATTTGTTTAATACTATTTTACTGGGATTTTCCTAGTGAGACCTAAGTCTCTCTTCCAACAGAATTGAACATTTACTTGACATTAGAATAAAATTTACAAAATGAAGCTCCTTGTTGAAAATAGGATGATTTTTTAAAGTAGCATGAGAGTTAGTTAATAAGGAGGCACTCCATGTAAAAAATAATCCTCTGCATGTATTTGTGGGAGTAGTTTTGTTAAAACAGTCTTGGTTTTGTAGCCCTCATTGGAATTAATTGAGGAAAATTTTTTAATAGTATTAAGGTTTGAGTAGAGTGTTAGAGAAGCAGAAGGTATATCTAGCCCCTGCTTTCTCAATGTCTGAACTGAATGCTTAAGTTATACTGTATCTCAAGTTTGGGTAAAACTAAATGGTTTCAGTTTTTATATTAAAGACTGAATTTCCTTTACTTTTCAGAAACCTTCCAGCAACTGAAGAGCATTTCTCTCTTGTCTTACCAGCCCTGGTGCTTGTTGCCTGTTCCCATAGTTAAAAAATCAATACATATGCTTTTTATATTTGGCAGACAGAGGTTTAATTTTGCAGCTGCAAGATCCCTGCACAAAGGGATGCATCCTACAGAACTAAAAACGTTTAGAGTCCACTTAGGAGAGACTACTCGGGAATGAAACTTCATTCCCTTTCTGTAAGCATTTGTTTCATTATATTTAATTACAAACAATCTGTATGTTACTGGAAACCAAAGTGAAACGAGAATAGATGGATACATGGCAGTATGGTAGAAAAGCCAAATTGCTTCAAATCGAAAGTCGAAATTCAGACTGTTGCAAAAATCAAAGTATGATTTTTCTAAATGCGTGCTGTACCTTAGAGTATGCTCATACACGTGCACATTTTTGCCAATCCCATGTAGCTTTTGTTCCTGTGTATTCCACCTGCCAAGTCTAAAAGCATTATTATGGCTGTTTATAGTTCATATTGATCTCTGATTAAATGTTCATAATTGCTATTCTCACCGTTAAGCTCTGTGCTAAACCACATGTTTTTAGGACACCTGAGCTTGTGCGTCATTAGTTATTAAGGGTTAATCCAACATGGTATATCTGTTCATTGAGTATTCCTGACTTTGCAGCATAGCTAGGTCCTGTGGTTTAGACAAAATAAAGTGTTGGATGTGATCCCAGTTTTAATACTCCCAATTTATTATAACCATTGAACCCTGATCAGATCACGGATTGGATTGGATCCCAGTTTTTTAAATGTCCCAATTTATTGCTGGCTTGCAACCCTGATAAGAATACATATTTGATTAAGGCTTCAGTTTTCAAAAATTCCAGTTAATTACTTTTAGATTCTTATTAGATCATAGCCGTGTAGTATGGTATGTTGAAGTTATGAAAAAATTACTGGATGCTGTTGCATGGGTCAAGGTCATAGTTTCATTTTGTGCTGACAGTATGAAGTTATCAGATTTCTGTTTATTACTGTGGCAGCACTTGCACTGGACAGGAGGACAGATTAATCCCAACCCATTGATTCTGAATGATTCTCATTTTAGATCTGCTGCTACTCTGCATACCAGAACATGTAATAAAAGCCTACCATGGAATACTGGGAGACTGATGTTTGGTTATGAGTAGCTGAGGTTGATGAGTCTCACCTACCCTTCACAGGTTTTGTTGTAACATTTAGAACCAGATAGCAATTTTTGAGCTGCTTCACGTGGCTTTTTCACTGCTGGAGGACATTTTTAAGACATTAGGTCTACAGTTGGTCCCAGATTGTCCTAGCTTAAGAACATTAAGAACTGATGATGACAGAATGGCATGTGGAATTGGCCTTTTTCTTGAACTATCACAGCACTATTCCAGGTGTTGCACACTGATGAAAATAGCACTTCTAGGTGTCATACCTGCGCCCTCAAAATGTAAGCATGGAATTCTTATCCAAGCCATTTAGCATCCTTGTTTTCTCATTATTGAGGGACTGGTTTGATCTGGAGACACATTTTCCCAAGCTGTGCCACCTGTCCACCTAAGAGGTCAGAGCAGCTCAGGAGCAATGGCCTGGCTCTTTCTTGCTTAAATGGGCCAATGTGTGGTTCTCTTCTGTATATATCAGAGTTTTACTACTTGATGGTTGTTTTGGTTCTGTAAACCTGAAATGCTGCTAGAAACTTACAGGCCAAACTAATAAAGTGAAACTGGCCCAGGTACTAGCCAACCAGGCTAAGAGTGCTTTCTAGGAGACAGGCTGTCCTGGCCTAGGGATTTCTTGGATGCAGTACTGAATGTAGGTCAGCTCTTGCCCACTCCGGAATCAATAAGGGCATAAGAATTACTTGGAAGCAGTATTTCATTCCTTGCCCTTCCATTTGTGATTTATGAAAGTCTATCATAAATCATTGGCATGCACTTTGAAGTAGTGCCACAGCACAGAATTCCTGTTTTCAGACTCCCTTAGCTACTACAGGATAAAAATGAGAATGCAACTCATGCGGATAGACAGGCAGGAAATCTGTTTGCATGTGTAAATCTCCATAGTGATCTTAAACCAAAATATCTCGAAGTCTTAAAGCTTTGACTGCTCAGTCAAATCTGAGTTTTGCTTTGAAATCAAGGACTGTTAATTAGAAGCAACCTGTGAATCCCAGACAAACAGATGGAGTTTGTTCCTGTTCTTGTACAGAGGGATTCTTTTCAATAGGTTCCAGGTTCAATGTCGTGTAGAATAAAAAAATGTGCATGGAGTATCATATCGCATGAAGCTAGGCTTGTTCCTTCCACTACTATGATTTCATTCAAAGGCAGGCATAATGTTTATGCAGTTGCAGAGATGGTTGTGTGAACTTATGAGGTGTCACTAGGAAGTGGAGCTGCAAGTATCTATTCAGAAGATGTTCCAAGGATACCCCCTTACTGATGGAGACGGCCCCCAGGGACTCAGTAGCTGCCCGCCTTCCTGGGTCTATCCCAAGCTGTGTTACTGCATGTGGTTGGGAATGTTGGGTTTTCATGAGGTGTCAGATCAATGTTGTGCCTTCCCATGGTCATTACAATGTCTCTGGTATTTTTCTCAAGACAGTGTTACCAGTCCTCAGTGGTTTTGATTGATACCTGCTACAGCAATTGCTGGAGCTGAGTTAGTCACTGGCAGTGAATAAGTTGATAGATGGATGTGTCTGTCTCCCCATAGCTTTTCTGCAGGTATGCTGTGGTTACTTTATACTTGTTCTCTGTTTGTCTGATGAACTTCCCTGAAGTAGTTTGTTTGAAGTCTCAGCTGGAGAGGTTGGAGGAGGGATGATTATGTGGCTTTGACTGCAATTGGTATTGTGTGCATTCCTGACATTAAGTTCCCAATGTCTAAAGTGTAAGCAAAGTTAAGTCTTATTTTCCAAGAGTATTGTTATTTTGATTCTCTTTTCATGACTGTTTGTTCCAGAATTAGTTAATTTTCACAAAAGGGACTCAGGTATGATGTGCTCAGCACCTTACATATCTTTTTAACAGAAAAGTGCAAATGACAGCAATCTGAGAATTCCTTTAAATCATCACTGGGCCTTGCAAATGCAACTAAGGGCTGCAAAGTCTCTGGAGACTCAAGACCATTTTGCAGGAGGAGCTCTTAAAGGCATCAGAACATCTCAGGTGAAAGATGTCAAAGTAATTTTGACAAACCTGGAATGTTTCCACTCCCCAGTCTACATTGTCACAAAAACAAGGAACATCCTGTTGACAGGAGACTGAGAAACCTGATCTGTGCAGTTAGCCTTGCTTTCAGCAAGAGATTGAGCAAGATAACCTTCAGAGGATCCTTACAATCTGAATTTTACTGATATTATCGCTTCAAGATGGTAACTCCGGGGTAGTTGTGAGCAAAGAAAATTACATAATGCAGTAAACTATAGACTATAATATACTTGGCTTTTCTGATAGTTGGCTTTCTGTAATCTGCTGCTTTTCACCCAGTGTACAACTAACGTAGACAGGCAGAAAAACTTTCTCTGATTTAAGAGCAAGGGTAAAAATCATGTTCTTGTTGAAGTTCACAAGATGGGAGAAAACACACTGACCTCATTAGATCCAGGATTTTCTTTAGAGGGCAGGATCCTGTGTAAGTTGGTAATCACTCCTTGTCACCTCGGAAATAAATGGAAGAACATTAAGACCTCAGTCTTGTCCATCCAAAGCTCCCATTCCTCATTTTGTGGTATGAAAGGGCTATGTTTCATCTTCAGTTTGTCATAATCTTAAATTTTAAGGTCGGCATAGCTCTATCTCCTTCTTAGGTTCTTCTGTCCTCCCTTTCTTTATTTAAACCCTCCAAATGCAGCTCCTCTGGTCAGTTCAGTATTTTATAGGCATGCAGTAGTTATCTGGAATAGGCGATATTTTGTGGATTGGTGGGTTTTTATCGTTAGGGCATTTAATGCTGCTACAAGGGCTATATCTTGTAACTCTGAGTTAGTCTCTAACTCCCTTGAATTTGTGGCTTGCCTTTTTTTATTTCTGAGACTGTTTCTATTCTTGTTTACAATTGCAGATACTAATTATGGGGGAGATGTTCAAATCCAGCAAAACAGAATGAGCTGGAATGAAGAAAAACTTGCATAGCTTACGGAGAGGATGTTTCTGACAAATATGCCTCCAGTAGAATACCCTGAAAGATAATACTAAATTAGATATTGTTTGATTCTTTGTGAGTCCATATCAGATGTCTTCAATTTGCTGGCAAGAGGTGGATTTTTTTTTTTTTTAAGCTATGGGACTTGCCTGCCTCTAGAGTTTTGTTAGGTGATGATATTTGAAAAAATAAAGATGAGTCTTCTGCTGATAAAAGATGCAGGTTTGAATAGGATTGTAGGATTGTTAATGTCATTATAGGCCATGTCTGTCTGAAAAACGATTATGAAATTAAAAAAAATTAAAAGCACTGTACTGAAATTATCTCCTCAGATACTCAACTGAAATATGCCCATTCCCATCAGTGATTATGGCTTATGAATGTCTAAAGGAAGGATGTATTTATTTCACTATTATGTAAATGAATGAAAAAACAAGATTTTAGTTACCAAAATATATTTTGCTAGCAGCTAAAAAGGAATTAAAACATTAAACCCAGTGGAAATCTAAGTGACCTCCTGCAGAAATAGGCTGCTTGCCTCTAGACAACCCGTTACTCAATATATGTATGAATTAGGTAAATGAGACACAAAAGCAGACACTAAATCAGATGTAAATTGAGTAATCATTACAGTATGTAGATCTCAGAGAGAGTCACATGAGTGGGGAAAAAAGCAATGAAGCAGCTTTTATTCTGCTGTTCTCAAGGAACAACCGAGTAGAAGAATGCTTAGCATCTCAATGATGCTAATACAGTCTCAAAAGACTTTAAGGATCAGGTCCTCTTTAGATCAGGTATACCTTAAAGTGATGGCATGCACACTGGATTCCCTACTTTTATTTCACTCCTCTTATTGCAAATGGAATATAAATTATCCTGAAAGACCTATGGCCCAGTTTCTGTTACACATTTTGTCCGTGCTTGTTATTTGTTCCTCTCCCCCAGGAACTTCTTTCATTGACTTTGCCAGCATCTTGCTCATTTATGTACCTGCTCATGCTTCCACAAAGTCTGTTTTAAACCACCATATAAGAAATATTGCTGTATTCATCTGAAGTATAAACAAGGTCCCCTTGTGAAATACATTATTTTGCTTAGCAAATGCTTTTTCAGTTCTGTATTTGGCTACTTCGGCACCTTGGAGCTCAAAACGTGTCATTCTTTGTGCTCTGCTCAGTACTAAGTATGTGACCAGTGCATGGTAAGTAAAACAAAGTTACATCACTTTTACTCTTTACCTGGGAAGTCAGAAGAAACAGGATTTTCTCAGAGCTCATGGTGAGTGCAAGGGAGGAGGAGTTCAAACACCTCCAAAAACATGGTGATTTTTGTTGTGGGCTTGTTTTGGTTAGTTGTCCCTACACTCAGCTGTTGTGATGTGAAATGCAGCCTTGCAGGTCTCCAAGTAGGAGAGCCCATGGTCTCTCCTGGGCCAAGCTTGCCACGTGCAGGTGTTTCACTCTGGTCAGACCTAGTAGCTGTCAGTGCCACTGAGTTGCTTCTTGTCTGTCCTGTTGGGCAGCAGGCACCCTTTCTCCAGCCTGGGAGACATGAGTCAGGAGGACATGAGTGTCCTTGTCTTGTGCTGATGCAGAGCAACAGCTCATTAGTCTGTGCCTCAGTGTGCAGAGCTCATTTTTGAGCTGGGGCTGCAGCTGGGCACCCAGAAGTGCAGGTTGGGCTGCAGCCAGTGTCTTGCTGTTCATTTCCCACTGGAGGCCATCTTTGGGCTCCACACTCCACCCTGACCGTCTTTGGGCTACTGAAGTGGTAACATTAAGTCCTGTATTTTAATTTCAATTTTCAGAGTGTCTTAGAAGCTTCAGCATTTTCTTGTTACCCACTCGTAACCCATCCACCCACTCACCTTCCAACTGCTGGGCCAAGAGATGAGAAGTATCTCTTACGGCTTTTCCTCGCCCTCACATTCCATTCCCAAAAGCGTTTCTGGGTCTTCTCCAAAAGTCACTTCTGCTCAGCTCTTCTGGAGTTTTCTTGAGGTAGTTCACATCCCTTCCTGCAGCTGCTTCAGTCTGTGTATTCTGCAGTCTTTTAATCCAGCTTTTGCCTGTCAGTGTCTCTGTCACCGATGTCAGGCTAAAGCGTTTTACATTGTGTTTGTCACAGGCGGTGAATACATATGTGGTCATTGACAGTAGCCCAGCAGGAACACAATAACTTGTTAAGCCACAGTAACTCAATCGTGTGTCTGAGCTGCAGCTGGAAGGAGCTGTTTGGGCTGTTAACCCTTTCATGGCTGCTGCACTCTAGGTATATGCATCTTTCCGTGTGTTACTAGATGAGAAGTGACTGTGTATGCTTTGTGCAGATATGTCAAATGAGAAGATTATTTGAAATATAAATGAGAGCGTTCCTTGATTTATAGCTCTGGGGGTGTGCTACTGAACAGTACAGGAGGTATACAGAAGTGTTTTCAAAATACTGTGTCCGACTTCCAGAAGTACAGTACATGTATGGATTCTGTCTTCATTTGACGTGTTTTCAAAATGTTGCCTGGACTTGTATTAAGGTTATGTATTTTTTATCAAACTATATATTTTCTGAAAATATTTCACAGAATCACAGAATAAACTATGTTAGAAAAGACCTTTGAGGTCATTGAGTCCAACCTATTTGTTGTAGAGAAAGTCTACAGTAGGTTACATGTTTGGATGCTGTTGAGAAAAAGATGGGTCACAAGAAAAAAAAGAAAAGGCAATTCTTGATATGGCATTTCTGTTGCCTGTCCTGGCTGCTTGTGTGCCAAGGCTCTGTTTTTACAGAAACACAGCTAAGGGGAGTTGGTGAAGTTGTGCAGTGGTTTAACTGGAGAGCACAGTGTTCTGGTGGGGGAAGAGAGCAAGCAGACTTAATATGAGTTACTCAAAAGGAAATATATGTAACTTCCCTTTATTCTGTATGAGTTTTCTTTTCCCTTTACCTCATCAGGAAGTTTGTAGAAACTTTAGTGCCACACTAAATTGTTGAGATGGTGATCTGTACCTCTCCTCAGCTCTGGTTTCACTGCCAGCATCATAGTACTGAGGGACATTTTATCTTTCTTCACAAATTTGCACCAGTTGTTTAACCAGACAAGTGGTGCTTCAAGTTGGGGGCTGTCTTGTAGTAATTGTTCAATGAGCTGTTTGCCATTACAGTTGTGTTAAGTTAAAAGTTTTTTTGGTTTGTTGGTTGGTTTGGGAGGATTTTTTGGGATAGGGAATAAAGATTTTGCTGTTTCAGATAGGGGGAATTTCAGAGGGAGGTGCAGAAATGGTGAATGAATAGAGTGGGATATAGAGAAGTAACCTGCTTCTAGAAGAGTTGGCAGAGCATTAAAGGAATTATGGAATGAACAGCACACTCTTTTTTTTTTTTTTCCCCTCAGTAAAGAATTCCTGGGCAGCTACTGGTATGTGCTACGGCAAAGATTGCTTTAAAACTGTGTGAAAACATGATGCTGAAATACAGTGTGGAAATTTAAAACTTCACAAAAATGTGAGAAATTTCAAAGGTGAAAAACATGTGAGAAGGCATAAAAGGACAGGTAAATAGAAAGAAAAAACAGATAGTTTGTTTCCCTATATTTGAATGTTTGGATTGAAATGAAAAAGAGATCACCGAGCAAATTTTATAGATTTGTGCGGAAGAGTAAAAAGAAAACAAGAAATATTAATGCAATTGTAATAGATGTATTGAAAGGATGAAACATTGATCATAAAGAATTTCACATAGGCTGGTTGGTAATGATTGGTCCATATAATACAGAATGGAAATAATTGGTTTTGAGAAGATTTTACTTATAATGCTGGCAGCAATTGAAGATTGCGCTCAGAAAGAGAAGTTGAAGAAGCTAGGCTTATTCACAGGAACAAAAGAAAATTGTGGTGACCTAATTCCAGCTTTTGTTGTGCAGAATATACCAGTATTGATAGCAGGACAAATTACTCTTTCTATCAGACATGAAAGCAAGATTAGCGTGATGCTGCTGGCTGCACTACTCTTGCTTTCAAAGCGGTCTCAGATACCTGGGGGCCCAGTGATGTACTGGTCCAGAGAACATGAAGGCTCATCATTTTCTGAGAAACTCCTGTGACTCATCTCAGGTCTGTGCCATGCCTTCTGCACTGACATGATGAGACCATTCCTCGGAATGTAGTTTCCTCCCATTTTTCTGCCTGTGTACTGTGTATATATACACCCATGTGTGCCGCAGGACTTGTATCTCATTTGATATATTCCTGCGCTGAATTCTGTGTTTAGGGTTTTTTGGTCACTAATTGAGGGTAAAGCACTCCACAGTTTCCCAGGTTAAACAAACCAAGTGACCTCAGCTGCCCTCCTAAGTCTTGCCATCAAGGCCTTTCATCATCTTGGTTTCCCTCCTCTGGACACACTCCAACGCTTTGATGTCCTTTTTACATTGAGGCACCCAAAGCTGCATGTGGTACCCCGGGTGGGGCACACAGGAATTGAGTACCAGACAGGAGAACGGTCATCTGCTTCACTGAGGGAAGGCAGAGTGAAAAGTGGGCACCCATCCCCTCAATGACTGTATCCTCTATGCAGGAGGATGTATACAGCATGTATCCCCTGCTGTAAAGTATGATTACATTTTAAGTGTTGAAAACCAGCATCACCTCTAGATATGTCCTAGCACAGTTAATGGAGATGTGGAACTGGAAAGCATGAGTGGTACACATTGATGTACCCAAGTATATGTGTAAAAAGGCATGTTGTTCTCATTAGAATTATTTCTGAGCCTTTTTATCCACAAATTATTTCCAAAGTATTAGCATTTATTTTGATGATACAAATCTAGTGAAACAAAATAACTAGTGTGAATCCCATTCGGCACTTAATAGTTCCTGTCTGTCAGATGGAAGTTCCCAGTGTGCTCATCTGTTTCTTTAGGGAACCTTTCTCACCATGCCTTTTAAAGACTTTCTCCAGTACACCTTCATTTTCAATATGCACAGTCCTGAGGCCCTTAAGCCCTACTGGGATAACCAAGTCTGCCAGACCCTTTTCACTTATACTCCTATGGTACAAATGATACTGTTCTTTCTACGCTGCTATTGCACTTCCAGTTACAGTCAAAAGCAAATGTTGACTTCTGTCAGGCATTGCATCTTTGTATCTTTCTTTTGTTCCTTGTTTCTTCCTCCATGCTCCTCTATTTTCTGTAAATGCTGTTTATTACATACTGTGGTCAGCATTCTGCCAGATCCATCTCACTGCACTTAATCACACTGTGTTGAAGACTAGCTGAGCAGTTAACAGAAGAGCTCATGGTCTTCCTGCACTTCTTTTTTCTCCAGCAGCAATGTTGAATCACTGAATATCATCTTAGCTTGAAATTTACCTGAATATGTTTTACTGTTCCAAGGAGATTACACAATGGCCCTGATTAGCAGCAGCATTTTGTAATACCACTTAAGGCTTTGTCACAGTGGAATACTGCCAGTAACAGTCTTTAATTCACTTATATGTACCAATTCATTTCTGTCAAATTTCTATTAATTTATTTGCTGTTTTACTTTGTCCTTATCGCCTATACAATAAGGCATGATTTTCACATTTATGTAGCCAAAATAAATTTTTTAAAAAATTAAATCTTCAGCAAATTAATTGTGGTCCTTTGATTTGAGACAAACGTGCCATCTCTCCATTTGCGTTCACATTTAATGCACTTTTCACAAGTTAATGTATTTAGGAGAATCTAGGTGGGTCAAGTAACTAAGGGTCAGTAACAATTTTACTGGCTAATTTAGATTAAAAGTTTCAGGACTGGGTTAGGTGTATTCAACTGCAATGCGGAATGTAGGTGTAGAATTAAACCTGCGTGTGTTCGTGCATCCACACTTGTGAAAAGCCACACTATATTCAGCATTAATTTTTTTTTTATCAGAATGATGACCAAGCTTGGTTACAAAGGTGATTGTCAGAGATGAAGAACAAAATTGCTGCATGCGCTACTCTGTTTTATCTGGCACCAGTTTCACAGTGTACTGAAAGCTCTAAATGGTTGGGTTCAGGGTTCATGTTTCAAATATGTGTGATGGTTACTGTTGAAGCAGATCCCACAGTATATTTGTTCTTTGATTTGAATTGTTAGGATTGGTGCAAAGCATCAGGAGTTACGGCAAAAGCAACTGAGAGGCCTGAGTGATTATTCTACTGGTCCTGGAGGACCTGACATTGATGATGATGAGGTGGATCCAAACTATGCCAGGGTGAACCACTTCCGAGAGGCTTATCCCCCAGCAAGCATCTACAGACCCTCATCACCAGCAGTAGGAGAAACCTTTGTTTTTCTGCGGGATTCTTCTTCAGCACCAATGGAGAGGGAGCACTTGGAAGGATTGTATGCAAAAATAAACAAGCAGCACTACCCGCAGACTTCTGGTGACAGGTAAGATTGCCACCTGGCATTCCAAAAAATGATAGCTGATGGGGAGGGAGCCTGGGCCTAGGCAGGGGGTCAGACACGGGACTGTGCAGATGCCCCAAGCCCCTGAATTTACTGCCTAGAAAGCCATGAATTTCCTCTTACCCAAAAGCAAGATTTGCTGCAGCAGTAGCCCCAGAGCATCTGAGCAAGACAGCAGTCAAACAGAAATCATTAAAGGGAAGTCCATATTTCACAAACAGAATGAATGAACTGACTGCAGTCCAATTTCTGCACTGCTGAGAGAGTGTTTTTTCCTCTTTCAGTTGGGAAAAGTTCTTACCCTGCAGCAAAAATGATCTCAGTTTTCAGATCCCTTTCGATCCTGCAGATCATCAAGTGCCGATTAGTAACAGGTTTTGTATGGTAGCATGATATATTGTATATGTTTATGGTTTAGATTTTCCCAGCTGTGTGATATTACACACTTTCAATTAGTTTGGGGAGAGGACTGGGAATCGTGGCATTTTTATGCAGACTGTGAAGTGTGGCTTCACAAGACTGATTGCCTTTCACAGCCTTTCCAATAACTAAGTGGGAAGGAAAGAACAATTTTTAATCCTTACTGTCAAGCTTCCAGCATTAAAGAAAGATGGTCAAGTTTTTTCCTGAGTTAAAGGGAAAACAAAAATTCCTTTGAGTTGATGATGTACCCACTTATGATGATTTTAAAACTGTTTGCTTGTGGAGTCTGGAGCTAAAAGAACATGAGACTTCATTACTATTGTGGCATTAGTATATCAGTGTTGGCTTTTCAAACCCAAGTACGAGTGTGTGGGCAAGACATACAAGTCTATGTGAAAAGAAGAGCTGACAGAGGACAGATATGGAGGACTTCAGGAATTACACATGCTTTGAGTTCATATTACAATCTGTAGTGTCTCCCCATAGCCTCAATCTGTGCCATGTAATACCACACTCGTTAATTTTGGAGAAATATGTCAGCACAGATATAGGAGTGTTTCCAGTTTGTGGCATCATAGTATTTTAAAAATGTCTAGTGAGTCATTGTTATAAATACTAATAAAACTCTTTTGACACAAATCTAAGTTTGTAGAAGGGAATGTGCCAAATCTCTCTCTCTTTTTCACCTAAATACAATATGGTAGAGTTCTTTCCAAACATAATGACAGTGCTTTTTCTCTTCTTCCATATTATTAACTCTTCCCCAACTGCATAAGTAAGAGGTAGTGATCCCAGCATTTTGTCAGCTAGTGGATTTCACTTTACTAGAAATGCCTCAAGGCAATTGTCACTGAAGTCACACAAAGTTGTGTGTAGCAAAGGGATCAGAAACTGAGTTTGTGCTAGCTCAATAAACCAAGATCTGAGAATTCCCGGTGGAGGGTGTCTAAATTCAGGTGTGTGTATCTTTCAAATATGAACATATACATGTGTAACTCAGATGGACTAAGACATTGGTATAAAAGTTGCTTTATAATTTTGGCTTTAGCAGGACTTCATAGCTGTACGTTTTAAATATATCATCAGTTTTGAAGTGGGTCTGTAGATTGTCTTTCCATGCAGAAAAAGGAAATGCTCAAGTCTTTCATTCTGCCTTCTTCTAGTGGATTGATTGTATTGCAGTTTTGACTACACTGAACAAACTCTTGACTTGCTATGGGGACAAGATTGAAGTCCCAAGCAAGTTTGTATTTGGTATTGGGATCCTGGATTTCAGTGTGGATTTAGCTGTAATTGCATGATAACACAATAACTCAGTTTGAAAAACTAAAACCAAAATACTGCTCAGGCAGGAAAAGTTACCTCATAGCTGAGCCTGTGATCAGAGGTCACGCTGAGAGGCTGTTCCATCGGTACTGAAAGACCAACAGTCCACAATTTTGCTTTGTTGAATTTCTCAGGCTTGTAGAGGCTGTTTAACCAGATTAAGAAAAAAATAGGAAATGTGAGATTCTTATTAGGCTGCCTTTGTTCTTTTTTTAAATCTTTCTTTTCTTTGTCTGAGAGACAAAATGGTGTTGTTATTCACCAGCAGAAATGTGCCAAACATGAATAATTCTATGTGAATTTATGCAGTGGGTCGTGAGGTCTCAGCCAGCAGTTGTTGAATAAAGTGGCAACTTCAGGCAAGGAAATCTTTCTGTGCTGGAGGGAGAGTATTGAAAGGAGAGAGAGAGATGTGGAAGAAAAATCCCTGGATAATGTGTTAATTAAGAAAACAATCTGCTTCCAAGGGTCAAGTATGAAAACTACCTTGTCTGCCTCAAAATGATGCGAAAGAGTTATAATGGATGCTTATAAGCCAAACCACAGTTGTGTTTGTGGGGCTTAACATTTATCAACACATTGGTCATGTAAACACTTATGCTTTGCTCTTGCTAGCATATGCATGCTTTCTCTCAAAGTTTTGCCGTTAATTTTACTTTAGATAGATGGTTTTTCCTCCCACACGTGACTCTCGATTTGTAATACAGTGTGTGGAGACTTCATCGGTGACTAAAGTAAATGGAGTTAGGAGTAGAAGGAGGATTTGAACACAGAGAGAATAGATTACTTCATTTCAGTCTGAGAACTCCAGTTACTTATCATTATGATTTGAGAATTAAAACTCATCATGTGAAACAAGAAGTTAATTTTTATTTTATGTTATTTTTGCGGAATAATGTATTAGCATAATTAATGCCTTTTTAGAACGGGAGGCCATTTGTAAAGTATGAAGCTTAGTGGTCAGATAAGACCTGTTCACAATTTACACACACTCACTTCCCCTTTTCTCGTCACCAGAATCCATTGAGTATTCCTGGCTTGTTCTTCCCAGTTAAATTCACAGTTTAATCCGCATCCCTCGGCGTGCAGGAAAGCAATAGGCTGCACATGTATGGGGTCTCTTGCTTTAATCATTACGAAGTATGTTTGCTGCCTCCAACACTGCTCCTGAGGGCACACACAGACCTGCTTCACATCACTGTTTGTGTACTGACGTCCCATTTACCTCCACTTGCATCTGGCATCTCAGGGGCTTTTTGCTTTGGGTTTTTGGGGGGTTTGCTTTGTGTCTTATTTACAACTGTTGTGTAACGTTCTTCTGCACTGCTTCACAATTGTTGATTTTCATTCCAACGATGACTATATTCAGTGAAATAGAAGTAATTTTTTGTGTATATTTTGCTAAAAGCTTTGGAATTCTTAACTAAGAGAGGTGCTATATAAATGTAAATTGTCCTTATTAATGAATATAGCGAAGGCATTAGCATGATCAGTGTATTCTGTGACTGTTAAGTTAGACTGGAAAAAAATTTAGCTGGCAAAATCACACATTTCTTTGTAAATCAAGCATTTTTCTGTTTATTTCTAATTAGCCACAATTTTCTGTAATGCAAATGGCATCCCTAAGGATGGTGCAGCCTGCACAGCCACCTTGTGCAGCTGGGGAACTCACAGGGTCTTTGCCTGAGATGTTGTGCATTTCCGAGCCTGCGGCAGAGGCTGAGTGATCTGTGGCCCATATGTTCCTGAAATGGGTGGTAAGTCACATCTCTGAGTTTAGTCATCAAGGCTGTGCCATGACAGTGCTAAGTTGCACCGTGGCAGAGCCTAGGTGTCAGACCAAAGCCAAAAGAGCAGATGCACAACACTATTATCACTTAAATGTCAGGCATGTCACACAGTGAAACCCTTTCTCACATTTCGAATAAACAATTTCCTCTTTTTTTCTTCCTGTGAAGATGGTGCTGTCAAGTATATCCAAACACCCCAAGTACATCTCTGGAAAGGTTCTAGAGACTTTGCTCAACTTATTTTCTCCGCCCAGAACTATGAAACACTTAAAGTCTGATGCCAAACTCATTGCCAAGTATAATTCTTCATTTATTTATGTGGCTTATCTTGGGGAATTTCAAAGTGCTGGTCTGACAAAAATGAATACAGTTTTCCTTTGTTTAGCAAGAATACGTTCAGAGCTGTATCTTGTTGCAGTTTTAAAAAAATACCAATAAAAAGCCAGCACTGTTTTATTACATAGGAGTGAAGTCCAAAGCCCCAAAGTCTGATCCAGCTTTTTTTTATTATTTTTGGAGATGCTGTGTGGGCACCCACTGTGCAAGATCTTAATTTCTGCAATGTTAATTAATTAATTGGAAAATAGATCTTCCTTGTTTCAGGGTGAAAGTTTCCTTATGGCAACTTTCACCAGTTGCAGTCTTTCAGAATGCCCTGTCTACCAGCATGCAAAGTTGAAATTGGAAAAATGACACCCATACCTCTGTGCAACCCTGACTATGTCCCTCACATCTCACTCTCAGGAGCTGGCCTGAGTTGAGAGAGAGGGGAGAGACACTGGGCAGTCTGCCTCTCCCTCTAAAGGATCAAAGGAAGACATTGCTGTGCATGTCCTGAGGAACTAAATGCCAAATGTAAGCAATGTTGTAAGCCTGTGAGGAGGGTATAAAGGGTCTGGAGTTTTGAAATTCAGCAAAAGGAGTACTTTTTACTAAACAGCTAAATGCGTGTCTTTTGGGCAGTTATGGGCCACTCCCATCCTGCTCAATCCAAGGCCATAGGAGTCCTGAGCTGCACAGAAAAGGATTTGCTAAAAAAGGGTGAGCTGGGGTTGCCCAGGTGTGGTGCTTGGCCTTGTGTGTCTCATACACCAGAAGTCAAAGTTTTCTAGTTCTCAGTTCAAAGTATCGTGGTCATTGCTCATTGTGCATCCATTTACAACACCTTTCATCACTGATTAGCATAAAAGTAATCCACTGCTGTAGGAATGGATGGTCCTTTACTCAAGGAAGATTATTCTTTGAGATGGATATCATGGAGGCAAGGTGGAAATTGAATGAAGCTATATAATATCTATGTGCCCTTTGCCACTGCACCTTGCATTACTGTGGAAAGAGAAATGTGGTCATGCATTGGAATATTTTGATTTACAAAGTGTGACAAGTAGAATCAAGGTATGTACACTCTCTTACCATAAAGCCTCTTCAGCTTGGTGTCCTAAAATCATCTGTGCTGTTTCCTTGTCCTGTACTACTCTACATCCCGAGACTCTCCTCTGATTCCGCTGGAATTTATTCTTCCTGAAACATACCACAGGGCCTTCTTTGGCTCCTGTCTGGTCACTGTTTCCCATAATGTTAGAACCAAAAACTTAGTGTTTGGCAACCTACTGTCTGTCCTGGTTGATAGATTTCTGACAGCAGTTAAATTCAGGCTGGCATTGACAGTACAGCAGAGGTTCCCTGATTTCTGCAGGCTCAGTAGAGCTGTCCTGCTAATGGAAGCAGGGTAGTCCAGAAAGCCCTATGGCCACCCACCAGTTCCAGTATAGGCTGTGCCATTGGAGTTAGACTTGTACTGTGTATTTTGCTCCTAATACTGCTGGCAGTTTTCTTCCTCAGAAAGGGTGCATGGGTGCTGCATACTCACTGTGCTTACCGGGGGAAATGTTGAGTAACTGGACTGCCTGAGGAGACATGTTTAAACAAGCCTTGGGTTTATTTCCCACCTATATGGGGAAAAAAAAAAAAATCTCCAGGTAGGATTCAAGCAAAATTACTTTATGGTTAGAGTTCGCTCTGCTTTTTCCCAGGAACCCCTCATCCAAATCTTCCAACTTTAGCACCCAAGCTCTATCATTCACTTCTCATGAAAACCCAGATTTCATGGAACTCAGGTGACCCTGAGCACTTTGGAGCGTGTCTTAGGAGAAGGAAGTTGTCAAACCGCTGCTGCTGCTGCCATGTAATGTGTACATGCTTGTTTGAGGCCATGCATTCTTCAGCAGAAATAAATTCTGTCAGGAATAGCCACAAATCTGCCTGCGTGCATCCTGCCTGCTAGGGTTTGCATTTGGATCACCTCACTTATTGACAGACGTGTAAAATTTTATATACTGCACTCCCACAACTCCCTTGTGACTGTCCTGCTGCAGATGCTGGGGAGCCAGAGTTTTGGCAGCTGTGTTAAGCATTCAGGTTTGGTTTGGGTTTTTTCCCTCCAGCCCTGTCTTTTCTTATGTGATATATTATTGTATGGAATTATTTTACGTTAATTCTGCATATTTACTAATGTCCCATTCTTTCAGCCGTTTGGATGCAAATGCAAAAGATAGGTCCCTGAAGAGAAAGCCAGGTCTGTTACTGGGAAGATGAGACCATAGTAGAGGATATAGTGAAATGCAGATGGTGTTGTCAGCCTCTTAAATGTACAAATAAAGACAAAATGAGATCGTCCATGCAGCTGGAGTGAAATCATATGGCCTTGCATGTGTTACTGCCATAGTGTATTTCCTAGTGTGAGCAAGAGACTCTAAATTCCATCTTATGCAGGATGTTATTTAACCAAAACCTCATACTTGCCTCTTTAACCATCAGCAGAATGATGTGTATTAACTTTTCTCTGCACAATTTTTTTAACAAAACAACTTTTAATTTTAAATGCTAATATGTGTGTGTGGTTAATTTAGAAGCCAAAATTGACTATAAGGTTGGTAAGCTCCAAGAAAGAGAAAGGAAGATTGTTACACTTCTGCTTATAGATAGCTATTTGTGAACCAGCTGATAATGTGCAAAATTAAGATTTTGAGTGGCATTTTAAATGAATGGTTAATGGCTGAAGATTAATTAAACTGAGTTGTTTAATAGAGAAGCTGTTAAAATCTTGTTTATTAGGCCAGTCACTTCCATACTGAAAGTGCAAACCCTTGTAGCATTTTGTATTTCAATTTAGTAGACAAGCAATGTAACTAGATATTTTCTTTGAAC
Organism: Corvus moneduloides; assembly: GCF_009650955.1. Classification (NCBI taxonomy): domain Eukaryota; kingdom Metazoa; phylum Chordata; class Aves; order Passeriformes; family Corvidae; genus Corvus; species Corvus moneduloides. The sequence goes on along the minus strand of NC_045482.1, from coordinate 13,557,700 downwards.
AAAGAGGTCTACCTTAGTGGATACTCAGCATGGCTGGATGGGTGTAGCATTGTGTACTGTGTTTTCTTCTTCCAAGTTAACAGTTGTCTAGTAGCAGTACAGAGAGAGAAATGCATTTCCTCTGAGAATTTGGTAATCTTAAATAAAATTGTTAAATCTTACTTTAATTAAAGTGTAGAGGACATGATTAAGTCTCGTGTGGTTCTGTTTTCCCACTACTCTCTGTAGTTCTCTGTCTGTTCTATTTCATACACTTTAGGGTTTTCAAAATACCCAGCTTTTCATTGCTTCAGGTTGTCTTCTGTCAGAACGAGTGTCTTCGGCCCCATCATTATCCTTGCAGAGTTGCTCTAGCTAAGGAAAAAAAAAAGGAAGTATGTTTCAGTCGGGTTTATTCTGTACTACAGTTCTGGTTAAATGATGAATGTGAGCCTAGTCCCATTTCCCTGATTGAAGAGAAACAAGCAGAAGGTCATTATGCTGCTCACAGTTGTGAGGCTTGTCCTTCCAGCAAGTCCTTTGCCAAGAAACTGTTTGTTTTTCTTTTGTTTTCCCTTTCTCTCAGCCCAGTTCCCAATCTTTTTATTAACCATCTCCTGTTTTCTTCCCCAGCTTCTTGACATACTCGTTTTGCCATATGATCTCCTAGCTTCTGGATATGCAAGTAGTTCAGAGAAAACCCTGGTGGCTTGGACTTGTGCAAGCTTTGCTGTGTAGCCCACTGTAAGATGAATCTAGGTTGCTGACCTCAGGGACCTCACACTCTATCCAAAACCATGACTTCCAAAAAAATCCTCTCCTACATTTTTTTCCTAACTACTGCTAGTTAAATGGGAGAAAGGGAATCTTTCTTTCATTGTAGAGATAATCTTGGTTTAGTAAAACTGAAGATGAGGGTGTGGGATTTTGCTACGCTAGTTAAGTCTGTGAATGAATCTGTCTGTTTTAGAGGTGGAAGAGTCTGATCGTGAGGAGCCCAGACCAGTTCATGTGTATTAGCACCTCTACGTTCACACTCCAGGTGATGGACGTGAGCTCACGGCAAGCTCTCTCTTGACTTTCCGCTTCGTTGAGATAAATTAGTGATCAAACTATTCTTAAAAAATAGTCAAAGTTTAGTGGGACACAAAGAATCATTTCCCCCAAGTCTGAAAGTATGAACAAAGGGTTACATTTGGAGGAGGAAGAAAAAAGGGTCATCACTGGACTGCTTCAAAATGCTGAGTAGCTCCAGTTAAGAGAACAGTGATACCTGTCTAGTAAGGGTGGAGAAGCAACTCTTAGATGTGACAGAGAGAATGGACTCACTGGAGCCATGAGAATTTTTTTCAGTGTCTTCACTTCTTCTTGAGGTTATGTAAGGTCAGTGAGATGTGTGCTGGCAGGTTCCCCTGAGTTATAAGTAAAGCAATTCCCAGCCATCCTCGTCATTAAGCAATGAGAAGCATAACAGACCCCTGAGAGTCTTCAAAGCAGCCTCCCACAATTTCTCATACATTCTCAAAATACTCAATTGATTTTCCTAGACCACCAGGAAAGCTGCTTACACCAGTTGAGAAGGCTGCAGCAGAGGGAGCCATGGGGTGCTCCTCAGACCCACCAGCATTGCCAGGTTCTGCTGCCAGCAGGAACAGTGCAGGAACTCTGGTAGGGTTTTCCAGCACGGCTGCTCATGTCCAGGCAAAGTGTTTAGCACTGTGGGCACTCAAACAGCTTAACTGTGTTGTGGAAGCCTCACAGTGGAAATCATCGTCATCTCTATGTATCCATAAGTTGTAGGGAATTCTTACTGTGCACTGATTTTTTTGCAGTCACAGTTTACCTGGAGTTTACACCAGCAGATCTTCAAGATTTTACTGCTAATTGCAGCATAATAAGATATAAAAGGTCTAAGGGGGCCACAGATCTGACTCCAGAATGAATCAGTGGGAATCTTCTCATGGAAGTTTCCAGCATCTAATAGCAGGATAAAACGACTGCTCCTAAAAATTATCCATGACCTTGTTCCCTGTTTGTGTCAAGATGCCAGGGGCAAATAGTTACCCAAGCTCTTAGTTGGCAGCATTGTTGACAGAAAGTATAGGCAAAAGCATGAGCCAGATCTTTTGATTAGCAGAAAACTGTAAAAAGTGATGTTGTTTGAAAAGCTGAAAATCACTCAATATTGTGCTAGCAGAAATATTGGGAAGAATGATGAGATGTGATGGAAATGGCTTAATAGGCAACAGGATGCTGAATAAAAAGACAATAATTGTGATTATTGTCTGACAGCTGTGCAGAGTGTACAGTCGATGACAAACTCTAAAACGTGCTGTTTTTCAATCCATGATCACAAATCCACTGGCACAGACAGTAATCCAAGGGGTCATAGTAAGCCAAGAAATAGTTTATTGTTTCATCAGCTCAAGTCTTCTGATGTAGTTAAGTTGGTACATACTCTGAACCTCAGTGACTGCCCTTACATTCCCACGAGGAGACCTGGCACCATCTGGAGTCCACGTGTACTGTGGCTAAGGAGCAGTTTCTCTGGCAGGTCATGCAGCAGCAGGGCATTTGTTGACATTGATCCAAGGTATCAGTATTGATCTTGGGATGGTCTAAGAGAATTGTGACTGTTTTGTGGAGAGTGATGTTAGACTCTCATAGAAAATGAAAGAAACAACTTGTCTTCAACTACATTATGGTCTGCACCTGAGAGGTCGTTCATTAGGACATAGGGACATGAGAAAATCATGCTGCTTTAGATAGCCGCACTGGTTATCTCTTTTTATCACTAACATGTCCTTGATGTCTGGAGGCCATTTTTGATAGCAGTGAAGGGTGATTTCATGAAAGATTTTATACTCTTCAGTTGGGGGCAAAACAGATAGCTGCCTTCATTTTTCCTTTCCACCAAACTGAAGTGGAGAAAAACAAAAATAAAGCCCACAATAAAAAAGACGCAAGAGGAGTAAGTGTGAGATACCTCTAGAAAGTGCTAAAATTGCAATAAATATAACATGCTTGTAGAGCAATAAGTGTTCTCTCAATTTATTTTTCTCCTTCTTGTTTCTCTCCAGTTTCCTACCTGTGTACCAGTAGGTCAGTGTGACAGTTTTGCAGTGTCACAGTCGTCTGTTGAACATGCACTCTGGGAGGTTGTTAGCCCCCTCCCTCCAGTGACTTGGAAGCAGTAAGGAGGAACAAGAAAGAAACAACTAATGTTTTAAAATCTCAAACATCTTACCATTCAGTCTTTGACCCATATTTATGGTTTAATGCCTTCAATCACTTAATTTTAATCTTAAATAAAATTTTTCAGAATAATAATATCTTAGGGGCATTTCTTCTCAAACCACTATTAGCTGGAACATGTCCTTCAGCTTTGGAGTTTATCTGTTACAAACACTTCTGCCCTTAGGCTTAGATGCCTACTTAGTCCTGCATATGGTTATTACCGTGTAAATGGGAATAAACTGTAAATTATCATTATGGTATTTATAGAAATGCATATAAAACATTTATTTGGAGACTGGCATGTAAGTTTAAGTGTGGAACATGTTTCTAATGCAAGTGTTGTACATGGCCTGGCAATTGAAAAGTAAGCAGCAAGGCACCTTCAGAGGAAAGGAAGCACATTAAAACATGGTGGGTCTTGTGGAGAGGCAGGGAGAGGGCAGCTGTTTTCTATGCCTGAGTCACCATAATGTTTAATAACTGTCTGAAAGGGCTGCTTTGACTGAGCACTTGTGTGCTGGAAGTGTGCTGCAAACCAGGGCACCTGGCCTGCTTCTGCTCTACTCTCAGGTAATGACAGAGGACGCCTCCTCTGGCTGCAGTCCCTGCTTTACGTGTCAGCAGAAACTTCCATAATGTGGCAAAAAGGGTGTGAGGTTGTGGAGGAGGGGTGGGGAACAGCATCAGAGCAATAAACCTGTTCCTAATTGTTATTGACTGGTAGTACACAAATGACAAGCGGTCTGTAGTCCTTCACCTGAATAAGGTGTTGTTTTCTTTCTTTAACATCTTCTGCTGTTCCTGATTAAAAAAAAAAAAAAAAAGAAAACCAAAAAACAAACCGAGAAGCAATTGTTTTGTGCCTCTGTATACAATGGCAATGTTTAAGCAGCAGCTGCTTCAGAAAGGGAGAGTAAAGGGGGCTGGGGGAAGGGATTGATCTTTTCCTCCTTTTCTCTGTAAATACCACTGTCTGCATCAGTGGTGATGCTTTGACCTCCTTACTAAAGAGCTTGAAAAGTCTCTTGCTCTTAGTGACATGTTCTGGCTCCAAAAGTGAATAGGCAGAAGTCTCATTCTCTTTCTTTGAATGCTGCTACAAATAGATTATCAATCTAAACGTGATAAGGGCTTGAGAATCCCTCCCAAAATTTAGACTCGTTAGTCTGAGTACTGGTATTTTTTCTATGTCTGTGTGGCTTCTGAAATAACAGTGTTCTTTCATACCTTTTTGCCTTTAATCTGCACTCTGCCCACTATCTCATTACTATTAGCTGTGGCAAATATACCAGATGTCTGAGCAGCTTCATTGTTCTGTTGTTTTTCTTTTCCAGACTCTAGCGCACAGATAGATGTTAATTTCTCTTTTGTGTTAAAACTCGTCTGTGAGGAATAAGATTACCAGTGTTCAGTCTTTGGCCGCTAGATACTGAGGTCTCATATCTTCTGAATGCTTTGTCTCCATTAGTGTTTCTACTAGCTCAGTGCCTTTAAAGTGAGTGGTCTGTTCTTCTTTAATGCCCATGGAACCTTAAATTAATGTCCCTTGACTTTAGGAAAACAATGTTCACGTGTTTTTTAAATGTTTTCTTTATTCCCAGGGTTGAGCAATGATACACAAAGACACCTGCTCTTCCAAGTGGGTGGAAATTGAAAATCATGCCAAGAAAAATGCTGTTTCTCAGAAAAGATCAAAATATGCATTGTTTAAAGTGTGGCATAAACAAAATAGATTATGTAAGAATCGTGGGCCCTTGTTTGGGATGGGGTCACTCACTTTTGGGTCCATACTTTTTCTAATAACAGTACTTTATGCTTACATCTAAAAAGTTATGCGTGAATTACTGTTTTCCCCGCCAACTTTGAAAAAAATCATTAGAAAGCTACTGGCACTGTATCAGCACAGTTCCCACCATGGCCACTGATGTGCTTGAGTAACACAGCAGTAGGTCCCAACCTTTAAGAAAACAAGTTTCTTTAAAATGGGTCAGAGAACAACTGATTGATTTACAGGTAACAAATGTGAACACCTTGGATTTGACATTTTTTTAAAGTACAAATTATATCATTTATACAGTTACGTGAGCCAGAAATTGTAAATTTGTGTTGCACAATCTGAAAAGCAAATGATAGCATGTGGATTTGTGTCTGCTGCTCCGAAAGAAAACTGATATGCAAGTCCTGTTTCCATCAAAGTAAATGGCAAAATCTCTGCTGATTGAGATGAGAAATCAGAATTGATTCGCCTGCCTGTTTCTCCCTGGAAGAATGAAGTGATATTTTCTTTTCTGTTTTGTACTTACTAGTTTCACAGCCAGGTTACTGTAACTTGAGCTCTTCTGCCATACGTCTGCATGACTGTTTTTGTTAACCGCTTTTATTACCTTTTGGCCTGTTCTTTGCATCATGCTATTGACAAATGATTTTTACTTTTTTTTTACCCCAAAGTTTAGAGCACAGAATATGGAAAAGTCTGAAACATTAATTGGACTAGACTGCAGCATTTAAAGTAACCTATTCTATCGTCCATTTACCTCCACATGAAATGAAAACTCTATTTTGATCTGAACTGTCACAGATAATTTCTGCACATAAAACACATCCAGAGACAGCTTTCAAATGGAGTTGTCACTTCTTATTTAGCAGGCTGGGGACTCTCTATTGTTGTCAAACCCTCTTTGCAAAAGCATCACTAACACACTGATTTGCACAGTTGTATGTAAGAGGAGGAATGGTTGTACAGCTTCCATGAAACAAAAAATTGTATGTAGCTGCTGAAATACTCTGCAGCTGAACTTACCTACTGTTTAAGAGAAAATTCTTTTTTTTCTTTATGATTACTATTTTTGAGCAGATTTTCATACTGTGTGCTGTTGGGGGGGTGTTTTTAGTGTAGCAGGGTTTTAGTGTGAATACTGACAATTACCATTTAAAAGCTAGTTACCAACATTCTGTTATTTTCCCCGACCTCTACTGGACCAGAAATTTGGCTTTAATCTCTTCACAAATTTGAAGAATTCTTAAGCAAGTGCACTGGGAATATCTCTGAGTTGTGAGTACAGAACTTCTGCCTCAGAGTGTATTCCAGCCAAGATGCTTAGGCAAGGCTGTAGGGTACTTGTTTCCAGACTGCTATTCTGATGGTGGCCAATGTGGCCATCTGGTGAGGCCGGCTGGAAGACCCAGCTATGGCATCACAGAAGAAGATGGCTTAAAACTTGAGAACTACTATTCTTTAGACTTTATTTTCATAACATTCCATTTGCCTTTGAACGTGATATATTTTCATAAAATAAAGTTGCCTCATGGCCTCACTTGCATTCTCAAAAATTTATGCTCTTGAAATAGGCAGTTAAATAGTAGTAATGTGTGATTTTTATTCCATTTTCCTCACAAAGTAGGAAAATTGACCAGGTTTAGGGGGTGAAAAATTTGGTTAGTGTGATGAGTTTGTCCTTTATTGCTGTCTCCACAACTACTTAACACAGGATTAAACATCAAAACACAAGCTGGCAGAATGCTCTTCTGACCTAATTCTGCACCACAGCACAGATAGGAGACTATCTGCTGATCTAACTGATAAGCATGACTTTGTCAAACCCAGATGGATGTGAAAGCAGTGAAACACAGATGAGGCCCAAGAGCCTCTTGCATTTTCTCCAGCTGCCTGAATCCTTTAGGTATCTTCCCTCTGCAGCTGGGGTTGGGCAGCAGGACTGGAGGGAAGGAAGCTGCCTGCTGCGGTGTGGAATCTATAGAAAAACAAAACTAAAAGCTAGCACCTTAAGCATTACTGGCCAAAGCAAATTGCCTATTTTAAGGACCATATCTTCTGTAATGAAGCAAGAGATATAGAATGGAAATCACATTCTGATTTCTAAGCTGTATGCCAGAAGATTTGAGGCTTCTTTGTTCAATGTGTCTCAAACTCCCTCCTGGAGAGTGATACGATGGGGAGGGGGTTTCTCTGTTCCCACTTTTGCCTGTGAATGTACTATATTCATGAATCAAATTTAGTGGCTATCCCATGGGGAGCAGTGAATTAGATGGGGGGAAAAAGGGTAGTTTTGTCCATTAATGGACAATATACTTGAATGCAGAAAAATGAAGGAAGGAAAAATCTTATGGTCAATGTGCTTAAGTTAGTGATAGGGCACATCCGTGGAGTTTTGAACTTTGGTCATTGCAGAAAAAATGCAGCAGATGGAAGTGTTCTTTCTTTCTCCCAAATCTCAGTGGGCTAACTTGCTTTCCTCTCTCTTGGTGAGACAGTATTATTGGGATTCAGCATACTCAACTATCTGCTGCTCCAGGTTGGCAAGCTTATAAAGTTGAGGACTAGAGAGTGAGAGCGTGTTTATCCTACATTGGAAATAGTAATTTTGCAGGCTGCATTCTCACACGTATTCTGTGCATACTCTACGGTTAGTTTACCTGACACCAAAGCAGCTTGGTCCTATTTGTCCAGCAGCTCTATCAGGTTGTTAGTTCTTCTTAATAAAAAAATGTGTATTCTGTCCACAGTGACTTTAAACAGCATTGAGGCTCACAAACTCTGAATTTGTCTTTGCAGCCTGTGTGGGCATGTTACATTTGCCTCCTTCCTAAAACATCAAGTATCATTGTCAGGCATCCTGTGGACCGGTGTTGCTTCCATATTAGCTTGTGGTCCCCCACATGCTTTTAATGTTTCCATTGCTCTGCTGTGTATGGGAACAGGACTGTCTATTTATTATCCACCTCTTCAGAGCCACATGTAAGGAGAGTTTCAGAGGCAGTGTCTGCAGGTTCTTCCCCTGTGGTCCAAACCAGCTGGCGAGTGGCCTGCTCCAGTCCAAGGTGATGTGTTTTCGTTAATATTGGTGTGTCCTGAGAGCACAGTACCATCCAAAGCACCCCAAAACTTCAAAGCTTGCTTTTCTGCAGGTCTGTCTTCAAAACATGAAGCAAACATGTCCTGCAGCAGTGCCATTTAGTGACTCTTGAGAATATCCCTAAGTAGTGGTCACACCCTCATTTCAAAGACAATATATGGGGCCATTATCTGAGCAAGTACAGTGCCTGTCGCTGAAAATCCATTGATGATGATGGATTCTAGTTACTGATTACTGCAGCCAGATACAGAATGGTGAGTAGGGGGTAAAACATTAGCCCTTAAGCTCTGTGAGCTGCTCTCTGTAAACAGGTCAGGGTTTCATAAGAGGTCAAGGAAAAAAAAAATTAAAAATAAATAAAAAAAGAAGCTGGAGTCTCAGGGAAGAGGTAAGGAAATAAGGAGACAAGGAAAGAAGAAGGAATAACAAAACTGAACAAAACATCCTTTGGGGGGAGGGGAAAAGCCAATTAAAAGATTTTAGAAGAGAAAAAATTAAGGATTTGAACAGTGACAGGACCTTCTCTTTGCAGACTGGCAGAAATATGTGTGTATGTAGAAAAGTTAATTCAGATTTGAAAAATTTCAAGAGAAGGAAAAATTAATTTTTTGGTTATTTTGAAATCTACTAGGAGAAACATGCAGGAAAACTATGGAAAAAATATACTGCTAGAAATATTCTAGATCTGCAGTGGGATAAGTGCATTTGTGTTTGAAAATACTATCATGTCAGTATTGGTTTAGTGTCCTGAATTTCACTGTTAAATGGGGTTAACTTGTGTGAATCTGAAAGAGTTCAAGATTTTCTTGTTTCTAAGTAACTTCTGCTTGTGCAAAGCGACACCATTGTATACCACCTTTCAGTAAAAAATGTAAATTCCAGAGACAGGCCATCTGTAGATCAAGGCTTCATAAAGTTACCATTCCCTAATACAAATACCTTTTTTATTGGAAATACAGGCAATTTCAGGTCCTCTCGCTTCCTTAAATTGGTGAAAGCACAATGTATTTTATATATTTACAGAGGAAACTTAGCGCTAGAAGCAGAATGTATTTTGATTTGCATAATGTGGATTCTTCCCCTCCCTGCTTCCCTGCTGGATAACACCAAGTCAGTGATTATCCCTTGCTTGTGCCATCGCTGTCCAAGGTGAGCAGAGCCAGGTCCCCTGCACAGTCAGCAGCCCTGCAGCGGGAGCTGAGCCGTGCCCTGCAGTGCCTCCGTCCGCTGGCTGCTGATGGGAGCCTTGCCAAACAGCCTCCCAACAGGGAATTTCAGCACTGATATGAAGCCACAGTATACAAGTGTCCTGAGCATGAATTATGGGTTCTTTTATTTATTTGTCTTGTTCACGTTACAAAATAGAGGTGATGGAAGAAGTAACTTGTTTTCTTGGTTTTGACTCAGAGTACCTTTGCATTAACCACTGCCCCTGCCCAGCCTTTTCTGCAGTGCTCACTTGTCAGCTTTGACCATGTTCCCCAGAGTGAGATTTCTTCTCGTTTTATAATGAGGACCAAGACGTTCAGGTTTTTCCATGTGTTGCCACCAAAACCAATATTACAGCCAGACTCAGCAGCAGTGATGGCAGCACACAGTAATAACCATCCCACATGTGATTTAGATTAACTGCTCTTCTGTTTAGTTCATATAATGCCTCAACAGCATGATCTGATTTGCTGTTTTCACATAATCCATCATTAATTCTTTGAGTTACAAAATGACATTTTTTAGTAGCAGATGGAGGGAAATGGGCTCCTCTACATTCAGAAGGGAACTTCACTTTCTCCAATGTCGCTTTATTTATCTGATTTTTGTTTTAAATGTGGTTTCCTTTTACAAGTATGAGGGTTTTGGGGAGCGGTAATGCTTCTATTAGAAGTGTTGTCTTTAAGGCTGCCTTTCATCAGAGGTGGAACTAAGTAGCAATCACTGGCCACAGACCTCTAGCTCTGATGGTAAGGGAAGAGAGGAGTGGGTGTTTCGGCAGCATGCACAGATTGCCTCCTCCTCCTCCATCTGAGGAAGCTGCTGTTGTGGCTGCCAGAGGAAGCTTTTGGGCTTGTAGAGGACAGCTGTGGCACCCACATGGCTCCCGTCAGTGGTGGCAGCAATAGGAATAGGAGCCATAATCACAGTGCTCTCCTAGCACAGGCAGTGCAGGAGAACAAGTAGGAGCGACTCTCTGGGGAGTCAGAATTGTTTCCAGAGCTTGGAAAAAGAGGAGAAAGGGAGTAGAGAGTTGCATGGAGATGGGGGAAGCTGTCTCCTTCCCACTCTTTCCATGCACGAGAGGTGCAGAAGCTCTGCACCCACTCTTCCCCAATCTATCAGTCCTTTGCTAATTGTCTTCCCCTGCCTAAAACCTTTTGGTCCTTGCCTGCCCTCCTCCCCTTTTCTCCTCACAGCCTGTTGGAATCTTCCCTGCCTCCATATGAGCCTTACTCTGCCATTGCTGAATTGCATTTTGCCACCCCACGAATGAGAACAAATTAAACTACTTTATCTCGATCATTTGTGCAGCAAAATGCAATTTGCTTGTGTTGCTGCAGGTCTTTGAGCCAACTCTGTTCTGGACACTTTTATCACTTTGCAATCTAATCTGCTGAATATCTCAGAGCCTCTTGCATTGAAAGAAAATGTGTTTTTAAGACAAATTTTTTTTAAATCCAGCTGTATATTTATGCATGCACAAACCCACAGTGATATACATGTCCTCATTTATGTATGTATGTACCTGTATGATAAATAAAAAAATACATATCACACTTTAAAAGTCCACACCTAACTTGCTAATGTCAGCTACAGTTGATGGACAGCCAAGTCAGACTCTTTTTATAGTCCATTTCTAAAATGAAACCATAAATTTTAAACCCAGGCTTCATCATTGCAGAGAAAAAAGCTTTTCCAGCCTATTGATGAAATATAACATTTGATAGGATTTATGAGGCCCAGATTCAGGAGGATAATTTGCAGAGCACTTAAAGCTCCTTTTTCCTGCCCTTTGCCTTCCCTCCTCTCAAATACACATACCAAAAAAAGCCATTAGTAATGAAAAATTATTAAGGAAGATTTTTCTTGATTCCATACAAATGTCAATTTGTGAGATAAAAAGAGGAAGAAAACAGTTGCAGGAGCTCTTACAGTAAAGGGGTCTAAGTAGAGCCAGGCTGACTGTATGAGAGGAATATTGGCTTTTACTGATAAATACACAGTGTGATTATTTGCTGTAATACAGTCATTTGTAATGTGTCTCTGTGTGTATGATTTTTAATAGTACCGGATGGAATTTATTTTTTTATCACATTGAGATATTCACAAACCAGCCACATAAAGTTAAAAATAAAACCGATACCCAGCTTCTTGGTATCTTGATAAAGTTTCCTTCTGGCTTGTATTACCAGAGTGATAATTTCAGAGGAAAAACATCTTCTGTAACTTGTGATCACAGTATCTGTCAAATGGTAGGAAATGAAGAAAACTGCCAGACAGTGTCAGATTTATTAACAGCTCTAAGAAAACCAAAATTAATGCGTTTTCTCTTCTTTGATGGGTTGAAATGTCCATGTGCTGTACTTATCTTAATGGACAAGTGAAGGAAGTAGCACTCATCAATTAAGTCTCTCATTAAGCTGACTACAGCTTAATCTGGAGCACATGCAGCAGTACTATATGCATACCAGGTTGTACCCTCAAAGGTGTTGTGGTTGTTGTTAAGGAGTGCTCATCCTGCAGATGCCAGGAGCAAGCAAGCTCTGTGCTGCCTTCAGGGACATGGAGCAACCCGCTGGACCAGGGAGAATGCAGTCCTATAGGGCAGGGAGGGGGGACAGTCATGGAAACAGGCTGTGCCACTTGTGCCTGGGGAGCTGCTGGCCTGACTTCCATTGGAAAACCATATTTGCACATGTTGATAACCAATCTTCAACCATTTGGGCTGAAAATGCTTATGTAGGAGGCTTGCTGAAGCTGAATTTTTATGGAATCAGATAACAGCTGGGGGTTTTTTTGGGGGGAGTGGTAGCTGGAAAGAAAAGATGACAAGGGGTTGTTTTGTCTGTGCAAAAAGTAAAAAAGCAGCAGCATATATTCTTTCAACAAGAATCTGTAGTTTTTCCATATGCTGGAATGGGGTCTTTATATTTTGGAAGGGAACACAGCCTAGTCTTATACCAGACTGTGGCTTTTGCCACCCCTTGAACGGTGACAATTTGACTAAATTTTAAGATTTAGAGTACTTCCCACACACATGATAGAAACTTGGCTGCTAACTTCACCAAAAGTACTCGTCCTGAGCTGCCAGAGCCGATACATGTTTTTGCAATAGCAGGTTCTGGCTGCAGGGACCAGATAGACTCCTGTTGCAGGAACGAAGGATGAGGTAAACAGGTTGTTCAGTGATGATCAGTGTTCCCAGGCCCTAACACCCCACCTTCCAGGGAGGAAAATGGTGAGCTGATTTGAATGCCCTAAAAAATGCCATGGAGGGGCAGGACAAGAATCGGAACAGAGAAGAGGCTGGGGCAGATAGAGGATGGGGAGAATAAAGGGGAGTGCTGGGCCAGGCCGTAGTTGTGGGCAAGATGTGGATGCTTCCAAGTAGAGAGAAGTTTACCAGTACTGCAGGTTTGATGTTCTGTCAGTGTGTCAGACATGAGCACCTCATTTGAACCAGTGCTGAAAGGAGGACGTGCTGTTGTGTGTCCCACACCACCTGCAGCCCCATCCTCACTGGCAGCTGCTTTGTGAAGTGCTCCTGGGAGATGGATCTCAAGGAGTGCTGGGAGGGGACATGCTGACCTAGGTGCATCAGGGGAGGTGTTTCTGTACTACAGCTGCCTGTGGGACAGAGATTTCCTTTATGGGAAGCCAGTAATGGGTGGAGGAAATTGGCATCCTTGGCTGAAAGACAGGAAGGGAAAGACTTCCAAACATCAGGATGAGAACGGAATCGAGGCAGCAAGACAAAAACAGATGGGAAAATATTTGTAAGGTGTGTTTCTAAACATGGCAGTTGAAAGCATATAAGAATCATTCTGTAGAGGCAGAGGTGAGCCTGCACCAGAACACTTGCTCTAGCATTTCTGGGACTCCCAGCCAAATGCAGAGAGAGGTTTGATCTTCCTTCCCCAGGCAAGGTATGCCAAAAAAATGGTTCTGTATAGTTTGAAGATTCCGTTACTTCATTTTTTCCTTTTTAATTTAATATTTTTCAAAGGAATTACTAAAAAGGAGTAGGGCTCACCTTCAGTCTTAAACACCTCTGTTCTCCAAGTGGAAAAGTGGGAATAATTTCCTACCAGAAGTGCAGTGGAGTTGCAGCTGTAAGAAGGAGCTAGAAAAACAATGCATGTCTAGAAGTCCAGGAGCTTCCATTGCCTGCATAATGAAAAGTAATAGAGTTACACTGCTGACTTGAGGCTTCCAAGCTCAGAAATACTTCTCCAAAATGCAGTTTGGCTTATAAAGAGTTTAATTCTGTTGAAGCAGAGCTTGTGATGAAAGTTGGTTGAAGGAATGTGCACTCCCCAGTCTGTGAATGCAAACTAAACAACAGTGGTCCCAGGACTCAGCTGCACCCGGGGGAAGTGCCCAAGGGGGGAGGCTGCTGGAAGGGTAGATAGGGTGGCCTTGGAAGCAGCAGAACTTTGCGAAAATTCATCTCCCACTTCAGCATCTGGCAGGGTTTTTGTTGAACAATAACCACAAGCTAAATTTGCCATGTATAATTCCTGAGAGAAGCCAGTAGTAACTGATGTTTTGATTTTTGAGTGTCTCCCTGTGAAACTGCTCAAATCTCAGTTGTAGTTTGGAAATACTGCCCTATCAGAGAACCAAAAGGAATTTACCTTCAGGGTTGTCCCCATGGTAAGATTGTCACAAAATTTTTAGCCCCTTGCACTATTACAGTGTAGAAAATATAACTAGGCCTGTTTCTCTTGCACATCTGTTAAATGTTTCATGTGTCATTTTAGTATATACTCTGAATAAGTGAGCTTTAGATCATGGCACTGGAGTTTGGATGTTCTGAAGAGTGTGTATGGATTACACCCCTCTGCAAGAAGCCCCGTGTGTTACAAGAGTCATTCGAGCATGCTCAGCAGTGCTTTCACTTTGCTGTGCCTTGCACTCACAGCTAGCAAAGTGCGTTAGAAATCATTGCATTTGTTGTCTTTGCTTTTCTTTAGCTTGTAGTTGGAGTATTAAATGCTTTCTGTACCAGGCTGACATGCTTCACCTTGCATGTGCCAGTGGCTTAATAAGAGCATCTGCTGTCTTTCTGTAGCAAATCAGATGATTTTTCTATGCACGTATATTTAGTCGTACATATAAATAGAATCCAGACACTGTTAGATGCATATGAAAGGGGACGTCAGATTGAAATGGTAACATATGAGGTTTTCTGCAGTTCCATTTATGAAGTATCAAGTTAAAAACAAAGCTGTGAAGTAGCCAGAAAACTTTTTATTTCTGCAGCCAAAGGTATATGCTTGTACAGCCTAACCTAATTAGGTCTCTGATATGTTCTTAGAATGGTCAGTATTTCATGTGTTGTATCGTTGTCTGTGAGCTGTTTTTTCATTATGGTTGGCCCTTTACGCAGCAGAAAGTAGGAAAGCACTGCTCCAGATGTCTGGCTCCTTTCACCAACTTTGTTGCTGTCTACAGCAGAATTTGAGTTTTAACTCTACAGAGCAAATTCCCTTTGAATCTTTGGATACCCTTAAACAGTATAGTACTGGAGTATGTGTAAATGTCTACAAAGTACAGTGATTGGAGTGGCTGGTTTAAGAGGAGCTATAAAATGGTTCCAGCTGGAGTGCATTCTTGAGGTAAGCTCAAAATGCACTCTAAATTGTCAGCACACTACTCAGAAAAAACACAAGAAACAAATCATCTTTAGTGTGCTTTGCTTCCCTTAATGCACATAAGGATAGTGTAAATGGAAGCTGGTCAATTTTCAACAGTTTGTGTAAAATTGTCCCTAGGTTTTGCTTCTGTACTTCAGCCTTTGTGAGTAAATGCATCACACGGGGTTGTAAGTATACTATACCTGTGTGTATTTCTGTGGTCATAATGCTGTCTATATTTCAATAAGTATTATGTATCTGTCCATTAATATTTATATGGAATGGAGAGCTTTGGTTCTTGCAATTTTTAATAAACATTGATGGTGTTACTAGTTTATACAGAGCATTCAATATGCTCCATCAAAATGGCAGCTCTAATTAGGTTCCTTGAATTAGCTAATGGATTTTGAGAAAGATAGCTTACAAAGCTCTTACAGCTGTCCAAGATATTCCTGCCATGGCAGAAAGACAAAAGGCTGCTGGAAGCTACAGCTTTTAAAGCGTTAGAAATGCAGCTGACAGTTAAAAAAGATAAATTACATTTGTATTTTTTTTTCCTGTAAAAGTCCTAACGCTGGATTAATGTTATCCTTGTAGTGACCATTCATTAAAAACACCCCCAAAATGCCAACTTTATAGTAAGGATGTGTTTTGGCTCTGAGAGCTGTGCTTTTCCCTGATGCTTTGCACATTATGGGAATTCTTTTTTATTTTTAAAATGTAAGCTGTATCTGTCGCAGAATTACAGACACAGAGAACTTTTTTTTTTTGTTGAGGCTGAGTTCTCTACCTCCTCTCTAGCTAGGCCAGGTATTAAAAAACCAAACCACACAGAGTATTAGATTAGTTGCTGCCACTCTGCCAGTGGCATAGACTGGCATGTATGTAACGAAGAGCAGATGATACAGTCTCTAGTGTGAAACTTGGAGAAGTAATTTCTGAGAGAAAATGGATAGTTACTCTGGGCTTTGAAATTTTCAACAAAATATGTTTTAGAACATGGGCAGCGGCATCTACTGTGAAGGAATTCTTAGATCCTCAATTCTTCTCTCACAAGGGAGTGCAGAAATGAAGACTGCACTGAATTGTCACCTTCTCTCCCTCCTGCTTTTGCTTTGTGTGTGGTAAAGAGAATTCCTGAGGGACTTCTTAATGGCTAATTCATTGGAAGTTTGTAAAGCAGTTATTATTTCAGCTTTAGTGATAAGTTTAATAAATGGTAGTGCAAAAAGCAATAGCCTGTAAGTGAAAAAAACCTAGCTGCCAGTTGCAGGCAGGTGTGATAGTTTTTAAGAAATACTGTTACATTTCTGCACTGGAGTTTAGCATTCAGTCTTTGCTTTGTTGAATTGTTAAAGCTGCTGTAAATGGAATTTGGAGGGCTGAAAAATCTGCTCTGTGTTGATGTGACCTATCTATTCTAAATATGCCAGCTGCTTTACATCAGTGAAGTAAAATACCCCCTCCCAAGCTGTGTTGTAATACAAAGTGCCAAAAAAGGCAATTTAAGTACTTTGCCGTGTAAATCCAGATGAAATTACCTTGGAGAGAAGGCCTTCAATTATGCCTCACACGTGACTTCTGCATGATGGATAAAAGGCATAATTGATATCATCTTTAGTGAAGAAACCAGAAACTGTTGCATTGTCTAGAGGCTACTGAAAATACCAGGAAAATCTGTTTTTCATTATTTTCATTGTGTATTGTTTATAGAGAGTTTGGTTGTTGTCAGCAGCCGAGTCCCTAATCTCCCTGCTTTCCTAGCCCTTCAGAGACAAGTGCACATCTCACATCAACAAGACAGCAGTAAACTGGTCCCATGCCAGAAACAGACGTTGCCATTAACCAGCCTGAACTGGAAAGGCATCTTTTTTTTGTTATTAGTTAAGGTCTGGTGATTGCCTTCTTTGATGAGGCACAATACATGGAGCAGAGAAAAGGAAAAAAAATGACCTTTCTTTGAAATAAAGATGACAATCTGGCTACAAAGAAGAAAATGTCTGCCTTTTTCTCTTTCCTTTCTACTTGATTGCAAATAATGTGTTTCTGTTAGAGTAGCATATACCATATCTGCTTGCAGTGAAGTTAAATCTCAGTATGCCAATTCTGTTTCCATAAAACAACAAATTAGGCTATACCTCCCGTTATTCCTGGCCAGCTGCAGTCAACTATAAGTTATAAAGGAGAGTAATGGAGATGAGAAGTGGCTGGTTTGAAAAGATGATGCTCATTTGAATGTCTAGGCCGTCTGCCATGACAAACAGGAAAAGGTGTTCTATGTCATGTGAAGGGAGGGAAACATAAAAAGTTGCTTTGTGTCAAGCCACTGAGAGATATTTTATAAACAGTTTGGAAAAACTGAAAGTGATACAAATCTGTTGGTCTGAATCTTCAAATGGTTCTTTTGAGGCTTCTGTAAACATATTGTGAGCTATTTGGGGAAAGAAAAGGTTAATGACGTTGCTAATTCATATCATGCAAGGTTTTCTTTCCTTCTTTCTTCCTAATGAGTGTGTAGGAACCTGAGAATATCATCTTCTCTCTTTCCACTAAGCTCCTAATGTCAAGAGGTCAGCAGTGATGTTACAGGGTCAATAGGACTCAATTTACGTCCAGACAAATGGTAGTCATGTGCTGCCCTAGGAGGCTTTGACCTTTTGGACAGAAGTAGTTGTACTGCTTTTATGTTAGCCTAAAGAATTGAAAGGTGACAGCGTATGTTCCACTGAAGTACATGATTTTTTAAAATATTGTAAAACAGATTAAGATTCAGGGATTTTAATATACAGGTTCAAATAAGTGTAAATAGCTTCTTCAGTGTAATTTGTTTTTCTGCAGCTTATTTATGATTCTTTGTATGTACTTATGTACATAGAGAGAAACACATCCGTCTAATGCCTCTCACATCAGTCCCTCTGAGCAGACCTTCTCAGTCCTGCCTAAATGGAACAGGACTCAAAGTCTACCTACTTTGCCCGAGTGTCCAAATTAAGTGTCCTTGTCGAGCCCCTCTCCACTGAGAAAGACAGTAATTGTGTATACATCAAGTATATTCCTGCCCAGAGCAAGAAAGCTGGTGTTGTGGAGACCAGTAAAGCCATGGTTCCAGTTCCTAGAAAGATGTCATTCTTAACTTGGGTCCTCAGTGTGGGGTGTGTGTAGCCAAAACCCAGGCTGGCTTTGACTGAACATCAAAGGTGATTCCTGAACCTGCAAGGCAATATCAGTGATGTCAGCAAGGCATTTCTGACCAGTCTTTCCTTGCAATACTATTTCATATGAAAACAACAAATGTTCATTTCTCTCTAAAATCTCTTTCTCTTGGTGGTGACAAAGATGAAAGCTGAAATATTATAGAATTATGTTCTTACTATTGATTTTCTTTTTATCGCTTCCCACCATTCTTTTTATTCCTTCTTCCTATTGAGGTTGCAGAAATACCTTCATAAGCAATAAAGATACTTTCTACTTCAGGGTAGAAATGCAAGGGCTGGAACTGAAAGAGTAACTTACTCAAATATTTATTTGTTATAACTTCAAAATGGAAGTTTTACTCTAAATGAAAGATACTCTTACATGCTCTGTTGGACACCCTTATACTGTATATCTTTGTATGCCACTGTGTTCCTTTCAGTATATAAAATTAGTTTTGTTTTTTAGCAGATCGTGAATGGAAGATTGTCCATTCTTTAGAGTCTGTGAATCACATTTTGTCTTGGATTTGTTTGTTAATAGAAAATTCTCTAAAAGAATAATTTTCCTTTTTCTTTTTCTTCTTTTTTTGTTTGCTTGTTTTGTTTTATTTTAACTTGGAAGCACCAGTTGTTTGCTTAGGGGGCTGACAGTCAGCTGGGTGAAATCAGTGTTTGAAAGAAGTGGCTGGCAAAAAAGCCCTGTGCAATAATGATGTGTTTAGGAAAACCACTGGAAACAAAATGTTTATTGCCTCTTTAAATGTATGTTTATATATAGCTTTAAGTGGTTCATCTTACTTCATATGTGCAACACTTGTTTTTAATTTTGTATTATCAAGAAAGCTTCAGTAACTCACTGATTTAAAAAATGTCATTTTAACTTGAATGATGGAAATCCAGATTAGCAACTCAGAGGAAGAACACACAGGAGATTTTACTGTGCAAAACCTGAGCCATACATATTTAATACTGATTATGGTGTTTCGATTCTTTGGAAAAAACCTAGTCATATTGGATATATTATATTATTGCTGTGGTTCTTGTTCATCTCTCTCTTCAGAGATGATGCGGTGAAATTTCACAGAGTTTACATAATGTCAGAGAGCTTGAAGCTCAGTCTCTGCTACGTTATGGTTCCCTTTTTGTATTGGGATGTCTGTTCCAGCTGTATCGGTTGAGAGGCTGTTTCGAAGCCGGTCCCTTTTCAGTCACAGTGGGCAAGGTGGGCCCTGCGTGGTGCTTCTGACAGGTGCAGGCACGAGGCCGGGGAGGTGATTGCTGGCAATTCTTTACCCACTTGGTGGTACAGCCCCAGCAGCTGGACTAGAACGATCATGTGGGTTAGAACGATAGCACTGACTTGTTTTTATCCTTCTCCCAAGCCAGAAGAAAGCTTTGGTTTTAAGGACTGTATTTAACAAAACTACAGAATGACTGCCAGGAATGTGCTTTTTCCTCTTTTGAATGTTCACGTTAAGGGTTTTTTTTCTTTTCTATTTCAAAAAAATCCCTTGCAGTGTGTGCAGCTTACTGGAAGAGCTGTTGAACTTTTCTTAAGCTTGTTTATGGCTTGGGATTTTGGACATGTTTTGTTACTATTGTTTGAAATCAGCACCTGGGTCTTCACAATTCTTTTTGAAGTTTCTCAGAGATTTATTCCTACACAGAGACATTATTTTTAAACTTCCCAGTATCAGCTGCTTCTGAATCAGTCTCCTTACACGTAGCACAATTTTAGGAAATCGTTCTGAAATCAGTTGGAAAATGCAGAGTGAACGGTTCTCTCAGTCTTACAACACAGAGAAGCCCGTGAGTAGATTAAATGTTGGATCCTGGGAACATGTGATGGTGGAGGGAATGGTAAATGTGTGGTTGCATGGTTTCCTTAAGGATGTGTAGCATGGCTCCAGAGCCATGTCAGGGAAGCAAGTGTGCACAAAATTGTAGATTTGATGACTGTAATATTTATATCTCCTCAAGGAGAGAGCACTGCATTAAATGTAAAGCTACTGTAAAAGAAATCTGTCTGCTGTACTTACTAGGCTTGCTGAAAAGCTTCAGTAAGTGTCCTTAATGTAAGCTGACTTTGATTGGAGCATTGTTTTTATATTTTATCTATAAGTTCAGGTCCCTTTTCAGTATAAATAGTCATGCATCTGAAACATTTGAACTGGTATTCATCTGCTGTTTCCCTGTCTGAGAACCGCTATCTGATCAAACCAATATTTTTTAATTATGTATTTATAGACAGAGGGGAGAATAGTTTACAGTCAATGTATGATCTTCTCTGCAAATCTTGGAATATTGTGTTGGGTTTTTTTTAATATTGCCTTATCGGTTTCTTTTTTTTATTACTGATGACTTCATTCTGCTTGAATTCAATGCTTCAGTTTCTTTGGGGTAAACTAATAGATTATGTATGCGATATTTGCACAGTGCTGATTGAATTCATCTGGTGAGTTTGAATGTGGTTCATATATTCACATAATTGTCAGGAGCCAACTTGAAATTCAGAACTGTTTCATGAGCATTGCACAGGGCATCATATTTATCTCACTTTACTCAGGAGTGGGTAAAACTTTCATGGTAAGATAGAATGCAGCTCTTTCAAAAGCCAGTGTCTTTTACATTTGTGCCTAAAAACTGGTGGAGAAAAAAAAAATTGTGGTGCTTTAACTGTATCCTGAAAATATGAAGCAGATGTACTGACCCAACCCTCTTCCTACCTGTCCCCTTCACTTTTCTAACAAATTCTGAACCTGCTGGCCATTTTTGACCAGACTTGACTGGTGACTTGATGTTCAAGAGATACTGGAACACAAAGCTTCACAAAGTGAAAATAAGCAGCCTGCTAGAGAGACCCAGATGAATGCTCTTGCATTCATTCGGTGGAAATACTGCAGTGTGAACCATTATCAGACACAAGAGAACCCACAGGAGAGAAGCACAGGAAATCAGACTTCACGGAGCTGCTTGTTTCCACAGAGATTATGCTTGTGTTTTCACACTAATCCAGATGGATAACTTTCCATGTGCTGCTATCTTTCATTCAAATGTTCCTACTCATTCTCATGCTTAGGGTTTGTAGTTTAATACTGCGTGGCAGAGGTTTGCCAAAGCAAAATCTGTCAAGCCCTGTCTTGTAATATATATAATCAGCTTGAACTCTGCAGCACCACTTCCACTTGCTGGCTCAAAGGGTTTGAGCAGAGGGAAGTTCACCTACCAGAGATCTACAGTCAGTAGAGCACAGGCTCCTGTTACTATGTCTTAAAATGTATTAATCTTGGATTTAACTTTAAAAGGGGGGAGAAAACCCAATGTGTGTGGTATTTTCAGATTGCCTCTTCAACACAAGTACCTAGAGGTAGAAAGTGGGTATGTGGCCATTAGACTACTGGTGACAGGTGCTATACAGTTTGCAGAGAGCTGCAGGGAGCCAGATTGGCTGGAATCGAACTAGACCTATTGCCTGTATTTCAGTATTTCCCTCCAAGCTAGTGCTGCTTTGGGCAATGTTGTTGGCAAAGCAACAGGGACTATACTTTGGGCCTTATCTATATGTTAGCAGCCCTCATTAAACATGTTATCTGTACTCACAAGTAATGTCAGGGGATTTCACAGGTATTGTACTGTTCATGAGCTATGGACCAAACTTCACTGTTCTGAGTGATAGTCCCCATTAGCTAGACCTCAGTTTCAGTGTTTTGCAAACTGGAAATAGTTCTCCACTATTTGACAAGAATTCATGCAAGGAATAGAGGCATTTATCTGTGGAAGGAATAACGGTGAAGAGGGAATATACTTTTTTTTCCCCCTCAGTAGTCCACAGAGTGTATGCAAGCTTTCTGCACTGCCTTGGCAGATCATGAGAAAAATTTCATATGCTCTGGAAGATTTCAGTAAGTCAGCCAGAGAAGCTTGAAACCTCTGGGACTTTGTAGAGTGGATGGATAACTTAGGCTTCAGGAAAGGAAGTCATTTGATTTTTCATGGAAACATACTGATGCCTCAAGTACATATTTCCAATTGTAACTGCATATTTAGTTGCATTTGCAGCCTACATGGAATTTCTCTTAATTGGTAGTTAATTTCCAACCAGTCGATATTGCTGATAGATACTAGAAGCTAAGTATTATTGAACTCATGGGTTTATGTCCAATATTTTGTATGTGCTGTCCAAATTCAGTTTGCTATGCAAATCCTATGAAAGGCTTCCCTAGATTCTGGCATACTCATAGTGGAGTGCAATGTAGCAAGCTGCTCCACTGAGTCTGTGCTCAGGTGAATAAATCTCTGTGTCTGTAGTCCACTGGTGGTGAGGCAGAGTTAAGGTTGTAGATTAAGAGAATATATGATGATGTGCTGCAATAACAATGGTTTGAGTTTAGGAGCAGCCACAAATTAATTGTATAATTAATAATCCCCTGTGAATGCCAGTAAATGCTACTTAGCTATACAGTCAGCACTCACCCCAGTGCTGACTACAGCAGGGCTGGAAGTAGCTGCAGGAAACTTTTAATTATTAATTTTAAATATGACCAGAGGTTTTTGAATTCTTAGCCATTTTCAGGATTTTATTTAATACTTCCTGGTTATAGCTTGAGCTTCCACAGTTGTACAAGCCCAGCTGTAAGGTTTTAGAAGGCTCACTAGGGTCAAAACCCACAGAAAGGCATGTGTTTAACTTGATAAACGAAGCAACTCCACTGGATTTACCAGAGCAGTTTTCAGTGTATGCAGTCCTGCATACAAGTGAGTCTTTGTGGATTACTAAGTGAATTACAGTTTAATTACCACTTTAAAAAGATGGTGTCAAGATTTAATAGTGGGCTTTCCCATCTCTCTTGCCTCCCCTGGATTTTCATGGCTGATGTTTGAGTTCTTTGTATAATTGGGAGGGAGTTTGGTTTTTTTCATGAGACGAAACTTTCCTGTGCTTCTCTGTGAATAGTAGTTTATTCTTTTCCTAGAACATATGTAATTTTAGGGAAATTCCACATTTAGCATGGGAGCAAAAGGAAACATTTTTTGTCAGCTTATCATCATCATTATTATTATTAAAATATGATAGTCATTTATAGCTGCTCACAGGAATGTTAAAAGTTTTCTTGTGCCCCCCATCTGTCTGCATCCATCTGTTGTCTCTTGTCTTGTACAGGAATTGTTAAGTTCTTTGGACAGGGACAGCCTTTTTTAAAAACAGGGATCAAGTTCACATTTAGCAGCTTTGTCAATATAAGAAAGCAAAAATAAGGCTGATATGGGCCAGTGGGAACTATGCAAATCAGGAAAATCAAACATAATCAATTTGTCTTGGGTGTGTACCTGGTCTCAGATATGTGTGTTCATAGGAGTTTTATTTAGATTTTTTTTTCCCCTCAGTGGCTGCACAGGTGGGGGGAATGCTGATCGTATCCAGAGGTTACGGAAGGAGTACCACCAGGCCAGGCGGGAGGGCTTACCCTTCTATGAGGACGACGAGGGAAGAACGCAGCTCTCTGACTACGACCAGCTCTGGGTAGGTCCACTATGGGATCCAAAGGGCTTTTGCAACATTCAGAGTTAGCAGAAGGTGCTGACTTGTTTGTGTTTTCTAGAAATCCTGTATCAGCTTAACATGAATTTAGGGAGTTTATATGAATGGAGAAATCCTTCATGCCAGCCTACCAAAAAAAAAGTTAATAGTGAGAACTTGGCTAAAATTAGCTTGTCGGTTCACTGTGTTTGATTTAGGCCCAGATTTCCTCCTTTAAGCCCAAGATAGAGAGTGACTGCCAAACTTTGTCACATGTGGTAACATCAAGGCTTTTCAGATGGATTCATGGTACTCTGGCTGTTCATCCAGTAATTCTCTGGGCTAACAAGAGCATTAGAAGAGCAGACTCTCACTGTGCTTAGCTGCAAAGTCAGAGGGAGGAAATAGAGGCATGTCTGTCCTACCCTTCCTTCTGCACACGGGACAGTAGCAATCTGGCCACGTTACAGCCTTTATAACTTTTAAAACGTGAAAAATGTAATAATTTGTTCCTCTGCCATCAAAAGATATTAAAATATTCTACAAACACTATAGAAGTGTTACAGGCATGGTGTATTATTCCCTGATTTACATCTAGGACTCACACTACACAGAGACATACGAAGAGTATGTCTTCTCTCCACTGATGAAGAGTAACCTATAACCTATAGAAGAAGCAGAGGTTAAATCAACAGTGCCAGATTTTTGAATGTGTTAAATAAATGCAACAGCCATAGTCTAGGGGTACTCAAGAGCTCTGCCTGAGCAAGTTTTGAACTTGGACTCTGTCTCTTCAGAAGTAATTATAAGCAACCAGCATTCAAAAATGTAACTTTGATAAAATGCAATTTATGCTAAATTCAAAATTTTAGTTTAAAAAAAGACAGAATTATGTTAAAATCTTTAAAATCTATATACATCTGAAGTTTGAACTAACATTGGTTTTAATGTCTCCAAACTACTGGTGTGAATGATGAAGTGAAATCTGCAATGACTGGGACTATAGTACAAAAAATCCTGGGCAAGACTAGAATTTATTGCAATCACAGAGAGATACAGAGTTAAAAGGGGTTTTTTTACATAAATTATCATATGTATTTGTTCATTAATTCCAAAACTGTTGTTGTATATATTATTCTGATTCAATTACTAAAAGTGTCATCTTCAGCGAAATAATTCTTTCCTTAGAGCAGTTAACTTTAATCCACTGCCTTAAATTTTGTGACCCAAATTTGTGAGTCAATGTACCTTCCGTTCTTCTTCTGAATTGCTTTTGTAAACTATAATAAGAATATGCATCAAATGTGTCTTTCTCGTGAAATTCTGTGTTGTGGTAAGTGTCCTGACAGGCCTCAGACTGGGTCAGGGCTACCTCTTCAGCAGCCTGAGGATTTCTACTTCTTATCTAAAACTGATAAAACCTTATTAATGCTCAGATGAGGTTGAGATTTATGATCCAGTGTGGTTTCACAAGATTCACAAAGGTTTCTTCTAGGTAATCCTCTCTAAGCCTTTTCTGTTAGGTATAATGCCCAGAGATTACTGATTTCCAAAGCTTTGCTTTTCCCATGAGGCATGTTGTTCTTAATCAAAGCACCTGAAAGGGTGCTTAAAGTATCTAAATCTTGAAATAATAATGATTTGTAATAGTGGCAGCAGAGTTGTTGCTTTTTGTCCTTCCAGTGCAGAATATTTGTAAATATTTTCGTTGTGAGGAACGACAGTCTGCTCAAAAATCAGAGTTTACCTTGAGGGCTTTGGTACTCTGAAGTTTGTTGCTTCAACTTCTCGTTGAAGTGGTTTCTAAACTTCAAAGACTTCTGGTCTCTTCATTGCAACAATATCACCCATTGATCCATCCAGCTGTGCTTTTGTAGGCACTGTCTTCTAGCCTTGAAAATACTGCAGCCACAGCTTGCTCTCTTTTGACTCATGGCTGAAAGTTCTACTCCTGCGTGTAGTTTTACCCTTAAAATACCTGTGTTAAAATCTACAGAGATGGAAAAGAAAGAGCAAAATAGAATCAAAATATTAAAAAGAAAACAGATGTCTCAAAGCATCTTGCCAGGAGAGTCCTCAAGATAGTTTGTAAGCAATGCCATCATTCCCACCTTGGGCAGCTGACCCTCAGCAGTACTGTGGTAACACAGATTGAACAACAGGTGATTTTTTTCCACCTTTACTTATCAGTGAAGAGACATGCTGATGCTTAATTGTGTAATTGTGAATAAATAAAAACTTACTCTAATCTTCAGGATGTCAAGTCTTTCTTTGAAGAGACAACAGACAGCTGAGGAGGAGGAGGAGGAAAACCTTCTGGTAGAAGTTTTCTTTCTTCACACCGGAAGTTATGGCACCAGGGAAGCTGCAGCTGGAAAAGAAATGCTGGGTCTCTGTATTTTTAAGACTCAATTAGTCCTTTCCTTACTTTTCTCAGTCGACTGTTTTACCTAAGCCAACTTTCCTATAAGATGTCTTTCTAATGTGCAGCAGCTGCTGTAATCACTTCCCACCATCTCATGAAACATGCAGATAAGTTGGGAAAAGCAGAGGATAATTAGAGAAGACACTATCCCATCGCAAATCAGCAGCCTCAAAAATGGACCCTGGGTCTTGTCCTCCAAAATAGTATCTGAGAACTCATGAGGCAAATTTCTATCTGATAAAGCTGACATTGACAAGTGGCCTTTAGCTGACACTGTAGTGGGACAGAATTTCTAATAGAAGGGGTACTTCTAACAATCTACTTTTTTTAAGTGGGATAAATCAAGTTAAAGTGCAGAGCCGGCTGAAAAGCTAGCATTGTAAGGGAAAATGATCTCATGACAGGCAATTGGGATCCATAAATGTTTTAAAAATAAGGTCAAAAATTCATTTTAAATAGGCCTGCTATTCTCTCATCATCCATTCCTCCCCCCTGCATCCATTTTCCAATTCTCCTCTGTCCTTCTCATCTGTTGCTGGATGAATTTTTTGCTCTCTTGCGCCTTCATTCTGCTTTCTCTTCCCCACAGTCTGTTCCTTTTCTTTTTGTAAGGAACTGAATAATTCAGTTTAGTGTGTCTCCATAAACAGATGAATGTATATAGCACTGTCTCTGCTATAGAGCCAGACCCTTTAAAATTCTTTTCTAGTTCCATTGTGCTTTGGTTTGTTGTCAAGTTTTGCATCCTTTGGACTTTCTCCCCCCCATCACCCACCCCCTCTTTTGAGGTTTATAACTAGTATAAATGATAAACCAAATTCCGTATGGTGGATCACAAGGCTTAAAGTAAACCTCAGCTGGTTAGCCAAAGGACAGGCTGATAACAAGTATAAATATTGTCTAGGAAATTGAATGCCTTTTGTTGTCAGTGTAAAATGAGATTACCCTAACATTTTCTGACAGCTAGGGAATATTGGGATGTATCAGCTCTAAAAAGGGTTTAGGCATGTGCATACATGCTCATGTCTTAGTGCGACATCAGATACTCAGAGCACTCATGAACATACCCAATAAAAACCTAATCCGGGTCTCCCGAATGAGGCAGATGTTTATGTACTATTATCATAGCTGCAGTATCAGTCAGACCCTGAAAGAACTGTGTAAGAATAAGCTGCAAGAACTTAGTCACTCTAGGAGCTGGAAGGCTTTTTCATGGACAGTCTTTTTCAGGGCTTTAGAGGCACAGGCTAATAGCAGATCATGAGAAATAGCTAAGGAGCTGTCAAGATGAAGCCATGCAGTTAGCATCTGCACTTGTATTTAAGGGCATTTAAATAATGAGGAATTAATCATCTATTTGAGGATTTACTTGGATTGTCTTACAGACTTTGTACAAATCCAGTTACTTAAAACATCAATTCTTTCCTTCAGGATGGCAGTAAATCCTTGAAACTTTATCTTTTTAATGTACACTCAAGGACTGCAGGTAACACTGGCCACATTGCAAACAGTTCTTCACCTGTTAGTGACCACATCAGCTTCACCGTACGGGACCTTGGGTTAACTGGTTCTAAAAGCCATTTCCTTATTTGCAGATCGGATTTGCAAGCTTGTAAATAACCTAATGATACAAGAAAACCGGTCTCTGGATACTGGCTGTGGACATTTCAATTGAAAGAAACCTGTAATGTACTGAGTTTTGTCAGTTCCCAGCTGAGAGTAGGAAAGAAGAATCATGCCTGTGTGTGTTAAAGGCCATGTACTTTATTGTGTGCCTGGCAGGATTCCAAGCCTAAAACTCAACGAGAACAAAGAAAGGAGCATTAATAACTGCATTATTTTTCCATAATGTGTCAAAGGGTTCTGCGCTTCCTTCAGGATGAATAAGGAGCTGTTTGTACTTTTCATGATCAATTAATTCCAGGTTCAGGATGTTGTATTTCAAATAGGTTAGGTTCCTAAAACACGCAAACATTTATGTTGGACTATGGTTAGAAACCAGAATTCCAACTTCTAGAATAGTAACATTCCTGTCTTCTAGCGCAATGGGAGAAGCTGACAATTTTATGTGAAACCATATAGCAGAAACTGATGCAAATTCCAGACTTTCTGAGTCCACAGACTATTAGTAGAAAACATTAAATAAAAAGAAAAATACAAGAAAAATACAATAACGTATTTAAAGTTTAGCTGCTTTAAAAAATACGGATCGGAAGTATTTTTTGTTAGAATACTAATTAAGAGAGTACACAAAACATTTTATTAGAATGTATGATCAACTTACTGATCGAGAACTTTTTATGGCCCCAACTTGTCTCTGCTTAATGAAAGTTTCAGATTGGGATGTATTGTACAGAGCTGTTCTAACTAAGAGCAATTCTGAAATTGGCCAGCTTTTGGGGGTAGTTTTGGGGGAAAATTATTTGGGAGAAATCCCTGCCAAACCTCATGTGAAAAATAAACTATTCCAAATGGCACATGCAAGGAGAGCCAAATTCTATTCCATTAATACTAGTAATAAGGAGTGACTTCTATAACTTGTTTGGAATCATTCCTACTTATACAAAGGTTAGATTTGGCACAGATTATCTGAACCAGAGGGGAGTCTGAAATGCTCATGTCTTCATGCATACACTTTGTACATGCTCTCATTTACCAGGGGAAACAGTTCTGGTGCCATATGTCGTCTTATCAAAGCTCATTGGTACTGTTTATACCCTACAATATTATGTGAATTCCAGAAATACCTCATGCCATCTATTCCACAAGGTGCCCCAGCACATAGCTGGGTTTTGCTTTTTTTCAGTGCAGGGGGGTGATTCTGAGGAAGACAAACACTAAGCATTTCTCTTACTTCATACAAGTTGTTGAAAGAAATCAGACCAAAACGTGTGGTGCTGCCAGGCTGTGGCTGTCCTTGCAGGCTCACAGTACTGAGAGATTCTAAATGTGCCAGCAATCATGTCCTTTGCAGTTAGGATAGGTTCTTCTGATATTGCCCAAATGGAGGATTTGAGTAGAGCATTGCAAAGATCATGACAGCTGCCATGGATCAACTTGATATGATATGAAAGGCCCTAGAGATTTTCCATCGTATATATTTTGCTTCATTTGCCAATATGTTAAGGGAGGCAAGAAACAAATCTCTAACTGATAATTATATTGATGAGGGGAGTTTGTAAGCAGGTAATTCACGCTGTTTAGTATGCTGAACAGTTACTGTGTTTGAGCACGTAGTCCACAGCTCTGCAGCTTTTGTCTGTGGGCTTTTTATTCTGTGGGGCACAGAAAATGAGCACAAATAACCTTTTTGGAGCTAGGCTGTAACCTGGCTTGACTTCAGTTCTCAGTAGTAGCTGGGTCTTTGCAGTTTGCTTCAGGTTTGGCAAGCTCCTGCCAGTATAGGCTTCAACAAGTTTCTGTCTACTTGGTG
Organism: Corvus moneduloides; assembly: GCF_009650955.1. NCBI lineage: Eukaryota > Metazoa > Chordata > Aves > Passeriformes > Corvidae > Corvus > Corvus moneduloides. The sequence goes on along the minus strand of NC_045482.1, from coordinate 13,528,189 downwards.
GTCACTCTGTAGACAGGGGACTGTGTGGCCACTTTCCCTGAGCATGTGTGCACACTCTGCCAAATCTCAGGCCAGCGTCACATAGAGAAGCTGGAAGAGGACTGAGATTTTAACACCGAGCCTTGGCGCATGGGGCTGCCAAAGTCAGTACTTTGCACCCTGAGCTTTCCCTTACTCACCCCCAGTGATACTTCTCTGTGACAGCTTGGTCCCAACCCCCAGCAGCTCAGTGCCCCACACGCCAATAGAATCAAATACAGCTGCTCCTGGGTCTGACTATAAGGGTGGGTGGAAAGCAGGCTTCCTTTTAAAATTGACCTCCTCTTCCTCAGGCCATTAGTAAGAGGCCTGCTTCACCTTCTGAAAGGGGGCCTCAGTTAAAACACTCACTTTTTAATTACAAGACAAGTCTGTAATGCCACTGAAATTCATGTCTGAAGCTAAGCATACACTTAGGTATTTGCTGGATCAGGCCTGAACTCAGGCCTCAAACCTGACCCCCTTTAGGCACAAGCTTTGGCCTTTACTACCAGGTATCCGGTGCATTTGTCAAGTGGATGCTGACATGGTTGACTTCTTTTTCAGTTCTTACAACTTAATTTCCCTGGGTCATGTTCATGTTCAGTGTTGCTGATTAAAAAGAAATCTCTTCCCTAAAACATACCAATGATCCAAAGACTTGCCTGCCTTCTGTTGTGCCAGACAGCACCCCCTTGCCTGAAGATGCTGGTCACTGTCCAGCTCTGCCTGCTAGGGATAATATTCTGCAAAAACAGAGTGGTTTGGACAAAGGACTGCAAAATTTGTCCATTGAAGATCAGGGAAAGCAAAATAACCTCAGTGAGGCAAACAGCAGTGATTGCCCAGTGTGTGCAGAACTTGGGGGTCAAGGGTTGAGCTTGAAAGAAGCTGGGTCAAGCAATACAACTGTGTCACTGAGGCCGTTAGAGAGCCCAGATCTTGTATTTGTTATAGTTAAGTATGTGACAGAAGCCAACTGAAATAATGGACTTTTCATTACGTTTGATTTCTGGATTGAGTTCTTCTGTTGTGTAACTGTGCAGCACTTCTCATTACTGCAGCACAAGATCTGAGGTGGAGGCCTTGGGTCTTCTTGAGTTTTGCTGAAGTTCCTCACTGCAAAATGCTTTAGCAGAACTGGTTGTTAAATTTCATCCTAGATGCAGCTTCAGCAGTCAGGGTGTCAGTGCTCTGGCTACATTGTTGTCTTGCAGTTAAACACTAAAAAGTTCAAGATTTTTTCACCGCCAAGGTGTGAAAAGTAATTAGAATGTATCACTGGTTGCTGGGTATAAGGAATTATCTATGAATATATAAAGGCCCTATTTTTCTCAACAAACAGGCAACGTTATAATTATTTAAAATGAAAAAGAAAGTCAGTGACTCAGACATGGGGAGATTGGGTGGATAACTTTATTAGTTCCCAGTCTAAGGTCTGTAGTGCAGATGCTAATCTAATATCAAGACTGCATTAAAATAAAGTACAAAATATGAAAAAAGAGAACTGCATTTATCCCGTAAGGCTGGTGCTGTACATAACTTTGACTGTTCTGCTCAAGGCCAGCTCTCTTCAATGTTCAGCCCTAAGTCTGAGTCTTAAAAAACACTGGAAAAGGGAGAAGTAACATCTTCCTTCTTGCTCCGTGCAGAATCTGACTGGAATACATTTCTTCTATCAAATGTGCTGAGTTTTGAGTTCTGCAAAAGTTAGTAATCAACTTAATCTTTGTTTGCATTTGGTTTTTAAAAACTTCTTTAGTGTTCTGGCTTGGTTTAGTACATTGAATTTGTAAGCAGAAATTTCCCAAGTCAGAATGGCACCATGCAACCTAATCTGAAGCGATGATTTTGATTTGATTTTTGTGTGTGTGTTTTGAGACACAAATCGAGGTTTTTTTATGTTGAACAAGTGTTTTTGACACTAAACACTAAGAAAGCAAGCACAACACATACTACTGCCTGTGTTTTTGCTGCTTTTTCCTTATCAAATGGCCTGACTGCTGTGTTAAATGTCATGTTGCCCAATATTACGTAGAGTCATTCCAGCTGAATGGTACGTTGTAAGTCCTGTATGATAGGAGATACTGAGTCTTCTGTAATCCAGGTGATATTGGAATGTCTGCCTTGCAAGCAGAAATATGAGTTCTGACCCCACTGCCTCCAAGGGTGTCCTGCTGTTCAGGACAGATAATATGTGAATAATCCAGTGGCCCAGAGTAGCATAGATTTCATAAAGTAGTATATCGAGTTCAGCATGTAAGTTGTGAATGTGTACAACTGAGCAGGAGGACAAATACTGGTATCTCTTCTGCAATTCAGTCTGGTCATCAACTGTAAGATCTTTCTAGATTTAGTCTATTCATCTGTTTTCTTGCTAGGCTGGAGTAATGACTGTCAAAATTACTATTACAAATAGTGCCCTTCTGTGTTAGGAATGCCAGTGCTGCACCTGACAGCAAACAAGGGCAGTAGCTCTGAAGGCACCTGGGGAAGCCTGGGTCAGGTGTATGCTTTACACCATCAGCTATTCCAAGAAGAGTCAGAGTAGCAGATAGCTAGAGTGAAATTTTGACTTTGAAGTTACTATGTGACTCAAAATGAAGGGAGTCACTTGGATTCAAGAGTTTCTTGTAATGCAGTAAGCATGGTTATATTAAATTATATTCTATAGGTCAAATTTGATGATAACTTCTTCAAGATAAAATAAAAATTTATAATTTGAAATACATGCCTGTGCCTTCCATCTCTGGTCTGCCATCATCAAAACAAAGTCATTCTGGCAATCTAAATTCAATCTTTCCTGTGGAATGATTATAGGGGAATTTAACAAAATGCTATCTAGTGATACCCACCAGTGGATCAGTATGAACATTTACATTTGTGTTTGAAGCTAATTTTTAATGTATTTCTCTTAATTTGCTAGGAAGATACCTGTCAAGTTAGCAATTAAACTGTAATTTGGTCACTGAGGTGTTTACATGGATTAATAGATCTCTCCCTTAAGCGTATGCTCCTGGGTTTGAAATAACAACTATACTGCCTGGTAGCATGACCCCACTTGAGTTTCACACACACATGCACAAAATCAAATTCCATCACATTTTAATGCAAATTTTACCTTTGCAAATGATGGCCTGAAAAGAAAGAGTTTCCATGGTAACCTTAGGGAACACATAACCTGTTTATCATAACTTCTCCATGAAGCAAGACAGGGGGTGGGGAACATGCTTTGATGTCAGCTGTATTTTTCTGTAGACAGCATTCTGCTCTAGCACATCTAGAGAATTTACCAAAATGCTCGTGTAATGTCCTAAATCAACTTTTTTTTCCCTTCTTAGAAACAAAAGCAATTGTATGGAATAACATAGGAGGTAACTGCAATAGGCAATATTCAACTTGTTAACTGACCTTTCAGCTCCTGTCTATAGTTTGACAACTAGGTCAACATTTTGAAAGACCAATCAGAAATTAATAGTTAACAGATCTCTTCCATCACTTTATCTTTTCTTGCTTTCCCTCCATGCTTTAAACTTAGCCCTCAGGTATCCCTGCTGCCTTTCAAAGCCACTTTTTTATATTTTCTTGTTCTTTCACTTCACTGCTGAAAGTACTTTTTTGAAAAATGCCTTGAAATATCTCTGAACTCCTACATTTTGGAGCTACCACGGAAAAGAATATATTGATTATACTTCACATTTGGTGCTGGCTTTCAGAGTTGAGGTGGTGGCTCCTGGAGGTGCCATTAGCGAGAGTGAGTTTGATGGCTGTGAGCATCTGTAAGGTTGTATTTTTCCTGCAGATGCACGGTAACTCCTGGATAAAGGAAAGTATGTCTGCAACTTTTTTTTAAGGTCATTAGGAGTAAGGAACAGATGTTGAGGTTTTTCAGAATGCAGCTTTGAAGTGCCACTTAGGAGTCAACTGACAAGACTGACCCTATAGGCAGTGATTTTTGGGACTGGAACACAGAGGAACCATTGCCCACAGTTACCCATCTGGTATCCATCTGGTACCAGCAAACAACAGACAGTACCAAATCACAGAAAAACTGTACCAACTGCTAAATTGGTATCAGCAAGCAAAGAAGGTCACCACCCAACAGCAGTTGCAAGCAGGAGAAACAATGTCTGTAACATTTACAGACTGGTATCTGAAGATCCGGAGGAACCTGATGCCATAGCATATGGAAAGCAATTCCTGTCTCTAAGCCTGCTTATGCTGATGTTGTTTGCTCAGTATTAATCCAGGTTTTGGGGGGGGTTTGGGTTTGGTTTTTTTTTGTTAACCATATTGAATTTGCAGTGTGGAGAGCTTTTGTCACAATGCCATTGAGAGAGTGCCTCTCTTTATTGGCATCTATGTTTAACAGGATTAAGGTGGATTTAATACCCTGTGCTACAGACTAACCATTCAAATTCTAGGAGTACTGTTCCATAGTGGTGTCAAATCACAATGGAAGGAGTTGAAGTTAACTTTTAACTCCGTGACGATTTACTCTGCAGTTTTTCTTTGATGTGAAGTATTCTTGGGGAGAGCTGTGGCAGGGGGTTGTTTTCCAATTTTATTGCCGCCTTCTTCTTCTTCCCTTTGGTAATTTTCTCCTTTCTTCCTCCTTTTCTTTTCTTGAAGCAGTGTGCTGGTTTTTACAGTAGCTAAGTGCATAGAATGCAATAATACAACAGTGAGAGATTCAGTGCCTCTAGGTGCTGCTACCCCTTCTACTCTTGAGGACCTCCAGCAAGGCATGATTTTATAGACAGTGAAAGGCTTGCTCTCCCCTGTGAAGCTGCCTGCCTGCAGGAAGCTTTTCACTGTCTATTTCCACTACTTGCTCTGCAATTTAGTTCCATGCCCTGCTATTTCCCCCTTCCCTCCCTCTTTTCTTCCCTGACATACACATGCATATACCCCCTGCATGCGCATTCAGCACCAACACCAGATGTAGGTAGACAGAGTGTTATCTCAGTGTGTGCGTTAAAACACTCAAAAATACACCAAACATTTTCATTTTGCCATCCTCATCATAAATGGAAATACTGATCTGTCCTCTGTTTGCTTTCCAGGTACTGACGCTGTCATTTCATTTTCCCTAAAAAGGGCACAAGCTCATAGCTGAGCTGCAAAGCATGGCCATTACACCCTGGCATTGGTGCCAAAAACTCTGCTGACTTAGCTAGAGAAAGATGCTGAAAGCCCCTGACTTGGAGAGAAGATTCGATTCAATTCACTTCATACAATGTCTCTCATGAAGTATTTCAAAATGCCTTATATCAGGAGATAACGTAATGAGAAAATGCTTTAGAGAACTGGATATTCAGATAGCAAGACAAAATGATACACAGCAATGTACTGGAGTAAAAGAAAAGATGACTGTCATTTAAAAGCAGTAATCATCTGGATAAGTAGTCTTGTAAACTAATTACAGTGAGGAGAGAAGCAAAGAATGCAAGACTGGGAGGAACAAGAAGCAGCTTCGTTTCAAACAGGCTAAAGCAGAGTACTGGTTTCATAGAGGGAGAGGAATTACACACAGTATTGTAGAACAACTAAAGAAGACCTGCTTTAGAAGCGTATCCACACATATGGATTAGTATGCTGTATATTGCATCACAAGTGTATCTCTGTGACAGGTTAAGTTATTCTCTTTAGTGGCTGGGAAAAGATTAATTACATTGGCCGGGTTCAGGGGAAGAGCAATTGAAATGCCTCCGTGTAGTAGGAAAGAATCAATGCTGATGGGTGCTGTGGGTTTTTGGTTTTTTGTCTTGCTGCTTTTAAGATTTTCTCTCAACTCAAGGGAAATTTCTGTTTGCTTCTACTTTGGAAATAGGTTTGCAAGTGAGGGTGTTGCAAATCTGGTGCTCATTAAAGACAATTAAGAGATAGAATTAACCAAAACATATTATACAACTAATGGAAAAGGAAGCCACCCACAGAGACAGACACAGGCCAGGAAATGATCTCATTTTGCTTGGTCAAAGGAAACCATAGTCCTCCAGCACCAGGGATCGGGGGTTTGCAGAGTGAGGGTTCAGAAAGCAGAGTATTTTCTTTGTGGGGCTGTGCAAAAAACACTTTGCAGTTCTGGCTTCACCTCCATCTTTGCTGTTTTCTCTCTCTTTAGTGTTGCAAGATACAGCAAATGCTGAGAGCTTGTTTTCTACAAAACTAAGGCAATTGCCATGTTTTTAAACTGTTATGGGAACAGCCTGTTTCCCTTTTAAAGTTCCCATCTGTGTTTGTATTTCCCTCAGTCTATTGCCTTTATAGAGAATTTTCTGCTCCCTCTAAATCTAACCCATTAGTTTCACCTCCTTGAACAAGAGGTAGGGCATTACCAAGAAGGAAGAGTAAATCCTGAGATAATCAGCCCTTCTTAATTCCACCATGGAACACTGCTGTTCTCAGCGTTCCTGGTGTTCATTGCATAGGGAGAAGGGACAAGTGACTCTGAGTTTGTACATTTGTGTGTGAGCATGTGTATGTATATGTATATGTCTGTACAGAGGAACAGTCAGAAGGGGAGCATTTAATTGCCTTGCAATCGGACCAACCAAGTAGTGTTCTGATTGCATACAGCTGATTTTCTAAGTGAAAATTTTCAAACCTATTCAACAGCAAAACCAAGATCATCAGTGACTCTGGAGTGTGTGTCTGTGTTTCTTATGGGGAAGAGGAAGGATGGTTTGATTACTGTCTCTTTTTTCCTTTGGACAAGGATGTTTTTCTCATCCAAGGGAAATGCATTCTAGCAGCATGAACATAACTATTAATCAACACTTAAGCAATAATCAGTGAATGAAAAATGATGACCAGAAACTGAAAATGTACTTGCATAGCTACTTTGGTGCTTTTCCTTTGAGATCATGCCCTTGCATTTTAACGTGAACAATTCTTATAAAATTAGTGCTGATATATTCCAAAAGGCAGTGGTTTTAAAAACCAGAGCTTATTTTTCACTTTAAAAAAATACTTACAGGGAATGATACATTAAGATCTGCATAAGTAATGTTATAAAACTACCTTGGTAGTCTGAGATAGAGTCTCAGTTGATACGAACCAGTAATATCTTATGGAATTTACTTAAGAGATGAGGATGCCAAAATCATCATCAATGGAATGCTGTATTCAAAAGTGTGAAGACATGTTCAGGATACAGAGATATAAAGGTTTTTCCCGTGTATTTTCACTCATAAAGGAGATAGAGGCACCGAGGGATGCAGGTGTATGTTAGCTTTGGGAATGCCTCCAAGAGGAATCAGATGCTATTGAAATTAAAATAAAACCCCCCTCAGTATTTAGCATGCTTTCCTGAATCAGGGCCGGGGTATGTGGTGGCACCCAGCAGAAACCAAGGCAGTGTGACTCTCCTAGTGAGCAATACTTCGCTTTTGTTCTTCAAGATGTTTTTTGACAAATTTAGTTATGGTTCTAATAGCATCAAGAGTTCTTTGGAATAATCTCAAAACCAGATTAGTATAAAATGCTTAAAGTGAGTGTGTGCTTAACAAAAAGAAAGCACAACATTCCCTGGGGCTGAGCCCACAAAACAGAACTTCAGGAGACTGTGAGGTCATGACTAGGTGATTGGGCCAAGAGCAGGAACTTACAGCCATCCATTGATTCACCTACCCAAATTATTTAACCTGTATTTACTGTTGACATGAACATAAAAAAATTTTAGTTATTTGCCACACTACCCAAAACAAACTTGAAGACATTGGACCATGATTTGAGAATCTCTGACAATTGTAGTCCTGAGATACCTGTAAAATGGAGCCAGAACAGAAAAACAAACTCAGGATCTGCTGGGAAGATACTGCTCCCTTCCTTGTTCTTGGAAACAAGTTTGTTTGTAAGAAGCAAGTTTGTAACAGGGAAGTTGAAAGTGCTGCTCTCTCTCTTCATTGGTGGTGGTGGTTTTAAGAGTTCCTGTGGAACATCATCTTGGTTTGCCGTTGCAGCCGCTTAGTGAAGAAAAGCACAACTAAGAATATCAAAAATAAGTATTAAAGGTGCTGTCTTCTACCAAATAATGGCAAAGCAGTACCAATGGGCTCATAAACATTAGACTCCTCTTTGAGGACTACTTCTGCCGTTAAAATCAATGCAACTTAATTAAAGCAAATTATAGATAGATACATCTATAAATAAGATATTAAAGTACGCTGCTGAATATGATAATTGCTGCATATTTAGCAATCAGCGTGTGTGTTCTGCTTTTGCCAGGAGGGATTTCTTTCAGAGGAATCAATGGAGCTTTATTAAAAACCATCCAAATTAGAGGGAGAAATGATGAGTGTTATAATAACGCAAAATCACTGTTTCAACTTTTCATTGCAAAACCAGGAAAGCAAAATATATCCGTCTTTGTGTATGTAAGGAAAACATCAGGAAAATTCTTTTGAATTGTAGACACTGGTAGAATTTTTAATCTTTACCTTTTGATGCAAAACATAAAAAAACTGGATGGAAGAAAACCTGCTTTCTGTGGAAATGCTGGAGGTCTTTGAGGGTGGGATAATGAGGATATCACAGCAGTAAGGAATTAAGAAGACCCCATCGATCAACTTCCTCCGTTTCACATGGAACATCCAGTTCACTGCCTTACATCACCCGCCTCTGTTTTAGCAGCTAAAGAAAGTGTTAGCAAGTCAAATTGTGCTCTTAAATTTCACTTGCAGTTCCCAGAACCAGGAAAAGTTAAAATGCAAAAAATAAATGGGTGAATTTTGATGCTTCACCTGTGTATGAAACATTGAGACCAAGGTGGGGAACAAATCCACTTTTACCTCTCCGTTTTTCTTCAGTTTTCACTTAATTGAAAACAAAAACCAACTGTGTCTCAGCAGAGGGGAGACCTGAAGGTTAAAGGGCAAATTCCGTTATACCACGGCTCTTTTTTGGCATGCTGAATCTCAACCCATGTGATTAGAAACGCTCACAGACAAAAGAAGAGCTTTGAGAACAGAGGTCAAACCAGCATCTGAATCAAGTCCTTTAGCAGATGATCACAAGACTACTGAAAAATGTACTAAGCAATGCAGCAGTTCTATGTGTCATGTTTATACACAGACTTTCAGGCAAAAAGCAAAACTGGGTGGCGTTTTCAAAGCACTTGGATTGATGGCAGAACAGAAGCTTCACTCTGCAGCCTTCCTGGGGTGGCTCCTGTCTTACAGTGCATGTCAGTCATATAAAATACAATGGTAGTATCCTGCCATTTTTTATGGGTAGAAAACCACAGTGCACAAGCTCAAGTGACTTTTCTGAGCATACACAGTGAACAAGTGAAAAAATTAGGAGTCCCAGGACTCCTATGTCCATAAGCTTGTCCTGATCTCCCTTAATTTTAAATAAGTCAGCAGTGTTTTGCCCTGGATTCCCAAATGTGTCACTAAAATCACATCAGCCTTGAGGAAGTTATGCCATTTCTACTTACTTAGTGGGCAGCACATAGTCCAAATTTTCTTTCTGATCTTAATGGTAATAGAAATGTTTGGAGGAGGCTTATTGTTCAGAAGCCAGGGAAACAAAGGGTTAAGAAGCAAAAGTAAAAGGACAGAGATGCTTAGCATTTAAGTGAAGAATTAATAATCCTGAATGCAACACCCACTGTATATTATTCTTTTTCAACAGTGAGAAACTTCTGTCTCTGAGTAGTGGTTTTTCTATAGCTGGTTAAAAAGCTTTAAAAGAATTTTTGTAACAAACTGGCCTCTGCAATGATGATGAAGTTTGCTATATGCAAGTCTAAATACCTGCAGGAGAGGGAACAGTAACTGCAACTTTATGAGACAGCCAACTGGAAAATGGCTCTGCATCATTTATTTTCCTTATAAGCAGTATCCATGGTCTTGGGTTTTCACTGTGCTGACTTCACTCAGGATGGACCTTGAGCAGGAGTCAGGTGGGAATCTGTGAGAAGAAGTAGAGCCCAGGAAAAAACACACTGTCCTGCTGAATTCTTCTGGTAGGGGCAAAGAGTTGTTGCTGATTTCTATTTGCAGTTTGGTAGCTCTCACCTTGAGCTGTGTATGGATGCACAAGAAGAAGTCAATTCTGGTTTCATGAAGCTTAAACTTCAAAAAAGATCGCTGTAGTTGTTATTTTTTGTACTACAACATCTGTCCAACCCCTAACACCTTGATCCATAAGGAAGAGGCAAGAGAGGCTCTCCTGCTAGCAGCTAGAATTGTACCCTTAACAAATGCTCCAAGAAGGAAATATAAGGTGAGAGGGAATGAAATGCAGGATCTCCTGGGGAAAAAACAGTCTCATGCACTTTTCTGTACAGTTTTCAAGATAGGCAGGAGCTCAGGATTAAGTAAATCCTTTCTTTTCCTTTAAAGAATTGTTATTCTGCAACCTCAGAATTTTCCTGTAGGCAAATTCCAGACTTACTCAAGACACCTGCTTGCAGGTATACTCTATTTATACCTTAGAATGCATTTGCAGATGTTTGAATGCTCTAAGATATTTGTTTCTGGGCTGATCTACAAGTGCAGATTCATACCACCTCATTTTGTTATTTTTCTGGTACCTTCTCCTAGTCCCTATTCGCAGGCTAGGGATACTCACTGCTAGCTTATCACTTCCATGTGTTAGAAAACTCCTCAAAGTGCCCTGCAGTTACCGTGTTTGCTGGGGACATCACTTGGCACTGGCACTTGCCCTGCTTTTGTTTCATCTTTTTCTTTACAGTTGCTTTCTCTTTCTGTCTGTTTTGCATCTGCATGTGAAATGTGAAACTGTTAATCTTCCTATGATTTTCTGTTTTGATAAAAGTACAAATTCTGATTGTCTATGGAAATGTAGGGAGCCCTGGCCTTCACTCATTCTTCGCTGCCTTTTGGCTTTTCAGATTGGTCCCCTGCTGAAGGCTGTGGACATGGAGAGAGGAGAGCAGTACATAGTGCCCACACTGTCCTTCAGTCTGCACTTCCACCAGCCTGGTTCTGCTGCTGGGAACTGGCAGGGGTTTAATTAAGGATGCAGAGATGTCATAGGATATTTTCTGAAGTGGTATCTTTCTATCACAGAAGTCTTGTCTGCTAGTGGAAATTGCTGTTTCTACAGAAGGAGACTTAAACCACAAAAACATCCACTAGCCATGTAGAAAAAACACCTCTCTGGCACACAGAAAATCCTGACCATGAAGGCATTAAGCTATATGGAGGCAGTGTCTTGTCAGTTCCTCTGGTACTGTGTCTCCAAGTGTGGCCACTGCTGTGATGGAGATTCCCAAAGGGGCAATTAGGAGAATAACCTGCTGGTGCAGAGGTTCTGCTCTCCCATTCAGCTCTCTGAGGCTTTGCCTCTCTTCAACCTGTCAAAGACTTCACTGTCTTCTGCTAACCGGATGTTAGTTGGTTTGAATCATATTTATATCCGGTTTATTAGTTTTACATTCCACAAAGGCCTTGACCATACCAATACTTTGCAACAGTTACATTCCATGAATTGTTTGTTGTTGTTTTTTGATAAAGATAGTATTTCCTTTCCTCAGTTTAAGCGTGCTGCTCTTTTAATTGCACTGATAGGATGATGGCTGTTTCTGTGTTTATCTCTGCCCATTATTTTTGCATATTCATGTTTTGCTTGTTAGTTGAGGCCGCTCTTAAGATATGAACTGTTCATAATGATGGCACTTATTTAAGTTGTTGTTGTTAATTGAAACCCTAAAAATACAGGAGCGTATTTTGGATCGTTCTCTCTGTTGTGCATTACCATACATTTGTGAAATTTCACCTGCTGTCATGTTCTCTATTGATTGGGGTGTTGGTCTCCTAAGCCCATCCAGCTGCATCTGTAGGGACTCAGCTGAGCACTTCACCTCCTGTCAGCTCCCACCTTGCTGGTCACCATGTGGTCACCACCCATTTGGCTTTGATAGGACTTCCAGGTTTTAATCTATTTTTATTAAGATTACTGTTTGTTTGCCTGAATATGTTGTGATTATTAACTACTAAAGTGGTTAAAACTTCCACACCTGGTCTGAGGGCCAGCTGCATATGTCCTCTTTTAGGAAAGGAGGAGAAGCTGGAATATTTTGATCTTACTAATTAGTACATTTCACACCGATTTTTAGCTTAGTTTGTTGTAGAAGGCAGCAAAGGAACCCTTTGCTTTGACTCTTTCTGAAACATAAATAACTTCTACTAAGGAGGTGTTTCTATTTTCACAATTTCTCTTTTCATCAGGGTAGTATTTTATTCCAGGCACCATTTTGGCACTCCAGGCTGAGTGATGATACGCTTTTACTGTCGCATGGACAGATGGAGAAGGGAAATAAGAAGAAATGGCTGAGCCTTTAATTAGCTGTGCAGAGCCAGAGCATGCTTTTCCAGTGCACTGGGGGTTTTATATAGGGTGTGGAGACTCAGCCGCTCGATGGATCCAAATTAGCAAAATTGTGTATCCGCCACCAGGGTGTTTCTATGTAACTGTCTCTCAAATCATAGTATACAAACAGACCTGGCAGGGGGTATTGCCTTCTATCTGGTCTGTAGGAAAACCATCCAAAAAAGGGGGTGTTTTTCAGGCTGAAAAAAGGCCTTTGTGATGTAAATATTTTTTATCTTTTGGTGATTGTATAAGTTTGGGATTACTGCTTGATGCTGGCACAATTCTGAGTGTCTGTGTTTTTTCATGTTGCCTAGGCTGCTGTTACTCCCTTTAGGTGTGAGAGTGCAGGAAACTCACATGGGGCTGTGAATCACCATTACCAGGCTCATGCACAATAATTAATAACCTATCTACAGCTGCACACGTAGACCATGTTTTTTATGGTGAGAGACCAGATTATACATTTTTTTTCTTTTCCTCTCATTCTTCTTCGTAAAACAGGAGAAATCTGAAGGGTCTTCTGTCACCAGTGTACCTGGGAACTTAAGGGAAATTATGAACCTGATGAAATTAGTAGTGTAAGAACAGCCAAAGTGGCTGTGACTCTTCACCTAAGTGATTGTATAAAGTCTCTCTGCGTGTTACTTTTTCTGGTGAAAAAAAAATGAATGAATGATCCCTTTAGCCTACTGCCCTCTTTTTGAAATGTAAGGCAATTATTGTTAGTTTTTGCTCATCCAAGTCAGGTACTGCTAAAGCATGGGTCATTTCAAATCAGAGGTGGTTATTTCTTGTGGCCAACAGTTCTGTGAGGACTCCTTTCTGTTTTGAGTGAGATAGAGGAGAGCTTGCAAGAGGCCTATACTAAACAACTTTTTTCACTTGCAAATATCTTGGATGCTTGATGAGTGCCAAGGTGTATAACAGTATTTGTCTGGAATGATTTCTAAGCCTGCCAAGTAGCTCCAAATGATACTGCTTCTCTTTGCATTGGACTTGGCTTATGTAACATACACAGAAATGCTTTGTAAAGGTAGATAACACTTAACACACCTGAATGCACAACTTTTCTCTTTGCATGGGCTTATATATCTCTTCAGTGAAAATGGTGTATTGTGCATAAATTACAGGACTGACAGAAATGTTCTTTAACCTACAGAATGCGAAAAACATGTTAATTTTTGTTTTCTCTTTTTTCTAATCGGGCATTTGCCGAAAGCTCGGTGTGATTTATTACTTTCTTTTTCAAGAATTGTTAAAAATGTTTGAAAAGGCATTAAATCTTCCTTTCTACTATTAATCTGTAAAAGGGGAAGGGGATTTTAAATGGCCTCTTAGTATATTGCTTTATAAAACTGCTGATTCTAGCAGCACCGGAATAGGAATACATACTAATGTAGGAAACAGTGAAGGCAGTCAGAGCCTCCTCCATTTATGGAAGAAAAGACTAATAGCTCCATTTTAACAAGGCTCTTAACACTTTGGGCCATCAGCAGGCATTGAGTGAGTGAAATTGGGAGAGCTCCTGTGTGCTAAAAGCATTGAAGTTCACCGTTTGGTACCCGGTTGGAGCCTTCCTGATAGAATTGTGCTCCACAGCCAATGCCGGTTGCCATCTTGAACACAAACCAAGTAGCGCTGGCATTTTGACTGAGTGCGCTAATGCTGCACTTTTGAAATGGCACCAGAGCATCATAAATGCACTTAACTCCCAGCTGGATGCTTAGCTTTGCAGTGGCGTTAGGGAAAGTTTCTGGATGTGTGTTAAGAGTGAAAGAAAACCTGTGTGTATCGTATTTTATACTTAAGCAAAACAAGCTAGTGGAGGGGGGAAACGCAGACGTTAGCTTGGATTCAGGCAGTTATGCCACTGTAATCAGAAGGGATGTGCTTAGTTAGATATGTCCTCATTTTACTGAATTCCAGGAGGAGGGCCAGCCAGGGAAGAAGAGAGAGAGTATCCCAGCTAGTAGGTAGATGAGGGAAAAGCTCTGAAGATTGTACCTGCTCTAAACACTTCTTTGATACAGAAGCCTTTCTTGTTAGCAGTGATAAGATTATGTATGGATTTGAAGCTTCTTTGAGCCCCTGCCTTTCTTTTGTTGATTTTGGCATGTTGCAGCATCATGTGTTCTCTGCTTATCGTTTTGAGATGCATTGTTAGTAGCTGGGCTGCATAATTGATCTTCATCTCTAATTACTCTCCTCTCCACAGGTGCCTGGAAAGGGTCCAGATGGGAGCTCATACAGTCTTCACTTCGAGGGGGTGGAAAGGCAGTATGCATCCTTACCCAGGTACAGCACTGAGCCTTGTGCACACACTGACTCACCCTCCTTCCAATGGGGAGGGAAAGCAGCCCACAGCTGATGTCCAGCTCTAACATGAGAGATTATTCTGCACTTTGTCTTGTCACCTTTTACTGCTGATTTACTGCCATTTTATACCTGTACTATTAATTTGGACTTCTGAATTTTTGTAACAGGTCTCTCATTGAACATGTCAGCAAGAGTCATGATCCACAGGTAGAGAACATGACATTGAGGGAGCTGGCTCTGTAAGAGTTATAACAGGTCGTAGCAGGGCATAAATGACTGAGTTTGTAGTGATATAATCCTAGCTGGCATTGACAGAACGTTGCTGTGGAAAGCTTCCACTACAGCTGCCACAGACACTGAAGTCCCACTGTTGCTGTAAGGACTGTCTGACTGCAGTCCTCTTCCAGTAGAGCATCTCTGTGCTTTAACTGAATGCTCTGGAAATGAGAGTGAATTCTCTGAGGGGTTTTTTTAATTTTTAATCCTTATCAACTCAATGAAGAGTAATTCTAGTCTGGAACCAGTGGGGCATAACCAAAAGGAAACATTTCAGAGATTTCAGCCCCATTTCTATGGGAGTTCTAATAGCGGAGTGTAACATAAATCAAGCCAGAAAGGGGAGTGAGAGGATGCTAGATGAGATAGTGGGAAGCAGGGAGAGGAAAACAAAAATAGAAAAATATTCCCCCTTTAGAATTAGAGGGCTGGGCAAATCCTCGGAGGCATGGTCCAATCCACTTCGTGGATCTACAGGCCTTCTTTGTAAAAGCAAAGCAGAAATAGATATCTATAAGCAAGAACATATTTTTTTGCTGTGAAGTAGTGCTGGCATTTAGGAAATCAGTGAATTCTTTCTTTTTGCTTTCTCTTTCTCCATTCAGCTATTTACATTCAAAGGTGTCACTGAAAGACTGATTGATAAATATGTAATGCTATGTCCAACTCCAGATGAAAATACAAAGAATATTTTACTTTTGCTAACCAGAATATAAAAGCTGTCTCGCAAGACATTGTTGGATGTCTCTAGGCATTTTTAATGTGTGTGGTTTCTAAACCAAAGGATGTGTCTGCAGTTTACTTACTGCCTTCAAATGATATTTGTCAGACATTTTTTCTTGGAGATTCATCCTGTGCAGTAACTGGCTTTTCTGTCAGAGATCTGTTTTCCAGCAGTGTGTCTTGTATGTATTTCCTGGCTGACTGTGGGTATGTAGTCTTCTGGGTAAATAGCCATCTTTTTTCACAGTCCTCCAACACTCATGTTTCCTCAGTATGGTTTTAGCAGTGATTTTTGCATGTTAGTTAGGTGCACTTTAATTATATACACCCCTTTTTTATTTATTTTTGCCTTCCATTTTGTTGAGTACTTACTTGTTAATTACAAGACTAAATTCATAATTGGTGCCCAGTATAACTCTCTATAGCAATTTTTATATTTGTGTATCATGTCTTCTTTTATTCATTTTCCCTTTAAGAAAATTAACTGTATTTTTTCAAGCATTGTAAACTGAAAATTTCCCAGTGACGTAACTTCCATAACCCAGAATTGGTTTGATTTCCCCAGTATTCCTTTCAAGGGAGAATGACCAGAAGTGAGCATTACAGTGCAGATGTAGACATGCCCTTGCTTTATGTAGTAAGCGTTCTCTGTATCCCTTCTGTCCTGTTCCTTTCCAAACTGCTGCATCCTCAGTGTGTGTACTGCTCATCTCTACAACCTGTGTTTTTGTTTGGTTTTGGGGTTTTGGTTTTGGTTTGGTTTTTTTAAAAGTAGATTTATCTGAATCAGATCATTAATTTTACAGTGTTGTTCCCCAAACTTCCATTTAACTTGCTGGAGACACAACTCTCCAGCTCTTACGACAGGTTTGAGTATTTAACTGGCTGGAACTCTCTATTTACAAAGTCATCCAAATATTCCCTAAGCTTTTGAAGATCACTGTGAAAGTGTCCTTTCTCTCCATGCCTAAGGAGATTATGCTGGAGAGTGAGAAGACCTGCACTTCAGCAGGGCTGTTTGTGCTTCCCAACCCAAACACACTGCTGAGCGCACGCCAACCCGTGTCTCCAGAGGGTTTCCACCCTGGAAGGGGCAGAGCTTTGGGATATCACACCCTTGGGTGTGCCTGCAATTCAGCAGTCGGTTGCTGCTTTTTATACTTCAGTTTTGTAAGTTTTGCAGTTTCGTGTTACTGCAGTAATTAAGCTCTGGCAGTCACAAATGACTAGATTGTACAGTGAAGTCTAAATCCAGACGAAGGGGATGCAGTCTCATTGCCAGCCACTAATGGAAATGAGTGATTTCTTTTGTTCTTGTGGCTGACTGCCCAGGAGTATAGAGGAATCCAGGTAAAAACCACCCATTTGCCAACCTATTCTCGGAGAAGGATCCATGAAAACTACTGTAATGAGCAGTATCATTAAAAAAAAAAAAAATAATAAGAGAAACAGGAATGTAGAAAGAAATGAAGAGGTAGTATTTCCTCAAAAGAGTAGCTTTCTTCTCTCCAGCATTTTAGTATTAGTTCACAGTTTCCTGCCCTTAGGTTTATTCCCCTTCTCTTGTGCTGTCCTCACCGTGGTGAGGCCACTGAGCTGCATTTGGTATGGATGCCATATGGAACTGTCTGCATACTTAGCCATTTAAGCCCAGTTTAATAAGAGATACTTACAGAGGCTTCAGATGAGGGTTGTAGATGCTGGGAAACAAATTCCTATTGCAATATTGTGTTGAGTCCAGGAGGATATGACCTTTGCCTGCCGCTCTGGTGTGGCACACACAAGAAAGGAGAGGAAAGTGCTTGGACTGCAGCCAGTTTCACAGGATGAGGAGGGAGGAGGGGATCTGTGCTGTGTCAGGAGTAGCTGGGACCTACACAGTGAAACTGTCCTGCTCACCTGAAAGCCGGCAGGACTCATGCCAGTGTGTGTGGGCATGGACAAATTAAGGAAGAGAGCTTTGGTCTTCCTCTCCACTGGGCAAGAAGGAGGAATGTTCACCTGCCAAATATCTTTATGAGTGTTTTATGCTCCTAAGACACTGTCCCATTCCTTTGCAAAGGCATGCCTCCTGCATGGAGTCAGATCTGAACATACCTGCTGCTGGTTTGTTAAATTCTAAGCTTTGAAGCATCATTGTGGCTTTGCCTTTTTTTTTTTTTCTGTTTTTCTCTGAAGCTGTTAATTTAAGTCTAGATATTATGGGCCAAATTCAGGTGATACAAGTCTGTATTAACCCTATTTGAGGAATTCAGCTGTCAAGTGTGCTTGTCTTTTCAGTAGGTGCAGCAGCAAATTACTGTCCTGGTCTCACTGAAGTCAGTTATGTGCTTTTTGCCTTTTGAGTAGAGGATCTGTTCCTGTGTAAGGTTACATGTTTAATTAAAAGGGGAAAAGGAGGCAGCAGCCTTTGAAGAAATCGGCTTTCTGTGTGACTGGTCTAAGGAGTGGTGAGCTGAGCTACATAGTTAAGTTTCTAGGTAAAATAATGCCACCCTGTAGGCTTGCTTTGGAAATGTCTGCAGAGGCAAACATCTGAATTAAATGATAAGTGGCTGTGGCAGGAGAGTGGCAGGTCTTCATCTCTCACTGCATTGTGCTGTTCTGTGCAGAAAAGCAGCAAAGTGGGAGAGACAGAATGGAAGGCTTTGCGAGAGCGATACAGTTCTTTGCACTCAGTACTTATGTGTTGCCCTGAGGCTACAGCTAAGTAGTGCTGAGTAGTAGTATTAAGCAATGTTAAATCCTTCTGCTTAGGAGCAGAATGGCTTGATTCTTACACCTCTTATACCTCTTCTTTTGGGAAGAAGAGCAGGGCAAGGTTGTGGGAGCCAGAAAAACATTGGTATCTCTTAAACTATTTTTAATGCCTACTTTCTTGGTGTAATTCAGAATATTTTCCTGATGGAGCTATGGAACAGATATGAAGCTGAAGCTGAAGCTGCTCTGTTTGTTCATAGTTCTATTTTTGAGCTTGCTTTTATGGAAGTCTGTCTTAATGTAAATCACAGTCTTGCTAATGGCAGCCTTGTTTGGAGAAGCCTCATGTTCAAGGACACGTTCTTTTCTGTGGTGGTGGAAAAGCTGGCTGTGACCAAAAGCAGACTGACAGACACTGAGACGGCACGCTGGTTGACATGATGAGTGTGGATTAGAAAGCTCAGCCAATCTTTCCATAAGAAATGCTGATTCCAATGGAAAACTAGTACTTCAGACTTTCTCTGGAATTCTCATATTATTGAAGAACACATTTATGTCAAGGAAAGGGGGAGGGCCAGAAAGGCTGTGAGAGCATTAGAAAATAACTGCTAGCATGGAAAAATGAGTTCAGGCTGTGTAGATGGGTTCAGCTGTATTGCTGTGGCTGGAACAAGACTGCTGAGCAAACTGGTAATTGGCTCACAAGAATATCTGTCTTAAATGTAACACGCATCCTGAAACTGGGAAACTTGGAAATGGATTAAGGAACTAGCCTTGCCCTACAGTGGCATCGGGTGGTCTTGCCATGCTGGAAGCTTCCCTTCAGATTGACCATGCAACTTGCACTTCTTAAGGCAGTAGCTGAAAGCAGCACACTCTCCATTTCTAGGTATGATGCCAGGAAGGACAATTCTGATCACCTTGCCTGAGCCCTCCAAGACTTTCTACATTTTTGCATCAAACTAAATTTCAATTTTGATCCATCCCATTACTTTTGTAAAAGTATTTACAAAAGCATCTAACCTGGAATTAGAAAGTCACATTGTGGGGAATTCATTACATTCTTCAGAGGTTAATTATTTTACTGCTTAAAGAGATTATGCCTTTTTTCCCCTAAAGTCTGACATTACCCAATTTCAGTTTCTAGATACTATGGTAAATATTTTTTCTGCTAGATTTTAAGAGCCAAGCCTGCAAAATTCCTTCCCTTGAGTATTTCTATGCAGAGATCATTTATGTTATGTTTTCACCTCCCTTTCAATAAATTAAATACATTGAGCACTTAGGTCTTACACTGTAGAGCATGAAAACAGCATTGACTCAAGGGGCCAGAGTACCCATACAGTCAATTTAGGAGGTAGCTTCTAGAGTTGAGTCAAAAACATTTTGAGCCCTTCGAATCAAAAGCAAAGTTTTGGTAATACCTGGATTGTGAACAGATAAGGTTCCTCCCACAGAAGAAATGGATTACTTAGCATGTTTCATTAGCTGCTTCTTGCATTTGCATGTTCTTGCCTTTATTTTACTAAGTTTATTTCAAAATGCAAGATTTCTGTAATTTAATTGAATCCTGAAAACTGGAAAAATCATCAGAAACTTACTTGACACAAATCAGGAGAAAAAGTTAATTGTCTATTAAATAAGACTCATCATTCACCATTGTCTAGCAGAATCTGAAATTAATATACTGACATTACTTAAATATGTATATAGTGTATTCTCTTGGTTAACAAAAAAGAAATCACAATTTCAGTGCAGACTATAATTAGCTGTAAATCAAACTTTGTCAGAGCATTCCCAGCCTCTGGGAATTGACTAGCCAAGGACCACAGATGAAAAAGCAAGGTCTAAAATGAATTATTTAAACCAAAATTCCCTGTATGCTGGTTTAAATCACAATTAATTATTTTTTTTCTGCTTAGAATCACTTTGATTTAACCTATTCCATCACTTGTTGGAAAAAAATCTGTCTTCTTTCTTATTTTGTATACCTCATCTATAGTCCTCCTTGGCGTGCACCAATTTGTTGCACAGGGTTGATCCAGCAGGGCAGTCATGATTATGGTCATCAGCTGAGAGGCGGCACGTCCTGCTTGGTGTTGCTGTTGACAAGTGCCACGTGGTGGCACAGTGGTTCTCAGTGACAGCACTGCTCTGTCCCATCACATGGCTGCTGTTCTGCCAAGTTATCTTCCCAACACCTTCTTGGTGCTCAGACACTCCTGAGTAAGAGCCTGCCTCTGTTTTTCGCTGTTCCTCTCACCAGTTGACTTCCTTACATGGCTCCACTGAAATTGCGACTTCCTCTATTTTTTATTTGCCCAAAATGGTGCTTTATGGCAGGCAGAGGGTGACAATGCTGATGCAGACTACAGGGAATAAATACCATTGCTGCCTTGTAGTACTGTTTAAACTGGAGCAATGTTCACCTGATAAAAAGAGCATCTGCAGATACTCTCTCATGAAGGGGGGCAGGGCTGCCAAAACTTTAATGGCAGTGGAATAGTTTATCAACCCTGTCCAGAATCACTCACATCTTAGCCTGTCAGTGAACCCATGTTACTGGACAAATGTTACACAGCTACAAGGTGAACCTGTTGACTTCTGGTGCATAATATAATACCCAATATTTTAAGTAATGCCCAGGCTTTTCCCTCCAAAGGGGTGGAAGCCAATGAAGAGCAGGTTGATGGGAAAATATTGTATAGTTCCAGGTGGCTGAATGAAGTCTGTATCTCCCTCATTACTCATACTGATTAAAATAAAAGGAGATGGTCAAGAGGAACATTTGAGAACTAATTGTAAATGGCCTTTTTTAATTTTTGATATAAATAATTTTTTTTAATATTCCCCTGGTGTAACTTCAAAACTAAGAAGACTTGATAATTTGGTGCCTTAAATAGGATTAGAACTAAGTAGGGTACAAAAATGAATGGCCCAACTAACTTCATCACCCTAGTCATGTGAAATATAAATAATATTCAAACACTATATTCTCCAGTGTACTTGATTATTAACTTTCTCTTCTGTTTTAATCATCTAAAGTGATTCCAGTAATTTAGGGATATTTTTTTAATATGATTTTTATCTTGACAGCTGTGCTTTTATTGAAAATGCAGCAAAATCTTGTCTGTGTGTATCTTCCAATGTGGTGATCTCATTATAAATGAAATATATGTATGGTTTTAGTTGGATTTTAAGTGCTGGCAGGTGAATTTAGAATCAGTTTTAATGGAAATAGTGGTCCTATTCAAGGACCTCCAAGATATGTTGCAGTAAACCAGCCAAGATGAAATACAGGCAAAGAAAAAGGATCACTCTTACATGCTAGAGCCCAGGCTTGGGAACCAAGCTGATGTGCTCATTAAAAGATTAGCTTGAATCCAATTTCAAACAGTTTTAAGATTTGGCTAACTAACTTCTCTTAACTCTGGAAGATACTAAAATTGATTGCTCTGGAAACTACCCGGGCTCTAAGAGACGTCAGGGAAATCATTGTATCTCAGGGACAGAGCCCAAATCTATAGCAGGACACCAGATTTGTGACACATACATGCAGCAGAGAGCTGGAAATGCTCTGTTGCAACTTCTTCTCTTCCACCTCAGTTTCCATCCCTCTGCTGAGGTGTGCAATGGCACCTAATATCACCTCAGTGCCATATGTGAAGCTTGAAGACTTTTTTTCATATATGATGTCAAAACACATTTGTCCAAAAATGTGCAGAGTTCATAAATAACCTGTGTGTACCTTCTACAGCGAGAGTCTCAGGCATTAAAAGCAGAGCAGGAAGGAAAAGTGTCAGTGTACTACAGACCTTTCAAAAAATGGTCTTGTGTCTCTAAGACATGACTGAAAGGAGGAAAGAAATTTGTAAACAGGATTACAATTTCAGAAATTCTCTGCGGTGAATACAAAAGGAAGGAGATTTAGTTGTAAAACATACCTCCAGCTTTCTAATAAAATAGAAATATCACTTGAAATGAACATGATGCCTTCATCCAAGACAAATTAAGTCTAAATAATGAAAAAGTATACTTTAGAAAGTCAGAAAGGTCAAGGTTCGTGACATCAAATCATGGATTGCAGCTGGCAGGCCACCTCTATAATTTCCATGGGAATAACTAAAGAAAATTGACCGAAGAAAACGTCTGTAACAACTGGGACATAGCTTGAAAAAAAAAAACGCTAAAAGCCAGATGTCCCAAAAGAATACTTTGGAAGTGTGGAAGGAGTCAGACAGGGATGGGGTTTGTCAATTTTCCTAATAAGTCAGTCAACTCCTCATAGCAAAAAGCCAGTTAATGCAATATGGGATAGTTTAAAAGTCAATTAATATTTTGAAACTAAACAGCCAGCCTTTTTGCAAGGAGATACTATGTGGAATAAATAAAAATACTTTCAAGTGTCACATTTACAGAAAACATGGATCTGGTATGAATTTTAGTGTATAATCAGGCATAAGGACCTCCCACTCAAACTAAGGGCACCAAATTCAGCTTAAAAATATGGGAGATGGAGGGAAATACTGCATTTGAACAAAAGGACTTGAATTAATATTATAAAATTTAATGAAGTCTTGGAGACATTGCCTCAGAAAAGAAAGCTGTGTTAACTATGCCTCCAGTGAGTAAAAGAACAAAACAACTGTTAGGGAACAAAATATTAATGAAAGAAAAAAGTATCAGTACAAAATGGTTAGGTTGAGATGAAGGATCTGTGGAAAAAAGATAAGTGAATGCAAATTAAGAAGAAGATTAAATTAAAAACCAAAAGCATATATCCCATAGAATGCATCAACATAGTGATGTGCTGAGTGAAACCTGGGGAATAAGATGTGTGCTCCAAAATGCAAATACATCCATTGCATTGTTAAGATGGATATTGAAATGGCTCAGGAGACCAGCAGACTGGGAAGCTCAGCTGGCTGCTTTGTAGGTACGGATATTTGGAATAAAAATGTTGCTGCTCATGCTGAGCTGTAATTCAGAGCTGATCAAAAAGTGTGGGCTCTAGGCTGCAAAGGTGAGAAAGAGCATTGTAAAATAAGACAACTCCGCTGCAGTTCTTGGTTTTGGCTTTCCCTTGATAAATATGTCTGGAGGTGTGGCTGAAAGATGGCTGTCAGCAAATGTGCTTCAAAAACAACTAGCAAAGGAAAAATGTAGGAAGCCAACAGTATCAGGTGTAAATATGTATTATTTTTGAGGCTGTTGGATCAGGAATTTTTGAGCAAGCTTCCTGCAGCTCTCATTTTTGTACGGGAACATCTTGTATGTTGTGCCATTGCTCAGCTATGTTCCTGTGAGCAAACAGCAGCTTTGCAATGGCACCCTTTGCTCAGAGGCAGACTGCAGTTAGTTCTCCATATTAGTTCTCAATTCCTTTGTCTCCATCCAATCTTTGCAAAGCATACTCGGAAAAAACAAACAAACAAAAAAAAAAAAAAACCACCAAGAAAACACCACATCAGAAACACAGCCCTGCAGGATGTTGTACTGTCACAATGGCAAGTTTCAAGCTTCTAATAGCAAGCCATTTAAAGTGAGTCAGTTATAGGTATCCTTATGTACATGTTTGGGAAAGAGGAAAGATTATGATGATTAAGTAGGAAAGTGAATTGTATGTGGACAGTCTTAATTACATGCTTAATGACAGGCTGTGAAATCTTAAGACCCCAAATACAGTTCTGTGTTCTTTTACAAACATGTAGGGGACAGAGTCGTGAGCACTCTGTGTGCCACCCACCGAGAAATGAGAAGCAGGGTGGGGGAGATGTGAGGAGTAGAGAAACACAAGGGCAGCATGCTCAGCAGACCTGCCGTTGTTTGTTATCCTTGGTGAAACCCTGCCTTGTGAGGAAAGAGCTTTTATATAAACTGGTGATTAAAGGAAAGAAGTGTCTAATTTGGGATTAAGAGAATCACTGAAGAATTTAATAGTAAAAACAGTTGCTAGAGCAGCTGTTTCAACACAGCTCAGACAATTGGCAGCCAAACTGCTTCCATTCCATAAGTAGGTGACATATTTAATTTCTCTGCACAGAAGTCTTAAACATATCAGAAGAAGAGTCTCAGTTTTAGAGGGTTTTGTCCAAATTTCTTTGCTCATGTTCACCAAAGGCTTTTATGTTGCTCTTCATAGAAAGTCATGCTTTAGATGTGTTGATCCCCCTTGAGAACAGCTAGAAATTTACTAGAAGCTAGTACAAGCCTGGGCCAGAACCACTGCAATCCATGGATGTGTTCCTAATGATTGCAGTCAGTTTAGACTGAAACACAACCACTGTTGGAGCATATTCTTTGATTTCTTTGCTGTCTGGGTCAGTCTGGTAGTAATTTGATAAACTCTGATTAGGTTACTTGTTGTTTTCACCAACAATTTTGCCCACTAACGTTAGCAGTTTCTCTCCAGATTTTGGAGATCCTAGTAAAAGAAATATATCTTTTCCTCTATGTGTTCTTCTTCAGCCCATCCAATCTTACTGCAGATGTAAGTGAAATAAAAGTAAATGTAATTAATGTAATTCAAGCTTGTTGAAGAATTGCAAACATTCAGATCACTAGTGGTGATGGACCAGCAACTTTGTTAAGAGCAAGCATAGAGCTAAAACTCCTGTTGTACCCTGTTAGAGAAGATTAATTCCTGCTTTCTTAAGAATCTTTGCTCTCATCTCCAGGCTTGGAAAAGATTGCATTGTTCTAGCATTTAATAGTTATGTAAATTAGCACTAATTTTGTCATTTAGCACCTGTGCAAAATTTTCTACTAGAACAGTTCTTTCAAATATGGCATAAACAAAGCATAAGATGCACAGTGATAGTGTTCTTTTGTGGATGGTTATTTGGGAAAATCTGCATAAGCTATGGAGCATCTTTACCACAGGTAAAGATGTTGTGGATATGCCAGAAACACAGCAGTAAAGCTTTGTAGGCGTGTGGCTTGTCTTAAATAGCACATAGGCCACTAGTCAGACTTCCAGCAAGCTTTATTTTGAAAATATATTAAATACCACAATGCATATGCTAAAAACTTAACCACATCTTTAGGGTAATGGTAGTGTCTTTGCTGTACTCAAAACCTTTGTCTGCAAAACATAACTTAGGCTGGCTATAGAGATATTGACAGAACTCATACTTCTGCTGGCTCTGTCTGGTATTGCTGTGACCTCCACTGCTTCTGTCCTCTGTTCTGAATGAGCAGATGGGATCCTGCAGCTGTTTGAATAAATATTAGTTTTAAAGAATTACGCTGCTCTGATTAACCATTCAATGAGGGGGGAAATGGCAGGGGAGAGAGCACCTAAGGAATCTCTCTACTTCAGGCCTCTTGCCCAAAAGCATTCATTTAAATGTTTGAGCAGTAATGAGGTGAGGAGTTATATAAACTGGAAGCCGTTCCTCAAATCACTATCTTCTCTCTGCATAGAGTATAATTGATAGCTTGTGTGCTTGCAACAGCTGAAAAAATAGAGCAGAACATGCAAACACGTCCACTGTATAACATACATGGGAAGCAAGTGGAGGAGAGTGTTAACTTTAATAGAAAGTGAATTATCTGCCATTTTTGTTCCACCCCAGATGTAATTCAGCAAGGAGATTGGATCTGTGCACTAGATAGTCCGAGACAGTGCCTTGGAAATTGGCAGTCAGAGTTCCATCCAGAGGGCAGGAAATGTGTGAACAAAACCCAGCCCAGGTTATAAAGCAAAACCCCAAGCCAACAGGGGTCCTTGGATACTGAGTAGCTGGCACTTTCCTTCATTTAAAGAAGAAAAATAGCTCTTGTTTTACAGGTGAAGGAAGGGAGATGCTTTGAGAGCAGTCTGTTGTAGATCATGGCAAAATCTGGCAAGAAAAACCAATCTCAGGATGATTTCACAGTGAAAATCCATGTGACTTGCTTTTTGCTTGGACCTAAGTGCTAGTGTACTGCTGTATATATATCCATGTGTCACCAGGTTTTGGTCGCTCATTTAGCATTTTGCTATGAGTTTTGGTTCAATCTGAGATACTGTGCTTTAAAGAAAAGGCATGTTTGTTTACTGAGAACTGAGTTGTCGTCAGTATGGAAAGAATGTATTTTTAGAAGCATGGTATGGCCACAGTTTCTCCCTTTGTTTTGCTTTTTTAAGGAGATAATAGTGATACGCTCTTGAACCGAACTCAACCAGCCAACACAATAGCTGGGACAAAGCATGTAGAAAAAAGAATGCCAACAGTCCTTCCTCCAAAGATGCTCAAACAGCAAACACACTTTACAACGGTACATTCAGCGATTAAAGATTTCCAGAATCAGTTAAAAGCTTTGAGGATCCCAGTAGCTGTGCTCAGAAAACCCATGTGACTTCGCTGTGTGTAGACTTCTGGTAGTCTAATTAGCTTTGTAGGGGTCTCTAAAGGCATCTGGGTTTCTCACTGACTCGGGAATTAGGCTGAATTTAGGCTGCTTGAATATACCAGTGCTGGGTTTGAGCATTTTTGAGCATTTCTGTATGGATCTCTTTGTCCCTCTGGAATGGCAAGCGGGAGCAGCGTGGTGGGACAAAGCTGTGCTGTGGTACTGACTGCACCATGTTTTGTGGCAGAAAGCACACAGCAGATCGGTTTAAAACCAAAGGGAATTAAGAAAAAAAAAAAAAGGCAAATTCAATTAGTCATTTGAAATTGAGTTGGGGTTTACAACTTGAATTTTTAGGCCCAGATCCATCAGAGCACTTAAGCACCTGCTTTACCTTGAATACATTTTGCTTTTCAATAGCAGTCATTTGCCTCACTATCAGAGACCTCCAGGAAACCTGGGCTTAAATGGACATTGTAAAGGATGGAGGAAGGATGGCAGACAGGCAGTGGTACTTGGAGAAATTTCTCTTTTTCACTCCCTAGACCCTATGTGATTTAAATAATGCCTCCTTAATGCAATGCTTTGTGTTACATACCCTGTAAATAATGTCAAGAAAGGTTATTTAATGATAATTTGACTTTTTCTTTGAAAAGACTTGTTATTAATCTTAACCTGAAATCTCTTTAGTATTATGTAGGGGAATAACAACCTTAATGTCATTTTGGTTTGATTTCTTCCTATGAAGGGGTGGCAACTCTCCCTTCTCTCTTGTCACCAAACATCTGAAGCAAGCTCTGTTATTGAGAGATTGCTGCAGTGGTACTTGGTCTTACAGAGATTTCATCAGAAACATTTCATTTTTAATGGACAATGGAAAATTTTCAGCTGTCCATTATTACACTTCTTTGTACACAGTCTAAAAATATAAATGGAAATTATAATTACATCTGTAATTCTGGGTCCCAGCTGAAATTGCTTTAATCCCAATGTGAGGGGGAAAAAAAATCAATACAGAACCTTTAACCCTGGTCTTTTCCTCCTTAGATATTTCATTTTCAGTTGTGCTAGTTCATACCACAAGTTTTATAAGTTTTTCAAGGGTCTTTAGTATACAAGAGACAATTTTGCATCCTCAAAATGGTATTGCTACTTTGTGCTTTTCTGATTTAGAAACTGTAATGATGTTCTTGAGTAATGGGTTATATTGTAGCTGCTTGATATAGTATGATGTTTCTCTCTTTTACTTTTTGGTCATTAAGCAGAGGGACCTTTGAAATATTGCAAAGTTCTTTTAAAGAAAATCCTATTTTACTGTCAGTAGAATTACGCTTCTTTTTTTTTTTTTTTTTTTTTAAGAGGAACCCAAGTCAGCATTAAAGATTTAACACTGAGATTTGGAAAACACATCTTTCTCAGCTCAACTCAGGCTCTCTCTACTATATTGTACTTTTTTCCTATGGGTTTCAAATAGTACGTCTGTCAAGGTTAAATATTATCATATATGGGGTTTTTTTGAATCAACATCTGCAAGTACAGAAGTGTCATCAAGTGTTTTGTGTTTCTGAAACCTGCACCTTTCTGCAAACCCAGGCTTAGACCAGTAGTTGCTTTTGTTTGAATTAGCATCTGAGGAGGAAAGGAGAGGTTCTTGTATGCTGTAAGACCTATGCAAACTGTTAATTGTCCACAAATTGCAGCTTCCTCTGAAACATCTGGTTCTGGTAATAGTCCCAGACATGGTGCTGCAGATTAGGGCACACTCTGCTACATTGCCCCAGTTGCCACACTGTTAATAATGATAGATGTAACATCTGTAACACCCACAGAGCAGAGGTGTGCTGTTCATCTTGGCAGAATGTTTTGTTTCTTCGTAATTGCATGTATGTACCATTGTCTAGATCATGGGCACTCAAACAGTAAAACATAAATTAGCAGCATTCTGGTCGGTCTTTTCTCTGAATACCTGAAAGACACAACTGAAAAGGAATGTTTCCACTTGAAGTGAGGCATTTCAGCGACTTACATTTAATACCCGAGGTATTTATTTGCTGTCTAAGGCTGTCAGGCCTTAACTTCCTGATTTCATTCCAGGATACAGATGTTTCATTCTCTCCTTGCCCTCTTCTCCCCTTTCAGATACCATTCTTCTATACAAGAGCCTAATCCAAAGATCATTGACATGCTTCCATTGACATCCAGAGGCTTTGGCCAGGGCTGAATGAGTCTGGAGCACAAAGTCCTTCATTACATCATATTCCCTCTTCTCAGTCTGGTATCTAGGCAAAGCAATGATGTTTTTCCATCTTTACTTCCCCGTGCAAAGTATCTTGATGGTTTTTTTATGAACTTGCCACTTCAGGTCTATAACACCGCACAATCTGAAAATACTTGGAGAGATATTATAGTGGTGACCTTTATTGTTCATTAGTGAATCAGCAGCCTAGCTTACTGTGGCTTTAAATGAGCTATATAAATTGGTTGTTATTTTCAATGATGATTCCCTTGATTTGAACATACTAGAGCAAAGATAATTGATTGATTCATTATGTAAAAGATTGTTTCAAGTTAAAGGGTGGTTTTATTTAATTTTTTTCACCCAGCCAAATCGAGACATGCTGTCTGGAACCTCTGCCAGGTTCTTACCAGGTTCATATCAGGAAGCACTATTGCTTCTCTTTTTCTCACTAATGGCACATAGCAGCCTTCCTGGGTGGAGTAGGGATGCCTCTTTGATTGTGGTGCTGCTCATTGTAACATCAGCTGAAGCTGCTGACAGTATCTTGTCTTCCACGTATTCCACATAAGACTTCGTTGCACATCTTTGACACATGATGTATGCATACTTTCAAAAGAAATTTAAGTCTATACCAGGTAGTGCTGTCCAAAGCCTATCTCTGTCTCAATGATGGCTTGTCCCTACCCTATGTACCAAGTACTATGCTGTCACCTCTGTTAAGGTATCACTAATTCCCAGCTATTGGCATTGCTTTGCCACGGATGAAGTGTTTTGGTGTGTCTTTAAAGCTTTTTTTTCTGTCTTCAGATGTGCACTCCTGTTTCAGCTTCAGGATCCTGATGTCTTCTGTTCTAGATACATGACTAAGCTGATAGAACTGCTACAGCAGCCTGTACTTGCTCTCTCTAAAAGGTTGTTTTGCTTTAAGGTCTTTGCTGTTGCAAATTTTATCTTGTCATCTGTCATGCAGCACAGTGTGCAGATGGCACAGAAGAAGTTTGTTTAGAAGCTACAAATCTCATTTATTGCAAGTGTTAGGGGGGATGCACATAGATCGGGGACATTGGTGATTGCACCAGTTCCCATAGGATGCTGCATGCCCAGGCACCATGCCAGTAAATCCTGCTGTGGGTGCATGGTGCTGCCCCAGGCCAGGAATGCATGGAAGAAAATCACACAGATCTGATGATGTCTCATGTCGTCTGGGACACCTTGCTGGCACTGCCACGGTTGGTGCTGCTGGTGAAGAAAGCAAAGAAGAGAACAGTAGCCAGGCTGGGAGGGGATAGTGGTAAAAAACATGATGTGCGATGAGCTCCAGGAATCCAAGCCTAGGCCTTGCTGAAGGAGACAGAGAGGACAGCAAGGGCTGTGGCATCTTGTGCTGTTGTCCTGTACACCCATCTCCATCTTGTGCTCTAACATGATGGCCTCTGACTTACAGATTTGCCTAAGGAAACAATGTCCAGCAAACTAAATAGGGAAAAACTGAGCTCAGATGTGTATGAAAGTCAGCAGTTATGTTGTCTTCATCTGTGAATGGAACATATTTGTGTATATCTGTAGGCATTAAAGCTAGTACCATATATATGAGTAAAAATTCCTCTTGTTGGAATAAAGCAGTTGGGAGCTGTATTGTGTGTTTCCTCCATGCTCAGTGGTTCAGGTCTCAAGGCAGCCTTACAATGATGTATTTGGTAGTAGTGGCATGTGTGAGTGTTTCACTCAAGCACAGCTGTTCTACAGGGCACCTTGAGGGGGTGTTTGCAGATTCATGTCTGTGCCTCACTTCTCCAGAATCTGCTTCTGCTCCAGGGATCTGGTGTGCCAAACCCTCCTCATCTAAGCAAGTCAACAGCCTGTCCCAGGCTGCTGCCTCAGAGAATGGCAGGGACTTTGTAAATAAAGGAAACAATTGAATGATAAGTTCACACTTCAACAGACTGGTTAACAACCTGATAACAGTTAATTACATACAGTATTTTTAAATGCAGCAACAGGGAGATAATTCGTACAGAGGTGGAGCACAGGCCCTTGGGCGTCATGACCAAAGGTTAACCACTTACTACCCATGCGCCTAAAGACAGTGGTGGCTGCAGCTCCGAATGTCACCAATCCTGAACTTTTACTGGCCAGCAGTGACTCGAGGTCATGCACATAAGTGTCCTCAGCCGCAGGTAGGGGCAGGGGGAAGCTGTGCTCAGCCCCAAAACTTGGGGGTCCTGCTTTGAGAGCAACCTGTGTGCTGGCCGGCAGAAAATGTAGGGTGGTAAACCCAGGATTTTCTCCACCAGAGGCAGCAGGTAGAACATGTCCAGTCGGCAGTCGCTGCGCTCCCGCGGCCGCGCTGATGTTCGTGTAACTGAGGGAGCTCTGCAGGAAGGAGCCAGCATAAACACAGCTGGAATGGGCGCTCGCGGCCGGCTGCGAGTCACAGCAGCTGCGCTCGGTGCTACCGCTCCCTGGGCACCGGGTGGGACATTTCCGTCTGTCCCAGCCCGGTGGGATTGAGGGTTTGACCCTTGTTATTTAAAGCACAACTTCAGGACATCTGCTGTCAGAGCGCCCGCAAAGTTTGTGACTTAATGCAAGTCTAATTAACTGATTTGCCCATCCAAATCTGGAGATTTACACACTTCTATAGAGGCAGCTGTAAAGTTATAACTTCAGCGGTTTATCATGCCCTGAGCCTTTAAATCTCAATTATGAAAGGTGGTGTTTAATGGCTGGCTGGAAAATGGGTGGTTACCAGAGTGTTAATGGAGTGCAGCAAGCCAGGAAATGTATAATCTAATGCCGGTATAGAAATGAAAGGTTCTAACAAAAGAAAATACTGGGGGGGAGGATGTACTTACAGGCTGTTTGTGCTGTTTAGGAGAAAATCAGTACATGAGCAGTAGGGAAACAATGGGGACTGAAATACTGCCTGAAGAAAGAAATAGGAGCTGCTTGTTTTTAAGGTCCCTCTCGCCCCCCCAAAACAGCCATCCTTCTCCTCTGGGTCTTGAGCTTTGACTTTGTTGCAAAGGGGAAAAAAAAGGAATGGTATGTCACAGTGAGTTTAACAGTATGTCTGGACCAGAAAGAAACAAAACGAAGGAAAAAATAACCAGCTACATATTCCTTTTTTACTGAAGCATGGTTTTACTACCCAGTTTGTGCCATTGGAGACAGAATTGACAGCCATGCTTCATCACGGCAGTGGGAGAAAGTGCTGCAAGGAATGCTTTAATTTAAATGAGAAATGCTCTAAAAGAAAAAAAAGCCTAAAAGCTTGGTAATAACATTAATAACCACTTCTTACAGGTTTTTACTAGCCCACTAAAGATCAGACAGCATGTTAAGGTCCCAGTGGCTGAATAGTAAAGACCTGGGCCCAGGTTATTATTACTTAGGAAGATTCTTTTAATGATTTCTGTTATTAGTTGAAAATCATTTGAATAGTAAGTTGAATGGTCACCATGCTTTAAATTCATTTCACATGAAAAATGAGAACAGGGTAGAATTTGGGTTTATGTATTTCTAAAAGCACTTCACAAAACCAGTGTGGAGAGCAGTAGTGCTGTGAATGGATGGGCAAAGGGTGGAGGCTTCCCTGCTCGGGAGGAGCTCTTCTGGAGTGTGATCGGTTCCTTCTGAATAGCAATTTTGACTATGGCAACAGAATTTCTTTTAAATCAAATTAAAAGCTCCTGAACCAGAACAGACTCTTTAATTTCTACTCTAATAGCCTTCAAAAAAGCAGATACCTCCAGTAGGGGTTAGGATGAGGCAAAGGGATCCAGATAGTATTTCTGGCTTTTGTGCTGCTGCTGCGCTGAGGCCCGTGTTTGGGTCTTGCCTCTGCACCTCGCTCCCTTCTCATCGATTGCCTGCTCTTGAGGGAAGCAGCTGGCTGTTCTCAGGGCAGGGGCAGCGGGGTCCCCCTGTCTGTTGGAAGTTGCTACGCAGTAAGACACTGCAAGTATTACTGTAGCACAGCTTTCACTTCAGCATGTCGCTCCAGTGGTGGCAGTTCTGCTCGTGTTCAGTACATTTTTATATTAGTTTGAGTTTGCATAGAAATGCAAAATTCAACTGAGAAGCTTCTCTTGCTGGATTGAGAGGCAAATGTCGTTTAAATAGAAGTTTTCTCCCCTCCAACGTAACTTGGTCAGCATCTTCTCAGGAGCGTGACTCAAAAGACCAAAGGCCAAGAACTCTTTTAGACTCTAGGAAGAGCTTTTGGTCCCCACTAATCTGCAAAACAAAAGACCAAAGGGACCTTAAAATCTCAGCCAGGTCTCTCTCCAACAGAGCGTGGGGGTTCCTGAGCAACAAGCATAACTGCTTAGCACTGAGAGTAGGTTACCAGTGCCAAGAGGTTAATGACTCACATGGCATTATGTTGTGTTGAATAATGAGAAACATCTGAAATGACACATGTTGTAATGACTCGCTACTTAAAGTACCAGTCTACTTAAGATCCCTTTAAGCTTGAAGAGCTCACAGAGTAGCGATGTCTTGTTCAATAGGTGCTACTTTATGCCTCCTGGTAGAAGAGATGTACCATGCCTGAGAGCATACGAACAAAACAAGTGAGGAATTGAGTAGGAAGGATTATTGCACTAGTTGTTTTGAATGCTTTTTGGGCATTTATAGAGCACCAGCTAGCATATTCTGGGTTTTGTTTTTGTTGATTGGAGGGTTTTAATCCTGGTTGTCACAGTTCCTATATTTGTAGGTTGGATTTAGGGAAGGAAAGAAAGGGGAGCTTTGCCTGCAGGATGGGATTATCAGAAACTGGTCTGCGATTTGCTGTGGAAAATAAACTAATGCTGGAGCAAAGCAGCAACACTGTTTTATGGTTTGGTTGCTGATGGGAGGGAGTTTAACTAAATGGCACTCTAAATTCTGATGTTAACCAATCTGTGACATAGTTTGCTCCATTAGGGATCGAGAACAATCTATTTTCTTGCAGACAAAATAAGTTGTTCATGCTGTCATAAGAAATCTTACATAGTTGTAAACATGTCAGACATTGCTTGCCTGTCTTACAGTTGTTTCTGCAGTCTGCTTCCCTGCATGGAAAGCTAGTATGTGATTAAACTGTACACTTGGTCTTGTAAATGCAAGATGTAAAAGCACGTGTGACACCTAAATGTCTCCAACTGCGAAGAACGGCCCAGGGAGCAGCTGGGGCCCAACACCTCAAAGTGTGGCACTCTGCAAACAATAAAGGACTTCGTTCTCCAGCTGCTTTAAGGCTGGACTTCAACTAGAGTAATATAAACATGTCTCTGCACTTACCTACTGGGATTATGGTGCTTTAACTGTTTGCTTCTAAATATTTTAAGCTGTAATATTGGAGAGAGAGAGAAACTGTGCCTATAAACTCTTGTGTTCAGGCCAGTTAGCACCACTTTAGACTTTGCAAAACTGTATGCAGGGGAAGAGAATCAGGCCTGCCTGTATTGCATCTGAAACGTATTGCTCGAATTTCAAACAAACTTATATGGACCCCTCCTTCTCCAAACCAAATAGGAATTCTTTAAAAAGGGAAGAGAGAGTCTTCCACTCTTACACCCACCACTCACACACACCCCCCCCCCCCCCACCTCGAAATGCAGGTCATGAAATGATCATTATTTTTATGGGTCTGCAAAGCCTGTAGAAGTCAAAGCTGCGTAATATACATTGCAGAGTGTTCTGCTAATCCAGTCCAACCGCAGTCGTGCCTGGCCCAGGGAAGAGGGCCTGGTAACTGGAAACCTGACACTAAAGGAATTCCAAACACAGTCCTCAAACTAAAAACAGCTCTCTCTGCATGGCATGTGCTACATGAGAGCCAGGGATTGTATTCGTTTACGTTATCTGATTTTTCAGCCTTGTATTGTTGATAAAAGAACAGGAGAAGGAAGCACCTCCACCAGCTCAGCCCATAAATAAAGTGTGCCTGGTGTGTTTGAGGTTAGTATGACATTGCTAGACATCTGCCTTCTTCTGAGAGGTACAAGCCTCTCTCACAGACAGCAACCACTGAGCACTTCCTTGTGCTGCAGATTCTTCCCAGCATTAAGATACCAGATTTGATTCCCAGTGAATTTTAAGTGCAAAGCCTTTCTTTGGCTATGGGAAGTATTGATCTGAAAGGGCAAAGAATATTTATTGTAGGAGTATCTCACCTATTAAGATACAGAGACCCACCTTAAGGCATCTCAGTGACTTCCAGTGATTTTTTTTAAATCTGCAGTGATTTAAAATTTCATTAATTTATTTATGTTATATGCACGTTGAATATTAAGCAACAGAAGTTCTTAGAGCCACTGACTACAAACAGCACTGCAGGATCTTTAATACTGTACCTGGAGAGATGGCACATGGTCTTTTCAGTCAGTTGTTTTTAGTGTTTGTTGAGAAGAGCTTTGTAAAGACACAGTGTAATGTGTTTGATACTTCAAGATTGTTTGTTTGCATAATTTAGTTCTTACACCAGCTTCTCTTTTCTTCTTTAAAAGTAGATCCTCCTGGCTGAGAACAAACAGCACACAATCACACTGCATACAATGGAGTTCTTCAGTGAGAATTTGGACACAGATAGGACCTTGTCGCTTTCTCCTGTTCTTTAATCACAGCCTGGGCTGTCTGATGCCATCACCCAGAGTCTCTGTATGTCCTGCTTAGACATGAAAGAGACTGCAGCCAAATGTGGGCTTTCCATTTGCTACTTAGTCTGTGGCTGTCTTTGAAGTTTATTTCAAGAAGTACTCTCTAACAAAGTAAGAAAGCAGGTTTTCATGTGAGATTATATCCCTTGCAAAATATTCCCTCAGCAGCAAGGAGGAGATAGTGATGTAAGAAGAGAGCATTCCCTTCTTTGCTTTTTACCAGGTACTAAGAGGGTGACCTCTGTGACTCTCCCTATAGAACAGAGGGAAGAAGAACCCTTTGTCATGATGAAATCCAAACCCCCAACGTGATGGGGCACAGCACGAGCAGTTAGACCTTCATTTTGCTTTCTTTTCCTTTCAGATAGCCCAAGCATGTGTCTCCTGACTGATGTTAAAGGTGACCTGCAAATGGAGGTTATCAATGAAATGCAGTAAACCTGAAATGTAATTACTTTTTTTTCTGATTGTTTTTTGAAGCATCAGGTATTTACGCCAGTCTACTCTGTAAGATTTTCCACAGTTGAAAAATTACTAAAATGGGGGTTTAAAAAAAAAAAGGGAACTGCAGAGAGCAAAAAGTGTTTAGTTAGGGCTTTTGATAGTTTTAGTTAGGGCTTCAGATACCTGTGACTAAATAACATTTTGGGTAAAAGAAGTCTTTCCTAAGTATTCTGAATACTGTGGTTCAGTTTTAAATAAATCCAGAAGCTCTTAAAAATTCTGCAGTAAAGCCAGAAAATCCTATCTTTTTTGTGCTTGGAAGATAAATAAAGCAGAGATAGAAAAACAAACCTGCTTTAGGCTTTACTTGTTGTAGAGAAAATAACAACATGTTAATTGAATATCAGTCACAAGTCACCTGCTTTGCTTGGACAAGGCTGCTTTGTGCCCTTAATGCTCAAAATGGATCACAGTTGTTAACTGGTGAATCATTTTAAAAGATAAGCTGGTAGAGCTGCAAACCAGCATATGAAGTGAAACATGTTGCAACCACCTGTGTGTGATCTGTAATTTCTCTTCAGGGGAAGGAAGATGAGACCTTGCTTCCTCTAAATAAAGCAGACATTTTAAAGGGCACCTTGCTCATGACATTTTTGAGGAGTGTTTTCACACTGCCCCACCAGTTTCACTCCTTTGTACTTCTGTCTCCCTTCATTCAATTGCTTCCTGCAGCAGCAGCCTCTGCTTTTAGCTAGACCCACATCCATAATGCGCTTTCCAGTGGGACCCAGCAGAGCTGAACTATCAGCAAAACCAGTTTTTGAGCTCTGAGATCAGTTCCTTCCCAGGACGTTGTGTCAGCTTCCCTGGCTTCTGCCTGCCATTAATTGCACTGTATCCCCAGGTCAAACAACTGGCCAAAAATCTGGAAAACAGCTGACGGTCAGAGCAGCTCCTACTCAGCATGTCCTCTCGGAGGACATGCTCCTGGCCTGGTCCTTTTGAGTGGCTGGACCTGCTTGACCCAATTTGTGGATTTTTGATCACTCCCCTGGGTCACTGATTTTCCACTTGAGGTTATTGGTTTGACCCCCACACCGTGGGTCACTTGGGAGGTGTGATATGGCCCTGTGAACTCTGAACTCATCAGAAGCCAACAAAAACAGTGAGAGAGAGGAGAAGAATTTCATTAGGACCTCCTCAGAGGTGGCAGTGTCTGCTGAGGGAAAAGGTAGGAGTTGTTTTCCTTCTTGCAGAAACAAGCACAGCATCTACAAGGGGCTGCCGAGTAGAAAGTGTTTGGTTTGGTTTGTTTTGGCAATTTCTTTAAGGATAAACAACAGCATATACTTTTACACCATGGGCTATCGAGTGAGAAGGGTGCTGGTTCAGAGGAGCCCTCCTCTTCCTGCTAGGAACTGCCCCCAGTATCCCAGAGCTACTGCTAATACTTTCTGCAGCCAGAGCTTGGTATTTGCAGTTGTTTCTTCCACTTTAAAAAGATTGACTTTCTGATAGTAAATTTGTCACACTTGAGGAGGAAAGGGCAGTTTTTTCCTGTTTTTTAAGACTGATCAGATAGAGGTTCATGGACACTCTCTAGGCTGGTTCCTTGCACTGTGAGCAGCTCCCTAAGAATGGACTTCACCAGGCATGGGTGGTAAGGGCGGGGAAGAATGAATTCTCAAGAAATAATTTGACTCCAACATGCTGTGCTGATCATAAAAGGAAAAAAAAGTGTTGTCATTGTAGCTTGTGTGTCTGCAAGCATAACACCCACTGGGATCACTAGGGGAAGTGAGCTGGAGAGTGTGGAGCAGCCATGAGGATATCTTTTGTGAAATTTCCCTCAGTCATGCTGCCCAGAGTCAGCCTTTTGGACAGTTACCAGTGTTTCCCAAGGTTTTACTCAGGTGAGAGTTCTGCTAATCATTGGCTAGATCACCGCTTGTATTATTCCCAAGGCTGCTAAAATAACGGGCATACCTTCTTTCTTCCTGGGGCTTTCCTAAAAGGTTCGTGTGGAGTGGATTCCTGTCAGGTCTTGGTGTACAACCTCTCCTCCCAGCTGCTAAATCATGACTCTGGGCAAGACACTCAAGAATTACACCACCTATGGGTGTTTCACCCTCAGAGAAAGGAAACTGGTGCTGACAGTGAACAACTTGGGGTTTTATTTTGTAAAGAAAGATCTTGCTCTTCCCACATGTTCTTCTGCAGTTTGTCTACACAACCACAGATGGTGTTAGCTGTAAGTGAACCGATGGTGGATTTAGTTTGCTAGGAGAGGTAACAGCAATGGAGATCTGATGGCATTGGCTCAGGCAGCTTGGGGCCATTTCTCATGTCTGGCATGCTTTGATTGCCCAGGCTCATCTTCACTGCACAGTCCTGGGTCAGAGCAGCCTGAGTGCACAACCCTCTGCACAGTCACAGCTTCTGTGGCAGCAGTGTAACACTGATTCCTAAAACTGGGCTGGCTGAGCTTTCCTGGAAAAAGCTCTTTTGGCTGGATGGCAAAACACACCCGTCTTCTTTCTTGCACCTTGCAGATCTCTGGTGTCAGTTGAGGCATGAGTCAAAGGCTCAGTACATCATGCTGGTGGCTCAGTCCTGTTCTCAGCCATCATTTTGGTACCAATTCATCTTGAATTCGGTTTTTTTAGAGTAATTCAATTTGCAGTTAGAGCTTTGTCCAAAAGCTACCTGGCTTTTCAGTGAATTCAGGATCAGGTTCCAAGCTCAGTCCTTTTTTAACGTGATCCATGAGAGTTGCATTGATTATAGCTGCTGATAAGAACACCTTAAAAAACCAATGCACAGGATTTTGAGCATGATCCTTTATTAAAAGGTGATGGGTGTAGGTTTGACATTTGTTCGTGTTGGTGTGCTGCTTGACACAAAGCAGTTCCTACCATTGCAGAGTCTTTTATGATTGGAAGTATGTTTTTGTGCACAGAGGCATTAAAGCTGAGTGTGATGGGACTGACTAGTGAACAAGCCTTCATGCAGAAATACGTGGAGCAGCTCTTTGGCCTGCTGTGGAAATTAGGCTTTGTTGCAAGGCGTAGGTGTGTGAGCAGCAACAGCAATTGTCTCAGTACATACGGTTAAGAGTGGTTTGGTATCTCAGAGGGTGGCTTCAGGCCCTTCAGCACTTTGTCTGGACTGTCTCACCAGGAGATGGAGGGGGAAGCTGAGAGTGCCTGTCTTTTATAATGTTCTGTTTTTAAAGCAGAAAGTCTCTGGGGAGCATAGGGTCCTAAAAGTCCAAGGCCTGGAATGCTTCCTTTTGCTCTTTCCATTTTAAACAGGAAACATTTGCACTAAGTTATTCCAGGAGGAGAATTGCAGGTTCATTTCAAGGCAGATAATGTTTGTTCATTGCCTGTGTCCGTGATTTACCCCATGGGCTTAAACGAGTGCAGCAGAAAACCACGTGTTTTGTTTTACTACAGGCTAAAACAAGTTCCAGCAGAGTCTGGGAGCCCAGGTTAAGAAAGAAGGAGCATGCTTGTAAAATCTCTGTGTGAACAAGAGAGTCATTGACAAATTTTGAACACCTGATCTGCTGTACCAGAATGATGACTTTTTTCATAATCTATGCAAAGAATATTTAAACAGTTGATGAGTTCAGTCCCAAGGCCACAGAGCAAGTATAATTGATTTATACTTCCAGCCCCTGTTTTGGGTCAAAACTCTGTCTTCTTCCCTCAGCACTCATTTGGAGAGAAGCTTCCTGTGCAGTCAATGAGAGGTTTTGTCCAAAGTGCAAAGACATTTGCAGTCAGACTGGCAAAAACTCGTAATTGAGTTGAACTTTTGGGGATGCTCTGGTGACATGTCTGTGAGAACAATTATTTTTGCCATTTCAAAAGTACCACAAGTTAAGTTGTACTAGGAAAAAATATCAATGCTTCATTAGTGCAAATCATGAAATTAAGATGCAGCAGGCTACAGAGGGGGCTCCATGGCACATCCTTGCGGATGACACATTCACGTGTTGCTTTTCACATGAACTAGGGCTTGTGAGATCCATACTGATGCAGACAAGTTACAGGGCTGTTGTAATATCAGGCCTTCTAGATCACAGATTTTTTGAAACCTCATTGGCAACTTGCCCATTAAACACAGGTATTGTAGCCTGACATCCCTAGCATTTCTTCCAGGAGTTCCAGTTTTTCTAACTATGGTGTTTGGAAAGCTTTACAGGCTGACATATTAGGAGAGGATAGTGGGAAATGGCCTGGAAAGCGTGAATATTTGTGCATGTAAAGCTTATGGGATTTGCAGACTTGCAGACCTAACTCATCTGTTTATCCTCAGGCTAGATAAGATTCAGTCAAACATGCATTGTTTAAAGGAGCTTTGTTTCCATTATGGCAAATGGATCACAGGAGACTGACTGAGCTGAAGGGCTCCAGTGCTCCCCCATTGTAAAAGGGCTGTGATGTGCGCTGGACCCTTCCTCCAATGTCCTGGATGTTACAGACTTTTGTAGCATGCAGGTGGGAAGCTTGTTATCCTTCAGAAGTTCTTTTCATTCATCAGGACTTGTCATGCTTGAGGTGGCATTTCCTCTCCCAAAGTAAACATAGATTGTATGTACAATAATATATCACTGGGCTAGTAGACTGCCTTTTTATGTGCTTTATTATGTTTTTTCCTCCTCAGGCGTGGACCTGCAGAGCCACTAGAATATTTAACAGGGCCACGAGTAACGTACAAAGAGAGAGATCTTCCCTACTACCACGGAGGACAGCCTGTTATCCACCCATCCAAGGGGAACTACATCCGTGCGCCGGACGCAAGAGTGGCAGAACTGAGGTACCCCCAGTATTACCCAGCCCAGCCCATCACAAACCAGCATAAAGGACCCCTCCGGCAGGACGTGCCACCTTCCCCTCCACAGTCACACCGAGCACCAGCTTACAGTGAAATTGTCCGACACCGTGGGACCAGTCCAGACCAGTACCGGTACAGGCAACAGGATCCCAGGCAGAAGAACCCCATGACTGCAGCTGTATAGCCGTGCACTGGACTTGCCGGCACAGCTCGGGAGGAGCCCCGTTGGACACGATCCTTGTAGAGTTGTTCCCAAGCGTAGCTGCCTGTAAGAATGGCACATGAGACCTGGAGTTGTTCTTACTGAGCTGGGCTCAGCATAGGTGCTTTCTAACAGGCGAACTAAAGCCACGTGAGGTACGATGTGTTTTGAGTATGTG
The DNA here is from genome assembly GCF_009650955.1 of Corvus moneduloides. NCBI lineage: Eukaryota > Metazoa > Chordata > Aves > Passeriformes > Corvidae > Corvus > Corvus moneduloides. The sequence goes on along the minus strand of NC_045482.1, from coordinate 13,486,913 downwards.
AGGTACCAGACAGTTGAGTGGTTTTTAATTCCTTTTAAAAATAGAAAGTGGCTGCTGGAAATGAAACACAACACTTAATACACCTCAGGGCTATTTACTGAATCCAGTTACACCTTTACAGTACGTAGCTGTCTGTGCAAGGGCAGCAGAGTCACCAGAGTTTACTTCAGAGTGCTGTTGTAGAGCCTTTTAAGTGAGAACACAGCATGCAGTATGGACTTCTTGCAGAGCTAGGCATCTTGTGTATCTAGCGTGTGAACATGACAAGGGACTGCCACAGAGATAGCGGCCACATTCCAGGCACGTCCTGACCAACACCTCTGCTTTAAGAATGCTCCAGTTCCAGATTTGTGATCTAGCCTCCTGTCTTCCTTTCTTTTCGGTGGTGGCAGCATTTATCTTGTAGCCTTCATTTTTTGCAGTTTGTATATCAAGAGGCTTCTCTTATTGCACCTGCTGCAGTTGGAGTAGGGCAAAAAGCCTTATCCCCTCTGCTTGGGCAGGCTCACAGAGGACAGGCAGCCACCTGAGAACCATGTCTGGGGATGGGGGGGAGTATGCTTGTGAGTGTTGGTTAGTTATATAGTGTGCAGTCTTTAAACGTAAACCCTGGAGACCAGATCCTCAGCTGCTATCAGGAAGTGTCACTCGAGGGGTTTCAGTGGAGCTGGCCTGTAAGGAAGTGGCCAGGGAGGTGACATTATGGGCATGGACTCCATAATTCGTATTAAGTTACTGTGTCAGGTGCTGCCTTAGCCCTATCAGGGCAGCCCGTTCCTGGCCCGCTCCAGGCAGTGTTGGAGCCAAGTGCCTGCCAGCAGCATGCGTGCCCTGGCCAGCCCAGTGCCCCAGAAGGCACCTGTTCATGGGAGCCACCCTCAGTCCATGAGGGAAGCTCAGCCTTGGGCAGCGCCAGGCCCCACCATGCCAAGTGCCAAACTACTCGAGTTTCTGCAGCCAGAGGCCATTAGGTCAGTGGGGAAAGGGGCTTTACACTGCAAGGGGTGAGGGAAAAGACAAGAAAAGCAACAGGAAGAGCTTCAAGACCCTGGGGCCCAGGAGGAAGAGGTGAGAAGAGCAAGTTATTTGCATAGGAAGAGAGAAGGTGGGGGGGGGGGGGTTGTCAGCAGCACAGCAGAGCTATGGTGGGGGGACAGGGTGGTGGGGTACATGCCCAGCTCTTTGCCCCAAACAGCCTGAGTTTGCTCTGCAGCCAAAAATGCATGTCCCCAGCCACAGGGACCTGTGCGACCTGACCCAAGAGGGCTCTGAGTGCTTAGAGATCTGTCTCAAGGATTTTGTCACGGGGAAACCATGCAGTGTTGCGACCTAGAAATGCATTATTTCTAAGTGTCCTTAATTCCTCAACTTCTGCCTTTTGGGAGTGTCACTAAACCATTAGGCCTCCTCTCTCCATCAGGAAAAGACTGTGACCTGGCCAAGGATTAAGCATAAGGATTTCTTTGATGTCATTTTGACACCTTTGGTATGCAACATAATAAATCACATAGTTCACTTCCCAGGTGCTTAATATCACCAGGAAGGTTTGTCCTGCTATGAGTGTGTCCTGCTGGCAGGTAATGGCCCTGATGAGAAGCAGCATTTAATCCCAGCCTACTTTCTTCTCTGCTGATGATGCTGGTTAGAGCCTGGTGTAACCCTCAGGCACAGGGAGCATTTGCAGCTGCCTGAGTGGCTGGCAGGCTCCAGTGCTTGCATTCCCACCAGCCTCCACGCACCAGCAGGCTGGGAAGCAGGGGAGAGGAGACAGCTTTCCATGGTGGGGGAGCACCTCCATGATTCAGACAGAGGGCTGGACTCCCTGGGGCAGGGGCAGGCACAGTTCTAAATCCAGTCAGGAGGAAGCATTGGTGGGAGGGAGAGAGGAAGAGGAATGAAACTGATTATGAAACGAGGGTGTTCGGTTCTTGTTCCATTTCTTTCTGCCCTCTTCCCTAGTAATGTAGGAGGGAAAAACCTCTGGAGGGAGTGTTGGATGTAAAGCTGGATGTCTCTCAGTACCCTCCATAAATAAGGCGCATTCCCCAAGGAAACTGTGCCTGTCATGTACGTGCTCTGCACAGCCTTGTACTTCTCTCAGAAAGCTTCAGTTGCTGTAGGATACTCAGCCAGGACTTGGCAACCACAGGATAGTCGCTGGTGTTATTAAGGCCTGTTGAAAGTGAAGCAAAAACAAATTAAAGTACTTTCCTTTCCCTCCTTGAAATATAACCCCTGATACATTTGATCCAGCTGTAAAAAAACTAATGTTCACGACAGTGGCTTTATCAAGCCAGGCCACAATTAAGAACAGCTCTGAATATAAGCTACTGCCTTTGTAAATCACTCTCAACTAACCCTTCAAATGGCATCACAGCACAGTGAACAGAACTTATTTACAGTATTTCATGAGCCAGGGCCAAATAAAATCTGGATGGAAACAGCTCCTAGGTTATTTATAGCCTTTGAAGGACCTGCCCAATGTCTCCCCGTAACCTGAATCTTTCCTTAAGAGCTCCCCTTGACTGCATCAGCTCCACTCAGTTGAGGCAGACAGATCAAACAAACACCTTCTGAGCTGTTAATCTTACCTTACCCAACAGGTTATTAAATGATGCTTCTGCTCAGTAAGCAGAAATCAGTAGAGAGCTTCTTCCAATCAAAAAAAAAAAAAAAGTGCTATAATATATGGATGCATCCTACAGGTAAGGAGCTAAGGAGGAAGAACATTGTGACCTAGCTGGGGGAAAAAGACCAAAAAGTATTACAGAGCATCTCATCAATCTCTGGTGCCATTGTTTTGGGAGAAAATTGCCATTTGCTGGTTTAATATCTGGTAGAGGTACGGTATTTTCAAAAGTGTAATGTGTAACTACAGTATATATAGTCAGCTTTTCTGCAGTGTAAAATGTATGATTTTAGCACCATATTGTGGAAAAATATGTACCGTGCAGAATTCACGAGGTGCTACAACTGACGGTTGAAAATACACACTTGCAAAATCCAAAAGAGCCGTTAAGTAACAAGTTGTTCTTTTCCCATATGTCCATATGTTTGGGAAAATTATGAGTCTGAAATGCTCTTGACACGTAATTGCCTCGCACTCCCTCATCCAAAATGTGCCAGTCCAGCAGCAGAGTTACTGACGTAGCGGGTGTGAAGGGAGAGTTGGGTTTGCCACAGGAGCAGCCCTAAGTGTGTGTGTGAACAGGCATCAAGACCAGGGGAGAGAGGCCCGCGCTCACGTGAAGCTGAAGCTTTGATTTCCTGAGCTGGTGGCGTGCAGCCTGCATTTCTGGCTCTGGCACAGGGCCAGCCAGGCCCAGCAGTTGAAAGATTAAGAGATAGAAAAAGAGCCTGTGGATTTTCTGAGTGACCACCCACTAGTGAGCCATGATCTTGGCCTGTGAGCCGACATTACCACTGTGATATATTATGATGCAGAAGTCTCTAGGCACCCCTCAAATGCATAAAGAAATATCAATTGCCCTTTGTGGGAAAAAAAAAAAGGGGGAAACTGAGCATAGAAAAGAAAAAAAAAGGCTCTTGCCTTGGAAAAGTGCATACAGTCCTGAATTCCAATTCACTCCAGCCTCCTGATCTAGAAATAGCTTCACATGCTGCCTAATTTTTTTAGAGATGAATTTTGCTACCTCTTCCTCCCAGCCATCACAGATTTGTTTATCAGAGAGTTAGTGCTGTGAGTGAATCCTACTGACTGCTCTGCCAGGGCCACATCCTGACACTCTGCTCTGAGCAGGGGCTGCTTTGCACTTGCAAAAGGCTCCACACCTGTGCTCCCTGTCACAGTTGTTCTGCAGGGTCCTCAAGCCTTACGTGCAAAATCAGAAGTGCTATTCACTATCTCTGCGTAGGAGAGAAGGCTTTGTAAGACACTATTCTCTTACTGTGAGGGAGAGAGAGATACTTGTGATCCTGACAATACCTATGTGTTTAAGTGAAACTGATTTAAAAATCATGTGTTGTTTTGGGGGAGAAATTCAACACGTAATTTGACAGGTTTTTTCTAGTACCACGTCAAAGATTTTGATCTTTTGTTACATATGGCTATATAAATTTTACCTGGTTTATTTTGCATTAAAATAAAGGCTTTAAGAATATATATGATTATGTATTTGTACGTAGAATCTTTCCATTCTTTGTGTCTACAAAGTCATCCTCAGCCGTGGATATGATTTGATATTAGAGGATGATACATGATCAAGCTGGATCAGAATTGGTAACATGACGTTTTTTAACAAAAAAAAAAACAAAACCACAACAGCCATGTGCTGCTTCTTAGGAAAAAAAAAGCATCCCAGGGCTTAACTTGATTCTCTCTCAAATCTGCATTGTCTTCAGTTGTATCACCTGATTCCATACCCCAGGACTGAAAGGAGAAGCGAGAAAGAAGTCCCTTGCCAGCTCAGAGAATTTCAGCTTAGGCAGCTGTGTGTTCATTGCTGAAGTTCCCCAGGCAGTTTCATCTCAACATGGAGCTCTTCTCTTGCTGTTGGTACCAGCCGAGGTGTCCTGCAGCCTGTAGCAGGTGCCAGGTCCAACCAGCTGAGAGGGCTGGAACCTCTTGCCAGAGATTTAGGATGCCTTGGAAGTTCTGCACAGGCGCTTCACATGAGGTACGTTGATCATTTTACTGAAGCTGGTGCCTCTCCTTTTCACACATTATGCACAAGCATAGATCTTTGTAGGATCAGGCTGTGGGTTGCAGTGAGATTCAGGCAAGAGTGTTATGTTAGATGGAGTAATTTTCAAAATAGATACTTCAGGGAAAAGGCATTAGTACAGGGAGAAGGAATAATGAGGCCTAAGATGGAAATTTTGGGTTACTACTAAGAAAGTGGAAAGAATAAACGAGCAAAATAGACAGAAAGGTGCAGGTTTACAACACAAGCTCTAACAGAAATGGCAGGAATGGAATGGGTCAATAAAAATACATGTGTACTGCACTCCAAAGCATTCTGAATGCAGGTCTTGGTGTTTACAGCCAAGACAGCTCATGGACAACTGTCAGTCAATTTTAGCAAGTATTAAATTATAAACCACATAGATGCCAGTTTTAGAACTAATCAGGTCATAACCTGCACTCACAGCAAAAAACTGTACAAATAAAAATGATACCTCAGTTTCTCCTGCTGGAGCTGTACAAAGAGTAGCAGAAGACAAAGTAGGAGTGTATTAAGAGCTGGAAGCTCAGTGACCAGTTTCAGATAGTGGTCCTTCTGCCTTTGCAGTGGTCTCCTGTGGTTTCCCCATGACAGCATTCACTTCCCTGGGACCTGGGCTCAAGTTAAAGTCTATTTTGCATCACTGCTCTGTCTGCCTAAAGAAGTATGTGGAGCCATTTGACTGTTAATTAATTTTAATGAATGAAACTGCACCCTCCTGAGACCTGTATCCTGCTGTAAGCAGAGTGGGATACAGTGCCTTTCCGCACAGAGGGTCTCGGAGCTGCATTACCCCAGCAGAAGTGCAGTGACCTGCTGCAATGTGCTCTTCCCGGGGCAGAGCATCGCAGCCTCTCAGGCATGAGGGACATGGCAGCTGTGCTGCTTGGGAGGCTCTCAGGAAGCAAAATGCCATTATCAAGATTGAAGTGGAGCGGAGCTGCTCCTGCAGCCTCCCAGAAGGCATTCAGGGCTTCTGGTAAGTCCCAGAGGATTCTGGCTCAAAGGTTCTGGAGGTCTCCTGAGGAGGTTACTCAGACTCCCTTTGCTTGGTGTGCTCATCCCTACAGAGAAGGTATGGAGGTACTGAGGCGTGCCTTGGGAAAGGATGGAAACAAGTAAGATTGAGATGGGATCCTAATCCCCAAGTGTGGGATCTGCTCCAGGGGGGACATCTTGGCTGATGGTTTTCTCAGTGGGCTGGATGGGAATGATCTGACACAGGCAACCAGAGAGACAGGATTGCTCTGGAAATGAGTAAGGAGAGCTGAGACAGTAGAGAGTGGGAAATGACAAGGAGAGGCAACTGGAGCAAAGGAAAGGGGATGAGAAATAAAAATAGGTTGAAAAGGGGGGTGGGGGTGTCAGACCTGAACAGGAAATAAGTGGGAAGTAGAGGGGATTGTCCCCCATGTGTGAAGTTCACAAACCAACAGGGAAGGTGGAACTTTGTTGATAATGCTGACTAATGCTCCCCAATCTCCATTTTGCATCCCAGACTTGTGACATCCCTCGACTGCAGCCAGAGTCAAGACCAGTGACAAAGCAGCACAAAGCCTGTGCCTGAGCAGGAAAGCAGGATGGCAAGTAGGAATTGTGAGGAAACCCATCAACCAGTACGGGGAGAGAGACACCCCTTACACATCACTGCCCCCTCCCTAGATCACATGTTGGCACCCAGGTCTCACAGCCTGTTCCACACACACCTCCCTTTACCTCCCTGGGTACCACCACCATCACCAAGGCTCCTTTCCTAGTTGCTTCTTTCATCCAGCGGTTCCCCCTGATTTCTGATGTCCCCAAAGCCACATCAACCTTCAACACAACTTTTGCCTTCACTGCTGAGAAGCCTTCCGTGCCATCTGTGAGCGTAGCTAAACAACACCAATAATTTTGCTGGCACCTGAAAGAGTCAAAATATGTGGCCCCCAGGATCACCCCACACGGTGTGGGGTGAGGCTGTGCCATCATTACAGACAGGGACAAGTCATTTCTGAATCAGTGCTTTTGGGTGTAGATTGCAAGAAAGACACAGATTTCATCTCCACTGCCTTTTTGCTTGCCTAGAATAAACCTTTGACATGTGCAAAAGCTGTTTTATTGCTGGCCTTGTACAAAAATCCTGAACCAGTTTCAAGGGCCAAAAAGGTGATTATAGTCTTTAAAGCAGAATTAATTCTCAAACCATTCCCAAAATATGCCTGACGAACTAACCCAAGCCAGACGAGTTGGCTGTGGTCATGGTAAAGGAAACCTCTGTGCAGAGGAAACAGCCCTGCTTCGCTTTTCCAGAAGAGTATCTGCATCTGAAAGAAATAATTTATTGGGAAATATGTACAGTAGAGTAAAATAGCAAAATGAGACATTCAATGAGGTTTCTATATAAAACTGTGCCCTTTGCCTCCGGCAGATAATGAATAAAAATGATATAAAGAAGCAATGAACATTCAATGTTTTATATTTAAAACACATTTATGTGGAAAACAATGTGGCATAGAAATAGGACTGAAGGGTTCTCCAAGATAATGCCAGAAGCTGTGAGATGTTAGCAGCTTTGTCGTATAAGTTTCAAGGTGTAGGTTTTTCATTTTCTCTTACAGATCACAGAAGCAGTTGTGAAAACTGTCATTAAAATTCATGGCAAGAAAAGTAAACTTACATTAAAACCTACTCCATTCTTCTCTGAATTCTTGGTCCTGGCTAGGAAGAAGTGTCTGCTTCTCTGCCAAAACCTTACCTACACAATCTGATTTAGGCTCTGTTAAGCTGGAGTTTTCATACATCACATCCTTCAATCCAGAGCACAAAGGAAAAAAAACCCTAAAAAATTGCAGCCTAGATTTTCAAACCGGCAAGCTGTTAAGAAGTTTCATTTGCCATCATTTTTCTAGGAATGAAAAGAGAAGAAAAAAATAAGCAGATATGAAGAAACTAGTTTATAAGTAAACAAAAATAAGTAAACCAGCCCTTCCTTCCACCTAGGTATAGATATGCATATGTATACACTTAGGTATTGCTGCTTTTTATCTAAAAGCAAGTTTACTTTTCCAGCTTATTTCCAGCCATTCCCTCTCCCTGAAGGAGCAATATACAGCAATATATGCATGTGAGGAAAGCGGTATAAATGGTGAGCACCTGGTTCATGAGTGGATGGATGTGCAGAGCCGCTGAGCCATGCAAGCAAAATGAGGAGGAAGCTCTCAGAGCAGCATTTCCACATGCTGCCTGTTGCTCCAGTGCCTGCATCCCTGTCAGTGACAGTTTGCAGAGGTGGGCTGAGTTTGCAGGGCAGCCCCTGCCCCAGCTGTGGAAAGGACTGGCAAGGCTGCTGCAGTGGGTGAGGGCTCCTGGGTGGCACCTCCTGGGAGATTGAAACCAGAGCATACGTTAGAGAAGTCATGGGGCTGCTCTTAAGGTTGAAGCTGCCCGACAGTCTGTAGGTTAATTCAGCAAGCAAAGGAAATCAAAGGCACTCTAAGCATGCTCAGTTTCCAGGTCTCTATTCACATTTCACCAAATTAATCACAACTAATTCAGTTAGTGGAGTGTTAGGTTCAAGAAGGGTGTTTCTTATCTGTTCACAGAGGCACATGCACACATCCTCCTCACCATGAAGAATGTCTTTCCTTCCCTCCTTCTTTGTTCCTCTCTCTCCTCTGTTGAAAATAAGCCCTCCAGGCCAGTCATTTTTCTTTATATATAACAAGAGGACAGTAAGGCCTCAGTCCAACGTGCATTTAACGCAGTCATGCTGCCTGGCTCCCCCTCCTGCCCCATCCCTCCCTCCTAGCTCTTGGTCCCATCCCATCCCCATGTCCTTTCTCCTTCCCCAATTGTAGGGATTTTCATTGCTGTGCAAGGACAATGGAAACTGAGCTGCTATTGAAAAAAAGACTGACTTGTTTTTTCTTTGCTGGGCTGTTTTTGACATGGATCATTTCCCAACTCAGTTCCTCAGATTGCTTTGATGGCACAACAGAGTGGATGGAGCGGTGAGGGGAACCAGGCTGGGGGTGAGGATGGGTTGGAGAGTGGTTAGACTGCTGTTGCTACAAAACAGAAGAGGGAAAGGAAAGGAAAGAAAAAAGAAGAATGCTAAATCACAGCCAAAGCACAGAGTATTTGGGGGCTTTGAAAAGTCAAGCACCGTCTTCTGCAGCAGTTACATTCCTCTGCACGTTTATTTCTGGCCAAGTTTCCTGAGAGCAGAGGCAGCATTCACCAAGTTTGATTTCTTTAGGTTCTCTCCTGTGGATTTTCTTCCATGTTTAACATTAGGAAAAGATGGGAAATCTTGAGGCTTCACGTAGGTTGTGGGTTTTCCCCTTCCTGGGATTACTTACGCATGGAAGCAGCGAGGAGCCCTGGGACCCCTCTCTCCCCACTGCAGATAGGAGGTAATACATCACTCACCTCGATGGTCTGGGATAGGGGTGCCCAGGAAGCAGTGCAGTCGTGAGCTCAGTTATGCAGGGCACACTGGGGTTTCCACGTCCTTCAGCCCCCCTCAACTCCGGACGGCTGCTCCCAAGGATTCCTGTGAGAGGGGGGCAGGGGACAGCAAGGGTGCAACCAGCAGGTCCCAAAGCGTGGTCAGGGTGCTCACTGTCACAGCCCCAACTCTATCACAGTGGATTTTCTGTAGGACTTTTTTGTCCTGCTGGCAGGGGCTGGCACAGGGATGCCAGCAAATAATTCAAGTCACCCTGCAACATGGTTTGTATCAGTCATGGGTTTGGCCAGCAGCAGTGACATTTGGCTGATGCTCCGCGAGCCTCGGAGATGAGAGGAGCCTGTCTGCCAGCTGAGTTTCAGGTCCTCCCTGGCCCTGCAAACTCTGGGAGAACAATAGAAGCCCTTGGCCCATACGGGTAGTTGTTTGGGGCAGTGTTTCAAGGAGTGTAGCTTTTGTTTTGGCTGTTTGGTTACATGTCTCCTCTTGGATGTTTATGCTGAACAAAAGGCACTTGTTCTCTCACCAACTTCAACGAGGTTGAGTCCAGCTGGATTTGTGCTTTAGGTGTAGAGAGCCAACAATACCCCCATCAGTAGCTCCATCCTGAGAGAGCCTGGGGACAGCGCTGGCCTGAGCACACCAAGCTGTCCATGTGCTCTCAGGAGCAGGAATGAAAACACAATTTGCAAACAGCCTCACTGGAGTGGGTCTGGGTACCGAGCCCAGAGGGCAGCTCTCGTGGCTCTCTGCATTGGGGAATGCTTTGATGCTTTGTGTGCCCGGGATGTTCAGGTTTATCCTCTAGCTGCCAAGTAACCTGCTTGTCAGCTTTAATTTGCTAAATCTTTTTATTTTTACGAAATCCTTTATTTACTTAAAAACCGCACATTTCCAATTAGTTTGCTCTGCTCCTTTCTTGCCCTTCTCTCACACGTCCTATAGCAGGAGCCTCAGCTCACAAGCCAGAACACCAGTCAGGGTGCAAATATAAAATAGGCCCAACAGCTGCCAAGCACAGACAGGAACATTGAGTGGGTGCCTGTAGAAGGCAGGCAGGCTCCAGAGACGGTGATTCAGCTGCAGGCAGACAAACATGCAGACTCCTGCCACAGTCTGTGTGCAGGGGAGGGCGGTGGGGTTGCCAGGGGCTGCGTGCTGGGGTCCCAGGCCCTATGGAGCTGCCCTGGCACTTTGTGTCAGCACTGGCAGATTATTAAGCAGGGTATGGGCTCAGTTTACTTTCAGCCCTGCTGTCAGCCTTCAAAAGTGAAGATGTTTTAAGTTGTCCTTATCCTCAGATTAATGAACTCTGATCTGTAAGAGTGTAAACACAGGAAAAGAACTCGACTGAAAAAAAAACAACCCAAAAACTTCAGGCTGGTGCTGTGCAGTCAGGACATTTCTTTTCCTGACAGGATACGGGATCAGAGTTTAAAAATATGCATTATGAAACGTGTGTTGGGGGGCAAGGGGGTCAGTAGACAAATTAAGCACATTGCTGGCTGAGCGAGAGAGCCTGTGAGAGGAGACAGTTCAGCCGCAGGTCCCTGCAGTGGCCCCGAAGCCGCGGCTGCGGGCGGGCGGGGAGGCCGCGCAGGGCCGGCTGAGGTGACGGCTGGGCCTGGCTCCGCACGGCCGGGTCACCGCAGCGACGGGAACAGGGCAGCGCAGCCGCGGCCGGGGGAGGGCCCCAGGCGGCCTCACGGGCAGCCCCACCGCGGCCGGTGCAATGGCCATGAGCAAGCAGAGTGCCTGGCCACTTCCCTCACACTCGGGGACAGAGTGGGATGGACTGGCATGTCGTGCCCCACGGCCACTGTGGCCTGGCAAGAAGAGCCTCCAGACTCCTCAGCCAGCTTCCACACAGGCAGGGGAAGCTCCATGGTTGTGAACAAGCTCTCCCTTTACTCATGTGTCCCAGTGACATACTATCTGCTCCAAATGCAAACCTCCTCTTGGGATGTACCTGATTTTCCCCTGACAGAGGTTGGCCATGGAGAGAGTAACCCTCGTGTGGGTACATTTTTACTTTTGTCTCCTAGGGTCCCCTCAGAGGTCCCCTCTCCTGGGGACACAGCACACACAGGACTGGCTGAGTGAGCGGCTGGCTGCCCCCACGCAGCCCCCCAGGCCACACCAGGAGAGAGGTGGGATCCAGGCTGCAGGCCTGCAGACAAAGCCAGGAAGCTGTTGCTGCTCAGGCATTTCAGGGGAGGGCATGATTTCCACAACAATAAACACATCTGATTATTTGATTAGAGGGAAGACGGTGTCCCCAGGAGGAGGTCCTCAAACACAAAAGACAAATAACTCATACCCCCGCTGGCAGTGACAGGGCAGGAAGATGAGGGCAATGTCCTATTGAGGCTTTGATCAGCCAGGGTCAAGCATGCAAGCTAGCATGGCTGAAGACTGACTAGGAAGAGGTTCCTGCTGCAGGACTGTGCCTGGCCCTCTCCCAGCCCTACACTTGTCTTTTCTGCAGTCCTTCACCTCTGTCTAAGAAGCAATGTGGGAGCCTCCTGAGGCACATCCTTCCTCCTGACCCCTCCTGGCTCAAGCAAGGCCATGTCCACTCCGAGCCCCTAAGTGCCAGGCATCACAGCACATTCCTCTACTTCTGCCACTTACTCATCTGCATCTGCTAGGAGAAGCCAGTGAAAGAGGCTTCTTGGTCTCATATCATGCCTTTTGCCATGGTGCAAGTGGAATGATGCTGAGATGCAGCAGTGGCTAGACAGGAGAGTGATGGAAGGGCAGAGAAGGTAATTTTCCAGTTCCATTTCTCCTGGGCACTTGGATAGTCTGGCCATGGTCATGGGCACTTGGGAATTTTCCTGTCTCCTGGAAGGTCAAGCTGTCCCCTTTCATTCTGCCATTAGAGATGCTGGGGACTCTGCATGTCAAGGGATGGTTCTCAGTGGTGCCAGCAACTGCTGATCCTGTGATTAACTGATGGTCTGGGATGGAGGCTGGATAAAGTGTTCAGTGTAGGTGTTTTACAGCTGTTCTGTGCCTTCATAAGACAGGTGGCCCCAAAGCCTTGGTGCCCCAATAGCTTGACCCACATGAGTGCCTCCTGCAGAAGAGCCCCAGAGCAGGAAGGAACCATGTATGCACAGAAACGGGCTTGAAGATCTGAGCTGCACTTTTACTCTCCCTTGAGCAGTATGTGTAAAAGTAACTTGTATTTGGCCCACAGAATTGTGGTGCTTGGAAGTGAGAGCAAAAAAGAGATTATTTGGCACTTGGAGACAGGAGTTCTCCAAGATCTTTACAAACACAACACAGCCCTTTCAAGTGGGAGAGACCCTTGCTTATCTCCTGCATGGGGGGAAGCACTGGCTGAACACAAAAATCACTGGCACTCCAAAAAGCAGGGTAGGCAAAGAAAGAAAAATAAACTGTTGTTTCAAATACAGGTTTCTACACAGAGTTGTATTCCATAGATGCAATATATAGATCTATGTGTGGGCAAGCTCTCAGATTCTGGTCCCAGGTTACATCTAGGAGTTTATTTAATATATTTTTTAAAATCTACTTCTCCCTTTGATATATGTATGTTCTGTGAGGATTTCTGTGCAGACATAGATGGAATAGCCTTGTATGTTTTTATATTCCCAAAATCTTTTGTCAGGCAATCATATTTATAAGGCTTTCCTGTTTCATCTTCCCCAACAGGCTGGAGCACTGGAAGTTTGTGCTGTGCATGCTTCATAGCCTCTCTCACTCCCCAAGCTCTTTTCAAGCTGAGTGGCCAAGGTCACAAGGAAATGTTTGCCAGTGTGTCATCTCACACCCTCAGTAAATCATCCCAATATCATCTGGCTCAGAGCTCTTAGAAATCTGGACAACCTTGACAGAAGGTGTAATGGGCTGGGAAATCCAGCGGAAGAGTTTTGGGGAACATGAGACCACAAGATACGAGTCTTCCCTGATCTGCCACGAGACCTTAGGTCTCTGCCCAAGAGCACAGCTAGAAAGCAGCCCCTTAAATGGATGCCACATCAGAGATATTGACTTACCAGTGGCCTGGGTACTATTACCCATGAAACTTCAACCTGGGATATGAGTATCACTGAGAGACAAACAATCCCATCTGCAGCCTGCCCCTTCGAGATGTCTTCTCTGTTTATAGAAAAGAAGGGGGTGGTGAGCGTCTGTTAAAATATATAACTTCCTGGCATCGTCTTTGAGGAGTCATAGCTTTCAGTGGGACTCGTCAATCAAAACTGTCTAGGCACAGCGGTCAGTGCTCCTCAGCTTCTTCCTCACAGTGGCTGTGGCCAAGGAACAGGGATGCTAAAAATAGCTTTTCTGTCCCAAAATATCTTGACTTATTTGAGGTTATATATGTAAAGGGAACACTGATATTACATATTGCTGGTGCCCTGCAACCAGCGCGTCCCTGGGGAAGCAGAGATCTCTGGAAACCTGCAGGGAGAGTAGAGGAGGGAAACCATGACCTCAGGGAACAAAGTAAATTTTGCAAAGCAGAAAGAGATGCTTGTGTAACCTCCCATAACTACAGGCTCTGAGGCAATTGCCAGAAGAATCACTAGGTTTGGCTTAAGCTAATGAAAAAAACAGGGAAGAAAGCTGTCCTTTCCAACCTGCACCCACATTCTCATTTACCTTGGGCAAAAATAAAACATGCCTAGATATGAATTCTGCATCAGAAGTAGTATTTTACACCAACTCGCAGAGGGTAAATGACTTCTTGTGGTATATAGCAGTGGGAATTCAGGCATGTAATGTAATAACAGGAAAGGATTTTTAGATTTGTCTCAGAAACCCTCCTAGCTCAGACATTATAAAAAACAATGCCAAGCTTTCATATCTCTGTGGACACAAGACAAGAGTAAAACTTTCTTTTAAAGAGTGAAATACATCTCCAGTTTGAGACAAGTTCTCTATTTTGAAAAATTGCTGCAAAAACCATGGGCAAACAGCACCTCACATCTGAACAGCACATTGCTGTTCCTCAGCTTTTTACTGGTGTAATTAAATGCCACAGAGCAACTGCTTAACCAAGTTCTTTGCTTAGTAAATGTTTCCTTAGTCATTTGCATGGGATGTGACAGGACCAGATCCAAGCCTCGGTCAGGGCTTCCAAGCAAATTCACAAAGCAAATGGTACGGAAAAGTCTTCTAGTGCTGCCTCTTGGGGCGAAACAGCAACACAGCACAGCAAACCAGGATGGGACATGAAAAATACAGAATGCACTTAGAGCTGACAGCCATAGTGTAATGTGACCCCAGTCACATTGGTATTTGATTAGCAAACACGACTGGGAAACAGCCCTGCTCTTAGGAGAAAGAAATCTTTCATATCCCCTACAATCAAGCCCTCAGCTTTGTTTTTTCTGGGAGATGGCATCTGAATGCTTCAGCAGAACAGGCTGTTCTACGAGAGCCCATTACCCCCGTGTGTCCCTGTGCACAGGACTTCCCCGGGGGGGCCGGATGAAGGAGAAGCAGCTTGCAACAGTCCCAGAGGAGGTCTGTACCAGACGCTCGTGGCTTGTGATCCTCCCAAGTGCCCACTGTGTGCAGGGCTGAGATCATCACTGCAAAGAGGGAGAGCTTGTGAATTTGTTTGCTGTGCTTTTTAGTTCAATTATTGGGAGGTGACTGGCAGGTGAGGGGGACACAAAATTTGTATGTTGCTGCAGGGTCACTGGCTCAAGCCACAGCGTTAAGCTCTGTCTCTCTCTGTGGGGTCCAACAGAAGGACAACCAACAAGTCCTCTTCCCCTCCAGCTCCTCCTCCCAAGGCTACAGATGGCGGGTTCATCCTGCACACGAGCCCGGACACTTGCTAGCCTCTCCAAAGAGGAGCTCAGCATAGCCAACCATCATTTTAGGGGACAAAATTAGAGGCTCCAGCTTTCCTCTTTCCCCTCCTCACCCGCCTTCCCCCCCTGCTGCTGCACCACCATGTCTGTGATATTTTATTTCAGTCAGCTTTGGTTTGCTCCTGAAATCTGCCTCACTCCCTCTCTCCAGACATTTCATTTCCCTTGGAGACAGGTAAATAAGTAAATAACTGTAGTCAAAACCCTGTGTGAGTACCGAAGCCTGGAGTGCTAGGAAGCAACTAGTGTGTCTGATTTTCCAGTGAAAGTCCAGGTGCAATCTCGGCAGCATGGCTACTGTCTGCCTTTCAAGCAGATGTCTTCATCTAAAGCCCCCGCCACCACCCCACTCCCTTTGTGCATCCTCACAGGGAGGATGGGAGTGGGAGACAATATAAATTAATATCCATTGGAATGACAGCAGCTGATGCCTTGCATAGCGGCGAACACGTGTCTTAGAAGTAGAGTGATTAGTCGTAAAACTGTAGAGCTGAATGTTTATGCTTGATCAATTACAGGAAAACAATAGATGGTGGTTTTTTCCAAGTGGGAGGAGTGAGGGGAGGGAGGCTTCATCCATGAGATTATTTTCTTCTTTTTTTTTTGTAATGATAGCTTCAAAGAATATGGGGCCTAGTTACCAAAGAGGCCGGCAAACAGCAGCTTCTGAGAAACCCACTGGTTGCAGGCAGCACTTTGCAGTCTAAACCTCACACAGATCTTGTTTTTCCAAACTTCTTAACATTTATGAGGAATGGATTCAGCTGCCCAAAGCAAGGAGTATGTGGGAATGAATTAGGCAAAGCTTTCTAGTGCACAAGCGTGCATGCTTTATGTGTAGAGGCCTTCAGCTGGAAGAAGTCATTTTTGTTTGTTTCTATACTTAGAACCTCTCCTACTGCCCCAGTTAAGAAGTGCTCCTGTCAGAGCAGTGTCATGTTAGTGGCTGCAGTGTGGCATGGGAGTGTGCCTTCAGCTCCAGTTCCAACTCCTTAGCAGCACTAATTGCAAACACAGTCTGTGTCAGTCCCCACATCCGCAAAAAAAAAAAGAAATTGAGTTACGTTTTGCAATAATTCTAATGGAAATGCTAATAGGATGAACAGCAATATAAGGCCAGTGGATGACCCAGCAATTTCATCTGTGCTGGCAACGGACAACCATCTAAACCACGTTCGGGTAATTCTTCCTCTCATTAGCAGCACAATAACTCATACACACAAATCCATAGGCATTTGCTATAATTTTTTAACATGGCTGGAAATAGAAGTAAGCACATGCAGTATGCAAGCATTACAGCATGTGTTGGCTGTAAATCTGTCTGGAAGTGGCCTGATTCTGTTCCTGGTTAAAGCAGTGGGAATTTTGCCATTGACTTCAATGGAAGCAGGATGGGATTTTTTGGACTTATTTTAAAGTGGAGCTTTGTTTCTTTGGAACAAAGTTTTCAGATTCACAGCTACATTTCAGTACTTGGCTTGAACTCATGTTAATTCACCTTTCATGTGTTTAACAGATGGGGCTTCGTTGCTGCTCACCTTCTGTTTGGCATCAGCACTGTAACCAGTCTCCGCTGGGTGACAGCCACCTGTGGCTGTGCTGTGGGACTCAGCAGAGAGAAGGAGGGAGCTCACATGGACATCTCTGGGCACCTTTGGTTCAAATGTGTTAGAGCACTTGGAAGAAAAAGCCACTGCTTTCATGTTTTTCAGCAGGTGAAAAGTCAAACTGTTTCTTAGAGCACCTAGGATTGAGGTGAGTGGTGGTGAGGAGCACGGGGGCCTTTGCTCTGCCTGGAATGGGTCTAGTATTCCTGTGTTGTGTCATGTAAAGTGGGGGTAATTGCAATCACTATGGCTTTCCTAAACTACCTGTAGCCCTTTGGGTTAGCACTGTGTTTCAAGTACTAGGATATACATATATACTTTTAGCTTAAATGTGTAAGGAAGAGGCTTATAGATGGTATGTGACAATATGTTTCTCTGCTGCTGCCACAGCAACTTTTGAACCATTGGACAATTGCATCAGAAATACAAATCTCCTGCAAGATTTCTAAAAACAGCTGTCGAGATAGAGGTACCATGTTAGTGCCATCCTGTCAGGAAAAGCCTGAGCTCAACCTTTATTATGCATCCATGACTCCAAACACATGCAAAGCACCTCTAGGAAAGCAGCAGCCATTTGTCCCATTGCTCACAAAACTAATTGCTTCATTGATATTCATTTCTGGTGGCCACAGTATAAGTCTACCTCTTTTTTTCTCATCAAAGACTACACTTCAATGCTGCTCTTTTCTAGCAGCTTTCCCTGCTCCCACCTGGCTTCCTTGCTGAGCATCTTCAGCTCCCCCTTCCCAGCTCTGCCTCTGCCCTGCTTCCTACAAAGACCCTTGGGCTCCTCTGCCAATGTCTTCTCACTTTCAAGGAAGACACCTCTTCTCCTTCACACTTTGCTAGCAGTGTGATACCTAGGCCCCTTCTCTCATTACTCACCCAGGACATCCTCTCTCAGCTGTTGATGCTTTACAGCTCACCCCTTCACTCCCCATCTGAAATTCCCATCGCAACAAAAAACTCAGGAATGAGACAATTAATATGTATTATTTCAATAGGAGCCTAAAAACAAAAAGCTTTTGCAACAACTTCCCAGTCAGAACCACAGAGACTATTGTAAGACAGAAAAACCTAAGAAACGGCAGCTGTAAAATATATTTAAAAGCCTTTATTCTTTCCTATCACAATGTGGCAAAAGAGACTAAATACAGCTTTCCATTTGTTTAACTAAAAGCTGCCATTCCTCAGTCTCTTTGATGATAATGATACCCACAGTTAAAATCAAACTGCAGCACACACATGGAAAACTTTGAGCTCTGTACCAACTTTGCACAATGTATTATTAATAGCAAGATTTGTGAACCCACATGCTCACAGGTGCTGAGAGCAAGGAGAAGCCTGACTGTGCTGGGCTTATGGTTGATGGTGATAAATGCAGCACACTGAGGAGGAAAAAGAAAAACCTGCACCTGAGGATTGTTTGTATTACAGTAACCACTGAATCCACTGTGCTGTGCATGGGGAGAGACCAGTCAGGAGTGCAACATCAAGCAAAGAACTCAGATAAGGGGGGTGGGAGGGAAAAGGTATCAGCCATCCCATTTTGTTGACATGGAAAGGAAACAAAGTTTGGTGAGGGTCTGGTACTGCCCACAGGGTTACACTGGGGTGGGTCTTGGGTCACATCTCTGGCTCAGAATGACCAACAGGCCCTACTGATCCTCCGAATCTGAAGCTTCATGGCCGCAAAGCCACCCCCAATTTCAGAGTGTCTGATAATAGCTATTCTAGTGCGCCTTTTTACTTCAGCAGATTCTTGCTGCCGAGCTCTAGGTTTGAACTTCTGAGACGCACAGCCTTAGTTTGCAGAGGACCACGTGCTCCTAATGTCCTGCGAAGGCAGCTGAGCACAAGAGTATTTTCACTGCCCTGCTGTAGAAGCTGCCCAGAAAATTAGCTTCTTCCTGACTGTTGTTCTGCAATCCCAGTTCCCTGGAGGACCATTTGGTGCAGTTATTTGAGGCATGGGCTTCATGGCCACCCTATTGACTGTGAAGCAGCCTTAGCACCGTTGATTTCCATAGGAATTCACACTAAAAAATCAATGGGGTCTGTGTGCAGGATCCTGAGGAGAGAGGGGTGACCCGTCCTGGGAAAAAAGATCTTCTCTGCAATGATAAGGAAGCAGCCCCATCCCCAGAACGAAAGGGAACTCTGATTCCAAACATTCACAGAAAGGGAAGGGGAGCAGGGTAGGGCTCCTCCAAGATTATGGATTTCTTTTCTAGGAAGTGCATAGATGTGAGGTCTGACTTGAGATGTGCGCTTATGTCAAAGGGAGGATTATGAAGACAATCTTCAGCCTGATACATCCAGCAGAGCTGTCTTCAGCAAGATCCTACTGCCACTAAGAACTTTTTAGGAAGGTAAACATGTATGTAAATTCAGTATCAAACATGCTTTGCAATGTTCTCAAAACACAGGAGTGTTTGGCCATGATGAAAACACAGCTCAGCCTGGCTTCCAGCTATCAGCTGGGATCCTCTAGATCTGTTCTGATCTGTCTTTTATTAGCAGATTTTGCATGGCTTTTTCTGTTATGTGATTCCTTTTTGAGGTCACTGACATATGCTAGATGATGTCAAGCGAAAAGCAATGATTCCCTTAGGAATCACTGACTTTGTGGGACATCCTCACCTAAGTGTTCTGTGTTAAAAACCATCTCCAAACAACAATTCAGCAGCATCAGAAGTTCCTACCTCTGATATTGCACAGGCATAGTCAAATGGCAATCTCTCCCTACACAGTTTACAACTTAACTAAATGCTAAAGTAATCCACAAGCTTGTCATCCGTATTGTATCTGGCTCTTGGTTTTCATCTGCTTTGTCTCTTCAGATTGTAAACTGTTTGAGGCAAGAACTGTCTCTGAGTCTGTGTTTGGACAGAAGAGAGGTCCCGGTCCTTGCACAGCCAGGTACCATAATAAATATAAGGCACAATAATTTATTTTAAACTGAACATCAAAGAAAAGAAAAGATTAAAAGGGAACGAAAACCTTTCACAGCTCGAGGCTTTCCCCCATGACAATGCTCCAGAAGAATGTGCTATCTGCTGGAGGGAGCTAACTGCTAACCCCAATTGCTGGGAGGGCTGTGCAACGTACCAACACCACCACCACCACCACGGAAGTCACACTGGAATGTGCCTGGGATGGGGAGGGAGGGAGGGGGAAGGAGGGTGAGGTCAAAAGCTAAACCATGATAAGCAAAAGAGAAATCCCTTTAAAATACACACATGCATTTTCTTGCCAGAATGTATCAAGCCAAGAGCCAAAGCATGGTAATGGCATTTTGTTTATAGGAGAAGAGAAATAACTTTTGTCCTAAGAACTTTTTTTGCCAAGTTTCAGGCAAAGGGGGGTCTAAGTGACTTGCTGGTTTAAGAATTTGTGTATTTTTACGGAGGTGTTTTAGTAAGACTGGTGGCATGGCCCTTTCTAGCACTGAGCACACAGCCCTGTAAGTGCTTACTGCAGACCATGGCACACCATGGAAGCCAGCCCAGCGGAAGGCTACGGCAGCACTTCCAGTTAAAGACATCGTGCTGGCTTTGCAGGGCTCAGCCACTTGGGTCACTTCCAGCCATCAGTGAAGTTGATGGATGAACTCCCACCAGCTTCAGCAGGTTTTAAATGAGGCCCTTGGTTTGTGGCTCTATCTGGGTAGAGGTCCACAAATGTGTCCCTCTAATGCTGTCTGTGGAAAATTTGCTGTTGATCCAAACTGGAGTGTGGTCCAACTGGATCTTCTCCAGAATGAAGCTGACCATGTGCTGCTCTGTGGGTAGCAACCACAGTCAGTGGGCCATTTTGGGTGCTTTTAGCAGGTGAGCATGCAGAGCTTGGGTCACCTCACACAAGAGGTTTTTTGATTTTTTGAGAGTCTTAACTGCGCCCCCCAGTAACAGTGGGGTAAGAAACTCAAGCCGCAGTCAAAGCTCTCAATAGCAAAGCCCACAGAATTGCCAGGGTCTGTTGGAGGAACAGATGGCCTTTACAGCTCCATGGTCTCCTCTTTGCAAGTGAGGAGAAGCTGTGGGAAATCACCACCTTCCTAACAAGCTGGGGAACCAGTGGGTGTGTGGAGAAGGAGCATGTCAAAGCGGAGAGGAACCAAGCAGGTTATTTGTGGAGATGGGGTTTGGAGGGATGGCTCCCTGCAGGCTTGGGGATTTGCTTAGCAAAGGGACAGGCTTGCTGGCACACTAAAGCAATTCAGGATCTGTCCTTCCAGCCTGTGTGTCCCCCTCCCCTCCTCCATTTCCCCCTCTGGGTCCATTCACTGTGCCAAACAACAGCATGCAATCATCTTGTAGGGCTTATTTCTGCCTAATATACCTACCCAGTGAGGTTTCAGTGAACATTAAAGTGGTAGGTGGAGCCTTTAATGAAGTTAACCTGCTGAAACCAGGAGAGCATTTGGTTGAAGTACACCTGAAAGCCCTGGATTACACAGCAGCTTTCCATTGCCTCCTTTCATACCACTGCTGTATTGAGAAATAATACAGCACCTTTATATTCTGCCTAATTTAGTCAGCTTGCTGAGGTCTGAAAGCTTTTTTTATTAACTCTGAAGATGCAGGGTCTTTTCTTCCCTGTGTCAGCACCACTGCCCTGCTGCACAATCTGCTGCTCGGAGCAGGCCCCCAGCAGCACCTCTGCACCCCTCCCACCGCTCAGCACCTCCTGAGCCAACAGGAATCGCTCTCCCTCTCTCTGCTAATCCCATGATGGATTTTAAGTCCATTAGTTTTCTTCCTCCCTATTTTCTACCATTTATGCATTTTCCCCCCCTCCTCTTGTTCTGTATCTTTGCTTCTTTCACCACCTCCCTTATCCACTCTTCTTTTACCTCTGCTTTTTTCCCTTCTTTTTCTCATTTCTCCTTCTCAGGCTGCCTCAGCACTCCCCTCATTTCCCCTGCAGCAATCAGTGCTGCTCCTGCACTCTCCCCAGAGCCAGCCACTAGCTCCTGGCACCGCAGCAGGGCAGTGCTGGCCCAGGAGCCGTGTGGCTGCTTGAGCTTCAGGCCACACCACAACCGGGCAGTGTGAGCACTGCACGCCAGCAGTGCTCCTCCTGTATCAAATATCTGTGTGCAGGAGAGGCAGGGGGAGAAAACAGCTCCCTGCCACCCTGAAGATAGGCTGGCAGCTGGAAAAATGGGGGGGGAGGGTGGGGGGTGGGGGGACACGACATTATAGAAGGAGGTGAGCAATAGCAGGGTGGGTGGGTGGGTGGGCAGTAACAGGGTGGGCAGGAGTGGGGTGTGTGGACAGTAAGGGGGTGGGCAAGCAGTGATGGGATGGGCAAGCACTTGCCTGCTACAGCACACAAGAGTTGAAGGGGCAGCCTCTGGGCTTGCTCTGCAGCCCCTGCTTAGCAAATTAGCAGACATGGTAGTCCCCATGAAAAATTAACAGGGCAGCTTGCTAATTAAGCCACCTCTAGACTGGAAGTTTATGGACTTGAATGCAATGTGCCAAACTGCTTTGTCCAAGTTGGGGTAGTGGCCTGCTTTTTGAGTGTGGACAAATTCCTCAGCAAATATTCTGGTTGAAGGCTAGGGCTAATGGGATGCTAAGGTAATTATTGGCTGTTTGTGGCTATAAAATGAGATCTTGTAATCATGCACCTGATAGACTAATAAAAACATTTTACATGATGCACTTAGAGCTTTTTTGCTGAGGATCTCAAAGCACTGTCTGGAGGAGGAAAAGTGCAACAAGAAGTCTGCATTTCTGTGAGGAATTGGGAGACAACCCACGCCATCTGCCCCCATGCCCTGCGTTCCCGCCCCTTGGATACCCTGCCAAAAATGTTTGAGTCCCTGCTTTCCTGCTGACTGACAATACTTACGGTTTTATCTAGGCCGGGTATCATTTTTCCCCCCTCTCATTCCTAACCCTGTTTCAGTCCTGCCGTGTTGTTTTCTCTGGAAGGCTGTCAAGATCCAAAATAGTATGTTTTGACATAAAACTGGGGGAGACACCCTGTTTGTCCAACTACTCTGGAGCCCAGAGAAGGTTACAGGAATACATGATGGCTTGGTTTTAATTTTATTTTCTTTTAAATCAGGATTGAGAAAGGCTCTAAGGGAAAACTTGGGGAATTCTTTCTTTACAGACACCTCCTGATGGTCAGTTCATGGGGAGAGAAGGACTCATTTAGAAAGAGGAAGCTGTGATTGAAAGTAAATGAGGCTGTATGATAAATGTTTAAAAGGAGCTGCAATTAGAGGGAAGAGAAGACCAGAGCTGCAGAGTGCCAGGGAAAACCCTAGGTACACAGGCCCTCGGGTCAGCAGCAGGGAACTAGGCAGTGTTTGAGGAGGCTTTCTGCTGGAGGGGAGGAGAGATGGGGGAAATTTCACTGCATCACAGCTCTGACTAATGCTTGGGCTGCAAAATTCCTTCAACCAAATTTAATGCAGATGGTACATTAAATATTACAGTACCATTAAATTACACATTGTCTCATTTTCTATGAGGTTTTGTGGATGTTTCTGACGTACAGACATGGAAAAATGCTGCAGTTCCCAATGGGTTTGGCGAGTGCTTACTTGTGGGTTTTAAATACCCACAGGAGGACTGAGCAGAGCCCAGAGCCCTGAGCCCTTTGGCAGAAGCAGGACTTCCCAGCACGGAGAGCTGATGAGGTCCAGCCACCCTTGGGGCACAGAGCAATGCTCACAGCAGCAGCAGCTGCCCCTGGAAACAGGCAGAGGTAAGCTCATGGTGCATAGCATCACCTTTTGCTCAGTGCCCAAACCCCTGAGAGAGGGTTGGAGTTTTAAAGGCTCCCAAAAGAAGTATTTTTGACGCTCTCCTACCTGAGCTGGAGTAGTAGATATCACCAGCTCTATCATCATCCTGTCCTGAACAGCTGCAGTAGTAGAAACTGCAGTAGCACTGCATGATTCTTTAGTTGTGCCTTTCCTTTCCTGACAGTGGCATGTTGGGGAGAGGAGACGTGAGATCCAACACTAAATACAGGGCTGGATTTGTGGAGAGCAATTGAAAACCAGCTGAGAGAAAACCCTGTGGAGCAGCAGGTAACTTCATTTCCCATCACCATTTTCTTTCCTAGGGTTATCATCTCTTCATTCAGTAACAGATCAGAGCTGTTATCAGTTCAAGGTTGTGTTTGCACTCTTCTATTGACCTTAACCAGGGGAAACGGAACATAATGGAAGAAAAATTGCCCCTGTGCCATATGGTACGTAAGATGGGGCTGTCTCTGATTAGGGCTTGGTAACCTCTTCCTTTTCCATGCATGTCTTAAGAGAGGAATGATGCATGCTGTGGGTTTATATTACACTCTGATATCTGTGTTATGTTTTGCAAGGGCTATTTATACACGCAAAAAATCACACTTCGCTAGCTTGATAGTAGTCTAACTATAAGCGAGTAGTAAATAATAGTTGCATAATTCCACATCAAAATACAATAAATAAGGCAGTAGACTCTGTTGCCACTGGCTTTGCATTGACTTCAGCAGGTTTTGGAGCACATTTGAGCCACAGAAGATGCAAAATCAGGTATCAAAACACACACAAGAAGAGGGATGCTACAGCCCTCAGGGTAATGGCTGAAATATCAGATCTATCTGTCAGGCCAAATCTGTTGCTGTCAATGAACTTCCACTGGCCTCAGAGGAACTCTAAGCGTTTGTGTTGTGTGAATGTGCTTAAACAGGTTGGCATCGTGATTTCATTGACGTGAGCTGGTAATGCTACTCGTAACTGATAGACAGCAGAGTACAAAATAATTAGTCTCATCACCCTAAATGAATACCAGTGAAACGTTCTTACTTTCCCTCTCACCCACACAATGATGTATCTCACTTCTGCCACATGCCAGTATCTCTTCACTAATTACCAACTTAAAAAAACTGAGATAACATAGCTTTAATCGTTTTGTCTACTGTTTATTTGGAAGTAGGAATCTAAAATCTGGGGACTTATCAACAACATAAATGATATGTTTTTAAAAAGCTTTTTGGTGCAGGGTTTTAGGGCTCACTTCACTTGCTTTGAAATTTCACCTCTCAAAAAGGGTGGAGCTGTGAGTTAGCCCCAGTTTGCCAGATACCAGCTCTTAAGCCTGTTGTGGTCTGTGAAGATAAGCAATGTCCCAGCAGTTCCAGCTCGGGCAGAGACTCCCCACCCTCACAGGGTAAAGGCGAACAAACTTTCCGAGCACTTCTAGGATGACTATGTGAACGCTACTCTCGGTTTGTGTTTTTAAAGAGCATCCCGAAGAAAACGGGTTTGGAGCTTGGAAGCCAACTGTGGTGCAGTCCCGGAGGAGTTTGCATTTGTCCCTTGTAGCAGCCTTTGCACCGCAACGTGGGTGCCAGGAGAGAGGCAGCGTGGGGCTCCCGCTGCCACTCCCCGCTCTGGCAGGCGGCTCTGGCCGAGGCTCGGCGCTTCTGGGTCTCGGCCGGCAGCGGCGGAAGCCCACGAGCAGGGGCAATTCTTGTCCTGATGCTCCCCCATCCGACAATTTCTGGGTGTCTCCCTTCGTACAGCCGACTCTTTTGCCGTTATTTCCATCAGGTTTGGTTCCTGCCTGCGCTGCGGGGCCGTCAGCGCTCGGGCGGGGGCCGGCCGGCACCCGCGGCACGGCAGCGCGGCCGGGACGCGCCCGGCTCCGCGGGGCCACTCCGCGCCCCGCGCTGCCCCGGCCCCCGCGCTGCGGAGCCGCTGCGCTGTCCGCGGGCGGGGCGGGCGGGGCGGGGCGCGGGGGGCGGCGCGGTGCGCGGGCGCGGGGCGGTGCGCGGGCGGGCGGGGGGCGCGGGGGGCGGCGCCGGCGCTCGGCGCTGACAGCCACATGCCGCCCTGCCTGAAAAGGCTGCGAGGCGCCGGCGGGGAGGGAGAGGAGGCGCAGACGGCGCCCCAGCCCGCACCACCGCTGCCGCGCCCCGGGGGATGCCGAGGCGCCGGCCCCGCGGGTCGCCCTAGGGGAGAGGCGCTCCGCCGGCACCGCCCGCCCCGCAGCCCCGGCACGGGGAACGCCGCCGCCCCTCGCTGAGCGCCGCCGGAGCTGGTCGCGAGTGGGGCGCCCACGGGGGCGCGGCGCGCTCGGGGTAGGGAGGCGAAGCCCAGCCCCACAGCCTCGGGTCTTGTGCTGTGGGTTTCGGGTTTTTTTATAATTTGTTCTGGAGGATGGATACGTTTCTTCTCGCCTGGGGATTTCTAGGGCTGTGCTTGCCCGGCTCCGGAGGTACGACGGAGACAGGTAAGGCGCCCTTCAGGGACGAAGGATGGTCCTGTCCGCCCAACTTTCGGGTTCCCGGGCGCGGTCCCGGTCTCACGCATAGATGCTTTGCGTGGGAATAAATTTAGGGAATACATGAGCGACCGGCCGCGCCACGCAGCCTTCGCAGCACGGGTTTTGGAGGGGCTCATGCGTGCGGTGGGGCGGGGATGGCGCACCCCCGGCAAGGAGCGCAGCGGCTGCAGCCGCGCGGCTCCCAACGCCCGGCGTGAAGGGGAGAGGGGACGGAGCCGCACGGGAAAGTTGCGTACTGGTTTTTTGGGGAGCTGCGGGGAAGGGAGGGGAAGCGGTAGGGACCAGCCAGATGCCGGACACGAGCATCCGAATGCCTACTACCCCGCGCCGGTTGCAACCTCGGGAAAGTTTAGGTGAGAAATTAAAATCATCTGGCGGGAGCAGGCAGCCGGGGCCGTGCAGGGCTGGGAGCGGGCGCAGCTTAGCGGCGGCACCCTCAGGAAAGGCTGCCCGCTGTGCGTGCGGGACCGGCACTTACTTTGCAAAGGCCGGGCTGTCCCGGGACAAGGCGGGTTCATGGCAGGTATTGGGACGCGAGTGTGTTTTTCTGTTCCTCGCTGAAGAACTAGGCTGGACTGTCAGAAGGTGCTGGGATGAAACCCGTCTTTGCGTTGCTTCGGCATGGGGACAGGAGTGGGGCAGGCTGAGGCTGGGCCCTGTGCTCCCCGGCCACTGGCTTTGAGTCTCGGTAATGGGGGCAACAGGGTCCCAGTCTGGAATAGTCTCGGCAAGAAAAGGATACGCCGTCCAGTGCTCTCTCGGGGCTCCTTCTGCGCTCAGGAGCTGCCTGGCAGGACGGTAGTGCCAAGCCAGCAGCTGCCGAGCTGTGGATTTGCCTTCCCGTTAGTCGGGGCCTCGGGACATGGCTCAGGGCCCTGAGCTGCGGTCTGACCCGAGCAGTGTTAGATGATGGCAGAGTGCATTCTGCCTTCTCCTGCCCCAGAGCTTTGTGGCCACCCAGCTTCCCCTTGAAAAGGGGAAGTGAGAGAGTCTCTGCTGCCTGAGAAAATCCCTCTCTTTTGCAGAGCGAAGCACAGACATTCCCGATAAACATTCAGATGCCGGTTGGCATCATCTCCTTCCTTACGGTTATAAAGGAAAGGAAAAAAAAAAATCCCATCTTTTGTTCAAGTAGGAAAACGAATACACACTTGATGGGATGAAGAGAAAGGGCAGTGTCCTGGGAGGCCCTTGCTGAGCGCAACAATCTTTTCAGATGATCCCGGTTGCAGAAGCAGTGTCTGATCTCCTGGAGTGTGTTTTGTGCTATGGCAGATAGGGCTGTAACCTGAGGCTGGCTCCTGATGGTGCACTGGCCAGCCTGGTTGTGATCCCTGTGGCTGCTGAGTGCGCGTGTGTGCCTGTGTCCATGCGTGCACCTCCTTCTATCCTGAAGTGAATTCGGCGCCAGGACTGTTAACTAGGGAGAGGTTTGTGAGCAAACCGTGTCTCTCAGGCCATTCAGTCGCTGCAAGAAGTGTTTATTTGAATGCGGGGTTTTCCCGGCTAAGCGGAGCATCACATGGTGTTGGAGCCAGCAAGGAAGTTGCTTCTCTGTGGCCGACACCACCGGTGGTTTGCCGAGATGATGATTTGACCGGCTGCAAACCCGATCAAATGACTTTATTGCCAGCACAGCGAGCAAAGGTACGGGGTAATGGGATGCAAACCTCGATCAGGCTACACTTAGCTCCAGTAAATTAGCCAGCCTAGTAAGGAAAACATGCCAGAGGTAGATGGATTTATGTTTCAGTCTGGTGTATCTGAAAGCCTTCCCTCATTATGAGAGTCCCTCTTTAGGTTCCCTAAGGGAGGTTAGTAGAGAGGGGAGACGTTTTTAATAGACAATAATATGATAATCCACATGGAAAAAAACCTCATGCAATATTTCTACAGTAAGAGATAAACAGTGCAGCTGCCAATTTGTATGTAGCCAAGCAAACCCTGAGATAACCATGGGGGAGAGTGGGTGGGAGACCTGTGAAGATAAATCTGAAGGTTCGATGGCTGTGTGTTTTTCATTTTTCTGTAAAAAGCAATGAAGCAAGAAAGTAACAGATTTGAGTGACCCAAGTACTAAGCCATTCAGATGATGTTTATGCAGCTCTGAGCAAAGCTTACTCTGAAGCCTTCCGAATAGTTTATTTAAAAGCTATTATTTTTAGTAGTGACTTAGGAGAATGCAGCAAGGTGGGAAGGGGGACCAAAACAAATTTCTGCCAAGGAAGCACACGGCCACTTATACAAACATGCGCACACACACACCCACGCGAGCACTGAGTGTAGTGCCTTATGCCCGTGTGCTGTTAACTCAGCTCTTACTGGAAACAAAAGCTTTTTTAGACTAGGAATCACATAGTTGTCAGAGCATTACTGAAAACCACTGATACAAGCTCAGTGGGGGGCTCTGACCCAGGTTAGGATGGTGCATTTTGTTTTCCTAGTTTTACTGCTACAGAAAATCATGGTGTGTGGTGTCTGGAGTGACAAGCTGCATATTGGTCCCAGAGGGCTCTACGGAGGCGCTTCCCGTTTCCCTGCCTTGCTCCTTCTGCCCCCCGATCCTCCTTCCCAGTATCTACTCTGTGTTTGGCACCTTGTGCGTGGCTTTAGAAGGTTAAAAGGAGAAAGCACCCCACTTTGCTGGCTGGAGAACGCAGTGCTTCCTGTCCCAGCAGCCGGTCCAGGCAGGCGGGTGGGTTGGTTTCCTAGCAGAAACCTCTGGTGCTGCCAGGCACCAGGACATGGTGGCCTTGTACTGCAGATAGCTTGAGAGGAGAAAGCATCCTTCATGGGGTTTAGGAAGCTGTCAGGTTCAGATAAGGCTGGGATCCTATCCTGTGGGACCCCCAGTTGTATTAATAAGGAAAAATTAATTTTTAAGCACTGGGATTGCTGCCAAATTATATGACCTCTGACAGACCAGCTGTGCTAGGAAAATAAATTGTCTACATCTGAGACCCGTGATCCTATCTGAAATCGAAATAGAAAAAAAGTTGTCATTTAGCCACAGTGGTGGGGGCAGATTGCAGCAGCCTGAGAGCAAACTGGAAGCTGCTAAACTTGTTCTCCATTGTGTGGTGAAGTCACCACCACCGTGCCCCCATGGGGTCTTGGGAATACAGTTGTCTAATCCGGGAAGTGTGGAGAGCTGATGTGCCTGCACACACCCAAGCTGGGGCTGATGGTCTCAGCACGGGGGTGGGGGCAGAAGTGGGGTGTGAACGTTTCCAGCTCCATCCTCACTCTGTAACAGACCTTTGGCACATTTCTAATTATAATACACACACACAGACAAAGAGGTAGTTGGGCTATTTTCGAAATCCCTGTCTACACCCTGGTGGAAACCGCAATACTAGCAACAACATAAATCAGGGCTGTTGCTAACAGTGTTGCACATGGCTTAGCGCTACAGTAGCATGGGTTTAATCACACTCAGAATCAAAGGGTCAGCCTGCTCCCTGCCTGAGCCAAAGAGCAATCTCAGGCCAGATCCTGAGCCAGGCTTGATGCCTGTGCAGTGAAAAGACGCAAACACAGACACGGAGGAGAGGTTTGTCAACACGAGGTCAGCAGGCACGGGGCCAAACACTCGAAATCACAACTTGGATCTGTAACCCTTTCTATGTGCAAGCGGTGCCCATGAATCAGGGAGAACAGCTAGAGTGATGCTGGGAGGCTGGGGCTCCAGCTACAGCCTAGGTGAGGTGACGTCCTCCCAAGCAGGTTGGGAAAAGGGGTACAAGCAACAAGTTGGCATGCAGAATAGCCTGAAGTATTGCTTGCAGGAGTGGATAGCTGTAGGGACTTTCTGTTGGACTGCTTCTTCCCCTCTCTTCATACTTGTTGAGTCAAAGAAAATGGGCTCCAGAGATGAAGTTCTGGGCTTCAGGTCTTTGAAACCTGCACTTATTTCTTCCAGTGCATTTGAGACAAAGGCAAGACATCTGCCCAGCTGTTCTGCTGGGTCACCCCTAGCTGTGAAAGTGCTGCCCGTGTAGGGCTTGAACGCTTGCCCTTTTCTATGTCCCTTCTAGGAAGATGGTGAAGCCAAAAGTATGCTGTCCTTTTACTCTGTTTACGTCTTATTGAAAGGCTCCTTTGAACCCCCTTTTTAAAGAGGGATGCATGTGGAAAGAGGAGGGAGGGAAACCCCAGCCCCTTGCACACACACACGCGCGCGCACCCACACACACACACATTTATAATCTTCCTGATTCTTCCTTTCTCTTTACAGGCACACAGATCTCTACCTTTCCTCTTGCTCACAGAGCCCCTTCAGTCAGGAGGGACTGCCTTGCTGCCTGCCACACACATGCATGCTTCTGCATCCGTCCCTTCCCTGTGCTGTCCCTCACACCCCCAGAGCCCCTCAAAAACTTTCTCCCTCATGCACACCCCAAGCTTGCTGCTGTTTTCCTCTCTGTTTGACTGCTGAATATGTTCTCAGCAGGTAACAATGTGTTTAAGATGATCACCAGAATGTGCAATAACTTTGGTGCTAGTGGTGAGGCTCAGCAGCAGCTGGATTTGAGCACACTTTCAAAGGCTGAAGCCATTACTGCTCGGCAGCATGCATAGGGGGACCCGTGGTAGGGCTCTCCCTGAGTGGCTCAGGAGGTGCTGCTTCCCTCCCATCCCATCCGTGGGGCTATCTGCAGCCAAGGCACTGCACTGTGCTCTGAGGCTCCAACAGGGCCCCTGGGAGGGAGGGCCAAGCCAGGGGTGTTGTGAGACTGAGAGGCTCTGCCAGTCACTGTGCGAAGAGGCAGGGGTAAACTGCCACTGCCTGATGGGGAAAAACAGGATTCCATTTCAGAATGGACCCTGACAGATGAGTTCAAAAGGTGTGGGGAAGCTGGGAGGGTGTGGGGGGAGATGAGAGATGAGATAAGCTTTTTTTTTTCTTCTCGGATTTTTTGTAATAATAATACTAATGAGTATTTCAGAGGCATTGAACACCTTTCATCAAGCCTGAAGCTCTTTAAAGAGGAATTCTAGGGGAATCTTTTTTCCATGTGTACAACTAGAAATGCCTCTTGTCTCCATGGCCCTTGAACCAGCCTGTTATTGACAGCATTAACGGGGATGGCTCAGCAAGTTTTCACCACCATGTTTTTTCACCACATAGCCTATAGGTAGGGTGGCAGGCTGCCATGCAGGAAGCTTCAAGCTTCCCCAGATCTGTTTCCCTGCTTGCAGTACTGGGGAGTCAGAAACCGCCTGACCTGCAACTTGACGGTCTCCTAAAGCTGCCACCTATTCCTGGGAGATGGCAGTGTGTTTCCATGAGACTTCAAGCCCTTGGGAGCCTAACAGAGAGGCAGGCATGATTTCTCCAAGTTCAAAATGCAGTTATCCACCTCCCTTGCATGTGTACACACACACTTACATGCTCTCCAGGATGATTACTGTAGCAGCCAGGAGTTGTAATTCCAGACCCACAAATTACATTTGCAAGCAAGCTGGGAGAATTGTGTGTACACGTATCTATAGAAAGACTAACACTATTAAGTTGGTTGCCCTATTGGAATTGCATTTGCCTCTGATATAAGATGACAAATAATATAGTTAGTGAAGTTGGATAAACAGGATATAAAATCTCATTAAGGGTATAAGAGAGGGGTTGGACAGGATGGACATTTAAAGGTCAAGGTTGTCACTGGCTCAAGTGGTACAAAGCAATGTCAGCCCCTATCCAGAACCCCAGGGGTAGAAATCACCTGACCTCCAGTGATTTCAAAGCAAATTACCTGGATTTGCATGCAGGATTTGGCCCTCTCATTTTCCATGGTGAAGGTTGAGTAGGTCTCCATTTCAGGTTTCTACTTAATTCCTTTGTGGATTAACATGGGAAAAAAGTTGCAGGTATCAGAAGTCTCCAAATCTCCTTCTCTCTCTTCCTCCCTCCAACATTCTCTTCTTATTTAAAAATAATTTGAAATGATCTCTTTTTGCAAAGGCTCACAGCTAAAATGTTCCATTTGCTGAGCTTTCCGGTGTTCCCCTTTCACTGCTGTCCAGTGCTATAAAATGAATATATTGCATCCCTTCCCAGTTGCCTTAGGAAGCAGTCAAATGGCTGCATTCCTCAACTGATGGATTGGTGCGTTTCTTTCTTGCTTAAGCCCAGACAGTGTTTTATGAGCTTGTCTCATGACAGGCTTGAGACACTTTGAATTGAACAAAATCCTAGTTCAAATCACAAAAGCAGTCTTTAAATTCTACTTCACTGTGTCTCTACTTTTAAGTGAAATTTTAGTTAAACTGGTAAAAGTCCTCAATGAAATGTTCAGGAGACTTTCCCTGGTTGTGTGAAATCTCAAGACATGGATGTGGGTAGTGCTCCGCAATGAAATGTGCATGTAAGAGCCTTGTGTTGTTCGTGTGTGTTTGTCCATTAATTTGTTCAGGAAGCCTTTGAAGCTTTATCTCACAATCCAAAGCAAACACGCTTCTGCTAAAATGATCTATGCTACTGGGAATAAAATACCTAATCTCATTAGCTTCCTCTGCACTATGTCTCTCTGCTTGGCCTATGGCTAAACTGTATGATTTAAGTCCGAGAGTTCATATTTGTGTTCCTGACTCCTGCAAAAGTTGTGCTGTGTGGTTTGGGGTGAGAGCCCCTGCCACGTTAACTATGCCTAGCCAGGGTCAGGGCTCAGGGGATGAGGTGGGATGAGCGTTAATGGTGATGAATCCTTGGCAGAAGAGATCTGTTTGTCTCCTCCATACCAGGGTTTGGCAAAGTGCTTGAACATGCATGTACCTTGAAAAACTGATCCTTGAAGAGCTGTGTGACTAACAGAACTGAAACATGGGTTTCCTGCACAAGGGCTCAAGCCAAATTCAGCAGCTCTGAGACAAGTGGGTCATGTATGCCAGCACCCGTATTTTGCTGTGTTGTCAGAGGATTGGCAGGGCAAATCTCCTGCCCAGTGCTGAATCCTGGGACATGCAAATCTGCAGTGGTTGAATGAGAGTGTGAAGTTGGGCTGGAGGGCCTCATGCCAGGAAGAGAAGTGACAAGGCTAGGTGGTGCATCTGCCTGCTGTGGAACTCCCACATCTCTCTCCCCTGTTGCTTTGCTGCCCTCACAGGCTGCTCTTTTCAAGCAGCACAGATAATGATGCTGCTGCTTCTAAGGCATCCAGAATACCTTAAAATTTGTGTGCAGCCCTGAATGATATCCCAAAAGTAAACTGAATTCAGCAGATCAAAACACGTGGTAGTTTTGTGCCGGACACTACAAGCTCTGAGAAGCTGTAGTATGTATGTTTGTTGTGAAACTGGCCTCTCTGGTGATGATTATTTTTGTTACAGGCAGAGTTGGCTTTAATTTCTGTGTGGAAGGTCCAACAATAACAGCGAGCCCTGATCTCCTGGGGTGAGGGAAATCCAGAGGGGTTTAATCGGCAGGAAATTCAAGTAGGAGAATGCCCTGCTCCCGGCCTAAGGTTTCAGCATGCGCCTGATGAGCTGCAGAGCTGAAAAACCCTAAGTGTGGGTGAAGGTTCCTGGGGCCTGGCTGTTATTTTTGGGTCCTCTGAGTGACGATTGCTTGTTGTGGCCTGGGGGAGGCAGGAGGAGACCTCATCAGCCTGGGTGTCTCCAGCAGGTCAGGGCAAAGAGGAGTCGGCCCCTTGTAAAGGGTGAGGAGCTCAGCTGCTGATACCCATCTCCATGGGAAACTTTGGAGCTGCACACTGTACAATGCAGCATTTGTAGGAGTTCACCCCTCGTGAGCTTCTCCAGGTCTTCTTTTCCCATCCCTGTGGCTTGGTTGTCATCCTCTGGTGTAGTTCTCCTGTTGGGGTGGCCCTCCATGGAGGGGGTTGCAGGGATAATGCATGTTATGGTGACCCTTGATGAAAAGGGAGGTCTGCAGATTTCCCAGCCTGACCATAGTCTACTCCAACACTGCCAGGTAGTAGTGACCTCCACAGCCTCCTTTGAGGAGTCTTGCTGCTCTCCTGTGGCCTCGTTGTTGGCACCACACTCCAGTGGCCCCTCTACCATGTGGACTGGCAGGGGCCCCAGCAGTTTGCTTTCAACACCTGCATTTTGCTTACTGAGCAACGGGATGTCCCACACACCTGTCAGACTTGGCTTGTACTTCAGAATTTAATTTTGATTTTTTTAAGTGAATTCAGGGCTGGCAAAAGCTGCCAAAGCCCATTAGCTATGGAACATGTCTTGCTTCCAATGTATACAGCCTGAGCAGTAGCCATGCCACTAACCTTTTCTTTTTTCTTTCTTTTGCATGGGTGCAATGCATCAGTTTGTAAGGATCCATTTACATAGAAGCTTGAGCCCCTACTGTATACAAAACAGGCCATACTTTATACAGAAATACAGTGGTTGGCATGACTGCTGAGTCAAACCCTTTGCCCATCAGTGAGCATGGTGATAGTTTTTTTGTTGTTGCATGTGTTCACCTGCTAGATATGTGTTCACCAACATGTTGCCGTTGCACATGTTCACCTGCTAGACTCACCTCTGTGAGTCAAAAGAGGAAAAGCCCAACAGAACAGTTACAGAAATATTACAGTCATTTTGCCTCTTCAGATAACTCTAAGAAGCCTTCAGTTCCCTGATATGCTGTTGCCCACCATGTGGGCAAGGCAATGCTGCACTGAAGTAGCCCCCTTCATTTCTCTGGACCTTCTTGGGGAGGAATGAATGAGAGGACAAAATATGTTCCTCTGACAGACACAGATAATCTTTCCTGCAGGTGGGAGACTGCTCCAGGAAGATGGTGACATTTTCGTAGTAGTATCTGAACACCTGAGGGATGCGGCTGGTGCTCTTGTTTACTCGAGGTTCACCTGCTTGTCCTGTTTTGCTGGAGAGACCTCAGTTGGGCTGGGCTGGGCTCCAGCCCCTCTCACTGAGGCTGTCCTCACTGGCACCAGCAGTCCAATTTGGGCACCAAGCTGACCTGAAATTAGGATCAAGCCTAGGGTTTTCCTTAGCTCAGTCCCACCGACCTGTGATGGCCTTGCAGGGCAAGGGAGAAGTTTCAAGGTCAGGGTAGAACTGTGTTTCTGCTCCTGAGTTCATTTGTTGGGGAAGAGCTGGAGCAAGCTGGAGGCTGACACCTCTGTTCACATGACAGTTCCCCTCCAACTGGTTGAGTTGCAAGGTCTCACAGGGTGTTCACAGTATCCAGCATGAGTAAGGGGCTAGCAACTTCTGAGTGGTGGGTGATGTTGGTGGTATCAGCCTAGCGGGTAGCATGTGTGTGAAAGCTGGAGAGACGGGGAGAGGATGACGAGGTGTGGAAGGATTGACTGTATTTTCATTGTTTCTAGACTTTGCCCTTTCCAAGAAAAATAATCTGCAGCTTGAATATTTTTATTTGCTGGAGGGGGTGGACATGTGTGCAAACGAGGTGTGAATTTTTATGAGAAGGTGTGAAAGTGCGTACATGAGTGAAGTGTGAATTACACGTCTATTTGTACATTGATGTCAACAAGTCCGTGAATTTCTTCTTTCCACGTGAATGTCTCTTTCTCTCCCTCCCTCCAAACCCACATAAACACATGTGTGG
This sequence comes from Corvus moneduloides, assembly GCF_009650955.1. Lineage (NCBI taxonomy): Eukaryota > Metazoa > Chordata > Aves > Passeriformes > Corvidae > Corvus > Corvus moneduloides. The sequence continues at coordinate 13,451,449 of NC_045482.1, read as the reverse complement.
GCAAATATGCCTTCCTGAGAGAAGATATTTGTGCAAGAATGTAGGTTAGTAAATGTTTGTGTGTTGAGCAATCTCTCCTGTGGAACAAAACCAGATGTTTTTTGGTATTCTCAGCTCTTCATGGCAGTGCTGCATTTTTTCCCCTCGTATTTTTCAGGATACTTACAGGATTATTTTAAGAAAAAGGGAAGGCTGCAGATCTGCCTCTGGGTGTGTGCAAAGAAAGTTATTTTGAAGAGTGAATGTGTTAGAGGGCATGAAAAACATGGGGGAAACTGAGTGTTTTTTCATGGCAAAGGAAGCCTCTCTGGCCCATGATGAGCCCTCCTGTTGCCCTTGGTTTTGCACAGGACACATGCATTTTATGCAGGCAGTGTGCAGGCAGCAGGTTGTTTATTCAAAGTGCTTTTTTGCAGGAAGCATTACTGCTGAGGGGTCCTGTCTGACTCCTGTGGCTTGCCTTGGCTCTGGCAAGAGAGCAGTTTGAACACAGGCTGGGATGTCCCTACCAAGAGCGGGCGGACTTGTGGCAGCCTGGCAGGGGACACTCCTGGGACATGGCAGACCCTATGGCAGAGGAACAGAGCCAGATGACAGCATGGGGCTGAGGCCACACAATCTGCACTGCTTTGCTTCTCCTGAGTGGTCCTGGGGCTTTGCAGTGAGTGCTGCTGTGGAGGGAGAGGAACATCCCTCAGGACCAAGACAGTGGGGAACACTGTGGAAACCCTTGGCTCATGGAGCTGCTGGGATGTGTGGTTACTTTCCAATATCAAGGGTGATGCTTCTCTGTGCCTTGGCTCCCTTGGGGGTGTGGGATGTGCTGCAGGGCCTTGGGAAAATCCATCTGCACCCTCCTGCATGTCCAAGGTCATCCAGGGCTGTGGGGATAACCTGACAGGGGGGACAACCCATGAGGGTTTGCATCTCACATTGTACCCCAGTGCTTATTGTCAGGGAGGGGAAGGACTTTCCACAATGTGGGACCAGGGTCACGCTGTATGCCTGTGAGGAGGGGCTTAGGGTTTTGTGGGGTTTTGCCCATTTTGGTGGGTTTTGTGTGTTTTACTGTGTGTGCAGAAGCAATGCTGTCTTCTGGGGGCAGATGTTGTAGCCTATGGGTCTGGGTGCTGGTACAAGGGGGTGGCAGAGGAGTAAGGGAAGCAGGACACATGATGGGGGCCTCCTGAAAAAAGGGACTTTGGGATTTGTAGTGCATTATCAAGCGACCTCGTGGTGCAGGTTTTCCTCCCAGCAAGTAATGCAATAATAAATTTGATTTGCAGCATTCATGAGATTAAATGTTTTTTTTATTATGAAATCACCCTCTAGGGCCTGTTCTAGCCCAAAGCTGAGAGAGCTTCCTCTGCTTACCATGCAGCCATTGCCAGCCATTTGTGGGCTAGTCCCACAAAACCACCACTGCTGCTTATCTGTGTCTGCAGCTCCAGTGGATGGGTTAGCTTGCAAGTCTGCTGAGACGGGTTTGTTGGGGCAGGCGGGTTGGGGAGGGAGAGCACAGCAAGCGGAGAGGAGTTTTTATGGGGCTGCAGGCTGGAGCCAGGAAGGACGGGTGCTGTCCTTGGCTCTGCCACACAGTGCAGGTGGGCCTGGGCTCACCATCATCCTTGACATGCCTCAGTTTCCTTCCCTGGAAACAGCTCAGCTTTCTGCCCTCCTGCAACTGGATTGAATTTGTAGTGTCCAAATTCTGGTGTCTCCTGAGGCAGCTGTGGGAAACTGACAAAGAGCAGCTTGCAAAGGAGGCAAAGGAAGGGACAAAATGAGGCAGCTCCAGATGATCTGATATCAATCTGTCTCTTACTTTATGGCTCTGTAATTGCCTTGGCAAGAGCATTCATTTCTCTTTTCTGGTCTGTGTGAAATGTGGTATGTAAGTGTGGCAGGAGGTGGAGGGGAAAGGAGTATGTTTGTTCTGCAGAATAATTCTCCTTGCCCAGAGATTAATATCAAATATTAGAGTATCAAAGATGTCAATGGCCTGGAGAATGGTCTTTATCAGACCACCCCATCAGCGGCCCAGGGAGACCTGCTGTGCACACCTGATGCCCAGAACCCATTTCAATGCCTTGTTCCCTTCTGTGTCTCTGCAGCTCAGCCATGCGGGGGACGCCTGAACTCCAAGGATGCTGGGTACATCACCTCCCCAGGGTACCCCAATGACTACCCCTCCCACCAGAATTGCGAATGGGTCATCTACGCCCCTGAATCCAACCAGAAGATTATCCTCAACTTTAACCCTCACTTCGAAATCGAAAAACATGACTGCAAGTAAGAGCTTTCCTCTTCCTGCTTTTGCCTAGTGGTATGGGTCTCGTGCTTCCTTGCACTTGAAATCAAGTATCACCCTGAGCCCCCACAGTGCTGCATCTCCTTGCCTTTCAGGAGCAAGAGTTGCCTGTGAGGTTGTAAGATGCTGCTTTAGACACATAGGATGTGCCTACTCTGCAATGAACTGGTAATTCTTAACTTGGCCTGATACCACCTGAAAGTAAGACCCAACTGGCTTTCAACCTGAGCTTGACTTTGGTTAAAAGGCCGCTTGTTTTTCTGTGTCAAGGTGGCCTTGCTGTTCTTTTAAACCATGCTGGGATAGCAGAGCAATTTCCTGGTGTGTAACTAGGCAGAGGTATGGCAGAGAGCCCTGTGGCTGGAGACACAGTTTTGGCCATGTGAGGCTGGAGACATGGTGGTCTGAGCTGTTTGGGCTGGATCTGACTTCCCATAGTGCTTTTTCTGCTATGTTTGGTAAACTGGGGGGGGGGTGGGTTTGCTTGCTTTTTTTCCCCCTCTTTTTCTTCTAAGAAAGGACCCAGAAACTAGATGTCTGGGAAAAACAATTAACAACTAGTAAAGAATAATTAATGGCATCAAAGGGCACCATAAAAGGCTGAGTTAATAATACGGTCTCAGCAGACATATAAACCTGTGGGTTTCATCTGGAATCCACAGCCAGCTTCAGGGATGCCTGCGTTTGAAGGAGCTTGGGGTCTCCTAAAACAGGCCTGACATAGCAGTCCTGCTAGATACACTGGTCCTGTTGATTAAAAGGGGGTTGCATATGGAGAGGGAAATTCTGTTTGTAAAAAAGGACAAAGAAACAGGGGAAGCATTTATGAGGCTGCAGAATCAGTCCTGTGGAGAACAAAGAATTCAGCATGGGTTTGATGATGTACTGAAGGTTATGAAGTGCAGAGCTGAATCCTCAGCTATCATAAATCAGCATAGCTCCTCTAACTCTAATGAAGGTGTGCTGATTGATGTCATTGGGGATCTTGTCACCCCCTACAGATAAAGCCTGGGCTAATAAGGCTTTGAACACCATGAACTCTCCCTGAAGTCACTGTGTGTGCAAGGTGTTTAGTGCTTTGCAGGATCAGGCCTGTGTATAAAGAAGGGAGAAGGTAGAGAAAGGCTTAACGTGGGCATAGATGAACACAACAAGGCCGTGCAGTGGATGTGAGAATGATAGTTGCTATCAGATTTTATTGTTGCTTGCATAGGCTGAACTGCACAGCCTCCTCATAGCTAATGCAATTGCCCAAATTCACAGTAATAAAGGCTGTATAGGCCCATATTTGCAGTCTGAAGAGTGTGCCTTATGTATTGGCCAGGACAGTGTTGTGTACTGGGCAGGAGGGACTCCAGCTTCTACCTCTTCAAGGTCTCAGGCAAGCAAAAACAGGTCCGTCAGAGACCTGGAAATCCCCATGGGCACCAGGCTTTTCCTCCACCTGCAGGAAGATGTCAGTTTTAGCTCTGAGCATCTTGTGCAACTTTTGCCATGTTTTGCTGCCTGTGAGAGAGCTGTCTGGTCCCAAGCTGCACGTGGTGTGTGCAGTAGGACTGCCTGAGCACTGGGGATGTTGGTTATCCCTTTGCTGCTTTCTGCTTTACTGTGGCAATCTTCTGAGTGGCTGCTGTGTGGTCTCACTATTTCCCTTTCTCTGTGTGTGTGTGCACAAGGGAGCCTTTATTAAAGTGAAACACGACTTATCCACTGTGCACTTGAGTTTCTGCTGGTCACAGCTGTGAGCTGAGAGCCAAGCTGACTTAGGGTGCCTGCTCCCTCAAGCCAGCACTGAATTGGAGTGGGTTTGAAAGAGCTTCATGGACAGTTCTTGACAGGAAGCATAACAGAACAATGAAAGCAGTGCATGAGAAACATGGCCTGAAATAAATGGATAGGAGTGAGATTTTTTTAAGTGACCGGCCAGAAGGAGGCAAATATGGACACTGTGTAATGCTTGAGCATTAATACTTACATTACATTACAATATATTAATGATAGGTGACCATCCAGTGATAAATCTCATCTGAGTGTCAGAGGGTTTTTTATGAAGAAACGAAGACCTCATTGCAGCTGCAGGTGTGAACCTTAACAGGAACAGGAGTTCAGCATCAAAGACACAGTCAGGGCAGAGCCCCCCTTTTGACATCTCATCATTAATATAGAGCACATTCACATCATGGTGACAGGCAGATGGGCTCCATTGGGCCACCCGATCTCTGGGCAGACAAGGTTCCCTGCTCTGGTGTTGCTACCTGGCAGCTATTGGAGCAATAGTGGGGCCAGTCTGTCTTTCCAGCTGCCAGAGGTAAACACCATAACCCCTTCCTCTGGTGCTTCTTCTTTCAACATTTCATTTTACCTTATTAGGCTAAAGTTTCTCCCTCATAAAGCATAACATTTACATTCCTAAAAACCATTCAAAAGCCTACAAAAATATCTCCAAGAGTCTTTTTAGTTTTACTGTGTTCCTTCTGGCCTTCCTTGTATCTGCTTTAGATTTCCCTTTGGGACAGGAGGCATTTCTTCCTGTGTTTTGTACAGTGCCTGGCACCCTGGGGACTTCTGAGGAAAGGTCAGTGATTTCCCCTCGGCCAGTAGCTGGCCAGAAGGGGCCTATGAACCTGGTGCTGTCTAGATGCCAGAGCAAGAGCTGGCTGCAGAGAACAGCTTTGGCAGCCTGAAGGACAGAAGCATAAGCCAGGGATGGATGCCCAAGGTAGCAGCCAGAGGTGGCCGCTCTGTGCTGCTTGTTGCTATTGTTTCCTGGAGGCATATCTGGGCTTTTATTTTTCAGCTGTGTCCAGTTGCATTAAGAAGTAACTACACTCTATCACCACCATCACGAAAGGAGTAATTTGGTGTAATTGAAGCCCCAGAACATTTCTCTCTCTCAGTGCTGTATCTGTGCTCTGAGGAAGTGTCTTGCTTTGGGAGCATGCTAGGTTAAGAAAATTGGCCTCCTCCTGATGTTGTGGCTGTTGTGCACCAGCAGGGCTCCCTGTGGCAGGGAGGGTGGACATGCTGTGACACGGAGTATGGGCCCCAGGCCATTGTTCGTGCTGTCCTGCAGCTGTGGGGCCACAGCTGTAATGACAGAGCCAAAAGGGAAGTTTGATGCTCTGGTAAAAGATCTGCCAAACTATTTGGAAATGATCATCCTAGTGCCTGGCTGTTTCTTCCCCTCTGTGCTGCAAGTGCAGCTGTAGCTCAGGCACTGCACCCCACGTCATTGGTATCTGTTCATTGAACAGGGAAGTGGCATCCAGTGGAAAAGAGCAGGCTGCTGCTGTGGTGAAATGTTTCCACTTCCACGTGGTATGGTGGTTGCTGGGCAGTCTTGTGCATGCCAGGGTTTATTTGGGATCCCAGGAGTGACATGAACCATTTGCAATAGGTGTGGAACAGGGACAGCTATGCCCCAGCTTATGCAGTCATGTAGTTGAGCTGTCCACTCCTTCTTAGTTGCCATTTTGTTGTTCTGTCTGCTCTGCTTGCTTGGAAAATCCAAGTCCGAAACCTCAGCTATGAGTGAGTCATTGCATTTATGACCAACCACCTTTTCCATTTGTGCCACCCTCCCACTGCTGGTCTTCTCTTTGGACCACTAAAAGCTCCCTCCTGCATTTGGCTACTGACTCTGCCACCCCCAGCCACACTCAGCTGACCCTACCAGAGGATGAGGCTGGGCGGTGCACACGCAGCTGAGGTACTCTCCCTCCAGACTGCAGTGGATGTGCTCGTGCTTCCTCTGCAAGCAGAAGACCTTCCAGCTGAGTCATAATATCTGCTCCAGAGGAACAGTGTTTTAAAAAAAGCCCGACTGGTAGTGAGACCATGCTCAGTGGGTTTTTCTGCAGCCATTTCCAACACATGCTTGCAACTGGGTTGCAGTCGGTGGGATTCCTGCCTGGGAAGGACTTGGGGAACCGCTGCCGTGGCTCGCAGCCCCCTCTGGTGGCACATGCCAAATGCTGGCGAAAGTTTCTGGAGGCAGGGGCCGGGGACTCCCAAAATAGGCTGGAGATGGAAAATTGGAAATAGAGCTGCAGTCAGGCTCTTCCTCCTGGCTTTGGGTCCCACTGTCAAGCCCAGAAGGTTTCCAGAAACAGGAACTGGGGCCACTATCATGAGGAAATTTATGCAGTTGTCACTGTGATCTCGTAAATGCCATAATGGTGCCAAGAGAGTTGAACCAAGCACAGCATCCTAATGCATGCTGGATACAGGACAGGCATAGCAGGAGGAGACACACCTGCTCCCAGCTTGAAGTGCAGAGTGAACCAAGATTTGGCTGGGGAGATACCATGCTCCTAGTGCCCATCTCACAGAGCACTGCTGGCCAGGGGACACTGGCAGCAACATGCTGGTTTTCCCCTGCCACAGTACAAAGGGTGAGACGTGCGGCTAGGACAGTCAGTGAAGGCCTCTTATGGCAGCATGGCTATCTCCTGAGTGCCCAAAAAGCTGGGCAGTGGAACAGAACAGCTCTGCATTCTTCCTAGAGAGGCACAGAGACATTGGCTCAAATTCCTTTGAGCTGAGGTGGCAGGGAGAGCTGCATCCAGACCCAGTATCGACAGCCAGTCAGGCAGCTGGGGGCTGCAGCATTCAGCCTGCCTCTCTTGCCATCTCCTTCAAACAAGAGCATAATATTGCGAGAAGCCTTCTATCAGTGAAGGTTAAGAGTAGACAAGGCAGCAATCATGGACAGCTAATTAGTAAATGCTTTGAAAAGTATGCATAATTAGCTTATTAGTAAACATTTTAGAAACAATGCAGTTCATCTTGTGATTGGCAAAATGCTTAGAAAAGAGGAAATACATTTGGAACACTAGAGAATGCCAGGGGCTGGAGGGGTTCTTCGCTAGGATGCAAGGGGAAGTGACTGCATCTCCTGAAGCACTGGGGGAGTCGAGCTTTAACTTTGCAGGGAGGGGAAGTCAAAGATGAGATGTTAAGGAAGGCATTTGCTTGCTCATACATTTGTGGCATGGGTAGCCAGAAGCAACATTTCTAACGTACAGGAAATAATTCAGTCTGGGTAACATGACACTGCAGCTCAACTTGTCTTCAAATGAGCTTCTACTGTTTTTTAACTCCATCCAGCATCCGCTGTATGGTTCATAATTCCCATTAAGCCCGGGTCATTTTCCAAAATGGAACATCGGTGAATGGGTTAGCTGTGATGGTGAGACCAGGCACATGCGTTAACAGCTAGAGGCTGTTCACATGCCTCTTCTCTGCTTCCCATCTCTGCTTGCTCTGTGGCTGTGCTTCTCTATGCCCCAGAGCCTTTCCCTGCAGAGACAGGCCCAGTCCAGGCTCCGCAGAAGGTGGTGGCCCCAAATGCACTCTCATGGGGTCTCCTATGTCCTGCCAGCTCACTAACATCCTGTGCATAGGAGTCAGATCTCGTTTTGCACCTTGTTTCCTGTTGGCATGATGACAAATTGAGGGCCAGCTGGTGACACTGGGAACAATAGGATTAGAGACAGAGACCTCTCCCCCTCCTTCCTGCTGCTGAGGAGGAGCTGGTAGTGGTGGTGGTGTACTCGCTTCTTAGTCAGCGTCTCTGTCCAGCAAGGAAAGGAACAGGACCCCACAGCATCTGGACAGGGAGCAAGCACAGGGCTGGCTGTGGTGGCTCCTCACTAAGAAGGTTCAGAATTCAGCTAAAAGTGTCAGAAACGTGTGCATTTTTTGAGCAAGCACTGTAAGCTACACTCCAGGTCTAAGTCCTTTGCATCTTTGCAGACCCTGCTCAGTGCAGATGCCATAGGATAGGAGTAGAGCAATCACACTGGAATGCCTGATAACCACAGTATTGAGGTGCTCCTGCTTTCAGCAGAGCCTGAGGCCCTTGACTATCCTTGCAACAGTGCACCAGCCCATGGTGTGACACCAGTGACACCCTTCACAGAGGCTCATCCCAAACAGGTCTCAGGAGCCTCAAAAACTATCTGTGGGACTATGAGTTTTGGTCACTTTTTTTGTGTTATACAGTGGGATTAACAGTGCTCTTCTACATCATGGGTTTGCTGTCTGGATGCAGGAGTTAGAAGGTTTAGTGACTGTAAGGGGAGTGCCAGAATGATATTATAAAAATTATCCATTTTTTGTTAAGAACTAGATGCTAAGCCCAGTAAAAGCAATGCTGAGGTTTTACCTTGATTTACATAGGAACTAGTTTAGCCTTTTAATGAGCAACTGTTTGATTTAGCTATGTGCAGCCTTTTTAATAGATATAATCCCTATTGTCAGGCTGTAACAGGGGAGTGGCAGACTCCCCAGCAAGTACCAGTTCTGGGAGTTGTGAGATTTGGGTTCTTCCTCTTCCCTGCTATTGATTTACTGTTCCTGCCTTGGTGAATCACTTAAAATTCCTGCCTTATAAAGAAGAGAAGATCTGGGCATCTGCAGGCATAAAACCCAGTCTAGATAGCAACAGTGCAGTGCACACTCCCCTCCAAAGGCTGCTGAGCAGCAGCATCACACAGGAGCAGGTCAGAGCGTTGCAGACAACGACCAGTTCATTCTCAGCCTTTTCTGGCTGGGTGTGAATTCTGCAATTAAATATGAGTGCAAAATAAAAAGAACAGACTGCAAAGAGCAGACTGAAAAACAGAAGAAATTTGTGGTTGCTTTTGGCCAGAACTCAGCATAGAATATATTTGAAGGAATTGGGGGAGGTTAGGTTTTAGTCTGAGGCAAGTTCTCTGCTTTCTTTAAATCAAGCAGCTGCACACCACCGTTGAATGGCAATGTTGCAAACCACAGTCTGGTGATCCTGGAATTCCTTATAAGTTAATAGCAGTCATGGTCCACTAATCACAGCTAGGATGTTTTAAGCAACTGTCTTTGATATATCAGTTCAAACACACCATAGAAAGCCTTCCTTATGCTGACTTAGTGAGTAGATCAGTAGATCATTAGAAAGAGTGAATAACCCGGGGGTTTTCTGTTAGTTTCTCACCCCACCCCACTGCTAATCCCAAGGAATTCTTGAGATCTACCTACAGCTTTGGTGAGTAATCAGAGTACAGTAGTATGGTGTGGTTTTAAAGTAACACTGGGTCAGACATGGAGATATTATTGTTTAATGAATTCGTAGAAGCAGAGCCTGAAGCAGGGCGGTCTGACAGCAGAAATGCTCTGCCAAAGACTTCGTTCTGTTGCAAATGGCACAGAAACTAGCAGGGTGGCTGCTCGTTTTATGTGACTGCCCCCACCTTCTTGCAGTGGTACAGAAGATACTGTGTGAGGAATCTTTTGAGGTGGAGTTTTGCTTTCCTGAGACAGGCAGTACTCACCCACTGGCGGTGGGAGAGCCCCTGTGCTCAGCCCCGTGCCTGCCGAGGCCATGCGGCATGCAGGGTGTTTGCACGGGAAGTGCTCAATGTGTTTGAAGCCTCCAGGGAAACCTCAGAGCTGGGGCTGTTGATCGATGCCGAACAAGAAGTAGTAGTAGTCGTCGTCCCCCCACTCCCCCCCACCGGCAGCACGAGAGTTTGAGGCATGTGCTCAGCTTCCTTCCTCTTCTGTGAGTGTTGGTATGAGGTTTCATTTACATTGTTATCTTGCAGGGAGAAGGAAGGTGTAATGACTGTCTCTTTGGTAATACTGATGTCTGGCTGTTAATCATGGGTGGGAACAAGGTCTGGGATCTCCATCAGCAGAGGGGACTGACTCACCATTGATCTATGTTCACTGCATCTTGTTGAAGTTTTTTGACCCATTTGATTTCTTAGGTTTTCTTTTGTGAAAACCCTCTGATTTTTCTGCCATTCAGGAGCAAAACATCTCTCTGTCTTTAAATATGGCAGATGGGGATTTCTTCAGATGTCCAACAACTCAATTGAAGGAGACCTCAGGAGACCTCTCCCCTTCCTTGTCCCCCTTCTCAGCCTGTCTTTTCATCTGCAATCTGGAGATGTAAGGGCTATAGTAATAGAGTGTCAGAGGAAGTAATTGATTCATCACACGCCGAGAGAGGAGTCTGTTGCCTTCAGTGTCAACGGAGCTGAACCACAGCCTGGAAGGGTGAGGGAGGCTTGTAAACACTCCATGGCTGAGCTGGCAGGACAAAGCAGACACACTGCCATGGCTGAACGGGAGGGTGACACAAAGGGTTGCTTGGAAGAAAATCTTTCTGAGCAAAGCAGTGGCAGGGTCCTTGCCTGTAGGAGAAACAGGGACAGTCCTATCCCCCTGTTCCCAGAGCACAGAGGTACCTTAAGGAGAAAGAGTACCTACCAGCCTCATGCAGCATCCCATTCCCTTGCCTCTGTCTCCCTCTTGTATCTTTATGTGGCTTCCTCTCTGACCTGCTGCCCTCGGCTGGGCTGAGCTCACCTCAGCGGTACCAATCAGCCCCTGCCAGCAGCTAATTCTTCCCACACCGCCGGACAGTTACTGCTGTCTCACAGAACTGTGTGGGAGGTCACTGCTGCTGCCAGCGTGCAGCAAGGTGTGGCATGTGCATGGCACAGCACTCACCCTCGCTCAGGCATTGACTGTGCTCAGACTTGGCACTGTTTGGCTCAGATGGCTATTGAGCTGAACGTGCCCATATTTTGAGGAGAGAAGGGGGTAGGAGATGCTGTGCTATGCAGTATGCAAGGAGGCACCAGGCATGTTTGGTGCACTGTTTGCCCCAGAAACAGCTCTTACTACAAGCTGGCACAGCCAAATTGTGGGAATGCCCAAACAGTGGAGGCTGCAGGCCAGTCTTGGCAGTAAAGGTTTACTCGCTTGTGCATCAGCTAAGGCAGGAGCTGGGCTGTGAACAGGCTGTGTCTGAGAAAATTCGGGGTCAGAAAGTCGTCCTATGGTGGGCCAGTCCCAGGGTGACCATCCATCACTAATGAGGGCTGTAGACAGCCAGGAGGGTGAGGGTGGGCTGGTCAGGGCTCTGTTCTTACAACCTCCTTTATACAATTGGTGCTTAACGAGGTGTTTATTTCAGTTTTGTGCTGAAAAAAAGCCAGTGCAAATGAGTGATAGTGGAAAGCCCAGCTACCAAGCTCTGATCCCTGTCTGATCCCGGTTTTTACTCTTTCCTTTTGCTTTTCACTGCATGTTGTATCTAAGGCCATGGCTGATATTGCACCAGCAAGGTGTGATGGAACATCACTTGCTCCTCTGGGAGTAGGACTGGCACAGCAGGCTGTGTGTGTTCCCTGATCTTCATCAGCACCCCAGAACTTGGACAGCCTGGCCTAAGCTTGTCTCCATCTATTGCCTGGGCTGTCAGGCACTGGATCCCATCAGGAAAGCAAAATCTGTTCCCCCCACTGCAAAGAGACCAAAGTGAACATTTCCCCTTGCCTTCTGCCTGCTCTGCTGCTTTTTGGCAGTAAATTTTCCTTTTGTGGTTTTTATCTTTTATTATATTTATTTTTTTCTTTCTGTTAGTGATCAAGTGCCTGTAAGTGGTGACAGTAAAATGACATAGAAACCAAAGTCTAATTTTTCCCACAGATGGGTTGTAGCAGAAGGAGAAAAGTGCAAATGCATTTTCTCAAGTGTCCTTCGTTTTAGGGTATGAAAGGGTTGTGAGTTGTTTCAGTTCCCTTAGAGCAGCAACAGAAGGCAGAATGCCATGGAAAGGGGACTTATTCTGAACATGCTTTATATATTTTATTCCTGATTTCACCATGATTCTCCCCCCACCAATGAACACCAAAGACATCTTGCAACAAAAGACCCCTGTAGCTAAAAATAGAAGAGTGAGGAATTTATAGAAGGTTTTGGAGACAGAAATAAAATTAAACAGCCATGTGTAACTCCTGAACAACAGCCTGCAGAAAACCCCCGAAGTGCACATTAGCACATCTCTTTTTCTTATATAACGGACGGTTTTCCAGACATGCCCCAGATGAGAGCACTTCTCCACTCCAACACGCCTTTCCGCAGCGATCTGGCAACACAGCTTGAGGGAGGCAGCCTAGGGATGAACGGCAAAGCACGGGGGAGCCTTTGCTCTCCTGTCTCAGGGGAGGGCAGCAGCATGCTAGGAGCTGAAATTCCCTCCTGAATCACAGCTTGCCTCAGGAGCACTTTGCAGTTATGTTTTATTCCTCCCTTTGCACGAAATATTTTGGCTACCTTCCCCCTCCACACACATAAGTTAGCAGTAACTGCTGAAAACCTCCTCCCATCAGCAGTGCTTGTAAGGGGGTGAAAACAACAACACAGAGTTTAAACAGAGGCTCTTTATAGTTTCCATTTTTTGTCTTCAAGGCATTTTGGAAGAAGTTTTCCAATCTAATAGGGTTATTTTCTCTCCTTCTCTGTGTGTTTTTCTTTTTCTTTTCCTTTTTCCTTTTTTAAATTTTTTTCTCTTTCCCTTTAACTGGATAACTGGATTTTTTTAATTTCTCAGAAATTCTGGTCAGATTTTTTGAGGACATAAGAAAATAATCCAAAGCACAGTAGAATGATTACAAACCCTCACAATATTGTGATTACACAAGACATAATTGGATACAACAAATTCAAAACAAACTTCTGAGAAATCCTAAGCAGTTTTGCCTGTGCCATTGCCCCCCCACTCCCCCCACCCTAGCCTAGCTCTCCCCCTGCTGCCATTGAATTTTTGTCATTTTAGTCACTGAAATCCAGTGAAATCCCTTCAGATTCAGAGCAATTATAGCCCATTTCTCTCTGTTGTTGCCAGAGTCAGTTATTTCCATAAGGGCAAAACAAGGGCAAGCTCTGTGAGCATCTTTTGCTTCAGCATATGCAAAAATGGCCCCAAAAGGTGCAGACTGAGGTCAGATTCATCTCTCCAATGTTCAGACACCCAAAGCCCAGGTCTAGTTAGTAAGAGTGATTTGAAGTACTTTTGTTGTCCGTGCAGAAGAACAATTAATCCCATCCCAAGCTGGGTGTGAGAAGTCTGCTTCCTCTGAGAGCCGAGGACATTTAGCTAGCTGAAGGTAGGTGTGGTACAGGCTTTTTAGTTCTGTGCACAAAGCTGTATCAGGGCTTGTGTCTATGAGGACTGATTCTTTTCTCACACCAGGATAAATTAGGAGTGATTACCCTTAAAATGATGAGTTACACATGTGTAAAACCAGTTCAAGTCAAAGGAGAATCCAATTCATCTGCTGTATTTATAATTAATTACTCTGATTAAGGGCTGGCAGCTAAGATCAAACTTCATTGCTCTTGTCTCATCAGATAACAGTGGTGCTTGCCTCTGCTATCATGGCTGTAAAAAAAAAATAATTTAAAAGTCCTCAGTAGCTTCTGGAACAATTTAACCTTTGAAGGGTATGTCCTGCAGTTGCTCAAGATTGTGTAAACATCACGGAAAAGTTTTTTTTGTCTTTCGCAATGTAACCACCCATGAAATAAGGATTTGGTTGAAAGGTGGAGTACAAAAGAGCATGAAGATGGGTGTTGACACAGAAAAATCGACTAAGCCAGCTAGCACGTAATGGACGTTAATTCTAGCCACCTCTTGATTGTGCAACAAGCACAGAGATGCTGGTTCACCATTTCTTAACTATCTCTATACTGCAACTGCTATTTAATTTCTAAGAAACTGCCTGTTCTTAGAGGATGTTCAAAAAACCTTATGCTTTTTATAAAAATTTCTAAGAAATAAACCTCCCACCACCTTTTCAAAGGGGGAACAATTGCATTTACTAGCTGCCATTGTGGCTAAGCACAGGCCTTCCCCAGCTACCTGCAGAGTATTAACACCTGCCCAATTTCACTAGAATAGCACTTTCTCTTCCTCCCCTCAGCAGATGGATTCAAGACACAGTGACATATGGTTCAAGCAGAGCAGAGGTCTTGAAGGCTTAAGTCAGCTCTGGGCATTCCCAAATTTAGGGTTGTTGTCATGCAGTCTGTACCTATTTGTCCCTCTGTCTGTCTAGGCCAGATTTCTCCAATATAATATAATCTCTCCAGTCAAGACTGGCTTCTATTCTTGGCTGTGCTGCAAACTTCCTGTGTGACCTTGGAGCAGACACTGCTCCTCTCTGCCTTCCTACCTCCCAGGGTATCGTGAGAATCCCATCATTACTGTTTGCCAGCTGCAGTCATGAGCCCCATGGAAACGCCTATAAATAATAGCTCCAAATTAGACATTGGAGGAGTTCAGGTTAGAGCCTTGCATCTCTCTCCAGTCCTGGCAAGCACTGGAAACTGGGCTTTGCTGAGTGCAAGTCCTCACCTACTTCAAGTCATAGCTCTAGAGAGAGACTGAGAAAGCTGCCAGCTAGGTCAGAGCTTGGACTGGGGAGCCAGTCCTCCTTAAGCTTTGGAGCAAGGCTTTGCACAAATTTATGTATTCAGAGGACTCATTCTATGGCTGTGAAGGTATAAATAATTTGTGATTCATGTTTCTCCCCATCTTTAGATGATGTCCCTGTAATGCCCTTGAAGGATGTTTCAATGGGGAAGGACTCAGCATCTCTTGGGACCTGGGGATGATGGTCAACGGGGTTGTTGATTTGGTGTTCAGCAGTATGGGTCACCAAACTGCTTTGAGTTGTGTCCCTCTGGAGAGGAGCACCCAGAGGAGTGTCGCAGGCTTTCTGGTGCTGCTCCCTAGGTGGGTTGTAGCATTCCTGGAGCTCAGCAGTGCCTGAGTGGGCACGTGGGAGGTCTGTCCTGGCCCCAGGGGATCACAGAGCACAGCTCAGTGGTCAGGGAGCAGATTAGCTATTTCCCAACAGAAAAGGACTGAAAAGCTGTAGGTCTTCCCATAATCACTACATCTGGGGCTTGTTTGCCTTTGTTGCACTTCTCTTGGGGGGCCAGCAGCAAAGTGACTTAGGAAAAATAGAAAGGAAACACTGGGAAGCAGAGAGAGGTTGACTGGAGAAAAAAGCAAGCAAACAAGCATGAATAATACAGGCTGTAGAAGTGCTTTAGAATTAGTTTATAAAAGCTCTCTTAACATCAGCAAAGCACTTTCTATTAAAAAATCTGTAATAAAAACACAGCAATATTTGTAAGCATTGTACATTTTCTGTTTAATTCTGTTAAACAGCTTCAAGAAGAGCATCTAAGCCTTGTATTTCCCTTCTTTCTCAGCCTCCATTGTCTGGGGAGTTAAAAGCACTTCAGCATTGCCTCCCTGCCTCAAAACTCCCTGGTGAAAAGCTGTCTGAGGTGGTTTCAAACCAACTCACTGACCTTCCCACTCAAGCAGCAGCTGGGAATGTCCTGCCATTGTGCCATTGGAGGAGCAGCCAACTGTGGTCACCTTCGCTGCAAAAGAAGAGTTGGTTAATCCATTGATTATACTTGTGGGTTACAGAGGTTGCACCCTACCCTCACATATTTATGCTTGGCTCGTTGGAGCAATGCCTAGGTGGGGAAAAGTGGCCATGAAATGTGCTTGGAGAGATGGCAGCTTTCCCAGTAGAGGTAATGCCAGAGAGGTCAGCCCACAGGAATGTTGGTGCATGTTGACTGAAACAATGGATTTGGTTAAATGAGTGAAATGCAAATTGCTGGGCACTGTATGAGACAGTTTGAATGCCATTGCAGCATAAATGTATCCCACCCAGCTGTGCCCTAGTCTGTAATTATCTGAAAATGAAATGCTTAGAGTAGAAAGCATGGTTAGGTTTTCTTCCTTCCAATTTTTCTTCTTCTTTTTCACAAGGGAAGAAGAAAGTCTGGAAACCAATGCTTAAGCTTAACAGAAGCAAAGATTTGGCCAAACTAGATTGTAACATGTCCAGTGACCCAGAATGAGGAGAATGGGGTTTATCAATTTGTTTGTTGGAGGGCCAAGGCATGGACATGACTGAAGCACATGGTTCCAAAAGAATCTGTGGTGGGGATTAGCTGGCATTCTTGCTGAAGTTTGGAAGTTTAACAGTTTTGACTGGACATCCTTGGTGTTTCATTTTGAAAACCTAAAGCTTATTTGCTGTGATGGAGAGGAAGTAGGTGCTCCTGCTCGTCCGGGCAGGAGCTATCTCCCAAGTGTAATACTTCCCCAATTCACACTCTGTTTATATGACCCAAAGAAAAAGTTTTGCCTCATGCGGAGCAGAGGACTTGGGCCAAGATCTTTTAACTAGGGAAGAAAACTCTTACACATTTATATTAATTTTACATTTGGCAAAAAATTATTCCCTGACCTTCCCTTAAGGGCTTTTTTTCAGTTGTTTTTAACATTTGATTTATTAAGGATTAGCTCCAGTATGAGAAAGCTAAGTTAGATGCTTGAATGAAGCCAAATAGGGTTTAATTCAAAGAGGCAAATATTTCCTGATGATTTACTTACTAGATTCATTCTTTTAATTTTCCATTTGCAGATTGCCCATGAGGAGATTGCAATATTCCCAAATTGTATGTGTTACTGGAAGCCTGTCACCCATTCAATAAGAAAGTATTTCTTGGTCCAGAACTTGCTTCTGAAATTGCAGGGCTCCTACAGAACTGGGTGGCTTGAGGAGCCATGTGGACAGCACTAGGATGTGTGGTGTGCTGGCTACAGCAGCAGCTGTGATCACTGCAGTCAGGTAGTTGAAGCCATGTACTGTGTTGGCGAGGTACAACCCCACGAGGACACAAACAGATGTGATTCCCTGGGATGCAGCTAACCTCTGCCTGTGCATGAAAATGGCAGCTTTTACAATCCACCCCATTAACTGTGTTTTGCCAACATTCATGTTTTTGCCAAATTCATTTTTTGCCACATATTCACAATTTCACTAGTAGCCAGTAGTCCTGCGGCACAGATGTGCACTTCAGATGTGGAAGGGCTGCAAGCACACTGAAAGCAAGTAGTTATTTAAAGAACAAAATGTCCCCGCTGTTTGCTCAGTACTACTTTAAACAAATAGATAAACAAGGAGGAAAAAATTCTACTTAGAAGCACTAACACTGCCTTCTACATTCCTCCTCCCTAGAGAGATGGTAGGATCAAGCCACATATGATGGACATTAGTGGGGTCATTCAGGGTGCTGCTGACTGGTGTCAGGGTAATAAGGGGTCACGAGGTAATAGATGGCTAGGCAGAGCTGAGGAGAGAGCAGAGGGAGCAGATCTTCATTTGCATTGCTGTGTGTCCACACACCAGCTAAGCCAAATGCTCTTCCTGTTTGAGTGCCACTTCTCAAGACCACTTGGATTTCACCTTGGCCAAGCCAATTGAGTCTGTAATGAAGTTAAAGGCTGGGTGATTGCAGCTAGTTGAGTGCTCAGTCCAGCGTAGACAGGATTTTATCTGCAGGCATTTTGCTTCTGGCTCTCAGCCTGATTTAGTCCCAGAAAGGAGTGAAACCAAAGCCATCTGGGCCATCTTTCTTTGTGGAGGAGCATACTAAGTCCCTGTAAGTTTGTTTTGAGGTTGTTGCTTGCCGATATGTGCTTTGCAGAACGGGAATGAGTCACATGAGGATCATTCTGTATCCAGCAAGCTACTTCTCCTTTCAACTCTCCATTCCCAAACAGAAGATCTTGTGACAAAGAAGAAAGGCAGATTCCTGGCAGCCTGGAAATGCTTTTTTCCTCCCTGGCCCCGTGAGAAGAGCTGTAGCATGTTCAAACAGGTTGATACAAAGCAAATAAACAGTCCTAGAGAGATGGTCAGTTTCTGTAAATAGCAGCATGCTGGCCAGAGAGGAGAGGGGCGGGAGAATGTGGGCGTTAGAAAGCAGCTGAAGAACAAGATGTACACATAAAAGCTGTTTGTTTCTTCTCAGCACGCAGAGCCTGATACTACTACCTTGCCTAGTCATGGCCTAGAAAATATGAAGGGATCTGTGGGAGTTTCACCTTCCAGCCAAGCTTTGCAACAAGCTTTTGTCTCTGCATGAGGAGACAACTCTTCTAACCCTATGCATTCCTCCCCCAGACCAGTCAGATACCTGCCAGTGGGCAGGTGGAACATCTTCAAGTAGGGTTTAGCAAAGGCAGGTTGCAGTTACAGGGTGTACAAGATCAGCAATAGTCAGTGTGGGTACCCAGCTCTTACACAAAACTTCTCATCCACAGAAAATCTTCATTAGCACTTAACAGAAGAGGATTAATACTAATATCCAAGTGCTAAGTGAGTGTACTTGCCTTGGTTGTTAAAGGACCAATGTGGTGTTAGTGCACAAAATAGCTACCTGCTCACATGGTTTGAACATTGACAGTCTCATGCTTGGTACATGCTTGGCTGAATCCCACATGGATACTGGAATATAGTGAGCTCTGCCAAATAGCACAATGGCACTTCTGAGGAGAGGTCAGGGGAGGAGAGCAGCCCCAGGAGAGTTGTATCTGAGCTTCTCCCATGCCAAAGGAGTTTTGTGGAAATGGAGGTAAAGTGTGTCCTAGATTTTGCATGTTGGCTCAGAAAGTGAAGTGGATGTATGTGCAATAAATTAATGATGTGAATGGCAACAGAGGAAAGGACCTAAATGTAGTCAGACAAAAGAGAAAAAATGGTTTGGGGTCTGTGGTGTGGTGTAAATAAGAGAGTCCCAGGTACCTGTCTGGAAGACGTTCTGTGAAATATGCAGATACCAAGAGCGGTTTTTGTTCCCGGCATCCTGAAGCATCTCCCTGACAGATGGTTTCCCTGCCATTTCACCTGCCCCCGCAGGTACGACTACATCGAGATCCGTGATGGGGACAGTGAAGCGGCAGACCTGCTGGGCAAGCACTGTGGGAACATTGCACCTCCTACCATCATCTCTTCTGGCCCCTCTCTCTATATCAAGTTCACCTCAGACTACGCACGGCAAGGTGCCGGCTTCTCTCTGCGCTACGAGATCTACAAGACAGGTGAGTGTCTGAGTCGGTGCCTGTCTCCCAGACTGTTTGCCACAATTATCTTCACCAGGAGATGCCTTTGACCACTTTTTCAATGTGATTTCTAGCATGTTTTCCAGAGATAAAGCACATTTTTCTTTTTTTTATTTAAGCAAATCTGTGCATCACATTTCCAAGAAGGTAAAGATGTTAATGGCACATGACAGTGCATTTTTTGATCACAGTGTGGCAATTAAAGCAGGGTTGCTCCTTAAATGCTCTCTTGTATTCGAGGACTTGAAATATACATCTTTTCTCCCTGGCATGTGTGGAGCTTGTCAGGGCTAAAAGGGGATTGTCCCTCTGCTACAAGTGCATGGAGCTCCCCCTCCTGTGGAGCAGCAATTCAGGGTTGATCAGTGACGCTGTGTTTTCTCTCCATGGGTGTGGGGTTTGTAACCGGGGGCTCTGGTTTTCAAGTGGTTGCTGGCAGCAGTGCTGTCAAAATCTGAGG
Organism: Corvus moneduloides; assembly: GCF_009650955.1. Classification (NCBI taxonomy): domain Eukaryota; kingdom Metazoa; phylum Chordata; class Aves; order Passeriformes; family Corvidae; genus Corvus; species Corvus moneduloides. The sequence continues at coordinate 13,431,898 of NC_045482.1, read as the reverse complement.
CAGCACCTTTCCAGCTGATGTAAGAGGAACAGTTCATAATTCTGTTTAATACTGAGCTATTACTGAGGAAAGAAAAAGCTGCTCAAAACCCTTGTAATAGTGTTTCTGTCTAAATACTTGCCAGAATTTTGTATCTGGGAAGAAAGAGGCTTGAAAAAATAACCCCTGCATGTGAGAGAGGTGTGCCTGCATGCTGAGGGAACAGGAGAGAGTTTTGCCACGGGCACGCGGGTGTCTGCCCTGTGCCCGCATTCCTTTGTTGATGTGTTGGAAGACAACACACGTGGCTTTCATGTCATTGCATCCAGCACCAAAAGAAAATGTCTGTGCCATGGGAAGAACCAAAAAGGAGCACAACAGGGTTACTTATCCAGCCTCTTTAAAGAAAACATGAGGAGCACAGGCAGCATTGCCCAGGGTCCCTGGGCCAGCTGTGCAGCAGGGAGAGGCGTACAGACAGCACACAGTCTGGTCATAGGTAGATGTGAATGTGGAGATTTTGCTGCAAGAGAATGAGACTCCCTAAATTCCTTGTGAATTGATGAGGACAGGACATGTATGAAGGTTCAAATGGATGAGGAAAATGCTGTTGCTGGTGGTTGCCTGGACTGCATAACTGGGCATTTAGCTGTTGTGCAGCCAGCTCACCACCACTGTTAGTTGATGGTTAGGATGCAGATTAGTCCTCAAAGAGTTTAGTGATTCAGCCAGATATGGGGTTTGCTAAGGCCAGTTGCCATCACGGAGGATGGCAAAGAGTGTAGGTGGGAAGACCCACCTCAGCCCCCCTTGCCTCTCTTTCCCTGCACACACACCTCCTGTGAACCCAGCAGGCTGTGCTGGGTTGTGCCTGACCTCACACTGGGTCCACGCCCTGACTCAGGGCACAAGGCAGTGTGGGGTGGTCCAGCTGGCTGAGGTGGCCCAGCCATGCTGTGGGAAGGGATGGCAGGCAGGAGCCCTGTCGGTCTGGGTGGGAGCCAGTAAGGGACCAAATTCATGGGGAAAAGAAGTTATTGCTGGGAGGGAAGGAGAGGAATCAAGGGCCGATCTGGAAGAGAGCAGATATTGAGTGGAGACTGGAGCTGAGTTTGTATCCTTCGATGTAAGTCCCTGCAGTACCGCCCTCAGGTCTGAAGTGGTGCTGGGGCTCCTTTTGTCACCCCCACCCCTGCAGGCAGCCATCCTCTCCAGATACAGCCACAGCCCATGAAATCAAGCCTGGCTAGGCAGGTTTTGGCACAGGAGTGTGGATGAGCCTGTGCTCCGGGAGCACTCCCAGCCCACATCTGCCCAGCCCCAGTCCCCGCCAGGGCTCCAGAGAGGGCGGTGGGCAGTGCTGGCTGCGGGGCTACTGCAGTACAAGCAAACTCTGCCTTCTGTCGGCAGGCAGGCTGGCACGAGCCAAGTTTCCGTCTGAGCTGTCAGCATAACCAGCAAGGGTGTCACCAGCTTTAAAGGTCATCAGATTGTCATTGTCCAGATCAGTAAAGGCATCAGTGGCTGCAGATTCCTTCTGTCTTAAAGGCGACCTAAAAAAACAACTCTTTTCAATCGAGCATTTATTTCCCCACCTTGTGCTGAATTTCCCTTATCACAGTGTGAGAGAGGAGCAATCTGCATACAAACAACCACATACCAGTCTTTGAATCCCCTGATGGGTATCAGTCAGCAGTCTGTGGGCTGACAAAAGAGCCGCCTGCCCTGGCTGGTCCAGCCTCCCTGCTGGTTCCTTTGTGAGTCAGTTTGGCAGGGCCGGCCTGAGCTCTCCAGCGCTGGGCATCAAAGTCTCTTCTCAGGCTGGCCTGTGCTGCTGAAGCCAGCATGACTCCTGTTGATTATCTGCAGCTTCCTTATAAAAAGCTGATCATTGTGTTTGCTGCTATTAGCCAAAATGTAGACAAAGATGCCAAATGTGATAAGAGCCCCACGTGAGGAAACTCTTGTCTCATGTAACTACATAGTTTACATCTCTTTCCTGTCTCTAGAGGACAGTCCCTGACTCTGGGTTTAGTCCTTGATTTTCTCCCTAGCTCGGAGCTTGTCTTATTTTCACTGTTTGTTCGTCTTTCAAGGTGTTTAGAACAAAGTACACCCTTATTCCTGTTCATGGCATTATGCTGTGATTTGTGTTTGGCCTTTTTTTTTTGCCTCTGCATTTTACCCCACAGGTTCACACCCGAAAAGCTGGCTGCTTCATTAGGTAGTCAATTAAGAGCCTCTCCTGAGTAGCTCTCCAGCCAGGCACTGCATAATGCAGTGCAAGATCCTGCTATTACTTCGGGCTGCTGGTCTGACTCCCGTAGGTTAATGATGAATTGAATAACAAGTCTCCCATTAGTCCTGGGAAGGCTCCTACTGCCTGGAAGAGCTGAAGCAAAAGGGTTTGTAGAGGAGAAGGAGAGTGTCCCAGTAAAATGAAGCAGAAACCTTTGCAAATGCTAGTGCTGCGTTGCAGCAGTAGCCAGCAGCCTCTCACATTCCCTTTCCCCTCTGATAGCTCCAGGCTGCAGATTTCTGTTGCCTATTGTCCTGGCAAGGGTTTCAAAGTCACCGTGGTATGAATATGACATAAATTCCCCTTTCCCCAGCCACCCCGAGGCACCTTGGCTGTATGAGAGGGGGCACCGAGCTGGCCTGGCTGCAGCTGAGGCCAGTGCTGAGGTCAGCAATAAATAAGAGACAACATTGTCTGTCCTCCTCACCACGCAAAGGTCTTCCTTAAGGGTAGAAATAACTTGCATTTCTGGTGTGGATGGCTCATTCTGTGAAAAAGAGGGCTCTGTTCCAGCTCTCAGCAGAGACACCCCTGCCATGGGCCCTGTTACCCTCACTCTTGTTGTGGCCACGTTGTGGGGACATTTGCTGGAGCTGGCCCCTGTCTCTTGTGTGGATCTCGGAGGGGCTGCAGGCTAACTGTGCACTTCCCAAGGGTTTGCAGCAAACAGTGGAGACACTGGCACCCTCCCACAAGCCCTTTCACTGTGTAAATATTTGTGCTTCCAGATTTTCTCAAGAGGAAACTGAGGCACAGATGTCTGTGCTGGAAGGGTGGAGTTTGCAGGAGACTGGCTCACGGCGACAGCCTTTCCAAAAAGAATACATCCCATTACTCTTCTCTGCCCCATCCCAGGCAGCTCCTTCTGTGGACAGGGGCTCCTCCATCAGACCTGGGGCCGCTGTGGTGCCTTGCCTGCCTGGCTGCAGGTAGCAGCTGTGACATGAGTACTGTGGATGGCAGCTCCCTGCGTGCTGGCCGGCCTCTCTGCAGGCTCTGGAGCAGCATGCAGGTCTGCCAGGTCAGTGTTTGGGGGACGGGTTAGAGTGGAAAGGGCCAGCTGGGGAAGGCAGGCCAGCTTGGCGTGACCTCCCTGTCTACCACCACCGGTGTGAGGGACATGGCAGGGTGCTGGCCTGCCAAATCACATCCATGGTTTTGGATAGGATTGCTCTTCTAGTCCTGGTTTTGAGGTAATTGTCAGAAGGATCAGCAGTAGTGTACAGATTATGTTTGCAAAGCTGTCTAAGGGATTTAGAACCATGTTGTCCATTACAGTGACTTCATGGACCTTGTCTCTCCACCTGTGGAAAGCTTTGAAAATCACCTTCTCACTCCCTGCAGTAATTCCCACAGCTCTTGAGCTGCTGGACATTTCCAGAAGTGAATACACAACCCTGCTAAGCTCAGAATGGGGTTCCCACAGTGTCAAGTTGTTGGCATTAAGCTTCATTGTTGCTAAGGTTCTGGGCTTTTCCTGCTGCTACAGGCTCCGAGGACTGCTCCAGAAACTTCACCGCCTCCAATGGCACTATTGAGTCTCCGGGTTTCCCTGACAAGTATCCACACAACCTGGACTGCATCTTCACAATCATAGCCAAGCCAAAGACAGAAATCCTCCTCCACTTTCTGCTTTTCGACCTTGAGCATGACCCACTGCAGGCGGGGGAAGGAGACTGCAAGTATGACTGGCTAGACATCTGGGATGGCATCCCTCAGGGTAAGCCACGAGGTGCTGCACTGGTTTTCTTGGCCCTTCCTGGTGTCTCACAAAGCTCCAAAACTGTGCAATCTGTGTCCGAACACCAGGGGTGCCTAACCTCAAAGGTGGCTGCAGCCTGCAACCTGCCATCAGGGCACTCCATGGCCAGCCAGGAGACAGCGTGCTTGCAGAAGGCTGCATTCATTAAACCACAAGCTACTGCTCTGTTGTAAGCACTGGTCTGAAAAGCCCCATGGGACACTCCAAACACCAGCAGTTCTCCCTCAGGGAAGGGCAGTGGGTTCATGCAATGATGGGAGGACCTTGTCACTTTATAGAAGAACTGAGAAACAGAGTGGTTTGGAGTATTTCCCAACAATTGCAGAGCAATGCCTGCTGCAGTGGGTATTTCTGCACTGCATGGCACCAGGCCAGTGGATATAAAAAATAGCCCATCCCCAAAGCCTATCTTTTTTATCCTGATCAGCAATGTGTTGGTGACCCAGGAGGCTGGTGGAAAAGCAGGCATTACCTTTGCTGCTCTTTCTTTTGCAGTTGGCCCCTTGATAGGCAGGTATTGTGGCACTAAGATGCCATCGGACATCCGCTCAACCACTGGCGTCCTCTCTCTCACCTTCCACACGGACCTGGCAGTGGCTAAGGACGGTTTCTCTGCTCAGTACTACTTGAACCACCAGGAAGTCCCAGAAAGTAAGTTGGAAATGTGTGTGCATGACTTAGTTGTGTCCCCTGTGTTTCCCATCTTTCATTTGGCATATGCAGGAGTGAAGTGTGTCCAGGGGCTGGTTCTCCACCAGCAGTGCAGACAGCAGTTCCACTTATGTGTGTTCTCTCTTTCTGATAGAAGTGAGATTTCAGTAAGAATTTCACTTTCTGACCTTTTGTTGACTTTTCACTTGCTTGTGAAGTCTTCTCAATACCTTTTGAGTTAGAATCCTTCATGCATGTGCTCAGCCCAAAGGATTTAGGGGAAGACTTCAGCCCAGCATATGCAGCAGATTCATTAAAGCATCAGGGAAAATATGTGCTCTCTCTTTCTCTAGTTTTTCAGAAATTCAGAGTCCCAAACCACACATTGTAATTTCTTGGCTGTCTAATTAAAGATTGCTTAAAGCTCTAAGAATTTCAAGCCAAATTTTGATTATAACCTTTAATAAGGGAGGTAAATTGATGTAGAGTGAGGAGTAAGTTGTGTGTTTTGAGAATAAAGAACATTTTGATTCATTCTGGTAACACTTGCAGGCAAGGAAAGGTTTCATTTGTTTTCCCATGGTATTTTTGCATCAGAGCCACTGTTCTTGACCTCTGTTCCCAGTGAACCTCTGATACAACAGAAGCAGCCTTCAGGACACCCCTCAGTCCCAGAGAAAGAGAGGGAGTCCCTGACCTGCCACTGCAAGCCTGTGACAGAGAGCAGGGTAGAGTAGGGGTTGTGCAGCACCAGGGCAGCAGGGTCACAACCTCTTACTCTGTGATTAAGGGATGTTCTGCTGAGGCTATGAGAGTTACAGACAAGCATGGGCTCTTCACCATTACCTATTGCCACACTCAGCTGATCTGTTCTTTAATCCCTTTTCTATTCTGTCCTTTAAAAGGAGTTGGAAATAAGATGTTGAACACAAAGCTTGAGAAATCAAGCACAAGAGCCTTTGTTAAAGGGCCAGGCCTGTTTTCATTTATGGTGGTGTAAATTGAAACTTCAATAATAGCACTGACATCCTAACCTGGCCCATCATTTCCACCCAAGGTTGACTTGGCCACATTAAAAACAGGCAGTTTGGTAGAGCCCCATTGGTTTACAGTAGCAGCACGCTTAGACCCATGCAGTATTTTCTATCACTGTCTTCTTTGCTATTGTTTTTACGGGACAGCTGCCATGAAATAGATGAGATGTGCCATAAAACTGAGCAAAATGTGACTTTTAAAGCCTTAGAAGTGAGGAGATGCAAATGAAAGCATAGAAGAGTCTTTCATAATCTTGCCTGGTTAATCCCTATGGGCCTGATACCACATACAGTGCATGCACATAGACACATACACACATACAACCCTGCTCTCACATGCACACAAAACCTTTATAGCTGCCCATTCCAATCCTTGACATTCCTGCTGGCAGCACAACAGTAAGCACCCTCCTAATGTGTCTTGTCTGTACTCCTTGCCTTGTCAGTGCTTAGATTTCACCTACAGCCTTCAGGAAGATGGGAACTTTGTGATAAGGGTACTTGGAACATCTTGTTGGAGGTGGAGGGAGGGAAGGCACAGAATTGTGTCAAAACTGAGCAAAGGTGAAGAAGATAGAGAAAGGGAGAAAGATCCAGCCTGTATTAGTGTTCAGAGGGCCTTGTAAACACAAAGCTGCCCTATCTGTAATTTTTCAGTGCCATCTGTGAACACACACAACCTGCAAGATGGTGCAGATCTGTTCATCTTTCCAGACAGGCAGCTTTGCTCAGGATTAGATGGAGAGATTAGTTCAGGGCTGCCTTTCACTTGGGGGTGAAGTACTGAGACAGTAAACCAATCTCTGTGTATGTGTGTGTCTGCTCTAGACTTTCAGTGCAATGTGCCTCTGGGGATGGAGTCTGGCAGGATCTCCAACATGCAGATCAGTGCCTCCTCCACCTATTCAGATGGGCGATGGACCCCTCAGCAGAGCCGCCTCAACAGTGATGACAACGGCTGGACCCCCAATGTAGACAGCAACAAAGAGTACCTCCAGGTACCCTTCCAGCCCATTCGCCTCTTCCCCTACCAAATGGAGTGTCATGCTGTTAAACTGACCCCTGACCATAAGGCCTGTTGAATTTTTTATTGCCTCTGTGGCTCATGGGGAGCAAGCAGCAGGGGAGCTGCAATGCCTCAGTGAAATGTGGCTGGCTGGCTCTCCCATTAGCTTACCCACACAAGGACTGACTCCATCCGCTGTCTCTCTCCCACCCCCTCCTTTCTGCCCAAAACCTTGATGGACTTTCCAGCAGTCTGACAGAGACTGAGAGACCTCTGCCACTTACAAGGGCCACTGACTCCGCCACTGGCCTGAGGACCAAAGTCTCCAGGGGGTGCATAGAAAAACAACTAGAATAATATTTATCTCATCAGTGATGCAGGGAGCGTGAGCGGGCTGTGTCAGGCGGGGAGCTGACAGAGCAAAGGCTTTCCCTGGGAGCTGGTTAGAGCCACAGTGTGTCTGCACACAGCTTCTGGCCGTGTCACATCGCCGGGAGACACTGCTTGCTAAAGGGCACTACGAGCAGGAGGTGGTGAATGTCATTGCCCCTAGCAGACGTCTCATTCTTCATTCATGGCAGGGCTACTAAGCCAGCTCTGCTGACCTTTCTCAACCCATGTTGTAAAATAAACAAAAAAAAAAAACCAGCAAGGGAAAACCAAGAGCTGCAGGACTTGCTAATTGATATCATGCTTTTATTTTACGTGGAAAAAGTTGGTCTCTGTCCTGCTTTAATGGACATGAGCTTCTGTGCAGATCCTAATGCTTGGTGTGAGGCAAGAAGGCGGCTTTGTGATGGTTCCATATAAATAGACATCAAGATCCTTAGCTACTCTTGTCCCAGGGTCCTATCTGGCTGAAGTCAGCCCTGGGGGAGGGTCATGCCTGTTGAACTGTGCATCCACAGATAGAGTGAGACAGGCTGAATTTGCACCTTTTTATATTTCAGAGACAGAGGGAGGAACTAATTAGCCACTCTGGACTCTCAGGTGGTCACCACTCTCTTTCTTGTCCCTTTTTCCCCTGGAAAGGTGGACCTCCACTTCCTGACTGTGCTCACAGCCATTGCCACACAGGGTGCCATCTCAAGAGAAACCCAGAAGGGCTACTATGTCCGTACCTACAAGCTGGAGGTCAGCACCAATGGGGAGGACTGGATGATGTACCGACATGGGAAAAACCACAAGGTAATAGCCTTTTTGTCTCTTTTGCCTGCACCTTGGTGAGTCTTGCAGGTAACAAGAGGGAAGAGAACTGAGAGACTTTGCAGGCCCAGAGGGTTTAATCTGTGAGGGACCATTTTTCTGATGATGGCTAAAAGACAGATGATGCTCTGAGCAGAAATAGTCCTTTCTCCTCTGCACAGCAATGTAGAAAAACTATTCCTTGGAAAACCTGGCTGCTGCTGCATCTTTCGTGGTGGTGAGAGTATGTTCTTTGACTGCAAATGAAGGAGAAAATGTTTTCGCAGCTTGTGTTTTGCCATATAAGATTCATTGAGCTTTTATGGTCGTAGACTCGTCTGCATGCTGGGTTAACAATCACAAAACCACATGAAACTGTAGTTCAGGAGTTACTGAGGCCTGGAAATGAAAGGGCACAAATCCTAAGAGGCAATTGCACTGTCCTAGAGAACAAAATGAGCAATAAATAATGGGAAACAATTCGGGCTGCCAGAGCTGTGGGATCTGCACTAGCAGGGATGGTCAGCAAGGGTGCATTGAGCCCTGGGAGCTGTGCATGCTCTTGCTCTGTTGCTGGGACACACACAGAGACGGGAGCAAGGAGAAGGGAGGGTGTTCATCCATTTCACACCATATGGGTGCTGGTGTGTGGCCAGGAAAGATAAACTTGGAGTGGTCTGCGTGGGAGGTTTGGGGTGTGGGGAGGAGGGTTAAGGCAGCCATGGTGCCAGGCAGGTTTTTCTCTGTCAATTGCTTTGGTCATGTGGTTGTTCCCTGGTTAAGGGTGCCTCAAGAAAGCATTTTCCTACTCTTCTGTGGCACCCACCAGCACTGCTGCTGTGTTCAGGTCCTCCCTGCTGATGTGCCATAGTGTGTCTGTGTGAACTCTGTGGCTGGGGTCCCACACACCTCCCCCACACACACATCCCAGTGATTTTCAATTGCTCAGCACTTCTATTAAATTAGCTGTCCCTTCCATTTGCTGGCACGGGCCCTGCTGGCATGAAATGCAGTAGCCTGCCTTGTCCAGGATTCATCCAGACATTTCCTTCCCTTCCGGGCTGTGTGATTTCCCCATCCCCACAAGTATGTCTTAGGTTCAAATTCCCTCTGCTTCCCAGAATGAGTCTTCTCTGTGCAGATGTCCCGATCAGGGTCTCATACCTGCAATATTTGGAGTATTTAAACTCCTCATATGCCACTGAGGGAGTGTTAGTCCTATTTTAGAAGTAAGGAAATTGAGGTACTTGGGCAGCCCAGCACCATGTAGGGGAGTCCTCAGCTGGGCTCCCCCAGATCTCAGGTGGGCTGTCTCCAGGACAGTAGCTCATGGCAGAGCTCATGTATAGCTCTAACACAGTGCCCATGCAGTGGTGTGGAGCCTCTGTGCTCTCCCAGGACCCACTGGTCACAGCAGACCTTTCTGTGAACTGGGGCCATCTCTCCTCACCCCAGGTGAGTTTGGGGACTCATTGGGACTTTTTCTTTAAGCTGAGGCAGGCAGGAGATATGCATCATGCTGGGCAGAGAGGTGAGCTATGTACACAGCTCAGTGTTTCAAATAACCACTGAGAATAAATTTACCTTTTCAAGTCTTTACTGGCCAGGAATCTGCGGCTGGAGGGTGGTTTTAGTTGCAGAGGAGAATAAATGTCCCATCCTTGCTGTCCTGGGTGTTGGACACTGGTTCCTCAGCCAGGGCAGAGCAGGAGAGCATGACTGGTTTCAGTGCTGCTAAGTCAATTTACATTGCTCCAGCAAGACCCTAAAGCCTGGCTGGTGTCAACCCAAAACAGTCCCACAGCCACCTGAATTGCCACAATTTCAGGATTTGGTCCTTGATTCCTGTCAGCTTTTTTCTACTCTGTTTTCTCTTCTTTTAAAAAAAGTGGAAAATTCAAACCTCTTCTTTTTCACTCCTCTGTTCCAGTCACTCGTTCCCATGTTCTGGCCGTAATTTAGCAGACACCTCCCAAGGTTGGAGGATAAGTAATTTTTTTTGGTGGCTCACCTACCCCTTGCATCTGGGTGACTGCTTTCCTGCCCCGCCAAACAACTGGCCACCAGCTGCTGAGCTGCAGTGGGGCCAGGGCAAGGCCACTCACTCACAGAGCTGGTGCTGGGGGGCTCTGGCCCCACATTCCGTGCCCACGTTAATCCCTGCTGTTCCTGGACTAGGCAAGCTCCCAGATGTCTGTTCAAGGTGCAGCTCCCTCCCTGCGTCAGCGCGGAGCTCCACACAGCCTGGGCTGCAACGCTGGAGCGAGCCATGCCAAATAGATTCGTCAAGTCTGCCGCAGCTTGATTTGGTGCCATGAGGAGCAGGGAGGGAGGGAAGGTGTGGCCAGACAGGCACTCTCTATATACATGCAGATAGATACATATATATATATAGACACACATATAATACACGTATGTATATCTGCACATCCACATTTATATATGCACATGCGCACATAAGCACATGGGGTGTACCAAACACTGCTCTGAATTTCTGCCAGCTCTGTGGGCCAAAAGCAATGCTCTGCCATGTATAGGTGGGTCAGCTAACATTCACATCTTCATCAGGGAGCTAATGCAAGAGAAAACCAGAGAGTGCAGGAGGGGCGGGGAGGGGATGATGCTCCCTGCAGAGGATGGGAAGCTCTGACCGCCTCTCTTTTGCCCCCTGCTTCCCCTCCCTCCGTTGTTTCAGATGACAGTGGGGCCAGGGTGTTTCCCTGCCAAATGTGATGGCTCACCTTTGAGTCCCCAGCTGCTGGCAGTCAGCAGCAAGGGAAATGGGAAAGGCAGGATGGAGCAGCGGAAAATGTGATTAATATGTGCTCGCAGCAGACAGGACTGGCTGGGCTGTTTCCGTGACGAGCACTGCTATGTTTCTGGGATGGGGAGGCAGTGGGAAGGCAGCCGGCAGGAGGGGAGCCCTACACTCACACCCTCCCTTTCCCACCCTATCCCTGCCAGGTTTTCCCCCTTCCTGGCAGCCCACTCCCCACAAAGCCTGGCCCAGCACACACAGGATGTCCCCCTGTCCAGGGGGTGGTGCTCTGTCTTTCCCTCAGGCATGGGACCAGGGGGAGAGGCTAACCCAGCAACCAGGCCAGAGTTCCCGAGCTGTCTTCCTGTGTGTCTCCTTGAGAGAGGAGACAGGGAGGAGAGTGGCCACTACCACGTGCCATCCCGCACTTGCCCCTTACTACTCACCAGTATCCCCCTGCCAGGGGAGAGGGCCAAACCAACACTGCTGCAGAAAGGCTGGTCTGGCTCTTGCCCTCCTTGTTGCATCCGCCTCTTGTGACCTGGGGCCAGGCTGATGGCCTCAGAGGTTATCTTCCAGGCAGCAGCCCTGGTGTGCAGGTGGTTTGCAAATGTCTTTAGAAAACAACAACTCTTCTTGAACCCAAGGAAGGAAAAGAGCACCTGGCAGGATCTGACCTTTTATTTTTGTCCAATTTTATTTGGACAGACTCAACTATGAGGATTTTATCAGAAAACCAAGTTCTCATCCATTCTGATCGCTTCCTTCCTTGTAGCATCTCGGGCTCCAGCTCCCATGTGGTCTGAGCTGCTCCATCTTAGTAACTGCGGAGATAAGCTCATGGCCATCACCTAGTGTGGTGAGGGACTGGGGAATGGATGGATTTCAGGAATTGGAGTGGGTCAGGACCATGATGAGTGCTGCTCTCACTGCCTCCATTGCTCTGTAAAATGCAACTGAAACATTTGTTTTCAGAACCTGTAGAAGTCAATGGACAAGAAATGGCAGCAAGATCCAACTGATGTGCATTTTTCATTTCCTACTCATTTTGATGGTTTTGTGCTTGTTATTAGCTAACTTTCCTGGGTGGCATTTCAGGTGGTAGCTGAATTGCACAAAGGCTGAATTGCTGTAAAGAGCAGTATCTCAGCTGCACATTGGAGGTGGGGACATCAGAGGTTTTTGGTGCTGGCAGTGAATATTGAGAATGACTCCTTGGAGACCCTTGTGCCTTCCTTTAGGAGTGTTCCTCTGTCTTTTCAGTTCTTAATTGCATCTCCTGTATTTATTCACCTGAGGAAGAAGAGAAAAGCGTTCAATCCTGTGGTTTTTTTATCTGGAAAACACAGGAAAAGCTTGCGCAATGAGCCACAGGGCCACAAGTGTTTCTGTGCAGAGACATCATGGTGCAGAGGATTTGCCCAGAAACATCCAGGTCCCAGCCTGCTTCTGCTGCTTTTGCAGGCAGGACAAAGACATCAGGCTGTGCCAAAGGCAGCCTTGCGCATTCACCCTTGGTGCAGTACCTGGGGAGAATTACAGCCCTGGCTTTCCTAGCAAGGCTGCAGCTTTGTATTTCTGGGCCTGATATCTCCTTTGCAGGCTAACATAGTACCACTCCTTGTGTCCCTGATGACTCCCAAATCTGAGTGGAGCCTCTCACAGACACAGAGCTGGCAAGCCCAGCCCAGCACACTGTGCCTTGCCCAGACGCTGTGCTTTGTTGAGTGTTGCCAAGTATCATTTTTCTTTTAACTCCTTGTTCCTGGATTTAATAAATCCAGAACTATCCACCCTCCACTTGAGCCAGAATCCTCCCACCATCAAACATGCCCCATTTTATGCCTTCCCTATCTGACAAGGAAAATAATCTCCCCTACTTTTCTCCTTCATGCTTCTTTGTCTAAATCCTGAAGCTCTAATCCTGTTAGCATGCTCTGTTCCAGAGCTCTGTCTCCACAGGAGTAACATAATCCTGCAGTAAATCTAGTGGGTCCGAAGAGATGCATACATATGGACAAAGGCAGGGCTGCTGCCATCCCTGGCCTTCTCCTCTTCCTCCCTCAGCCGCTTTCTTCAGCTCCCCAAGAAATTGCATAGTGGCCAAGCAGCATAATAAATAGAACAGGAGAGAGGTATTTCCTACCCCTCCCTGACTCACTGCCTCTTCAACTTCATGGCACTTTTTGTTTCCCTGTCCTTCATCTCCTTCACTCCAAACTGCCAATGGCACAATTCCCATATCCACTGGAACTAATGTAGCTTCAGAAATCCTCCCATCACCCTATGATGGTTCCAACATGTCAGAAATGCGACTTGTAAATGCTGGTGTGGAGCTTGCATGTGTATGCACATAGAAAACTTTCGCAGTCCTCCTCTAGCCTAGACATCACGTCCCCTACTTTTACAGCCTCTCCCCTACCACTTGCTTTCTGCAGCAAATTAATTAAGCAGGTCAGCTCTCATTGATTATCAATTTAATTTTACATGCAGACCTGCTGTCTGGACTAAAACAGAAGTAAACATACAGTGTATGGGGAGAAGATAGGCAGCTTTTTGATGCAGCAATGAAAGCGAGTTCCCTTGACTGTTTCTTGGAAGGTGTTTTTAATTTGTTAATGGTTTTCCCATTCATCTTCTGGCTCCATCACCTTTCAATGTGTGTTCATGTGCATGCGCATGTGTGCTCTCCACTGAGTGTATATCTATTTATCTATCTATCTCCCTAGATCACAGCCAGGTATTTTTTTTTCTGCTGGTGTAAATTACTGTGACTTCTTATACTTCGATGGTGATATGTTGATTTACACCATTCGAAGACTTGGCTCAAAATATGTGCTGAGTGGGATGGGAAGCAGATAGGACGGGAGGAATAGCAATGTTCTATTTTGGTAGAGAGGGAAGAAATCTTTGCTTTCTTGGCACTCCCAATTTCACACATTTTCTTGCTAGTTCTTCCTATGCTATGAGTGCTAATTTGAGGCAGGATGTAGAGCCTGTTGAAGTCAATGGGCCTCTCTCCACAGTGTACTGGGGCTCTGGGGTCAGCATTTTCAGTACAGGGAAACCAGACAGTCAGGGTCAGACCCTGGTCAGCAGCTGGGTCCTGCAGACTCACAGTGCACTTCCACTTGGGAAGGAGGCTGAACGAGCAGGCATGTGGGAATACCCCAGGTCTCTAACAGCACCAAGCACATGCCCTCTGAAAGTGGCCCCTTTCTGTTATGCTGAATGGGGTGCGAAGCAATGACTTGCTGTGATCAGTTGGGGCTGTTCAGAAGCGAGGTTCAATGGAACAGATCCTGCCAGTGCAACTGATAGCAGAGCTGGAAGTCAGGTGCCAATTCTGCCCTCACAAGCTGGCAGTCTGGAGAGTCATGGCCCAGATTCAGAGTTCATAGCTTGTTGAATGTGATCTAGGCCTGCGTAAGTTGCTGATTTCTAAATTGAAAGCAGAATTGAAATTGCTCTTCTTGGAAGTGTGTGGTTGGGACCAAAGTCATCTAAGAGATGTTTCCAGCAATGCCTATAGTAGTGATAAAGTTTTTGGGCTCAGTCCTGCTTCTGCTTTCTGTCAAGTTTGACTGTGCAGAAGTCAGCAACAAATTATGCTGGTGTAAATTTGGATTCTGGCCCCTGATGCTCATATATGTGAAGTGAGCTAAAAAGACCAAACTTGAAATATGTTAAATCAAAAAGAGCAGCAAACCTCATCAGTGAGTGTTAAACATGCTGGTCCATATACAACCTTTGGCTCATAGAGTCTTCACACTGCTGATGGTGGGAAGCAAAGAGAGGTTGCCAGGAGAAGACTCCACTGGACTTGCTGCCCTTGGACATCTGCTGGGGCCACCATTAGGAGCCATCTGCTGGGAGAGAGGGATCTTTGGTCTGACCTGACATGCTGCTCCTTGTGCTAAAATAGTTGCACTGGCTCAGATTAACATTTCCTGTCCTCTGGTGTTAGGTTCAGAGGTAAGGTGTTTTGTGTCAGCTTCTGTGTTGGCATAAAGCTGAAGGCTTTTCTGCAGTATAGAAATACATCCTTTCAAACTGTGTGTGTGTCTGTGCCCATGGGTTTACAAGACACACACACACATGCCCGAAGAGTGTTTCTCAGTAACCACTCTTCTTACAGCCCTCCTGCTGGAAAAAAAGGGTATTTGGTGTCTGCTGAGCAAGGAAAAGGATGGGAAGTGAGGTCAGACAGGATAAAATAGGATATTAAAAACACATAAACCATGCTGTGTTGCTAAACGGTAGCAGCATGATATATATTCTCTAGATTAGCATTTCTGCTCAAGTTCACATCAACCCCACATCCCAATTACCAGCCAGATTTGCAACTGAGTCCCTCTGTGGGGTGGCTGCTCCCTGCCCTGAAGAATTGGATGGTGGTGTGCAGAGGCAGCCCAAAGCTAGCTGGGATGCTGTGAACAGCCCTGTAAACACCCTCTGCACACCCTGGCGTGCAGGATCCTGGGAGAAGAGCAGTAACATGTGCCATCTGCAGCCCTAGAGCCATGGGAGGCTTATAAAATGCTTTCTAGCTGCTATTCAAGGCAAGGAGCCAGGATACCGCCTCACCCCTTCTTCTGTCCTGAATTGTTTGACTCCTGCCTCCCACAGGAGACTGGTGCCAGAGATTACACTCTCCTGCTTTCCTGAGACAAACTTAGTGGGAACTCTTGTGCTTAGTACATGTATACATGGTAGGAGCTTGTAGAAGAACCCAGCCAGCCATCTCAGTGTGGATGTGGTTCCAGGCTGAGATGGGAGGATAGTCTAGCCCTGTCCTGAAGTGCCTGCATGCTTGGAGGGAAAGCAGGCAATGCCTGCAGCCTTGGTCAGTGAGCTCTAGTGCTTTATGCTGTGGCAGAGAAAGGGTTGAAAATTACCCTCCCATTGGGTATTTCCTCTTTCCCACTGTGGCTTTGCAGCCTAAAATGGAAACACATGTATCCAGTCCTTGTCCAGCCTATTTTGAAAATGGGCAGAAGAGGTGGATCTAACATCCATCTGGTAGTTATTGATTATGGCCATCTGGTAAGGCAGCAGCCTTTTCATACCATGTGGGATCATAAACTCCCAAAGAGCTGTCTCCATGTGGCAGGTTGCATGTGCATGGGAGAGGCAAAGGCAGGGGCTGGCTGAGGCAGCAGCTTGTCACCCCAGGCAGAGGTGCATCCTTCCTGCTCACACCACTGCTTCCACATGATGTTTGCCAGTGGAGCTCAGTGCAAGGATGCATCAGGACATCAGCCTGTTTGGGAGCATCTGCCCATTTGTGCTGGAGCACATCTAGGTTTGGCAGCTCGAAGCAGCTGAGGCCTGATAGTTTGAGGTGCCTCAAAGTGCTGTGAGAGGCAGTCAGGCAGAAAGCTCCTGGCTCTCCTGGCTGATAGGTGGGTCCATCCACCATGCTGTCCTGACAGTGGCTCACATCTCCCTGCTGGTCCCTGGTGCTTGCCTGGGTTGGAGGCTGGCCCTGATCAGAAAGCCTTTCCTTGGTTTTCCCTGCTGAGATTATTTTGACTGCTTATCAGGTGAGGATGTAACAGTGTGTGCAAATGTACATTTGTGCCTCCCTTCCCTTGCAGACATTTCAGGCCAATGAGGATGCCACAGAGGTTGTTCTCAACAAGATCCACAGCCCAGTGCTCACACGCTTCGTGCGCATCCGTCCCCAGACCTGGCACAACGGCATCGCCCTGAGGCTGGAGCTGTACGGCTGCCGCATCACTGGTGAGGGTCCCCTTCTCCCCTTGGCTTCAGCGCTGCTCTCTGTCCCTCTAACAGCCTGCTCTGGAGTGCTGTCCCTTGCCACTATCATGGCTGCTTGGGGTGGGAATGGTGACGCTGTGAGCAGCATGGAGACATCCATCACAAGGGATGTGCTTGGAGGGACAGGAGTCCAGGTCCTGGAGGGAGGGGGAAATGCCCAGTGCTGCTGTTGGTTTAGTGTCCAGAGTTTAAAGCTGTGAAGAGAACCAGGAGCACTTCCCTTCAACTACCCTGACTGTTCATGCTCTTTCCTCCCCTGCAGATTCACCCTGCTCCAACTTGCTCGGAATGCTTTCTGGCCTCATTCCTGACTCACAGATCTCCGCCTCTTCCATCAGAGGCTATGACTGGTCTCCCAGCATGGCCCGCCTGGTGAGCAGCCGCTTGGGCTGGTTTCCTCGTGTCCCCCAAGCCCAGCCTGGGGAGGAGTGGCTGCAGGTGGACCTTGGCGTCCCGAAGAACATCAAAGGCGTCATTATTCAGGGGGCTCGTGGAGGGGACAGTGTGACCACCACCGAGTCCCGTTCCTTTGTGAAGAAGTTTAAGGTGGCCTACAGCATGAATGGAAAGGACTGGGACTTCATCCAGGACCCCAAAACAATGCAAGCCAAGGTAGGCACTACCTGGAGCAGCTGCAAAACAGGATATGTTTCTGACTAGCTTCAATCTGCCTGACGGGGTCTTGGGAAATTGGCTGTCCATGCCCATAGTGACCTTGGGAGCTTGGGGTTGTCACCATGAAATCCCAAGCTGTGTACCATAGTGCTGCTCCAAATCTGTACTAGAGGCCGTAGGTGCCACCTTTCCCCAGGGATGTCAATTTATCTTCATTTTCTGTTGTGGACCAGGTGTGGGGATGTGGACATCACCGGCTGTTTCTCCCAGCTTCTGCAGGTCAGAGTCCAAAAGATGGTGTGTTCAATTATGTTTTACACAAACTAATTACATACATTAAGGGCAAAGGTGTGGCTGTTGTGGTGTGCGCCTCCGAAAGAGGAAAACAAATCACGACTTCTCTTTAGGAAATTTTCTATATCTGAAGTCCCTTTGCCACACTGGTGTGACCCTGTGTAGTGGTTTGCTATCCGGAGCTATGCTTGCTAACCCATGACACCCTGAAATTCCCCATATTTTTTCCTTATCATTGGAGTTCCCCATAATCTTTCTGCTTAGTGGTATGGGAGTGACTGGGGGCATGAGGAATAAATAAATTCTCTGCTACTGACTGTTCTGTTTTTATGCAAACTCCTCTGCTTAAAATTTGGGTAAGTTTTAATTTTTCCTGATCTTCAAATGAGTGCTGATGCTATCTATAGCCCTCTGTTTATTCCCCACAGACTTTAGTTCGTGCACGTAAGCTGCAAAGCAGCAGTACTTGGACTGAGGAAAACCAAGCACTTACACTATCCTAGAACATGCAGTAGCTTCTTTATTTACCAAAGGAAAAATCTGATCTCGTTTCTATTTGAAGTTAGTGGATATTCCCCAGGCTTCCCCTGCATAGCTTGGATTCTCAGCAGAGGCCAGGACAGATTGTGCAAGTTTCTTAGAAACAACCTGGTTGGTCCTCTTAAAACTGAGAAGGAACAGCCCAATTTCTGCTCAGCTGGGCTCAATGGCCTGGAGTCTGACAGCTAAACTGTTTCAAAGTATGGCTGCATTCTGCCGGACCCAAAATATCAAGTCTGGCTGAAAGCATGTGAAATGCACACATGTCTTGCCTTTTCTCTCTCTCTTTTTCTCTCTGTAGCTTTTTGAAGGCAACATCCACTATGACATCCCTGAAGTTCGGAGGTTTGACCCTGTTCCTGCCCAGTACATCCGAGTGCACCCAGAGAGGTGGTCCCCAGCGGGAATAGGAATGCGCCTGGAGGTGCTGGGCTGTGACTGGACAGGTAGGAACCCCTACACCTCTGCCCACTGGCTGCTCTGGGGCCAGGCCGGGCACTAAACAAGCAAGGTGCAAACTTAAGGTTATTCCTGCTGTCCTACTTTGGCCATGCTGTGGCAGGGAGACTGCAGCCATGAAGGCAGGACTTGTAGGGTGGCTTGGCACCACCTTTGTATTTCCACCTTGAAAAGAACTGGCCTCGATGCAGGATGCAGCAACAATGTTTGGACTCCAATCCAAGCTTTCACGTAGAGCTCCAGAATTTGTCCTCAACTCTCTTCACACCCTTTCAGATCTTTTATCTGGACATTGTGCAGGCTTTCACAGTCTTATGTTAGAGAACATTTGGGCTTTTTAGTCCAAATAGTAAGACAAAAAGTAGGAGAAGCAGAAGTGCAGTGATCAATACTTCATATCCTGAGCTGCTACAGCAAGGCTTTGCTGTAAAAACAACAGTCCCTCTCTCACTGAACCCAGTGTGGAAACCTTTTTGCAGACAAGGTTGGGGAGCTAACTCTACAACATCTCGACAAACATCCCTAAGACCCAGGAAATTTGTTCACTTTTGCCCACCTGTTTTTTACACGTGGTATGCCTTTCAGCCACCATTGTTTTTAATACAGAGATGAAAACTGACTTCACACACTCACTGGGATCAGTAGAGGTTGTGCCTCTGACCCTCTGAGGTTCAGTGGTGATTGATTTCTCCATAGTTTCATCCCCAAAAGCAAAAAATGCACCCAAAGGGTCATTGGGTCTGATGCTAACTTTGCAGTGCCAGCGGCTAGTTGTCCTCTTTTTTAATCTTTTATTTTTTAATAATCTGCTTACATATGAATCTGGAGTCCAGATGTCAGTGATAAAGAGGTATGATTTCCATTTTATAAACACATCTGTAGAAGGCATTTTCTTATAAGAATTCCCATTCTAGGAAGCTTGAAAGACACAGAGCTTTTTTTACCCTCTCGTGAAGTCTTTACTAGCATTTCCTCCTGTGATGTGCTGCAAGATGCATGGCAAACACTTAACAGCAAATCACACAACACATGTACACACTATTAATAATGATAATTTTTCACTTTTGAAGTCAGTGGTAAATATCCCCCTGGACTGGCAATCCATTGTAAATTATCTAAACTTTAAATCAGATTAGATCTTAATTTAAGTCTTATGACATTTTAGGATGTTGTAGGAGAAGCAGGTGCAAGAAGCAGGAGCTGAGGCTTTGTGCAGAAGTGGTCAGGCAGCTCCCACATTGCTGCTTCCTGCAGCTCCCAGGAGTCTCCAGCTGCCAGATCTCTGCAGCCCATTGCTGGATGGTGCATCACAGTACTACACCACTGCCATAAAGGGAGGCAGTCACACAGGACCTCCAGCCATGTGCATGCCAGCCCTTCCACTGCACTCCAACTTAGAGAATAGGAGGGGTTTGTCGTCCTTAACTTCTTGTGCTATTTTTGGCCCAAATTTTCTTTTAGATGTGTGTCCATGCATCATCATTCAATATCAGTAGCAACAGCACATGTTTTTTGCAGGCGAGGTGCTTTATGGTCATTTCCCAGTCTGGGTAATAATTTGCACATTGTAACATTTAAAACTCAACTGCCAGGTCATAAATATCCGTAGCTTTATTAATCTACAGGCATTCAGCTTTGTAATCAGAGCAGGGCTTGTAATCTTGTGGATTCACCACGTTATAAAAAGCATTTATATCCCTGTTGCAACCTGGGGAGCAGAGATAGCCCACAGCATTATCTGCATGCGTAATCCAGGCTGGCTACATGCAACAGGCCTTGACGATGCCAAGACAGAGCCCTCCTTTGCTGGGAGGACCCAGGCGTGTTACAAAAGTGGTTACAAGAACCCAGGCAATTACACTTACTTGGGAACAAGATTAGGAAATGGATTAAAACAAGATGATTAAAAGTATTTTCAAGTAAGGGTCTAAGCCCATGTGCACCCTGCCCAGGTGTTTCTATTTCTTATCAGCAACAAGCATCTTAATTACTGAGTTAAACAGGTAACAGCCATAACTGGGCTCACAAACTAGCTGGCAGTTTGGGAAGCAGACAGTCAGCAATTGGCTTCTTTCAAAGACCTGCCAAAATTTTTCCTCTGAAGAGTGGAGAATGATGAATGTTCACTTGCAGCTGGGTTTCTCTCCTTTGAAGTTCCAAACATCTGGTTTCAATTGCTCAGTGACTTTGCATTTTGATTAGCAGTTACCACCAGTCGAACAGACACTCGCAGGGCCAGGGAGGGAGTGTGAAAGCGAGCAAGCAAGACCTCTCTTTTTCACTTTCCATTTCACACATGACGCTGTCCTGCCTGTTATTTTCATTATCTCTTGTAACCATCGTGTTGCGGCTCTGCCATGGTAACTGATTTTTCAAGATATATTTCTGCGGCTTGTCCAGGGCAATGCAACACTGTTGATTTACATCCGCTCAGCATCTGTGTCCCATATGGGACTTGGCTTTCAAGGTCCTTCCACATTGTCACATTTCAGCTATAAATCTTGATATACAGGAACAACAACCTAAAAAAATGTACCAGCTCTAAATAAGTTCCAGCTTTTGATATGTTGCTTTCACCTGCTGCTTTTTTTTCTTTTCTTTTTTTATGACATTTTTCTGTGCCTGGCTGCTTGCAATTTGCTTCTTGGTTGCATTTGGAGTTTTATGGGGTTGTAACAAATTTGAACTTACAAATTAAAAGACTTTGGGGTTATTTGGTATTTTATCCTGAACAAAAGACAGCCACTGGAAAAAAAAAAAAGTTAAAAAAACCCTGAGAGTTTATGTACAACATGTTTAATAACAGGAAAATAAAAGGGCATAAAGGAGCCTATGGAAAATATTCAATGTATTTAGGCATTTCCTCCTGCTTCTGGGTTTATTAAATGATATCCTGAAGGGTGCCGACAAAGAAACACAATCACACATAACTGAGCAAAGCTGCCTCTTTTTAAAAGTGGAAAGAATCAAGTCTGCTGTACTCCACTTAATGCACCTATAAAAAGAGAGTTTGCTGGAACCTAATGTCATTTACTGTTGATCTTAATATCCTTCCCTTTCTTGCTTAAATTTCCCCTGACACCTGCTTGGAGGTTGTTACACATGGGCCACGTTAGAGAAAGGGAAATTGGACAGAGACCCTTTGAAAGCGTAGTCAGGAGCCTGGAGTGTGAAACCAGATGCTTTCTGCAGTGAGCCAGAGCTCACTAGGGGATCCTCTGGGTCCGTTTGTGGTTACATCATTTGTGGGTTTGAGTGACTTGTTTTATAAATTGGCACAATTGGTGGGAATGTTGTCTGTGTTTTTTTAACGTGTCATATGCCTTTATGAAAGAAAAAGATGTTCTGCCTGTGATCTCACTTATCCAGTAATGACAGCTAAGTGGATTGCCAACACCAGTGTGGATTGTAGATTAAAAAATTAAGAGAAAAAGTAGTGTGTGTGTCTAGAGAAGAGGCTTGTTCAGTGGGAATTCCAAATTCATAGAACTCCCATATGGAAAGACAGTTCACTTGAAGTTCAAACCATGCTGACATTTGCAGCACGTGGAAATCTCATGGCATACTTGTTCTATCTCTTCCTGCCATTATAACAACATGAGAAAAAGATTTTTTGTTTTGTTTCTTCTACCTGGGCTTCTTGTACTGTCTGTTGCAAACAGCTTCTCTACTCCATTTTTTTCAGATGTCAAGCCCACTGCAGAGACACTGGTGCCCACTTTGAAGAGTGAAGAGACCACCACTCCATACCCAACTGATGCAGAAGCAACCGACTGTGGTGATAGCTGTGGAGAAGAGGAGGGTATGTATCAGAGCAGCACATCTTTATCTCAGTAACTGATGGGTTAAGAGCTAGGAAAATACTCTTATCTTCCCATTAGCTTCAATACATAGGGCTGATTCCTGGAAAGCTTAGAGTAATATTATTAGTGATAGGCCAGGATTAAAAAAAAAAACAAAACCAACCCATAAACAAATCTGCCAAGATCTGATAAGTTCTATCAAGGAAGGATGGAAGAGCGAGAGATAGCAACTAATTCGGTCCCTAGGGTACAAGACATGAAGAGCTGCTCTCCCAGCTTCCTTACATGACCTGAAGAAACTCATTTAGTGCCCTGTTTAGAACCACCTCCATTCCAGACCCCCTTGGCTGGATGTCATAAACTCAGAAGGTGATTCAGACTGCCTGGTATGTAGGGGTCCTTTTGCAGAAGTCACAACTGTGAAAGTAAATCACAACGTATGTGGAAGACTGATGTCCTGAACACTCATCTGCTCAAGGATCATCTTCCCTAATATCAGCAGCTTAAAATTAGAGGACAGTATGAGCTCCTTGTGCGGGCAGTAGAGAGAGGGGAATGCTAATTCCACGCAGGATTTCACCCACCCAGGCTGTCAGAAGTACACTAAATGTTTGGTATCTGTAGCACTTGCCTACTTCTTCTGACTATGGAAGAAGCTGAATGTTAGTTTAAACCTCATGCTGTGCTTCTTAAGAGCCAGTGCTGGGGGAGGGCTAATCTTCTCTGCCTCAAATCCCTATCTGTAAAAGCAGACATCATATTCTTCTGCTTCTTGCAAGGGGGATGTGAGCATCTAAAGCTTGTGAAATGTCCAGATGAAGAGGAGAGGGCTTGACAGAGCTGTGCAAGGTTAGTTGTACAGTGCAGTGTACAGGAAATGCATTCCCCTGGGTGTGACAGCAGAGCCTGGGCCTCAGCACTGGAGCATTTACACAAGGACTTCAACAAGAATCTCACAAGGAAAAATTATCCTCTGAGATAGCTCCTAGGACTTCTGTCACCTCAGCTTTCAGTCCCAGATAAAAAATTAATGGGTTTTAAAATAAATAAATTAAAATAAGAACATTAATTGGCTTTTTCACACCTCCCATGGGGATCCTGCTGTACTTTAGCTCTAGAAGTGTAAGTTGCAGAAGTGGCTCAAAGG
Organism: Corvus moneduloides; assembly: GCF_009650955.1. Lineage (NCBI taxonomy): Eukaryota > Metazoa > Chordata > Aves > Passeriformes > Corvidae > Corvus > Corvus moneduloides. Next base: position 13,408,582 of record NC_045482.1, on the reverse strand, counting down.
GCCTGATTCTTATTGCTTTGCCTTAGTGATAAGCCTATGCAACCCTACAACCATTGAGGCACTTGGGAAACTGCTGAGAGGAAATTTAGGCCAGTAACGGTCTCTGCAACAACATGATTCCTGGGTGCAATCCAGGGCAAGAGAGCAAGCAGAGTATGCTGTGGAGCGTGGAACCAGCCTCCCTGTCAGCTTCCCTTAGATTTAGCAACAATTTTCATTCTCATACTCCATAAAACAATGAGTGTGTTTCTCTGGACAATCAGATTTATGACAGCCAAGCAGAAACAATGCTGCTCTCCAGGGTACGAGATTAGATTGGAATAAAAGGATCCATGATCTGCATTGTTTTATTTTGGAGTGGGAGCATGTAAAAAAAGCCCTCTGCCCCTCACAGTGAAGTTCCCCTGATGCCTATCACTTGAGTCACTCACCTCCTTCTGGCTATCGCTCACTTTGTGGGCACTGTGATTTAAAACTTCCTCTTTGCTCAGGAAAATCCTGGCCTATAATTAGGCTCAGACGTGCATGTCCGCTGAGTGCTTGGTACGGATTCAGACCATTTCTGCAGCCTCTATGCCATGTGACTGATTCCCTCAACTGAAGGAGCCAGCAGCTGCCTCACTGCCACATGCAGCCCCTGGCATGTGCCTGCCTGCCCACAGCCCTGTCTCTGCAGGAAAGCTCTCCAGAGCTTTCAAAGCTGTTGTCACAGGGGAATTAACTCTGCTCCTGTTTCAAGATGAAAAGTTAAAGGACTCGCCCAAAGTTAAAGGACTCACCATGTGGTGAGTCCATAGCAGAGCTAAAAATAGAGGCTGGCTCCTTTCACTCAGAATCCAAAGCTTGAGCTCATGGTGGCCCCATGTTTTCCCTGGTAACATTTCCACGAGAAGGTAGGAAGCAGTGAGTGACAGCTCTCCAGGATGACAGACAGCTCCCGTCTGGTGCAAGTGGCTAGGTCTGTCACTCAGGAGCTGGGTTTCTGGAGCACTTGAGATTCTCCTTCTGGAGCCAGGCAGGAACTGCTGAGCATGGGGCACTCAGGAAGGACTCTTCCCTGACATTTAAAAAGGCATTTAATATTGACCACTCTAGGAGAGGAAGAGAAGGTGCTGATTAGCGTCTGGAAGCATTTGGTTCTTGCTTTTGTATTTGCTTAGTTTGGTGGATTAGCCACAGGACGTGGTGTGAACATTTTGATGATGCAGAACTTAAGGCTGATCCTTGGAGCTGAGGAAATGTGAGATAGGTTAAAAGCATCAGTGTGAGTGAGATTCATGCTTTCTTCAGTTTTGATGGCTTGCCAGCTATTTTAGTTTGGGGTTGTTTTTTAATAGCAACCCTTCGTGGGTAAGTCATTTTTTAATCTGACTTCATTTTGCTTCTATTTCTTTTTATAAGATTTCCAACTCCCTGCAAACTTCAACTGCAACTTTGATCTTCCTGAAGACCTTTGTGGTTGGTCACACGACTTGGCAACTGGTTATACGTGGTCTTTTCAGCCTACAGGCACCTGGATTGGCAACTCTGAACCAAGCCCTGACACTGTGCCTGGTAAGATGATTAATACCAAAGCAGGGAAGAGAGAGCTGATGGGGCTTTCTCCATGTGAACAGTATGAATGATTATTACGCAGCTATCATGAGTTGTGAGGGCTGTGCAGAGCTGAACTTCTTTTATGGAAACTTTCAGATGCTTTACTGTACGGTTCATGACTTATTTATAGGACTGTGACTGCTGGCACTAACTGTCCTCTTGAGACAGCCTTGAATCAGACACTGGGCTTTGAACCCCATGGGACTGTGAAGGCTAGCCCAGGCTTTGTTCCACATCCTGATCCAAACGTCCTCTGTAGGATCCAGTGATTTTTCCCCAGAATGCATTTCTTCCTCTCTCATATGTTACTCAGATTGCCTATAGTCTTCAACTGCTCTGAGCTTGCAGAGGCTGGATTTCAGTCTCCTCCAAGTGAAGGATGAGCTAAGCCCTAAGAATGCTGAAAATGCCAGCTTCTAGCTGTTTGACTTTTGCTCTTTTTCTCTTTGTGCTTTAGAAGCAGAAGATTTGCATGACTGTGACATAGCCTAATTTATGGAGGACCTCACTGAGATGTGCTGGCATGGGTTGCAAGGGAGCCTGCCTCTGGCAATGTGGTTGATAGACCAAGTTCTTCAGCTTCACATCTTGGAACTTACGCCAGGACTAGTGTGCTTTCCTTATCCCTCACTGACTTTGTGGCACGGTTGGCATGAAGAACATTTGCCAATTTCCTTATAGCAGTAGACTGTCACCGTAGCACCTCTTCACTCTCAGTCATTGCTCGTGAAAGTCAAGGCTCCTGCAGGCGAGCTGGCTGATCTTACCTGTCCTGGGCTCTGCCCTGATGCCTGGTGATTCCAGGGAGCTGTGCATGATGTGGGCTCCTCCTCGCCCTCCCCTCGGCAAGGTTGCGTCTCAGAATGCAAACATTCAGGCGAACCTGTTAGCCACCTGGCAGAGTCACTGGCCAGATTGGCAGTGCTGCCAGCCAGTTGGAAAGCCATGCAGCCAACACCTGGTAGGCAGTGCTAAAGAGGAAAATATGTATTCCAGAAACATATGGGAAGAGGAGAATCTGCTACATCTCCACACACAAATCACCCCCACACAAATGCACACATCACTTCTCTCTTCATCTCCTGAGGTGCTTAAGCTTTTTTCTAAGAGACACGGTAATGCTGTAAGTGCAGCCCATATGGACATCTGAAAAATTCTTTGGCATGACATAGGGACACAGTGTCTGCTATGGAAAAAAATATTTTCATATTTCAAGTGTTTATCTCTTCAGCATTTGAGTGCTTTAGAAGATTAATATCTGGAGCTCAGTGGAGCCTCAGGCAACAGGAGAGAACACTTACACCAGCCCCAGACTTAATAACCCTCCCCATCTCATTCACTGTAATAATGTTTAATTAATATAAGTCTCCTGCAAGTAGGATAAAAATTACTTATTTTTATAACTCAGACTCAATTTTTCATTTCATTTCCTCTCCCCTGAGTCTCCCTACAATTAGTTGGCCATAGCTTCTTAGAAGATCCTGTTGTAGCCCAGGAGAGACTGGTGCTGCCTCAGACAGCTCAGTACACAGTCCTGGTTTTTACCCTTCTTCTGCTCTTCCTCCTTTTTCTCAGTTATGAATTGCACAGTTTCATTGCTAGGGCTGGGGAATGTCATCCTACTGAGTTCAGTGGTCTGTTTTTGTGCCAGTGTAAAGAGCTCTCCCTTAGGGTGCTGTGCAGAGTCAGGCACTGAAGCACTGATGTGGTGCAGGCAGGCACTCCAGCACTGCCCCACAAGCCATGGTCTGTGTGGGCAGGGGAAGAGGAGGAGGTGGTGGCTCCAGGGGACTGAAGTGACTTACCCATAGCAGTGGGGGAAGCCAGCAGCAAACACCAGCGCATGCTAAGGGATCAGCATTGGCACTGCCATGGATCTGCCTCCTGGCTGGCTCAGGCAAGGGTGTGGGCCATCCTGACATCTGTGGGCATCCCCTGACTTGCCCCCACAGCACAGGGATGCAGAGGAGTCAGAATACAAAGGCGTCACTGCCATGCCTCACTTTGGTCCTGATCTTAGAAATTAGGAAGACATGACACAAAAGGAAGCAACTATTTGCTTTTTTCCTCCCCACACAGCTTTTATAGGCAACTGGAGAAACATAAAAAAGAGGCAATGCCAGCTCCTTGGTGGGACAGAATCAAAGCATTGTTTGGTTCACACTCCCCCATTCTTCCCCTGCCCTTCCCTGGTGCTCCCTCCAGCACTTTGTTTCTACTTAGAAAATTCACGCTCAGACTCCAGGGAGCAAGGAATGAAAAGCTGTTGTTCAGGGTGGTCTTTGCTCATGAATTCCCCACCCTGGGGTGAGCAGTTGGGTGAAGGAGAGCAGCTGTGCTTGGTTAGAGGCAGGGCAAAAGCTAAGGGGAACTCAAGGCTGCTGGAGCCCAACTGAGTCTGATTTAAAGGTGCTGGCCCAGGCTAGAGGCCATAGTTGCTCCACAGTAGCAAGGAAGCGTGCTGTGCCTTTAAGGGCTATGTGGAATGTGTTTCTACTTCTTTTGAAAATGGCAAAACAAAAATTAATATTGAAAAGGAAAAAATAATAATGAAAGGAGGAGCCCTGGCTCAGTCTGCATAAGAGAGAGGGAAAAAGAAATGACCATGGTGAAATATCCTCTGTGAGGCACTTGATTAGAAAAGTCTGCTGAGAGACAGGCCTGAATTCCTCAGATATCTCCCAATTTCATTTTATGCGCTGCATGCAATTCCTCCTTGTCTTTGGCACTGAGAACTTCTCAAGACTGACAAGACACCCACTGCTCTCATTCCACTATTTTTATTTCCAAGATACTCTTTCAGGCAGCTCTGCATTTCTTTTTTTAGCCCTGTGTTCCTTGGGCTCTTCACACCATGGATTAACTCCACGTCTTCTCCTGCAGGCTCCCATTACATGTCTGGGGACCTCATTGGTGAAAGTGGGCCCAAACTGCCCAGCTCAGCAGAAGCCCAGCGTGGTTCCAACAGCTACCTGCCCTTTGGAAGCCTGGAAAATACCACTGGCTCCCTTTTCCATGCCCCACAAAAGATTGCCAGGATTTTTCCCTCTATGGACTTTCAGATGCTTCCCATCTGTAGAAAGATTCCCCTTAGCTGCACCTAGCAAGCTTCAAGGAGCAACAAGTTCAGGTTTCAATGAGATTTCATCTTCCCTCCTGCTGCATGCAATGGCAGCATGCCATTGTTGTCACGATAAAGGTCTTAAGACCTGAAAATAAATCTAGGTTGATAACTTGGGCACCTCAACTTTTCACCATCTGAGTTTCGCTAGGTTCTTGATCCTGAAGGTTCTAAAGATCCTGGGTTGTATCCTTAGCTGGTCAGTGTGATTGTATTGCTCTCAGTGATTCTACACTAATAAGCCAGTACTGTAGAGCTGGAATCTCCGTGTTTTGCCCATTTCCCCCCCTTCCCTTTTCTTGCAGTGCCTAAGTAAATACCCTGTGGTTCTAGAAGAGCACTGTGGGATCTGCAGCTTTACCATGTATTGCTTCTCCTTCGGATGAACGCAGTGTCAGGGTCAGAGCCCTGGCAGCATCGTGAACCCTGTGTTGTTCGGATGTTGGCAACTGTACATGCACACAGAAAAGGAAGCACTTTTAACCTTGCAGCTCTCCTGACCACACAGCTCTTGGGCTGGGCTGCAAAAACCCACTGAGATCTTCTCTTGTGGGCCACAGCCTTGCTGGCTTTGAGGGTCAGGAATGCTGCTCATGTGGGTTGCGGGCACTGCAGGCAAAGGTTTATTTGTTTCAAAGTGTTTTCAGCAGAGGAGTGTTTATAGTGCTCTGAAGTTTCATAAGAGCTTATTTTTTAAGAGAAACAAATGTTAAGCTGTTTTTAAGTTGATGGTGACCCCTTACCATTCCTGTGTTTTTCCCATGGGATCTTTAAAGGGAAAGTTTTATATTTTTCCTGCAATCCATGAGAACTGCTGCCTGAAGGCCTTGATTCTACTGTGTCCAAACCAGCAGAAAGGTTTTCATGGTGTTAACAGAGCAGGGTTGGACTGAAGTGAGTCTGCACTTACTCTCATGAGAGTCTCAGGGCTTGTACCTTGGGGACACACTTTGACCTCAAGGGTCAATCCTGTGTCCTTTGAAGTAGGAAGGAGTTTTACATGTGGGGTGGTATGAAAGTCAAGCATTTCTGTGCAATGAGTGAGCAGCTGCACACTGTAGGAAGGAGACCACATATCCATCTCTGTCTCTCTTTGCTCCCCTCATGTGTGGTGCAGATTGCCTCTCAGCAAAGCTGTACGTGTCTCTCCTGACTCTCATTTGCACAGTGAGGACAGCAAATGCTAAAAAGTCCTTCGTGCCTTGGCTGCCCACAGCATGGCAGAGCTGGGACACCCCAGCACCCTGATCACAAGAGGTTTCCTGAGTGTCAGCTGGGCTGTGTGAGTTCCCTGGCTGCAGGATAGGGCCAAGCTCTGGCTGTCCATGCGCCCAGATTGTCTTTCACGAGAGAAAGAGGTATGGCCATGGTCTGTTCCAGCAAAGCCTCCACTTACTTGGGCTGGGCTGGAGACAGAGGAGAAGAAACCATTTCTCTGGGGCTCACTGCTTGCCTCAGTCACTTTTTGGACCCAAACACCAGTGACATTCCTGCTTAAAAATGCAGGTTGGAATGTTCTCTGCAAAGCAAGACACTGTCTCTCAAACCTTAGCGTGTGCACCACTCCATGGCTTCGCAGCAGTGAGCCACAGAGCAGGACAGGGGAAAGGGAGCGCGTGCAGGTGCGAGCAGCAGCGTGCAGCCTGTGCAGGCACAGACGCTGGGCTGGTGGGGCTGTGCACACCTTTCACACAGGGGCAGGCAGGGTGCCTGCCACGCTGCCAAAGGACAAGTTTTGGTGGCCGACAGCTCACTTAGCATAAATGTCAGGCTCTAATTGGTATTTTATTTGTCAGGGACACTGTGCCCTCCCTGCACTCCCTGGGGGAGGTAGTAGGACTCACAGTTGCTCAGTGCTGTTGAGGGCATGAGGCTTAACTGAGAGGATGTAATGGCAGGTCCATTAGAAAGGCTCTGGAGAGCAGGCTGAGAGCTTGGTTCTGGGTAAGTGTGGGATTTTATGCCTTTTGGCAGGCTGATTTAGAGACTGTAATGGCAAGGACTTGGCAGGCTAATTAACACACATAATCAAAATTGAGGGGATTTTCCAGTAGATGCAGTGATCTAGTTAATATAAATATTAGTTTTATGGAGGATTGACTTCCCATCCTAAATGAAAGTCTGTCATTGAGGAGAGGCCTGTCATGAAATTACAATAACAGCCTTTTGAGGTGAATTTGCATGATTTGTCAAAAAAATTAAAAATATTATAACTATCCAATTTCAATCTGCATATTCATGCAGATGCCATTCCCTTGCTACCAGACCACCCTGCAGTCACGAGGGCATCTGAGCTGATCTGCTCCCCAGGAATAGCTAGAGCTGATGCAGCTTCCACCTCACATGCCCCAGAGGAACAGCAGGATCATGCCTCACTGGGATGTCCCCTTGGCCATGACACAGTGTGGCTGGGGTGGCATTTGGGCTGTGCAGGCAGCAGAACAGTGCCCAGAGTAGTGTGGTCACCTATGGGACTTGACAGACCAGAGGTGGCTGCCACTGGGCTGCAGTGCTGCCAACTAAAGCACACCATGAATCAAGCTCGGCAATGAAGGAGAGTGCAGCGACCTTTGGAGGGATGGAAGTGAAGGCAATTCATGTGGTTCCTCCATAGGAGCAGCAGCTGTAACTCAACAATATCCAACGAGGGGGAAATGCAGAGGGAATCTGAAATCTCAATAATTGCTTGTGTATATGCTGCCCAACATGTTTTCCTGGAACATCTCCAGATGGGCTGCTGAGATCCATGAGGGAAGGTGCTTTTCTTGAGAGACGGGGTGAGATGTGCAGGACCCAAGCATAGGCAGGCTGACTTTGCAGAGGGGGTGGCTGCTGTGGCTTGTGCTCGCAGCCTGACCCAAACTGTGAGGCTTCATCCCCCACTGCCCCTAATGTCCTCTCAGATGGCTTCCTAGCAGGAGGGGACAGGTGTGCCAAGAGGAAACCGCGTTGCCCAGATGGTTGGTTTGCAGAGCCCAGCTGGTGATTTATCCAGGACTCACTGCCATGCACACACGAGGGGCTCTGCCACCGTCTGGCTGGGGTGGTTCCATGTTCACATTACTGGCTCCCTTACATCCAGATGATCCCATAAATCTTCCATGAGATTTATGCCATACCATCAGTTGCAAAACAGAGGTAAAATGCCTGAGTGGGTTTGTCCTGCCTTTTTTGAGCCAGTGCTTTGAACTACCAGTGCCAGTTCTGTGGGGGATGTAGCTGTCGTGTTAGCTGGAATAGAGACTGCAAAGTAAAGTTCTGGGAAAGAGATTAAAATGCATTTCTGATCCTGGAAGAATTGATCAGCTCATCGTTGCAAAGCTCCCTTCAAGTGTTGTAACAGGGGAAATCAGCCTTTCAGATGCTTTCTGTGCCAAAGGCTTCCATTTACTGTATCAAACAGAGTGACTACTGGAACCACCGGGCTTCCACATGCTGTTCCAACAATTAGCTCCACAGTGCCCTTATTCAGTCAGTCTCAGCAAATTTGTAGGGCTTTTCCAAAGGTCCAACTAGCCATTAGAGTGATCCAGCCATTTCACCTTCAAATGACATAGAAATTCATGCCTGCCTGCGCTTGGCTTTCCACTCCAGAAACTGGTACTGGTACTGGGAGCAAGAGCACATGGTGCCCAAACCCATTGCTACTTACAGGGGAGCAACTCGATTCACCTCCCAAACACTGAGCCTCCTTGCAGCCCTTAGGACTGACAGCAGGTCCTGGAGAACGCTGTCAGCTCCAGCAAGAATTGGGCAGGGAGCACAGGAGATGGAGGGCTCCCAAGGCTCTGAAAGATCCTGTGTTGCTGAGGGGAGCATTAGTTTTGGCTGCAGTTTAGGAGTTTCTTTGATTTCACAATCTGATAGGAATGGGAAGAAACAGAAGGTCAGTGTCAACCCTGGCAGGAGGGATGTGACTCAGAAGCACACAGGCTGTTCTGCTGAAGTGGCAAGGCAGCCATGGTGGATACCACTGGCTCCCAGGGTATGGATAACGGGAGGTGTCCAGCTGCAATTAGAATAGTCCCCTCTGATCAGCTGTGGGCTTTGGCTGGGTCCAAGGATGGCTCAAAACTCTGCGCTCAATCAGGCTGCTTAGATACTGGCACCAAGGCTGGTCCTGAACTTTGAGGATCTGGATTTGATCATTCTTGAGTCTGGCTAGTGCTTTTATTAAAGATTTGCCTGTGAGACTATTTCAGCTGTGAGATAAGTGTATGACTCCAGTCTGATTTGCTCCCTTGTTTGCTGTTGCTGTTCTTTTCTTGTTGCTGCTTTTTTATTTGAAGAGGCTTGTAGTGAATTACAAAAAGAGGATTTTAATTCAGGAGACCTTGATGACTTATTATGCCTTATCACTCCTTAGGCATGGAGTACAGTTTGTCCTTTTTTTAATCCCTCCACTTGTTTATCTCCCACATCTCCTCCTCCACTACTACCACTCCGAGGTAAATCACAAGAACACTCCTCCATTAGAAAACGGCATGGTACTTTTTCAAGTGATTCACTCAAGCAGGAGTGGGCAAACACACTTTCATCTTCTTTTTCTGCTACTGTTTGTTAGCATAAAGTGCCAAGTGGCCCAGGGACATTTCAGAGGTGTTGGAAAATATTGCTAAAAATGTTGCTCTTTCTTTATGTGGCCAGTCGGGAACAGATTTGTCCTTCACACAGCAAAATCAGTGAAAGTTCATAGGAATGAATATGCTTTTGAAGTACTTTGATCATACATGCTAGGAGTAGGATGATGGCAAATATTCCTGTTATCTTGTCCTAAATTTATTTTAGAAAGCTGTGTAGCTCACAGTGGTTGGTTTCTGCTCTCTGGCACTGACAATCTTGCAGCAGGGCCAGCGCCATTGATAGATCTCCCTAGGGCTGTGATGTCACCTGACTGCTGAGCACCAGTGAGGTCAGCTGCTGTTTTCCAGTGGGACCTGTTGTTCATGGATTCCAAGTTCAGGTCTCTCTGGTTTAAGTTTTGGAGGTGTTTTGAGCGCACTTTGCAGACATTCTGAGTACAGACGCTGTTCTTGCCATTGCTATGGGCACTGAGGCCTCAGCAGGAGCAGGGCAGGCAGGGACAAGCTGCTGCTCAGAGCTTGGCCCACCAGGTGCCACAGGCTAAGATGTGAGGGAAAGAAGTGACAAACCCTTCAGTTCTGGGGCAGAGATAACCCTCCCGTGCCTGGGCTGGCACATGCTGGCATGAAGCACCAGTGGCACTTGCCCACTGTCCAGCAAGAGCAAGTATGTGCATCCTTCTGTTGAGCAAAATGCAAAATCCAGCAATATCTGTAGTAGGCCTGTCTGGGTCACCTTGCACTGCAGCTCTGCAGCTGGAGAAACCCAAGGGACTCTGTCCTGACATTGGTCACCATGGGGGGCAGGTAAGGATCACTTCAGCTACACGCCTGTCTTTCAGTCTGTGCTAAGGGACTTCAGAAATCTAAGCTACAAATGAGAAACTCCTTGAGGAAGCTTTTCATCAGAGAGGGCTGGAAACCACTGATTCCATATAAAGTCAGGTGTGCCTGGCGATTTGTATCCATGGGCTTTTGCTACTATTGGTATTCAGATCAAATATCTCCTGTTCCAGCCTCAGCCTTGAACTTCTCCTAGGATATCAAGTGTATCAAATCTCTCCTCCCTGAGGACTGACAAAAAGTGTGGCACAATTTAAATGTAATATTAGAGCAAGTGAATACTCTGTTGTATGTATTTCAGCTACGTTCAAGTTTGCAACCATCCAGTTGTCACCTATGCATGATTCACTCATTGGGTCCATGTCCTTCCTCTGTGCTGTGCTTTAGAGACTGTTTTGCTGCATTACAGAAAAACTGAGAGCCAGAGTTTCATTTTGTTATGTGTAGCCTCAAAACGAGTTTTCAGCACTGGCATTTAGAAAAATCCACCTCAGGCTTGTTCACTGAGGAAGCTCCCAGTAGAATAAACACACATACCCCCCGCCAATGCAATTATCGTGGTATCACTTCCTCTGACAATAACTTGCTCCAGCTTTTTAACTTTTTCTAATTATGTCAGTCTTTTTCTTAACCACTTTCTGCTGTTGGTCTCCTACCAAGGGAGAGGGTGGTAGCTGGTGAGGGAAGTGTGCGACTTGATGCCCTGCCTGGCTGCACAGGGGGCAGCAGTGGCACAGCTGGATGAGCACACAAAGGGTGCCAGTGTGAGACCCCACTTTTGCAGGCATGGACCTGCACTGCCATGCAGCACTGCCAAAGCCACTTGCCAGGAGGTGAGACACTTGTTGCCAGCAACTGCAGAAAAATAATAGAATGGTGTTTTCCTCTCTGAACAGATGTCAAGAATTACCTGCAACTGCAAAGCAGTGGAAGGCGGGAAGGCCAGCGAGCCCGGCTCATCAGCCCCACCATCTACCTGCCCCAGAGTGCTGTCTGCATGGTTTTCCAATACCAGGCATGGGGCAGCAATGGGGTGATGCTGCGGGTCTGGCGGGAAGCCAGCCAGGAGCACAAGGCACTGTGGGTCATCACGGAGGACCAAGGGGAGGAGTGGAGGGAAGGCCGCATCATTTTGCCAAGCTACGACACAGAGTACCGGGTAAGATGCTTGCAGAAGGTGTGCTGGACCAGGCAGACTTCTCCAGCATCTTGATTTCAGTGTTTCAGAGCCCGGGCCCATTCATCATTAGGGAATGTGGCTGTTTTCATTGTGTTTCTCAAGTTACCATAGTAACTAAGCTACACTGTTTGTTATTCTGAGAGTGCCTGTCTTTTGCACAGACTTGGGCCTTTGTTCAGCCTGTTGCCTTTCATATTCCTCAGATCTCCCATTTTGCAAATATTCTCCCGTTCTCCCTTTTTCTTTTTTTCTCCTTTTTTTTTTTCATTTTGTTTTGTGCATTTTTTCCCCTACAACTGAAGGTCGTCAGATAGTCTGACCAGATGTGCAGCTCCAGGGAGCAAACCCAGCAGCCAGGAGAAGTGGGAAGCTGGGAAAGGAGCACAGCCAGCTCTTAAGGGTAGGCAGCAAACAGCCATCCTCCAGCCTCAGCTGCAAGTGTTAACATAGGAGAAGGAAGAGGGAATGCGGGCTCGTTCGTGAATCCTCTTCTCTCATATCTTAGCCTAGGTCAGAGGGCTGGGTGTAATGCTGTGGGATCAAGGCCCTGTCCCACCATCAGGAGATCAGTGGAAGAGAAGGGATGAGCTGAAGGGAGGAAGAGAACTGTGCTGCCTTGCCACAGCCACCTGAGCCCCTCTGGCACAGCTGTACCAGGACCCCGTGGAGAGGCTGCTGCTTCCAGGAGTGTGTTTGGCATGGTGAGCCCTTCTGGGCAGCGTGCCATTTGCCAGGGAGACAGGGCTACTGTTGTCACTTGTTAATGAGCGTCAGCACAGCATCCAGCACCCTCCAGGGCAGAAGGAAATATGCACTTGCAGGCTTGAGGCAGCACTTTCATGGTGCTGGTGGGGACCCTTGCTCCAGCCAGCTCCCAGCCCTGACCATGACCCTGCTGTCAGGCCACTGACCCCTCCGAACTGCTGCCTCCCACACAGGTTGAGGGCCTGAGCTTGGGACCCACAGCCCAGATATTCCATTGCCTGTGCAGTCAGATGCCCAGCCCTTCAGAGAGGTTTCTCTGCAGGCAGGCATGGATCCCAGGCACCCTAGAAGAAAGGAGGCACCTAATATGGGGAGAGGGGAGTTGTGAAGTACATAGCCCTAGGAAATTATTTGGACCCTTAGAATCCTAGTATAACTAGGGTTGGAAAAGATCACCAGGATCATCAAGTCCCATCATTAACCCAGCATCAGCATGTGCAGCACTAAACCTTATTCACAAGCACCACGTCCACATGCCTTTTGAACACTTCCAGGGATGGTGATTCCACCATTTCCTTGGCAGCTTATTCCAATGCCTTGAGAGTAGGCAGGGGGATATAAAGCAAAAGCCTTGCACTGGAGCTGCCTGACTAGTTTGCTCGTACTGGTTTGGCTTTTTAATAAAATACCAGAAAACAATATGCCTACAGATAAGAATGATGGGCACTGGCTGACTACTTTGTGCGCTAAACGTGAATATACCAGCATTAGCTGAATAATGGCGTCATTATGTAAATATTGCAAGTGTCTCCACTCACCAGTTCTTAGGGCTAACGACTCTACTTAGTTTTGTAAAAATATTTTGCTTGTGATTAAGTAGGAATAAGCTGACCCTTCTCCTGACATTTCAATACTTCTTATGTAATGTTGATAGGAACAGCACTTTACAGTTAATGTAGCTGTGCATTTTGTGTCCTTCCCTTCCTTTTTCTCATCATAGCTCAATTAATACCATGGGCCAAAGCTGCTGCTGCAGTAACTCAGTTACGCCACTTGCACCATTTGTGCAGGGACTAGGGGGCGTTCACTGAGTCTTTATTCCTTATGAGAGGCATTTAATTGAACAAATTGCAAGCCAAGTGCTGCCAAGGCAGGCAAAAATCTCTCTGTTTAACCTGTCCCTGCACAGCAGCTTTCCCTGGGAAAGGGGTGGCAGAGGCAGGGCAAGGAAGCAGGACTAGTCTCAGGTGAGCCACAGGTCTGCAGGGAAAGCCAGGAGCAATTTCCCACCCTCTCCCTCGGGAGCAGCAGCCACTCTCTGCTTCCCAGCTTAGCACTGACATTTCTGTCCCATTTCCCACAGATCGTGTTTGAGGGATTTATCCGCAATGGCCACTCAGGAGAGCTGGCCCTGGATGACATCCGGCTAGGCACCGACATCCCGCTGGAGAACTGCATGGGTACGTGCTGCATCCCGCCGTGGGGCAGGGAGGGAGGGGCAGCTCAGGCTGGAGAGCCTTGGCTTGCAAGCCGTCAGTGGGGCACCTCTCCCCTGGCTGAGTTACCAGGAGTTCCTGGATCTCAGCTGGGACTTTCCTTGCCCATGAAAGAAATGAGGGCGACTCAGCTTCTGGGGCCCGGGGGCTCTGCCTGCGCTGGCATGAAGGGAAGGAAGCACATGTCTCTGCCACACAAAGCTGAAAGAGCAGCTGAGCGTTACTGAGGACTATTCTATGTGATAAGGACATACACCAAATTTAAAAGGAAAGTGCTGGACAAAAGAAACCAGCTGTCAGTCAGTATTACACACTTAGAGGGGCCGACGAGTTCAAAAGGAGTCCTCTCTAAAAAAAAAAAAAAACCAGCAAAGAGGTTTTACAGCAATGTTAACAGAGTAACAAAAGAAATTGTTGCCCTAGAATTCACCATTTCCCAAACCAGGCCAAAATCCAGGTACAGACAGAAAGGATTTGGGGGAAAAAAAAGGAGCAAAAAAAGTGTGTTTCAGCAGTTTGCTGGTGGAGCCATTGCCCTGCACTTTCCCTCTAGCTGGCGTATCCACGCAGTCACACTGATGGCTCTGATTGCCATCTAGCTCAGGTGTGGATTTAGAGGTATCCCAGTTGAGCACAGGACCAGCCGTATTCAATTAGTGGGATCTGTGCTGAGAGCTGCCCAGAGCAGCGAGGTCCTGCTCTTCTGCATGACCTGGGAGAGGCATGTTTCACTAGGAAGTGTCTGACCCTCCTAAAGCCAATGGAAAAAGCAGAGAAGAGCCTCTCCCTTTTGGGTTTTGAAAGGCCCCATTCAGTGAATCTGCTCTTCTCTTGCCCATCAAGGGAGGATCCCAGTGCTTCCTAGCCCAAGCAGGACAAACACTCTTCCAAGGGGTGTTTCTCAGGGGAGGAAGCACCAGGTAAACTGTGCTTGGGAAGAGTTGGTTACATTGCTTTCCCCCGCTATGTGGGCACGTGAGGGTGAAGATGGTGCAGGAACAAGCACTGATAATAAAACAGAGAACTAGGACTGCCCCAGAGATGCTCTTAAGCCCCATCAGTCTCCGTTTCTTTGATGCTTTGAACTCTGCCGGTCTCCTGTCTGCCAAAGGAGCTAATACTTCAGATGTCAAATTCACGGTATTTAAGGCTTAACAGTGGTGTTTTAATCTCTTGCCTTCTATGGCATTAAAGAGAACCAAGAATGATGATTAACACTAATAGTATTTCCTATCTAACTCCTTTGCAGCTCAGCAATTCACCTAGCTCCAGTGTTACTGTATCTTGGGCCTCATGAACGTAAAGCTTAATATTTTGAAAACAAAAGCATTAATAAATTACAAAGTTTCAAGCATTTCCAGCCCATAAAATAACACCAAACTTCTACACAAAATTATTTTACCCAGTCTAGGAAGTTGAATGTGTATCTTAAAACCCACAAGGAATGTTTGTTTCAGATCATTTCCAGCAAAGGGCTCCCACTGCAAACTTTAACATAACTTAGGGGTCATTTCCAATTTCACCAAAGTAATAATGAAATGGTAGAGATACCATGCTGCTCTCTCTCTTTCAGAGCCATGAGAATAGCTGACTACAGCACAGGCTACTGTTTTTTCAAACATAATCCTTGGAAGTAATCTGATTCCTTTTTAGCATGAAAGAATGCTAATAAGTCACAATAATTTTTTCCTTTGACAAATGTGTCATTCGCATTTTGAACCCGAGCGATGATTTCATAGCACTCAGTAGAGCCAGAGTCTGCTTCTGTGACTCACACGCATAATGCAGAAGTAATCTAAAAATAATCAGAAGTCTATTACTTCTGCAAGAAAGTAATCAGTAGTAAGTACCGATTATTGCTTTTCAGATCCAGTAATTTGTAATAGATTACTTCTTCAAAGTGTCTTGAAAGAAGGAAAAATATCACTTGCCTTTGTTTCTTGTCACTGTGAGATGGAGAGGAGCAGGGCATCACTGCCCAGAATTAACACAGTTCCCATGTGAGTAACAGTGCCAGAGTTGAGCTAGAAACCAAAACCACTTTTGGAAATTTAGGGGGTTTCAGGGTTTCATCACTGGGCCAGGTATGGCTTTGTCATTGGATGACTCAGGCCAGCCAGGCTGAATCCAGATGACCCTCAACCTCAGACATATTTTTCTCTGAAGTGTGTTTGAGTCAAAGCTTTTTGTGGGTGCTTGGTCCCCAGCTGGGGCCGGGTTTCTCCCAGTCCTGGCTGAGGCTGGCTGGCTCCCTGTGCTGTTCCCAGCCAGTGCCTCCTGTGGGACACAGCCACACACCTGCTTCGCTTGGCCACGGCACATCAACAGGGACATGAACTGGGGGCTTGCTGTGTAATACTCCCCTCTCTAATACGAGCTTTTGTTTTTCCTCTGCAGAACCCATCACAGCTTTCCCAGGTGAGAACTCCTACTTTCCAGGTAAAACTGCACTTCTCTCGGTGGTTTTGTTCTGCTGGCATGGGCTTTTACATCGAAGGAAAGCAATGTGTGTGCCTGTACAAACAGCAAATGTTCTGAGCACTGAAATGGCAAGTGTGTACTAAACCTCCCCCACCACAGCAGCAGGAGATGGCATCCTCTGACTTCTGCTAGGTGACAGGGAACAGGCGAGCAGGCAAGTCCCCTGTCTTGGGACTGAATAGCGTTAGGAAACCTGTCATCATGAGAAGCACTTGGCTCCTGAAGACCAGCTCAGCCCAAAATGGGAAGGCTGAGGAATAAAGAGTAGTTTTCAACTGACTTAAATGGAAAAAAACAGTAGCCAATTAAAAGTGAAATCTGGTGGCAGTAATTCACATTATCGTGTGGGAAGGTGGTTCTCTAGTTCATGTATGCTCTGGCAGTGGTGGTGTTCAGCTGCTGGCAAAGGAGCATGGGGCCAGCCTGCTTGGAAGGGGAAGGGAGCTGGGAGGTAGAAGTGAGAGAGCAAACTGCCATGAGGAGCTCTGAAAGTGACAGTCAATAAAAGGAAAACAAGGTGAAAATGGTGCATTTAACAGCTTAATACTAGCCTGGAGAATAGAAACCAACATTTCTCTGATCAAACCCGCAGGGTGGAAGGAAAGGTGAGGAACTCCAAAAAACTGTCTCTCTCTTCAGTGGGGATGCTGTTTGTCTTGCTCTGGGGTGGGAAAAACTATCTACTTTTGCAGACATCAGTTTAGTCTGAGGGGTTTACCTGTTTTTTGATTTTGGATTTTTTTTTCCTGCCTGCCTCTTCAGGAATGTGTCTGGGGGTTGTGTTGTGATGAAGAGCAAACTTGGAGCTCCCCTTAATTTTGAAAGTTGTTTTGTCAATTCAATCAACATGCCCTTTGCTTTCACTGGGACATGATGTCTGTACTCTTTCCATCCCCTCCTGTGCTGGTGAACTGTAAGATATGGCTGGACTCTACCCTAGAAGCAGCTGCATTTCCATGTGGGCAAAGCTGTCTCTCCTGGGTGCGTGCACTGGGAGCTGTGGCAGTAAAGGCAAAGTAGATGCCAAGACTGAAGTCACAAGCACAGCTCTGTCCCTAGGGATTCAGGCTGTGGAGTGTTACCAACGTGAGGGACAAGTGCAGGGTCTAACACCGTGTTTTACAGTCATACCCATACTGTAACAACTAGGAATCTAGTTTTCTTGCTTATAAACTGCTTATTTATCTGATGTTCAGGCTTGTGGTGTTACTGAAAAGCTGCTGCAATATTCTCATCTGACAGTTAAAGCCTCACAACCCTTCATGACTTCCACCGTTGCTCTACATTCTCCTAGGCCTGGTCTGGTATCTATTTTGCAAGCACTGTCCTTGCCTTTTGGAACTTGTAACAGTTTGAACCTCTCTCTGGGTCCTCACATTCCATTCTAAGGTCTGTCCTAAAGCCCTGCTAATTTGTATTGTTTGTCTTCCCCTTCACCCCCTGCCCCACTGCCCGAGTGCCTCCACTTCCCCATCGTATTCCCCAGGGCACACTGGCTGGGGAGCAACAGTGAAGTCCCTGAGCACCACAGGCAGATGCCTTCTTAAACAGCACACCTCCCCTTCACACTGGAACTTGCCAGCTTGTTCCAGCGGCTCCTGCCCATTCCTGGCTCCCTCAAGGACATCCTAGCATTGGTCATAACAGGGGAGCAATTGCAATTGCAGCAAAAGGTTGAAAAGGTTTCCCTGGATGACAGGCAGGAATAGATGGCACAGAAGGATGGAGTGACCTGGGAAACAGCAAAGTGCAGAGGGAAAAGATGAAGAAGTGAAGATGGACACTGGAGGCAATTATGATGATAATAATTAAAATGAGGAAGAGACAGAGATGCCCGACAGAAGGACAGAGTAAAGTGAGGGGAAGAAGTCCCTGGCTGGAGGAAAAAATGGAACTGGAGAAAAAAACTATGCAGGAATTACTGAGATGTTCTACAGCCCCCACTCCTGCAATTACATGATGAGCTGAAAAAGTCAGATGCCATTAAAAATAATAGCAAATCCTTTTTCTCCTGACTTGGGAGCAAAGCTGAAAATATGCACCTTACAGGCTCCAGGATCACAAGGCAAATAATAAGAGAATTGTGTAGGTGGAATATGTTTCACCTAGTGGGTCGGGATCTTACAGGACCAGTAAAGTGTGCTTAAACTGTACTGCATTTGAGCATTCCACCCTTAAAGAAAGCGTATAACAAGTGTCTGGAAGCAATGAATTAGATAAATACCAGGCTAAAAATCAGAGAGATATTCCAAAGAACGTGGAGAAAAATCATGGGGAGAATTTGCCTTTGGGACTGGTGGATTCTCTCCCTGTGGGTATCCTGAAATCAAGATAGAGATACCTCCCTGAAGAAATAACAGGTAGCAGTTATGGGGTTGAGACTGACACTGGTTTTGTGGCATTCAGATTAGATGAGCATAATACTTGCTTTCATCTGTGTCATCTATGAAAAGTCCAGCTGTGTTGCTTGTCCACAGCAGTTAATGTCAGTGATTTCAGAAAGGAATATGAGCTGTGACATGGCAGTGGCAGAGCAAGGCAGGCAGGCCTCTAGGCAGCTTCTGGAAAGGGTTTTCTCCTTTTCTTTTCCCAGATCACTATTGCTTTTCCTTCTTTGGGTTTTGATTCTCACTGCAAAACTCCAAAACTAGTCCCTATAGAGTGTTCCCTATTGAAAAGAAAATGGGGCAGTACCTGGCCAGGTTGGAGGTGTGAGCATCAGCAGCACAACCACATAAAATATCCACCCTGTAGGGATTAAATCAGGTTTCCACTGACTGGTGTTCCAAGCTGTGACATAAACACAGCAGCCACAAACTTGACAGCAACAGCAGGAGGCAGTTCTTTATTAAGACGAGAGCACTAGTGAATAAATGAGGAAGGGCAAGTGTGTGTGTGGCGGAAGGCAAAGGGGAGTGGAAAAATTATTAAGTTAAGAAGATGGATTTTTTTTTTCCATCTCCCTGAGCAGTGAACTTTTCCACCAATATAACAGAAAACTTCCAGAGAGAAGCAGAGCCAGTAAAAACAGAGCAGATAACATCAGCTCTGTGTGCTGAGTGGATGGGCAGCTATATTTAGTGGCTGGCAGTGTAAGGAAGAACAATCATTAATGTTGGGAATTGGCTTCGTTAGGGCTTAGAGACAACTGACTGTGATTCCTTAATGACTTCAGTTGCTAAATCAACTCTCCAGACTTCTGCTATCTCCTCAGCAGGGCCATGCGGTGCGGAAACAGGGGTTGAGGAAGGGCTCTGCACCACCCCTCATGCTTGCAGCCCTGGCTAGGACATCTGGAGTGGGTCAGGGCCAAGCAGGGGCTGTCCTGAAGATGCAGCCAGCTTGAGTTCCCCCAGGGATCCTTCCCACAAGCAGGATCATCTGCAGTACATCATACTGCTTCCCTCCATCCCCAGGCAGGCAGAGGGCAAAGATGCATGGGGAAGGAGCAAGGGTTGCAGACTGGGCACTATGGCATGTGCTCCTCTCTGGCCAGACCCACCCTTTCTACCCTCAGCCTTCCACTGGGCAATGTACAGCCATCAGGAGGAAACCTTCCTCCTGCTTTCTTGAGAATCAGGAGCTGTTGTCACCCTGACACCTGCCCCTCTCCCCATCCCAGTTTCCACCATGGGACCTGGTGCACATCAGTGGTGTGAGAGGCTGTTTGTCTGTAAATCTCTTGCTGGAACAAGGTGTTATGTAAGCAGAGACTGTCACCAAGTGTAAACACAAGTGGCCTCTACACAGCGAGCAGCCCCACAATCTCCCTGGGGGTCAGCCCTGCACCCCTGTGCTGTCAGGCACAGGAGAGGTGTTGCTGATCCATTGGGGATGGTGGTGGGTCACGTTCGGGTCTGGGCCAGCTCAGCCAGCTGGATCTGTGGAGGGAGACAGTGGGGGGTTATCAGTGAGGCTCAAGGCAGCACTGAACATGCTCAGCCTCACAGGGAGCTGGCGGCAGCCCCCATGGGATGTGCCACACTGCCACCCCCCATGCAGACGGGTGAGGGGCAGCAGCTGCTCGGGGAGGGACAGAAATGTGCTGCTTTCATTCCCCCGCACCAGCATGGCCAGTAGAGGTAGGGAAGGAGGTCAGAGGGCTGCCTGCTCCTTACCTTTGCCATCCTCAACACACAGCCCAGCCTTGTATCCCCCTTCTGCAGGCACCATTGGGGGCCAGGAGGGACAGGGCCACCCCCACTCCTGACGGCGAGGGGCAGCTGGGGTGAGACAGGTTGAGAGTGGCATATCTGGCAGTTAGGCTTCTCCTGAGACATCCGAATTTCTTGCCTACAATGACAAATACGTGGGTGGTTCCCAGCCTCCTGCTCTGTAAAAGCAGGGTTTGTCTTGCTTGTGTGGGTTTTTTTCTAGCTTTTGAGGGGTTTTTTTGTTGTAGCTATGCATCTGGGTGTAGTGTTCATTCTTGGTTTTAGTCCCTGTGCCCAGGTTTTGGGGAATGAGAAGGGGCAAAAGCCTTGTGAGTGGCAGAGGAACCATCATTTTGCCTCATCTCCTGTGCCACTAGCAGCAAAGCCCTCGCTATCCCAAATTTCCAGCCAGTGACTCTGCTGTTAGTGTTTGGAGGGGAGAGGCTGTACTGCAACATGCCCTTGCTGCTGGCAAAGCTGAGCGCATCCTGCGCTGTTTTGTGTTTTCCCCTTGGCATCCTCCAAGTCTGCTCGGGAAACCAAGCTGGAGTTTGGTTAGCACAGAGCTCAACGATGTGCTGACACCAAACCCAGGAGCCCCCAAAGTTCTGCTTGCCAGCACCGAGTCAGGGGGCTGCCCCCCACTAGTCAGCCAGGGGCAGGAGCAGAGGGTGAGCACAGTAGGGGCGTCAATGTATCCAGCAGCAGAGCAAACCCTCCAGAGAGCTTCCCTGGGGACTCCAGCCCTCTTGAAGTAACCAGTAAATAAATGTGGTGCAAAAATACATCCCTCCCTAGTTATTTACAGCTCCCCCCCACGAGTGTTGCTGGGGAGGTGAGAGCAGCGTGTGCAGGAGCAGCAGCGCAGAGCGGCCCCGCCGTGGGCGTGCGCAGACCCCAGCGCTGCCGGAGGCGCGAGTGTGCCCAGGCTCTGTGGGCCCCGCCTGACCCACAGATGTGTGCAGGGCTGTCCCAGCATGACCTGGCCCAGCAGCCGTGCCCGGCAGCACGCCACAGCTGCAAGAGTAGGAAGGGATGACCATCGCTGGGCTGAGTCTGGGCAATGCCTGCCTCTGAGTTCAAGAGAGGCAGGTGCTTTTCCAGCCCTCCCAAGGTGTATTGCTTTTTCAGCATGAATTCATAGTCCTGGCTTGCTTAAGCTGCAGAGAGCATGAGCTTCTTATCTGAATACTGGGTTGAATTTTGCAGCCCATGCCCTGTAAATAATTATAACCATCCCTTCTCGCTTTAAAAAATAGTAATGAAATCCTTGTAGGTCTGTGAATGGGGCACCTACTGAGACTAGACCTGTGTGCAGAGCACTTTCAGACAGAGAACTTCTTCTCTGCCTTTTCAGTAAAAATGACAAATGCTTCTGCCTGTAATGTCTTTCCCAGTCTCCTGTGGTAACTTCCTCAGCCATCTGAGATTATGCTTTTCTTCCAATTAGGAACATGATGTGTTTTGTCACTGCTTGACAACATCTGCCATGTGGAGACAAAAGCAGGTGGCTGATCTGGAGATGGCCAAAATAAAGAAGGGGAAAAAACATTCACTGATGCCAGAAATAATAGTAATAATAGTGCATAATGGAATTTGTACTGTGATCCACGCAGCCTGATTAATTAAAAGGGAAGAGAAAGGCCCTTGAATGTGCGGGCTCAGCAAATGCCAGGCTGTGCCCTCCCCTAGGAGCACGCCCTGTATCTGGAGGCGGCTGTGGGACCTTGTTTTGCTCCGTGCTGTACTCTTGAAAGCATGTGTGTTTCTTTTTGTGCGTCTGCATGCCTCCCACCTAGCAACCCTGTTCTGTGTCTCCTCCCCAGGGGCAACCCTCCTGCCAGGGACCGAGCCCACAGTGGACACGGTGTCAGTGCAGCCCATCCCAGCCTACTGGTATTACGTTATTGCCGCCGGAGGTGCTGTTGTGGTGCTGGTCTCCGTCGCGCTGGCCCTTGTGCTCCACTACCACCGGTTCCGCTATGCGGCCAAGAAGAGTGATCACTCCATCACCTACAAAACCTCCCACTATGCCAACGGGGCCCCTGTGGCCGTGGAGCCCACCCTAACCATAAAACTAGAGCAAGACCCCAGCTTGCGCTGCTGAGAGCCGAACAGGAACGAGAAAGCAAACAAAACACAAAACAGACAGACAGACAGAAACTAAGACTTCAAATACGTTGCCTCAGTTTTGCACTTTTTTCCTTACCTAGCATACGTGTGAACTCTTAGATATCTCCATCCCTTCTCCATCCCCCAGCCCTCCCCGAATCTTTTACAAACTCTAAACTAATGCTGCATCTTGGATCGCCAGAAGAGACACACCGCCCCTTCACTTCAGAAGTGAACGCTCCCTTTCTATTACTTTTCATGGATATTTGGGGTGTTGGGTGGGGGTTTATTTTGTTTTGTTGTGTTTGTTTGGGGAGTATTTTTTTTTTGTTGGTCGGCTTCTTTGGGTTTTTTTCTCGTCCCAGTAGGCAACCTGCAAGGGAACCTGATGGTGAGCCTGGAAGCTTGTGTGTGAGACCCGTGCGCATGTGTGCTAAATCTGCGCGTGCGAGTGCGCATGGGAGTGTGTGTGTCTGACTGACTGAATGTATATTTAGAAACAGCCCCTTTTTAATTTGCTTGTTATTGCTTCTACTTGCACAGGGAATGCTTTTATTTTTGTTTTTGTTGTTAATTTTCCCCCCTTCCCACCTCCTCTCCGGAAGGTCTGGGATGTGTTTATGGTGAATACCCTGATTTGTTTACTTGGGGAAGAGAGCAATGCTTTTTTGTTGCCTTATCTAGCTTTGGCTGGGTTTCTTGTTTGATAGTGTTAATGTCTTGGGTGCAAATTGAGAAGAGGCCAGGCTGGACAGTAGGAATGTCCACCTCAGATGGCTAGAAGAATCCAGAGAGGTCCATAGACATTCAAAAAGTAAGATCTCTCCATTTTATTCTTTCTGCAGCCAACATTAGATAACACAGCCATTGTTTGGAAGAGGGAGGGGAAGCCTTCCTCTTCCCCCACCTGCAAGTGAATCTATTTAAAGTTGCCTTATATCAGAGAAGCTCATAATGAATGTTTTGTTTGTATCTGTTAAAGCCAGCCTTAGGGTAACACGTAGACTTCAGCAGGTCTTAGTGGATGCTAAATACTGTAGTTTCTTGAGAATTGAAGGTTTATTTATTTAATAAGTATCCTCGCTCTGGGTGCTGATGGTTTTGCTTTTACACGGGGAACAGGGAGAGGGCTCCTCCTTGTCTTTCTGCTAGAAATGTTCAAGGGACAAGTATAGTTCCCCTTTCTGGGTTTGGTTTTCTTTCTTCTGCCCAATCCATAGCTGCTGAATCATAAAAATTGCCCATTGACTTTCTAGAATGTCAGTTTTGCGTTTGCTAATGTTCTGCTTCTTAGAGTGCCAGTAACATCTAGCAAGCCAAGCCCAGCCAGGGCGCCTGGGGGGCCCAGCTATTGCTGCTGCTTTAACTGGGGAGGCGAGGAGGAGCCTCCACATGCCTCCGACTGTTGAATGGCCCAGCGTATTGTAGTGAAAATGCCTTATTTAAATTACTGAATGATGACATGCAAAAGTGGTTTGAATTGTTAACCCTAATCTGTTTGCAGGCAAAAAAAGTACCTCCAGTGAGCAAGGTTCTCCATCTTGTTTGTGTCCATCTGTGATGAGTGATCAGATTCCCTCCCCCCTTCTAAACTTGCTAGTGCCCACCCCTCCTTTGTCCATTAATATTGCATAAAATTAATCAAGATGAGCAGCTCTGTTAACTTCTCTGCAGTCTTGAGCTGCCTTTTGGTCTGGGAAAAAAGTAGAAATACAAACTGTGCTGAAGTGGTATTGGCCCCTCTTGCAGCACAGCCCTATCTCCAGGGGATGTCTGTCAATGGGGGTGTCACTCTATCCCCCTCCTTGCCTTAATTCATGCAGCCAGTTTCAGCTCCCCATGCTGTTTGCACAGCAGATTTCAGTGGGATCCTCTCAGCTGCAGCAGCGTCTGAAACAAGCAGGGAGTGCAGAAAAGCCCAGGGTGATGTGCCATGGTGAGCACATTAGACGTGGTGGGTGCTTCGGGCACCACTGCACCCGAGCCTGGCTCCTGCAAGGTTTTTGAGAGCAGCAGGGGCATGCCTGTCCCATAGGGCCAGAATGGACACGGGGCGCTCCTGCCACCCAGAAGGCAGTGCCATTGAAAGGTCCCTGGAGGGGGCTTCCAGGGCCAGGGTGCTTTCACCATGAGCCTCCTCGTCATACAGCACTGGTGTTGCAGCGCATCTGGTTTGAGATGTGGAATCCCATCCCCCTAAGTCAGCTGCAAATTAAAACAGATGTGAAAAACTGGCATGCGCTCACTGCATTTTCAGGTCAGCCCAAGCCGTGTCAGCAGATGATACTGTCACGTTTCCAAAGTCAGTTCAGTCTCCCTAGTTCAGACGATCTCACTTTGACCAGGTTCACCCCCATAGACTTAGCAAGTGTGCATTGGTGTGTCAGAGAGGAGAATGTGGCACCGTGTCTTTCAAACCAAAATCACCAAAGACAAAACAGAAGGTCACTCCGAGATTTTTACTCCCAGTTCTCCCCTGCTCCTTGAGCCCTGACATCCCCAGCGTTGCCCAGTTGCCTGTGTGTGAAAAATATCTTGTGGAAATTTGAAATTCTTTGAAGATGTATTGTGTGGAATGTAATAAAATGATGATATTTTTATACAAAGATCTGGGGTTTTTCTTTCTTCTTCTTTCTTTGCTAATGAGAATGGTGTTGGTTGAAGCAAAGCAGAGTTTCAAAACTATTTGGAGCATCAGGGCTATTCCTTTTAGCCAAGTGAAGCTCCAGTTTCTGCTGTGTGCAGACCCAGCTCCCAGCAGCACAGCTGCTGTGTGCATCCTGCCTCACTGCACTCAGGATTGGGCCATTAATAGCAGCTTTTAGATCCATTGCATTCGTACCAGTCCTTAGTGGGAGTTTTGGGAGGCTGGACTGACTCTTGGGATTGTTTGGGGATTTCACTAGCATTGCCTAAGTGCTAAATTGCTCAGTGTGATTATGCAGAATTTCTCCAGCTGGGGCCCCTGGAGACGGGACATCCGACTTTCCGGGGCCCCTGGGGCTGGCTCTGCTGCCAGCTCCACTGAGCCGCACGCTCTGTCCCTGAGCACAGCAAAAAATGGGTACGCCATTACCAAAATTAATAATGAAAACAGCAATGCTTTCCCCTTCTGTGCAATCCTTGTCTCTGTGTGTCAGACTGTGCAGGAGACCCACATGGTAGCAGCCCGGGTGCCACAGCACCAAGTGCTTGGAAAGGTGTATGTCCTCTGCTTTCCCTCCACCTGAGTCCTCCCAACTTTGTTACAGGGACCTCTGCTGCAGCAGTTCTGCTTCCCATCTTCCCTAGAGCACCTTTCACCCCTTCGGCAGAGTCAGCAGCATCACATTTCATGTGAAATATATTTTGCTGCCAGTTTGAGAGGTTTTTCCTTCCCTCCTTCATTTATTTTCCTTCTCTCATATTCTTTACCCTGGCATAAAGCTCAGCTTTGCAATGAAACTTCCTGACTTTACTTAGGAATTCAGGCCATCAACAAAAAAATAATTCAAATGTGATCCCTCACATTGGCTATTCAAACACAAGCAAAGCTGAGGACCCATGCTGCTTTTTTGGGAGAGGGCTTTTTCTTTTCTCTAATTGTACAGCAAAGCAAATTACACTTGTAATTTGCATTTTGTACACTTCAGCGACTGTTCAAGCAAAATTCAAAACAAATATGCACATGTGAAAAACAGGGAGGGAGTGACTGACTGATGGCTTCCCAACAAGGAAGAAAAAAATTCTGTTAAGTAAACAGACGAAAAGGGAGGAATCGTTCAGGATTAATTATTCCGTACGTGTGCCACAGACAGATTGGCCGGAGAGTTGGGAGCTGCTCAGGCTGCAGCACATCCTAGGGAAGAAAGCAGCTAAAATTAGCATGCTTTGTTTAAGGAAATAAATACAGCTTAGTGTGATTTTGATGCAAACTCTTCTGTCAGTAACTTCAGGCATTTAAGTGTCTACTTCAAAAAAAAAAAAGAAAACTTTTTTGGGGAGCAGTAGGGGCTCTATTTTTCAGGGAGCAGCGTTAGGGGTGGAAGCCTGATGTGTCTTGTGTGTCACGGGGAGGCTTTGGGCGTGGTTCCCTGGTGGTACGTGGCGTGATTTTATCTTATCTCTACAGTTTGCATTGCGTTGTAGGAGCAGAAGGGGGTCCATGGGCACTCTCTGTAAGCACTGGGGCAAAGCCAGTGCCTAATGGGGATGTGAGAGCAGGAGTGCTGACCTGGCACAGCAAAGGGCGCCGTGGGAAGGGCTGTGCTGTGCCTTGGCAATGTCAGTGTGTCCGAGATGGCTGATCGGGCAGGAGCAAGCTGCAAAGCTCACTCACTAGCCGAGGGACCGGCCGCACAGTTGGGTCAGCCTCCTGCCAGGGCAGGCACCTGCAGGATGACACTTGGCATGGGGACCCCAGAGCTGCTCGCTCCCCGGGCTGTGGCAGAGAGGTTGGCTTTTCCTGGCCTGGATGAAATGCCTCTGCTGCTGAGTGCAAGGGAACAAGGTAGAAACCAGGCTGTGCATGGGGCTATGTTTGGATTTTTGCCCCTCTAGAAACCCTGTGAAAACCTATTAACTTTACCAGGGCCAGCCCCCACTTAACCCTGTGTCAGGGCAGCAGAGTGAGGCATGCAGACAGCAGGCGAGGCCCCGAGGCGAGCTTGGACAGCCGCTTGGCTTTCCGCCACAGCTCCTCCATCAGTGGCTTTGGCGGCTCTTAGCAGGGACTGCAGGCGTGACTGCCAGTTTGAGGAATCGTGTGTCGTTAGCCACTGCACTGTAAAAACAAACAGCAACCACGGGGAGGGTGATAAACATACCAGGATGCCACAGAGCTGCCAGCTTCTCCCCCAGCTCCGAGCCCTTGCATGGCAGTGGCGGGGCACAGTGCCACCCTTGCACCGAGGAGCTGCTCGGTTTGGGGCAGGTGAGCTCAGCACGGAGCACAGAACCCGCGTGTCAGCTCCTTACCCAGGCTGTCCAGAGCTAAGAGAGAGGGAGAGGAAACACGCTGTGTAATGCCACAGTCATGCTGTACACACACACGCCACCACCACTGTTTCCCTGGCCTGGTGCTGGTGCTGAGGAGAGGTGCAAAAGTAGGGCACGCTGGAGAAGGGGTCAGGCTGCAATAGGGGATGTGTCTGCGGCAGGGAGGGTTTGGCAGGGTGCTCATTTTGAGCAGCTACCTTGGCCATCTGCCATGCATGCAGCAGGGCCTGGTGCCACATGTTGGAGGGCAGCACTGGGGCTGCAAATAGCTGCCTGCTCATGGCCACCTCCACACCAAGCACCCAGCCCAGCTCCATGTCTCCACGTGCTTTTGGCGGGGGGTCTTCACCTGCCCAGCCATACTTTCCCACCTTATCTTCATACGGGAAGCATGCGGAGTGCAAGAGGCTCATCTGTGCCCCCAGTTTGACGACGGTTCTGTGGTGGTCTATGGTGTGCACCATTTGCCACCAGGCAGCCCCAAGGCAATCTGAGAACAAGGTCCAGCAGTTCCTGCACTGCGGAGGGAGGCCGGGCCAGGGAGTGGCAGCTTCTTTGCTTTCTTTAATGCTCAACTGTAGCCAAAGCACTGTTTTAATTTGAAATTTGGCAGGGATTTATCTCTGTAAACTAAAGTAGTCCTGTGTTTCTGGAGGAGTGGGAAAGAGAGAAGTGAGGTGAATTTTCAGCTGGAAATAGAGCAATGAGGGATTCAGAGAGAGTGTTTCTGCCTGGAGCCTGTGCTGCTGCTTTGAGAAGTGCCTCTCCATTTGCTGAGGGTGGGAGGTGTCGCCCCCAGCCCCCGGGGCTCCCAGCCAGAGGAGCAGTGCTGCGCAGCCGCCAAGCAGAGCGGTGTCAAGGCGAGGCCATGGCGGCTGCTCTGCTGTGTCAAAACAAAATGATGTGTGTTGGAGTCACACTACTGCTGTGGAGAGAAAAGGACTGGGAATGAGCAAAGAGAGACAAGCAAGGATGAGAGCAGAGCTGGAGCTCTGCCTCTTTCTGCCAAGAATGGGAAATGGCAATTTCTGACCCTGTTTTCCTGGCTTTGGCTGCATTTAATGTGTCAGACCCTCATGGGCACTGTTTGGCAGCAGAGCAGCGGTGTACCTCCTACGCTCCCTTTGCTGGGCAGGATAGCATTGGCCAAGAGGGATGTTGTAGCAGCAGGAGAGAGGGGTGAGCATGTAGCTGGCTGCCCTCAAGTCCTTTCCACAGTGGGGGAACAACCATGTGCTGCTTATTTCCCCAAAACCAGCAATTTGTTTTTCTTCTTCCTACACACTCTGCTTTTTTGTCCCAGCAGGCACAGCCACAGATATTACTGGGAATGAAAGGCTGTAGGAAGCAGAGCTCACAAACCACCATCACCTGGTGCATGGCTTTCAGTCCCAGAGCCCGTGGACCCCTGCAGAAAGTGGGGAGCAGGAGCACAGGGAGAGTGGGAGTGCATCCTGAGTGCTCTCCAGGAGACACTCGTCTGTGCCAGAGTGTCTCTAGGCAGGCAATAATAAGATCTGGAAATGGCTGCAAGTTGATACATTGTTTGGGAAAGGCACCTCCTGCTGAGAGCTCATTTTGTTCACCCAGAAAGACTCTAAGAGGCATCACAGATAATCTGCAAATGCCTGTGTGTAGAGAGAGATGCCAGGTGATAGAGCTCTGCCCCAGGGTGGAGGGACCCGTGCCTGGGACTTAAACCAGACAAAGGCTAGAAAGAAACAGCAATCTTTTTCCTGACAGTTGTCATTTGCCTTGGAAGAATGTGTCCAGGTTCCAGCAGTCAGGCCTGGGTGTTCTCTCCAAAGCAATAGCTCTTGGCTTGGTGCGGAGGTCTCTGCTGCTGGCAAGCCCGTGCAGGAGGGCTGGCATCGGGCACCTGTGGTGGTGGGAAGTACACGCCAGGCTCTAAGACATGCTGAGCTCATGCTCAAGACAGCTTGGAGAGGTGAGCTGCCTTGGGCAGGTTCAGAGAGCTTTCCTGCAAGAGGCACGTGTACGTCTGTGGTGGGACACCAGAGAAACTTGTCTGCTCTCGTGCCTCCCTCGTCCACCCTGGCACAATCCCTCCCACCCCTGCTACTATTTTAAAACAGACATACACTGAAGCTCTTTAATCTCTGGGAATACTAATTTTCTCCTGCTCTTCCTCCATGTGAGTTCATACAAACATGGCACTTAAATCAGCCCTTGTCTTTGATTAGAATTTTATCTTTCTTTTTTCAGGGCCCATAAATTAGCCTTTTAGCTGGCAGTGCTCTCAGATCCAACAGATAACAGCCTTTCTTGGCATCCGGCTGTTTCCAACATCATTGCTAATATCATCTTTTGGCCATGACTGGCTAGGTGCTCACAGCCATCATTTGGCACACAGGCTTTGAAAATGGCCTTTCACTCAGGAGAAATCATTCCTCATATATAATTCCAGTTTCCCCCCAACTTTCTTGACTACCTTTCTCCAGTGTATTTTTTCCTTTTTGAAATGCAAGGTAAATTGTGCCTGAAGTCTGCCCTTTAAGGAAGCAGCTCTCCACAAGACAGAGTGATGCATGTTTCTCCCATTCTGCCCACCAGCTTGCAGGGCTTTTCTGGGGACCACTTTCTAAGGGAGTTCTGTAGCCTGCTCCACTTGTGACAGCATTGCTGAGACTTGTCCCAAAGGACCCTAATTGATGACAAACAGCAGGCTAGATTCTGTGACAGGCTAGATTCTAAATCATCTCCACTAGGAACTGAACTGAGACCACCAGCTTCAATTCCCACAGACACCCACACAGCCTGAGCTGATTCAGTTAATGACTCAAGAAACCCCAGTATGAAAAAAGAAATGTTGAATTATATTTTTCTAAAGCTTTCCAGAGGCTGTAGAGCCCTGCATGATAACATACAATCAAATAGCAATGAAATGGCATGTGGGGAACAGAAGAATGAGGGTCTGAGGAGGAAGGAAAATGGGCAAGTAGGAAGTTGTCATTTAAGCAGAACTTAAGAGTTGTATTAGCATGGGGAATTAAGCAAATCACTAGAAGAGTAAACAGATTCTGGGCTAGGCTTTTTGTATAAATGTTCTCTCTTTTCAAGTGTTCCCAGTGCTCCTTCTTTTCAGGCTGGAAGAACTGGTGTTCTTTTGAAAGTGTTGATTAACCAATACTTTTTTATTTCTCGCTTTTCCCTCAAGGTTACCCTGGGAAATTACAAAAGGATCAAATTGGTAGCATGTTCTCACACAAAATTTAGAGCAGCTACAATATGGAATGTCAAATGACTTCCAACAGCCTTTCTCCACACATGGGCTCCTTGGGCAGACTATCATCTAACTTTGACCTCTGCTTATCTTTGAGCAACATACAGTTTCTGTAGGGTTGTATAGGTGACACGGATGGCAAATCTCACTGCTTGTCTTCCAGTGGGTGACTAGCAGTACAGATGTCTCCACGTGTGAACTGCTTTGCAAGTTATTTTCCACATGTTTGGATCTAAATGTTTGCAAGAGGCCCTCAGGCAGTTCTCCCAGCCCTTAGATGTTGCCATCTGGCCTGTCAGTTCGAGAACTGTTGAGAAATCATGTGAACTCGCCACTAAAGTGAGGATTTACAGAAGGCAGTGTGCACCTGTGTTTCTTCAACAAGGTACCAGCAGCCTTGAGTCAGCTTAACTCACTAGATGCAGAATTCATCAGCAGGAGGGGCAAGTGTTGGGCTGTGAGCATTCCTGTTGCCGGGTTCACTTGAAAATTCAAAGGAATCCCTTAATCCTTTGGGCGCAGATACAATTCTGCCCGAGGAATGGGGAGGTATCATCAGTACCAGCAGAGGATTGCTGCAGTCAGGTGTCAGAGGGTGTTGGGGCAGCATGGCTTTCAGCAGAGACCCCGCTCTGGAAGGGAACCTTGAAATGTCGCTGGCATGGATTGCCTGACACAGTTGTCTGGGATAGCAAAAAAATGTATTTGACAATTCAGGAGGCCTTTTCGAGTCCTAAATATCCATGCAAATAGGCAGAAATGTTCTTTTATAAGGTTTTGAATAATTTCTTTGCACATGGCTTTTTAGGCACAAGTTAGATTCTTTGGTTTTGGTTGTTTGTAAGCAACCTCTTTAAACTCTTCTTGCCATTTTGGCACAAGACACAAAGTAATCTTGGTTCCAACTACAACTATTTCCAAGGTGTGACTTCTGTCACTTTCTAGTCCCTGATTTTTTGCATTCCTGATCATTTTGAGACACCTCAGTTGAGGACCCCAAGTTACAGTCAGCTTTGAAAACTCTTGGCAGATTGAAATGAAAAGATATTTTCTTTTGGAAAAGTGGAAAAGAGCCGTGGTAACTGTACGCAGAGATAATGATAGGAAGACTGCACAGGAAAATAACTTACTTCTGCTCAGATTATAATATGTGCCTTTGGTTACTAGTCCTTGTGCTGAACAATAGAAAGAAATGTCACCACTAAAAGGAATTTGGATCAGGGAAATGCTATCATAAGGGGCTAGATATGGACACCCATTTGCCTCTCTCTCTCCATTTCAACCAGCTTTTGCATTAAAGCATATAATGAAGATACACAAATTCCTCAAATTACTGTGAATTTATCTGAAACCCAAAGAGGAACGGGGTCATTGAAGCTCTATATCCAGTCAGATGTATGGGAAAAGATGAAAAGTAGAGTGTGTGCTAAATGGATCCAGCATTAGTGGCAAGTAATGACAGGCGCTAAGATCCTGTTCAAAGGTGTAAGGGTAATACCCATGGGCATGTTAATAGTGAATTATGGCCATTATGGAGGCACCAGTGACAATATTTTAGTGCTATTCAAGTTGTCTGGTTTCTTTGCTTTTCACTCACTCTCTTTTCTTCTTAAAAGCTGGTCATTTGGTGGTCATGAAATGTGACAGTGTGAAGATCCTGTTCTCTCAAGTGAGCAAGAGTCTTCACTAACTTTGGCCAAGGAAAGAAGATAAAGAGCTCCTCCTCCTTCCACAAGGAAGAGCCTTGCAGTAGTTTAACTATTACTTTCTTCTGGCTGGTCTCACAATCCAGTGACCAGTGGCAATGATGCCCCCAGAAGGCCTCTTTTAACAAACATTGCTTCCCATTTTGTTGTTCTAGTGAACTTCCCAAGAATGGAGGATGACTTTCCAAGCTCTGAGCAAGACTTTGAAGACAGCGATGATCCAGGTTGGTATCCAAATGCCACATGGACAATTCAGCTGTTGCAGCTTGTGTTTCAGTGTCAGATGCTAAGATTACTCACAAACCTCAGCTTCAGTGGTGTGAGGAGCTGGAACACACTTGAGAATATACATTGA
Source organism: Corvus moneduloides (assembly GCF_009650955.1). Classification (NCBI taxonomy): domain Eukaryota; kingdom Metazoa; phylum Chordata; class Aves; order Passeriformes; family Corvidae; genus Corvus; species Corvus moneduloides. The sequence goes on along the minus strand of NC_045482.1, from coordinate 13,376,029 downwards.
AATGGTGGCTTAGTGTTCGAAGGCATTGGTTTTCTTTTCCTGTTTTCCTTTTCCAACAGCCAGCAACCTTGCAAAGTCAATATATTGTATTTGTGTTAGGACAAGTGAAAGTGATCTTTTAAGCATTAATTGCTGCTTGCATGATGCCTTAAGAGGCCTCCTAGAAACAGAGACTAGACAGGAGTAAGGGAATAAAGGTAGGTATTTGTTTGAAAAGCCTTCAAAGGTACGCCCTGCAGCCAGAGGCTACTGCCAAGATGGACCCCAAGATGGACCCCAGGTCACGAGTTCTTCACACTTTTATAGGTTTGGTTCATGTGCATAGTAGGGTTAATTATCCAATTAAAGCTTCAGTTTTGCCCTCAGCTTACCCCCCCTTTAGAGGCTCTTTGGTTTATAGTTTTTGGGCCTAGGACGGTCTTGGTGTCCTTGGAAAGCAGGCCCAGAGAGGTTTTGTTATGTCTACCTAGCATGAGAGAGCAGAAATTAACAGGCTACAAGAAACTTTCAGAGTTACACACTAAGCACTACAGGATTTGAAAAATATAAAAGTTAAAACCTAAGGCATCATGCATGGCATTTGGGCTTGTAAATGAAGAAAATTGAGACCTGTGACAGATTGATTCCGTAGTTCTGAACCCAGTGGCACTGGAAGGGCCAGAGTTTCGGTGGGTGTAAAATGCTTGCATGCTATGTCAATAGTCTGATGTCTAAATGTGAATCAGGATGCCTAACTTTCTTGGTAGTTTGGTGCTTCACATTATTTCTAGACCTGGGTTAGTGAATCCTGCTGAGATATTCGCATATATATACTTTAACTCTTGTAAAGTCATCACAACTCCAAGTAAGAAATGTATAAATGTGAGGGGGGAATAAAAAGTGATCCCTGGATAATAAGTGCCCATTCCACTGCAGATTACTTTGGATCGGATAGGAACGACACACTGTTCTCTACTAACTCTCCAGGAACCCCGAAGCTGGACAAAGAGAAAAGCTGGCTGTACACCCTGGATCCCATCCTGGTGACCATTATAGCAATGAGCTCCCTTGGTGTCCTCCTTGGGGCCATCTGCGCTGGTCTGCTCCTCTACTGCACGTGCTCATATGCTGGGCTGTCCTCGCGGAGCTCCACCACGCTGGAGAACTACAACTTTGAACTGTATGACGGCATCAAGCACAAGGTCAAGATGAACCACCAGAAGTGCTGCTCAGAGGCCTGATGGGTGCCTGGGGATCACCCTTGGCATTGTGCCCGGTGAGGTGGGCTGGCAGGGGGGTACTTTTTTTGCTGTTTTCTATGGGAACTGAATGCCATAACAGGGAATGAGGGGAGCAGGAGGAGTGAAGGGAGGCACTGCTCCTGCCACCAGGTCCTGCTGCTGGGTCACACTCCACCAGGACCGAGTGGCTTTCCTGCAAACCAGACTGTGCCGGGCAAGGGGGGACTGAGCCCCTTGTTTGTTGGTTCATCTTCATTTTCTGCTGATGTGAATGGCTGGGATGTGGTGAGGGAGCCTGGTTTACCTTTTGGATGTGAGAAACTCAATGTTGATTGTTATTTCCCACCTTCTTTCTCTGGTGAGTTGCTGAGAAGGCTGAGGGATTTCTTTAGAAATAACACACACACACACACACACGGAGCCCCTGTCCATTTTAGACTCCGTCCAGGTATCGTTGTAGGGATTTGTGCACTTCACACTAAGAACAGGAAGCTGCAGTTTGCAGACCTGAAAATGAAAGCATGTTGTTACCTTCAACTCTCCTTCTCCTAGTAGCAGGGGAAAGGTGGGATACTGGCTTTACTGTCAACAGTAACAACAGCGCTTTCTGAAATCATTAAGAAAGAAAATAGAAGGGAAACCCTATGTGTAGAAGCACCTCTTTGAGAGAAGCTGAAGAGCCTTAACGTGATTTGTGAATAAGAGCCATTTATTAAATCCAGATCTTTGATTGCAACAGCTGAGGCCTTCATCAGGAAGGCCTTTATTTGAATCTCCCACCCCTCTTAAGCCTGCTGTTTTTCTTTTTACTATAATGAGAAAATTGCAGCAAACAAAAGATAGAGCCTGTCAGGTTGCTGGCGCTTAGGCAGTGGCTTTGGGAAGGGGGCTTCACTTGGGGTTTGACTTGAGGTACAGTGCCGAGACCTCTCCAAAGTGCCAGGGAGGAAAAATGAACTGGGAAGGAGGCTGGAGCCATGCCCACAGCCCTGGGGAGCCTGGCCATGGTGCCTTCTGGCACCCCCGCACCTTCCTGGTGCTCCCCTTCTCCCTGGAGCTGGGGGTGTGAGCTGGTGCCATCAGCACTGCTGGACCAAACAGCTGCCACCATATCCCCTTCGGAGCAAAGCTGCACTGCTCCTGATCAGTAGCAAAAACCCCAAGTTCTATCCATGAGCTGTGGTTTTTTTTTACTTTGAACAAGTGCCTTAGAAGAAGTATTTTCCTCCAGCTGATGATCAGTGCTGTATCAAACAGCAAGTGAGGCCTTCATCCTTCCCCTGCAAAATGCTCTTCTTCACCACTCTCTGCTGGTAAGAGCCCAGCAGAAATCTGGTCCTTCTACTTTCAAATGGTCTGGCTACATTGTGTGGCAGCTGGTACCGCTCCACTTACCACTGTGCTGTGGGAGAAGAGTGTTATGAAAACAACTGGATGGAGAAAAAGAGTTCAAATGCTGAACCCCAAACCAATGCCTTCATTTCCAGTTCAGTACAGATGGATCACCTCAATCAGCTTGCACATACATAAATTAGAAAACTTTCTGTCACACTGGGTTTGCTTTTCCAGGGACTCTTTGGTAATACCTGGCATGTCCTGATTTTTACATTTCATCTGGCAAGTAGCTTGGGTTGGGGATGGCATTATTTTCCTCACTAACTGCGATTGACAAAGGTGTGATGTGTTGTGAAGCTCAGTTTGCCCAGCCCCCATAGACAAATCGTGCAGGAGTTCAGTGTTTGGGGACACAAGCAACATCTGGAGAGGAGATGAGCATGGACACATGAGCAGTGCCACAGCTGCTCCTTGGTACTGTGGGAATAGGAACATTTGTCTACTGTTTCATGAAGAGCTCCCTCAGACAATAAGTTTTTAGGAAAAAAGCCCCTTCTCTGCTCTAAGAAAGATGCACGTGTACTGGGGGAGCAGATACAGCAGCTGCGTCATCAGAACATCCACGGTTCGTACACACACGCAGAGATGCGCACACACAAAGGCTTTCATTTTTTTAATTCACACTGTGCACCCGACAAAAACAGCAGTAAATGTGTCTCTGATTCTCCTTTCGAATCACCTTATTTCTTTTGGCATTTTTCACAGACAAATTCCACAGGGGTGTTATTTTACTGTACAAAAGAAACACAGGCAGTGAGAGGAAATGTACCAGACCATTTCAAAGCTGGATTGCTGCTGCTCAATGATTTTATCCCCTTCAAATCACCAGAGAGGGGAAGGATGAATGGAAAAGGACCATACAGTAGAAAAGCCAACTTAGGCAAACAATAGGTGAAAATATATAATTAAAAAGGTGATGTTATGGTGTCTAGTAGGCGTACAGAGAGAAGAGTTCATATATACATATATTCAGAAATAGTGTGTTTGCACACGCACGTGAATTCTCTGTATGTATCGTGTATGTGACTTATTCCGTGGGACTGACTCGTGTTAATGTATCTCTTGATCTGGGGCAGGAGAGTACTGCTGACCTTGGCACTGCCGTGGCACGGGCCCAGTGAAGCGCCCAGCCCGCGTGTCCCGCCCGCCCCTGGCAGCTGGGGCAGGGCCCATGTGTGAGCTCGCCAGGCGAGAGAAGGCCGATAATGCTGCACAGCCAATACCTCACTTACTTCTGCCGGGTGCTTTACTGTTCTACGGAAAACTCTGTTTGATTGTAACTTCAACAGGGAGGGGGGGAAAAGTCATCAGTGCATTCAATTCATTGCATCCTCCTCTGCAAATAGATCAGGTTTGCTGATTGCAATTCCCTCTGTGAAATTCAGAAAAGAAAAAAAAATCGGCATTAATGCCTTTGCTTAAATGGGCTGTTGCCTCCACACACTTCCCCATGGCAGGACATGTTGCTAATGGGCAGGCTGTAGTGCTGGGTGACTTCATTTTGTGGGAAGGTGCCGGAGGTGAGCATGGGAATTAAACCATTAAGAAATTATATGCAGAAATGGAAATTCTCCAAGGTTTGCAGTTCAAGGTATTTGACCATTTACTGGCTGAGCCAGGACTTACGGACTTAAAGAGCTTTTACTGTGATTCTTCGGTGTAACAAAAAAACAAAACAAAAAAAAATAAAACTGTGTTTATATGATTTGTATAAAAACCTTTTAAAATTACTATTTAATAAACATTATGGTAGAGATGATGTTTCAGTGGTGTCTTGGTTTGAAAGACAGGTGTCTGCTAAGGAAGGCAGGAGCCTCCCTTGGAATGTAAAATGTAACCCCCTTCCCTCTGAATTGTTATAATTTTGAAATTAAGGGGCTTTCAGGCAGAGATATGAGAAATAGGAATAACAGTGCTTTACTGTTATATATAACAAGGCAATAATACAGAAACACTGGCTTAACCTGACAGAGTCAGGATACAACCTGACATCCTGCTGGGCAGGGTGGTGGTAGCAGTCCAATTAAGGGGTGGCTGCAGTCCTCTTGAGGTGATAGATGTGGTTCTGTCAAAGCGGTGATCCTGTAGAAGGGTCTGGTCTTCCTCTGAAGGTCCAGTGGTGGTTATGTAGCTCTTGTTCTCTGGGAATCCAATAGGTAAGGACTGACTGTGGTGCTCCAAACCTCAGATTATATCCAGGTAGGAATGCTTGGTTCCTCCCCCTGGGCGGAGCATCTCACAATGGGATGATGTAATTTTATGAGTCGTGCAGTGAGGTTAGATGGCCCATTAACAGAAGATATCTCTCCAGAGGGAGTTATCAGGGATGTGTGGTGGAAGAGACAAAGAACACTGGCCCACCTGGTTTTAGTAGCTGGCTCATTAACAGAAGATGTATCCTGGAGGGAGTTATACCAGGGATGTGTCAAGGAAGAGATAAAGAACGCTGCCCCAGATGGTGATAGAATACATACTTTTGGTTACATCTTAGACTGTAACCTAAGACACCTGGCTTTGTAGCAGAAACCCCAGCGAAACAAGGTGCAACTGGAGACACACAGGGCTCCCCACTGCTCTCCTTTGCTGCGCACTGCCTGTCCCTTTGGATTACCCCGGGCTGCCTGGCACACCAAGGTCACATGGGGTTTTAACACAGACCCAGTGCACACACACATCCTCTCCTATCAGAGCTGGGGACGGCTGCAAGCTGCTCTGGCCCAAAAGTGCCACCTGAGAGTAAACCCCAAAGTGGATGCAGGTCCTTTCCTGTCACCCTATGCCACAGCCCAGTGCTGCTAGTGATCCCAGAGAGGAGTGCAGTTTTAGGCTAAGAAAAACATCATTTAAAACTCAAGTACACTGGTGGGGGCCAGCCTGTCGCAGTTTGTCCACCTCACAAGTGTACAGGTGCTGGTATGCCAGCATATCACTGTCCTGTTTCTATGAACCTGCCAAAGTGGGCAGTGACTGGGGTGGGGTGGTCTTCTGCAGGTCAGCTTCAGCCCCGTTCTTGGGTGTCACAAAGACAGTGGAGACTCCTGGCAAACCCCAGTGCCAAGCCTGGCTCCACATACTTGTCTTCTCCACCCACTCTACCCCACTTCTCTCTATTCTGTCACACCGTCCTGGTGGCAGCCTCGGCTCAGGGGAGCCTCATGTCTCACAGGGGTCCCAGCACCCTGCAGCAGGCAGCCAGGAGCCACTGTGGGGCTGCAGAAGGGAGAAGCTATGGGGCTGAATCTACAGCTTGGAAACTCTTTGTTTATTTATGGGCACCCTGACAAATGAAAGCCAATCCATCAAGCCCTGGGCATCTTGAGAGCAAATGAAATTTTGCTGCCATCTCCAACATGGTGACCCCCTCCCAAAGCGTCTGTGTGTTAAAGAGGGTCTTTAAGCAATGAAGGGTGGCTAGCAGCTTAGATGAAGATGACAGTGTAGCTGCAACCTTGACAGCTCTCCCCTCATCCAGGAATAAAGAACTGATGTGCAGATTGATACCTGGGGGAGAGGCTGTCAGAGAGCAGGACGGAGACGGCAGATAAGCGACTCAATCAGTGTCAGACCTGTCCTGCCGGAACACCGCCTGTAAATCACTGCGGTTTAAGGGGAGCCTCCACTAACGCAGAGAGCAGAGAGCAGGTAATAGAAACACAGCAGGCAAAGCAGATGTGTGCTCTGGCTGTGGTTAAAAGCCTGTGAGCTGGGCTGAAGATGCTGCCTGGGCACGAAGGGGAGGCAGGCACCCACTTCAGGAAATTGAAATCTTCAGGCGTTTTTTTTTTCAGCGCTTGTGTTGGGATTGCACTTGGATGGGGCTGCTGTGGAGCCGGCAGGATGGGGTGGGAGCCGGGTGCCCTGGTGCATTTGCCATGCACACAAGGGTACCCACTGCAAGCAGAGGCTGGACTGTGGGGAGCCACAGGGAGCCTTTCATGTGGCACAAGACTAATCAGGGGCTGAGCAGGCTAATGAAATCAATTTCACCATTCTTGGGCTGCTCCAAGATGGGGATCCAGCCGTTCCTGGGCATCCTCTAGAGCTGATTGCAATCGTGTGCGCACCCTTGCTGTTCCTCTTGCCCCTTCTTCTTTCAAATATTCCTTTTCTTTTGGGTTTAATGGGAAATCTTTTCAAATAATGACTTGCTCTCTGGACAGCTGGGGGCTTGGCAGTAAGGAGAGCCACGGGGCTGAGCTAATGAGTGGATTCGTAATTAATTAATTGCAGGCAGGTGCAAGTAGAGCCTCCCGTTGCCTCACTCTCTTCTGTCTCTCTCCGAAGAACGCCTCTGTCTCCTGGAGCCTGGCACTATCACCAGCCATTCAACGGGATTGAGCAAAACCTGGTGCCAGCTTTGCTGTGGACAATGACTTTGGCAGGCAGGGAGGCTGGTGCTCCACCTCCTCTCTGAAGGGACCACAGAGAGCCCATCCGTTGCAGCACGTGGCCTTTGAACATCCATAACTGCCAGGCCTAAACCATGATGACCAGCACCCATAAAGGCACCTTCTCTCCATTGGGAAGCTCCTGATGGCCCCTTCCTGTGAAAGTTGGATGGCTCTGTTTACTGTAGCTGCACCGAAATATTCACATCTTCCCACTTTACACCCCAAATGGACAAACCCACCTGGCAGTGACAGGTGTTGGTGAACCCCTGAGAGCTGACTCCTGGTGCACCGAGCACTGGGGACCTGACTGCAGCCAGTGCCACCGCTGCTGTGTCCCTGCTGTGTCCTTTCAGCCTTACTGTGGCTGCTCAAGTAGAGCCCTGTGGTCTAAATACAGAGGGTAACACTGAGTTTTGGTCTGTGTACATCTGTAGCAAAATTTGCATTGAATTCAATAGGTCCCTCTTGTCACTCACACTGATCAGGTAGGACTAGGCTTTCCTGTCAACTCCTGTTACATGCAGTGACCCATTTGAGGCAACAAACTCATCATGTCTAAAGCAGTTCAATGGGAAAATAACTAATCCTGAATGTGTTGAATGACTCCTTTCTTGGCTCCTGTGTCATAACTCAGTTGCACCACTAATATCCGAAATGGAAAGCACTGAATTAAACACTCAGCAGCTCTACCCCCGCCTTGGCCCGGGTGCCAAAAAACAAGGGAAGAAATACAGCTCTTCTTCAGGGCTGCAGGGTGAACCAGCCCGTGCTGGTGGCTCAGGACTGTTTGCTGCAATAGACTTTGCTAACATTTCCTTGGTTAAATGTTTACAAACCTAGAGGAAATAGCTGTCCCAGATGTTGCTGATAATTTCCTATCAGGTCCTTCCTGGCGCAGTGCAGGGCTGCTTTGTCGCCCTTCGGATCAGCTGCCAATCTCATGCTTAATAACAGACTTGACTTCTTTACAAAAACTGTCAAAATTTCTAGCGCTGTTTTTGCCCTCCTGGTCTCCCGGGTTTATACAGAGTAACTCTGCCAGCCCAGCTCTCTTTGCAGCCCTGGAAGTGCACTCCCAAGAAGAGTGGCTGCAGCAGAGGCGCAGGACATCTCATTGATGGGCTGTGTTGAGCAACACAGCCGTTGCCAAATGCATTTCAACCTCATATTTTAAGAAGACATTCAATGTGCTTACCAAGGCTGGGGAGCCTTTTACACCACAGCAATAATCCAGCGCTCGGCCGTGAAATCCTTAGCACAGTGTCACATCCATCCCTTTCAGCAGAGAAGTTTTATTAACTTAGGGTGTGAAAAGTTTTGGAGAGCAAAAGTCTCTCTTCCCTCTGAGAGAAATAAGGATGATTTAAGCAGTCTGGGTGTATTTGAGATGGAGAGTGAGTCCCCCAGCTGACACATCAGAGGGAAAAACTGTAAGCCGAGGCTGCATTTATTAAAGAAGGAAGCTGAGGCTGTGCAAAGCCAAGCTTTCTAAGCACTCCACGAGAGCATTTTAATAAAAAGCACAACAAGCCTACAAGAAATCATGTCTTGAAAGCAAAAAAAAAAAAAAAAAAAAAAAAAAAGTCAATTCCTGTCAAGGTTTGAAGAATCGTTTGAGCTTAAGGAAAAGTGAATTCCTGCTACGCTCCCCTCCCCTGCCCTCCTCTCCCGTGCGTGGAGCAAAGCCATGGCAAACGCTGCCTGTGACACACCGCAAATCACAGAGGAGAGCGGGGGGGCCGCCGCCGGCCCTCCGCGGGAAGGCCCACAGAAGGATTGAAGCTTAGAGAAAATGGAATTTATAGTCAGAGCATTAAAATATTAAAGGGCCTTAAAGAACAGCCATGAATCTGATTTCGGAGGGGGGTGGGACGCAAGTCTGTCATCAGGCAGAGACAAACGGCTGCTGGACTTGACAACTCACATAAATCTGATGGAGAAGAAGAAATAAAGCCCAATCAGACCCAAAGGAAAAAAAAAAGAAAGAAAAAGAAAGGTGATGAAAAGATTTTAGGGCATGAAGTGTGAAAAGGAGAGGGAAAGCTAAAGAAGATAAGGAGTTGAAAGCAGAAGAGTGATTATAAAAATAGCAGCAGAAGTACAGATGGAGGTAGAGGAGAGAAATTATTTTAAATGGCCAGAAGTGCCCTGGTGGCATAGGTATTTTTGACAATCTTGCCCAAGACTGCATGATTTTCTTGCACAGCAAGAATTTCTCGGGTTGGCTTCAACAGCCCAGGTCTGCATGGACAGGAGGAGGAGCAGCCTCCACCATGCAGAACACCAGCTCTGAGCCCCCCAGCAAAGAGGGGTGGGCACAGGCAGCCCCATATGGTCCCAGTGTCCTCTGGCAGGAGGGAGTGAAACCCCTCACCAGGCAAATCCCCACATCCTGCTCCCCACAAGCAGCAAACCCCATTCCTGAACTGGAGGTTGTTTCCTCTGGGATGTGTCTCCAGGCTGATCCCAGAGCTTCCTCAAGAGCCACGGCCATTGCCCGTGGCCAGGCTGGGGACAGTCTGTTGTGCAAGAAGTCAGTGGGATGAGCCTTCCCAGCCCCACACCTTTCACCGCACATCACTGGGGACCCCTCCGGTGGGGTCTCCCCCAGAGGCAACCTTGCCCCACTGAGAGTGGGACAGATGGGAATCGGCCCCTCAGCGCCTCAGGGGCTGCTGCCACACTGTGTGAGGAGAGACCACAAATCCAGCCAGGAGCCACAGCCAGGGACCCGCTTAAGTTGGGAAACAGTGTGCAGTGAGGACTGGATTTATGAAATGCTGTCTGTAAGCCAGCCCTCCCTCCGAAACACTAAACAAAAAACAACATTCAGATACATTTCAGAGGAAAACACAAAGCATCTGGTTCCCTTCGCTGGTGTACATAGCAAGAGAAAAGTTGGCAGTACATTTGCTTACCATAAAAGAGAGAGCTATGCAGAAAAAAAGCCACATTAGAGTAACGTTGCCCAAAACAGAGTTAAATGTCTGCCTTGTTTTGAACGTGCTCATGGTGGAAATGTGAGCAAAGGTCACTCCAAATTAATGAGAACTGAAAATGAATTGGCTGTGCTGGGACTGGCACCCTGCCACCACATCTCGCCCAGCAATTCTTATTTATCCATTTATTTATTTTGTTGGATGAGGAGACATTCTGCAAACACATAGAAAACCAGGCCTGGCGCTCCCTATGGGTGACACACGCCGTTTCAGCCAGGGAGATGTGGCTCGTGGCACCCATCCCTGTGCTCACCACATCCCTCTCTCACACCAACACAGGGCTGATGGGAGCCGGGCCTCCTGCTGGGGGCGCTTTCCCAGGTGGTGGTGTCCCTGCCTAAACACCCTGTGCCAAAAGCACATCTGAGGCCTCCCAGCCCTCCCAGCCTGGACAGGGATGAGGATGGGGATAGGCAGGGAAGCTGTGCCACTTCCTGCCATAGGCTGTCCCATCACCACTGCATATTGCTGCCCCTGCAAGAAAATCCCAGTGCCCAGAAGGTGCCACTTCCCTGCCAACATGTGGCAGGCCAGTTGCGTCAAGGAGGGTGACAAATGTGCCACCTCAGTTTTATGAAGCAAAGGGAGTTTTCCATGGCTCTTTCTGAGACACAGGCAGCGATTAACTGCGGAAGCAGCTAAAAACTTCTGTTGGTTTAGAGGAAAGAAGGAGGAAGAAAAAGCCAGTCCCAGCTCTGGTTTCCTCCCAGAAAGGGAAAGCCATCTCGGTAACTCTTGCTTTTCTGAACTTCACATACACAAGTACTCAGTGCCATTCAAGCAGTTCCTTCCATCTGCAGCAGCAGCACACTCCAAAGGGCTGGGACAAACACGGGGGAAAGATGCTGCAGTGGCCAAGGGCAAAGGCAGCAGCACAGTTAACCCTTCCCCAGGCACCCCCACAGGCCTATGTGCCTTGGGGATTCAGGGAGGGGGGTGGTGCAAAGCACATTAGCCCGTTTCCCTGGGATGAGGAGCCCCAGCCTTGCCCTACCAGCTCTGTGGAGGCCAGTGTAGACACGGGTATCAGCAAGGAGCATCCTAATCTGGGCCTGGTGGCATTATGGAGTGAGTCAGAGAGTCCCACTTGGAATCTGTTTTTCGAAAATAGTCTTTTTTTCTTTCTTTCCAAAGGAAGAAGTTAGACTTTGAGATTAGAAACAATGTTAGCCTCCATTTAAGAGGAAGAAGATGGGTGAGAGTAGGCTCCTTTAAGGCAGTTTCACATCTCAGCCACAGCCCATCCGTGCTGTTGGCATTGCCCCAGCTGGGGCCACAGGCAGGCACGGGGCTCTGGGCACACACTGGGTTAATTATCCCCAGTGACCATCATCAAATAGCCAGGGCTCTGCCGACAATGTCATGTCCAAAGCTCATTAAAACAGAGCAGTGCCACACTTGGGAACAAGCAGTGTACTGCTTTGGGATAAAACCATTCCAATAGTGATCTGCAGTCCCTGCCGTACAGCGATGCCAGACCACAGCACGTGAGGAGGGGGCTGTAATGGGACCTGCAGCCAAGCAGCTCTAAATCAGGATCTATTTCAAGGGCTGAGGAGGATAGCGAGGCTGGGTGGAATGGTGGAGGGTTTGGTTGGTGATTTGGGAGGATGGGAAGGGCTGCTGTATCTTGTATTTCTGAATATTCAGTGTCACAAACAGGACATTGCTCAATGGCTTAAAAAATTAACACCTCTGCCTAAGGTTATCAGCCTCAGGATAATGACAAAGTTGTGAACACAGCAGTGCTGCTGGAATTGAAGAGATTCAGCATTCTGACTCAGGAATAAGTGATGATGCTTTCCTCAGATACTGGAGATGAAGGAAAGATAATGCTGATGAAGTGCAGGGAGCCACACACAGCCACAGTGACTCATCACAGCTGCCCAGGTGACTTTGCAGGCTAGGGAAATATTTGCACAAGTTTTAACAAGTGTTACTCCTGATGCCAAGGGATACCCTGATGAATCTAGATGGCTGTGATAGGGTACTGGGCTCCTCTGATCAGGCAAGGGCACAGAGATCTTCTCTGGGAATACAGGGATATTCACATTCTAAAAACCTCTGGTCAGGAGACCCAATCTGCATTGTAACACTGTCCCTGACAAAAACAAACACTTCTTCTTCAAATGAGGAGCTAATTATAAAACACCTCCAGTTGGTGTCCCCATTTAGCCTAGGCAGGATGCACTTGGACACATGGACAGCACTGCCAGTCCTTTGCCCATACCCAGCTCGGCATCCTGCACCTCTTCCCTAAGCACAGTAGTTACACAGGATTTGGTCCACCACAGGACAAGAGCAGGGAGACCTGTTCCTCCTGGCTGTCCCCTCGCCCCACCCATGTGGAGGGGCTTCATGGGCACAGCCCGAGACCCACCTGCATCCACACAAGGAAGTCACAACCTGCAGGTGAGGATCCTCACATGGAGAAGGAGGCTCCAGCAGCTGCTGCATCATTCAGGGTGAACGGGTGGTGAGGCTGGAGCTCACATCTGCTGGACACACTGCCTAATATAAGTCACAAATGCTAGCCAGGTTCTTAAAAGTGAACTTTTGTTTGCACTTTCAGAGGAAGAAAATACACACAGAAATCGTATCTTTACAAAAAAAAAAAAGAGGAAAAAAAAAAAAGAAGAAGGAAAGGATAAATACAATCCATTAGCAAATTGAATAAAATCAAGTCTGGAATTGTGTTTTGGTGGCATTGGTTTTTGCAAGAGCCCCATGCTCCAGCCTCAAAGGTCACTGGCGAGGCAGGATGCTGCCTTTATATTGCTCCTTTGGTGCTCTGCTTTACAGTGGAGATTAATTTAGAAAAAAAAAAAGGATTATTTAAAAAAAAGCTCACCCCTCTCTCTCCTCCACCACCCTCCCCAAGCAGTGATGGGGGATAATGAACTGCTGGGACTGTCATCCAAAGAGTGCTTAATGACAGTATTCACTCCGTGTGTGTAGCATTGGCTGTTCTCAGAGCTCTCATTATGAATAGTTTTCAAGCTGTTTTGACTATTTTCTGTTACAAAGAGGAACTCACTGTTGGCTGCCTATTTTCATCACTGAAGCTGGCCAATGTAATCCACATGGAGCTGGGACACCATGGCCAATGACTAATGCTCCCATTCTCTCACCTCCAATATATGGCAGTGGAGAAGGCCCAGGCTCTCCTTCCCTGTCCCTTGCCTCCTCTTTGCTGCTTCTTTTTTGGGCTCATGCTCTGGTTTTGCAGGTAATGCAACTAAACTATCTGGCTACAGTGTCCCAAGCCGCATCCCCTTGTGGTGCTGGACCCATGGGTGTTCATGGCACTGCTGAGCCTGCGCCTCCAAATGTCCACTTTTGGGGGCTGTGAGTCCTCCCTGCAGGCTTGGCAAGGGGAAGGGGACCCAGCCTGAGCTTCATCTGTGCCGCAAAGACACCATGAAGATGCGCTAAAGCAATCTGTTCTCCCATCTTTTCCCAGACCCTTTGCCGTGAGACACAATATTTTGGAGGGGCAGCTGAAATCTTGCTGGTGTTAATTTCGTTTTGGTCTGCTCACTGTTAACTTTGGGCTTGCTGTGCTTTTTGTGGCTCCTTTTCCTTAAAGAAAGCTTATTTCTCTTAAAACAGGGCGAGAAGCAGCTTGGCACCACAGACACTTTAAAGATGTTTGAACATTTGCAAGAGGAAGCAAACACGTTTTTTAAATATTATGAAAAGCACCTTGAACAACAACTTCTCAGCAAGAGCCTCCCTCAGGCTCCATCCTTTGCTGCAGGAGCCCATCGCTCAGCCTGGGAGCAGCTGAGGCCCAGGGCATCCCTCCACACTTTTGTGCTGCATCTCAGAATCCTGCTCTGGACAGGCGATCCCCAGGGCCAGGACAGGGACTCAGGACACTGACTAGGAGATAAGCTCTGCCAAATCACAGTAATATTAAAAAATGATGAGGGATACCCCACAGCATCTCCTCTCTGCATCCATACTCAACTGCCAGCCCTGGGGAGTGGCTCATAAAAGTAAAGAGGAAAATAAGTTCACAACATGCTCCAGCATTGTCAAGTGAGCAGTGGCTCCTGAGCGGACTCCTGGGTCTCTCTAAGGTATCATTTCACTGTACTCTAATTCTATGAAATTGGGATATGACTTGTCTTTGTCTTTCCCCAAATGAGGCTTTCATATTGATGCCTTGATTTCCTGGTCAACATAAAACTTGAGGGGTGGTTTTATTTCTAATGAATTGTGAGAAAAAGTAGGGGTAGCTAATGTCCAGAGATAATCTGGGTTTTTCTAATAAAAAGCCTTTTTCTGGCTAAAAGCCTTTTCTTTCTAGGGTTTTGACTCTCCACACACACATCAGTCTTCACTTGTCTTCTTGCCCCTTCTGACACAGTGCCACATTTCTTTTGCTTCTCCACTGATTTTTCTTGGTAGAGCCATGTCCCTGCCAGCTGCCTGGACACAGGCACACAAATCACAGCCTCCAGGCATGGGAGCACTGATGGCCAGCAGAGACCATTAGATCATCTCAGCTGACCTTCCCTGATGCAGGGCCAGGTCTGGCATTCAATTACTCCTTACCAAGCCCGGTAACTCCTGCTTGGCTCAAGTATATGGGGCACAAACGTATCCTGTCTGCGTCTAAATATATCAAAGGCAAGGGAATGCACAGGTCTCCTGGGTAGTTTAATCTTTATTAACATTCGCTTTTTAAAAGGTCTGTTTGATTCACAATTTGAATTTGTCTGGCTTCAGCTTCCAGGTGCGGGCTCATGCGATGCCTTTCTCCTCTAGATTAAACAGCTTTTTAATACCTGCCTTTCTCTCCCCATGAAGGTACCTCACACAGCACAATTAAGTCACCTCTTGATCTTCTTTTTAATAAGCCAAACAAGCTGAGCTCCTCCAGTTCCGCACTGTAAGACATTCCCCTAGCCCTTCCCAAGGATCAAATCTCTAATTCCACCTGATCCCATGCCAGGGGGGATGCGTGGTGAAGCAGCCCTGTGCAGCTGATGAAATTAAGAAGCTCGCAGGAGATGGCAGCTTCTCTCTGCTGCCTGCTCCTGCAACCACCCTGTGTTTTTTGGGAGGCTGCTTAGGGGTGTCCGGTGATGTTCCACCTCCCCCCACCAAGTTCCCCAGCTGAGCAATGGGGAGGCAGTACCACAGCTGCCCCCACATGTATGTAGGAGATGCCAGATGAGCAAAAATATTTAAGGCTGTTTCCTAGTGTGCGGAACTTGGGGTGTTCCTAGAGCTACCACCAGCTTTACACCATACTGCCACACCAAGCCATCCTCATCAAATTTAGCCATCCCTAAAATTCACAATTCTCTGTGGTTTTAAGTGTCTTCGGTGCCATCACTCAGTGCTTCCCCTCAGGGCACCCACAGCATTTACTGACCAAAACAAGCAACTGGACAAAGCCTTTCCTCATTCAGCATTTACCTGGAGGAACAATAAAACAGCATTGGCCGAAAAATGGAAGCCAATGCACATGCAATGCTGCACACACATTATTGGCAAGAGTCATAACTTTTGATCCATTTTTTAATATGTTTCCTTCTGAACTGGAGCCCAAGTGCCCCAGCCAGTGCATGCAGGGACAGGGATATTTTGGGTGATGCAGCTTTACAGCCAGCCAGCCCACAAGATGGATTTTAGCCACAGGCTTCAGCAATACGATTTCACACAGCGTTATAACATTTTAGCTGGGAGAGTAGGCAGGGCCCCTTGCGCTCTCCACCGGGTATTTGTCCTGCCTGCGAATCAATTACAGCAGACACGGCGTGCATTAGGATTGCTGCTTGGCACCTATTTCAGCCCTGATATATGTTGCTCTGCTCTGCAACAAACAACTCAGATAAACCTCCAGGAGGCCGTGTCTGTCAGCAAGGTTTTTATTAGGTGAGCCATGCCCATTCTCACAACGGTAGGGCTACCTGGCAGAAAATTGTAAGCTGTTTCCCTTGGAGAGGGCGAGCCCTAAATGAGTTTCCCGGTCTCACTTTGGGAATGCACTCAGATATTAAAGGGACCAGAGAGTATCATTACTGCCAGGTGATAAAAACAACCACTATTTGGGAAGACTGATGGCCTTTGTAAAAGCTCCCAACAGAAGCTTCATTCTGCACAGTGGATAATAACAGCCGTCTTGGGCTGAAATCCCAAAGCAGCTGCATTTTCCAAGGCTACAAAAGTGACTTCAGGATTCCTGGCGCCACATTGCTCAAGCATCACTTTTTGGCAGTCAGAAAGCCCAAGAGCGGTTAATATTCTTCAATGATCACAGCTTAAAGATGTCATCTGCTCTCTCCCCCCTTGCAGCTCTGCTTTCTGGATTGCCTCCCTGTCTCAGCAAGGGTGAGGTGTCAGCAAGAGCAGAGGCTACCTGGGGCAGGAAAGCCAGCAAACACATCTCCCCCTTTGCAAGGGGAAGTGGAATGTTTAAGTCTAACTCTCTGCCACTAAAATAGCTGCCAGCTTGCATTGTGACATCATGAGGACATCATTGCATTACATTACAGTCATGACCTTGCATGACAGCTTGGGGTCTGGGAGCAGGCTGCACCTTCTGGTACCATCTCCAGCCTGTTTCCACTAATTGCAATCACAGCTCCCTGACCACTGGTCCTGGGGCTAGGCACAGGCTGGGACATCTCATTTTCCTGCCACTCTCTTGGCCACGGCCACATTAAGCAAGCTGCCCCAGCTGAGAAATAGCCACCCTGCTCAGGAGCTACTGGAATCTCTCCAGGGTTTTGCCAGTCCTTGGACCAGGGCTTCACAACAAGTACAGAGCTGTCACCAGCTCACCTGGTTGTCAATCAGATGCCCCCTGATCTACTGACCAGCTTAACACACAGTTAATTTCTGTGGCCATTTCCTACACCCATTTCCATTCCCACGTCACTGGTCCCGCGGGTGACTCTGAGACCCCAGAGAGAAGGTGGAGCAGCATGGGGATGTGGTGAGGCCATGGTGTGCCATCCCCCCCACCACCGTGGCAGACGCAGCAGCCTGGAGAAGGGTCTAAGCAACAGAGATGCCTCTCAGCAGTGTCCCTGCCTCAGGGCAGAGGTTGAAATAGGGTAACATTCGGCAGAGGGCAAATAAAAAAGCCACAGCACATTTCAGCTGTGCCCCGTTCGTGTCCCCCTTGTCAGGGCAGGGGTGTCGGGTGCAAGGGTAGGGGTGCTGGCCAGCCCCTTGCACAGCCAGTGCTGGGCTGGGGGCTGTGCACAGCAGCCACAGGCTGGCCCTGCACCAGAGCTGCCCCACACAGGGGACTGGCTTCAGCTTGCTTTCCCAACAAGGTGCCCCATTGCCGGTGTCTCTTACATTCATCCCTGACACCTATTCATCCAGCTCAAGTGCTTTCTTCTTCGTGGGTTTTCTTGGCTGTTTTCTCTAGATGAAGATTTTCTGAAGACTGCTGGTTCCCTTTGTAACCTTTCAAGAGTCCTCTCTGTATGAAGTTCTCTTCACATCATCTCCAGCAGATGCAGGTAATAAAGTCACAGCAGATTTACGAGTTTGAGAATCTCATTATATCTACCTACCCATCAGGAAAAGGAGCTGTCTTTAAAAGAGGCAGAGGGGTGGATTTTGCCATTACCTACGGTTTAAAAAGATGAAGAAACCCTCTTCAATCCTTCCCAGGCACAATTGTGTAAAAGCATCCTCTGAATTCACCAAGCACAGTGCCAGCTTATGCCAACATCAGGACAGAGTGCCACAGCTCTTTGGAGAGGCGAGAGCACCCAGCTCCACGTCTGTGCATCTCAGCCAAGCGCCTCAGCTGGCACCAACTTCAGGCCCAGCCACAGTGCTGCTGTGGATGACAATTACTCCAGGCAGACTGTGCTCTTGGAGCCCTGTTACAGACAAGTTAGAACAGCTCGTGAAGGACAATGGCAGTTCACTGTCTGCCTGTGGAGGTGAACATCCTCAGCAAGCTGCAGGGTGGGACAGGGAGCTCCTCACATGGTGCCCATGCCCTTAAGGGTCTCCAAAACCATGATACCGTGCCCATAAAGCATCAGGGTTTTGCTACGGAGCCCAAACAGGACTACCATCCTACCTCCATCCATCCCATCACAGACCCCACACCACAGCCATCCACCCTGGCAACAGCTTGCCATGAAGGACAAAGGCTGCAAGCAAACAAGGCAGAAGAAAGAGAACCAGGGGAACTGACGGTTTTCAGAAGAAGTCAGGTGTCAGGAAAGAGGTGACAATCCCCTGTCCCACCCCATGCAGCATTGAAGCCACTGCCCTTATGAGCCTTCTCAGCAAGCACTCACTCCCAGGCTCCGTGGGAGCAGTGCAGCCAGCTCCTTGCCTGTTCCCATGCTCTCCACTGCTGCTTTCCCAGCAGCCAGGCCAGCTCTCCTCCAGGGAGCTGCCATCTGCCTGTGCCTGTGGGGATGGGGGTTTGCACCAGGAAGGGCTGACACTTGGAGACACTCAGAGGCAGAAGCTTCTGGGTAGCACCGGAGAGGGTTAAACAAGCACATTATTAGCAGGATCCAGCCTGGCGGATCATGTAATGGGTCATGTGTTTGCCATGTTCTTCAACCACATCAGACAGGGATTTGTAATGGCTGAAGTCCCCACTTGGGAAATACATTTTCCAGGCATGGTTCCAGTCAAAAGGCAGCTCTGCAGCCCTATTGTGAGCATGATTTTGCAGTTTATTTGCAAATGGTCAGAGACCTGTCTAGCATTTCTCCCAGCCCAGCTCATTCCTAAATCGCTCAGCAACCCCTGCTATGGTCAGCCTTGGAGGCAGAGAAGCCCTTGGGCTCATCCCCAAGTCTGTGCTGAGTTACTTTTTTCAGGGCAGGTTGGGAGGGGGGCACCAGGATGTGACAGGCATCCGACATGAAATCATGGCTTCCGCAAGGTCAGCAGGGCTTTGGTCACCAGCTTACAACCACAATTTCAGCTTAAAAATGCTGGTGTCTGGGGCCTTCAGTCACTCCCTGCTCTGTTTCACAGATCTGGAGCCTCTTTCTCTGCAAACATAACAAATCAGTTTTGATCTTTCCCATCAGCCTCTTTTGCAAACACACATCCCATGCGACATCTCTGCTCATACATCAAAACACTTGGAGAAACAAAGCAGAAACCTGTCAACTAAAAAATTAATTAGGATAGAACCCTGATTCTGAACAAATAAGTAAAAACCCCACCTCCCTCCAGCTCTTTAAGCAAAAATCTCCATGCAAGGATTAACTGCCAGTGAGCAGTAACAGCCATTTCGTTTGAAAGGTGACTACTCTGTAGCTGAAATGTCAGAGTTTATTTTGCAAACACTTCCTGTTTTTTCACAGAATAGGGAAAAAGCCCACCCTCAGCCATTGCACATCCTCACTGTTGTAGGAAGCAAAACACGCATCCCATCTGAAAATCTTAGTTCATGATGATATTTTGTCTCATGCTGATCTAATTTGTGAGCCATGGTGAGGCACAGCCTGTGTTTGAAGAGTCACTGTATGTGTAGCACTAAATCCAGGCCCTGATGGGATGGGATCCCCCCATCTTCACTGCCCCTGGCATTGGTTTGCCAGACCCTGAGCTGGGCTGCGGGTGCAGCTGTGCTTTCGCGCCACCCAGACCCTGCAGCTCAGAGCACCCACCTTGCACTTGGGCTGGGTGAGTGAAGAGCAGCTGAGATGTTGGCCCTTCACAGGGATTTTCACCCCTGCAAACCTCTTGACAACAATAGCAGCTGAGGCAAGCAGAATTTCTACAAGCCGTGCCAGAGGAGGAAGGCTTTGGAGGGGAGCAGTTGTGGGGTGCTGGCTGAATGGCAGCTGACAGCAGAAGGGCTGGAGCACTGCAAGAGCAAGCTGTGAACAAACCCAAGTGCACCACAGTCCAGATGCTCCCAGGCCACCATGACAGCAAATGGCCCAATGCCAGAGTGTGGGACTCCACAATGTTCCCATGGTCTCAGTGATGGGGCAGCAGTGACATCAATGGAGCATCTCACTGGTTGTGAGCTGGAAGGAGAGAGCTGCAGCCCCACTGTAGGTTGGCAGTGACTACTACCAGCACACCAGCTTCTGCCTCTTCCCTTAGCACAGTATAAAACACAGCTGATAGAGGAGGTTTGGTGCAATCTACAGACAGATTTCAGTGCAAGAGTCAGCAAAAATGTCTTCTGCTTGAAAAAAAAGCCAATCAGGAGTAAAGACAAAGTCTCATTTAGAAGAGAGAGAGGAAAACCAATCCGCAAAGAAGAGACAACAGTTTTGGCCAACACACTGTGGCATCCATTAAATAAAACAACCTGTCATTTGCATTCACTTGGCAAGTGACTAGACCTGAACTTGGCTGCACACTTGATGATCCACCATTACTTTCCAGGGAGGAGGTTGAAATATTCTTATTCCTATTCATTAGGCCAAAGTAATTCTCTTAATGCCACTGAACCAGCCATGGACAAGATGCTGCACATAATGTCATTGGCAGTGTTGCTAAATGAAATCCCTCTGCAAGTAGTCAGGGGAATCAATACTCACAGTAATTTGTCCTTCCAAGTTTTCCTCCCACGCCATCTTATTTGTGGTGTCAGCCCATGCCAGCTCCATCTACCTCAGCTATGTGTGGGGCATGGAGGGTCCTGGGGCTGGGTGGGTGCCCCAGTTAGGTGCTCTGCCTCTGCTACTCTCCTCCATTTAGAAGCCACCTCCCAGATTCATGGGCAGCACCTCTGTATGGCCCAACATGTTGTCATGGGGCAGGTGGGCTTTGTTGTCAGACTGATCAGGAGCCAAAAGAGAGATATGAGGTGCTCTCCTCTGGCTCCTTCCAGTATGAAGGGCTGATTTTATAACACATATCAGAATAGAATCATGGCTTTTTCCAGTAATTGGAAATACAGCAAAGCCTTCATTAAATTATTAGCCAGAAATTCAGCTTCTGTTAGATGATGCTGCCGCACCATGGCAGACATGTCAGGCCATCAGCGAACGCAGGGCCCAGGGACAACCCAGCCCTCACACATTAGCTGGAGTAAATCATTATTACTTCCTGAGCCCTTGCTTTAGAACACATTAACCATCAATATCACAGCACTCAATATTGCTCAATATTATATCAAATCATTAGCAGAAGGTTAATCATTACAAAAAGAAGAGGTCTCAGCTGACAATTCACTCATTTGCTATGTGAAAGCACTACCATTACCACAGCAGCACAAAGGTTCAGGCTCAGTGGTACTGCTTGCTACTGGTAGGTGTAGGTAGAAGGGCCCCTGTCTGTCCACAGTCAGAAGAAGGGACACACCCAAGAGACAGAAAAATTCCATCCAAATCCCCATCTTCCCCAGCCAGCGTGGGAGCCAGCTCAGTGGCAGAGCCTCCCCCAGGATTAGGCCTGAAACGGGATTTCAGTTGCAGTCGCCATCGCCCCACAGCGCAGCCAGCCAGGAGCCCTGCAAGCCCAGGGAGGTCTGCACAGCAGGAGGGCCCCTTTAGTGTTCATTCCTGACATAAAAAAATATATATTACCAACTTCAAACCCTTGTGTTTCTTTTCTGCTGGCATAATAACTCTGAAATGTATTATTGCTGAGACACTCGCCTCTCTCTGCCAACAACTCCCTGGAGAAAAACAGTAGCAGAAGAAAAGAACTTTTTACAGTTTCTTCATAAAAGAAGTCAGCAATCCACTGGACCTAATCAACTTTTCCTAGAGATGACGGGGACAGAGCTTCAGCTGCAGTACGCCAGTAGAACCTCATTGGTATGTCACAGAGAAGGCTCCAAATGTGCTCTGTGTCTTAGCTGGTCTCTGCCATGGAAGCAAAAATTTGTGTTGTTGCCTCCTCTGCCAGCTGTGCTAGGAAAGGGTGGAGGACCAGTATTGCAGTCTAGGAAGAACTAATAGAAAAAGAGAAGCATTTAAGTAAAACCACTCACTAACACTATAGATCTCCGTACCAGGTCAGCCTGCCAATGCATCAGCACAGCTGGATGGTGTGTGTGAAGAGAACCCACAGCTGATTTAGGATAACAGCCTAAATCAGGTGGTTTTTAGACTGCTCTTTTCACTCAGCCACAAAACACTGGTGCCAGAAATCTCAGCAAGAGCCACGTTAGTGGCTGGTCTTTCCACCGCCAGGAGCTGTGCCGTCTGCAGGAGAAGACTTCCATTTCAGAAAGCACCTGATGGCCTGTAGCTAATTTTCCCTGCTCCCAGAGATGAAGGCAGCCACAGATGTGGTTAGAACTTTGATTATTTTTTTTAAATCATTTGAGAAATCATCTTGCCAGAGAACAGTTGGAAATTATAGTCCTAAGCAGCTCAGAGGCAGCTCAGCTGGCAGACTTCAAAATAAGGCCATTGTATTAAGCATTTAAACTGGAAAAATTAATGGTTTGGCAGTGAGACAGTACATCAAAAACCGATGCTGTCCTGGGGTTTTGCAAGTAGGCAAGGACCAAGGGCACGAGGTGGGGCTGAGCTGGCCCAGCATGCTGCTCAGCTCTGCAGGATCAGGGCTGAGCCAGGGAGGGTGTCCCTGCCACAGGCAGCTCAGACCTCAGCCAGAAGCACCCCATGTCACTTTGCTTTGCTGCATCGTGGTTCCCTTCACTTGTCACCAGGGACACCAGCACTGTCTCATCCAGCACATTCAGACAGGAGTGGGAGAGCATCCTGCCCAGCAGGTCAGGGATCTTGATCCATGCTGCAAAATCTGGATCCCAATGCCATTGTTTCTGGGGTGTGTGCTGGCTGCAGCAGCAGCAGTGGGCAGCTACAGGCACCTGAGAAACCAAGCGTGTGAGGCAGTGGTTTGGGGCAGACCACAGGGGACCACTTTTCCCTTCCTTCAATTCCTAGTGGAGAAGTAGAAAGGCAAGTGTAATCAATTTGGCATGTATCTATTTACTATGAGCACATACAAAAGACTCATAACAGATCTCCTCCCCCACCTTTGGCAGTCAGCCTACACGTCGGCAAGCAAAAGATGTTATCTTAAAGATTGACTGCAATACCCTGAGTCATGCTGGAAGTCTGAATCCACCAGGAAGGCTGGTGAAGTCAAGGACCTAGTGCAGGGACCTGCCCCCGTTTGTATTGCTCATAGCGACATTCGCGGGGTCGAATGCTCACACCACCAGCACTGAGGGAGCTCATGGACAGCAACACTTCACCCGCCTGTTCAAACAGAGGGAAAAATATGAGCATCCAGTCCTGGCCCTGGGACCAAGATTACAACCGCTCCACCACAGTTCTGCCACAGTCAACTGGGCTTTAAGTGGAACTCCAGCTAAACCTCACCTTCCTTTGCAGGGCCCCTGGGGGCAAGTGAGGTTGCTGAGGTGGCTGCCTCGGGGTGCCAGGCTGTCGGAGACGCTGTAAGCCAGAGGAAGTGACAGAAGAGCAAGGGCAGTGGAGCTAAACTGATTTACATCAGCTGAGGAACTACCACATGGTTGGGCAACAGAGCATAGCCATTCAAGGGAGGAATAGCAAATTCGAAGCACAGCATTAACACAACGCTCAGCTGAGCAACTCAAGGACTCTGAGGAGAAGAAATTCAAACCATGCAGCAGCCTTAAATCAGGTGGATTTGGAAGCCGAGAGCTTTACCTTCATGTCTCCATCAGGCAAATTTGGACTTACGCAGCAGAAACCTGAACTTTTCTGGGGGAAGAGGACTCCTCCCAAAATGTAGTTTTCTGTAAAAGCAGGTATCTGTTCCCACTATTTCGGTGACAGTCACTTTTCAGAGTAGCCAGAGCTCAGCAGAAATAAAGTCCTATGGCCTCTGCGGATGATGGGATACAGCATACTTCAGTAGTCCTCAGCAAAGAGCAGAGCCTGGACCACAAAACATGCTTTAACCAGATTGTGCAGCAACAATTTTTCAGCCATCCCCAGACAGAAAACTAGCACAGCAACATGCTGCATCACTGAAATCCATTTGAGGGGAAGGGGGCTCACAGCAGGCTCTGCAGTCTGCAATGGCACAGAGGTCCCAGGTGTACATTGGAACCACATTTTGGGGCGAAGCAGACACACAATGTATCACATTATGGTCATCTGCAAACTACCAGATGGAATTAGCACATTTGTGACAGCTGCTAGTTATTGCAGGGAGATGTATAGATCTGAAGGCTAAAGGATCAGATAAAATAATTTCATATGAACTCCTGCAAGACACAGGCGACAGGAAACATAAGTCCATAATTTCTGTCTGATCCCAGGCTTGTCTCTTAGATATTCAATCTGGATTTGAAAATACCAAAGGATGGAAACTCTACCATCCTTCCAAATACATTTGTAGGGAATCCTAAGCATTAACAAGGGAGACACCCTGTTTTTACCTGTCTTCATCTTTCAGGCAGTGTATATTGTTATGCTTTCATCCTTCAAATTAAACACCCTCTTCTCCCAGAAGCCTTATTTCTAAATAAGTACTTTGAGATGATGATCCAGTCACCTCTTAACCTTTCCTTTGTTATGCTAAATTAGTTTAAACTTCCTTCATGGCTCCCTTCAGAGAAAGTTTTCCAACCTCTGAACCTTCTTCTCTCCCAAGGCAGCCCCTGGCAACCCCTCCGGCCCCACTGCCCCACCAAAGAGCTGCTTAATTGAGCAGGAAGACAAAGCTGATTAAGCAAATCACTCTGGAAGGTAAGGAAGTATGATGCTGGTCACACCCCTGGTGTCCTGAGGCTCCCACAAAACTTCCTTGTCCCATACTGGATATGCTGATACCCGACCATCATCCCTCCATGAGTGCCCTGCCAATGGCACCCTGCCTGGTGCCCCTGCTGCTGCCATCACCCCAGCCCTATGGCCCTGGCTTTCCCAGCACCAAGGGCACTGTGAGATGCTGTGCACAGCCAAATCTGTTAAGCAGTTAATTAGCAGTGATAATTAACCTCTTCGATTACTTTTATGCCTTCCCAACAAAACTCTGGGGTGCTTTTGTTTACTTGCTGTGTGGCAACTGCTTGATGGATTTATATGAAGTAAATTAATAAATAGGCAGTACCCATGGAAAGAAATAATTGGAAAGACTTAATGTCACTGATTAAATTATCCATTCAAAAAGCAAGCGTTTCAGCAAAGCTTTTTTCTTCTCTCCTACATCCGCACATCAGGAGCTCAGTGCCTGCCAGGCCACCTCTCCCTGCGCCGACGCATCACTCCTTAAAGCCGATCTCTGCCACAGCGCTTCAAAGGCACGTGGCGGTGGCTGACAGCGAGGATGACATTTGTCACGCTGGCCTTCACCACCGCATCATTCCCCCTGCTGTCCCAACACCCGTCTTCTGCCCACGCCTCCGAGGCTGCCCCCCTTTCCCCCCCCCCGAGCCCCACACTGACATTTCCAGCTCCTCAGCGCAGGGACTGTCCGGCTTCGGCAGGAGAGCGCAGGTCGCAGCCTCGGTCCTGGCCGGGCCGTGGGGCGGGCGGGGCCCCTCAGGCGCTGGAGCCGGCAGCGGCGGGGCCCCGCGGGCTGCGGGGCTGGCACGGCCCGGCACGGCGGGCACAGCGCGGGGCCCGCTCGGTGCGTGAGCCCCGAGCTCCATCTAGCGGGGCCGGCAGACGCCAGGCCGGGCCGGGCCCGTCTGTGGAGCCCCGCGCTGCCGGGGACGCCGCTGCCTCTGGGGCCTGCCCGCCCTCGCCCAGAGCCCCCGCCGCCGCTCGGCTGCCCACAGGGCCCGTGTCCGTGCAGAGGAGACCAGAGCCAGGCAGAAGGCTCAGGGGGTTAATCTCTAAGATGAGCCCGTAATGACAGGCGAGAGAGCCCGTGCTGCCGAAAGAAGCGGGGGAACTCGGCTGGGGAGGGTGGTTTGAGGTGGCAGGGGCTGTCCGCGCACCCCCGGCCCCAGAAGGAATGGTTTCTAAAGGGCCATCCAGGACAGAGCTGACATTGGGGTGGTGTGGGAAGGTATAACATCAACCCAGATGGCTGCTGTACCTGGAGCAAAGCAAGCATAGCCCAGGGTCAGAGTTTGGCCAAGGAATTCAGTGGGGTGAGAAATGTTTGCATCTTCTCTCCCTTTCTAAACCCCAGTGCCTTAGTGACATAAAGCCAGCACTGATACCAGCTGCAGGCTTTCTAAATCACTCTTTGCCTCTCCTCTCTGGCTCTTTCTCTCAAAGATTCCTCACTAAAACACTCATGGAAAAGTTCACAGGTTGCTTTCATGAATTTGTAAGTTACTTATAATCTGCTGGGTGTTCAAGTATAGTTCCCTAGACTTTTAGATTTTATTTTCTCTGTAAACTTGGAGAAGGGATGCAGACAGATTCAAGGCCCAGGTGACATTTTCAGACAGTGCTCTGCTCCAGAAGTCACAAGGTTTGAGCTTTGCACCCCCTTCCCCATGGAGAATTAACATGTCCCTCCCACCAAAGAGAGAAGGATAGATAGTCACTTCTGGCATTACTTTATGCCCAAAGGGCGCAGTATTTGGTGTACCTGTGGGGTCCTGAGAACACACTTGGCATGGGGTGAGAGGAGCTGTTGCCCAAACCTAGTGTCCAGATGGTGTTCGAAGCCCATACTCCAGATGAGAGGGAGGTGGATCAGCCCTCCTTCTGGCTGGGTCTCCTTCCCCCACCATCTACCAGTGCTTAAAGAAAAAAAGTTGCAGCACAAAACATCATGAGATTTGCCCTAAAAAGTTAAAGAAAGCAACAAAAGTTTACTTACCCTCTTTATTTAAGTCAATGGCGCAAGAGTTAGTTTTTTCTCTGCAGCACTGAGAGCAGCCACCTTTCCCTTTTCTAAGGAAGAGCAGAGTTTGTCACTGAGTCTTTAGGGAAAGTTCAGCTCCTGGAAGGACTGGTAACAGAGGGGCCCTGCTTCCTGCAGGATGGAGAAGAGCTGCAACCAGCCTCTGTGTTTCTCCAGTTTTGTGTTGACATTTTTATTTTGCGTTGCTCCTTATCAGCTCAGGGCCAGCCTGGCCCACAGGCAGCTGATGACATTTCCAGTCATCGGCATTTTTCCAGTTGAGCTGAGATTAAGCCAGTGTCTTCTCATAAGGACTTGTACATTAAAGGACTGAAAGAACGCTAACAGCCTCATCAATGGCCCAGGCTTTCCCGTGGTCTAGCAGTGCTCCTGCCATCATGCCTGCTGTGTTTCAGAGCTGGTGCCACCTGCACCTGGAAAGGTTCAGGGAGGCCTGATGGCTGAGCCAGCAGGGTGCTGTGCTATGCTGGCACACAGACCTCAGGCACTGCCAGCACTGTGGCTGGCTGCTTCCACCTGGTCGATCAAATGAGTCCAGACATCACCCACCTCATCCACCAGAAAAGACAGAATAAATTGTAAATCAGGGTCTGCAAAAGCTCTGCCAGCGATGCTCCTGCCTGTGCCCTGGCTGCCCACCTGTTGCAGCAGGGTTGGCTCTGACCTTCTTTTATGGAGACTGTATCAGGAATCCCTCCACCTAGACATCTCTCCTGGCTCAACCCCATGTCAGTTAAGTCATTGTAATGTCTTGTCTTGCTTTTAAGGGGGTCTGGCTCCAGTTACCCTTGTCTGTGTTATCTGGGGTGTGGACTGAATGTACAATGACCCTCCCTAGGAATAGTATTGGGCACCTGATTCCCGAATTGTGTTTGACGCTCCAGGGCAGAAGTCCATATAGAGAATACCAAATGGTCTTAGTCAGCTTTTCTGCACCTGAAAACATCACCACTTTAAAGCCTTTCAGTTCTGACTTCCCCAGGATGTATCAAGAACTTGACTCAAAAGAACACAGCCTGCAGCCCTCTGAGACACCAAGCCTTGAGCATGTAAAAGTGTATGTAGAAACACATTTCTCCATGTCTTGAAGCTTGATTTTATGTGATCTGGACATTGCCTTATGGAGAAAAGGGCAAGACAGTTAAAACATCACAGTCTGTCTCATGGATGTGCACACACACATCCCACAACACACCTGGCTCAGTTCATGCTAAGAAATCCCCTGTGAAGACCCCCACACTGGCATTCTGGCAGGGAATGCTGTGGCTTGCTCAAATATGCATCCACAGATCCATGGCTAACAAACTAGGTACTGGCATTTAGGAAGGCAGAAAAAATGGCATGTGTGTCTTGGCAGGTGTCAGTATTAACAAATAACAGTAATCATAGTAATAACAAAAATTACAATAATCATAAGAAACAGTAATAAAGGACCCTGCATGCTGCCAGCTGGACTGAGCTGCCTGTGCAGAGCAGTCCATGATCTCTCCCCATTCTGAAAGCAGAGATGCCACATTATCAAACAGTTCCTTATCTGGAGAGAGCCAATGAGCGTGGGCTGCTTCCCCTGGTCACTTTACCCCCACCAAAATCTTCCACCAGCAGTGAACAAATCACTAACATCATAGGCATTCACCAGAAATCAAAACCCTGGCAAGTTATTATTGCCCTGACACTCTTCCCAAGAGGAGGTTAATGCCGAGCTCCCTTCTGTATTCCTGCTTTCCCTGACACGCTTGACTTTTTTGCATTTGCAGGTAGTTCTGCTCTATTTGATCACAGCTCACTCGCCTGTCTAATGACTTCACATCGTCTGTCTGTCCTGCGGAAGCAACCACCCCCACGGCAGCTCGCTCTGCCTGTCCCACCTCCATGCTCAACCTGGTGTTTCCTCAGCAACTCGGCTTTGGAAACACATTTCCTTCTTACCCAGTGCAAGGGACAAGCTGAAGCCGTGAATGCCAGCCTTGCACAGCACTGCCCACAGCTGGACTGCGGAGGAGGTGCAGCCTCAGCCCTTTCTGAGAGGTGAGGAGACGAGGACCGGCAAAGGAGGGCAGCTGGCATCCCCTGGCCAGGCACAGGGCTGATCTGCTCAGGAGCCAGCCAGCCTCAGATGCAGGAGGAATTACAGGCACTTCTTCAGCTGTACCCCTATGGGATGGAGGGCAGAGGAGCTTGGGGGTCAAGCAACTGCTCTTGCAATTGAATGTTAGAATTAAAATTAACATTTGCCATGTGTTGTGCTCCATGTGTCCCTGGGGCTTCTGGCTCCTGGCTAGGTGGCAGAGAGCCCAAGAGACAGGTCAGTACTATGAGCTTGTGACTTGCCACCCACCCACAAAACAACCTGGCAGCTGAGGTGCCTAAAATATAATTTTGCATTCTAAGAACAGTGTTTCTATTTCCCCAGGAAGGCCCCCTGGGCCCTATCCTAGCAGCCCCACAAGTAATACCTTAGGGCTGCCATGGGCAAGGCTTCAACAATCTGCTGTCTTGGCCAGCCATGCACCCCTTCCCTGGCCTGCTGTTGAAGCTCCTGTTGTCACTGCCTGTCTCTGAGGGGCACAGAGGTCCAGGGAGCAAACTCCACTCATACTCCCCAGCATGACATCTCACTGGGTGGGCTGTGAGGGTGTTGGAGCTGCCTGAGCTCCTGCCAGCCTGGGAGCATTGTAGGAGAGCTCTGCCTGCTGACCCAAGACCCCAGGACATGACAGAAAGCCGTGTGTGATGACAGAGAGCATAGCAATGGCCTTCCTGTGTGCTGTCGGGATGAGGGTTTGGAGCTGTTATGTTTTCTGTATACAGTGAGATAAAATTATGAGTTTTCAAAATGACTTGAGATTAGCTGGAGGGAAACAACAGAGAGGGAGTGCACAGCACATCCCTGCTTGATTTAACTGCTTGCACACCATGCGCACACTGCCCTTCTGCAAAGGCCAGGCAATGTAACCCTGGTGGGCTCCAGAAAATTGCACCCTTGGCTGAGGGCACATGGGTCCTCTTCATAAGTGACCAAGGCTGTGCTGGGCTCAGCGAGGGCCAGGCAGGTCCCCTGGACCTAAATCTCACCTTCTGGTTCTGGTACAGGGCTAGGGTACCCTGGAGTGAGGTACAAGGTGATCTTGAGTCCTCAGCAATAATCAGGTGTGCTGAAGAGAACCATAGAGAGCTTTTCCCAAAGCCACTGGAGGACAGGGGGAGAGCAGGAGCTGCTGTTTTGGCAGGGGTCACCAACATCACATGCACAATGCTGGACAGGCTGAGGAGCCATCCCCACCACACTGTGCACAGCTACACCAGCCTGCCTGCCAGCCGAGCAGGTCTTCGGAGCAAATTCCAGCTGTTTACATGCTTAAGATATGCAGATACATAAGGCACAGGCCTCAGACACCAAAATACCTCATTGTAATTGCAAATGAAGCATCTCAGTATTTAAGTGCACAGAATTTGCAGGTGCCATTAATTTTCCCCACAGTTTGGTGTCTGGTGTTAACTGGAGGCAAGAGAGTTGTCAACAGGAGAGCACACCTGCAGTTTTGAGGCTGCCTAAAAATCAGTGACAAAACAGCTACAGAACCCAGAAGCAAACTAAGGCAAGCTGGTGAAGCCTGCAGAAGAGCCCTCCCAGAAGACAGGGCAGCTGTTGTCACCTGTGGAGCCAGGCAGGCAGAGTTGCTGTGTCCCTAAAAGAACCATGAGACTCACTTACCTGACAGCCTGCTAATGCTGCCAGCCAGTCTGTTCTCTCTCCTGAAGAAGAGCCCAGGTGATAAATACCCAACAAGGGCTTTTTCATCACAAAAGAGGAAAAAAGTAATCAGCAAGTGATACACTCTTCTAGTAAAGCTTCTTTCCCATCAGACTGTCACGGGTAACTGCCAAAAAATACTCAGAGTGGAAGATGAGACAAGGAAAAGCTTAGAGAGGTTCATTACACCTGAAAACGAGATACATGTTCAGAGCAGCGGTTAGGAAAGGAGTAGCATCAACATTGTTTGCAGGTCTCCAGCAAATTAATGCATCTTACCCAGTGTCATCAGCAAAGGGCTGGCTAAGGAAGCGGAAACTTTACCATAAAACATGTAATTCTTGGTGGGGTATGGTGAAAAGAAAGAGCCAGGAGCCTCTTACTTCCCAAGGGAGGCTGGGGGGAGTCATGTGCTGTTGATGCCTGGAAGTGGCTACCTGAAAACAGAGGCTAGACAAGAATAAGACAATAAAAGTAGGTATTTATTTGAAGGGCCTTCAAAGGTACACCCTGGGCAGTCAAAAGGCTACACCCAAGATAGACGATGGGTCAGGGGTTCTTCACACATTTATAAGTTTGGTCCATTTGCATATCAGGATTAATTCTCCAATTATAACTTCAGTTAATGATGTAATTACCCCAAGTTTGCCCCTCCTCTTCAGAGGCTTTTAGTTTACACATTTTGGGGTGTGGGACAATCGAGGTGTCCTTGAAGAGCAAACCTAGAGAGGCTTTGTTTTGTCTAACCAGCATGAGAGAACAGTAGTTAACAGGCCACAAGAAACTTCAGAGTTACACACTAGGCAGTATAGGATTTGAAAAATGTAAAAGTTAAAACCTAAGGCATCACTGGCATTCACCTAGAGCTGATGGCAACTGAAAATGAGGAGGATCCCTCAGCTTGCAAATGGGATTTCTGCAGCAGATGGATGACTGGCTGTGTCAGGACAGCCCCTAGGAGAGGTGGGACAGATGGCAGTCATGACTCTTGAGGAGGTGAAGTGAAGCAGTTTTGGAAAAAAAAAATGGGTTTAGTAATGTCTAGGATTCAAATGCAAGGTTTTCACTAAGTATAAATAGTCCCTCGTGTTGGTATAGTATTTTCTTCTTATGAACTGGTCTGGATTTCCATCTGTGCTGCCTCCTCCATCACAAGGCATGGAAACACCTTACATGCTTTCTCTTCAAGATATTCCTGAGAGGTTGGAAGGTGCAATTAGCAGCCTACAGCATCAAGAAGCATGTGCAGGAGCATGTGACATTTCTGGTTTAGCCATGAGATAACCAAGTGTCTCAACCACCCTCCCTCTGGACCTGAGCCTCCTAAGACACCCTCAGAGGACACCACAAAGCACTAGGGAGAAGTTTCTGAGCAAACCAGCATAGCAAGGGCTGTGCTGGCTCCTCCAGCTGCTAACATGGAGGGGGCTCAGGGAGTATGAGTGGAAAAGAGGAAGCCCATCTTTCTACATGCACCGTAATAGTGCAGAGGAGGAAGGAGAACAGTGTTCAGACACTGAAGTTTGGTCCTCTGTATTTGGTCATAAGTGAAAGCTCTCATAACGGCTCTCTGCAAAATAATCTGTGTTTTTTCCTGTGGATAAGTTAAGTGACTCTCAGATTAGAAAGTGCTGACGAGTGCTCCTGGTAGTTTATCTTTGCTAATGCTTCCTTTAAGATCCTGATCTGGACAATGCAAATGATGACTCTTTTTATAAAACCTGGCCATAAAAGTTACATTAGCACAGGCCAGGTAGTACAAGCTCACCTGTGGAGATTGCAAAGCCATGTGTTACCTTTCAGAGAGGGGCTGGTAAACCAGGTGTATTTTAAAACCTCAAGATCAGTGTTGTAAATTGTGTGCTGACACTCAGCCTCCAGTGGCAGGCATAAGAAAAGTCCCAAATCAAAGGTCCTCCCTAGGATAGATTATAGAGGTCATGACAGATGATAGAGAAGTCTCAAGGAAAAAAGTGTTTGCAGAGGTGCAGAAGCTTCACCCAGTAAGTTTGGAGCTGTCAAAATCCAGGTTGTCAGGATAATTGAAGAAACACAATTTCCTAAAGAGTAATGAGCTAAAATGAAGGAAATGTGTTTCCTTAGCTCTGGAAACGGGATATACTGTTTCACATAGTGGAAAAGCCTAGTGAGACATTTTGACATACGTACTCAGACATTGAAGAGCTACAGCCTCCTTAGGAAATTAAGTAATGAGAGAGTGAATAGGAATAAAGGAAAGTGCCTCTTTGGAGCAGAAGAAAGGACTCCAGATGTGTACATGCTTCATATTGTTTGGGACTCTCAGTCCTGAAAACAAGAGAGACAATCCTGATGAAATATAGAAGTCTTCACCTGGCTGCTGTAAAGACAGAATCAAACCTAATGTTAAAGCTCAAATACAGAAAGGAAATGCAAGAGGAAATGAAAAAAGAATCTCCCCTTGAAAAAAGTAACAAAGATATTCCACTTCCCCATGTTCTCCCTTATCTCACATCACTTGGGGAGCATTGATTCTGCACGTGTGAGCTTCTGCACAGACTACACCACATATTGCAGGATGTAATTTCTTGGTTTGAGAAGAGCAATTGGAACTGAGAGCCCTGTCGTGCTTGTCAGCATCCCCAGCTCTACAGGTCACTGTCACTGTCACTGTCACTGCCACCAGGTGCTCCCTGGGAGCTCTGTCGTGGCCACTCTGGAATAAACTCAGCACAGGACAGGAACTACCTTTGGTTGATTATTAAAAACTCAGGCTATACTTATATTACAAAAACCTCTTACAATGGTCTGCTGCTCCTTGGAGAGTTTGGGCAATGAAATGAAACCAGGAATGCAAAACTAAAGATGAAGGACCAAGCAGGTCTAGTCCTCCTCTGTGGCAAACTGCAGCATCTTTGCCCAGCCCATGGCCATCCAGCTGGGTTCTCACTATTTGCTCCTTCTAGGGCCCGACACCATGTGCAGCACTTTCCACACACTTGCCAGGATCACACTTCTGATGCCCCTTCAAACAGCCCTGTCAGACTGGCACAGGTACTGGTCTGGAGGACACCGCTCCATTTGGGTGTAGCTCAGGCATGGAAGGACTAAGCAGGAGAGCCACTGCCAGCAAGGCTCATTCAGTCTGACTCTCAGACAAGAATATCCTACAGTCCTGCCTTAGCTGTACCCGAGTCTGTGACGACAGCACTCTGCACTCTTCCACCACTGCATGTTTTTTGTGGGGACAATCAGGCTGCTCCCACCTGAAGAGCAACTCAGCAGGCACCCATCCCCCTGTGTGCAAACACACCTTTGCAGATAACACTGCTAACATCAGATAATGTCCTTTGAGACACTGGGGCTCTGCTCCACCACATGCTGTTGGGGTGACTGCCGAGGAGAGAACCACTGCCTTCATTCTGCACCTCCACCCTGCGGAGCGTTTCTCTGCTGCACAGATCATGACAGTAGGATTATTAGAAGTATGCCATGCACTCAGATAGGCCATTAGCAAGGAACAATCCCCAGGTAAATAATTAGCAAATTACCTGTTTGAAAACAGAAGGAGAAAACTTAATTCTTGATTGTTAAGTCTGGCATCTTTCACATAAAAATTACAGCCAATAAGCAATTTCACAATGCAAGCCTTGCACAGTAATATTTTCCTTTGCCAAGCCATTTTCCCAGAGTAAACAAAAACCTCTGAGAATGCTTATCTTGGTATAAAACCTTGCAAGAAAAATAAACAGAATTATGTCCAAAACGAAAAATAAAATAGCATGTGTTGGTTTTACAACACTGGGCAAGCCATAAAATTTAATACTCCAAGTGCAAGAGGTTGAAGCTCTGTGCTATCATTAGTGTATGTATCCCTTCTATTGAACACCATCTTCCACTGCAAATCAAGTCCCAAAGAGCTGGTGGTAAAACAAGAGGCAGAAGGAAAAAAGGCTGAATTGTGAAGTATGTGTATGATTTGTTCTTATGGCATTAGAGATGACCAAAGTAAAAAGAGGAGTTTCTTTTATAGTTCTGATGTATTTTAAGAATTTTGCACCACAGCCTGCATTTCAATTACAGGACCAGAATGTAACAATGGATGGGACATGATGCTTAAAACCCACCAGTTTTCCAGACAGGAAGCCTCACACCAGGATGGCCACCTATATAAGACAGGGGGAGTAATGTGGGCTGGGGGGCTGACAAAGCAGCAAAAGAGTTAAAAATAACTGTCTGTCACAGCTGCAGGGACTGCAAACTGGAGCTTTGGACAAGAGAGAACTGCAAGCAACAGTTGGATCCACTGGGATAAGCTGGGATCTAAGACAGCAAAATCTGCAGGTATACAAGGTGATGGTGAAGCCAGCTGTGCTGCCAGGTGTCACAGGGATGCTGAGGTGCATGGGACAATGGACAGCCTGTGAGGTGGCTTCCAAAGTGCATGCAGGCACCAGAATGGAAAGATAACTGAAAGAGAGTATTTTTGTGTCACTCACTGATTCTGAACAGATTGAGTCACATTGAGTCACTGGCTCTTTTCTGCTTATATCCTCCATTATTTTCTGTACAGCTGATACTATATTTAGAGTCACTAGAAGATCCATGCATTGTTTGTCTTCTACATAGCTTAGACCAGCCCAATGGGGATTCTGGCATTGGTTAAGAGCACGAGTCATAAAATCCAGCAAGAAGCAGGAAGAGACAGATAGAAAGCTTGTGGGTAAATATCCTGTGCTACTGAGGGGAAATTAAGGAAAAGAGTGCCTGCAAGTATTCAATTAATTGAGAGTTAAGCTGTCACCCAGCAGCCCTGTTCTCTGTCACCTGGCAAAGGCAGATGGCATCAGTGCTGCCTGTGGGCAAAGTGTGCCCAAAGCCAGGGACATACTCAAAGAGGCGCAGCATGATCTCTGTGAAACACTGCTCCCCCATAGCACAGGGCTGTGTGAAAGTAGCCAACATCACAGCAAACCAGGATGAGCAGAACTGGTAGCTTTTAAAGCATTTTTAATGGGAAATGGTGTCTGATAAAGGCATCATCTTTTTGGCATGTCATCACAGAAAATCTGCTAGAGGCAGACAGCTTAGCAGGACAAGCGAAGTATCACAGAAGCTTTACTGAATTTTTCTAAGATTGCTCGTCAAGATCCTCATCTCCAGCCCCTTCGAAAGGGCCAACTGAGACCTTGCCTGATTCTAATTTAATAATTAAGGATATTAGGAATAGCTCTGTCAAGCAAGGTCTCATACTTGGGCAGAGTTGGTAGAGATAAAAGAGACAAGTGAAGAGGACAAGGTTTGACAGGGAACAATTCGGAGTTCTAGGAATCTAATTTTATTTACCAGAATCTCTTCAGCAACAATTTTAGCTGTAGTCTGAGGGGAAGGAGATGGAGAGGACAAGACAGAAACATTGTATAGAATGAGCAAAACACTGGGGAAAAAAAGGAGGAGAAGAAAACAACCTAAAAGCTATATTAAACAGTAGGACCCAAGGGATAACAGGGGGAAAAAAAAAAAAAAAAGAGATTATTAGCAGAGGAAACTGGCTGGCTCCACTGAGCAAATGTTGGTTAACAGAAAAATTAAATTCTGCAGGATTAAACAAGGCACGAAACTGGTTGGGGGAAAAAAAAACCAAACAAACCAAACTCAACAAAAACCCAGTAATCACATGCTCTCAGATATAAGTCAAGTGGTTTTACTGACTTGAACACTCAGCTGGACTAAAAAAGCTCTTTTTTAAAGCAACCACAGCAAATGTATACAAATTGCTGAGAGCACAAATTATAGAAGCATATGCATTTAAGGAGGTATCCTCTGCTGATGCTGATACTGGTCTCTTGATTCAGGCAGCAAGTTTAAATGCCTGAGCCACATGCAACAGGAGCATGCAGAGAAGAACCCCATGTGTCTTGGATTTCACCCATCCATATCCTTCTAGGCACTTAAAGAATCACCCCTTAAACCTCTCTAGCCATCCAGCTGGGTTCTTCCTAATGGGGTGATGGCAAAGAACATTTTTCCCTAGCAAATGGAAAATAAAATCCAACAAAGGTTATTTTGAAGGCCTGCCTAAAACTGGTTGAAAGAACTTTTACGCCCCTGGAACTCAGGCAGCTCTCCTATCACTGAAAAGGATTGGCACCACCATGGAGAGATACACAGAAGCTGTAACCATGTACCACATGTCCCGTGTGGAAATGGCAACAACAGTCACTTTGGGAAATATCTGTGAACAATCCAGGGTCTGGTTCTGCACAAATTCCACTGGCACAAATGTGGACCAGCTCTGCCAATGTGGCAGTATTATAACTGAGAGTCACAGCTTGAAATCAAACCTTGGCAGAGTACTGGCCCAGATCTGACATAAATCAGCCTCTCTGTTCTTGCTGATGCTTTGGCACAAGCTGGCTGAGGAAGAGTTGTTGCTACCTCTTCAGCTGGAGTTTGGACCCAATGCATTCCTTCCTGAGTGCTGCCACTCTCAGCACATGCAAAGCCTTGGTGCAAGAAAGCCACAGCTTGAGGAGAAAGGTTTCAACACACTTAAAACCCTAGAAAAAACAGAATTTTTTTTCATCTGCAAAGTTCTTTTTAACATGAGCTGTACACTGTTATGCTGTAGGTGCTCTGATGAAGAACTAGACAGACAGGGGAGGGTGCCACATCAGATGCCAGCTGTGCTCCATGCAAGCCTTTGCTCTCCCTGGGGTCACAGCACAGGCTCATGGCGCTGGTCTGTAGCTGGGAAGACCCTCTCCCTTCCCTCTCACCAGAGCACTTTCTCTTCTGCTGCAAAGGGCCATCACTACATCCAGCACAGTTTCAATGGGGAAGCTGGAAGTGTTTGAAGTCCATGACACCTTCCCAGGAAACATGGGTTTGCTGAACACAAGGGAGCTGTGAAAAGCACTGTTCAATGTGACAGCATTTAAGGCTGTATCAGCTGCTGAGCCAGCATCAGCTGCCTGGCAGGCACCACAGTAGGGCCCCACAAATCAGATTTGCAGGAGTGCCCTTGGGCTGGCTGATTACAAGGGGGTTTTTCCACCAAGAGTTGCACAGTACGAAAGTAAACACTTTGAAACTGGCAGGAACCTGAAGCTGGTGCAGTAGCTGAGCAGAAACCATCAGAGCCAGACTGAGTTTATGTTGCAGGACTTTCCTCCACACTAGTGGATATGCTGGCCATCACAAATGAGATGTGAGGGGTGAACAAGACATGAGTCTCTTAGATGTCCTTAGGACATCTGTCAAGGGAGGTATTGGATGCAGACACACCTTCTGAAGCACTGTTCCCCCATGGAAGCACAAGAATTCACCTGAATATCAAAACTACTTGGCTTTCAGGGACATTTTTAGCACAGTACTTCAATGTTTTTTCTAGATTCAGTGGCACCAGGACTCTTCACTGGCACGTTCCACAATTTATAAACTAGCAATAACAATAAGACAAGGCAGCCATTCCTGGGCTGAATCTCATGCCAGCAAACATGATAATCACCTCTTAGCCCCTTAAAACAAGCATCCTGTGCCTCTAGTTCAGGCCTGAAAGCTGCAGAGTACCAGCCCCGTGCTTGGGCATACAGGCTCCAAGGGACACTGTGGAAGATGGCTTCCATTATTTCCCGCAGATGGGACAATTGCCTGTAACTATGCTGGGAAAGAGAGAGGTTGCCCTCACCTCTGCAGGAAGCCAGCTCCCAAATTTAATGAAGGTTTCTCCTTCCAATTGCTTCATCGAATACCAGAGCAACACTTGCTCTTGTAACAAAATGTCACTTGCTTTTCAAGTACAGACTAAATGAGCTTTCTTGAGAAAATAATTGCCTGCTATTAAAAAGCTGCTGTTGGAACTTGAGAGGACTATTAAAACACAAAGAGAAATGTACCACATTCTTCCTGAATAGATACTTCAAACAAAACCTATTTTTGTTTTGAAATGTGGCACTAGAACAATGACCAGTTGCTTTTGTAAAGTTTCAGACTGAGAGCCATGCAATCATTTTCTAAGAGCAGCATTTCTGTGTTGTTCATGAAAGTAGTGGGGAAAAAACTCCACAGGTCAATCAGTCTCTGCCTTAGTCAGTAGAGGAGTCTCAACCCATCTCTCATCAAGTCCACGCTGGGGAATGTCCAGCTCAGGACCAGAGTGGACATTTCTGCTTCTGCCAGGGAGTCAACTTACTGTTGCAGTTTTATTAACAGTAAGTTAACAGATTTTAAACAATTATTTTCTCCATAAGAATCAATTCCTCCTCTGGCCATTTTGAGTGCTTCATGAGATGGAGCACTTTGAAGGATCAGCTTTTTAATACCCACATGCACAGCCAGAATTGCATCAGTAACAGCCCAGAACTGTCTCATCACTATTACCCTAGTGTCCAATTGCCTCAGGCCCATAACCTTGAGAATTTCCTAGAAAGGACAAGTTTGGGATAGATTTTCCCAAGCCATATTGCGCTGAACTTACACTGCTGCACTCTCCTTTTGACTTTAAGCATCTGTTCTGTCATCGCTCTGTCTTGATAAAGGTCTGGATGCGACACTTTCAGTGTACTCCCATCTCCCAGGAATACAAGGTATTAAAGCACAATTTCATCTTGGCCACAAAACCTTTGCAGCACATGTTGGCATGAAAGACTACACCACTCACTGACACTACTTACCCCTCGGCCTGAATTACAACCTGATACTGT
This sequence comes from Corvus moneduloides, assembly GCF_009650955.1. Classification (NCBI taxonomy): domain Eukaryota; kingdom Metazoa; phylum Chordata; class Aves; order Passeriformes; family Corvidae; genus Corvus; species Corvus moneduloides. Next base: position 13,336,864 of record NC_045482.1, on the reverse strand, counting down.
GAAATGCTGCCCTAATTACGCTGTCTAGAATAGCTGGGCCGCTGTTCATTAAAAGAGAAGTCAAGTTACTGAATCTCTCTCTCATCAATCTCTGCTGGTTGTTATTCCGATGACCAGCTCAGCATTGAGACTGCTAATGAAAAACAGAACCTGGGAGATGGTCTCATCAAGGACACAACGGCTCCCTCGCAAGTCACAACCTCAGACACACCGGAGATGGAGACAAGCAAAGCAAACATCAGTGGAAGCACAAAACCCTCATGTCAGAAAGCAGAGGCGAAAGACTTCCCAAAACAAATGGTGAGAGGGAGATGCAGCAGCCATCTACTTACTTTGAAGTGTCTAAGGCGTAGTTCTGTCTAAGGAGAGGACATCCTTCAAGCTACTGTGGAAAAGCCATGCTGGGAGCTGAACCCTGGCACTGGAAGGGCAGTGCCAGCCAAGGCAGTCCTGTTGGCACCAGCTGCAGCAGGGTGGCACAAACAGCAGCTGTGTCCAAACCAGGCAGTGGTGATTCCCAGTGTCTGACCAATGTAGGTCACATCCATGCCTTGGCCTGGCAAGCCTGCCCCAAGAGCTGACCAGAGCCACATAGCACCTAAGCAACCATCATTTCTCATCCACGTGCTACTCATCAAAATAACGCCAAACTCCAACTTAACCAGTTTTGTTGATGAAGCAGGTATATATTTTTTAAATCTCAGAAAACATAACAACATACATGAGAAAATTCTATTCTATACCCCTTAAATGATACTTTCTCAAACCAGAAAACAGGATGAAGAGGATCTGGTCTCCAGACCAGTGATCCAGAGCTAGAAAGCACTATAATTAGAATCAGGACTGAGACTGAAGACCCCGGGGTTGTTTGCAAAACTAATTAGCTAATGTCATTAGAAAGCAACAGAGAATAAGCAAGAGCCAACTCAGACTCTACAGCAATCTAAGCTAAGGACAGTTTAATAACTGTACTTACGATATGTTTTAAATGAAAAAAAAAATCACTTTATGGAGTAGATTTCATCCTGGGCAATATCCATACATCTTGGACTTGGCAAAATGGCTTGCAGAAGAGGGTTTCATCATAATAAACACAGCTACTTCACAGCAAGATTTATTAATACATCCAAAAGAAAGAAAGAAAATCATTTTGTCACACTATATACAGATAATACATACAGTGTTTTATACACATATTACATCAGTTTTTACACAAGAAAAATATACATAAAAATGTAAACTTTTGTATACAAAAACCCTTAAACAAATTAAACAAGGACCAGATAACAAAAGGAGACCAATCTATTATCATTTAATTGATTTTTTTTTAAAATGGTAATACAGTACATTCATTGAGAAGTATGAGGAACATGTCAGCCAACCTTTCCTATTTAAAGGGAAAGTACAAACACAAGCTTTCCTCCCCGCCCCTGGAATGCTGTCCGTGAGCCTCCAGCACTAGAAGCAGCGGTGCGAGTTGCCATTGCTGCCAGGGACCCTGAAGGAAGGGACCCTTCTTCTTGGGCACCTCCATGCACCACTCTCCAAAAGCGACACGTCCACAGAAGCAACCTGGGCTGGGCTGTTTGTGCGTATTAGCCAGTCTTCCAGCTAATACCATGAGACGGGACGCGGCAGTGCCCGTTTGTATGTTCCCTTTAAGCAGTCATTAAGTGGATTAGCGTTGCTGGAGGAAGTTGCTTATTTTCCCAATGTATGGTATGCTGAACACATGTGTCAGGGATGAGAGGGAGGAAGGAAGGGGTGTAAGAGACTGCTAATCCTTGCTACCATGCAGTTACTTCAAAATCAGGTACGTTTGCAAGCTACAATTCACTGGTTCAAAATACACTGCCTCACCTTTGCTTTCCCACTGCAACTTGTTTACATTTTAAACTCTAGTGACCGAACAACTGTATGAGGCTCTTTGTTACAAGGCTGTTTCTGATATCAAAGCATGATCAAGCTACCTTTAAAATGACACCAAACACAAACTTCTCGGAGACAGCCTTAAAAAGAGAGAGCATTCCCTCTAAGCACTTCAGATTGTCCATTTGCCACCTTCTTTTATTAAGTCTAGGATAAATATATTTACCCTTAACTGCAAAAAGGATATTGGTTGAGCTTCTGACATCTGTTTTGCTCCACTTGCACATAAACATTTTTGGGAATTGGAGGGGAAAAAACCCAAAAAACAAATCCACAACAATAAACCCGAATTTTAAAACCTCAGGCATAAAATAAGAAGGGAATTATTTAACGTGTTGGTGAAAAAACAATTGCAGAAACTTGAACTTGTTGGAAACAAACAGACGATAGATTCCAATGAAGGCTCCTCACATTAAATAAGTTAGACGGGTTACAGACATCTTCAATAAAAACATCCATCCTCCACAAAGTATGTTAAAATGAAACACAATAGTGATGCACTGGTATTTCTCCTAAAAAGGACAGAAGGACATGAAATCTCCTTAGTGATATCAGTACTATTGAATGTAGGAGGTGAACAATGATTTACAAAAGTAATGAGGGAAAAAGAAAATCATGAATCATTAATTATAATTGGACAAAAGGGGATGGGGCAGAATGCAATTACTGTATGCCTCAGAAACACCTGAAGGAAATAAATACTTAGAAACTTGTGTTTCCATTTCTTTCACCTAAACAATGGTGGAAATAAGGGCTTGTCTGCTTGCTTTTGTTTTATTGTTTCCTTTTGTTTCTTTTCTTTTTTAAAATAACAACCCTTCTAGTAAAAATTCAAAAGACAATCACAAATGGCTTTAGATAATTAAAAGTCTCCTTTTTAAAATAAAACTTTGATAACACATTTCTCCATTTCTTCTATATAATGCAGCTTCAGTGAAAATAAGTAGTAAGGGACAGCAATTTGCAAAAAAAAGTGTGGAAAAAATTGCCAACCAAGGTTCGTAACATATACACATGTATATGCAGGACATCTACACTCTATATACATATTTAATATATGTATGCATGAGTATATATCAGGAGATAACCAACAGGTACATTCTCCACATACATAAACTGAAACAGCATAATAGGTGTGTGCATATCAATCTATATGACACACAGGCAGTACACAGACATACCCATACACACGCCCCAACACATGTATCATAGAAATCGTGTGTGATTGCATGAAAGCGCCGATGGAACGGTACACCAGTTACCTTTTTCTAACAGAAATGCAAGGAAGACAAAATTCCATGGCTGAATTGTGGCCAAGAAAAGTTGTGTCATAGCCATATTGAAAACATGGAATCCAGTATGGCTCAATGACAGAACTGGAGCAGCATTCTCCTCTGAAACTGAAGCCTAAGTTACACAGCACTTCAGTGTGACTGAGCAGGTTGCTGACAGCTGCTTTCTGCTAAAAGGATATAGAAGCTCCATTTAGCCAGAAAACAGAAAATAAAACACTTAAGCCCACAATTTACTTGCATAAGCAAGATCACCCAATACACAATTAGATGCAAAGTGCTAGCATGTTAATGATCAATTCTGCACTCCATTTTAAAATCTGTTTTATGGTAAAGTGTAACAAACTGTGTTTCTTTTGATATGTTTGATGACAACCCCATTGCTCAGAACAGAGCACAGGGCTGCGTTCTGCTTACTGCCTGTGTTACGGGAAACACAAACCAAACTTCTTTTCTGTCCCTAGCGTTGAAAATTGGAAGGTAATATTTGGTGGGTGCAATTTCCTCATTTTGACCACTTAAATATGATGCTGGGTTAACCTTTTAATATGCTAGGAAGCTTTGCATCAGGTTCCATGAAAAGTTTGTATTCATCTGCAAATCAGTCACAGTCCTACTGAATCACAATTGAAGCTGGGGAAGTTTGCATAAATTCAAGCAGGTGCTCAGGGCCCAATTCAGCTACCACTCCAGTCACCGAGAGAATGTCCCTAATGCATAAGCAGAGCTGGATTGGGCCATTAAAGCTGATTGCTGCTAGCAAGAGAAACTGCAGAGATGCAGGGACAAGGAGGAGCTGGAATGGAGGCAATGGAGCAGAGAAGCACAAGAAGTTGGCATTGAAAGAGGCCTCAATGAGACTAAATATAAAACAAAAGCAGAGACATAGCAACGAAACTCCACTGTGAGGGCTGAGGTAATAAACCAATGGTGATCAAGCTCAGATCAGTCTCCGAGTCATCCAGACCCCTCAGAAGAATTTAAAACAACTTGTCTGGCACAAGTGCTTACCTGTTACACATATGTTATGTGGACAGTCCCTCTCTAGCTCACACACTTACTCATGTTACAGCTAATGTACAGGTGTGTGATACAAGGTATATTCCATCTATAAATCTGTATGCATGTATATATAGATTTAGATTGATTGTATTCATACATATTTATTGTACATCATGGGGGCAAGTCCACATTCAGCAAAATGCTACCATTATCTCATATACAGATATATCTCTCTGTACAGGTATACATAAAAATGGGTCTATTCTCCCCCATAAAGCCATAAAGATTTATGCTCCTAATTCCCATTACCACCAAATAAGCAGAAGAAAAGGCCTCTGACAACTTCTACCTCCCTACCCTTTTGCCTGTATGCATATGTGCCAGAAACAAATTGTGGAGAGAAGGAAAGGGGGGGGATGCCTGGGGGGAGTATCAACATAATGACATGGAGGGGAATTTAAAAAAAAAAAATTCTAAAAGAATTTCAAATTTCTGTTCAATACTGGAAGCTCTGTTTTTCTAAAAAGGTTTTTAAAGTCACAAGGATCATCATACTTAAAAGTGATACTGTATGAATAAATAACGATTAGGTTACTTTCTCCAGCCTAAACAGAACAGTCTGAAGAGTGAGCCAATCCACAAGAATGTTTCTGACTTCTCACAATTTCAAGTGAGAGCTCCTGTAAAGAAATCTTCCTTCTCCAATTATGAAAAAAAGGTAAGTGGTCACAATCAAATTCAGAATTTCACAGCCTACGTGAAACTGCTTGACTGAATGCGTGTTTTGTTCTGCAATCCCACAACAGCAATTTTGCGGCAAAATTGATACACACAAAGATCCTCAGAAGAGAAAAAAAATCTACTTTGAAGACAAGATCCCTTTATGGAATGGAGACCACTCCACAAACAGTACCCCTTACAATCTAATTGGAAAACCCAAGTACACAGATTGACAACATTTTCCAAGTCAGACCATAGGAGATTAGGGTATTAATCTGCAAAGATACAGCAATTCTCATGCCTCTCCATCCCACTGAATGCAAACCCCCCATTCAGTTTCTCCTGAAAAAACTCATTTCTTCCATCGCTCCTCCTCCCCGATTTGTTTTATTTAAAGGCTGTCTTTGGGAGCTTGGTATTTTCATGGCATTTTAAACAGGGCTCAAAGCAACTCATTTGAAAAACAGTAAAATTGACATGATATCAGAGTTAGCCTTATAACAGAAGATTATATAGTAGAGAGTTTCAGTTATTTATACAACAGTGAGGACATAACAACCCCCTACTAAATAATCACATTTCTACAATACATTCCATCACCTCTTGACTACTTTTCTCTTTACAAAACTATGACCTACATACAATATACACATTCGTATCACACATACATCCCCCCCCAATGCATATTTTTTGTGTGTATATATAATACATACATGCACACAAGCAGTCTAATTCTATTTATAAGTCACAGTGGGAATTCCTTTGTGAGGAAAGGAGGGGAAAATTCCTGAATAAGACACTGCAGATTCCTAATGTTCCAACTTTTCAAATTCCAACTCACAGAGCTAACTGGAAATAAATACATTTAAAAAAAGAAAAGGTCTTACAAACTTGGTTCACAACTCCCAGCTACAGTAGTTGGATTTTTAAATTTGATCTATTTACCCTGTAACTAAATTTCTAATCATAGGTACAAACCACGGATAAATTATTGCAGAATGTAACACTCAAAATTTAAAAAGAGTTATAGGAACAGTAATATAAGGGTTAAAAAGAGTTCTATACTTGTTGATACAGGATACCATTTTATTTTATTTATATATATATATCTATATATAGATATAGATATCTGCAAGGTAGCAAAGAATAGCTGTACACCTTGACACGGCAAAGATCCAGTGTAAAAAGGTGCTTCACTAGTTTGTTTTTCCAAAAAAGCTTGTATATAATTTTATAGCTATTAAAAACACATATGCAACATAATTCATTACACTCAATACAGCTTTAGTATAAAACTTATAATTTATGAGGTGATGTTAATAGCATAAATTAATATACCATTTCTCTTAAAATCTACAATAAGTATTCTGAAAGCTCATTGGGGAAGGGTATCTTTAAATAAAAAGTTTAAAGCTGAGCGTGATGAAAAAGATTCTGTATGTTGAACTTGAGATGAGAGCCCCGAGAAGAGAAAGAGTCCGTAAGCCAGACACCGTTGACTATAAAACTGAACAAAGATTTCTCCTTCTTGCACTCTCACTTGGGTGACGCTCTACCTTAAATTATTATTATTTACTTTTAAAACTATTTACTTTTTTCTCTTTTTTCCTGGTTTTTTTTTCTTTTTTTTTTTTTTCTTTTTTTTTTTTTTTGTTAACTGCCCTTATTTCCACAAGGAATCCCTGAGACATACCCAAAATGTACAGTGAAGTTCATCACTTGTTCGAGAAACTGGTTCAAACCCTTCTGGCTAGGATGTAGCTATTTTGCATGAGAATCAAAATGTCCATCACTTCAGAATGAATCTATTTGCACCAGAACCAACTACACTGTTTAAGATGCAGGTTAGAGAGTCATTTCAGGGTAAATCAGTCCACTCCAAGGTAGAAGCCAATGCCATCGCAGTTAGCTACATCAGAGCAATCTGCACCAAAGTTAAAGTTTTCCAGAGGATATCTGGGAACATTACCTATCCAGAGTTCATCTCCATGGGCACCAGCTGACAACAACAGAAAGCAGGTTAAACATTAGCATTACCGGACCAAGTTCAACATGCCTACGTGCTCAACACACTGGTAACTCTGGACATCTCACTGTGTCTGTGTTTGGGGGACTAGCAAGAGGAAGAGTAGGTAGAATGCATTTTTCTACAGCAAGTTAAGTACAGTTTTATGGGCGAAAGCTGAAGTTTCATCCTACTCACTTCCAGACCAAATTCTATAACCTAGAGTAGACTGAAAAGGTGCCAACACTTACTTCAAGGAGACAGATAAAGAAAGCCTTCTCTCAACTATTGCTGTCAACTTACAGACATGCCCACTTTGTCCTTTCATGCTTCCACTACATCACCTCATTCCACAGTAGCTAGAGAAGGAGCAGAGTAAAACGGGAAAGCAAAGAACCACCTTAAGAAGTACCAGCACAGCAAAGGGAAAATAGTCACTAATTTTTGGGGGTTTTTTTTAAAAATAGGCTGAAGTCACGAGTGAGAAAATTGTTTTAAGACGCATCTTTCTAAACTCCTTCTCCTCCCGAAACTTTTCTTTCCCAACAGTAGTGCTCGTTTTAAAGACAAGACTGAAACCTTAAATGATAAGTTAACTGGTCTCTTATGACCAGACTCTCCTTAAGTCCCAAGTTTAGTGAACACTAATACAGATTTTGTCACCAACCCTCCTTACTTTTATTTGGGCTTGAGCATATTAAGAAGGGTAATTTAGATACTAATTTGTGACTTTCTACTGATACACATCTCAAAAGAAGAGGAAACTTCTGAGAAGGGTAAATTCTTGCTAAAAATGCCTGTATATTCATTGCTAGCGTGTGCACTCCTGTGATCAATGTTGTACCCTCAGCATCTAGTTCATATTAGCATGCTGTGAAACATCTCCCTACTCACTGATCTGAGAAATACTTTGATCTATTGCACTGTCATTCTAGCATCCAAACTGTATGTTTTGAATTGCAGGAATCTCTCCTCCTTTTCATTTTGCAGTCACATTCGCTCAGAACCACGGAAGACTTACCAGCTGGCATAATTTACATTGGAGAAGTGTCTGAGAATGGGAAAATAGAAGCAAGAAAGATGAAGAACGTAGAGTGGAAGGAAATAAAGGAGGTACAAGATGTAGCCCACAAATCCCCATCATTAAATGTTACCCAAACATCAGAAAGACCTTGTGACCAGAAGGTGAAAAAGACTTAAAGATCTGGCCAGCGCACTAGCCCCAAACTATTCCTTCAGTTACTATTTCTACCACCACTGGACCTTGCAAGAAGTCTGCCCAGGAGACTCCTTCACACGTAAAAATACAAAAAGAAAAAATACACCAGTTCCACCAGGGAAGCTGTCCGGACAGCCACACAAATGTCGCACTGCCGAAGATCACTGCAGGTAACTCTTCTATTGTTTGTCAGCTGAAAGCACCTCCTGCCACCATCCTGCGCCCCGCAACTCTTGAAAGGTTAACTGCAGGTAGATGACTCTTCTAAAATTTTTTCCCTCCTCTCTGCCCAAAGGCTCATACTGTTGGAGAATTCATGAGTGGATTTAGCTCACTGCAGCACAAAGATGGGGAGACCAAATTCTATAACCTAGAGTAGACTGAAAAGGTGCCAACACTTACTTCAAGGAAACAGATAAAGAAAGCCTTCTCCAACTATTGCTGTCAACTTACAGCCATGCCCACTTTGTCCTTTCATGCTTCCACTACATCACCTCATTCCACAGTAGCTAGAGAAGGAGCAGAGTAAAAGGCCCTTGGAGGCCCAACAATGCCTACAGGGAAATGCAGCAGCAAGGAGGCTGCAGGAGCTCAGGGAGCAGCCGGAGCTCAGAAGCAGCCTAAGTAGCCACCAGGGCCAGCTTCTCAGGGAAGAAAACTGCCCACTGTTTATTGTACACCTCTGAGGGACTCTCCCGGCAAGTAGATTCAATCCCAGACTATATTTAGATGTGGTTACAGCAAAACAAAGCTTCAAACTGAATTTGGCTACTGGCTTGCAGGTTCAATCCTAGGTCTTTCGTCTTGGCCATGCCCTAAAGCCAGCAGCAGCTCACAACAGAATATCCTAATTTTTCAATACTCATCTTCCTTTTATAAAAAAAATAAAATAAAAAGCCACTTCCCTTGGCTTCTCTTTGCTATTAGGTTACAATTCCCCTTTGACAATTTATTTTCTCTGATTTTTGCCTAGCAGGCAATAAGCTTCTCAGGGCTTTCAGTGCTTTCAAAATGAGAACTGCAAATCCCCATTTTCAGTTGGAAATCTAGCTGTTGCCATTTTCTCCACAGTGCCTGAGGCAAGACCTGCAACTGTGCTACCTCTCAGCACTTACCAATTTAAAGCCTTTATGCTCAACCATAGAGAGAAGCATGCTACTAATGAGAAGGGATCTAAGCAAGAACCTGGAGGAACTGGAAAGCAGGAGGAGACAAAATGATGCGTCTTTCCTGTATCTATAATTATGAAGCCAAAGAACAAATCAACTTTGAGGTATCTAAGTGCATATGGTTCCCCTCAAAGCTGGTGTAAAGTCTTCCTAGGTGAAACGAAACGTCATACACACCAGGAGAGCATGAAGCTATTCCTGATAAGCCTCTACACTATCAAAATTTATCTTGTTTTAAGTACTTTTGTACAGAGACTGAGGTGCTATTATTGCCAAAATTATGTAGATGATATTCTATTCGATGTCTAATTTTTTTCATTCTTTAAAACTCCAATCTTATGTAAAGAAATTAACTTTTAGGTTCAACTAGCCTTATTCCATTTCTCAACACATAATGGGCACAACAGGTATTGAGCATCTGAAATTGCTACACTGGCTCTTTGGTGAAGGGCTGGTGAAGAGTGCTAACTGCTGTAAGAGCTGATTAAAAAACATTTGTGAGGGAGCATGGATTCTACTCAGGAACCACATAAATAACAGCCTCAAGGACTACCTTAACCAGGCCAGCAGTATTTCCCAGAGGAAGAGGTGTGACGTTTCTCTGACTACACCCACCTCTCAACTGGATCTCTCGCATCCAACAGTAAGACACTGATGCACTGAAGTCAACAGGTTGTGTGGGTGTAGAAACCCACCTGGAATGATCTACCTTGTAAAGCTAAGATCAAGACCCGTAACTGCTTGGTAGCCATGTAACCATGAAATTGGTGGCAGTGAAAAAATGAGAGGTGAACCAGGAAAAGGCAAGAGTGGTGGCCCGTTTTAGAACACTGCGGCAGACAGGACAGAGGGATTCCTATTTCAGCTGTATACAAACTGAAGTTTATTTTTGAAAGTGCAGCTTTATTGCAAACTTAGTTTGCTCATTGAAAAATGTTACGCAGGTCACTTTTCAGGGAAGAGTCGTCAAGCGATACAAAAATTGCAACCTAGGTGGGGGAAGGGACTTGATATCCTAAGCTACTTCAAAGAAACGCAGGTACAATAAAGCCATTGATTTTCAATGGAATCATGGACCTGCATAACTCTGACAGCTTTTGAAATTCCCTGTCTAAATCAATGCACAGATTAGGAGCTGGATTCTGTTCTGAGTTAGACCAGTACAAACTCACCGTGACCTTAGACCGGAAAGCTCCTCTGTAATTTATACCAACGCAACCAAGCAGAACTTGGCTCTCAGTTCCTATCCTCTCTTCCCCCCAGCATTTGCCAAGAAAGAGAAATATGATGTGGGGCAAATATACTCTGCACTAGCTGCAGCTTCATTAGAAGTTTGATGGGCACAAGAAGCATTTCAAGACCAAAGCCCTGAAACCAATACACAGAAATTAACACCCTCTAAAATTACATGAATACACAAGCAGATTAAAGAATTAACCATTTGGTATACTAGTTCTCCACTCTTTTTCAGTCAGACATCCCAGCATATCGAAGAAGGTATATGAACACAACGCAAATCATCTGCAAATCAAACAGTTGTCGTCCTCAACAAAGTATGGGTAACATAATACAAAAATAATATAAAGCCTTGTCAGATTTGCCTCATTCACAATATCACTGGGCATTCCCTCAATCAGCAGGACAATCACAAGCAGGATTTCATAGGCTTCAATTAAACTTTTTATGTGATTTAAAAACATTTAAGTGTTACAAACATATTTAAATCACCACTTAAAAATATTCGGCTTATATTATTAAGACTATTTTACCATGTATGAATAATGACTTCATAACAACAGAAGCATGAAAATAATTTTGTTTCTTCCACCACATACACTTGCAATTTCAGAAAAGGACATATGCATTATCCATACTCCTTTATATTTAAAGAGGACAGATCAGTCAAGAAAAGAGGAATAGTGTGATTGCTACAATAGTAAAAAGACACAAGACCTATCCCATTTAAACTCTGTTTCTTAGGAAGATGGAAGGAGAGGATTGGTGTGTGCCTGACTGCTAACGAAATGAATTTTCTATAGCAACTAAATTCCATTCAGTGATCCTTTGCTCATAAAGTTTTATTAGGCCTCCCTATTACATGTGCTTGGTTCTCTTAAATTCCTGAAATAGACCAGAATACACGCAGGTAGGACTTTTTACTGTAAGGTAGAATAAATCCATCATCTACAGTACAATGACTGAAATGTAGAATTTTCTATTTCTCTCATCTGCATCTCTGAAACAAACCAAGAAGAGTAGAGACTTATATTAAAACAGGAGCTACTTTTACAGTCAAAGTCAGAGTACAGTAGCAAGTGTGAGCCCTATAGAGTCATAAGCAAATTCCTTCTTGATAAGGAGATGCAAGTAGACACCTCAGAATTTCTGCTGCTATAACCTCTTGGTTTAAAAAACAAATTATTAAAAATAATAATTATTTTAAAAATCTAAAACCTAGCTGACTCCTTTCTTTAGGAACTGGAACTACTACCAAAGAGTGAATACTATCGTTAGCAGGCGAATCAGTACAAAACTAAAACCATCCTGCAGACAGAAGGAATTCTCACCCATTTTGCTTTAGTGATTTCTCTTTTGGCTAGCCATGACTGCTGATAGGTACCTGCTAGTTCCTTACATACATTCCACTTCCCAAACAGAGCATCAAACCCTACAAGTGTTGAAAAAACTATATGGCTCCCAGGGAATTAAAAACTATCCAAGAAAGTCTCACTAGTTAAACATATTGTGAGAAATGCATCCATTTGAAACTTACAATGGATCTGACCTAGACTTGTGTGGATGGGCAGAAAACCAACCTAATTCTTCCTGTTTCAGCTGGGAAATTCCTGTCAGTCTGTCAGGCAAAGAGTTCTGGACAAAGACACACTTGAAAAGGCAAATCATCAATGCTACAAGGCCACAGTAATTCAGCAGGAAGGGAATTTCTCACAGGAATCTTCACTAATCCATGATCTATATTTCAATCCTTCTGTTTATCTTTCTTTTTTTTTTTTTTCCTGGGCTAACTTCATATCAGTCTTCAAATCTATGGGCAACCAGACAACTGATCCCTTTGCTACTCAATGAATTAAAAATCATGATAATAAAAAAAACCAAAAATCAGCATGCAGTAAGAACAGTGACCAGTTCTGGAAGGGGACAACTCCCACTTCTTCACCAAAAGAAGAAAAGGAATTGCTGCTCCCTGCACCCCAAACGGACACACGCACACAGAGGAGGTCAAGAGACTATTTCAAGAAACTGCCAAACTCATCCTTGAATCATGATCTTGATTTAGGACTTCAGTGCACCATTCTCAAATCAATGTGTGCAGCCAAGTTTTCCATGCCAGATGCTACCTTTGGAAAAAGAGTAAATTAAAAAAAAAAAAAATAAATCAAGAGACTTCTGCCCACTGGAAAACTTTCTACCAGATGCTAATGGGATGGCAAGCACTGATCCAAACCCTAGGGAACAGTAACATGCATCAATGATCTGAGGTATCTTCCCATTTCTAGGTCTTACTGCTAAGATCAATTACATCCAGTAACTGTGCTGTATCCTTAAGGAATTATTGGGGAACAGTGAACCTGCCTGCAATAAATGAGCACCGGTGCGTAACAAGCACATGTGAATGCTACAGCAAGGTTCACAGAGGGCTAACCCTGGTCAGTACTGAAGCGGGGGTTTTCTTCTCAACCCCCTCTTAAAAAAAAGGGAAGAGAAGACAGACAAAATAAAGAGAAAGGAAAAAAGGAAAGATAGAAAACACAGGTCCCCCATCTACCTGCAGGGAGCCAGGCAGACAAGCTCAGTTGGAGGTGGTGAAGGGCGCGGATGCGTTATTGGTACTGGTAGCGGTGGCACCGGTCACTGCGAAGCCCGTGGGAGGAGCTATGGAGCTGTGGCTGGGCTGCAGGTCCTTGGGAATGCCACTGTGAGAGCTCAGCTGGTGCCCAAAGGCTGCGCTGAACTGAGGGAGCTGTTGTTTAGGGGAGGTGGAGCCCATGAGTTCAGCGGAGGCAGGACCCATGCCACTGAAACTGGTCTGCGGTAACCCCGGAAGCACACTGGAGCTGTTGGGGGTCACAGTGGCGAAGGCAGGCTGTGTGGTCTCTGAGTGCGAGGTGGTAGGTGGTGTGGACAGGGAGGTGGACAGGAGGTGTCCATCTGCACCAAGAAGGTTGCTAAACGGAGAGGGGTCCCCAAGATTGACAGGAAGATTTCCCCAGTGAGTTCTGGGGTTGACCACCCCGCTAAGTGGCACATCCAGCTGAGTTGGGAGCAAGTGCTGTGCCATCATGGGCATCTCTGCTGAGAAGGTAGCTGCCAGGTTATCACCAGAAAAGGATGTGGTGTGAGGGGATGTGATATGGTCACTGTAGGGAGACGGCACATGCTCACTATCATAATGGCTTCCATGGGGTGAGGAGTGTGAATGGTCACTGCTGTATTGCTGTCGTGAGGTGATCAGGTCATCTGCCTTGCTCAGCAGCTGGGCAGGGTGGGGCCTCTGGGAGGCATGGCTGCCATCATGAAGTCCATGAAACTGTCCCGGGAAGGCTCTCTCCCCAAGGCCACTCTGGCTTATCAGAGTGGCAGAAGTAAGGCCAACGTTGGCTGGGGCTGAGAACTGCCCCTGGATCTGCCCTGCCAGGGGCGTAGGTGGGTTGGACAAGGTAGCAGAACGGAGCAAGTTCTCATCCAGCTCCAGACCGGAGAAATTATCATGTACTATACGCCCATTCAACAGCTCCCCCAGATCCGTGTTAACCTCTCGACTCAAGGACTGCATTCCCGGAGCTCCAGCACCTGTAGAGAACACCCCTATCGCTCTATCTGACAGCTCCTGAACTGGCACACCATCTGTCTGTGTAAGTACTCCAATGGTACTCAGGCACTCAAGAGAAGTTACAGCCTGTAGGGCCCGTTCCAGTTCTTCAGCCTCTTCTGTGGTCGGAAGAAGATCTCCATTTTTACCTGCAGAAACAGGGACACCAGCAGTTAGTGCGCTGCTCTCAGGTGAGCCTGGCCCCGGCACTCAAAGGTTGCAGATGTACAAACAGTTCAGTACAGAGCTGCATCGTATGGTAGCCTTCCAGCACGGCTTGCAGTACACAGAATATCATTCATCAGTGTTTACTAGCTAAACAAGGTAAGAAAACTGTGAAATTACACCTTCTTCTTCAATGGAAATCCCCCTCTCCCCCTTCTCTTCCACATACTACAATAGGAGATGCCTCTTAAACTTCCTAGAATTAAAGTAAAAATGCTTATGCAAGATTTTCTTCAATACTGCAATAACAAACAGTTCACAACCCCTCTTTCTACTTACCACATTACAGCCTGGACCTAAAATTTCCACAGACAGTATAATTTAGGTTAATTTCAATTCAAACACAGTCTGATGTCATGTTATATCAGAAAATGACCAAAGACATCACATACCCAGCTCCAGGCTGTTCTAATTTCTTTGTTATATGTGATAGGTATTGAGCTTTAGAATGCAGAAATTCAAGTACATTTCTGACCAAAAGGTAATTTCAAAAATGTATTTAAAGATATTATTCTCACTGTATTCTCTTTTTATCAACGGCCAACATTGACTGTGATTCCAGCCCCACTCGATGGCAGAAAGATGCCATTACTGAGAATACTCTTGATTAAATTGTAACACTGACAGGCAGTAAAAATGTAAAATGAATTATTAAAATACTAAACCAATTATGATTTTCAGAGCAGTAATTATATGAGCAAACAGAAAACTATGCACACAGCCATCATAAAGTCTGCTTTACTTCAGAGCTTGCAAACAATAGAGCAAATGCACACTTCCTTCTCTAGAATTTATTACCTCTGTAGGAAAGCAAGCAAGCAATTCCTCAAAATGCAGTTTAGAAACACTCACTTCTTCAGTTCACCGGTTGTGTTCATGCTAGCATAAAATAAAATGGTACCTTCAAAGAAATCAAAATCTTGCAAGTCATCGGGCAGCCGCGGCAGGACATCAGAGAAGTCCTCCTGATTCAATTCCAAGTCATGTGGAATGTCTGTGATTTCATTGGCGATATCATCAGGCAGCTCATCAGCACTGAGCTCGGGTGTGGAGGGGCTCCTGAACAGAAAGGAACATTAGTCCCTGGTGTTCAATTCTGCTTCTTCCAAAGGACAACTATCAGTGCATAGCCATCTACAATGGATGCTTCCCCACACATTTTTTCCCCCATTATCTAGGAAGAAAATGCTTTTAGGAAGTTTCTTTAGGAAGCTTACACTTTGGCTACTCATTAATTATGTCAGAGGCAACATCAGGAGCCAGATATTTTACCCATCAAACCCAACCACTGCTCAAATCCAAAATGACCCACCCAAAAGGTTTTTTTCAACAGTCACATGGAGATGCGATTTTTAGCCCTGCTCCAGATACTGCTTGGCACAAGAAAGTCACGGCTTTGTACAGTGGTCATTGGCAACGCTCAGGCCAGCAGTGGGAAACTGGGCAGGAACAGCACTGACCGTATGTGGGGTATCTCTACTGGCAGTGAGACACTGGCAGGCATGGTGAGGTTCCCTTGGGGCACTGCAGGAGGAATGGGTTTCTGGGGCCGGCGTGGGCCTCGCCTTCTCTTCTTCTTGTGTTTTTTGGTAAGTGCAGGCGGCTTTGTTTTTTTCCTGGGTTTCCTCTGCTGCTGGTGCTGAACTTTACGGGAGCTGTCCCCTCTCAAGAAATTATCCTTTGGGAGTGAAACAATACCAATGGGAGCATATTAAGAACAAGTATTACTTTCCTTGCTTTTTTCACCCTGGCCATTCCACAGACATGTGGAGTGGAATGTAAGAGGGATTGTTAACTTACACCCAGGCACAGTTTCAAAAACTGAGCTGTTTCCTTCCTCATTGACCCCAATGGCAAAAATAACACAGACCAAATTATGAGGTATGGTAAATAGGAGATTGTGCAGTGTCACCTTAAAAGCTATCATAGCAAACCCTAACTGAACAGTGCAAAACTATAACCTTTAGCAGCACTCCAGTAAGTATTAAAGACAAAACGCCGTTGTGAGGTGCTGTTAATCTGGATAATGTGCAGCAGCTGAAGCCAGAATCCTCAAGTGCCCATTGACACAACAGAGAGACAGCACTGAGGAGGCGAAATTAATACTGCTCGACGAGGGTAAGGATGTGGGTAAAGAATTATGGCCTCATTGCTTCTGAACAGTAGTCACTGACCCATTAAAAAATAAATCAAACCACCATCAGTCTTCAGTTGCCATCACACTGGGAATGGCAGAGGATTGTATTTGCTACAGAAGTAAACCTTGAGAGACATACTGAAAATTGCCTAGTAGAGAGGGAAACCCCATACAGATGTGTAGCACGAACCCTCACATTTTAATCCAAAAAACTCCAAAATTCACAGTTATTGGAGAGGCTGGACAAAAAGAGTAACAAAAAACTTTCAGTAACCCAACAAAACAAAACAGGCAGTTTTACACCCAATTGAAGGTAGGACAAGAAGCATTGAAAGAGGGGCAGGACAGAAGTGGGTTTGTGAATTATCCTAAAGGTTTTGTTCTGGAAGATTGGTGTCATAAAAGGAGAGCAGAGGACATCAACTTCATTTCTCCATTCTCTCAACTTGAGGTAGGCTACTGCTTTTTCTCTGGGATCCACAGATCCCTGAAGGAGGTTAAAGATAAATTCTAATAGTTACTAAAAGATAAATAAAGTAGCAAAACCATTACTTGCATCATTGTATCTACATTTCCTTTAGAAAATACTTTGGGCCCTGTATACTGAGACTCCTTAAGATGCAGTGTTCTAATACCACACTCATATTATATTCAGATCCAAGGACCAGGAGTGAGCCCAAATAAAATGACCGCAGGATCCCTCACAATGATCTTCTATTTCCCAATTCAAGACCATAATCAAATTTCCTCCAGTGAACAATATTCTCATGTATAGTTTTTTATATCCTCAAAACTGTGTAAAAGATTTTCACAACATACTTTATACTAATTGGGAATGTTTGGCAAATTTTACCCTTTTAAGAATAATAATAGCAAAAAACAAGCTCTTGTGTTCATAAACTTGCTAGTTGTCAAGGAAGAGTTCATAGGAAGACTGGGGTTAAAACTCCTGATCATCTCAATACACAAATCAATACAATTATGGCTTTGTACTTACCATTTTTTTGGCATGTTCTTCGCACAGAGGTGTCTGATGTGTAATGTCAAAAACTGGCACAGAGCACTGTTGACCATCTGCAAACTTGGCTGTGCAACTCGAGAAGAGCTGCTGAGAACGGTTCAATAAGATATCTGTGTGTTTCTGCATCAGGAATAACACAAGACAACGGTGGAGGAACGCCCTTTGATTTATCAATCTGATAAAGATCAGAGCCTTCAACTATATCTGTCCATAGACACTATTTTTAATGAGTACCTTAAGAGTGTTATTCAAGTTCAAAGCTAGGTAAGGCTCAAACCCAACTTTTAAAGTGAAAAAACTGCATTCATGCAGAATCTCTAATGATTTTATTATATACTGAGATAGTTTTATAAAAGCAGCCATTTCACTAATGAGTTCTTAGCAAAAAGAAGCCTTTTCCTGGAGTCTAAATCAATAGATCAATAGTAGCAGTTGGAACAGTGTAGTCAACAGGACTATTTCCTTACAGACTAATGACAATCCATACTGAAACATTAAAGAAAGAGTATTTCTTAATTCAATCTTTTAAGGTACATTCCTGGCATTTATCTTTAGAGCACAGACAAAGAAGTTTCAAGATCCTTCCTGCTCCTCTGAAAAAAAGATGTGAAAGCAGACAGAAAGGTCAAGTAAATCCAAATGTAAGCTTGCTGAGATTTCCTTCAGAAAAATCCCTAGCAGGAGAAAAATGTTTCCAGACTTACAGCAAATCAAACAGATATTTCATTGTGTCTTTTTTCAAGCAACATTAGAAGCACTCCTTCCATCTTGAACAGTTGTCAGACCTCAACATCACTATGTATGTTCATAAAATGTTAAAACAAAACAAAACGAAAGGACAAAGAAAATGAAAAACCTGCAGAACAATCCAGATGGCAGGATAGCAGACTTGGATGGATGGGTCAGAATCAAGAACCTGTTCATTTTAGGGAAGAAAATACAGAGAGAAAATATGGGCATACATGTAAAATCACTACTCTTGACTACCCTGCTCTACACACACCAACGAACAAGACCACTTAAAATTTAAAAAACACCCCAACAAAAAAATCCAATCAGAATCATGAGGCAAATCCCAAACACAGCTGCACACCACGGTGCTCTCTCATCGAGGTTTTGAACTGCTCTGCAAACTGCTTTTAAGTGGCCTGCAAAAAATCAACAACAAAAACAAGGCATCTGCAAAACAAAAAGATTGAAAAGGTGCTGCAGCCTGGTAGTAGCTGAAAGTATCAGCACTAGTCACTTTTAATATCAAAACCAAAGCTCCAACAAAAGGAGTCACCCCAACAAAGGCAACCAACAATTCTTCAGGTAAAAACAAAAAAGACAAAGTCTGTAGAATTTTTTAAGTATTACAGGTCATAAGTCTGCCTTTTTATAGCCTTCAGAACCAAAACTCACATCTAATGTGCTCTCTCCTTTCTGCGATCTTCAGCCATTGACTTTTAACATCCTTTCCAGGCTTTGCTTGAAATTCCAAGCACAGGGAACCCTTTCTCATCAAGACTATGAGGTTCTGTGACTCCTTCTATTCTGCTTCTTTGAACAACACAAAATATGATTTCCATCTTTCTAGTCAGTGTAAGCCATCTTTTTATACTATGTATAAAAACCTTTTTTCCATAAAACTGTCACAGGAAGGTGGTCTAGTGGAACCTACAAATAGCTGCATGAAAGCCAAGAGGTGAAAGCCACATGGTTTGTACCAATGTCATTGTGAAGGATGATCCATTTTGTAAAGGTTTCCTTGCACAACTAAATACAGCTTACAAAGTAAATGATGTTCCTATTACAGATACCAGTAGCAAACTACTATCTTCACTGTCTACAGACCCAAATCACACAGCCAAATTAAAAGCCAAATTGACAACACACTAACAAATAGGTATTTCTGTGTAAAACTTATTTGTCAATGCAAAAATCTAAAAACAAAGAACCCCAAAACAGAACAGCTTCCACGCCTGAATGCAACTCCCTAACAGAGTTAAGAGGATACGCTGGAAAACAGTGCCTGGTGAATGGAAGGGCCTTGTTAGTGCACTGCTCTCCCTTCGAAGTTCCACTGCAGATTGTTGGTTCTGCATCTCTCTGCCTTGCTTGGCTTGTGCTGAAAAGAAAGCATAAAAGAGTTAGAGACAAACCCCCAGTCTTGGGTGGTTACTTAACACAATTATTTATACTGAATGTGGCGCGTAGGATGAAAAATTGTAAACACACGTGTGTGTGTCATGATCAGATGGGTGCACAATACTACCAGGCTCTACACAGGGACACAGAATAGATGTCAATGACAGGTGAAAGTGTGACTGTAGTTACAAGATTATTGCTTATTTCACAGGGCCTTGATTGTAATGAGAGGTGCTATGTGCTACTACCATGTAAATATTACAACACCTTGCAACAGAGCCAAGGGCAGCAGTACGTGAGTGTCAACACAGGTGACCCTCAAAATGAGGTCGATCTTTAGAATTCAATGTATTGGGTATGCCTAGATGGGAGTCAAGTGCACTTCCAAGCCTGTTCATAAATCAAAAACATGCCGAGCATCCCCAGAGCTTACATGCAAGCATGTGCTCAGACAAACTTAGACTGAGCTCTGGAGTGGCAGAGCCTGAGCGTGCTCAACATGGATAAAAGCTCTCCTTCATCAAGGTGCTACAGCCCAATCCACCAGCAGGTCGCCACGGAGCTGGGCGTTTCCCCAGCATAACCTCTATGCTTTGAGCTGAGCTGCAAGCAGGCGACCAGACAGCAGTGTGGACGAGCACTCAAGCATTACACAGCTCGCTTGGGGTTAGCCTGCTCTCCAGGCATGTGTCACCTTCATGGAGATAAAGCTGGCGATTCCAGGGCTGACTTGTACCTCTGTACACGTTGTTTTCTAGGTTGACAAAAAGCTGTCTGTAGCCTGACTGTTTTCCTTCAGCCATTTCTGTCATCAACTGCATTTTGACTGAGCAAAGTAAGCAGTATTACTCCTGTGAAAAATTTTGTATCTGAAAAGACTCTGTGGTTACTTAAATTGACCAGAGCAGTGATGACAGGCATACCTGGCTTTGCTGGTCTACCCAAAACAATGTAAACTTTTTTTGCTTAATAAAGGGCAAAAAAATTAGGGAAAAAACCAGCAAGAGCTTGTCAGTTCAGGTGAAGTTTGCTGTAGTTTAAGTTCGGAGAAATTTATACACAACTTTGTAAACCAGTAATGGACTTCTACGTTACACCTCAGAGCAGCTCTTCAGCATCAGTCCACCTCCCCAACAACAAACCCTCCAACTCTCATGAACCACATCCCACTGTCAAGGAACAAAAACATCCCATTAAACAGAATACACTCTCTGTACCTAGCTCCAATCTGCATCTCATACTATCCACTACACCCCACAGTCACACATCCTGTAAAGCAAAACCACAACAGCAAAAGGATGCTTCTGATACCCCAAATGTAACATCAGGGTTCAGACTTAGCCTATTCCTGCACGAATATGACTCAACCAACTCTCCATATGCTGAGAGCTGGAGGGATATTGACATTATCTAGAAAGAATTCCCACAGAAGGTAACCTTCAAAGTTGTTAGAAGTTATGTATTTTGTTGCCAAGTTTTATTTAATGTTAGATTGAGTTAAATCTAACAAAAAGCATAAGCTTAAATTTGTCTGCTGGGAAGATAATTAAGAGGAGATACAGACTTTTCAAAAAAAGCTGTCTGAAAAATGAAATCTGAATTGAAGCAGTGAACTACAGACCAGACTACACACCTTCTACTGGCATAGTAAAGTACCAGATATTTGGGCCCAGATACTGCTGAACAAACTATCCACATTTTAAAACATAAAGCTGGAGAAGGCCTGTCTTCATGGAAACCTCTGTATGCCCCATTTATTTCACTCCACTGACAGGCATTTATGTGTCATGGATTTTCTGCCTTGTGCATGACTACCAATTTCAGAGCTCAGCATTTCAGCTTCTGGATGCTCAGCCCATCTCCACCCTGGCCCAGCCCCAGGTTCCTGCAGTCACAGTCCTGCAAGTCTAACCTGGTACAAGCACATGTAGCTCTCCGGAGTTCTTGCATGAGCTGCCCTGCGCGCTCCGGCTCTCTGCTGGCCGCCTGCAGCAAGGCTTTCCGGAGCGTGTGCCGGCATTTCTTCTGGCGAGATTCTGCCCGCTCCAGGCGGCAGAGGTGCTTGTATTTCTGCTGAAAGTAAGTGCAAAGTCTGGTCACCCTGGAACTCCTGTCATCTGCATTGTCATCATCAGACCTGAGGAAGGGAAAATAAAAACAAATATGCTTTAAGTTACTACTGGTTTTTTTTCCCACTAAGCTAATCTATCATTTTAATAGAATTGTTAAGTTGGCATCCATCTTCTAGCCACGCAAACATCCTAACACTGAAATCAGGCAGGGATGCTTGAGAAATAGTAAGAGGAGGATCCCTTTTAAATTCTAAAGGTATTTGCCTCTCTTAGTATGTCATTATTAGAGGTTACATTAATTTATCATCAAGTCTGACACATGTAAATGTCTAGAGCCTGCTGTTCAAAAATAAATCTATACTGTTAACCTTTATTTAGTGTAAATGTCTCAGCAAATGAGACCAATGCTTAAATCAAAGTGCAATTAATGGAGAGGACAAGGGTGGGGAGTTGTGTAGCGGAAATTTATCGAGGAAAGATCATGCTGGAGAAGATGGTCAAATTCTAAAAAGTACCAAAACTGCTTTTTCCAATTCCTTTTTTTCTGCCAGGTGGTGTATTCATTTTTAAACCAAAACACAGATTAACACAGCTAACAGCTGATACTGATTTCCCTGTGTTGCAGAGTTGCAGCTGAGTTACAGTACAATAAGCAGAGAAGAAATTCACATTTAACTCCAAAGATACTGAGGGAAAGATCAGACCAGGGCTAAGTAATGACCAGATCAAGGACTAATCCAACTCTTTGTTTGCTTAAGAAAGCCCTTCTCCATTTATCTTGGCTCTCTGAATGTCCAGGCACATATCAACAAGACCATCAAACCATGTCAACACATTCAGTTAAATGAAGTAAAAGGCATGAAACCGAAAATCATCACTGGAACTTGTTAAAACAACAAGGTCCATGAAGCTACCCAGAAGTTCTCCACAACAAACACTAGTTTGCAGAAGGAGGTTTTTGTTCATGGAGTGACAAAATACACGTGCTGAATCTAAGCACACTCTCTGTTCAGTTTTTCCTTTAAGTTTTTTCTTTAAGAACAGAGAAACTTTTTGCCAACTTTCCTATCGTAACACAAAGAAAGGGCAAGGAAAGAAGAGAAATCCAAACAAATGAAGCAAATGAAAAGCTCGCAATGTTCAGAGCCCGTGGGACTGCATGAGCTGACACCCAAACCTGTGCAGAGCAAAGGAGGCCACCACTGAGATGCAAGAGATGTGAAATACCAGCCATGATATTTACTAAATAAAGTAAGATCCAGAAATGCAGACAGCAGATCTGTCCCCAAAAGGCAATATACTGAAGACCTACTTCATCTCCTGGAAACTCTGACTCTATTTACACACACGCCAAATGGAAGAGACTGCAGCCATCTCCACTACTGCTTTCCTCGAAAACTCCACAGCAGCAAACACTGCCTCTGGCACAAATGCACGTTTTTATGAAGTTTTATGTAAAGTCAACCATACTGTGTATTTTGGTCTGTTTAAAATAGATTACAGCTTATTTTCAAGAAGCATAAATTAAAAGTAATTAACCTCTGCAATTACATGCTTAGCAGCAGATATAACCTGTTAAAAATATTTAACATATGTTAATGTTTAGAATATTTTTACATTGAAAATTAAAAGAAAATACACTTTTAAGATCTCTTAGGAAGAATGCTTACTGGGGAAAACTACCTGTTTATAAAAATTAACTGTGGGCTATTCAATTTAGATTTTCCTTTTTCCAATGTATTAATAAAGGAGGAATACATGGATATTTATAGGTAGGTTTAAAATGTTAGGTATTTCATTACTGCTCTAGGCCAAGACTTAAAACAAAGTTACTGATTTAATTTTAGATATGGTTAAAAATTAATAGTAACAGGAGTATTCCTTAGGGGAAATAAGTTTCTTTTGGGTGGAAAGTGTTTTTAACGTACATTTCTCTATATTTGAGACTTTTTACTTCTCTCACATTGAAAAGAGCCAGAAAAATGTCATTTTTTGCTAAAATATTTTTGATCTTCAGTTTATGAGATCATTTTTAGAAAGTGGATGAAGACATATATCAAAGGTATAGAAAGAATCATGCCCTGCAGTGGGCAAGGGCTTATTTTGAGCCAAACAGTTTCTAAAAGCCTGTTCAGAACTTTGTTCCCAGGCCAGTAAGATTAGCCAAACATTTATATGTTCAAAGAAACATAAAAATATCAAAATAAAACCTGCCTTTTTTTTTTCAATAGGCAAGTCATGAAAATGAAAGATACTTTTATTGTTGTTCTTTCATAAACAAGTTTGCCAAATTCTATTTATTCTCCTAAGCTGCATAAGGAACTTCTGAAGTTCAACTTAATGTGTGGCATTTCATTTTTACAAAGATTTCTGAAAGTGCACACGAGCCATTTGATAATCCAAAATGTTTTTTCCCAACCCTTCCCTTTCAGACTGTCATGTGGAAACATCAGGGGGATTATTGCTGAGTGTTCATGAAGAAAACAAAGACAGCACGAAGCAGCAGAAAGGAAGAGCAAAAGGGTAGCACAAGCAGCCAGGCACCACCAGGGAACAAGGAGAACATTGCTCCTCTATTCTGAGACACCCCAGTAACTATACTTCCAATCCCTCCTTACAGAGCGTTTTGAAGAACCTTCCTTCTTTCTTTTAGTTATTCTACTTATTGGGAGTTATTAAATCCAACTTTTGACAACACAGTGTTTGGTATTTGATCCTTTGAGCGAGCTGGTATGAGGAGGGACTCGCACTCCTTTTTCAAACTTGCTACTTGGAAATGGTTTGCTTTATCTATATTCAGTGTAGGAAGTGAAAAAACACTTTGTTTAAAAAGTCATTTGTTTTTCCAGTACTTTCTAAGATACCAGACTCAGTAATCAAATAATCTAGGGGGAAGCTTTAGTATCTGCAGCAGGGAACAGCCCCTGCTTTCTCTCCAAATTGCTGCTCCCACAAGGGATTTCCTCCCACCCAGCAACCTTCTCTGCCAGCACTCAGCCTGCACTGTGCCCACTGCCAACTCCTATGATATTTGAACTCAAACATTTGTGCCTGCCTCGAAGCACTGCATCCTGAAATCCTGGGAGCATAGGAACACAATTTTTCAAAATTAAAGCACAGAATAATAAAAGCAAACATTTGGCCTGCATTTCCACAGATGATTGCAACAATATGAATTTTGCAGATTAAAAGGCCAGAAGGCAAGTGAACCAAAAAATGTATTACTGTAGTCATGGTTTAACCCCATCCAGCAACTAAGTACCACTGTGCTGCATGCTCCCTCTCCCAGCATGCCCACTTCTCCCTGTTCCCACCAATGGGATGGGGAGGGGAATCAGAAAAAAAACACCTCATGGCTTGAGCTAAGAATAGCTTATTAATGAAAACAAAGGAAAATATAATACTACTATTTACTGTAATGAAAAAAAAAAACCAAAAACCAAGAAACACAAGTGATGCCCAACACAACTGCTCACCAGACACCGACTGATGTTCAGCCTGATCACTGAGTAGTGATTGGCCTCTCCCAGCCAGCTTCCCCCAGTTTATGTACCGGCCATGGTGTTCTAGGCTGTGGAGTATCCCCTTGGCCAGCTGGGGTCCCTCATGGCTTCTGGTGCACCCCCTCTCTGGCAGAGCACAGGGAACTGAAGTGTCCTTGACTTAGTGTAAGCACTACTTAGCAACAACCAAACCATCAGAGCGTTATAACATTGTTCTTGTACTGAACCCAAAACACAGCACTGTGCCAGCTACTAAGAAGAAAATGAGCACTATCCCAGCCAAAACCAGGACACTGTTAAGACATTAATTTTAAACAAATCTGGTGAATTTTTGAGAGTTTAAGAGCAGCTAGAGTATCACACGAGAAGTTCAATAGAGGTTTCCCCCACAATCACACAAGCAGAAATGCTGAGAACCTGCTGTCCAGTAAAGCAGAAATTAACTGTTCACTTTCTTTCAATAGTCTATTCTGAGAAGCATTCCTCCCACTGTCTTCCATGGAGTCAAAAGGAAAAGGACAGAATGGAGTTAGCTGGTGGGGACCACAAGCTCAGACACAAATGAACAGAGAAAAAAGAGCTTTAATTTTACTATGAAAACCAGCAAGTAAATCCCGTAAGTTTAGGTATGTGACTTTAGGAGTCACCAGTCTGCACTGCCAGATCAGCAAGACAGAGTCACTTTGACAAACCAAATCTCCCCCAGAAACAGCCTGAACTAATTCATCTTCAGCAGCAGACACACCACACTGCAGAAGTGTCAAAGTGAAACATTTCAGGTAATAAAAACCTCTACAGAAGTTTTCAGAATAGGAGCTAAAGTTTTAGAAGGCTGACATCAAGTGAATGCTTTATCGATAATCAAAAATTAGTACAAAGTTGTTGAAGAGCTAACACTGGGCAGGCTGATTGGAAGTCCAAAAGCAGCCAATTGCATACAAAAATGTATCCATCATGCATAGTTAAGACAGTATTTAACTGAGGCGCACAAAGTGCTAGATGGAACAGAAAATGTCAAGGACAAGGTTATTATTTTCTCTCAGTATGTGAAAAGAGTAGGAAGAATCCAAAGGAAGTTAAGACAAAACAGAAGACAAAACACACAGAGACGACCTTTATAAGTTAACAAAAAAAATAGGGATCTATGGAAGAATCAAATCAAATGTCAAAGAAAGAAAGAATGCAAGGAAAGTTATTTAATAGATATATCTGCTGTGAAAATTATGTTTGATATCGAAGTCTGAAAGTCTGTTCATGCTTTCCCAAAACACTTTTTTAAAAGTTGCCTTTTAAGTTAAAAGTAATGTTTGTGAGAGCTCACTCTGTAACTGCTGATGCCCTAAAAAATTGACGGTCACTCATAACAAAAGAGACCCTTTTTATTTTAAAAAAAGTGGACTCTACACACTCCTTAATAGCTTTGATGCGCTGAAGATTCTCAAGATTTAGCATCCTAGTGGTGGGTCCTGACAACAGAGATACAGCTTTGTGTGTTCACCTTGAGGACAATCTTCAGAGATGTCAGGAAATTCTAGTAAGTTTCAGAATTTGTAACAACATCATAACAACAAAATAAGGTTTCATTAATATCATTATTCTAAGTGTGGTAGTTAAAAATTTAAAATATAGGGAAAAGTAGTAGTATCAAAAAGCCCAGTTGCATAGCGAATGAGAGTCATGTTACAGAAACAAATTCTACTTGAGACTCCCCATTTCTTTGTTAACAACATATGACAGTTTTGTTATAATACTATACTTGGGATGCTTTAACTGTGCACCTTCAAATTTACATTAATAGACATATATTATCATATCCTGTTGTAAGTTTAGATTTGTGACATAGCAGTATATGGAGAACATCAAAGGCCTTTCTGCACCAGCAGCTAATTCCTGCTTCTGCTTATCCTTTTGATCCCATAACTTTCTTTCAATTGCTCACAAGTATTGACAGAGGTTTATTCAACACTTAATTACGAAAAGAAATACCATGGCCTTTAAAAAAGCACATTAAAACAATAGCCTACATAATTATCATAAGAATTACTGAGTAAAATGTAGCAAGTTTGCTAACAAAGTTATTCACAAACAGTAGGAAAGACAAGAAACCAACAGCAACCCCATTTGATTCTAATTCAGGACCTCCAATCATCAAGGCACACAAGTTCATGAATAAATCCCACTAAACTCAATTAAATTTAGGCTAACAAGCTTAAATCCTTTCCTGATGCATCCTTCTGATAGCAGACTGCACAAAGGTCTCTAAGTTAGCTGAAAACTGGGACAGAAGGTGACAAGCTGTTCCATAGCTCTTACAAACAAATGAGTTCAAACAATCCTTTGTTTCATCAAAACACTTGAAAAAGTGCTTAGGTTCCACTGACTCCACTTGAAGTGAAACTCACATTTACATGATTTATTCCATCAAGGCCAGCATGAATGCTAAAGAATCATACTCACTCAGGTCTCTCATAGCCGAGGCTTTCTCGGATAGACCACGCAACCTGGTACGGGGAGGTTTGCTCTGAATCCTCCAACTCTTCTCCACTGTCTTCAGACCAATCCAGCCCTAAGGGAATTGAAAACATGGAAGTTGGATGAAAAGAGCATCTCCCTTATATAAGCCTCTGAGCAACCTAAGGCACAAAAGATGAATGTATAGCATAGTTGCAAGCATAATTAACGTTTTGATTAAATCATGCAGTATTCTCAATTACACAGGAAAAGCTACAGTAACAGCTCTGTTCTAAGTGTGGTAGTGTGCAAACAGCATGCCTGATTTTTGTCATAACTGAGTTTTCTTTTTAAAATCCTTACTGGCTTCTTTATCCATAAAACAGTAGAAGAAAAATCACCAGCTTTCTTACCCACAGAGAAATACTGCAGTCTTCATAAAAGTATGAGGTAAGAGAGAAGTCCCTGTCATGAAGAACTGACTACTTGGTAAATTTTAATACTATATGATCTAAATAGGCAATTTCATTTCTGTTTATATTCTGCCCCCTCTCTGTGCCAAAACATAGAAAAATATGAAAAACTGTAAGACACAGCAGAACGGACAGATAGATACACAGCTACCCAGGATGTTCCTCTGCTCAGTCTCTGTAATTGCCTGCCAAATGCACATATTAGCACGAAGAAAGAGCTAAAGGGAGAGATACAAACACTCCTGCACTTTCACCAAGCAGCATGTTTTCACTTAAGGATGATGCAGTATGATCACTTAAGGTGGGCTCCAGCAGCCTCAGTTAGTCCAATCTACACACAGCTGTTGAACAGGACAGCCAGAAAGAGGCCAGTAAGTTCTCAGGTGGAACATTTTATCTGGAACTTCATCTTTTGTAGCTTTTCCTACTCTCTCTCCCACATCCAGTGACATTCTTGCCACTTTCTTGCAGCAGATGGGATAAAATCCCATTGCTGCATTTACAAGCCAGCATTTTTCTTTTCCATTTTCTTGTGTGCTCCTTGAAAATGGACAGAGTAAAGGAGCCTTTCATTTTTGCTAAAACTAAACAACTATATCTGAGATGATTCTGAAGCCAGATGCTTTGAATTTGGGAAATGCATCAATCAGTACTTGGTCACATACTTTCGGAGTTAGACACACACACACATATGCTTGGAATACATCTTCATCATATAGAACCAGCACTTAAACATGAACCACACATACAAGAAACCCAAATTTTCAGGAACTTCAGCATCCTACCAAATTTATTTCTTGCGCTTATTTTTAAGACATACATTTGAACTAAATTAAGATACCTTAAGATACTTGATAAAATGTCAGAATTATACTTTCAACTTAAATGTTTCTTTTTCCTGTTGTCCCTTCCATATGGGAATGAAAAAACAATTTAATCATTCCATAAAGATGTCCCCAATTGACAACCACACAACAAATTGTTTACCCAAAGTTTAAAAACAAAATCAGAAATTGTGTTGTTTTGCTTCTCCTGGGCACTGCAGAAAGCAAGGAATAAAATCTAATCCAGATTTGGCTATACTGACACTGAAGACTGCAGTTACACTAATATCCAGCTACATGGCTCTGATGTTGGTACACATAAAACTGGCTTAATCTTTCGAAAGATTCTGTGCCGTCATCTCTAGTACTGCTCAAATATAGAGAAGAAATCCTGAAATTCCCTGAACCGGCATGACTAGTCTTTAATATTAAGGCTTATAATGAATAAATAACAAATAAATTTTCCACTCTCACGTAATTAATATGTAAATTCCTTTACTTTGCCAAATATAAACTGTTCTAAATGCATCCATGTACTGATATGCACCTGCCTAACTGTATGTGTATAGGTCTAACTGTTTTTTATTTTTACTGTGCCTCTTTTTTAGGAAAACGTATTCTCCTCACAACTTGAGAATGTAAAACATTAAGTACAGAAAGGGATCTTTCTACAGTCTTTTGAAACACAGGTCATTTTCTAAGCTATTGAGGTCTGTGACACTCAGAAATGCCTCTGGAGTTGCCATTCCTCAAAAGATCTGCACTGTATATAGGACCATCAAAGCTGTCTTCTGAAGAACAATTTCCTTTGGAGACATTCTATGGGATGCTAATTATCTTCTGAACAACAGCAAACTATCCCATGAGTGCTAAAGGGCAGATTTTAACAGGCAAATTAGAAAAGTTAATTGAAATAGGCAAAATTACCGCTGTTTGCAATTAAATAAGACATTATCTAGGGAATGTCCAGATTTATTTGAAGTCTTTTTTTATTTTAGATATCATAAATGGTGTTCCTCCTTATATCACACAGACTCCTATTTACTTTTCCCTGCCAGTATTTTACTTGTTAGAAATGTACAATCTAAAACTAAGCAGAAAAGTAACTTTGGAGGGTGAGGAAGATAAAAAGGACAGATAGGTGTGCCTAGGTCTATATTCACAATCAGACAAATCAGCCACAAGGTCAGTGGCCTTTTCAAAGTTTTCTAGAGCACTACTACCATAACACCAATTTGGTTATATTTGCTTACATTTTCACAAGCAGCTATTGATTATGATATGTAAGGGGAAGGCTATTTCTGCACTGGTATGCAGACAAGACTGCATCCTTCCAACCACCTTCTGTAGCAGTGCTGCTCCCCTGCAGTGGTCTTTTCCTTTTGTTCATCTATATTCTATACATAAATAGGGCCCAGTCAAGAAAAATTCTCATGTGTTCCAATTTTCCAGTCAAGTCAACTGGAAATTTGAATTTGCAGAGATTGATGGGCCAAATCGCCAAACTTTTCCTTAGGTTCATTTTGTCACATGGACTTGTCACACACCTAACGTTCAATCTAACTTTGTCCACTCATGTAGGTACCACCAGTGTCACCTTTACTACTTGAGCTGCAAACCTTCTATATGAGGTCTCTATAATCCAAACAATGTTTTCTACACCTCAGTTTGACTTCTCAAATGGTTAACAGAATATTAAGAAGGATAAACAACTAAAATGCCATAAACCTCCTGTATGCGTCCAGGCATTCCCTTCATAGACAACAGAGCTAAAGAAAATGCCAAGAGATTACGTAGCTCAGGGTTATTTTGTAAGGGCCACACAGGAATGCCAGACAGGGCTAGGAAGACATTCCCCTTTAGTCTTTCGGTTTCAGGTTAAAAAATACAGCTGCAGTGCATCTATTACCTACTCACCTAAATGAGGAAACAGATCAGTGTCCAGCTGCTGTTTTCGAGTGCACAGTTTCACCAGTCTCTGTAGCCGGCTCATGCAGGACGAGTGCGGAGAGAAGGCTGTGGCTTTCATGAGGACCCGGTCAGTCCTTGGCGGGTCCGTGACAGGAGCCCTGGCGGGTGGCAGGAGAGGCAGAGGTCTCTTGTTAGACAACTGCCGCGCTTGTGCTATAGTGTGTGTGGTGGGTGCCACTCCCTGCATTGGTAGGCTGGTGTTCAGAGGTTGAGGTGACTTGCAGACTATGCCCTGCGGTAGCCCTGTCGGCTTTAACGAAGCTGATGAAGGTGGCAGATGGGAGTGCTGCTGCTGCAGAGGCTGCTGCTGCAAAGGTGCAGGAATGGGGCTAAAGTGCTCTTGGCGAACTTTTAAAATCTCTGTCTCTCTCTGGCGCTGCCGGTTTTGAGCCAACTTGCTCTGCAACTTTTTCTTCACTGTTGCCCCTTTCTTTAGGTCATCATCCTCCTCATTGAAAGCAAAGGGGTCTTCTAATTCTGCCTCCAGGTAGTGGAGAGGAAGCCTTGCCCCTGGAGGGGAGAGGGACATCCCGTCCAGTCCATTGGGCATCTTCAAGGCCAGGGTGGGCACTGTCAGACTGAAGGCCATAGCATCCATCTGATGCCTGACCTTTACCTCCTCTATGGGATCATTCTTTTTCTTCCTCTCCTTTTTCGGTATAAAGCCAAGTACCTGCAGGTGGCTGTTGCAGTACCTTTCAAAAATAAAAGCAGTCAATTATTAGCTAAACTCCCATAAGTAAAATCTGAAGACAAGACATCATTTAACAGAAACCCACACACACATCTCAAGCAAACATAAATTGAAACACAAGAGGTTTTATAAAAAGTGTACATAACTGCTTCTAATACAACGGGTAACTGTGGTTCTCCCAAACCAGCAGAAAAAAAACTTATAAGAGTGACTATTTCTAATCTTAAGATGTAAGATTCTTCATTCACTATTCATAGGAGAATCACCCATGATCATTCAAAATCTTAACTCTCTAATAGGGTAAATAGTCAAAAACCAAAGTGAACAAAACAAATGGACAGTCTGATACATAAAGCAGCAAGAACGCAAGCCATTAACTGATGATTTCAAAAGCTCCTATGAAAAAGTACATTGAAGACTACTTCCTTTCATTTGCCCATTCTTTCAGTGGAAGTAGTTAACATTTTCATCAATGCACACATCATTATTATTATGAATTCCACTGTAGTAGGGAGCAGTTTCTGATAAGGACAATCTCAGTAGATATCTGCTGTGAAGGATCACTATTTCCACTTACTGAACAAGTAGCATAAATACTTAAACTCTGTTTTAGTAGTTTAATATGAAGAATTTTGATGCCAGAGGATTAGCCGAATGTTCTTCAAATAAAAATCTAGTTTAAAACAAATTCTCTGCTGCCAGAAAGCATTTACACAATGCCAGGAATATCTATACACACAATCCACAAACACGGATTTTAAGTTCCTCTAATATGAAAAACTTTCAAAGTCATTATATTAAAAAAAAAAGAAAAGCAAAAAAGTCTTTGAAAATTTGTCATGAAAGCTAAAATAATTGTAATTTATGCCACACAAAACATACTAAAAAGTACGCAATTCAATTTTGTCTGATTGGAACCAGCATGTGACAGAAATTTAGGAACCATGATGTGATCCTTTTCCTGTATGCCACAGGCAGGCACTCCTGCCTCTGTAGAACCCACCAGCAATCAGATCAGAACTTGCCTTTGAAGAATCCCATCTATAACTTACAACTTATAGATGACCAAAGATACAAGGAAAGAGTGATGTCTGCATCCAGGTAATTACGGACGAGATAGTAAAATACCCATGAAGGTATTCATTAAAATCTGATCAGTATGAATCTGAGAACTGTAAGTTTTGTTGAACAAATAGGTTAAAATTATATTATTTCTGGTCTTCATGGAGAAAAAAAAATGGCAGAAAAGCCCAAAACAACCCCCCAAAAAAGGTTTAGCACTTTTGTTTAGTCACTTTCAACTTGTCGACCCATTTCTAAAGAAACAATGTGTGAACAGCTCTAAAGGGTCCTTAAAAGGGAAAAAAGAGAAAGCAACTTCATATATGCTCTTTAATGGTCTCCATATATGTAGCTTCTTGAGAGACCCACATTCCTAAGGTTTCACAAATCAGAAAAGGCTGAAAAGTACTGCTATTTATTATTGCCTAAATAATTTCTTCATTACATTATGTTTTAAGTAATAAATAAACCTAGATGAGGCAAGCTAAAAGCCAACAACTTGTGCAGTCCTTATCAGAACACACCGGAATACTGTAAATTCATACTGAGAGATGCACTTCTAAAAATAAAATTATATAATGAGGGCTCAATAAA
The DNA here is from genome assembly GCF_009650955.1 of Corvus moneduloides. Taxonomy (NCBI): domain Eukaryota; kingdom Metazoa; phylum Chordata; class Aves; order Passeriformes; family Corvidae; genus Corvus; species Corvus moneduloides. The sequence continues at coordinate 13,303,540 of NC_045482.1, read as the reverse complement.
GCTTCCCTTAAAGTCAACAAGCACTGTTTCCATATTTAAAATTAAGCCCTTTTAAAATATTTTGTTTGAACAGTTACAACAGCACTTTTAGCATGACAGAAGAAAAAAAAACAATAAACAGACAAAACAAACACAACGGAATTCTTTTCCCTCTTATGCCAATATAAAGAGTGTTTTGCTCAATGGAAATGCTTCCCTTATATTGTTCAGAATTTAAATTACTGTCATCCTGTGCTTGTGCTGATGTGAGGAGGTAGAACTGGATAGTCTGTTTTCATTACAAAAACAGTAAGAAAAAAAATAAAAAAGGTGAATAAGTCTATGGAAAGGTAATAAGCTTGCTAAAATTCTCAGAGTTTTAGGCTGTTAAGGGTTTGGCTTGTTCATTTAACTCTAACAGAATCATTTTTATACAGCAGAGGATAAAGCTTTGGCTCTTAGAGCTGACCATACTGCATCACTAAGAGCCAACTGGCTCCTCTGGACACAAACCCACAGATGCCAGGCTACAACATTCAGACTCCAGTACACCCTGACTTGGCTCTGTGCTTTAGGCTCTGTCAACTCCCCATCTTCCAGAATAACCAAGCCTGTTACACCTTGGACTAAGAGGAGTAAGAAGTAACCAGGAAGAGCAGTTCAGTCTTCTCTGGGTAAAGAAGACTGCACACAAGCAGTTTTGGCTAGGCGTAGCTCCCACTAGCACCAACTCAGCCTTAACCCCGTCAGGCTCTCGCTAGCCCTGCGCACAGCCAGGGGGGCATGCACACACATTTCCCCATCCTGCACCTTCCCAGGTGGCTTTTTAGTTGGCCCTGGCCTAAACTGGCTCTGACTTCACACAGTGCTGCAGAGTCTGCATTAGTAGTTCAAGCTCCATGGAAGTCAGATTACTGGGAAGACAGGAATAGAACCCACAAGTAGCACACAGCTTTTCATATAGCTCTAAGCATGCAACCCATTAGGGTCAAGCTGGCCCTACAAGAGCCAATCCTGATGACCCTGACTTACAGGCTCAGCTTGTCACTTCTATAACCTGTCTGTGAGTTATGCTCAGCTGACAGTATCACAGTAAGTATCTAATACAGTTTATTTTCCCCTTCCTCATTCAATGCCAAAGGCACTTATTCTGTGCAGGTAAGGTCAAATTAAGTCCACACATATGGTGGGTTGATAACCATTAAAATTATCATAACATGAGGCACACAAAATGTGATGGGCCCTGAAGGCTTCAGCTGGACAGTTTCCCACATCCACTGGGAAGGCAAGAATTCAGACAGAGGTTTTTTACCTACAACTGTATACTGCTTCTTAGTACACCCCAGTTTGGTATCAAAATTTCTAACACTTACTTAAAAGAAGATTCAAATAAACTGGGGAGCAGCTTGTATATTAACAAATTATTTAAAGATTCTCTTGAGTGAGGAGAATTAGAGACAAAACAGTGTTTAACCCAAGTAAATTGTAGTAAACCTATATTTAAAAATCAAGTTGTATTTCATTATCTTTGTGTGTATCTGGCTAAGAAAGAAGCAGGAGATGTATTCAGAGAAAACAGAGATATAAAACCCATGTGTGTATCATCCCACATATATATATATTCTTTAAAAAAAACAAGATAATAGAAAAATCGGACTTCAAATGAGGCAATGAAGTCACGCACTGTTAATAGATTTAATTTGTAGAACTTCAATGGTTAATAAGAAATCTAATAATATGGCACCATATTAACCATCTTTGTGGCTGGTAGCATCTCATTTGTCTGGGGTCAAGTGGTAATTCTTTTCAATTATCTGTGGACAGACTATGAAGCTATTGGCATATGATGTATGCATCTTCTTGAAACACTTTTTTTTAACAATCTCTAAAAGTATAAAAGAAGATAGCTGTCAGAGCATCATACAGCCTGCTTCTGATCATGTACAGTTACATGTCTAAAACTGACAGAATGACCATCTGACAGTAATTCTGTATACAGAAAATGAAAAGCTATGAGTGAAGAACTCAGACACTGCAAACATCTTTATATTGAACGGAGTGTGAAAAAAGTCTCCTAAGAAACAGATACAGGTTTGCTTGCCAAAAAAAAAGAAGTTTAGAACAGCCACAGTCTTATCACTAGCATTCATTAAATGTTATTGTTAAAATTAAACTCTGCCCCAAGAAACAGTCTTTTAAAATATTCTTTCAAACTATCACATCCTCTCATTTGAAATTAAAAGTTTATTTTCTCTTTCAGACACCTGCTGTCCTCTTCAAGTACTGTAATGTGACACTCGACATGCAATTGAATTATTCTAATATAACATACACCAGATGTCATGACCACACTTCAATTTAAGTTGAGAAAAATCAAAAAGAACAAAGTGTGAACTCAATTCAAGGTGTAAAGAAAAATCACAAATTCCATGGGAACATATGAGACGTAAAAAAGTGTCATTAAGTACTATTACTTCTATTGTTTTTCAGTATGACCCCTGGTAAACAGGAACTCTGGCTCAGTCAGCTCTTGCATCTGAAATTACAGTGTACCATTTGTGCTAACAATTTCTATGACCATTTCTGTGAGCTTATTTCCAAAGAGCCTCAATTGTACAGTAGCAAAGAAACACTCACCGACTGTCAAATTACAGCTTAAAGTTATTCATCTTGTGCCATTTGAGCATTTGCCCTACAGCTTTTGACAAACATTCATGTTTTTTTCTCACTTCATCAGTCTCCTCAGCTGAAATGGCAGGTGAAGTGCAAGTTAATTTAGAGCACAGTCCAACTGTTGTTTCAGACAAGAGAGGGAGCTGTGAGCTGAGAAGGAAGTTATATGTAGGGCACAGTGGGAACACTGCTAATAACGCAAAAGGTTAGTGAATGGCAGCTAATAATGTGAAAGGTCAGTGAATAGTGGTTTGATTTTTTTTGGCATATTTTGTTCATATTTTATGTTTAAAAAAGCATTTCTATGAGAACGAGCCTCAGATAGTTAACACACACATTAATTAAACACTGTGTTACTGGCAAAACCTGCAGTGACAGCTCTGAAAAATAAAGTCATATATCGACAGCAGACAAGATTAGACAAATTCTGCTATTTCAGCCCAAGCAGCACCAATGAAACTGGTGTTCAGGAAGTCTTAAAGAGCAAGGAAGAATGCCCTTGTGGTTACAGTATGGGCTGTAGTTCAGGAAATCTGCTTTTAATTCCCAGCTCTCAACAATTTCAAGGACTATCTTTTGCAAGGAATTTAATACCTGGGCACTCTGGGCATCTTCTTTTGGGCAGGGAGGGGGACAAAAATAAGGGAAGCAAAGAAGAAAGGGAGCATGTGGCACCTTCCTGGCTGGCTCATCCATTATCAAGTAATATTTATTTTATTTCAGTAAAACAACACTACAGATCAGTACCAAATCACCAACAATGAATTGTAATTCTGGATTTGTCCCTATGTGTCACTGCTCCCCGTATCCAGAAGATAAGCATCTTCAACTGCTTGTCCTGAAAAAAGCAGATGGAAGTGTGCTTTTGGCACTGCTGGCTAAACAAGAAGGCCTTTCTAAGAGCATGGACTGTGAGTGACAAAGCAAATGAGTTAGAACAGCTGATATTGTGTAGCAGGTTTGATCCACAGTTTATAGTGAATTTGAGAAAAGAAGTGAACTCTCCCATAAACTTCCTTGGGATTAAGTTACTGCTCTCTCTCCGAGTACTTGACTCCCACAGAAAATAAAATAAAGTTTACTGGTCTTAAAACAAAATCCTCAAAGGAACATCCTGGAATACAATTCACACAAGCCAGTTCCTCCCTCATCCTGAAACCAGGCAGCAGCTTAAATAAAGCTCAAGCCTCTGTCCCAGCCACTTCCCCCTCTGCAGATAGGAAACCACAACTCACCTACGGTCCTCAGACTTGGGGATGGGGTTGGTGCAGCGTTGGCTGTTATACTTGGCCACATATTCACATTGCTTGAAGGGGGCAGTCTTGTCCTCCAGAACGTGTCTGATACAGAAGGCGTAGCCGTTAAGTCGCCTCTGCTTGCACAGTTTGGGGCTATATGAGCACAAGGGCTTATTGTCAACCTCAGAGAAGTGTATGTGTTTGCCTTCATACATCACGTGACTCTATTCCTTGTGAACATCAGCTGAAAGAACCAAAATATTGAGACAAATCACAGAAGGGAAGAAAAACTGCATTCAGTTCTAGGTTGTGTGTTTCATTTTAGCCGGAAAGAAGGACCCAAAACAATACCTGATTTTAAATCTTCTGTACCATGTCAATGTTAAGAGAGAGCCCCAAGGACACCACTATCCTGGAATGATGATGAACCAAGATGAAGCAGATTGTCTAAGGAAAATATCAAAAGGGTCAATGTCAGTCAGAATAAAACAGATATTACTACAGTAAGTAAACAGGCACATGTAGTCACCGAGCCTGTGGCTCAGCTAGCATCCAATAAAACAAATCCATAGCACAACAGTTTTCAATCAGTAGTCATGGATCTTTGGAAAACGTGAAAGAAATTACTGGGGGAAGGAAAATTCTACTGCCACCACACTTAAATCACTTAATCATAACTTCACTCATCTACCAGAAGGTGATTAGAAGCTACAAGTTGAAAAAGGTTAAGTGTCAGATTAGATCACTTGCTTTCAGAAATCAAGCTGAAAGATGATTAACTCGTTTGATTGCAGAGGGTTTACTTCAAATATTTTTGCTTACAAAACCACCAGAGACTGTCTTTGCTCTGCAAAGTTATTTCGTCAGTCAGTGCAACAAAGCTTTTTTTTTTAAGAAAAGCTTTCTTTACCACACCTGATGAACAGTCTTCAGATCTTATAGCGGCTTACAATTTCTGCAAGCATCCATATGCAGTCCTTCCTGAGGTCATCATGGTTCATCTCCATTTATCCTACCTCATTGTACTTATTTTAGGGAAATGCAGGCATTAATATACGTCAAATTAATCCCATCAATGCCAGGAGGGCTGAAATGTCAATTCAGCAAGAGGCTGGTGAGTTTTCCCCCTAAAGTAGATTCCTACAATGCAAATCCATGCAGCTATAAGGTACTTTTTCAGTTCCCAACATTATGAAGGTCTTTGGCAATCATCTTTTTAAAAAAACAAACAAAACCCCCAAACCATCCCAAAGTAGTTTCAAATAAAATTAACAGTACATACATTCTGCAGCTACTCTGATGCACTAAACTTAACCTGCAAAAGGTAACTTTTATTCAGAAACGTCATCCTGAAGCACCGCAATGAACTCTTTTAAACACTGTGTATTCATTCAGTACTTAGTTCAGTTTCATATGTTTTATACAGCAAGGAAAGGAATGTTCACAGAGGTGATATTCAGAAATATGTAATAAATTAGAGGCACGTAACAATTGTACAGATTACCACCTCAATGAACTTACTTGTTCCCAAGGCCCAAAATGGCAAGAGTAGGATTGCAAGGAAGAAGCCTATAAAGACTTTGCAGGAAAGATGCACTTTCCTCATGTAAAGGTAAAAGCCTCCACTTTCTGCTATAAAAGAGTACCATGAGAAAATGACAAAGCACTATGGCACTAGGGGATCTAGAAAAGCAATTTTAAGTCACTAGGGAAAAACAAACCACCCTATCCCACAGAGTAAACGGCATAAATCTGGCCTTCATTAGCATATATCTAGCAGTAGAAGCAGAAAGACAGAAGAGTACTAAAAAATTTTAAAACACACTTAAAATTCTTGGAACAGCTTCACGCGCACAGGTACAGCATACAGAGCATATAGAACGGAGACAGGTGCTACGGAATGTAACTACTGCAAGCGACCTGAACAGTCATTTGACAATAATGATAACTTTGTATTTCTTCTTGATACACATTTTCCCCTTCCATGCACACATGCAAGCAGGCACCCCCAGAGGCAGGGGCCTTGCACTTTGCTTACACCAGACAGTCACAACATAAGCACAGACGCCTAGTCCAGTTCCAATAGCTTTCCCAACTTTTCTCAAGGCATAGAAGAACATACACTATATATATATTTGAAACCAATCACTGGAGTATGACTTTCCACATCACATCAGTCTTAGAAAGTTCATTGTTGACTGTGCCCTTCAAAAACACGGAACAAGAAGAGGGAACAATCTCTTCTTTAGCATGTTAAGGACCAAATAATCCTTTCACCCACCTTGGCTCAGGCAGATACTGACATACCCTTCAGTATTATTGAGCAACAATATGAATGAAAAACATAAATCCCATGGGAACATGACCCATACAGGAGTTGTGGTCAGTGTTTCCATCCCACATGTTTGAGAGACGGACTCATCTATTACTATGGCAGCAAAAGTAATCAAGTGGGTCTTAACTACTTGCATATCACACACACAATGCTGACAGAAAGCCTTTTGCTGAGGAGTCTGCTTCTCTCAATAGGTTATCAAAGCTTGTATTAGGTGGCATACTGGACTGGACATAAAACTTGAAAGACCAAGTGTATCTTGCAACTGGGGTGACCTACATTCTGCTCTATTTTCTTCTGGTTTATCACCTTCTTTGAAACTTCTACTATCATGCTCTGCAGAGTTTCTGATGTATCACTAACCTTCTCCTCTTTTGTACAACTCAGCTGTTATTTCTTTTCTGAAGGTTATCAAGCAACGGACCGAAGGGAAAGAGTTCCTCAAGATGGTTCCCAAGTAAACAGCGAGAAATGCATAGCTTGTGTGCCTCCATTAAGCTTCTGTAAAGAAACTGCTCCACAATTTCCAGCCACTATAATCCTAGACTTATTCTTGTGGCCACAGTTTTATTTTTGGATTTAACTCATAATTAAGTCTTATTTTTGCATTTAACTTGACTGTGTCAAGGCAGGCATAGTATTTCACTTCTCACTTGTCTGAGAGATACAGGGCACAAGTACAATGCTATATGAAACATTCACACAAAAATACTGACAATAATCCCCAGGGAAACCAGTGAGCATGAACATGAATTTTTGGGTCTATATATACACTAAGAGAAGCTCATGCAAATATAACCATGTTAAAAATCCTGACAGGAATCAATTAGTGCGACTACAGTGCAAGGAACAAGAAAGCTAATAAACATAGTAGCCAACCAATAGTACATCAAAAAAAAAAAAACAACACAGCAATTTTCTCAAACTTGCAATTGTATCTTTATTGATAGATTCTTAAACAGACTCCCCAAAAGACATGTCACTATGTGGATACACTGCCAGGATCAGAGACTGAAGCTGGACTTAATCTAAAAAGAGCTTTTTCTTTTTACTTCCATAGCATACCACATAAGAGTGCATATGTGTGTGTATAAATATATATATAAAAGTAACAAAGACACTTAAATAGCTTCATTCTGATTTCATCTGATGCAGTGTTTTATTTTTAACAATTTACAGGAGTTCTTAACAGAGCTTTTTGCTGCTACGTAAAAAGTAGCACAAGCATGGAATAGGCACATGTCACTTAACTGAAGAGAACTGAAACTACACTTAGCTAAATAGTGGGTGGGGGAGAAATTATTTTTGTCCCACAGGATTCAGTAAGAGATGACGGAAACATGGACTTCCCCTGGAAAAAGCAAATGCTTAAGCAGATGTACTTCACTATAAAAATATCAGAATATAAAACTTTCTGGAAGCTGTTTTCGGTTTTGCATTTACACTCTGCATTGAAGATGTAGAAGGTTCAACAGAAAAAAAAATGTATGCCTGCACGTGCTCAAACAAACTTTAGCCACAACATGTGAATGAGAAACCAGAAGCTGCTTCTTGAGGAACCCAGATTTTCCTTACACAACTGCTTCTAAATAAAAGATTTTGAGCTAGTCAGAAACAACAGGGCAAAGAACAGAAGGGAATCCAAAAATGCGTGCCCTTGCCAAATGATGTAAAACACGACTGAGGTTTAAAAAATCATGGTAGGAAACAAGGTAAATACAGAGCAGTCATATACCAGATCACACAATATAAGAACTAGGAGTACCTGATGAAGCTAGTAAGAGATTGACTCAAAACATATCAAAGAAGTATTTCTTTGCTTTTACTATTCACAGGTAGCGAACTGCTGGAACTTGCTGTCACATGAGACCCATGGAAGCAGACAGTATTATCAGGCTCAAAAAGGCAATAGAGAAGTTCACAGACAATGGGGACATAAGCGATGTACCCGCCAGCATGACCAATTTAACAAACATGGGTGATGGAGGAGTAAGAGAAGAAAACACAAAAAAAGTGTCTGGGCTTTCATGCTCTTCCTAAATAACATCACTTTTTCCTACTGCCCAATTCAGAACATTAGGTTGGATCCAAGCTGATCTGACCCGGCAGGGTATTTTTCACGTTCTTATGAGGTTACCACTAATATTTGTAACTTCATAACACATTAATTTCTTCCCTTGTCCCATTTTTTATTCTTGAACAGCTGACTGGAAAAAAACCTTCTCCCTCTGGCTAAAGTCCTATCTGGACATGTGAAGAAGAGCAACAAACCTAGCACCCCAGCAAGGCTTTATAGCAAGGACAGGCAGGAGACAGAGCAAAGTCACACTCTGAGACATCAGCACTTAAGAGCAGAGCAATTTGTCCTGCTGAGTGCAGCCACTGGAGTCTGTAAGACAACTGAAGGTGGTTTGCACAATGACTGCAAAAAGAGAAATGAAAGATTTCAATACACACAGGAATACACCTGTCCAATTGCCAGTACCTGCTATCACCCTCTGGAAGCAGCCAGCTCCCAACTGCTTTTGGTACCGGCTTTTCAGTACCAGCATAATCAGCTCCCTTGCAGAGCACATCAGCTCTAAAGACAACAAAGTTGTAAGCACTGCACTCCACACATCCTCCTCCAAAAGAGTTAAACAGCCCTTCAGAGAGGCTGGAAAACAGTGTAGCAGCAAACTTTGGAAGACAATCTTTACTCTAACCACACCCAAGTACAAGCATTATGCTACACAGAGATCTGGTACCTGACATAATCTGCAGTCTACAGGGAAGTTAATGGTTTACTCACTAATAGAAAGCCCAAAGCGCTATAGCCTCAAAATTCAGATCGGCAATTTTGAGCAAATGCTGCGCTGAAAATATTAGAGTGTTTTAAATCATGTGGGTTGGTACATTCTTAAACATATGCTCAGAACTTGACATTCAATGTACGTAAGACCCTTTTAGGCAATGGTATCCCCAAATGCATTGTAAATTGCAAGGCAATTATATGCTGGTGGTTAAAAGATGTATAATTAAGAGGACTGAGCTCAGAGCATCACACACTGCATCCAAACAAAATCCACAACTACAGACGTCTTTACTGTGTTGTTTTGCATTTGCTAATAGTAGCCCAAATTTCCTGTTAAATTGCTTGGTGTGTTCATGACATCTCACAGACAAGGTATGTCATCTCCATATGTTTCCAAAACCATCAGCTTGGGGCCAGAAGTAGAACATTGACCTGCAAGAACCTCAGCTTCTCCACAAACACAAATAACATAAATAGTAGTTTTGTCAATTCCTCTGGACCAAGAAAGAACATGTACCTGCCACTGTCAGATCCATTTCCTGAAACTTGGCAAACACACAGAGTGCAAGATGTTTGGCAACATGGAATTTCATCCACTCCAAAATGAACAGAAGCCATAAAATTCATGACAAAAAGACATGCGTTTAAAGCTACTTTATAGCAAACTTTTCAAACAGTATTAGTAAAAAGTATACTTTTAAGGAGAAAACATTCATTTTTTATATTTCATAGCAAAAAATACCTCTCTTTTAAATGTTTTGTTCTATCAAGAGAAGCTGTACCAAATCTAATTGCGATCAACATCAACAGCACAAGTTACAACTTCTGTCCCTATTTTGTGATCTAACCAAAAGTTTGGCTTAGTTCTAGTCTTTTAACAGCTCAATTCTCTACTACACTCAGCTACCAAACCAAGAATGCTGTAATTGTGGAAACAAGAGTCTTTTTGTCAGTAAAAGCATTCAAACTGAGACAGAGAACACTGGGAAGCAACCAAAGTCAACTATGAGAGTTCCTGTACAGAACACTTTTATTAACTAGAGTACAGTCCTTGCTCAGGAAGGCCTCTGAAGTGTGGGTACTGCAACACACATGCAAGCACCCTGACAGATCAAGGCATTCAACATGTTAAGATTTTACAAGATATTTTTAGTTACTACCTGGAATAGTATTTTGGACTACTTTTTTCATATGTTAAGATCTACCTAGGAAGAAAGAAGCAATATTGCCCTCATTCTGCCTTTTTAGAAAGCTTATTACTTCAGCTCTAGAAAAAGGCAGTTTATGTTGCATAAGGATGTCCAATATATTAACAGGAAAGCACCAGAATATTGTAGGCAACACCAGTAAAACAGATTATGTTTTAGAATATAACACAATAAATACAGAATTAAACTTAAGCATTATTCATAATAATAGTAACAGCTAGAGAACTCACAGGACTTGTAACTAATTACAATCAAGAGCAGAAAACGTAACTATGATGAGGGAAAAAAACTCTTTGCTCACAAACTGAACAGGTTCTTTTTGTTTTCTTAGACCAAATGAACTTAAGCAAGAATTTTTATTTCAGCTGATTCACTCATCTGTACCTCAAAGTACCTTAGAGAAAACCTGACAAAGATACCTCAAACCCTAAAAAACAACAAACATTTAAGACTAAGAATTTTAGAAACTGCAGAGGATTTCTAAAGAAAAAAGATCTAAGGTACAAAAATTCATAACTACTGCCAAGAGTACATCCCTATAGATTTCAAAAAAGTAACTTCCTAAACATGGCTATTCCTGACCTAAGGTTCAAGATGGGCTCCGTATCTTGAAAGTCTTTTGAAGAAGGATTTCTCTATTTGAGCAGGTCTCAGGCCCCAGTCCTGCTATCACATCCTCACAGGGAGGTTCTCATGCATGCTTATTTCAATGTAGTTATAAACAGGCCTGGGTTGTGCCAGAATTAGCAGGGCTGCAGAGAGGTGGCCCTTCAGATATAGCAACAAATGGACCCTTTAGGACATTGAACATAGCAGAAATGTACTTTAAAAACATTATCTCAAAATACTGAAATCACGATCCTGAGATAAAGTAGAGATTAAACATACCACAACACACCTTGCATCTGTAATTGGGGGGGAGGGGGGAGAAAGTCCAAGTCTTTTATTTATTCAAATAACAGATAACCTGCCCTTACATATGAGGTTAAACAAAATACCTTTGTCTCATTTTTAGTCCCAATACTACAAACACAAATAAGCTTACTTTCACACAATACAACATCATTCTTGCTTCAGTAGGAATACTCAATAAATAAACCAATAGAGCTCCTCACAGAGGAGCCTTTCAGCAGGTATAAGCTATTGGAGTCTCGGTGTGGTCTTAAAATAAGTCTGTACCTCCTGGTGATTTACCATATCATGAGAACATGGTATATGCAGTTCTGTAGGACCAGGCCCTACACAGAAATTCATTCACTCATCACAAAAATACTGAACATCAAAATAACCCCCAGTACGTAAAGTATGGCTTGCTTTCTGTAGATAATTTAGCTTTACATTTAATAAAACTTGTGTGATCTTTGTATATATTACAAACAGTTCATGCAAAAGGCTGAATGTCACCAGGCTGTAAGTGACAGCTTCATACAAAACACAAGTGCTCCAGTTCAGCCATCAGCAGTGGTACCTGGTGAGTATGGCCTGAGCATGAAACATTGCCAGTACAGGTGAGCCCATACGAGAGGGCACCTGTCTACAGGGGAACAATGCATTGCCCTAATTTTGTCAATTTTATATTTAAGTCTCCCAATCCTCAAAAACTGAAAGGCCTTAAAATAAACCTGCATTGCATGTTGTTGAGTAAGAAAGTTAGAACTAACTCTATGTATTTTAATCAGATGGTATAATATAAGGCTTTAAGGTGAGCATCACTGTCACTTCCAAAATTCATTTGAGGTTACTTGTAGAAAGACATTATAATTTTGACCTAAAAGACACATTAAGGAATATTTGGCCGAAACGCGCCACCTCCCGCATTAGAAACCGGAGCTATTTCACCTGTGCGGGGTGAAGCGCGTTGGTGGGTCTTCCAGTGCACTCACTTCACAACTACCAGACGTTCTTTTCCCTGAAAAAAACGATCCTTTCATTTTCAGTCCTGGGGGGCAGCAGCACCTCACACAGACCCCCAACCACAGCGGGACCCCCAGCCCACAGGGACAGTTAGGGTGTCCAGTGGGGACAGGAGAGGGGCCAGACATAGCCCTTGCTCTGTAGGGGCTACTGAGGCGATCCCTTCCCTGGCTGAGGTGCCGGTGGGCTGCTGCTCCTGTCCCGCTAACGGGTCCTGGGACAGTGGGGCGGCTGAGGGACCCCAGCCCGGCCCCGGCAGGGTTCAGGCAGCCGCCGGCCCCGGCATGTGCCGGGGAGCGAAGGTGCAGCCAGGGCAGCCCCTCGCCCCTGCCCCTCGTTCCCTGCTCCTGGGACCGGCCCGGGGCCCCACGTGCCGGCAGTTTAGGGGGCGGGGGGGGGCACTCCGAGAGCCTCCTCGCACCCCCAAAAACACCCTCCACTCCCTCCCAAAAAGTTGTGCGGCGAATCCACCCGCCGCCGGCCCGGCCGAAGCGGGTCACCGACGGGGGAAAAAGGGGGGACGGGACGGGCGGGGGGGGGAACCTGCGGCCGCATTCCGGGGTCCTCCCGCCCCGCCGGCACCGTCCCCACGGCCGCGGGCGGGGGGTGGGCGGCGGCGGTGTAGGGGAGGTAAAGCACCCCAAAAACGCCGCGAAACTTTCCAGGCCGCGGCCGGCGCAGCCCCGCGGGACCGGCACCGCCTCCGCCGCGGCGGCCCCGCACCGGGCTGGGGGAGGGGGCGCCCCCCCCCACCCCACCCCACCCCCGCTCATTAAAAGTCATTTCGGCAAATTAATGCCACCCCCGTCCCCCCGTCCCGTGGCCCCTTCGCCCCGCGCGGGGGGGGGGGGGGCTGGGGGGGGGGGGAAGGGGAAGAGCGCCACGGCCACGGCGCCCCCACGGCCTCCCCCCAGCCGCCCGGCCCCGGTGGCTGCGGGGCTCGGCCCGCTCTGGGCCCGGGGCCCGGCGCGGGGGGCCCGGCGGGGCGGGGAGCGGAACGGCCGGGCCGCGCCGCGCCGAGGCCTAGCGCCCCCCCCCCCCCCGTTCTCCCCCGCCGCCCTTCACCTCCCGGGCAAAGGCGCCGCGCCCCGACCCTCCCGCTGGGCCCCGGCGGCCGTCTCACCCGCCTCCGGCGCTCTTCCCGGCGCTCGAAAGCTTCAAAAACCCCCCTGGCTCCCCGCACCCCCTACTGCGGCCTACGCCGCCCCGGCCGATCCCCGGCCTCGCGTAGCCCGCCTCCCCGCCCGCCCTGCACCCTCCGCACCGCCTGCCGCGCTACGCGAGCCCGGGGATGCAGGCCGGGCCTGGCTTACCTTTCCAGCTGCTTTTTTTTCCCTCCTCTCTCTCCTCTCCCCCCTTTCCCTCTGTTGGGCTGACAGATCAGAGTTTCCTCCCCAGCAGAGGGACTGGGAATGTGCTCGGGCTCTGTGCTGAGGAGCTGCTGCCCCCCTGTCTCTGAGAAGATCCTGCTTTTTGTGGGGAGGAAGCTTTGGGGGCTCTTTTATTATTTTAAAACTACAAAGTGCTCAGAGGGTAGGTGATTATTAAGGGGAATCCCTGAATATATTCTCCAGCAAAGAAGGCAGGGCTGCTGGGGCTGCTCAAGAAGAGAGCCAGCAGCCTCCTATAGCACCACTACAGGCACCGAGAGGACATAACATCAGAGAGCGGCTCCTCTGCCCTCCAAAACAACAACTTTCCTACCATCTTGGAGGTAGTAGAGAGGGAGAGAGGGAGGGGGAAAAAAAGTACAGAAGGTTTTTATAAAGTGTCAATTTGGAGGAGGGAGCCAAATGGCCAAAACCAAAATATTTTAACATTTGTGTGACTTTTTATTTTAAATAAAAATAAAATACAAAGGCTTGTGGCTGAAGAAATATTTTTTTTTAATAACCTGTAAAGATCAACTCTCGGGAAAAAAATTTAAAGGAGGTATGGTAAAATATATATTTTTTGTAACTTTGTTGTTCTTAAAACCATGTAATTTTTTTCTGTATTTATAAAGTTGATAACTTTTTTGTCATTGTGTGATGGTTCTAAAAATTAGTGTGTAATTGTGAAAGTTGGTGTAACTTTTTTTTTGGTATTCGTAATCTTAGTAAACAGCTGAGATTTATGTCGGATAGTTTGGTGTAACTGTACCATAACGTCTTTCTTTCTCTCAAGGCATTGTAAATAAAATTGAATGTACGGATAGGAAAAAAAAAAACCTTTTTTTTTTTTTTATTTTTACTTTTTTATTTCTTTCTAGAGTAGGCTATTTAGAGAAACTATGGGGGATTTAATGTGAGAGGAACCTGTGATAGATATCTGAGAAATTGTGCTGTCATAAATTTAGCATTGTCTGCCCTTCAGGATGGGATGTGAAAAAAACAGAACTCATAGCAAGAAATTTGGGGGCAATAGTTGAGTTTTGGTTTTAATGTTTTCAAAACACTTTGCAGCCTTCTAAAAATCTGTTTTGGTTCTTTTAATGTTTTGATTTGGGGACTTTGTTCTTGATATTTATGAATATTATCCCTGACTTACTTACAGAGTTGAGAAATGCTATAAATTTATACTACAGTGTCTTGTAATATAAATTAATAGTATTTTTCTTTGTTGCAGATTCTTTTATTAGATTGTAAAAGATATATTAAATGCTGTCAAAACAATGTGAGATGCTGTGGTGTATCTATAGGTGAAGATACTGATCACTGTATTCAGCAGATCTGTGGTACTGTTTCTTGAGGTAGTATTATGTACAGCCCTATTCAGAGATGAGCTGCAAAGATGCCTTTTTATTTGTCCCGAAGGAAGAGGAAATAATTAGGAAACTAATGAGCTATACGTTATGTTTTTTCCATTGTAAAAATTGTTCAGGTGGTATAAAGTAATTCAATTGCAGTCAGACTAAGGTCATATGGATGAAGGTACTGAATTGCTTAGTATGTTATCAACCTTGTCCTCTCCCCTCCCAAATCTGAAATATATTGGTTTAGTTGAGTTCTTGTAATCTTAAAAAAAAAAAATCCTGTCCTTTAGGTATATCCACATTTCAAAACGTACTTTGAGTTTGCCCAGCCTGCATGGTGAGCGTAGTTCATGTGTTCATAGTGGGTTTTTCATTTAGATAAATAGATTTTAATTAAAGTATGATTAAAAGTCAGCTGGTCTTTGTGTCAAACTGTTTATTTTTTGTTTAGCAGGGTTTTTTTTAGATTATGGTTAGTCTACCTAGCTCATTTTAGTAATCCAGAGTGTTGCATTCAATGAAATTACTGCATGGGAGGTGTTTTTCTGTTATTCAAATTTTTTTTCTGTTTTTCAGGTATTAATCCATTAAATGCATAATTCTGCTAATTTTAGAAAACAACAAAAAACGCCCAAATATGTTGCTCCTATATTGTATTTCAAAAGAGTTTGTGCTTTGTATAGAAGTAATGCAATAATTAGGGTCCTTCATAATTTTATCAGTCGTTATTGTATGCTCTGGAGCATGAAATATGATGATTATTTTTGTAAGCTATTTCAACAAAAACTATTTTTATATCCTATACCTAAAATTCATTACCGGAATGACAGGGATTACAAATGTTGGTCAGGTATGGGATGATTGAAAAACCGCAAGCCCTTTGAAATATTGCAAATAAATTATCTCAATTGATTCAGTAATTCAACAAATGTGGCATAAACTAGCATTTATTTTTCTTTTATTCTAAATAGATAGATAAAGGGACAAATTCTCAGACCCCAGTTTTGCAAATGCCTGCAGGCCTTGCTAGCACTTACTAATTCAAAAGTGTTTGAAGGATCACTCTATAATTCCTTGCATAAAACTCTTACCAAGTCAGTAGGATTTTGCTGGAGTACCAAATTGAAGTTTCTGTACAAAGTGATTTCTTGTATCAACCATTGTGTTAAACAAGAGAATTGCTGCTTTCAACTGTAATTCAATAGTTCAGTATAATTCAACTACAGTTCAAGTTCTCTTCATTGGGCTATTAAGATGTGGTTTGTGTTTTAGGAAGAGAGGCACACCATGAACAACTAATCTATGCTGCATCTCTCTGTGGTACTCTTGAGAATATCTGTACAGCACACTTAGTATCTTGGAATTGTATTTTTTTAATGGGATGCAGATGATACAACATTTTAGAGAAATGGCTCTCAATGCACTTGAGAACCTGTGCACTGAACCATTATTAAACCTTTTCTTTGGCTTATGTGTTTGACTTTGCAGATGCTGACTTTAATCGGATTACTTGCATGCCTAAATTTAAACATGCATCATAGTAGCATTACACATTTTGGTGACATTCTGAGATCTATTTGATGTGTGTTAATTGTGAAGCCAGAAGCTTAATGCCAAGCAAAAGGAGAAACATTTTGAATCTAGTTTGGAATAGGAAAAGTTGAAATGGGATACTTTTAGTATCTTGTACAAAAAAAAAAATTCAATCTTTTTAAGGAGGAGAAAGTAAAGACGAAAAATTTGCCAGATCTTAGTTACGTGGACTGTTGTGTAATCATGCAACAGAGAAATTAAAATTTGTACTTTATGGATAGAGAAATTTATTTAACAAAACTGTATTTACCTGAGAACAATTTGCTTTTCACTAAGTTATAAGAGATGCAGATATTATTTTGATTGTTTTGCTGAAAATAAAATGTTACATGGTAACAACCTAAAGGAGCGATCTGCTAGCTTTAGTAATGTAGAATGAAATGATTTTTTTAAAAAAGATTTGCTTATCTTTATGGACAAGACTCTTAAGTTGGGACATACATTATTTTGATGGGTAGAGCAGTACTCTGAAATTACACTGGAGAACAAATTGGACTCTGAAACTTCTGTACAAGGACAACGTGTAAACCCGAAGCATAAAAGGTCCCCTGTACAACATTCAGAATTGTATTCTGAAGCTACCGTTTCTTCAGAATGGGTCTGTCTGCCTTGATTTAAATCGGCCTCATCCCTGAACCAACAGCTCCATCCAGTAAACTTATAGTACATTTGAGCATGGAGTGGTCAGCGAACATTAATGTTCTGTAAATCACAGGTTTCTGGCTAATGAGGCATTCTGTGCTGATGTGTCTCACTTGTATTAGTAGTGAGACGGAGGGCAGTGACGCAGTGAATAAGCTTTGTGAGTCTAATAAAGCAACGAAATAGGTGCTTTAGGTTGTACACCAGTTACTGGAGGAGGCTGCATCAAGAAATGAACCTTGACTCTCTCCCAAGGTCGTACGTACCCCGAGTGCAGACCTCGAGAATTTCTGAAGCATGACTTAGACTCTGTGCATGTGATGAAGAGTCTCAGGTTCTCCACAAAATAGTGTTATAATGTCAGCATCTTGGTATTATTTCTTGAAAGACACACACTGAGGAAACAGTTCCAATGTCTTCAAATGCTTTTGAAAGGGATTAGCAATTTATCTAAAATGCAGGTGAATGTTGTGACGGGGAGGAACAATTCTTAATGTATAGATGTTAATTCGAGATATTCATATCCGAAGAGCCATGTTTGTATAGAGGATCTTGTCTTTAGGCGTTTGAAGACTGAAAAAGGTGAGAAATCAAATAAAACCCAAAGTTATGATACATTCTTCAAAGCAATATCTTGAGCAGCTGTTATGTGGTGTTAGTTTATTTAATAGTGACAAGTTCAGGGGTAAAGCTAACCATTAAATCCCAGAATATTAGTATTATGGGAAAATGCTTAGTCTTATTTTTCAACAATTCTTTAACACGGAAATTTTATAGCAATGGTTGTCTCGCATATCTGAGTTTCAGTTACTCTGTCTGCTGCAGTTGTGTGTATTTGCATGCTTTTTGCCCCTTTTCCAAACCGCAGAGTCCTTATGTTAAAAACACTGTCTGCACTCTGAGGATTCTTCTCTAGGAAATAACCCAAGTTATGGCATAAATTGAGCTTCTTAATTCATCTGCTGAACTCCTTCAAACCCATGCTCCTGTATGGCAGATAGCACAGCTGAAAGTATAGGACGAGCCATATGTGCAACAGGGTAACTTTGCTTTACTTCGTTTAAAGCCCTGAATGCTAGCAAAGCAACACGAAGTACAGATGACTAGTCTTGTTTTCCTGAGTCTTAGGGGCTTCATTAAAGCTTTTTTGAGCAATGGGAATTTTGCTGCAGGTTTCAGTAGGAGTATAGCTGCAGAAGTATTTAACCAATTGGGAGCAGATGTATGCTAGCTATTACATGATAATATAATTAATTGAGAGTGAACTGTACTGAAAATAGTAATTAACTAAGACTTCACTAATCTGTTCTTCATTATCAATGTGTATTTTAATCTACATTAAATAAATGGTATTGTCTTCCTAAAGCTCAGCAAAGACAAAACAGTAAGACTGTTAATTGTGGGAAGGTTGTCCAGAGTACGTTGGGTATCTGTGGAGACCTCTTTAAATAGAGGACAAATGAATGGAATAAACTGTCCCAGCAGAATGCTCTAATACCATCCCATTTTACTGGGAAGGCCTTTGTTAATTCAAAGTATACTATCGTATTTTTACTATCTGCTTCTGTCTATTGATATTTCATTAACTGTAATTGTAGTGTTTAAGAAGCTATACACTTTAGTCCTTGTCTCTGCTATTAGTCCAGTTACTCATTTACATTTGGGTTGCAGAGGGTCTTGGTCACCACTGCAAGTTGGAAAGATGTGAATTCCCACTCTGGGCCAAATCAACAGTCTCTTAAGTCTTCTGAGAGTAGCTTCCAACAAAGGTGTGGAATACCCTGTGATGGATAATTGAGAAATAAAAAGCATCAAGGACAGGATTTTTCAAAAACAGTTGGAGCTGAACTAACATCAAAGCATAAGGCTTAATTAGTGTCTAGGGTCATGGGATTCCAGTGGCTTTTGAAAGTTATTTGTTACACATGAAGTTTTTTGCTCTTAGTATGTTTTTTTTTGATACATAGTTCTCATCTCTGATCCATTTCAAACATAAACACAGGTGTACAGACAACAAAAAGAAATAAAACAATTTCTTTGAAATATTAGTTAAGTATATTCAAAATTCAGTATTGGCTGAGTGAGGAGATGTCTCTACTCCCTCTTATGCCTCTAAATCTCAATAGGCTTCTCAGCATTAGGCACTGTGAATAGATGTGTACATGTAGGTGGAGGAAAACATAATAATTATTAACAGTGTTTAGCATAGCAGGCTTTGCTGATCATGGAATCACTCATTTTGTTTGAATCACAAGGCTTTATATGTGTTATTTATGTCTCTCTCTGCCATTTTTCTGTGGTGCTGAGCTATGGAGAATTGGAGTAATCTGGGTACTTGGGGACACTGCTGACATCATTCCATCAACTAATATGTGTTACTGTAAAGTGTCTTTTGGATAAAACCTTACACAACAGAAAGGCCCGTGACTTGTATAAGTCCACACACACAGTGAAGGATTTGGTGTTCATTTCTGAACTACGTTTTCCTTGTGACTCTCTGTGAACTTAAGTGTTTTGTTTGCAAAGGTTCTTGTGCCCATTTGGCATTTTATGAATAATAATAATCTGTTAACATCTATTAAGAAATTGAAAATGGTGTGTTGTGTTTGGCTTTGTTTTGTATTTTGTTGTTTTTAAATAGGAAGTTAAAAACTTCTTGAGCAATGCAACTTCTCAATTCTGGGAGAACTTAGGCATTTTAACGTTTTGTGGGGTTCTCGTACTCCGTCTAAAAAGCTTACTGCAGTTGTCAGCCAAGTCCTTAACTTTGAGCTGTTCTCCCGAATTCCCCATTTATTTAGTACTTTTTTTCCATGTTGGTAGTCAGCATGAAGTCCTCTTCTATCCGTTTGCTTCTCAGCACTTTTTCTGTTTGTCCTGTCAGTGCCTTGAAAGAGTCATCTTCCAACCCTTCATCATTAAAGGTGATTTCATCTTACTGCACGTTCAAAGGACAACACAACAAATCATTATTAGGAGACTGTCTTGTTTCGGGAGAGGATGTTTTGGCTTAGCCATTGTTTGGAGTATTTTATGAGGAGCAGGGGTGTGGGGACAGAGATGAAGTTATATTACCTTTCCCCTTTGGATTAAGGCTGATGCCAGTCTGCCACTCTGCTTTTCCTTTAGAGCTATGAGCCTTTTCCTTTAGAGCTGCTTTTTTGTTCGTTTAAACATTAAAATACAGCACATCCCCCAGTCAAGCATGTAGCAGACAGTCTTACAAAAATTTTATCAGCCTCAGAAGAGGCACTGATTCAAAATCTTGTACTTCTTGGGGAAATGCTACAGACGCTCTCTTTTCTGCCTTGAGCTATGCTTCAAAACACATTAAAAAAATAAGTCAGTTACAACTATTTTTATGAATGGCCTAATTATGCTGGACATTTCAGAGTCTTGCTGAGGACATACCTGTTTGACTTGAATTCCGTTATGTTTCTTTTTACTGAAGAAGCTCACTACACTGCCCAGGGTTTTAAGCACTCTCCCTTTGGAACTACAGGGATGCACCCATGAGATGCTGTTGCTTTCAGTAAGGTGGCTATTGAACAGGGTTTGGGGTCTTTGTTTTGGTTTTGTTTGGTTGGTTTGGTTTTTTTTGTTTGATTTTTTTGTTGTTGTTTGGTTTGAAACCACAGTTTTAGACTTAGATGCTTAAATCTGCCTGCAGATATAGTTGCTCTTTAATCTGAAGTTTCTCTTTAATCTGACTGCACCTGGCCTATACTTGCTTGAAAATGTAACTGCATAGTATGGTTTTACCTTGAATTAACACACCCTTTGCCTTCTCTACTCCCCGCAACCACCTGCTGAAGATAAGGCTACAAAAAGGCAAGGTTTAATCTTAGTCATGTTCGGGGTTAATAGTTTGCACGCAAGAGCCGTGTTTACACAGGGCTGTGTTCAGAGAGAAGGATATTTAATGACTAACCCCATCCATCTCTCCCCAGACACATTCCTGTTCCTTGGCAGGCTGTACAGGCAGGAGTGCGCAGGAGCAGGCGAGATGAAGGTTACTGCAGCTGAAGGTAACTGGCGATGCACCCGCTGAGAAGTTCTGCCAGTTGGCCACCAGGTGGAACCAGGGCTGCACTCGGGGAATTGCAGGAATTGCATCTCCTCCGGGGCTGGGCTCAGCTCCAAAACAAAGCCTGACAAAGCCCCTGCCCACTCCAGCACAGATAAAGGCACCCACCGGCCTTACACGTGGAGTGAGCTGCATCAGCACACTGACGGCTCAGGCAGTGTGATCACCTGACTGGTCAGCCCTTACCTTAACTACCAAGAACAATACTCAGAGCATGTTTATCTCCCACCATCCCAGCTCTTTATCGCTGCTTTTTCGTAATTCTCTAATCTGAGGTTGCAGCTTCAGAACCGGCAAATAGGAGCACTAACTGTAAACTTTTTCTCTTAAATAAACAGAAGTAAGTTGCGTGAATAGCCCTGGTTTTGGAATTTTTGTTCCAGTATTTTGCCCAACCTATGCCACTTCCCTGCCTTTGCAGACCCCTATTATCCTTTTGTCTCTAGCTGGGTGAAAGCCTTCATGTGTACCAGCTGTCCAGCCACCAGAGCAAACAGAAGAGATAAGGGAAGGGCTACACTCTAAACGCAGTGGATAAGAATGCTAATTTAGATTTCTCTTTACTATCTAGTTTCCAACTGTCAAATTTATAGAGCCTTGTTGCTATTACCAAGTTTGGCTGAGTCAGTCTGTACTTGGTGACTAGTTAGGTGGGAAATAGAGTAGAAACAGGACAGAGAACACCACATGTACTTCTTTCCCTTCTTGCTAAAGGCTGGACAGTTTTTGAATAGAAACAAGAATCTACTATACATACTAATTGAAGGACATAGAGCTTTCACAAAAATCAAAAAGCATTTCAAAGCTCCCAAAGTAATGCTACAATATTTAAGGGGAAAAAAAAATCTAAAGCTTTTGAACCGTTAAAAGTTCTGAAGTGGTAACTGACTTGTTGCACAGCTGAGGTTACTCCTCTATGTTTGTACACCATGGGGACAAAGGGGGTGAAAAAGGGTTTTCATCGTAGGAGCCTGAGAACCAAACGTTTTTCTGAATACAGGATTCAGCTACACCCTTTCTTCTTAAACATTTTGGCAGATGTCATATACATTTTTCTTCTGCCATGTGCCAATAAACCCCTGTTCCTCCTAAAGAAGTAACATTCCACAAGGAAGGTTTCATGCTCTACTTGGTCCTGTGAACTGCCTCATTAAAACCAGACTGCAGTCTCTCTTGCTGCCTCACTAACATGCATGGCAGTATCTGAATAAAATGAACAGTTGCCCTTTCTGTACCACCACGAGAACTGACCCCGTCCCTGTTGGTAACTGGAGTTGGCAGGCTGAGTAAAGCCATGCCCAACATTTAAGACCTAGCTCATGTAAGGACACCGTCATACACCAGGATAACCAGGAAGAGTTTTCTCCCTGGGCCAGAGGAAAACAATTTTTTTAAAAGTTACTTGTTTGTCACTGAAAAATTCTAAGCATGGAAGAAAAAAGGAATTTTATAAAACTAAGACTTCTACAGCAGCACCCCCATGCATTCAGTATTACTCTATGGTAAAAAGTGTAGCTTTTCCTCATGCAAAATTAACACTTTTTTTTTTTTAATAATAGAATTGGAAGTGATGGCTTTATGATACTGTTCTCATTTTCACAATTCTTGGAAGAATTACACTGAACTTCAGTAGCCAGTTGAAGAGGAAGTTATCCTTCTTCCAAACTTACATAAACCAGCATAACACAGAGGGAGAAAGTTACTGGTCTGAAGTTACTCTAAAGCATAAAAAAACCCCCAACCACCCAATCAAAAAGTACCACACACAACCCCTTCCCCCACTTTGTTATATAAAGATCAATGCACAAAGAAACTGAGATTTTTTTCTGTATTTGAACTGGTATAAAGGCTTTTTGTCTTTCTGCTAATTTTTAGAGCAGTTCAGTATGAGGAAGCTGTGTGAAGACTGCTTTTTTCCCCCACAACATCAAAATTATTTGTATTTTCTCCAAGAGCAGTCTCAACTGAAAGTAAATGAAGAAACATACAAATATCCAGAGCAGAGATAGGCCTGAACATTGGCATAAACCAGGTATGAGGGACAACTTCCTTTAAAAGTGCATTACAAAAATAGCACGTTCACATTCTGACCAGGGTTTAAAATTAAGATACCTGGATACCCTAGAAGAAAGTTACTATCTAGTATTTTTGTCGTGTACACTCCTTCCTAGAAAACCAAGATTTACTGAGTCTGAGTTGCTTACTGAATTCTTTTCATGGAAGAAGCACGAGCTACATGAATTACACAGGTAATAGGTGGCTTGGTATTATAATTTATTTGTATACAATCATAATGTACCCTGCCTCTGGGTACAGTAAGTTGAGTGCTGCATGTTCCCTCAGACACAGAAATAGTCCTGTAGTATGATGGGGCTATTTGAAGTGATGAAAATGTGAATGAAGGAAGGAAAAAAAATACAACAGCCTGTCAAATAGATTTTGAAAAAAAAGTATCAGTCACAGCAGTTAACTGCAACAAAAACTTAGATGGAGGTGGTGGCAGTCTGATTAGTCTCTAGCAGATGGAGGGCTCTTCTACTGCATGAGCACCTTCAACAACAGCTTTCACACACTTGGCCATTGTCTGTGATGCTCTACTGATAGAATCTGTAAAAAAAGAAATCCAAACATGTCAGTGCACAGACACAATACAAAATAAATTTAGTACAAGACTGGATACAAAGAGGATAAATAAAATCACTTAGTTGAAAATACAGTCTGTGCTTTATGTAAATTCCAAATAATTTTACTGAAAAATTTTGTTTCTTCCAAAGACTCAAATCTTGTGTATCTTAGCAGAAAGCTTTAAATTAATCGTAAGAACCTTACTGTAAAGCTAAGTAAAATGTTCTGCTGATTTCAGAAAGGAAAGCCCACACTATACATACCCACACTATACATACCTGTCATATAAAAGTCTTTTATTGTGAGCTGAGGTGGAACAAGAGGATCAGCAAGAAGCTGTTGCTTCGCTAACTGTGGTAAGAAAGGAAAAGAAAGTCACCTTTATGATAGGAACTTGTTACCAAAGCATTTGTTTCGCGAATTCTGCATTCAGTGCGTGTCAAAAATGCTTCTCATACTACATGTCAAGATTTTTTTTAAAAAGCATTATGCTATATAACAGCACTAAATCATGCCAAGATGCTTCAGTTTTGTTTACCTTTGCCAATTCATTTGCCTGGATGAAGTAGTTAGCTTCTTCCACATCATCATATCGAACCAGGTTGGGTGATACTTCTTCTAAACGCTTCCGTATTTGATCAAGGTTCTCATAAGGCAAGGTCAAACCAGCCAACTAAGAGATTCACAGAAGGAAATGCCATCAATTCTAGGGATTTAATTCATAGTGGTTTAGATTACCAATCCATTAACATCCCTAAGGTAAAGTGGGGAAAAGCCTACACTCCTGAAAACACAGGCAGTTAGAATGCACAAACTGAAGCAAAGTCACAGTGTTCTGTTGCACTTCTGATGCCTACATAGTCAACACTTCCCCATGTTAAAAACCAGGCTGTCCTGTTTGCTATACACAGGATAAAAAGAAAAGAAGTACTTTTCTCCTTCCATACTTGCATTTTCCTTAGTTTACCACCAAAGGTGATAAAAGTCGATGCAATTATCAATGCATCTTGTTCCCTGTGAGTAGCGAGCACGTATCTGACCTCATCTAATGACACCAGATCCTGGCCTCAAGAGTCTATGCTGTTTTCTTTCTAAAAAACAAGAAACTGCATGCTCCCAGCAGCTTCCTCTAAAGCACTTCACAAAGACCTGCAAAATTTGCAGAGCTTTCCCATTATGCATTCCAACAACATACAGCAGCCACAATAATAGCGCAATCCTCAAAAGGGAAACAATATGATTTAACTCACAGAATTAACACAGGATTCAATACAAAACATTACTTCTTAAAACTATGTGTTTCCCTGAAAATCTACCTTTTTTTTACATTGGAAAGTGTTTAGAAAAAGGAACTTAACCTCTCACTGTATTTTTATTAGAAGCAACTTAAAACAGCAACAGTACCTCAGAGACAGCCCTAATAATTTTCCAGTCTTCCCTCGCCATCCCGGGAGGTGTTACTGCTACTCTTGTCTGCTGGGCCCGACCTTCAGTATTTACATATGTGGCTGCCTTCTCTGTGTATGCTGCTCCTGGGAGAATAACATCAGCCATGGGAGCTCCCACATCCCCATGGTGCCCTAAATACATGGGAAGAAGAAACAGTACACAAACACATGAGACATAAGTAAGTCAAAATAAAAAGAAATGCTTTACTAACACAGAATTTCTGTGTTCCCAGAAAAAAAGGATTTTCTAAGTTTTGCTCAGCCAGTAATCTGAAGACTGTTAGGCTGACTGCTCTGAGGTCTTACTTGCCTAACACATTGGGGAGAATGAATGGACTACAAGGAGGAGTAAATGGTACTTCAGTCTCTATAGTCACTCAGATTTGGGAGGTTCTTGGAACAAGTATTGTTAGATTAAGATCATGTTTTGGTATGATAGAACAGCTGGAAACTAAAGCTGTTTTGTCTGCCAGGTCTGAAGCTATATTTCTGAAGACCTATACTGGTTTATATTCCCTTATTACTCATCAACTGTTTCCCATCTTTACCTAAGAAATAGGTAACCAGTATCTCAGTTATGTGTTAGAAGTTCCACTTCTTGGCAGAAAACAAAGGCTGAAATTCCTCAAAGGGTTTTATGCCACTGTTTATGCTTTTCTCCAACACTTCTTAATTTACATGTACTAATTACCTTGATAGATGATAAAACAGTCCTTTGGCAAGTCTTGACGTGTTACACAACCCGAATCTGCTCCCAAGAGATACAATACTTTGGGAGGATTTTTCCTAATTGCCTCGACTCCTGGTTTGAAACCCAGGTCCAAAGCAGCTACTTGACTTGCAACCCTGTAGGAACAAATACATCGTGACTTTTAAGTTACGTCAGAATTCTCCCTCTCCCATCAGAACAGACCTAACTTCTTTTTCTGACTAAATATTTTGAAGGGATGTAAAGAGGTTCCTAGCAGTAACAAGACAAACATGAAGCTTAAAGGCAGCTGAAATTTTTGACAGAGTATCAAGTTAGTTCTGCATTTTGACAACCTGACACCATTTAAGGTTTTCACAGGCAATGTCACCTATTTAAGATGGGAGAGCAAGAATAAAGGTGCACGTTGAAAGTCAGGACCTAGCAGCAGGCAGCTTACTGGTGAAGCTTGATGCTCCAGGTGACATTTGAGCTACGAATGGAACTCATCAGGCCTTTAATTCAGGGCACTCACATGGAAGATGGAAGACCAGCTCTTGGGCCATCACTACTCAAAATCATCAAAGACTTAAGACCACTATTTCATCACTATTCATTTATTCACACATAAAAATACTTTTAAAATAATGAAATAATCGTTCTCATTTTCTGGCAGTCTTCCTTTTCCAAAGCAACAGTTTTGCATAATCCTCCATAATCAGGTGCCAGTCTTATTTAAAAGAAAAAAGATTCTCTCTAGAGTACAGTCTTCCAATGTAACTCATTTTGTCTGACACAGACACAGAGGTTTCAATAAGTTAAGCTGCTTTTTACACTTAAGGTAGAACGGATGGTGCACCATAAGTACAGAAGTCAATATGAAAGACTGCCAAACCACACTTGTATCATGAGTGTTCTTTAACTCATCAGTGTTTTGGTACTAAGTATTTCAGTTTCAGCAGCAGAATGTTATATTTAAGTTTCCTTCAGAGGACCAAGCTCTGCTCTAACTATACTAGTTTAACATCAATGAAGCCGCTTTTGGCAGAAGAAATTTGTTGAGTCTCCGGAACAGAGTGCCATTACATTTGTTGAAATAATTTTTCCTTTACAGAGATGGTCAATTTGACAGTCAGAATTTTAGAAAGGGAGTGGTGGAGGATTGTCCAAGAGACGCTTGTCTATTTAAAGGAGTAATAGCCTGATAAACTGAATAGCTAAGATTAAAAACCCTCAGATGAAAATCTTTGAAGCTTTTCTATTAACTATTCAGTTGAGAAGCTGCACAGTAAAAGGAATGTTAAAAAAAACAAACAAACCATATTATTTAAATATGCTTGCCATTTTGTTTTTCTTCCTCTAGATAAAATGCAGTCATTTAGCAAGTGACACTGGTCTGCTGTGCATCCTACTGAGCACTGTGGTAGATGTTTTTAAACTCTCTTGTAATCTATGCCTAAATCGAAACCTTAAATTCTACATTTGAATATAATAAATTAACAAAATCTCATGGAGAGCCTGAAAAGTTTGCCAGGTCAAGGAATCCATTTTTATTAAGAAGATTTTGCTAGCTTGTACTTCAGGTTTGTATATCCCCAACAGGTTTTAACCCATTAAGTTGCTTGTGTGTATACAAAGCAATCTGTACACATACATTGTGGTAACCCGTGTAGTCCAACGTGCAAGCAAGCTACTCCCAAAAAAATTTTAAAGCAAACCTGTGTAGGATGTTCATGACTTTCCAATCAGCATCAGCACCACTCTTGGCCCTGGCATTCTGTGCAATGGTGGAAACAGCAGCATGGATGGCGGCTCCGTCACTGCGCTGCAGGGCTGCGCTTCCCACCACCACCATCGGCTTTTTGGCATGGTCGAGGACCTATGCAAGTCAAGAACCAGAAATTCATTCCACAGCTATGAAGACAATTCTTGATACAGAAAATGTAATAAATCCCAAAATTTCTCCATAACTCTTCCATGCAAATCTACAGTTCCAAAATGGTCATTGTTTCATTTAGAGATAAAGCCAAGAGAAACTGCTGTAAAGCAGGAAACTACCTTGTAAACACAGAACTGTGCACTCGATAACCACACATTTAAGTAGAAACAGCAACGCCTTAAACAGCCTGTTTTATGTCAAGAACTATTCCAGGAGTTTCCTGCACTGCACAGTTTTGCACACCTGAATGTATTACACAGTTTATACATATTTGGTGCACACTAATCATTACCTCATCTCTGCATTTGATTAAAAGCACATAATCCCATCTACAATATGGTACTTTTCTTCAAATCTGTCTCTGGGGAATTCAGATTATTACTGTGGAATAAATCTGTGGAATTTAACAGTCACACTCTTAAGTTCTGTGTACCTTGGAGAAGGCATGTTTGCCAGAAGCAATGTCCTGAAGTATCTGTGGGGAGTCTCCTAGATGTTCATAAGTGTAGGTCAAATTCACAGGAGAGCCGACAAGGGCCACCTGCAAGTCATTGTGAAGCCAGCTGAAAAGACAGCAAACATTTTATAAAAATTTTAAAAATACAGAGTTTTACCCAACCAAAGCCACTAATTGTAACTTCAGCAGTAACTTAAAATAGGATTGCAAAGGAATTTAAATGGCATTCACTGTTTTCTTAACATGCAGTTTAGCTTTTATTCTGACTTAAGCAAGCCTAAAGGTTTTTTAGGATTATTTCTCTAGATATGTTCCAGAAACAGCACAGCAACACACCTTATGACAACTTCACAACTCAATTCCCTCCTCCCCTCAAACTTCTGCCAATTCAGTTTTAGAAATCCACTTATTTCTTAGATAAACACAGAAAAATTTAGCTAGCTGATTAGCCATTTTTTCTTTTCTGCAGCTTCTCATGGCACAGACTTATAAAAATACATGAAACATATACATTCAAAAGCCTCACTGCATTTTCTCCTCTCAAAATTTCAACATCATTACTGTTTAAAATTACATTATCCTAGCATTAAGAAGGACAGGGCTTTTATAGACCTCACTTGCCTCATACTGACATATGTTATTAAAATTGAATTAGCTATGTTCAAAAGTTTGGGCAAGCCACACTACTTGGCAAAGAAAATGTTAAACTTGAATGACTGCTTCTAAACTCAGCACATCTGATTTGTTACAATACAAGAAGCAGTAAACCGATGCTGAAAAATCAATCTGCAAGGAATATGCTTCAACAGACTTCTATAAAACAGAGAATCTGAGGTGTCTGTGTAATGTAACAAAGGAATAATGTCTGAGTAGATGAACTTAATGTAAAATGTCAAATTGAGAATGAACTAGCTCTACACTATAGGGTACTACCCTTTTTCCACACATAAATAACCATTCCCATTACTAAAAGGTGAACTAAATCCAGTGATCCCATCTGAATGAATGCTCTGAAGTTACTGCCTGCAGCTCCAACCAAGCATTCTATCAAATCCAGATGGATTCACATGCTTATTCGCCACCAAGGAATACAAACCTCTTTCGAATTCTAGCATTAAAAAGCGGTGCCTCAAAGCGTGGATTGGTGCCAACCAGAAGGAGGACATCTGCCTCCTCCACCCCAGCAATCTTAGTATTCAGCAGGTAGTTAGAGCGCAAATCCGTGCTATAACAAAAAGATGTAAGAAAGAGGATGAAAATTCAGTAGAGGGAAGGAATGGTAAAGATTGTAGATGCTCAAAATACTTTTTCATCTTGGGGAAAGAAAGAGAAAGAAGAGATTTCTCAATCCAAATTACTAATCATAACTGTACTAAAGTTTTCACACCACAAATAGAAATAGACCAACTTATCCAGCTCACAAGAGAGTAACTGGTTTTCAGTAACTCACTGGTAAACTGCAGCAGCCATACATGCAGTACAACATGGGGGTAAAGCATGCAACCCTTGCTGGAGTAGAGATCAACTATGCATCAACTCACAATCCATAAATACTCTCTATATGTGAGTATTGTAAATTCAAATAAACACTGCATCAGCAATTGTTATCCCTGCTAATTTCAGAATATTGCCATGAGATGATCTGCAGACTGGAAAATTTATTAACATACTAATTACAGACAGACATTGCCTGTCCTCTTACCCAGCTCCAGCAGTAGGGAAGATCTCTTCAGTGCAGAGTGTATCGCAATTCACTCTATTCAGTAGGTCTTTCAGAGCTATTAGTGCTTCTGCATCCACCAGCCCTCCTACAACTGCTGCTACTTCCTTACCGTCAACTGCCTGGAGCTGGAGAGAAAGGAAGTATAAACACAAACAAAAGAAACCACTGAAATAAATTCCCATTTGGCCCAGGTAAATACTTGTCATATTAAGGTGTGCCAAAGCCAGCAGTGCAACCACTGGCCTGGAGTAGCACAAATGGATCAGTGGTGTCTGATTCCTGCCAGGCAGCAACTCCAGCTCCTTCAGAACTCATGATAAGGAAAGAGGAGCTCTCTGTATTCTATGCAGGTCTCTCCTACTTGAGTCATCACTCAGATGTAGCTAATTCTCATTTGGTATGGTGAGAGAGGAAGGTTGGTGAATGCTTTTATTTTAAGAAAGCCACAGTGCAGACAGAATACAAAGTTCCCTAACACAAGCTCTGGTAGTAAACTTAAGTCAAAGGCATTATCTGAGAAGCAAGAGTTTTTGTAACAAACCCTGCTACTGTAGTATGGGCAAAAACATCCTTGAGGAAAGTTCAATTACAGTTATTCAATTCTACTTCACCCACATAAAATTTTTAATCAAAATCCAGAGCAGTCATGCAGCACTTCATTTGAGCTGCAGAATCAATCACCGCACAGAGAAAGCACTGAGAAAGCACAATTCAGATATAAGTAATACAGATTTAATGTCTTTGATGGCAAAAGTGGTGATAGAACAGTTTAAATAAATTTAAAGATGTCTTCAGATAGATCAGAGTATTCGGGAAAATTGCTTCCTCCTAAATTTCTGAAGAAACAGTTTACTTTCCTATTTGAATAAAAGTAATTTCTCTCCCAACGCTCCAAATGAAAGCAAAAGTTCTTTAAAAGGTCCAATCCATGAAACAGGAAGTATTAGTAAAAATGAGAAATTTATGAGGAAACACAATGGATTAGCAAATGTTCCCCTCTAACCTTAAAGAGAAAAGCTTTTTTGATATAACCCATTTGATATTAATATTTGTAATACATCCAGCTTTAGAAATTAATTTTAGACTACTTCTATTGAAAACCGTTCTTACCACACCAGCAACACGAGCTAAAACATCCTCCCATGAGGCATAAACAAACACTCCTTTCTCATTTTTGATCATTGGCTGAGTAAGTCTCTGACGCTTCAGACCATCATAAGCAAACCTAAATGAACAACAAGAATATTATAAAAGAACAAAGATAAAGATAATTGTGTATAATTCAGTGAGTTTTCTAATTGCAAGCTTTTAGAAAAGAGAAATATTTCCCCCGAAAGTTTTTCTTCTCAAAAACACACAAAGCAACCAGTAATACAAGTAAGTTACTGTGAAAATAAGGTACAAAAATCAGAACATTAGAAAACTCAGCAACTTCAATTATAGAATTAAAAAACATTTTACCAATTATTTTTTTTCACTGTAGCTTTACAATACTAAGAGTTGAATCCCAAAGTCAGTGCTACTGTGCACATTTCTCGTTCTGCAAAGTGTGCCTTTAATGCATGTATAAAGATGTAGGTACAACCACATCCACACACCTTGTTTTGTCAGATATCCATTCCTCATTGATATCTTCATGCAGCCTTGGCAAAATTCTCATCACTTCTCCAGTTCTTGTGCTCACTACGATGTTGCTTCCAACTGCATCAAGCACATCAATTGACTCTACCTTCCTGTTTAGAAGAACAAATAAACCATTTTCAGTCTTTCATATATAAGTAGCAACAGTGTCTTATTTTTGGCCTGAATAGAGTTAATTTTCTTCCTAGTAACTGGTATAGTGCTGTATTTTGGATTTAGGGTGAGAATAGTGTGATAACACAGGGATGTTCTAGTTGTTGCTAAGCAACATTTACACCACATTAAGGACTTCTCAGCTTCTCACCCAGTCCCACCAGCAAGGAGGCTCGGGGGCACAAGAGGCTGGGGGAACACAGGCAGGACAGCTGACCCCAACGGGCCAAAGGGATGTTCTGCACCACACAGCAGCAAGCTCAGCACATGAACTAGGGGGAAAGCTGGCTGGGGGCTGCTGCTCCAGGACTGGCCGGGCAGCTGCAGTGTGCATCACTTGCTTTGCATATACTAATTCTTTTATCATCATTATAATTTTATTTTTCTGTCTACTAAACTGTGTTTATTTCAGCCCATAAATTTTATCTTTTTCCTCCCCAATTTTCTCTCCCATTCTCCATGGGGGACTGAAGTGAGCAAGTGGCTATGTGGTGTTTAGCTGCCTGCTGAATTAAGTCACAACAGTCCTTTTAAGCACCCAGTGGGGGCATGAAGAGTTGAGATAACAACAGATCTGACCAGAGTGTGTGAAAACGACTTTGTTACAAGTATTCATTGTATTAGTTTAACGGGCGCTAGTCTCGGAGTTGCTGCACACGTTCTCAGAGCTGTGTTATGTAACACCTTGCTGGCTGGATACGTTCCCTGTTTGCTCTTTACCATCTCTGGAAGGTGGGTTAAGGATGTCATCCCGTCATAGTGTGCTACACAGGTTCATGACAGGACAGAATTGCCGGTCCAGAGTCTGATCCGGTGCTTGCGCTCAGCATCGCTGCCGGCTCCGAGCTTCGGGAGCCCTCCAGCGGACACTGTTGGTAATTACACCCTCCACCTTCTCGGAGAGCCGATCTGTGGGGAGACACACCTTCCTCCCTCCGCCTTCCCCTGCTCCTCCAGACTCATTGCAATAGCTCCTGAGGATTTGGAATGTCCTTGGGATGCTCAAACCAGCATGCCCCTATGTTCGAGGCCAGGCTGGATAAAGTCGTGAGCAACCTGGTCTAGTGGGAGGTGTCCCTGTGCATGGCAGGGGTAGTTGGGATTCTATGATTTTCAAGATCCATTCCAACCCTTAACATTCTGTGATTCTGTCTCCTGAATGTGTTTTCAGGTCTTGTTTAGGGTTAAACAGCTACTTAAGAAAATCGCACGGAGATCTGCTCTGAGGCTGGACAGCTTAGTTTCACAAGATAGTTTAAATAGTATCTTCAACAATTACTCAGTTAATGAATTTGTATTTTCCTTTATACACATCTTTTACTAAGCAATCAGCACAACCTACAAGTCAAAAACATTTAAGGGTAAAAAAAAAGGAAGAACAGTCTATAAGCTATAACATTCTTCCTTTTTTAAATAAGCTGTAAGTAACAGAATTTGTGTTAGATTCAGTCTATGGAAAAGTCTACCACAAAAATGCAGAAAATAAAAATCAGAGAAAACCCTTGGTATCACAGATGGACATATTCTAAGATAAGGTGTAAGACACAGAGAAAGCTGTGTCTTCAGTATGAGTTAAGACACCTACCTCGTCTCCCATGGGCGTGCAGTAAAAGCATATGGCTTGGAGGTAAGAGCACCAACTGGGCAGATGTCAATAATATTTCCTGATAACTCAGACATAAACATTTTTTCAACGTAAGTACCAACTTGCATATCATTTCCTCTTCCGGTTGTTCCCAAGTCATCTACCCCTGCAACCTCACTGGCAAACCTGGTAGATGCACAAAGGAGGAGAAACATATCTGGAATGTACAACTGCAACACAGAACATTTTTCAGCCCTCATCTCATTTTCTTAAGATAAAACATTAATTCATACACCTGAAAGAAGAAAACAATTGTTTAGATGCATTAGTCAGTGCCATCACATGCAGGAGCATCTGCAGAATTTCATTCAGAAAGGGCTACAAAAATTAGGGGGAGTTACATCAAAAAACAGAACAGTTCCATACTCACTGTATTACACAAACTGAGTCCAAGATCAGTCCTAACTAACAAGTTCTTTCTAGAACTAGTTGGGTACATTGTATTCTTTTCCATCTGGCTCAAGTTGGCTGCTACTGCATCTCAGGACTACAGAACAGCACAAATATAGCTACCAGAGGCTATCAAAAATAAACAGATCTTACAGCTGTGGCTGAGGAAGTCATATATCCATTCTGGCACCAACACCATGGGACCAGTTCTGCCCTGCAGAACTCTGATTTCACTTTCATGTATTGGCCATCTTTCTATTTCCTGTCTGGTAGCTCCAGGAAACCAGCTATCAGTCACTAACAGAAATAAAAATTTTAAGTACAATCAGAAAAGAAAGTTTTTAAAAACTGACTACCCCTCATGGGGCTGCTTTCACTAGTAACAAACTGACACAAATACGCCTGCTCAGTACTCTCCTCAGTGAAAAGTAAACGTTACCTGATGCATCGAGTGCACTGTATACACCGAGTCATGATGGTTTTGACTAACGGGCCAATGTTCTTGTCCTCCACAGCACGTTTGCCCTCTCTAAATCTGCTCCTGTCACTGCCAAACATCATTGATTGGTCCTAGAACAGACAACAGAACACACACATATCCAGGCTGCCGGATATGCACAATTTCATCTAAGACAAAAGAATTATACATAAGTCTACACAATTTAATTGGATGTTGTACCTGTAGATCACATTCTCCACCCTGATCACAGATAGGACAGTCCAATGGGTGATTTGCCAGCAGAAACTCCATTACACCCTCTCTGTTAGGTTCAGAGAATGAAGTTAATGTCAACTTAACACCATTTAGCAGATAGTACAACTAATCAGCCAAAGGAGGCTAAAAGAAAGGTACCTTGCTTTCCTGGACTTCTCAGAGTTTGTCAGTATATTCCAGCCCTTCATAACTGGCATGGCACAAGCAGCAACTGGCTGCAATCACCATAAAAAGCAAGCATGAATACAATATATTTCTTCTCAGCATGGGCACAAACCCCCACTCCCTCCCCCGTAATTCTAACGTAGGTATCCGTTATAAATAAATAGAAATAAAGAGGTCTGCAAGGGAAAAAAATAGTCTAACTGATAAAGTCGCTAGAAGCCATATTTAGTAATAATCTGCTATATAAAAAGGTTAAATTAGTTATGATTTATTTAACGTTAAAAATTCTACCATTTCCGGTCCCAATTCAAGCAGTTACAGCATTAAGAATGTCAGTTGTAACAGGTACAAGGCAAATCAAAGAGCTTCAGCAGACATCTGGAAAACCTCTAGAACTGAAGTTCAGAGTGTGAATAATTTACAAGACATTTATTTGCACAAAGCCTGTATAAAGTCTTGGAATAAAATTCTTCTCGAGATTACTGCAAGATGAACAAGAATGCCTGCTCAGTAAGCAAATCCCTCTTACTTTTCAATCCCATTGTGACTTCCACCTTTAGTGATAACCCAACATTTCCAGAGACCCAAAGCTCAAACTATGGAATTAAAGTTGGGGTGACCTAAAGAATTTTATGTGTGAGTATAAACGTGTAATCCAAGACTGAACTTCAAAAGAAAGTGCATAGATTTCTTAGTACTGCTGAAGACAGTGTTCACTCCTGAAACCAACTACTATTTCCCAAGAGATATGAATGCATTAAAATAGAAACTACTAACTGCAATCTTTACTTAGAATGCAGATGGTTATCCTACAGCTAAATTCATACAGTATCTGAAGTTTATTATTTATGTAGTATCAGCTGAAAATGCATGGCTGAAGCTTGAACTACAAAGCATAAAATGCATCTAACTGCAAACACACAGCTATCAAATGCTCATATCCAAGAGCAAGATAATCCATAATAACCTGAGAACTGACTCTGACCCATAGGCAATCCCTGCTGTCCAGCAGGGAGATGAAAAAAAAATGCTCTGAGCAGCTAAATGACAACAATTATTTACAAGATTTAAACTAGGACCAAGCACAGAAAAAAATTCCTATTGAATTCCATATTGCAATTCCTACGAAACACAAACAATACCTTTGGAGCTTTCTCTATTTCCACAAGACACATCCTACAGTTCCCAGCAACAGAGAGACGATCATGGTAACAAAAACGAGGTATCTGAACTCCAGCCTTTTCACAGGCCTATAAAAAAATAAGAAACAAAGGAGAATTAAATCTTAGTTAGACTTTCCAGCTCCACCTCAGAAAACACTAAGCAGCTTTTCAAAGAGTAATATTGTCAGTGCTCAAGAATAGAGTGCATTTGACCTTCCATCTTAAGAAGTGACCATAAATAAAAAATTGTGACAAAGCAAAAAAATGCCAAGATATCAATTACAAATACAGTTTCTCTAACCTTTGTAAATGATTGAGGAAATGAGAACTGACCCCTCTTTCATTCTTTCCTCCAATAATAGAGACAGTTCTCTGTAACAGGGCACTAACAATATAAATAACTTTTTTAAGAACACAAACACTCTTTAAAGAAAAGTGCATCAAAGCAAAAACTGAAAAACATAAAGAGAGCAACAACAGGCATAATGATTTCAGATAATTCAGCAACACTGACACTCTGTATAAAGGTACTCCAGTAGAGTCAATCTTCAACTTCAGCAGACCCCAAACTCAATGACAACATGACAGAAGAGGAGACAGGAGGACAGAGCCAACAAACTTGCAGAGAACAGATGAAGACAGCCTTTCCTGCATAAAACCCCCACAGCTGATGGGGGTTTACGGGATCTATGTTACAGCGTAACAGCTATGCCTGCCAGAAGAAATACCACCAACTTTAATAAAAAAGCCCTCTAACAAGATCTAATTTTTCTGACAATTTCTACCAAAAGCAAAAAGAACCATGTCAGCAAACCTGAAAAGCTAATTTGAAAAAATAGCACTTAAGAAAAATTTACACTAGGTTCCCGCTGGGGGCATTCTAATGCCTAAATAAATTAGGAACGTGTATCCAAAGAACAAAGGCTACATATTGAAATAAATTATGTACTTTAATATTCTAACTCACTATACACATCCCCATTTAATGGCTCCTTAAAAAGAAGCTTTACTTGACACTTAAGCCTGAAAGGCAACAATGCTCAGTACAGGCTGGGAGATCCAGATTCCCTTTCTTCCCACACTAAGAATAATAAAAGCAGCTAAGGATGAGCACTCTGAATTGTAACAGCTAATAACTAAAAGGAGACAATCCCTCATTTAACCAAGACACGCTGTAACAAGACTTTACAAAATTTACGGGTTCTGAAAGACTACGAGGTCACTTATTGTTCAGAGACAGAAGTTCAACCAGAATTTATCAAAGTCTGTTATTGCATTGCATAAATTTTTGTAGCTGGGATTGATGCTGCATGCATCTTCTTTCAGGCAACCATAGTGTATTTTTCTTTTTCATACACTGAATTCCTCCAAGGATTTCTGTCACATGAAGTTGCATCACAGTCAGTTAAAACACCCCTAAAGAATTGCAAGAAACAATGTAAAGGTGGGCAGGTTTCTGCTGTGTGGAATAGAACATGCTGCCAAGAAGTAAGATAGGAAGTCCCAGAAAATTCAGAATGCCATTCCCCACACCTGCAGTACTGTGGTTCCCGGGTTCACCAATACAGGATGGCCATCCACAAACACCTCTATTTGGTTGCTGGCTGCTGTTGCAGTTGTACGTCCTGAAGGACACGGAAAAAGAAAACAAAAACAACTTTCACTTACTGCTAGATGCAAACCATCAGACCCCACACTCCTGATTTTAGTTACACAGTGCTGATAGAACCCCAGTTCTACAAACAGTGCAACACAGAATCCCTTAGCCTGCAAACCAAGCATGCACACGTGCCCTTCAATAAATAAACTGCACATAAGTTTATCACCACAGACCCAGGTATAAACTACACTTACCACATACTCTGGAGGACTGGGTGACCCCAGCTAAGGTCCTGGGGACAGCAAGCAGTCGAAGCATGGTGCTTTAGTAAAGAGAGAAAACGGCACTGTTGTTATTAGTTTGAATGTCTGCTGACAAGTTTTAAACAGGCAGAGTAAAAACTTCTACAGCAGTTGGAAAGGAGCACGTATATACACCTGTATGTACGCTTATGGGAGACCGAGTTACCGCCTTCAGACACAAGATATGGTTCTTTAGCAATTTATACACACGCATAGGAACGTCACCGAGCGGCCTCTCCGCCTGCAGCGGAGCGCCGGCCCCTACCCCGCTCCCCCACGGACCCGACGGCGCAGCTCGGCGGCGGCGGGCCCGGTGCTGTCGTCCCCGCGGCCGAGGGCACGACCGGCAACAGCGCTACACGACGTGCGGGTCACCTTGGAGGCGCCGCTGCCTGCTGGGCAGCCCCCGGCCCGTCAAGGACACCGGGAGCGGCGGCGCCCGGAGCGGCGGCACCGCGCCCACCGAGCCCGCGCCGCAGCGGCACCGCCGTTACCTGGCGCGGGACGGGCGGCGGCGCCGCGGGACGGCTGCGCTCCGCCTCGGCCTTTATGGCGGCGGCCTCGGGCCTTTCCGCCGCTGCCCTCAGCCACCTTCGGCAATCTCCGGAGCCTTCTTCGGCAATCTCCGGAGAGGGCAGTCCACGCTCGGGAACCTCCGCAGCGAACCGCTTCGGGTATTTCCGGCAAGTAGTCGGCGAACGATGACAGGAGCACTTTCCGCCACTAGCCCACAGCCTTTTCGGCCGCCGTCACACGCACTACCCTTCTCTCGGCAATTTCCGTCCCTTTCCGCTTCTTTCTTCGCCCAACTCCGGCAATTTCCGCTGTTGCCAGCGGGGCGGGGTGTGGCAACAGCACAATGTTACAGAACCCCTGTAACGCCGCAAACCTTCCTAGGGTTTATAGCAGCCTCGCTTTTATTACTCCGATGCTTCCCCGCACCTCTGGTGTCCCGCCCGCTAAACGCCCTGCACTGCAGTAGCCGAGCCGTGAGGAGCTACCTCGCGGCTCGCTCTCGCGGAAGGATACGCTTGCGCGCAGTCTCGCGGAGGGATACCGGCGGTATATAATGCCGGCGCAGGCGCGACGAGGCCCTTTCCCGCGGCGGTGGCGGTCGGGGCGGGCGCTGCGTGTGGGCCGCGCGCCGCCGCCATGGGCTTTGGGGACCTGAAGTCCGCCGCGGGCCTCCGCGTCCTCAACGACTTCCTGGCCGACAAGAGCTACATCGAGGGGTGAGAGGCGGCGGGAGGGTTCCGGGGTGCGGGGAACGTGAGTCGGGCCTGGCGGGGACAAGCGGTGGGGACGCGGAAGGGCCCTGAGTCACCCTGGCAGCTGCACGGGTGGCACTGCTCGGCGGCCACCGCTGCTCCACATGTTCCTGCGAGCAGGGGGTTAATTTGCCATGTTCTCCGCAGGTACGTCCCTTCGCAGGCTGACATAGCAGTTTTCGAAGCGATCGCTGCCCCGCCGCCTGCAGACTTGTTCCATGCTCTCCGGTGGTACAATCATATTAAGTCGTATGAAAAGCAAAAGGCGAGGTATGGTTAAACTGCGAAGGTGCAACATCTCTGCAAACTAGCCTACAAATTGTTGGGTTTGTTCGAGTTTGAGCAAAACTGGTTTCCGGTAGTACCACGTGGCATTTTGTGTTGTTGGAACACAAACAGTTCCAGAAGTAGGGCAGATCTCTTCTATGGAAGACAAAATTAATGATTTTTAGTACAGAAGGACATGGAATGAAGGGGAAATATAAAAGGAAATACTATGTCTATTTTTTTTTAGTGATTTTAAGTGTTCGTGAAAGGTGCTGCATTGACATCCATGGAGACTGCAGGCCTCTAAAAAGGCATAGCATAGCTAGGGTTAGTATTGCTACACTGCTTTTTCTGAGCCTCAGTCCTCTTCAGAGGAAACTCCTGCAGAGATGGTTGGCTCAGTCTCCAGTCCGCTTCCGAAGCTTTTGTAATGCTGAAGGCGACTGAGGTTCTAAAGTGGTTTCACAAAGTCCGCTCTAGAAACCACTTATGGTTCCTGAAATCAAAAGCCAGTTTTATGGCTCCAGTAACAGCAGTTCATATTAGCAATACAACTATGAGCTTATTCTAAGATACTAGGATATGTGAGCTGCAGAAGGTAAACTCAGGGAGTTCTGGTCCCTTGTCCTGTTGAGAGTGAGGGTTTAGGGTAAAATGTTCACTGAAAGATAGGAAAGTAGCAGTTACCTTTCAGTAATGTGTTTTCAGTCACTTGCTAGTTCTTAAACAAGTGAAAGTAGTTCTAGAGCAAGAAGTTGGTAATTCCTTCTAGACAGAATGTAGTGCAGGTAAAGGATTCCAGTAAGAAAGCTTTTCGTATCCATGTGCCAAGTTGGAGTAGCAGTGTTGGGCAGGATCGTACCAGCTTTGATGAGCT
The DNA here is from genome assembly GCF_009650955.1 of Corvus moneduloides. Lineage (NCBI taxonomy): Eukaryota > Metazoa > Chordata > Aves > Passeriformes > Corvidae > Corvus > Corvus moneduloides. Next base: position 13,263,277 of record NC_045482.1, on the reverse strand, counting down.
ACAGCAAATCCCATATTCACAGATAACTCATCTGGCGTGTCAGGACCATTGGGGGCTGTCTTTCAGGAGGTTCTGATTTCAAGTAGCACAACTGGATTTTTACTCTTTAGCACAAGGTTTTCATTACAAATGCGTTTGTAGATGCACTGATGAACTGGCAGTGATTGTACTGACGTTTTAGTAGGTTCCTAATATTTGTATTTTTCTTTCAGCTTACCAGGAGTAAAGAAGGCTTTGGGAAAATACGGTCCTGCTGATGTTGAGGATACAACAGGTGTGGCCACAGATAGCAAAGATGATGATGACATTGACCTTTTTGGATCTGATGATGAGGAGGTATTTATGACCTTTTTGTATTATTTTTATTGCTTTTTACAAATAAACGCAGGTATGCAGATTTTCACCTCGACCTAGTTACTTACATTTCTGACTTTGATAACAGATCCTTCTTGGAATTCTCAAGTGTATCTTATCTTTGCAGAATAGGAAGCTTGGAAGGTAAACCCATAAAATTTAGAAAATAATATGTTGGAATGGGTGAACTATCCAACTTTGACTGGTTACATGATGAGTAAAACAAAAAATCACCATCTTTCGGCTGACAGTTGTGATGATTTGTTTTTATCTGAGTAGATGCCAGTCAGTTTGGTAGCGCTTCGGAGATGCGGGGGGTTTGGTGCTTTACTGTAACTGCAAATTTCTCCTTCAGGAAAGTGAAGAAGCAAAGAAACTGAGGGAAGAACGTCTGGCCCAGTATGAATCAAAGAAGTCCAAAAGTATGTATGCATGCCAAGAACTTCCTAATCTTTTATGCTTGAGTTAATTTTCATGCATTTGAACAGGATGGCTGGAAACACTAATTAACTGTAATAATAGATCAGCTTGACTGAATGAGACAGGAGTAATTGCCTTCACTTGAATTGCCTGTGAACTCAGCCTTCCCACAGCAAATGGGAATGTTAACGTGCCTTTTGTTGTGCTTTGTACACTCCTGCTGCTTGTTCTTTCCAGAGACTGAGCTTCCTACATAAATGGAAATAACTTGAGGATTTTCTGTGAAAGTTTAGAGAAACTGCTGCAATGCACAAGTTACTCCACAGCTACTGGTCTGGAACTGTTCAGAACTGTAGCAGTTGCAGTATTCCCTCTGTGGAAAATAAACTGTTACACAGCGTTAAGCTCCTTCCCAGATCTTCTGAGAAGGACTTCCTATGTAACAAACACTGTCAGCTACTTAAATCTGTGTTCTTTTATGGGACTGTTCCTCAAGAACGTAGTGTATCTATGTATTGAAAGTTGGGATGTACACAGCTGCAGTACTTCAGAAATGTACATTGGTTCCAGAGGCCTGTCACAGCTATGTGAGCAGCTTCTTGTTCATGAAATTGGATAAGTTGCTCTCGTAAAACTAGTTTGCAAGTATATCAGTGAGTTTTTGAAAGATTCCTTCCTTTTCATGGTGATTTCCTTGCCCCAGAACCAGCTGTTGTTGCCAAGTCATCAATCTTGCTTGATGTGAAACCTTGGGATGATGAGACAGACATGGCCAAACTAGAGGAGTGTGTTCGAAGCATTCAAGCAGATGGCTTGGTCTGGGGATCTTGTAAGTATGGGGAAATACCAGAGCAGGGAGAGGGAGAGAGTGCAGTCCCTTGGGATAGTGTATGACTAGTTGGACTTGCAGTCACTGCTTGCTGATCTCTGAAAGGCAGGTAGCTAAAACGGGGGAACTGCAATACTACAGTACTTCAGTGTCTTCATATGGTCAGAAAAGGTGTATTAGTGCAGCGCCCTGGTTAAGATTTGAATACAGGTTTTGAAAGCTGTAAAACTTTAGCTCTGCTATCCTGCATCTCCCTGTGCAACTGTGGATGCAGCAAACAAACTCCCATACCACCCACATCACTGGTTTTCTGTCCACAGAAAGAAACCCTTCTTCAGTCCATTGTAATGAACGCTGGGTTGTTAATTAGATGGTCCATAATGTGGAACAAAGGCTGTTTTTATGTATTCCTGAAAATTGCTTTGGTCAGTTCAATCTTAGATTGGTGTTTTTAAGAGATTCCACCAATAAAAGAGTACTAAATGCCTTTTTTATTTTGCAGCCAAGCTAGTACCTGTTGGCTACGGTATCAAAAAGCTTCAGATCCAGTGCGTTGTTGAAGATGATAAAGTTGGAACAGATATGCTGGAAGAGAGAATAACAGCTTTTGAAGATTATGTACAATCAATGGATGTAGCTGCTTTCAATAAGATTTAAGTCTTGATATATCTAGAATAAATGTTGTTGCAAAAAATGTGCAGTGTCTGTGCTTAATTAAAATCTTAGAGTAACCCAGCTCACAAATGTAATGTTTTCTGAATGGGTAAAGTAGAAGCTGGAACTGAGTTTTAAGGTTGCTCTGACACCTCACTGTAGTACCCAAGAACATGAGTGGAGAAAACAGAAAATTTACATTTACCATCACTTCAGTGTTAACATGGCTTTAAAACACTGAAATGCTGTTTGCTCCATCTGTGGAGAAATTGCTCTTCGGAAATGTTTGTAATTTCTCTGGATGGATGGTTTTAAGGGAAAAGAGCAGTGCTTGGTCAAAGTGCAAGTAATGTTTTAGTGGGTAAACGAATTCCTTTTCTTCCGTGAGGGTGGCCTTTGTTGACAGTTAAAACTCCAGTGAGAGGGAGACGAAGCTACATCCAAAATGACTGCAGTGCTCTAAAGATAAGGCCTGAGACTACCCTGGTTCTTTCTCACCTGTTCTGTGATGCAGAGGGGTTTCTTGTTCGGTTGGTTGGTTTTTTGTTTGGGTTTTTTTCTTGGTTGGGGTTTTTTTGAGGTTTGGAAACATCTGCAATGAAATTCTGTCGAGTTCTGTGTCTTTATTAAACAGCAATTAATGTTGAGGAGGAGCCGCTTCCATGCGGGGTGCGGGCGGTGCCTCTGCGGGGCGCTGCGAGACCAGCGCTGCCCGCGGTGCGGCGCCTGCCCCGGGCAGGGATCGGGAATGATCCACGGGCTGCAGCCCCTGCAGCTGTCTGACTCACTTACGTGATAGACTTGACCCGTGACCATGACTGAAACAATAAAAAAATAGATGAAAATGCAAATATATAGAGGATATAAAAAGTAGCAAAATTAACATCAGTTTGAGCTGTTTGCTCCAGATTGGTTTCTAGATTGATTTTGCCTTTTCTTTTAACAATTGAAGAACCTATCAGGAATAAATTGTTTCCCAAAAACTATCCATAGGAATGATAAAAAGTTAAAAAGCTGTTGAAGTTGTGGAGCTTCTAGACAAATTCACAATTCTAGGCCTTGCGTTGGACTGACAGGATTTATTGTGAGCGTGAACTGGAGGCCTTTTATGTGCCACATTGGTCTCTGAGATGAACATGCCCAGTGTCAAAGCCTGACAGCAGCAGCTTAAGTAACTCCTTTTGTTGTTTTTCTCACAGAGCATCTGTGTGGTTATCTGGCACAGCAGCTCCTCTTTCTCCTTGTTTAAAAGTTTGCCAACTTCACATTATGTAGGAGCTTTGTTTATAATTTGTCTCAGAAAAAAAAATCTGCCTGCTAGAGGTTTAAAGCACGGTTAAAGATCTGAAAGTGAATATTGTTACAGGCTCACTTGCCACCTTCCATAAACCTAGCTCTTAAACAGTACCCTTTCTGTGGTAATTCTCCAGCTGTTGCTTCTGCTAAATCCTGTAGCTTAGTTTTACCACTTCTGTCATGGTGCTGTTACAAGCAGGAAATTGGTAGATGCCATATTCAGAAAAACAAATTTATTAAAAATTCTGCCTCAAAAATGCAGGTTTTATTATGTCGGCCATCACTGTTTCTGACCTCCCATTCAATGTGCTACTTACCTTGATACTCCTTTCTTGGCCTTCAAATTAAAGCCCTAAGTGGATAAAACGTTTGATTTATATATGGTAACTTTGTTAAAATACAACACTAAGTTATCCATGTGACCTGCCAGACTGGATCTGTGTGTTACATTTATGCTAAGCATGCTCTACAAACTCTTTGGTTCTTGAGATTTCTTTTGTGTCTTGGGTTTTGGCAAGGTTTTTTCCCCCGATGTTAAAAGGAAAGTTGCTGCACGGGAACAAAACACAAAAAAACCTAGAGAGCTCAGTCTTCCCATGGAGAAAATAGGTAGGCATGTGGGCAAGAGAATTCCACTTAATCCACATATATTTATGTTAGGTGTTTTTGTGTAGTGTTTGGGTATGTGCTGCTATTATTACTGTGTCGTTGTGCCTGTGAGAACTCAACACCCTGGAGTAAATGAGGCAAGACTCCCAAGTGCACCCCGTAACTGAAAGATCAGAAGAAAATTCCGTAACTTCGATATGTGATACACGGGAATACTGGGGAAAGAGTTTTAACAAAAACTAATCTACATAAAAATCTTCAGAAACACAAACTGTCTGGGAAGAAGATAAAAGTAACTAGAACCTGTCTATTATTAAATGTGTCAATAGCTATTTCTATAATATCTCTTTATATGATAGCACAGATTCCTTCTTCTGGTCCTTTTTTTCCATTGTGGTGAGTTGAATGAGCATTCCTCAGTCCAAGCAGCATAGAATTGTTGGTATTGTTTTGGAGACTCTTTGGAAACAAAAACTTAGAGCATTATCTGTTTTGTTTAGATACCTTTCATTACTCTTGAAGAAATGATTTCGATAATTCTGTAACTGATCTTGGTGTGAATGGTAGTAGTTACATTGCTCAATTGCTAATCCACTTAATGCCATAGATCAAGGCTGATTTTGGCCTTACTCAGTTCTATCCTCTCTCTTTCTCCTGTCTGCTTCAGGCTACACTTTCTGATCATTTATGCAAGATGGGACATAGGTGCTCCCTCATGTGAAAATCAGTCTCTCTGCTGTGTACAGGAACATGTGTGTGCACACAGCTGAAGAAAGCTGACATGGACCTGAAATCCCATAGTAGAAAGGGCCAGGGCTTGATTTCACCTTCCAAAATCTTTGGGAAGGAGCTGTTATAAGAAAAGACAGTCACCACACATTGCTGCTAAGAAAAGCAAATGAACAAGCTTCTTTGGAAACAACAAAATTTTATTACTTCACTTGGACTACAGTCAGGAGAGTACACCATTCTTGGAAAGATGTCAGGGAACATGTGAAGAAAAACTGCAAAATACTTGATTTAGGCACATTCAGCAGCACAGTGCCAAAATATTATGATGAGCAACTATGTACCAGGCAGCAAATGACTCCAAGGAAGAATGCTGCTTACCAGTTTCCCAGCCCAAAGGGAAATACACTGAAACTCCACTGATCCTGCCTGACTCTCTCAGACTCTGAAACCAGAGTCCAAAGAAATAGTTACAGACCACAGTCAGACTGTTTCTATTTGTGCAGCTACCAATACTGGATGTGCTCATGCATACATATATATATTTTATAGAAAAGCAAATCTATTTACATGTAAGGCCTCAATTACAGCATGAATGCTACTAATGTGTTGGCAGGCCATATAAACTAGGTAAATTATCTGAAAGGTAGTTTTATTCTATATGCATAGGCCAATAACTAAGAAAAAACAGCTCAAATTTACCCAAAGCTCTATGCTTTTACTTTCAGTGGAGTTTTGTCCCACATTCAACTTTTTAATTAAGTGGTATTGCATCAGAAATCTGTTCACTCCACATAGCATATATATATATATATATATATATATATATATATATATATATATACATTTGCATTGGTGCATGTGTGATTGTGCAGCAAGCAACAAGTTGGAAGAGAATACAGCAGAACTGGGACTAATTCATCTTTCTTATGGGAGTGGACTCCATTTCCTGGATGAACTGTCTTGCCTCTTATTTGGAAAAGAAGTCTGAATTTGGCTACAGACTTGTAACAGAATACTGATGAATTCACTCCACCCATTTTTTTAAGCTTGACATTAAGGCAAACAAAATGTTATATTATTTCCGTATCTTTGCTTGAAAGAGCAATAAAGAGCAATAGTTTTAAACCTCTGTAGGACTAAAATTTTAAACATAGAAAAGAATGTGGCACAGAAGCTGTAAGAAATATTTTCACTAATTCTTTGCACATTTTGAATGAACCTAATACCTTCTATGAAACATCTGCTCAGTATTTCGCACTCAGCTGGTGATAAAAATACAAGTGACCAGGAAACACAGGGTCTCCTGTCTTAGTTTTGAGTATAAGATAAAACTTGTCTTCTCCCAATGCTCTTTATTTCCATATTTTTCTTTTTTGACAATAGAAGGCAGCAATTCAGTGTTCCCTGTCGTGGCAGTCTTCTCCAGATGAAGAGTGGAGCCACTGATAGCTTCACTTAGGTGGGATGTAGCCAGGGGATTCCTCCTTGAGGCAGTAGTAGACAATCAGGAGACTCATGACCCAGTGATGTCCGGCCACAACCTCTTGGATGCGAGTGCCTCAATTAAGAGTGGTATCAGCAATGGCAAGGAGGAATATTTTTACTATGTGTTCTTTTGATATCGATGAGGTGTGGAACCACAGCAAAACAACAGGATTATAACAACATTCCTCATCAAAAGCCCCGTTGGAGTAATTCCACCTATGCTGATAACTTTCAGTTCAGGCTGTATGTGCATTGCAAGGACACACATCCAAATCACGTGTCCCCTAAAAACCTTTCCATTAAAGCAGCAAGTGCAATTAAGCCAGCTGTTTACAGAAAACTGCATATGCAAAGATGCACATCTGACTGGCAGATGTGAAGTCAAGAACACCTCCAAATCTCCTGTCAGCTCTTTTGGAGAGAGCTGGTGACAAGAGCAGTCACTGGGCAGTTTCACAATAGTGCACACGCGCATTGTCTGAGCTCCACAGCTGCTCGCTGACCGTTCCCGAACGGCTCACCTCCCACAGGGCCAGCTTCAGCACCTCAGAGACTGTGGTCTTGACCTGGGCTTGGAACTTTTTGCTAATCAGAACATAGAGGATTGGGTTGAGGCAACTGTTGATGAAACCAAGGCCAGTGGAGAGTGGAATGCCATCCTGTAGTAAGTCATGCAAGTTTTCATCATGGTGAGCAGACAGCTCCACAATGCTGAATATATGATATGGTGTCCAGCAGACAAAAAAAGCTACAACTACAGCAATGATGGTCCAGAAAAGCCTGCTAGAAGTCAATACAGTTCTCCTCTTCACTTTGACAATCAGCAGTGAGTAGCAAATAACCATGGTCACTAAAGGAAAGAGGTAACCAAATGCAAGCCTCACCCAAATGAGAATGTGATGTGTCAGCAAAATAAGTTCTCTGTCATGCACATGGAAGTTGTTGTAGCAAATGGTGACATTGTTGAGAACCGTAGCTGTGTCTCTAAAGTATAAGGCAGGGCCACCAATAATTGCAGCTGACATCCAAATGATCCCACTCAGAACGAGGGTGTTCTTTACAGTCCTGTATTTGTAGGAAAAGACTGGGTGGACAAGGCGGATGTAGCGGTCAAGGCTGATGAATGTCAGGAAGAAAACACTGGCAAACATATTAAGTAGTGCAATGAATGAGTTCATTTTGCACAGCCACTTCCCAAAAGGCCAGTGGAAGCCCATTGCCACATATGTAATATAGAGGGGCAGGAAGAGAACAAAAATGAAATCTGCAATGGCCAGATTCAGGAACCAGAGTGTGGAAACAGATTTATCCCACTTAAAGCCCATAAACCAGATGACAATGGCATTACCTGGGACTCCCAGCAGAAATGCCACACTGTAAAAGAAAAGGGAAATGATATGGGCAATGCTGAGGGAGGACTGGGGTGACTCATCTTCCTCAGACAGATCGTAGAAATAAGAGTAGTTCTCAAAATCTTCAAATGTCATGTTGCAGAGTGGCTTTCTGGGGGAGAAAAGAAATGAAATGGTCAAAGGAGAAATGTTTTACTGCACTGTAAATAGTAAACTGCAATTCTTTCAAGTTCTTGGTCATAAACCACAAACATTGACTTAGTTTGGTATATCTATCACCTTTTATCTATCAGCTGCTAGCACAAAGCTCATGAAGAATTTTGGTCACAGGCACATCAAGAAATGTTCCAATCAAAACAGTGCTGAAATCTCCAAGAACTGCTTTCCTTACATTAACTTCTTAACAGACAGCACTGAGCACAGTACCACTAATAAATTTCTAGGAGACTAGATTTTTGCTGAAGTATGATTTTGCTATTCTTTTGTGGTCAGGTTTCATACTTTACTGCTCTGTTCCTATGTAAAGCAAGTTTTATGGGTTACATCTGCCTAAAATCAGAGGAGCATCAGACATCTATGTAGGGAAAAAAGTTCACTAAAAATGCCAGGAAACCATCTTTTATAGAATTACACCCACCACCCCTTCCTCAAATTATAGTTAACAAAACAACAGACAGCAATTTCTCCAGCAACTAAAAGTTCATGGGTTTATTCATCTCTTTCATGTATGTCTTTGTATAAAGAAATAATAATTTTCGGGCACATTTAAAGTATTGGATTTCCTTAACACAGCAAAGGATGTAGAGAAGAAAACATACAGAACATATTGCAGGGATAATACAACTGTGGTATTCTTCCACTAGTGAGCTGAGAAACAGGTAATAGATGAAAGAAAATAAAGCTTCCCATGAACATAAAACACACTGTAAGGGCATAAATGAAACTATTTGTGGGTCCTTTTTTTTTTTTTTTTAAGACAATTACAGAATTTTCTTAGTTTTCTTCTCTCGCAAAAGCGTCTGGAACTTACAAGTACAACATGATTTTTCACATAGAAATTTTTTCTCTGGGTGGGAGGGAAGGGGAGGGGGAGGGGAAAGTGGAATATAAACCAAAACTGAGGGAAGAAAAATTAATGGGAAAACAGACAGGAAACAGAGTTTGAACAACAGAAAGAAAAGCAGTCAGAAGTTATTTCACAGTATTATTTCACAGCGTTTATTTTGCAGTATAGACAAAGCTGCAGCACATCACAGGTGGCCACAATCAGACAAAAGTATCTGCAATGATCAAAACAATTATTCTGCTAAACTCAGTTATCATTTAAAGCTGAATTGTTTGGCTGGACTCAGCTGCACTGAAGACCTGTGCCTGAGAGCAGTCAATTAGCTGTACTATGAATTATCTTACCGCTAAACTTCAGAGTGCTATCTCCATTCCGAAACCAAAATTCAGCCCGCGCTTTTGGAGCTCGGCCCTGCATTCCTGTAATTCCATTAATTATAGCATGCTAAGGACAACAGGAGAGCAGCCTCCAGAGCACACTGCCTGCAGAACCACATCTGCAAACCTGTGCTCATGTACTTACCTTTCCTCCAAAAAGCAGTTCTCTCAGTTTGAAAGGATTACTTGCACCAGTGAAGCTACGCATGTGCACACGCATTAACAGGATTAGACTTCTCATTTGTAGATGGATAGACAAGGAAGGAAAAAAAGGTTGTGTAACTTTATATCTCTTGATTAAAAAAATGTGTATTAAGAGTCAGCACAGCCTGTTCTGTCAAGAGGCTGTGATAGCATTTGTGATTTACATCAGGCTGAAGGAATGTTATTTGGTTTGCTGTCCTGATAAATGATACTTATTGGCCTGCATTTATGTAATTACATGCCCCTTGAGGGTGGATTCTGCATCAAATACCACTGCCACCCATCTGAGTAATTTTTTCAAACAGCTTAACAGCTGCTGAGAGAAGAGTATAAACATGAAGCAGTCCCACTAACATCTGGAACATTACATTTGGACAGTCAGGTTAATAACTGGATTTTTAAGGTTTGCCCATACAAAAAACTATCCCTTCAAATCAAATTTATGCAACTAAACAAAAAAATTTCCAACTATAATGACAATGATAAACATCTGCCTACTGTCCAACAACGTTAATTTTATATTTAACATTTCAAAGATGATGTATAGCAGGAGAAAAAACACATACCTAAATAAATGCCAAATATTTCCCAAGCCTCCTATAGTTTAAAACTCCATTGAAAGAGCACACCTTTAGAATGCAATTATTTTTCCAAGCTTATATTTTCCCTCATCTCTAACTCTAGTCTTCAAGGCCATGACTCTTTAGCAGTGGGAGTAAAAAAGCAGGAGGAACATTGCTTACCACTGCTCCAAGTGCACAGATGCTGAAATTAGATTCTATGGCTAGGGCTCAGCAAAGACTGCCAATTACATTTGCAAAGCCCAGAAACTCTTACTTCTGACATTGACATATAGGAAGCACTTCTATAGAAGGACTCATGGTGTTAAGCCCTGTCCTGAAAAAAGATAAGCAGTAAGAGATTGTCAGTGGAGTTACACTGGTTTACATCAATGAGGACGCAGATTTTTTCCATTAACCATAATTCATCAGAGATGTTTCTCTGTGGTCTTGAAACACACTGTCTCTTCATACATGGCTCTGAAATTAATAAATTTGCAGAGTCAGAACTGTCTTGCAGTTCAAGTCTGACTTACCAGGATATGCAGCCCAATAAGTATCATTTATCAGGACAGCAAACCAAAGGTCTTGTGAAGAAATCTAATTGTATTCCTTATTCTGACACTAATTTCCTGTATGATCTTTGACAAATGGCTTACTTTCCAAGCTGGAGAAATTCTCATTAACTTGTTTGCAGACTGAGGCTCAGTAGAAAAAACAATACTTTCAGACAGCAGTTTCTGCTTGGCTTTTAGGCAACTGCTAGAAAGGGTAAGGGAGGTTTGGGACAGTTCATTGGCTCAGCGTCTGCTGGTCTGGGGAGCCAGTGCATAGAAAACATTTTTCAATAAACAGGAAAGTGTGGTTAGAGGCCTGCCAATAAGCCTTGGTAGCAGCCACAGGTTAAAGAACAGTGTTCTATTGCTTATGGATTAATATAACTAAGTTTAGACTTCTTCCTGTCCTTTTTTTTAAAGTTTTATTTTAAATAGTAAACACTCTGTGCAAAGTGTATGCTCAGCATTTGCTTGAGGAGTCCGTTCCTGTTCTCTGAGCCACAAGCAGCTCTGAAAACTGAGACTCCTTGATTCAGTTGCTTAATTATGAAAATAATTGACCAGGAGGTTTCATTTCCTGTCTTCTTCTGTAAAACAGAAGTTGATTACTAAATGACTTTATAGGAATATCACACGATGGCACTTGGTGCTTTTAGATCCTGGGACAGAAAGCAGAATTGTCAAGAAATACAGATCATCAGGAAATATTTCTAAAATACAAAGCCACAGAACTGCTAGGAAGAGACTTCACAACGTGTTGAATAAACTGTTTTTCTCTGAATTTCAGCAGGGAATTACAGACTTGGATCTCAGTTGACATATTCATAGCTTTCTACTAAAAGTACCTAGAGTTTGTGTCCTCTGCCACTATTATAGTTAAGCTATAATGACAACTTGGACAAACTATTGGATTTGCCTAAAATAGAACAGCTCTTGCAACACTAAGAATGGCCTTACAGTTGTGACGTGGGACCAGTACTTTGGAATCTATTCATGGCTATGCCACATGCATCCTGCTTGACCAGGGGAAGTTGTTTGACCTCTCCACACCTCAGCCCTGAGGTCAGCGGAACAGCTTTGGAATTAAATTACATTGGGTTTTCAGTCTAAAATAGAAGAAAACAAAAAAAAAGGTACAATTTCCGCCCCCACTTCACTTGAAGCAAAATCCTCCTGGGGGTTCAAAGTTCCCTGGGCACCACACAAGTTAGGACCTAACTGAATTACACTGGCAGTCTACACCACATATTCGGGCTCAGCCCACACAACCCCTCTCTCTCACATCCTTACTACTTTTGAATTTTACAGAAAGGTCAAAGGGAAGAGTTTATTCATTGTCTATGTTAGTTAAAAGTTAACACAAGTATTTGAGTGGTAGTCCCCAAAACTATCTTTTCAGTGTGATAAATAGTGTTTAGAGCCTCTGGCCAGCTAAATTGGTTTCAGAGGTCACAGTAGTGGGTCCTGATTTAACAGGAAAATCATGGTTTGGAGAGTTGGCTGTCTCAACAGTTCATTTCATAGAGGGAAGATATTACAAAAACCCTCTTATCAATGTCTTTTTGAACAACTGTGAGCACATCATATTCCATGCGTATTATCTGTGGCTAATGGAAAGCTTATTCGATTGCATCACTTCAACTTCTGTCATTTGCAAGAGTCAAAAGTTGGAGAACAACTAGTTTCACAAAAGGTCACCTAAAGCCTCCTTGTCATACTGTGTGTCAGCAAGTTTGTCCAGGTATTGAATTCAGTCGAAAGACCTCATAATTTTGTCTTGGAACTTTTGAGGTGACAAATTTCGAATATATCTATCTTCAAAAACATGAACATGAAATTCACCTGGCAGTTTATCTGTAAAGTTCAAAACTCAGAAGGCTGAGCAAATTTGCTAGAGGTACATATGTATTTCTGGCAAGCGTTTTACAAAGACATAGGATAGATTCTAAAACACACAAGGAATACTGATGAAATTACAGACTGTCATGGACTCATATTTCTCCCTCAAAAGGACAAAGCCAAGATAACGACTTGGCCCAAAGCAGAAACATACCTGTAGCAGGAGGTGCCTGATACACTCATACTACAAAATGAAACCCTAGCTATGCTACAGTTTAAGCCTAACGTTGGCCCTGCAGGCAAAGCTGCTAGGCAACAAGCATTTTAAGCTATAATACACAAAGGCAGAATCAAGGCTTGTGTCTATGTTTTCTCTCTCACAGACACACACACAAACAACTGTCTTTTGACTATCCTTTTAATAGATATATAGATATATGGTAACCTAATTACTTCATATGTCATCCTGAATTCAATAACTGGAACAGGTCACAACAGATAAGACATGAGACTGGAAACCTTTTCAAGCCACAATATAGATGTATTTGTTCTAGCAGATAAGAAAGGAATGCAAATAACAATCATTCTCCATCATGTCTCTCAGTGAAGCAGTGTTAGAAATGTGTTTGCAAGGTACTGGCTAGACATCTCCTAAAACTGAGGCCGAAACCAACTTTCTTCGAGCAAGGCCAAACATGACCCTGTTAGTCATAACACACCGCCTCATCTGCGGTATTGAAGTCATTTGACCAGATAATAGCCTGGTAACGTTTTACAGAGTGAGTGTTACAGCAGGATTAACAAACCCATATAGCACAGACTCAGTCAATATCGGTAAAGCTGTGATTTCAGACCAGCAGTTTTGCTGACACAGAAATGTGAAACAAAAAACGGAAAATCCAACTCTATATCTAAATAAGGCTGCTGTAGTAGGAAAAGTATCACAGTAGTTCTGGCCTGAATATAAAGTATCTTCTAGACAACAGCTGCAATGGAGCAGTGTACCATTTCCACAGTCAGGTACCTGATAAATGTCTGCAACCAGCAGCTGCGTATCACCAAAGCTGATTTATTTTCTTGCTGATCCCAAGCACCAAGTCTTCCATTCCCAAAGATGACAAAGAAACTCAGATGTCCCAGGATATGCACTGGGGAAGGGGAGGGGGCACTTGGTAACTCCATAGTTAGCACTTGTTTCTGCTCTTATTCCCTTCTGTTAATACAGCTAAAAATAAAAATATATTTTTTAATATTCCTTTGGAACATAAAATGTTGCTGTAGCCACTGCAAATCACGTAACCACAAAAATTGTCCATCAGAGTCAGAAAAATGACTGGTCATATCTGTGAAACACTTAAAAGTAGCACTATTTTTAGAGAAAAAATTCTAATATTGTTACCAAAAAAAAAAAAAAAAAAGACATTGCCACTTGAGACTCAAAAATTGTCTTATGTACTGTATGTGTCAGCACTGCCAAAGTATTTACATAACCAGTCATAATGCTTCAGTATTCATAACCCTTACTGAAATGAGGTTCAAGTGAGAAGTATCATCAGTCTGGTTTACAGACGAGAATGCTGAGAGTGACCTACAGGAAGTCTCTGATCAAACCAAGTGCTAAATCTGGAGTCCCTGCCTAGTGGTTCAACCACAGTCCTATCCTCCTTTCTTAACTTAGCACTGTCCCTTCTCTCATGGTGAAGTGAAGAAACCGCGGCTTCACCTCTGGGAGACCTTCCCCTTCCTGAAGGGAGGCTCCCTTCTGTGCCAGGATGTCCATTGTGGTGAAGGAAGACAGAGCTTACCTGAGCAGCCCTTCGGGCTTCCGATCTGTTTTCTCTGCACGGAAGAGAAAAGCAACCTGGATTTCCACCATTTGCTTGTCATAGCAACTGCCCTGTGTCTGCAGTCCCAGGACATACCTCAGAGCCATTAAGCGTGGCTCTCAGATGACAGAGCCCAGCAGGTACACCATATATCCTATTGGCTGTGAGGTAACACACTCATCGAGTATTGTTCTGTGGAAGCTTCACGTGTTTTCTATTCCTCCTCAAAGGCCAGCAGTATTTTCTTTGGCTACAAGCCACCATGATAACTACATACCTAGAGCAACGGAGATACCCGATTAAAAAAATTTAAGTGCCTCAGCTTCGCAGTGACTGGATTGATGGGATAATGAATGCTTGCGTTTCTAATTAATTACAGCCTTTTCAGGTTTTCATGCAAAAATTACTTGGAATTTTTACTTTGCAACTGTTTCACATATTTGTGATGAAAGAATATTTTGACTAGGATTCATGTGATCATTACATGATTATGCAGCTCTGAGCATGTTTTTTTAAATGGTTGTACTGTTTCAACAAACAAATGCTTTAATCACAACTCCCTCCTAACAAAAAGTAGCAAAGTGAGAGCAGAGGATACAGAGTAAACGCAGATTTTTTCTGCAGTTGCCTCAGCAGACTAAGGCCAACTAAACATAAGTTAGACAACAGCCGTTCTAAAGGTACTGCAAGGCAACACCAGGTCATTACAGAAAAAATTCAAAGTAACACTCTCTCCAGCAAGATACAAAATACCTATCGAATAACAGATAAAAAATAGATTACAATCTGCTATATTTACACTCCTTTTAACAAGAAGAGTTAAGAAATAACTCCAGAGAAAACTAGCACCACAACTCATTCCTCTACTATGCCTTCTTACACCCTATTCAATTTCACAGATTAATTTCCTAGTCACTTATTACTGTATGCTTGGTTGTGTACTGCCCTCTAAATTGATCTCTGTTTTCCTAGGTTTATTCTACTCCTCATTAGTACACACCAGCAGTTTATTCTAGCATAAATGTAATATTGCTATGCTTATATTACTCTTGACACATACTCTTGCATGGGTATATCAGAAGATGCAATTCCAAAATACTTCTAGTACACATCTTATCAGCTGGAATGTTTCAGATAGCATACTTTAGTATGTCCTCACAGTTAATATACTAGGATCACTGTGTACAGCAGATTAAGGGCGTCAACTTCTGAATCAGTGTTATTCTAATATTCCTTCTCATACAAAGGTAACTATTTTTTTACGTTAAGATCAAGTCTATAGTAAGTACTGCCTTTTTTCCTGCAAAACTGAAAAATTCAAATCGCTAAACAGTTTCAGAAGGACTGGATATTCATCTAGCTCCCTAACATGGTATGGGAAACACTCCCTAGTGCTGAGAGGAGTAGATGGCATCTATGATTAAGGTGTTAAATTAGGAGCTTGGAAATACTGGTTTTACAGGCTTCCCATATTACCTTTGCAAATCACTTCTCACTTGACTCTGCCAGATATAGTGTAACACCCTCAGTTAACAGTACTCAGGTTTCTTAAAAGGGCAATTTTTCTTAACATTTCCAAAATATCTCATTAAAAGGATGTGGGGCTGAAGCTCATTAAAAGGGGATCACTAGAAAGAAGAGATGGGAGTTTAGAAAGTGGAATTACATCGACTGTACAGGACTTACTACTCCTTACTACTGACATCACTTTCCTTCTCTCCTCTAGAAGGCCTCAGAAGGGAATGAAAATTGTGTGCCAGGCTCACACTTGCTGAAAGAAGCAAGTATCTTATGTTGGGAAACTACCCACAGGCCCTAGTCTTTGAGATCAAAACCTCACTGGATCTAGGCACTATAAGCACATAATGAAAGACAGTTCCTGCTTTGTTTATAATTAAACAGAATAAAGAGCTATAAGAAGAGTAGGGAAAGGAAGAGACATTTCTTGCCCAAAGCCAAACAGTAAATTTGAAGGTAGAGTTGGAAGCAGAATTCAGAACTTGCCAAAAGAATAAAGAGGCAAGTATCTTCTGTGGGTAGAGGGAGAAGATGCTGGTTCTTAGTACTTGTGCCTTGTGATTCTTGAAATACATTCTTCAAGGAGTATCAAAAAGGGACAAGAGAGCCTGGGTAGAAGAAGAGAAGTAGGATAATGCTACAAACTTTTTGCCTGCTAATGTCCCTGGCAAGAACTGAAGACTTCTACAGTGCTGCCCTTTGCAGATAACCCTTGCAAGCAAACCTAACTTGCAGCAATGGGTTTTGTCAGCTTCCCTCTGAACCCAGTAATGAAAAATTATTGTATCTGTAGCAGGTTTGTTCAGCTCCTCTGAAGAATCATAGCAAAATGGTGGGCCAGGTATAAGAGAGCTGCAACAATTCAGCAGAAATTCCCTTTGGAAAAAAGCTGCCATGGGCTAATACACTCCTGCTTTAAGGTCCTCAACCTCTGGAACACACTGAAGATACAAAGAGCACAGAAGCAGCTGAACTCCCCCAGAAGTATTATATGCCACCTTTGAGGACACATAACTTCTTTTTTTTTCCTCAGGAGCCTCAAGCACACCATAAAAGCAAAAGCAAGTGTGAGAGAGCTCACCTCTGCATGATGGCATCTCCCCTTCTAGAACCAATGTCTCTTGGACACTGCCTACCCCAGCCACAGCAATCCCTTTCTTCTGCTAAGAGGCCATGAGAAACTGCTCCTCACAGTCGGCTCTCTTGAGCAAAGGCAGCCACAACAGAGCCCTGCACTGTTGTGAAACTGCTAGCTTTAGACTGAATGAACACAAATTAAACCATTATCAGAAACAATGAGTGCAAATTAGCCAGACAACCAGCCACCACAGTAAGAGAGAGAGCTGAACTGCTGGCACTTTCCATGAGACAAAATAAATAAATAAGCAAATAATAAGACCATTCAATAGATTACAATCCCCATGAAACCTAGCTGCTGCTTAGTGCTTGGAACAGCAGAGTTACTAATACAATATTAATATCTAATAACAAATGACAAAGTTCAAGTGTCTCTTAAAAAACACAAGGAGAAGAAAATTCTTTAAGGCAACTGGCTTTATTAGGAAACAGATATAAATTTTCCTCTTGAATCAATTTATCAGAAATAAACACAAATCTAAACATTTCAGAAGTTGCTCATTAGGTTCTCAGCAGAAAAAGAAATTCTTAAAAGAAATAATGTGTAATGTACAGTACACAGAAATTGCATTATTTTGATCAACACTTTTCCTCTGCCCTCACCCATGCAGTAAAAATGTGTAATCAGATCCTGCATAGGAATCCTTTTACAGATCTTCCCTGACTTATGATCCTTTTCCACAAAAGCAATTAGAGAATCCAAACCATAAATTCACACTCCAGAGTCAAATAACTTCCACTGTGCCACACTCAAAGAGATTCTCAGTTCAACAGAAGTGGACTCCAGTGTCACTTATAGCACATAAAAAATCCCTAGGGTTGAAGTAAACTTGACAGGACCTCTATCCTGTCTGCCTGGCAAAAGCTGCTGATAGTGTTTTAAATTTGGCCAGAAGTTGCAGTGACATTAAACAAAAGTAAATTGGGTTGTCAAAATATTTGCATTCCCCAGTTCAGCTGTGGCAGAACAATAATATGATAATAGTGAAAGATGATAATGAAAGTAAGCTATCATAAGTAAATTAATCTTGAAATCAGTTTCTACATCTGCTCTGACAAACTACTTTACCTTGACATACCCTTACTCAATCTCTTGTCCTTAACTAAGAATTAGTAAGCATTTTATATTATTCAGTGATACAATTTTATTCAGCTGTGTTTTAACTCACAGACAATGTTCAATGCATATATGTCCTGTAAGTCCACAAAACCAGGTCTGGGATATTGCTTGGCTTGCAAGATCACATTTAGAAAGACAACAGATGACAATGACACTGTTATCACTAAGTGGGAATAGGAGGTGGAATCTATTCCTGTCTCATTGTGTGGTAGTATACAAGGCTTCAAATCTTATTGTCACTTCTAGGAAACACGTTCCAATACACTTAATGAAAGGTAGATCCATATCCTACCTTATTCCACAACAGTTAGGGAAAACACACACACTTTCCAGCTGAGATCACAGAAACCTTATTTAATTCTGCAGAACTGTAATTCTTCAGAACTACTTTGTTGATCTGCTATGTAAGTTGAAATGATTTCCAGTTTCTGTTCTAGAATCTGTTCAGATCAGAACTGATGTATTTTTAACTAATAATACTGGAAATTGCTATAGCTATAGAAGACACACTATCCCTAAGCAAATAAAAAAAATAAAACCAACACATAGGGGACATGGAGGGGCGAGAGAGATTTAAGCCAAGGTCACTTACCATTCTTTGACAGGATACAACTCCCTGAAGTGTGTGTTAACATACTCAAATGTAATTAAAAATTAAATTAACGCACACTTTCATATCTTTTCTTGGTGCTGGGTTGATTCAAAGTAATCTGTAAAATGAGTATTGCATTCTTTCTTCCAAGAAACTCTTTTAGCCAGTATATGCTATAGCACCTTACAGCATCTGCCTGCAAGTGTTATTGCAGCTGTAGAGACACATTATTTAGAAGGTAAGGGAGAGAAAGATTTTAAGTATAAGAGAGTTTGACCTACCTTGCTTAGTTCTTTGAAACAAAAGGCACTGTAAATCAGGGATGTGAGCTCTGTAGCAGAAGGAAGAATGAAATGATCTGCAGAGTTCAGAGTGACTTCAGTGTGATTCCAGCTGCTTCACTTGGCTACTGCCTTCCTTCTAATAAAGCTGCAGAATGATATAACACCGTGTTTGTTTTCAGCTGAGGAAGTTGTTTCCAACTTCCCTTGGTTTTCTAGACCCATTTTTGAAATATTGCCATGCTGTATAATCCCAGTATTTCACCAAAAATAAATGTTAGACATGTGAATGAATCATTTTGGTCAGTGTCCAAGCAAGCAACAGATGTGGTGGCTGATGAATGGAAAGAGACCTTACAGTTGTGGGCTGCTTTTTGTTCTGCAGAGAAGAGGTTGAACAGTATTTCTTTGTAAGCACTCTGGTTTATAGAAAATAATGTTGAATGAGCTGAAAGATGTTTAAAAAGTCACACTGAAAGCATCATTCTGTAACTTGTACAGTGCGATACATTCATTTGGTATTTAGGAATAGTAGATTAATCTCCTTTTGTGTGTAAGAGTGAAGTAAGCTCCTCAAAACACTAATTAGTGACTCTGTCAGAGTGTATAAAATTGGTCAGCAATTTGAACTGGATTTTAGGTGACTGGGCCCAATTCCCAGTTCTGTAAAGAGCCTGATGAGTTTTTGTGGCCAGGCCTCATGATCTCCATGTTGCTTAATTTCTCAGTCAGTAAAATGTAAATATTATTCCACTAGTATCTACCTACCATAGCTTACCTGACTCTAATGGTACCACACTCATCATATAATTTAAAATCAATTAAGCATCTGTCAGTCCACCTTGTCAGTGGAAGCAATAATCTAACAGTGGTATTCCTCTGCCACTAATGCAAAACACGGAACGTTCCACACTGATTGAATCTAGTCAAGACAAAATTTTCCAGATATCAAATATATTGATTCCAGTGAAAAATTAGAAAGAAGAAACTCCAAAAAACCATTCAACCATCAAAAAAAAAACCCCACAGAAAAGTGAAGTGCTTAGTGAGATCAGCTAAACAGGGATTTCAGCATTTGGTTAGCAAGGCTATCAGTTCTTAAGCAAATCTGTTTAGGTTCACAGACCACAGATGTCTTGAGAGGAACTAAAAACTCCTTCTAGCAAAACTAGTCTTCTTTATCTTTCCTCTATGACAGTTCTTGTTCTGCCAATATAACCTCAAACACTGAAAGTGTTTAAAGTTATACATGTACATTGTACATGAGTGAGAAAGCCTCTAATTCCATGAAAGGAGGATGGGGATTATGCACAGACCCCCTGGACCACGATGAAAGGACAAGGGAGCAGGATTTCTGTGAATATACGGAGACAAAGTGGGTTGCCTGAGGAAAGCACCTCACTTATTTCTTACATTTTAAAGATTACCTGTTTTCTCTAGGTAACTGATTGGTGAATCTTCACTAATAAAAGCTCTTAACAGTAGTTATCTCCTTTTGTGCTGAGGGTTTTTTTTGCCTGTAATGGCGTGTGAGTCTCTGTCTCTCTAGGTACTTTGCCAAATCTAGTTATTGTAAGGTTATTGTAAGTTATTGTAAGTTATTTCAGCAGGACAAAAGTGGAAATTACTGGGTAGATAACTCCCAGACATGATCCACAAAAAAAGATAAAAACCCCAGCAAACAGTCACAATTTGCCAAATGCTCTTCACTTTCTCGGTGAGCATTCTGGAGAGTGCAAAGGATTCTTGCAGTTTGGGGTAGTGAGGAAGTGTCCTTAAGGAGCTGTTTCCTTCACCATTAACTAAAACAGATTTCTGACTACTTTAACATATACTGGAGTTGATACCTCAGCTCTTCCATCCTTCAGAACCAAGGGAGGATTAAACCCCACAAAGCAATTTTCCTCACCCTTCCTAACGACTGCACCAAATATGAAATAAAAATGCTAAGGGCCCAGAAGTAATTTTGCAGAGGAAAGTTTTCATAGGAAATGATACTTTTCTTTCAAGAATAGCAGATTAATGCATTTAAAATAATTTTCTACCTCTCTGTCCTACCTACATTTGCTCCTTTTCCCTTGAAAAGGACTTTTGCTTTGATGAGCAATTACCCAATTTGCACAGTATAACCAGCATAGTAACATACCTGAGAGGGGAAAAAAAGAGAACAGAATTTTACAGACAAAATTGCATTCCATCTGAAAGGATTCACTTCTACTTGTTTTCTGTTTAGATCTAAATACAGCATTTAAATCATATGTAGTTTCGATTAACCACAGTGGAAATCTTAAATCCCTGAAAAATGTAAGCTTAGGCTCTAAGTCTTTCGTTTTAGTTCTTTCTATGCTCAGACATGGTGAAACTGGAATGGTGAGTCATAAATTACATGGCTTTTTAATACACACTTTTGTGCAACCCATTAACCATTGACATAACTTTAGTGTGATCTTTTCAGATAATTTTGTGAAAGTTACATGCTTGGAAGAAAATTAGTGAGTAAAAAAATGCCTTATTTACTTTCATGTCTTCTCCTTCCTCTATCTGGAAGTTATATTTTATTTTGCCATGTTATTTGTGCTTTTTCAACAGGGTAAGTAATCAAAGTCTTGGAATTTTTACTCTACATTAAGTATGGCAATATGCCAGACAGCTCCAAAGAGGGACATGCATTCATGAACATACAGTACACGTGGAGCTTGCAAAGCAGAGAAATACTACTTTAAACCTGATGGAAAAAGAACAAAAGGGAGGATTTACATACAGATAATAGACATTGGGTCATCCAGTAGCGAATAAACTGGATCTATTGAATAGCAAGATAACTTTAAAAAGCACTTCTGATTCTTTGGGGACTTTTTAACCCTATAAAACAAAACAAAAGCAGAGGATGTATGGAAAAAATATACAGGGGAAAAATTTTCAGAAATGCTTTACTAGTATTAACCAAAGCACAAATTACAAAGCAATAAAAAAGCCAAAAGTAACTTTTAATATATCTGGATTGCCAATTGCCTGATTGTTCTGACAATTATACCCACCGGATCTTATAAAGTTGCCTATTAGTATGTGCAGATAATCTCAGCACTAATCAACATCCCATCAATGTTCACTAATTCAGTTAAATTGTATAAAACACGAATTTGCAAATTAGGTCAAACAAAAGACATTAAGTTTTTCTCAGGGTTAATTTAAGCTGAACAACACAAGAAAGCAACTACTTACTGTTGTTTACAGTTCAGTCTTTTTTTTTAGAAAAGTAATTCTTCACTGTTCCTTTGTCCTCACTGTTTGAATACCTCATCTACTAAAATCCACTCTGGAAATACCGAGTTTAACTACCTGACAATCAGGAAAAGGGTAATTTCCTCCCTTGCTGTGAAACTAACGGCTATTCATGCCTATCCTTTAGGTAAAGCTGTAATGTTTACTTGTGGCTTAACTACCCACTATATACCAGAGTCAGCAACTATGACAAAATTCTCCAGCGACACATTTGAACAAACCACCCGATGAAGGAAGGTTTGGCTCATTTAGGCAGGTCCACACCTCCTTCTATGCTGGTATTAACAATCTGAAAGGTTTTCATGTATAACACATTGAAGAAATTCAGCAATTCTGCGGAAGGTAAAATCCTTCCCCCATTATTTTAGTTGGGTCAAAACACACAAGCATATAAGTGAATTGCTATGCATGTATATATGGATGGTATATACATACCAGTTCAAGCTTCAGCACTTCATGTAACTCCTGCAAACACAGTCAGAGGTGTTACATTCTATGAAATAATGAACATTAGAGAATAATTTATTATAGTATATATTTATCATGTGATGTATGTATTATATATTATTATATAATGTATAAAATGTATTATTATATAATGTATTTTTACATGATACCTGGGAAAAAATAGTATTAGAAATACTCTTTGTCCTCCATAGATTTTGGTTTTATACGTGCATTTTTTCTCATTTTCCACAAATAAGTATTATTTTCTACATAATTTTCAGACCACAGGTATTCAAATTCTATATTCATATGACAATAAAATAATACCTGCCACTCACATAACACTTGAAATCCATGGAATTTTCAGAGGGTGTCTTGACAACCAAACTTCTGATATATGTCATTGAGTACTAAAGATTATATTAATTGAAGAGCTAACCAGCCAACTTGACAACAGTATTTTTCCATTTTAGCCAAAATGCTGTCTCCTCCCATGGAAAGGAATGTCAGTGTTTGGAAAAATGATTTCAGAGAGATCTACAGAGATTAGAGACACAAAAATGAGGCTATGCAAACTATAGTTGTTTCACTATGTATTTCACAAAATATTTTCATATCTTCAGTACTGTATACAGATTAACCAACTTGCATTTTTCACCTCACATAAATTACCTGGAACTACAGAGTTACCTAGACAGGTCTGAGGGGTGAAGCCAGAATTTACTGCACCTTGGACTGAGTCAGATATCTCAAAATCTGCCCAAAGCCTAGCCAGTCTAGGTTCAAAGAAACCCATAGCACAGAGATGAACCTTAGCCACACCTCTTCAGGATTTAGGCTGCCTCCACCCACTCAGGATGCAAGTCACAGTGTAATTGCTTACACCCATTCTTACAACAAACAGAGATCTTATTTTCCACTTAAAGTGCAAAGACTGAAGATTCAGTTATCCATCTTTTATATAATATGCCTTTGCACTAAACCCCCAAATCCATTGTTCAAATAGGATTACATTATGATGCTACAATGGGCAAAACTCCTGACCCAAGAGGTGCTTAAATTTCAGAGGTGCTTAAATTTCTGCAGTCAGCTATTAACAATTCACAGCCAAGTTGTTCAAGACTGTTATGATGAATAACAATGCATAAACCAAGCAGATTTGCATGAAGGAGACAATCACCAGTTCCACTCCCTCACTATTCTACAGCCTTGGCTACCATGTTCACTGGGACACAGCTGGTCTTAAACACAAACAAAATGGAGACAGGGAAACTGAAAAGGATTCCAATTCCCTGCAAAAGACACAGAGCAAAATTGAGTGTTGATACAAAATTTGGGACAGTTCCCTGAAAATACATGCTAATAGTCAGGGTGCCTATACAGGACTCACATGTGATCAAGCAAGGTTGTTGCTTTGCATCATAAATACTCAAAATCTTAACTAAGAGAAACACCTGTGCATGTGTGGAATTGTAGAGCCTGCTGGTTACTCTTTACAATACTTGATCAGCCATTGATATTCCTTAGGAATTATGAACATGCTAAGCTTTTAAATTGGACAGTAGTTCCTTGCAATGAGGAATGGTTCCTGAACACCAAGTGCACCAAGTGCACCAAGTGCACCAAGTGCAAAGCTGATGCAAATCAAATCTAAATCAAACTCCATCACCTACAGATGTTCTGAGCATGTTCTGAGGTGTTCTGGGTTTGGTGGTTTCAATACATACTAACTTGTATTTTTAAAGCTGCTTTTTATAGTCACCTACATTTGTCAGACTATTTTTCTGTTTAGTGGATGTAAACATGTTTTGTGAAACAGGTGACCTTGACGCCACAAGGATTTAAGTTATTCATCCATAGAAATGAATGTGAGACAGGGAGAACCAGTGCAAGTTTCTGCCTACTGCTCTGTATTTGTCCTCTCTGATAACAAAGTTTTACTTCTAAATCCTACCCAGCTCTCAGCCTCTAATGAGTTGGGAGCTGATAAATCCCTATAAACCTGCTACATGTGATAGAGGCAAAGCAAATCATTTGATGCTCTGAAAAACACTTTGCTAGTTAAGGGCTCAGTGTATAAGTCAACCTTAACTCTTTCATCGCCTTCAATACAACCAAAACTAGCACCACCTCTAATAAATCAGCAATGGGCTCAATGGATGAGACATAGGAAAGCAGTCTAAACACAGAGACAGCTAAAAGGCCCAATATTTATTTGTCCATTCTAGTTCTAATCCTTAAGCTCTGTCAAGACATGCAAAGGTTAATTTTAAATCCTCCTTGCTTTGCAATCTATTTTTTAAGAAGACTATGTGACCCAAATTAAGCACTCAGCATGAACTTCTACATGGAATTTACATGAATATAGGGATTAGACTTAGCATTTCATGTAAAGGATACTTAAGTTGCTATTTGTCTTTTAGACAAATAGGCTCCCTTCTTTTAAGAGAAGAGCAGTTTGTGGAGAAGGGAACAGCCACTCCCCCATTTCAGGTTGAGAGACTAGGCAAAGGGAAATTACATTAATTGTATGTACCGGGGATGCAAACCAGAAATTGAACTCCAATTACTTCAGTATTAAAAACAGGCAATCTAACAACATAGAATAAATCAGAAAAAGAGAGAGGCTAAACTCTGATCCAAAGTAATAGTATGTGAAATGCTGAAGAAACACAAATCAAATGAAAGGCTTTTTGTTTAAATGTTCGTTTTCTCCCTTTTAAATTTTTTCTATGAAAAACAGTTTTCAAACTGTAAGAAAAAGAGACTTCTTTCAAAGGCTGATGTTTTTGCTTATCAGCATTCCTAGCCTAAAATTAAGTTTTGTCTTTGGGAAGGACCCAGAACTTCTCTTGTTTAACTTCCTGCTTGCTTCCTGAATAGGATAAAGAAATCTGTCTTGAAATTATTCCCATGGTAAAGCAAAGGAGAGAGTCCGCTTGTTCTCAGATGTAAGAAAATATCTTATGTGGTTTATTGTGGGAACATTAAAAAAATTTTACATGATTTAGAACAGCCAGAGCAGAGAAAAATAACACTTACTTAACCGCTTTGGGAATACATTTTGACCCCACCTTAAACTGACTGCAGAACATCCAGTGACTCAACATAATAGTATATATATTTGGAACTACCCAATTCTTATAAATTACACTACAGACAAGAAAGCTGCAGAAGCATTTTACATTCTGGATTATCTTAAATTCATATCCATCTATTTAAAATCAGGACAGTTCCATTAAAATGGATGTAAATAAACATTTTATTCAGAATATTACAAGGGGTAAAAGCCAGTTCGAAACTTCTGGGAGCTTAGAAAATTCTTGATAAACAGAATAAACAACCTTCCAAGAAGCTTTGAGAAAATTATCTCTTTGCATCAGAAAGACATTATTCCCCGCTTGAGTAATGGCAACTAATATTTACTTATGCAAAAATGCCTTGAGTTCCTACTATGACAGATTGTGAGGCAGGCTATAAGGGCATATTAGTCATCTACTATACTTATTTAAAATATTTCAACACACTCACATTGGCATCTGGTTAAAAAGCCACATCAGTTTCATACCTTATCTATTAATAAAAAGAAGGATGGTTTAAAACAGGCTAGAGAAATCATTATGCCCTGCAGACGAGACAGATTCTGTTCTGAGTGTATTTCAGCCTTGTTATCTGGCTGTGGTTAATACAAGAACCTATTGGTCTTTCCATTCCCTTCATAGCTGAAGGCTCTCAGGCTGCAGAGTTCCCTTCAGCATGGGGGAAATGGAGTCATTTTACGACTTTCCATTGCATCTTCCAGCATAAACATGTCAGAAATTATTGTGTATTTCCAAGTAATTTGGTAATCAACAATTATACTTGAAAATCTTGCAATTCTCCAGGGTCATTGCAATTCTCCAGGGTCATTCTGACTATATAAATCAGGCAGTTTTAAAATTGGCATTATTTTTGAAAGTAAATATGAAACAATGGCAAAATAGAATAGAGAAATTCCAAGGAACTGCTATTTTTGAAGCTACAAAGAAACTCCATGCACAACATGAAGGTCAAAGAATATCCTGCAATTCATGAGCAGTCACCTACAGGCAACCCCAAGCCTAATTACTGACCTAGTCCCTTTCTTTATGTCACTTCCCTAAAAAAACAGGCAGAGTTATTTCGGAGAAATGATCTGACTGAACAATCATTAACTGAAAACAGAAATGACTGTGACTGTAACAGTAAACTATTCAGCATTTTATGATAAAAAATGTGTTCTCTGAAAGCAGAATGTTCTTTAGCATACAAACTTCTCAACTGCTGATTTAATTTCTTTGTGTTTTCTTTTAGAACAGAACATCCTAAAAACATTTTAATTCAAGGTAATGGAGAGATTCAAAACAATTGCAGCAAAGCTAGGTTATGGATTTGAAATCTAATGTAAGATGGTTAGAAGCCCATTGTGCAAACACTTTCTGAAAACACTGGATTTGGATACATTTTGTAGCCATACTGTTTAAAGTGATCCATTCAGATTTGTCTCCTTGCTGTTCCTTCTGGACAACCTGCCAGCAAATGAACAGCAACAGCAGCTCTAACAGCAATAATAAAACCCTCTGGGATCAGTGCATCCCAGAATTTTTCTCAGCACTATAATAATAAAAATCTCTATATTCTGTACATGTATACAGAAATAAAATATAGAGAGCAAGTTTAGTGGAAAAAATTCATAGAGCACAAACTCTGACAACGTAAGCCTGTGAAAGCAGCATCATGGCCTCCAAGTAACAATAAAAAATAAACTAGGAGAGGATTTTCTTCTAATAAGATATTGGAAAAAGAGTCAAACTGTGTAGTACTTCAAGCCACCTTTTAAAAATTTAAGACCTGATTACAAGAAAGTAAAATAATATTTTTAGGAGACAATTCTCAGCCCATGCATTTCAAAAGTGTTTTTCTAAAGTCCTCTCAGTGCTAAATGATATTTCAAACTTTTTTCTTGGTCATTACCCAATCATGTTTCAATTATAACGCAGCTGCCAAGCTTTTTGGTTGATAAAATGGTTAAGCAAATAAAAAGAAAATTTAACTTTCAAATTTTTGATCTTAAGAAGGTTGTTCTGGCAAGAAAATGAAAAATAGAAACAACAGCCTTTATAGTATCTTTAAAGTTTTGGGGTTAAGCTAATGTCCTGCATATTGAAGATGTTTGTATTACCAGCACAGGTAAAGCTCTTATTAGAAAATTAAAATAACTTTGAATACAAAACAAAAAGCAAAGGTCAGTTTTAGATAATGAGAAAGCAAGCAGAATGCCCACAATAAATTTGCCTCTTTGAAATAAAAAAGGTTTCATTTAATTTCAGTGCCATATCTAAGTAAATAAAAGACCATTATTATTTTTAAGAACATATATTTTTTCATTCAAAAATGAGAAAAATGCTTAAAATAAAGAATCAATGTGTAATAGTAATCTGTGAAACCCAGCAAACTCTTGAGTAAAGCAGAGCAAAGAAAACAAGGTCTGTTTTGTAAAGAGATTATCTTTTCCTTTTACACTTGTGAGGAATTATTTTCTTTTACTTTGAAAAACCTTATTAAATATCACACAATTCATACTAAAGGGGAAAACAGAAATATCATAAAGGATCAGATAGCTGTTTCATAAGTCTCATACCTGATATCGGCCAGCGGCCATCATCAGATTTTTCAGAGAAACACAACAATTACTTCTTAGGAATTAAAGGTTTTAATACACTGCCAGGCACTGTATTACAGCCATTCTACTGTAAAGTTGGAAAGATACTTCTTCCCCAAGGTTACTCTGAATGTGAAGTTCTCTAAAATCTACACATGTAGTCACATTGCCTTGTTAGAATCCAGGCTAAAACCAGCAACCCATCTTTGGGAACACTTGGCAAAAGTAATCTCTGCATGGCTCAAGCCCCAGACCTTCAGCTGCTGTCAGTCAGTCAACACTTAGCTCAGATCCTTTGAAGAACTTTACCAAAACAACAATTTAAGGATAAATTAGGCTTACAACATCAGCATCTATAAAGAACATATGCAACAAACTAAAAATCTAGCCAAGAGTTTCCTGCCAGCTAGATTTACCAACCTTGATTTTCTTTCATCACATTCTCTCTTTTCCAATCTGAACACAGCTGTTGGAAGAAATTTGAGACTCTTTAGGAAAGAGGCTGTCTGTCTTTGTTAATTTGTCTTCATGTTTTCATAGATACAACTTTGACTCACATTTGGGTAACAGAAGTGAAAACCATAACAAATCAAAGTAAAAGTAGAAAGCAAAGCAGTGAAAGGTGTATGGGGCAGTTTTTAAAATCTGAATAGATGAGTAAAGATACCAGCAAAGAGAAAAAAAGGTCTGATGCTAGGTCAGGAGAAAGTATAATTTTTTAAGGGGAAAGGAAGTTTGTCAGCCCTACTCAATTGTCATGCACATATGTGAGGAGTAGTTTCCTAGGGGGGAAGAGGAGACTGAAGGAAAGTAATTTCTCTCAATACCTTACCTGAATTTGAATCAAGGTGCAACCTCAAGCTCATAAAGAAAGAGTTGAAAGCCAAGAAATATGTGGCAACCCAAGCCTAAGTTCTGCTATCTTTGAGTGACAGTCCAAGAAACAGAATGTTACATTCTATCTTGCAAAAATATTCAGGAATATTCTGAGGACGAGTTGTATGGCATTGTAAGACAGACTGTATAGATTACTCATTGCTAAAAAGGGCTTCTGTTTCACATGAGCCATTCTGGAAAAGAAACTTCAGTGCCTGAGCTATGTAACCAAGCTTCCTTTGTTTCAACAAGCTATGGAGTTAGCCAAGCCACAGCAACTCGCTAATCCTGCTATAACCCACATGTTTAAATAATGAAGCTCTGCTGATGTGCAATAATTTGGGCACGTGCCTGAGCCTTCCATGTGTGCAAATGCTCTCGGACTGAAAGTTCCACTTTTCCCAAGTTGTGTATTATACTAGGCAACAAAATATCATCAGGCAACTTTTGTTTTGTAACAAGTATTTATTTTTCACCAAGAATGAAATATTCATAGGTATGCATGTACCTAAAGAATCCAGCAGCAACTAAATTCAGCCCTCCTAAAGAGAAGCCTTCTCCTACTCTTCTGTCATCTGAGATTTGTGTTGAATTACTTGCTCAGCGTGGGTGGACGTTTCTGAGCTATGGTTTCATAATAACACAGCCACACAGCAGTGCCTTTTTACAGCAATCTCTTTCAATTTTCCATATTACAGTGCATTCAAGATTGTTTTCCCTCCATTGCATAATCCAAGCCTGTATCTGCACCTGTCTTCACACATAAGGGTGTTGTGTTGACTTTGTGTCTGCCTAGATGGCTTAAAATACCCTGCTGCTTCAGCATAATGACAGAAATATGCAACGGCTCGTTTCCCACAGCAGACGAGACAAACGTTCAAAACCCTACAGCTGAAAATAAGAGAACCTGAGGTAAGGTCACATTCTAAAGCCCACTTAGAAGCAGATCTAGCATGAACTCTGATAAAGTCAGACTTCAACGTTCTGATAAAACGTACTTGAACAAGCCACACCATGTAAAGCAAGCTACTTTTAATGGCCGAAAATTTAAAAACAAAAGAAGGGTAAAACTTAAAGCCTGCTCTCAAGTACATGAAGTAATGTGTTTTGAAGGAGAAAATTGCTATTACAGTTGTTGAAACGAAACGTAGCGAAGAGGTTACTTCTCTGTAACCAGAAACATCCCGGCCGGGGCTGACAAACAGACGCCACCCCGAGGTGTTCTGGAGCAGTATTCCAGCGCCTGGGCTGGAGGAAGGGAGGCTTTGGGGGCTCCGTGCGAGTTGCGCGAAGACAGCTCCCGACAGCTCGGCCTGCATGGCGGCTGCGGGACGGGACCCCGGGCGGGCGGAGCGCGGCGCTGAGGGAAGGAGACGCCCGAGCCGAGCCGGGCCGGGCCGGGAGCGGCGGCTCGAGAAACCGCAGCTCCCGCCATTCCCTTCGCGGGGCGCGGCCCGCCGACCCGGAGCAGGAAGCAGAGGATGGCGTCCCTTGACCCCAGCGCGGCACTGAGGAGCGAACGGGGAATGATGGAGGTGAGACGGTGGCCGGAGCGGGGAACCGGGAGTGGGCGGGTGAGCGCGCGGCCGCCTCAGCGTCCCCTCAGCGCTCGGCAGCGGGTGCCGCGTCCCGGCGGGACGGGCGGAGCTCCCGCGGGCACAGCCGGCCCTGATCCCTCGGCTGCCGGCCGGCCCTGCGGGTCCTGCGGCTCCGCCCCGGGCGGCGGGGCCCGGCGTGAGACGGGACGGGACGAGGCGAGGCGACGCGAGGCGAGGCGGGGCGGGGCGGGCACCGCGGGCGCGGCGCTGCCGGGACGGGGCCTGCGCCGGTGCGGTGAGGCCGCGGGACAGAGGCCGTTCCTGAAAGGAGCCGCCGCCTCCCTGTTTGTGGTAGTGCTGTGGGAAGGCAAGCCCTCTGTTTAGGGGAGAGTTTCCCCCTTGTTCTCCCTCTGCCTGCCCAGTACAGTTGCGCTCAGGTGAAGGGGTGGTAGAGGTTTTTATGAGGTGTATTTCGAGGAACAGTTTTTATTGCCTTTTAACTCTTCTTATTTTACTTGTTGCAGTGCAAGAGTGACACTGTCTGGAGAGTTTATCTGATACCTTTGACACTCAGTTACTATAAGAATGCACCACTGATTATTACTACTTTTCAAATTGTTATTTAAAATTTTTTTAATGTGTATGTTTCATGGCTTTTGGTTGCCTTGTTAAGTATGATTGAAATTTTTATTCTCTACCTGCTGTACACAGAGTAATTCAATGAAACTAAAACGAAGCATTAATTTTAGAGACAGCTGCTAAAATAGCTTGGTTAGAATTTTATAAAATCAAATATTTCTGTATGTAACTGGTTGTTTTTACATTTGTTACAATTTAAAGGATTTTTTGGTTGTAAAATGTTTAAACTTAATTTTGAACAGGTATTATTTACTCTTTAATCCAACAGTTTAAGATACTTCTGGCTGTAAATATCTTAACTAAGGTAGAATTATGCAGTCTTTCCTTTCATCTGAAAAATCCTTTGTGGATTTATAGCTGTAGTCTCTTTTTTTTAAAAGGTAAGGATCTCAGTTAGGCCATCCAGATTTTGGCAACATAAATAAGGCATCTGCGTAGCAGATTTCCTAATATTATTAACTTGTGATTTAAGCTTGACTTCAGATGATAAGCAAGCTGTATATAGCTTGAGGTCAGACTTATGTCTTTGTCCTGTACACTAGTGGTCTTATAAAACACTGGTATAAAGAGATTGTTTTTCCTGTAAGATGTTTTTCTGTTAGCTACTAAGCAATAGCTGGACTTTTTCCACTTTTACCTATCACACCGCTCCTCCAGTGAGAAAATCTGGCCCATTGAGTTTCCTTGAACTGTAAAAAGATAACAAGGAGATCCAGACAGGTGTCATTCAGTATAGTTATTTTCCTAGTTCTGGCCTGTTTAAAGTTACTTTGCACCTAACTCAATTTAAATGGGATTGTACTTGCAGCTGAGTGAACTCCCAGTAGCACCTCACCATTGAAATTAGTCCTTGAAATAAAGAAGCGGCAAACCATCCTCTAACATGTTGCTGTTGCCACTGCTTGGCATTTTTGAGATGGAATGAAACATTGTTGTATCGAGGTGCTTTAATCTCCTTTTGGGGCACTGGAGAGGGATGAATGGTTGTGGTGTCCCCTGCTGGCTGTGGAACTGCTGTCTGACTGCCTCGTCCGTGGGGTAGCTTCCTCTGTGGTTGCTACACTCTTGCCATACTTTTAGCTTTATCGTAAGATTGTTTGTATACAGTAAGACTTAAAATAGCAGTAAATTGACTTCCAGCACGTGGAATGAGTTATTTTACATAAAGCAACACTCATGAAGGATAGTCTTCTGTGTTTTTCCATCACTGTCTTTTGGGTCCTGGCTGTGTATAGGAAATAGAACAGGATGACTGAGAACAGCTGATCTCTCAAAAAAGCTTTTCTCAGCTGCCAGATGAAAAGGTTTATAAGAACAGCTGGGGTTTCTTGTTTATTTGGTTTTTTAATATTATTACGTAAGTTACAACACAATGGGAAGTAGGATGAGTTTGGTGTTCTGGTGGATTGTTTTGTTTTGGGGGACGGGGGTGTGTTTAAAGTTGAGGTATTAAGATATTCCTTCTGACCATAAATGCTACAACATCCCAGGTATTTTATCGTGGGCAGTGCGTAGTCTGGGAAATGACAACAATGTATAGTACACAGGGCCCATGAGGAAGAAAGAAGAAACAAAGGTATTCCAGAAGGAATGGTTAACATTTATATAGGAAAGACTGTCAAAATTACTTCCATATTAAAAAAGATGTGCTGCAGACTTCAAAAAGATTTATCCATTTGTTCAACTGTTTGCAAAATGGTACAGAAAAATTTACATGCCTTCGGGCGTGGGAAACATGCATTATTGATGTTATTTTAAAAGGCTCTTCCTTGTTGCCAGATGGGATGAGAGAAGTGTCCTGCACTGCAAATGGCCTCCTGTTCGACATTTATTGTTTGCTAGTCTGGAGTCAGCTTTGGTGGATGAGGAAGGTCGGTGACTCTAAGGTAGGTGCTAGAAAGCTGATTTAACACTTGCGTTCCATAGCGTAAAAGGCTTATGTGACACCTGGAAGTCCTTTGTGTTTGGATGCCCTAAAGAATGTAACTGCTTGTTGCTGCAGTCATATTTTTATTAAAAATTGTGAGATTAAAAATTGATTTGCAGATCTTTTGAGTAATAAGGATTACTTTTCCAGCCTAGGTAATTCCTTTGTGTGGTGTAGGTCTCATATGGGTTTTCTTACATATATATCTCATCTCAATTGTTAAGGTGACTTAGGAAATTAAGTAATTACATTAATTTGATACGGTTATTGCTTAATAACCTAACACAGTCTAGGCTGTGCTCGTAAGTATAGTATTTGATTTCATTAATTAAAAGTTAGCCCCTTTTATCAAAGCTAAAATATATTGTTAAATATAATACTAGGGTAACCTAGTAAAGCAGAAGTTTCTCTTTAGAATTGCAGCTTCATTTAAGTCAAATATTGGTCTATAGCTGAAACAGTATAGAGCTTCTGAAGAGCTTGTAGCTTGGACTGAAGGAGGAGCTTCAGGATATGGTATGAGGATGGATTGACTTTTAAAAAATTTTTTACTTACAGATGTTTGAGAGAATCAAACGATCTGATGAAGCTTCTGCTTCTTCAGCACAAGGTAAGAAGTTCAAAAAGTTGAAAGTAGTTTTCGTTGCAGTTACATTTGAATACATAATAATTATCAGTAGAAGCATTAGTTCACCTTGTAGTTCAATTGCATACTTGGATTTCTTAAATTTCATTATGGAGCTTAGGTGGAAAGAGTGACTTCTGAATAATCCACAAAATTTCCATGTAGGTGTAAGTTTCTTGTCCTATTGTAAGCTGATTGAGACATTTTACATTTTCTCTCAGTGATCATGGATGTCACAGTAGCAATGTAGATTGCCTAGTCTTGAACCCAGACAAGTCAGTAGAAAAATTCTCATTCACCTCAGCCATGAAAGAGTAAAGCTTATTTTCTGAAGTTCTTGGATCAACTTTGCCAACAAAAGGATCTCTTAATGCTTTTTTGAACTTACTAAACCTTTTATCTTCCTTTAAAATAGTAGTTTTGACAAATGCAGTGTAAGAGAAGTAGCTAGCTACAGGTAAAACTCTCCATCTCCGCGATACTCTGTTGGTTTTTATGTTTTGTACATGTGTTTGCTTGGGTTTTTTTTATTTTTTGGTGGTTGTTTTTGTTTTTCTGTAGGAATCCAAAGACATGGTGTTGAGGGCTCTCCACAGCAGGACAGCAGTAGCAGGTAAGTTAGGTGATGATCTGACTGGCATCCAGCTTACTGCTTACCGAAGTAAAATGGGAAAAATCTGCTTTTCAGCCTTATCTGTTACCTTGTGTAATGGATGACAGTGATACAATATGGATTAAGTGTATGATGGAGATCCTTTGTGCCTTATACCCATGTACTGTTAAAAACTGTGGGGAAGGCACATTGTAGTGCCCAAAACTACTGTGTCAGTGTCAGGTGTCCTTGGTCTTTTTTTCTTTTATTTCAAAATACTGACAAAAAGACGAATGAAAATATGACTCTGCCTTTTTCTTTAGAGGTAATTATTTTCAGATTTCAGCTAACCGTGCCTTCAAGCTGTTATTCTTTGTTCTGCATTTAAGGAAAAATTTCTTTCGTGAAATTTGCTTGAGAATACTTTAAAATACATAGTACCACTTACCATTACAATTCTAAAATAGAAACATTTATCTTGCAAGTTTTTCCCATCTTTGTAGTAAGATAGATATTTAGAATTTCTGTGCTAAGGACATGGATTAAACAACCCAACATGTCTTGATAATATTACCTGCTTCTTTCAGTTTACGCAGAAGTGGACAAGAACGTCCTCGGCCTGGAGCATCCACTGTGCAAAATAGACAAGGATACTGCAACTGTTGCCATGTACACTACAGTAATCTGGAACAGGTGAGACAGCTTCTGCATAACTTGGCAGCAGATAGCAAGGACTACCTAAAGGCTTTATCAGCTTATAAAATACCAGTTTCTGCGCTGAACAACCAATACTGAGTGAAAAATAAGCACTTTGTGAATTGCACAATATGTGCACTAAGATACCTTGCTTATTTGTTACCTGTTATAAAAGATGCTGGTGGAGTGGCATGGCTGCTGCAGTCTGCTTTTCCAAAGTGGCACTTGGCTGTGCATTGCATTCATTATGTTTTTTTCTGTGTCTTTAATCTTGAGATCTGTATGTATTGTAAAGTGTTAGGGTTACAGTAATATGTTTTATATCAAGGGTGAAGATGTTTGATCAACTGTTTTCAGTTCTTTAGCTCTGTCAGTCTCCTGTCTTTTAGACTTTTTAAATTAGAAAGTAGAGGCCTATTTAATGATCTACACTTAAGAAAAATCTTGTTAATTAGAGTAAATTACAGGATGTTTGGTCATACGAAGTTCAAGAATATTATAAGTCATTTATAGATAAATTTAGAGTATTTGTTCTGGTTAAGAGACTTGTGAGCAGCTATGAGATTTGTGAGAGTATTTGTACTAGTTAGAAGAGATTTGTTAGCAGCTACCAGAACCACTAATTTAAGTTCCAACTCAAAAAGATGTTTTGATACATTTTAGCATTGAGACTGCCTAAGCATACTTAAAAATTTCAATCAAGGCTTTAAAATAGAAAAAGCTGAATATTTTTCTTTTTATTTAAGTATTTTCATAGCAATGGTGTAATATTTAAGCTGGGAAGGAATTTTTAGGAATAGGCCTGTGTGCTAGCTGTAGTATTAGACTAATCATCTGTTTTATCTTTCACCAGCATATTTTCAGCTCCCAGCACAGACATTTTACAACATACTGTAGGAATCGTATGGGTACCAGTAGCTTAATGGAGCGTTTCCTGCAAGATGTTTTACAGCATCATCCCCACAGGTACCATGACAGCAGGTATAATACAGAAGGCTTTTTTTTTCCTTAATACGTGGTAGTGGAATGCATGTGTTATGAATTCCTATTTCTGTTCTACTGTTGAGCAGTAAATTTGGCCCATTCGAGGTGAAACTTGCTCAATGAAGACAATTTAGAAAGACATGTATTTATATAAACAGCATGCAAATATATTGCTTTTGTGTTGTCTCTGCACTTTTAAACTCCTTTTCACTACTTATGGATTTGAAACAACACCAGATAGTATTTAAATGTGAAGACCTGGAAAAGAGGAGGAGTATATAGGTCAGCACTTACAATAACAGACTGTACAATCTCACATGTGTTTACAAATTCTTCAAATTTGAGCTTTATATATTTTATTCTAAATTTTATAATTCTGGGCTTTATATATATTTTGCAGCATATTTTATGGTATGTTTTGAAAGACTTCATAATTTTGGTTTGTTGATTATATCAGGTAAGTATTTACATGTTTATTTTTTCATTATCCTTGCAGTTCACATGTTCAGTTAATACTTGAATTACATTAACTGGCCAATTCATTAATACTCAGATTTTGAAAAGTATTCTCTTTATTTATCATGGGCATGTTTCAAGAGTGGTAAGAGGATCAGTGTGTTAAATTTTTCTCTGTAGGTGAAGGAAAATCAATTAAATCTCATTCCTCATTTGTTATGTTTTGAAAGTCAGACAAAAGTCCCAGTTTGATCCCAGTACAGTGTTTCTCAATATACAACTCTGCTATATGTCTGACAAGCAGAAGGGTATTTTGTCTGAAAGCACTCATTGATGTGCTTTCAGACAAAAGGTGCGGCAGAATAAGCTAATATGCATGTCTATACCACACTAGTCCAGGGCATGATGTACACATCACTACAAGTAAATAAATTGTCCTCCCATCTTAAATAAATAGATTTAATTGCAGTATCTTGAGAATATTCACCATTTTTTTGCCATGGAGAAAATACAGGATTCATTTTAAAGCAAAAAATGAAAAAAGCCCTTTCTTGAGGTGTCACTAATAAAAGATTGTTCCCTTGGTGAATGAAACCTGCTAACAAGGAAAAACAAACTACCATGTTCCTCTAAGTTATTGGAAGAAGGAATAGAAAAATTAGAAAAATAATGCACAAAATCTAGATTAAGTTGGAGGAAGAAGGGGGAAGAGTTAACCCCAAATCTAGACAGAGTTTGGAGGAAGAAAAGCAAAAATGGAAAACAAACTGTGAATAGATTTATTTTGTGGTCCTGCTCTGAAAAGAAAGTCATGGTCTTAATTGACACCTGAGGTAAGATTTTGATTCTCTTCTTTCTCATGTTAAAACACTTGGATTTATACACGGTTTCACTCAGTGCTTTAAATACCTGTTTTTACTATTTATCTGAATTCACACAAGGGATCTTTATGTGCCATTTTAAAAGGTTATGGAAATATTTGTAAAACCTGATTTGTTTTACAGAACCAGTATACCTAGTAGTTATGTGGAAAAAAGAAAAATTCATCAGAGCTTTGCCTTATACTGAATTTCAAAGCATATTGTTCTCCCCCAGTAAAAAAACAAAACAAAACCAAACCAAACACCCACAAACCACCAAATCATTCCTTCCTCTAAATATGTAAGTTTATTACCTAAAGAAATAATATTGAGCATTTTAGAAAGTAAATCTTCATTCTACTTAGGGGGGTAATTTGTAGCAAAACTGTCAGAAGTTCCTAACTATATAAAACTGTAGTTCTGTTCTCTTCTCCCCCCAGAGACATTTGCTTAAAAGTAATTTTTGAAAAGTACTTGTAGGCTGTTAACTGAGCTAGAGACTCAGGAGCTTGCCATAGTTTCTCCATATGAAAATCTATTTAGTTTTATATTTAGTCTTTCAGCAATGTCCAGATGCCAGGACACAAAGATGTTTCATGTAAAGATGGAAGAACTCTGAAGTTAGGAAGTAAAAAGATTATTTCTGCTGCATTTGGCCTTCCCGTTAGGCCTTTCAGAACTTAGGTGACCAAGAATCCATGCAAGGGCAAAGCAGCAGTTCAGCTGACAGGCATTGTTTGATTATCTGATCTATTTGATTACTTTGCAATCATATAGTAATAGAATAGTCCTCTTCTTTTTTAATGTTTCATTATATGAGGTTTCTCTTGCTTCATCAGTCTTACTTCCCTTAGCTTTATGTACTCTTAGTTATATTACCAAGGAATTACTATAAAAGGAAAGTACTATCAAATTTGTTCACAATGCTTCTGTTAGCTGATGTCTGCCATATCAGACGTCAAAAGTAAGCATCCATTTGGGTCTCACAAGGTCTGGTCATAATTTTCGAGTGCAACACAATATGCTTTACTTCAGTTATATTTACATATTTTAAAAATTGTTTTCATTGGATTTGCCCAGCTGTTACATGTTGAAGCCTTGTGGGTTCCTGTGTTGCAAATAGTCCACGTCTGTCAGCTGTGTTAAATCTGCAAGACACAAACCCTTGTGTTTGAGGCAATCCAAAAGACAGAACTGCCAGTTACAGAATATATAAAAATCTGTTGTCACAGCGAGGCTGAACAATCCCGACTTGGCTTCTTACTGGAGTGAGTCAGAAGCTGTGGTATGTCTGTGAGAAACAGTAAGCATGGAATTCCTTGGCCACATGTGCAGAGTTCCTATCAGGCAGCCATGTTTTGTAGAGTAAAGGGCATTTATTCTCAACGATGGTTTTATACTATTATTATGTTCCATTTCTCTTCAAAAGCTCAATTTTAAGTAATGATAGTATGACCAGTGAAATAACCTCTTCATAGGCTTACCACTTCAAATAAAAGAAATATCTTTACTTTTCCTGCTTTGCTGTATTTATAAAATTATTATAATCTATGTTTGGCCATTCTTAATTGATGGTTGCATGAAGAGAGTGATAACAATCTGGAGATTAGTCTTATCTTTAGCTTTATGGAGCATTTCCCCCTCCATAATTTTAAAAAATTTAGTGTCTCTGCTAAAGTAGCAGAAACAGTAATTTTAGTCTGTTCATTATAAGTGATGCAGTCTAGGTAATTACTCTTAAAAAACCCCCACACTGCTATTGCTTGACAAATTTAAGTGTATTTATAGTATTTATATAAGCTGTTTTTTTCTCCCCTGCCCTTTAGACCAACCTATGATGACATGCCACCCCCTGTCACTCTGGAGGCTCCTAGGATTTCTTGCCTGTCTTCAGAAGAGATGCAGAAAAAGAGGAGCAGTGAGAAACAGGAGATTTCCAGCAAAGACCAGGAGTCCATTCGTGAAATAGGCTCTTCTGTTCCATGCCTGTCTCGTGAGGGTACAAAGAAAACTTTTGTAACACAAGCAGGTTTTCAAAAACTTCACGGAGGCCAGGAACGTGTTCCAGGAATATCCCAGCAGTCTATCGGCATTTGTAGCGATAAGAAATGGGTAACTCTGAAAAATGCTCGAATTGCGAATCATAGCCATGAAGGTCAGTTTACAGCTGTGAGCCCTGTACCTCAGCAGTTTTCTCTCAGTCCTACCAGCCACAGTTCCTCTGTTAATCCTAAAACAGGAAAAAATGTTAGGGATTTGGTAGGATCAAATCTGTTTCTTTGTAGCAGATGTGATGAAAGAGCAATGGAGGTCTGCAGCAGTGATGTGTTGTTGAACCCACGCTTGAATCCTGCTCCAGCACTGGTTCACCCAAAACACCCTTCAGATTCTCGTCAGAATCCTACACGCAGCCACAGCAATTCTTTCTTTATTACCTCAGGTCAATCTCTCTCAAAGCGAGATAGTTTACGAACTCAGGATGAAACTCTGGTGTCTGATCTCCATCTCAGGGATACTGTGGGTATCAGCAGCTCCCTAGACCTTGGGACATCCCCACAACTAGCACGATGCAAAAACATGAAGACAAACAGAGGTGATGAAAGTTCAGTGGATGAAACTATTGAAGATGTAATTTTGAAATACTGCCATGAAACTACATCTGAAGAAATTTATTTCAAAGAAGAGAATAATCCCTGTGTACCTTTTTCATCACTTCTGGACTGTACTAATTTAGAGGGCTCTGAAATGAGTTTTGACTGTGATGCATCAATACAGGTAGGAACAGACTTACCCAAGGCAGCTATAAAAGATATAGAATTCCTAAAAGAGGTCCGAGTATGTTTGCAAGATAAAGACTATGGAACACAGCTCTCTTCTGTTTTAAAAACTGAGTCATTAGAGAAAATAGAAGCAGTGAAAAAGGATGTTGTAGTTCATACCGAAGAACCAGTTCTTCCAGCCCTGCCTCATGTGCCTCCTTCTTTTGTGGGAAAGACTTGGTCTCAAATAATGTATGAAGATGATATAAAAATTGAAGAACTTGTGCGGGATTTCAGGGAAGGTCGTTTTCGCTGCTATTTTAACAGTGAATCCTCAGCCAATTGTGCAGGGAAGAGAATGAAGAAAAAAAAGCAAAAGGATGAAAAAAGGATCAATATTATTGAGGGTAATAGAACGGAAAGTGCACCAGTTAAAGCATTGCCAGAATTTAATGATGCTTTAAGTGGTGGCTCTGATTTTGATAACCCATCTTTAGCCTCAGATACACTATGCAACCCACAAATTGTAAAAATGCCTAGGAAAAGGACGTGGCGCCTGGCTTCAAGATGTCAGGTGGTTAAAGTCAGCCATGGCACCCAGACAAGTCTGCTGAACTACCCTGTAGCAAAAAGGAAAATGTCTAGAAGAGAATCTGATCCAGCTGATCAGAAAGCAAGCATTGCGTGGCTGGAGAATGAAAAAACTCCAAACATGAAAACTAGACTCTGTGCTCTTAAACTTCCAGAGTCCTATAGCAAGATCATGAGTCCTGTTCAGCCCAAAACAGTAGTGTATGTACTCTCGTGTCCAGAGGTAAAACAGGGTAAAGGTAAACCTATAGATATTCCCAAAATGAGGAAAAATCATAACTCCACAGATAGCAAGGACTCTGTAAGGTATAAATACAAACAGTGTTCTCTCAAATATTATGACCCACTGACAAATCGAATTCTGAAAACACCTCCAAAGAGTACAGTTGGAGAAAAGGCCAAAAAGCCCTCTCATGTTCGCCAGCTTTTCAAAAGTCTCAGCATTGATGCAAACATGAAGAAACTAGCTGATGCTCAGAGAGAAAGCACACCATCAAAGTCACTCAATTGGTCAGACTTCTATGGTTCTTCTTCAGCATCTTTCCTGCCAGATCCAGATAAAGGGAATGATGCAGCCTCAAGTCAAAAGGCAGATGGACCTTCTGTTTCCACAGAAAGAACAGATTGTCTCGTATCTGAGAACTCTTTTAAACACCTAATCATTTCACCTTTGAACTCTGTGATAGAAGGAGATTATAGATTAATTCCATTTAATAGAATTACCAAAACTCCTCTGACCTCTATCAGGAGTGAGTGGTTAGAGAGGGAGACTCCAAAAGCAATATGGAAGAGAAAAGAAGGCACTAAAAAAGAACCAGTTTTTTCCAGAAAGGCTGCAGGATCTAAGTCTGTCAGATGTACTGTGGGGAGGAGAGGAAACAGAATAACCACAGGCAAACAAACATCCAGGACTAAAAAACAGCAGAAAGAGGGGATGAGAAGACAACTTCAACCTTGTGCCCAGAAATCTGCTTTCTCCATCCACAGGTGCCAGACCAGGAAAACTACAGTGGGAAAGCACCCTAAGAAAGAAAAGCCTGATGCTAAAAAATTAAAGGTGAGGAGGAAACCAAAAAGGGCCTTTCTGAACTCAACAGTTGTAACAGGGATTCCTGAAAAAAGGCAGAAAGTCACATCAGAATCTTTTCCCAAGAAGCCAGAGCAAGCTTCCTCCAAAGTCAGGAACTGGGAAGTAAGTGGAGATCGGGGTCATCCTAGCACTGTGAACAGGCCCTCTAGAAGAACTGCTGTACCATTACTTCGAAACTGTCTTGTTCTGCCAGGTGAGAGCTAGCTACCAAAAGAAGTTCTTTTTTCTTTTTTTATAGCCAGCACCTGGAAGAAGGAAGGGGGAAAAAAGGAGGTCATAGACAATGCAGTTGAATTGCTAGAGCTCCAGAAAGTGCAAAGCCAGTCTAATGTGAAACAAATAGAACTGTAAACTCAGCTCTTGTTCCTGGAATATGGGGACATAATATATTGCACTGTTCTACTGTGTAAAGCTGCAGAAGTTGTGGATTTGAGTTAAAAGCATTTAGAATCATATTTACTAGTCTTCACCTGTACATCAGCAAAATGACCTTGAATGGTATCATATTGTTATGGTATTATCAGTGCTAACAGTGCACTATAATAAGGTAATTTAGAAACTATGTTAATTAATTGTGCCTATTTTAATTTTTTCACATAATTCTAAAATGCAGAAGATGACTCAGTTGCTATGCTAGAAATTTAATGAAGATACTTCAATCGGGGCTGAATTCTGTGTACGTATTTTGTGTTTGTGTATATGTGCACCTTCTTCAACACATAATATATACTTGCCTGTGGAAAGGCATTAAAATTAATGCAGTATGATGCAATTCAGATCAAGTCAGTGCTTTCTTGAAATGAAATACAATTTTACACAGTTTTGTATTGACTTTTTTGTTCCTGAAATCATGTCCAAAGCATTTTTCTTTTGGACTAAAAGTCACTGTGGGCTCTCATCAAGCAATAATGGACCATGCTGGTAGGGAAATATGTCTCTTTAGGAGACTGTTCAAATGGTGGTGGCTGAAGTGAAATCTCGAATCCTAAAAGAAATATAGGGTTGGGTTTGAGGGTTTTTCATTTGTTTTTAATAGCTTATTGATTAAGTTTGTAGGTGAATTTC
The DNA here is from genome assembly GCF_009650955.1 of Corvus moneduloides. Classification (NCBI taxonomy): domain Eukaryota; kingdom Metazoa; phylum Chordata; class Aves; order Passeriformes; family Corvidae; genus Corvus; species Corvus moneduloides. Next base: position 13,220,362 of record NC_045482.1, on the reverse strand, counting down.
ACATTCCTTAGTGAGGGGGATGGAAAAATTACAATGCAAACAAACAGCAGTGAGTTGTTTTAGAATGTCAGCCTTGAGTTTGGGGTTCTGTGCTTTTCTGACTTTATTGGGTGTAGTCTTGATTAAATTTTTATGGACTAGAAGTCGAACTTTCTTTCTAAACTGTCAGTAAAATATTTAAATAAACCTAGCACAGCATCCATCTAAATGTATTAGAGTTCAAATATTTGTTGAAAAAGCCTGGTTGAATTAAAATTGCATTCTATAGAGATTCACATTTGGCCACTGATGTTCCACCTGCTATAGTTTTATGGCAAAGAAACCCAAACGCATGGTGTTTTGGCTTAGTTTTCTTTCTTTTTTTAATAGTTGTTATGATGACAGTTTATTTAATGTGGCTAGGAGACATAAAGCCGGACTTGCGGATGTTTCTGTGCTTTAAAACCCAAGATTAATGGTTCATTTATAGTAAATTAAGCACATAGTTAAACATCATAATAATCTGGGCTTCAATTTGATATATTACATAATCTCTTTTACCTTAAAGGTCTTCATAAATTCTCTAGTGGTACATTTTTCAGAACATGAGAAAAACATGGAAAAGACCCTGCTATCTCTGGCATTGAACACATCTGTGCATTTTCTCCTCAGAAAACAAAACCATTCTTGAGTCTTCATTCATTTCTTTCAGAAGTGTCAGGGGTCACGGATTTGGACAGAGATAAAGGTGGACTTGGAAATGGTTTATTTTAATATACAGTATCTGAAGGAAATATAAAAGCTGTCATCATAAACCACATGTTCAGAGAATATTTTGGGGATCTTTTTAGTGTATATGCATATTCCCCAAGATAAATAAAAGATGTCCATGTGTCAGCTGGAAAGTAAGTTCATTTACAAGTGAAATATGGTCTGACAGATTTTGTTATTTGTTTTGTTTTAATTTATTTTATTTTTTATATAAAAGTTGATTTCTATGGATGAATTTTTTTATGGTTGTCAGTAGACACAGAATCTTATGACTGTATTGCAAGTCACTGGAAAATTAAGGGCTATAATAGAAGTTCTTATAGCCCTCTTAACTAATTGTGCCTGTATAATTTAATATTTTGTCTAATATAAAACTGATGTTTTTAAAGCAAAGTTTTAAAGGAATGGTTTTTATAGAAAGGCTAATTTTTAGATAAAGCAAAAGAAGATTTTTAAATAAAGTTTGTTTTAAAGCAAAGCTTTAACTCTATAGATAAGTCCCATTCTAACATATTTTTATGATACAAGAATGTTTTCCTATCTAACTTCTTCCATCTTACTTTTCATAGTATTTTACACGTGAAGAGCATGAATTAGTTTGTGTGTGAATAAGTTTTAATGCACATTGTACTTTAAGAACACTAGTGTATATTTGTTCTCCATACTCATTCATTGTACATTTGTCTTACTGAGTGCACAACTTTTCCTTGAAATCTTGAGTAATAAAGATGTGTTGAGGACTATAGAATGACTAATATTTTTAGACTGTAATGTCTTTTTTTTTTTTTTTTTTATAATAGACCCTCTTATCAGGATGGGGTTTTTAGAAGAAAAATGTTATATTTAAATAGAAGTGTAACTAGCTATATATTTTCCTTTAAAAAAAAGCAAAACAAAAAAAAAAGTATGAAATGTAAGAATTTATTAGAAGAATAAGACTTGAGGTGCAAGTCTGGAAACATTTCTGTGGCTGACATGGTCAAAATAAGGTTTACTGGAGGCTTGGATGTTAATCTGTGCCTCACTTCTCAGTGTTCAGAGAAACCTCTTCTGTGCATGCTCAATAACTACTAGGATAAAGCAGAAAGACTGGGATGTGAGAAGTAAATGCAGAAACTGCTTTGGAAAGAGAATTGATGAACATACTTGCAAAACAAAAGATAGCAAAGACATTCAATATCGTGCAAAAAGGAGAAAAAGTATTTTGGAGTCTTGAGAAACAGGCAAGCACTTCCCCGTTAGATATATAATACAGTTTCTGCCCATATGGAATAGAGCATTGTTTCATTAGCATCATGGCTGAAACTTCAAAACATGATTGTGGAGCCTACACAAATGTCAAACTTGAGAACTGAAATACTTTCTCTCTGAAATTGATATGCGGGTTGGTTGGTTTCGGGTGATGCTTCTATTTTTGTTTGTGTTTCCTTTTTTCTTTTGTGTTTTTTGAGGGGGGAGAGGTTTCTTTTAATGTTAGTGGACAAAGATGTTTTGTCAGTACATTTGCATGTCTTAACATGGAGAAGCAAGAAAAGAGCTGGATTAGAGAGGGATAATGTCATGCTTTTTGAATTAAATTGACAGCAGTTAGAACCAGGACCTTTTATAATAGTTGAGAAAAATGTTATCGTGTCTTCTTCAATGCATATGCAATTTTGACCTGTAAGTTCATTGTTTTTATTATACATTTCATAATTTTTAAAAGCCTCTCCCCACATAAAGTACTCATTCAGCCTTTCAAAACAACCTTAATTCTAAGCAGATAAATTTTTGTTATTCACTAGTATGGTTAACCATGAGTGTGACCCAGTCATATTTTGCCAGGTGCTAACCAAACAAAATAGCAATCCCCCAAAACTTTAGATGCCTGACACTTGCACCTCGCAGTTCTTCAGTTAATTTGCTGATAGGGTTTTTTGCTCTCTTGTTCTTTCTGATTTGCATCTAATGTTCTTGTAACTGTGTTATGAAAGTATCCCTCCCTGGCACTCAGATAAATGAGATATTTCTGTTTAATAATGGGACTATGGCTTCATCTGAAGTTGTGCTCAAGTTTCATACTAAATTTGTGCCCAAATGAGAATGTGTTTTTGTGGTTTTCATGTTCTTGTTATTGATAATGTATTTTGCAATAATTGCTTGATGTTGTAATTTTTTATCTGCTTCTCTATATCTCCTGTCTGTGGTCGTTTGACACAATGTGGTTTTGTAAAGATACAGGGATTCTACACACTCATCCAGTGCTGTTACTGGATGTTCTTTCTCTGTATCTTCTCCTCATTTTATTTCAGATTAATTGTTCCATTGTTTTTCTCAGTCATGTATTTGGATCTCTTTTTTTATGTTGTAAAGAGCTAAATTACAGGGCAGTATGTTCTGTTTGGAAGTAAATCAGTGTCAGGTAACAGAAGAGGATGTTGTCCCAGTCTGAAGCATAGAGGGCAGGTTGGTACAGGTGCTCCTGTGCTTGGGAGTCTGCTTTACTTCACTGAATAGTGTGAAACAGGAGTGGGATGATGATTCTTGATTCCTTTGCTGGTCTTCCTTTCTTTTTCCCTTGGGGTCACTCTGCCTGAGAACAAAGTAATCTAAACTCATACTGGAAATAAAGGCTTTTCAGCTTTTGGTGTTTTGGGGACAGATAGGAAAAGTAAAATGTATCTCTCTCACTAATGTAACTAAAATCACTGAATTTTTTCCTTTAATGTTTTATCTGCTGAATCACAGAATTCCTGGTAATATTTTTCAGAAAAATTTGTAATAGCATAGTTCTGAGCATGCCCAGAAGCAAAGGTTTTGTTCCTTGTTTGTTTGTTTTGCAGCTATAAATTAATTCATTCCTTCAGCTGAACAAATCTTGCTTTAATAAAATAAAGAATGAATATGTACTTTTGGAGTTTCTTTATTCTTGAAGTGGAATTTAACTTGAAGCTGTTTGCTATAATTTGTTGTGGAAAGAACACTACAGAATGCCATGGAATAAGCTACTAGTCTGAAGGCAGACAGTCATAATTTAAACAACTGTTCACAATGGTGTGATATCTTGACTCAGTGAAGCCAAGATTCGTCCTGTTCTGTGCCAGCTGAAGGATGACACTCTAGGATGGCACTGAAAAGGTGACATACATTTAAAATGTCTAGCTTCATTTTGGCAGCATGAAACCAAGAAGCCCCAACCACATGGCAAGCCGGATTCCTGCAGAGCTTACTCATTAAGAGTTTTTTGAGAATGTGCACTTACTATATGAGGGCAGGGGCTGGAAGTACCATAATCTTAAGCACCTTTCTACTTTATGCAAAATGGTTTGGCATCTGTAATCATAGAACAAATTAATGCAGGCAGAACTCTTCAAAACTTAAAAGTGTGCAACAACACTTTTAGGAGTATCTGGTAAGCTGATTACTAGAATGCCTTGAACAGTGTAATACCTTGTTGTATAAATTGGTAGTCATTTGCTATTTGCAGCAGTGCCTGTTTAAACCAGTGTGATCTTTCACAGGAGCAACGCACACAGATGTGTCAGATCAGTAAATGTTTGAGAGGCAGAGGCATATGGTTTCCTGAGGCTTTAGTAAGTCATAAAATTTCAGGACATGCTTTGCAGTTTTCAGCCCATAGTTGAAAATAGCCATGTATTACATAGTTGGCTGAATGAAGTTAATACTGTGCTATCAGGTAATGATTAACTAAAGAAATAATTGTTCAACCATCTCAACATGGAGTTACAGACATGATACTATAAGCAAATTTTAAGTCAGGTGATTGCTCTTTCATGGGAAATAAAAACAATTATCAATATGCTTATAGAGTGTGTAAGGGAGATCCAGTCCAAATTGGTATATTTGAGAGTTATTATGGAATTAATAGCGTAGTTTTAGTTGGCTCTGGATTCACTGGAGTAATTAGTGCTATAATTATTGTGTTTTGATGGTTTTGGAAGTCATAATTATTTTCTTGGAGTGTAGAAGCATTTCTTATGAAACATAGGAACACATCATTATTACAGTTTGTGATTTAACAATGTCAGCATTTCTAAACTTTGTTTCTTTTTTTGTCAGTGTTCCACCCTTAAGGAAAACTGAAAAACAGTTTTTCCCAAAAACTGGGATTCATAAACAGGTTTTTCAGTATCACACATCCTCAAATATAAATGTACTTTAATGTATTAAAGCTGGTCAGCTTCTCGTATTTGCTGTGTCATACTGCATTAATGTTGGCACTGGAGCCTCTGAAAATGTTGGTTATAGCTTACTTAGTTATGATTGATATTGTGCAAACAAGTTGCAGAATCAAAATACAGCCTTGCTAGCTCATGCAGAGAGCTTAAATACTGTACTGGCCTGGTGATTCTGCTATGATAATTAACAGAGAATCTGAAGGCAGAGTCCCTTGTGTGTGACTTGCTTTTCATTACACTGAAATTTTAAGATGAAGAGGGAGGTAGAAGTGAGGTGTAAGACTTAAATATGTAAGTTAAAAAGGTTTTATTTGCTTAATGCAAATAATAATGCTTCTCTTTACTACTGCTTGTTTTATACTTTCAGGTAAGAAGGGAAAATGCTTATAACAAAGATTGTGCATGTACATCCTTTTGAAGGCTCAAGAGAAAAGTTGTAAGGCAGTACATGGCTACCAGCAGATTTCTCCACATGCCAAAGGCACTCTGTTACAATTCAGGTCTAATGATGAGTAATCAATCAGTTGCCCAACTGATGATAGAAACACTTTTCATTTTATTGGACCCAGTCTGCATACAATTAAAAATAAACATACTGACTTTTTGGTGACAGATATTTTATGGATTTCTAAATGTGTCTAGTGCTTTAATTTTTCGATCTGTTCTAGCAAATTGTCATTTCTTGAGTTACTGCCAACACACTCTCGTTCTGATTGAATCTGGAGTCAGGGTAATAATTGAGTCAAAGTCAGCATATTTTTACCTACCACAATTAGTTACTGTTCATACAGCACTTTCTGTGGATGTAAAGAACTCTTAAGTGTTTAATACTATCAAGAATTATCTTCTATATTATTCATATTTTAGACATTAGTGTTAAATGTATTTTTAAAAATGCATTGATACATTTATATTTTTGTGAATATAAATGTGTATTTGTCATTGATAAGCACAATATTTTTTTATTTTTGGAGCTCAAAGGAGAGCACTAATGAAATAGTATTTTACATATTTCCAGTTATATACAGAGACTATTCACTTTTTCTGTGCTTAGCAAATTTCTATTTTTCCTCCTTCACACTCCTCCATTTTAAAATAAGAATTCATCTGCAATGCAGAGTTCTCCATCTTTATTTTCTCAGAGTAGGGTGTGATGAGTATCATTTGGCTGTATCACGAAGATGATTTTATGTAATTATGTAGTTATTGCATATGCCTTCATAACTACCTCTGCCTTTTCATGGAAGCTGCAAAGGGGAGCCGAGCATCCTTGTCTGTTCCCAGTCCTTTTGCCTTGTTTGATTACCCACCCCATCCTTCTCAAGATCCCTATGCAGCCAGTAGGTCAGCTCCCCTCCCCTCTTTTCCTTTATTTCATTTAGCTCTATAGTATGTTGGAAAACAACCTTTTTTAATTCACAGGAAAAACTGAGTTGAAACCATTTTCAACCAGTTTTTCATGTAAGAGACTCACATTCTAGTGCATGTGTGGGGAAACAACAAAAATCTGACTTTATATTTTGGCAAGCTTTGTGTTCCCACCATCTCCCCTAAGCTCGCAGAAGTGCAGTAAGGGCTGAGGTTGGCAGGCACCTCTGGTGACCATCTGCTCCAATCCCCTGCTCAAAGCAGGCTCAGCTGGAGCAGGCTGCTCAGGGCCAGCCACATCCCACAGATTTTAGCATCTCGAAGCACGGACATTCCACAGCCTTTCTGGGCAACCAGTTCCAGCACCTGGCCACCCACACCCCCACAGTTAAAAAGGTTTCTTATCTCTATGTTTAAACAGTTTCCTGTGTTTCAGTTTGTGATCACTGCGTCTTGTCCTTTCACCACGCTCTGCATGTTTGTTCCCTGGCTGGCAGCTGGACCAGTGTTTGTGCCGTGTGTCCCCTGGTGTGCTGGTACTGTCCACAGGGGCTGTGGGGAACAGCTGGCACTGACACCCTTGCCCAGCTGTGCCAGGAGAGATTTTCTTCAAGTGGGGAGCCCAGCTCATAAAAGTGAAGGTGCCAATGAGGATCTCTGTGAGGTTGGATTTTGCTGGGTTTACCTAGCTTTTGTGGCAAATTGAGTCCTCTAAGCCAACTTTCTAAGGATTGATCCTTCTTTTTATCCTATGGGATCTGGGTTGTTCGGGGTTTTTTTTGGTTTTTTTTCTTTTTCCCCACTAGATTTTTCCTTGGTTCTCCTGACTATTTCAAGTTATATGGGTTTGCTGACTGCAAATCTAAAACTTCACAGTTGTGTGCTACAATTGCAAATCTGTTACAAGTCTCTACACTTCTTATGTATATTCTTTTAATGACTATTTATTCTGCTTGCTTTTATCTCCATTTGCTCTTTATTGAGACTTCTGTATTGGTTTACACTGAGTCCAAGATTTTGTTCTAATTGGCTTACTATTAATTTGATTTGATAAATGTTTTACAAACATGGCACTTAGGGTAACTTGCTGTGGCTTATTTTGTTAGAGCTTTTTTACACTGTAAGTTTCTCATTGTTTGTTTTGCTTCTTTCTTTTGTATGGACTTTCTTGCCTGTGTTCATAAAGAGCTTCTGTTTGGTTTCCCACTGCTGAGAATTAGATTAAATAGCTTTTAATGAGGAGGGCTGGAGGAACAGGAGTTAAAAGAACCCTCTTTTGCTGACTTGTGCTGCCATTGCCTTCTCCAAAGCCGGCCAGTGGCATTGTGCAAAAACCCAGGTTTTTATCACTTTGTCACTTTAAATCCTTTCTTAAGGATAAGGGATGTCAACTCTGTAAAAATATAGGTATGTAGATTAAAAATGTTGTAGAACAGCTAAAATAGTAACATTAGATTATCACATTTTGCCACTGCACTCTCTCCTAAATTTGCTATGAACAAAAACTTGATAAATTTGTATCAGATATCAGCGAGATGAAGTTACAAACATTCCCAGTGTGAGAGTTGCCAATGTTCATGCCTCCTTTTATGCTTAGATTTATCTTTAAGAGGGCATTTTGTTTTAATTTTCTTTTTGTTTGAATACTGTGGTATGTCTCTGTCATCAGTATAAGTTCTTTCTCTTATTCCATCTTACATAGAATGAGAGTGCTTGCATTTTTTCTTTGTTAATATGCTTATTTCTCTTGAGTTTTTAGTCACTTTTGCCAAAAAGTGACTTGTAAATCTGAGCTCCACTGTCATCAGTTTGTGTGAAACTTAGTAAATTCTTTAATTACTTCTGAAGAGGTGGGGAAGGCATGAGTCTGCAACTCACTCTGAAATTTTATGTGAAATGCTGAAGTTGTGGTCAGTTTCTTTTTCTCCTTTCTCTTTCTCCAGCACTGTTTTAAAGAGCTACTTTGTGCTTTTAGCAATGTCTTGGCAGTCAAAATTCTCAGCCTATAAGTGGATTTGAAAGGACTGAGTAGTGAAATTCAAGCACAAGTTGACTCGGTTTTAACTTTCATTTTCACGTTTTTAACACTTAGAAGTGGACTACCACTTGTATCACAGTCTCAGCTTTGTACTTTCAAGGAAGAAAACCTTCTAAATGATTAATTCCGAAGGTATTTGTGTGGTAAGTATGGCTGCTTTGTTGAGGAAAGGTTGTGGTAGTTTTTATTTTTATTTAAAGTAAATATTTACACTTAGTGGACTTGATGTAAGTGAAGGTCATGTAGCATCTCAGATGTCAAGAGATGTTTTTGTAAGCAGCCCATAGGAGGATACTTGCTCTTTTTCAGCCTTTTGGTATTATGTCACTTAAGGCACATAGAATTTCTCTTGCAGTTGCAAAATGCATGTCTACTTGTCTCGGTTTTGGAGACAAAACTTCAGGAGGAAACACTCCAGAATAAGTGTCTCCTCCAAAGGGAACACTCCTTTTCCTCCATCAATGAGACAAATGGGTCAAATGAAGTGAAAGTGGGAAAAAGAAACCAAACTATTTATTAACACACAAACAAAACAGGGTAGAACAGGATAAAAAAACCCCTCAAAATACAACAAATTCCCGGAGAGGGAACAGACACGTGGGCTTGGACCAGCCGGGGCCACCCTGCGGGCCCACCGGGTGGGTGAGGAGGGAAGGGAGGCAGTGAGGCAAGGGGAAGGAAAGGGAAAAAAGAACAAGAAAAAAACCAACAGAACCTTTTCCCAGCTAGCTGGAACACAAAGGAAACCCAGGAAAGCAGCACAGCGCTCCTGGCGCACTCCCTGCCGAGCCTTTGGGCTCAACAGTTCAACCGCCCCCTCGGGTCCGTGGCTGCGGCCCCGGCCCCGGGTCCCTCCTAAAGGCACAGCGTCCTTGGGCATTGAGTGGGCGGTAAAGGAATAAAGCGGCTTCATAACATCACCCCAGGACACTACTACACTGAAAATTAATGTTGTAAGAAGTACTAAGAGGCTGGAAACAGTCTTCCTGATTAAAAAAAATTGTGCATATAGTTATGAAAGGTCTTTGTGATGGCATTCACTGTGTGATGTCAAGGTTTTATCCATTCGTATTTGTGCATGTATTGGGCTTATTTGTCAGCTAGAAAGTATCTAATTGAAAGATGGATTTGAAACAAATTGTGTTGAAGTAACTGAGATTTTGGAAAGTTTGGATGTGGATTTTAATTTTGCAGTTTGAATATGTGAATTTAATAAATACAAAATGAACTTTAGTGTGGCTGTATCTGTTCCAGTCAAGGGAGGGCAATAGGACATGATTCCAGTAAGTTACAGCCCAGATCATCTAAGAGATAACTTCTGTCATCAGCAAGCTTCTGTCAGTTCAAGGGGACCTACTTCTGAGCTGTATCTGATATCTGTAACATTTTGTGCTGCTTCAGAGCCAGAATGCTGCAGGTATAGCAGAATATTCATCCGTGTGGTTGGGCTGAAATCAGCTGGCGTCAACACAAAGACCTTCAGTGCCAGAAAGGAGCCTGGGTCAGATCCCAAGCATGATGTGCCATTCCCTGAGGTATCCACTCCACTACTCATACTCCAAGAATGTTTGTTCATTTTACTTAAATATATTAATTATTTTGATATACAGTTATCAGTAATGGAAAAGCTTTCCAACTACAGCACACAGTAATTTTGACATGAGTCTACCTGCCTAACCCAAGCAGTTGAGTTGTGTTACAGTTTGCTGCTGCTTCCAATTAAGAATTTATTTAGCTTGCTTTTCTTCAGTGGCTTGCATGTTGGATGGTGTAAAATCAAAGACCACTTCCTATCTCTCTGCCTCGAGCCAAAATGCTAATTCTTCCTGTGTTCTTAACTGGTGCTTTGATAGTGTGTATCACAACACAGGCGACTGCACAGCCGGGCTGCCAGCGTATGTTCTCCTCCCAGCTGCACAGCTGCTTCAGGCAAGCTAACTATAGCTTTGGTTTTGTGAGTGGTATGTCAAAGCCATCTATTTATAAACCAAATTAGAAAATGCCTTGCAACTGTAATTTTTCTTTCAGGCTTCGCTTCCAGCTCTCCAGGAGCTCAGCATTCCATATACATAGATTTGGCTATAAAATTTGAACTTGTCTGAAAAATAAAAGATGATCTATTAGAAAAACCAAAACAAAACCCCCTGTTAAATTATGAAATTCTGGAATATACATATCAGTCCAAAAACATGTAAAAATATTTTTATATTTTACCTTTGATATGAATCATGAAGGATGTGGGGATGCACTAATAATTTTTTTTTTCCATTTTCCATCATTTCCAATTAGTTGTTTTTCTTGAAAGTATTTCTTAGTAATAAACTGGTATTATGCTTGTTTTGAAGGCTAGAAAACTGAGGTAAGGTAAAATGCTTAAGAGAAATATTTTAAACGTGTTCATTAGTTTTGACCTTCTTCACTTTCAAATCAAAATGCATGCTGACTAATGGTAGAAATTTGAATGGTCTGGATACTGGTCCAAGTATTTGCTTGATGTTTATGAGGATCAGGCCCTAGGTAACCTGAAATGAATCTCAATGAAAATGACATTCAACATAAATGGAGATCCTTGATCATGTGGGGATAAGCAACCTTCCAGAATCCACAAAAGAAACACCAACCCTCCAATTCTCTCTGATTTATAGATCAATATATCAGTATTGGAAGGACTCAACTTTTCTCACTACTGTGTAGGGGCCTGGGTAAAGTTGTGGAACTTAGATCATTTAGATCTGAATTACAGATGCTGAGCTACACTAACCTCCTGTGGGTAAGATTTCAGTCTGTAAGCAGCCAGCCTTTTCTCTGCAGAGCCATTCTCTGAACATGAGAGTAAGACAGCATGAGGAGCCAGTAGACTATAGTTACCCATGGGTAGGTGATGTTAGGAGTCTATCCAAATGGTTTTGGAAGGGTTTTCTGTATTAAATAATAGACTTCTCTCACGGATTTATCTCCTATAACTAAGCATTTTCTTTTAAATATAAACAGCTCTGTGCCACTTTTAGAACATGTGGATTACTTTGTTAAATTATTAACCAGTTTTTATCATGAGTAGGGGAGTTTTTATAGAAATGAGAGCAGGATCTTACTCACTGGTTATTTTTAAAATGTGCCAATGTGAAGACGTGTACTTGTGACAAGGCTCATGAAGCCTAACAGAGCTGTTGTACAGATTTTAAAGGAATTACAAAAATTAGAGATAGAAAACATTCTTTTTAGGCATAAAACTCCATCCAGGAATGGTGCTTGAAGTGTATTTGATATTCTGCTTCTGAAATCAGTGGATGTTGAGGCTGTTCAACAGCTCTTGGCAAGTTTTTATTATATTTCGGGATACAGCTAGTAGGCTGTGAATATTGAAGCAAGGGGAAAACTGGTATTTAAATTTTAATTTAAATGGTAAGTATTTTCTGCCTTGACACAAGACATGGGTTGGCAGTAGGCTGTATGTCATCTTCTTTCTCTTCTGCTTTTTCTGTCACTTGCAATAGGGGCTGCAGGTAGACAAGCACTGAGATCCTGTTTTGCTTGAAGGCCTGACAGGAGAAAGGTCCAGCTGTAGGGGTATTGATTGCTAAGTCGATTACTGTCAGCTAAATATTTGGAAGTCCTTACTCCCAAGTTCTCTGTGATATACCTGGAGGATACCAATGTACCTGCTATCCATAAATTCCAAATCCTGGGCTAGTGGAGTGTGGTCAGGCATGAGGAAGTCTCTGTAATGATGTCTGCCAGACCCTGAGCAGCTCAGCTTCTGAACAGGAAAGACTAGGCTCTTCCAGAGCTGTAGCTCCATCCTCTTTGGTAGGTGACTGAAAACAAACAAGTCTGTTTTGCTCCAAACTGTAATGAAACATAATGCAAGAATATATTGAAATTCACCAGAAAATTGAGTTACCTTTCTGCAGAGTGCAACTTGTCTGTTGTAACTGAAAATATTTTGGTGAAGGATGGTGTAACAATTTAGAGTTGAGAGAACGTGGGTATCTCTTCCTCCAAGGCCCTGCAGAATTACTTTTTCCAAATAAATTTAGAAGTCCCTGTTTTACATTTCACATGCCTGTTCCAAGTTTCCTATTCAGCAGGTTAATCACAAAAGTATTTGCTGAACAAGTATGGATGTCATGAAGGTAGTTTGTGAAATCTCTGAGAACTTGCATTACATGGCCATTTTTAACTAGTGTCAGTGTGTCCAAAATTAATATTTAAAATTCAATAACATCACTTTCAGTGTTTTATTATGCTGTGTTGTATTTCCACTTTTCCTCTTTGCACTATACAAAAACAGATTTTATTTTCAATGGAAAATGACTAAATTTAAAAATTGTATATGGATATATACAGCTTTGTGCTGTTTATATAGCAAAATGCTCTTCTGACATTGGCAAGGCATATTTGGCAGATGGCTGAGGAGAGTCTAATCCTCTCCCTCCTGGCACAGGGAATGCTAATTACTATGTGCCTTGGGCAAAGAGCCTTCTAGATATTCAGCAGCCTTTCCTATTGGGGCAGAAATGTCTGCTGGAGAACGTAATGGAAAGCTCTCCATGTAAATTCCTTGAGGACATCTTTACTGTAAAAATTAAAAAAAAAAAAAAAGTAAGAAATCTCTACTATCTCCAAATGTCAGTTAGAAAAGTAACAGGCCTTGCTGGCAGTCTAATGCAGATCATACCAAGGATTCATGCTGGGTGGAACTTGGGTTTGGCAGGATAAGTGGGAAGAGATTACGACTGCTTTCATCAAAACAGAATCCATTTTCAGGAGTGGCAGCAAAGGATATCTCTGTCTCCTCCTGACACAGCCATCTGAGACCTGTGAAAGATGTGGTAGGAGGGTTACCAGATGAGCATTTGGCACTTCTTGTCTCATTATTTGCAGTTTCATTGAATTTACAGTGAAGCATTGCAGCAAAGGAGCCAGAAAGAGGTCAGAAAAAACTGCTCGCGCAACATGGGAAAATCGCTCAATGAAGCCTGAGACATTCCACCATGAAAGTAACCCAGGGAGCTCAGGTCCTTCCAGAGCTGTTCAAACAGGGAAGGCACCCCTAGTGCTGATGCAAGGTCCTTGTTCGCTGCTGCCTCCGTTCCAACAGAGATATGACACGAAGCCAAGGGATGAGAAAGACAAAAGGAGACAGCACTCGCCCTAGCACCCGCTGAGACCTGGCTGTCCTTGCTCAACTCCTGCCGTTACTGAGCCCTTATCTGCCCCTGCCCCACCACTCAGCATGGCAGTGAGTGTGAAAGGCGACCTGGCTCCACAGTGATTCTGCTGTGGGGCTGCTCCTGCCTGATCTGGCTGGCAGCAAGGGAGCAGGGAAATTTGGAGAGATGCTGGCTAACATCTTCACTGGCAGTGAGATTTCCTCCAAAGAGGAGCCTGAAGATGGCTGTGGGCCAGAGAAGGAGCTCAGTGCCGGACTGCACAGGTACCACGTGCCTACCTGTGAGTGTGTGGAAGGGAGGCTTCTGGGCTGGTGGGAGGGAGCCGGTCACCCAAGGGCCTCCTTTGTCTCTCTGTATTTCTAGCAAAGGCCTTCAGACCCAAACCATGCAGGTCTTGGGTGTGGTGGTTGGCACTTTTCCCTCAGTCTTTTACCCAGGAACTTACTCAGCCAAACTGATTCTCACCAAACAAGCCCCCCTGCCCAAGCCTGTCCCCAGAAGGTTGATGGCACTTGGCAACCCAGCATCTGGAGCTCCTCTATGGGAATAGGCCAGCTGGGAGAATCTCCCTGCTCACAGTTTACATGAGCAATACCGACGTAGTCTGGCTGGTATGGTGGGATCAGCCAAAAGAAATCCCAAAGGAAGATTATTATTTATCCAGTATCTGTGCTTTTTAGAAGTTAAAGTTGTTACCACCTGCTATTTGCCATCTTAATACTCTAACATACGAGCTGATAAAGCTTCTGTGCTGACTCTTTTCACTTGCCCCTCAAGATCTCATTTCTTCTCACAACAATACTTGGGTAAGCTCTCGGGCTCAGGGTCATTGCTCCTGGCCTGTGTCGCTGCTGCTGGGGGCTCTGCAAGGTCCAGTGCCAGAACTGCACTGGAAGCAGCTGAGAGGCAAATGGGGCAGCCCAAGCTGTGGGAACAAGCTGGGAAATATGCTATCTCCACACCCCTGCTATGTGAGCATGTTATTTCCTCAGTGACCTAGTTTTATGAATAAAAAGGTCTTCCCTCTTTATAACTACAGTAAGAGAGAGTTTTATTAATGTTTGCCACTATAAAGAAAAGGTTACTGTGTCTTAATTTTACTAGGTTGCTTTAAAACCTATAAGATTTTATGGAAGTTGGGAGATGGCTTGTGATCAGCTGTCAGTTCTATGTGCACGCTTCTTCAAGAAATGAGTCTGTAGGGATGACTCAGGCTTGGCAACAAAAGATGTTCCCTCTCTAAAACAGTTACCTCTGAAAATGTAAGGCTTTTTCTTCATTGCTCTCTTGGAGAAGGGAGGGGATGATAAGATTGCTAGGATGATGATGAATATTTTAAATTTGAGCTCTCAGTTCAGCTGTATGACAGCTCCTATCAGCCAAATAACATTTTTTATCCTGACTGGATAAGTACATTAGTGCTTCCAGTACAGATTCTAGTTTTGGCTCTACAACTGGTTGCCTTTACACATTTGTTTGGGACCAAAAAGGGTTCCAGAAGCCTGCATTTAAATGTCACTGGAAGCCTATTTGTATCTTATCTAAGCCCAGACTGAGGGCTGTTACCATATGCCCACATCTGTAAGGGCTGTTCTCACAATAGAAATAACTAAATTCACTTGAAAACTGGAGAGAGAGGTTTCAAGCATGGTAGCTCCTAGGAGACAACCAGTGCTCTTTTACACTGGTCTGGGTGCTGGGCTGAAGTGTAGATGGGGAAAGTCAGGTTTAAAACAATTAGGCTCAAGAAAATAAGGTGATTCTTTAGCTAGCATAAAACAGGCTGACATTTTGAATGGAACTGTTAAGAGGCCAAACTTCCTGAAGCAGCAATAGGATTGCATGGATTTCTTGTGATTGTTACTTAGGAAAATAATACAAAAGAAATACTATAATTCTGATCACCTTGGGTTTGATCTAAGAATTTTTTAATTATTTTATTACACTGATGCTCCTTGTTCATATCCATTCAGTTATTGTTATTTCCCTCTTGGAGTTTGTAGGTGCTATAATGTTGTGATATACTGTTGTATTGCTTAAACAGAGCCTAAATCAATGGATGGTAAAGGCTGTTTAAAAGCAGTTTTCTCTTCTACAAAAAAAGTCAATTTATCTGTAAGCAGCATGAGCAAAAAGAGACATTTTGTGCTCAGCAGGATCTCTTTGGTAAATGGAGGTTTCATGGATTATGCAACTATGTTGGAGAGCACCAAAAATTTCGGGATGGGGCTAAAATAATGTTAAAAAAAACCCAAAACAGGCAGGAAAACACTGTCCAGTGGGAAGGGCCTTGAAATGCCTTTGGCCAGCAGAGGTCAGACTGTCCTTTAGACAGTGTAGTTAATCTGCTTTGTACCTTTGGGCATGTTCCCCTGCTGTTTAATGCTCCAATCCACGAAACTGCCAGCTGGAGCATATCTGTTTATTTATTTAAGAAATTCTTTTGCAATCTAAGCTCCACGTGAGTATCAGCACATGAGAACTGTAATAAAAATTAAGGATAATTCAAGTTTCTCTGAGTAAATACTTTATTTTGCAGCCCTATGATCCAAGTTTCGTGTATGCATTTGATATGGGAACACTATTTGGTCTGAAATCCAATTTCATCAGCAGTGGGCTTTTTAAATTTTGGTGCTTGTTTAGGTACTTGATGTTTGCAATGCTTTAATTATCAGAAAACTGGTCCTTTTCAGCTACAAGTAGGAACAGCCAATTTTCTGGAGTTGCTTGCAGTAAGCAAATTATTTTCTGCTGCAAGTTAATGCATTCCTATGGCTTTCTTAATATTTATGTGAAATTCTTTAACTGTGATGCTGTAGATGGTGCAACTAAACCTTAATTATAGGTATGGATTGCTTTTGGTGACGCCTCTCTTTGAGCAGTAGCTGGCACCTGTGTGCACAGACAACAGTACCATGCCCCTTGTGCTCATCTGCAGCAAGAAATTGTTCTGGCATCATTGTACATTGAAGTCTTTGGTTTCTCAAGGCAACAACCTTGAGAAAGGAAGCAACCTTCTTCTTTATTTATGGGACTTCTGGTGTTCACATGTATAAAATGGGATGAAGAGATGAGAAACTGGAAGGCGGTTAATGTTGGAGCATTTCTTAGTCATAAGATATGGAGGGAATTTATGCAAAAAAAGCAAATCAATTAATTCCTCATAAGAAGCAGTTTTAGAAGTAATAATAGAAAAAGTTATTTTTTATCTATGGGTTTTGAATAATAAACCTTTCTTGGTAGTTGGGGGGTATAGGAAAACCAGCTCTTTTTCAATCATGTATGCTACAAAGATAATCCATGCAGGATAAAAGAGTGCTTTAATTTCCAAGGATGTCTTAAAAAACATGCTACATTTCCATAGTAACAACAAATAATAATGTGTGTTTAAACTTGTGGTTAACTAGTGGGATAAGCAATTCCAGAAACCCATGGGGAACATATGCTTATAGAAAAATAATAAGATATTTGAAGGGTGACTAAGTGTGAGTTCATGTGGGTGAAAGGAAAAATGAAAGCAGCGGGGTAAAGGACATAATTTCACATCCCCTAAGTGTGGGTTCTTGACACAACAATCCCCATGGGAGGGCAGTGTGTGGCTCCTGTGGGTGTGAGAGAGGAGTACCCCCTTTCATGGTTGTGAGGATTTGGGGGTTTTTGTGCTCTAAAGATCTGTGGCTGAGATTTTTCTCCAGAAAATTAACAAGAAGCCTGAGGGATGCATGCTACATTGGGAAAAGACTGTTTGGATCTCATTTGCGTTTGTACAAAGATGACAAAGCAGAAGAAAGAAACCCCTGAAATATCTGCTGCATTATGGCATTGGCAGCTTGAGTTTGGTACAGTAGTAAAATATTGGCAGGTCGTGATCTTTTCTGTGCTTAGGGAGATTGAAAATTTACTTGAGCTTCCTTAGGAAGCAAGAATCTGCTCAAGGAATTAATAGCAGAAATGAGGCAAAACATTCACTGGGATCTGTGCATAATTTTGATGCAATGTTACAAAACTACTATGTTGATGCTCTCTTTGACAGATGGGTCATGAGAATGACCAAATCTGTGACTAACCTCTTTAAGATTTGGGAATCCATAGGTCCAGAATGACTGGCAGGGACAAGTTGAAAGACACCTTTCTTTGGTTGTATATAAAATTTAAAAGGAAATTAGTTTCGAAGGTCTTTGGTGTGGGGATCATAAAACGCCAATCTGTGATCCATTTCCAATATTGCTACTTATTCATGTGATAAAAAATATATTTTAGTAACCCAAATGTGTTGGGGACACCCTAAGGCTTTAGTGCAACAATTTGATAATACTTTGCACTGATTTTTCTTAAAAATTCAGACCATCTCTCTAGAGAAATGATGGTTAAATGTTTTAGGCTCTCTAGGGGAATCAGTGCCAAAGCCTGGATACAACATCAAGTAGGAATCTTTTAGGGTAGCATGTTTCATGTCTGATTCATCCCTATGCCTAATTAGGGAAAGAGCAGGGAAACTGGTCCAAATTTGTCTATGAAGAAAAGGCAGGATGCCTAATTGGATGTAACAGTTTCTGGGGTTTTTTTCTCCTGTTTTGTAGAGCTGCATTTTTTGGAAACACCAGGATTTTTCTCATGTGATGAACATTGCTGCTTCTCAGCATTTTTACCTACCTTTTATAGCATAGTATGACAGCAGTGATGACAGCAGCAGCAGCAGCACAGGTGTCTCTCTTGAATGCATGACTGTACCTGAGCAGCACCTCAGCACCTGCCAATTATTGAAGGAAGAATATTTCTATTATGGGATGAACATTGGGAAAGCAACTGTAACACCTTTAAGTTCTGCATGTCCATGCCCGGTGAACCATCTTCCAAGCAGTAGTAGCTACAGATAGTAAGTTTCTTTTCCCAGTGAGGTTTAGTAGCTCAAGCATATGTTGTACTGGCATGGCCATATTCCTTCTGCTTCTCAGGCTAAGGCAGCCTTTACTCTTTGGAGCCTCTCTGTGCTGAGAGACATCTTCAACTTCAGTCTCATGAAATTTTCACCCATCACTTGGGCTTAGATGCTGTAAGCATTGAGACCCTGGTCCTTTCTACCAGTGGAGTGAATGAGCTATTAGTGCTCGTGTTGCCACAGGAACAAATGGGGAGCGCAAGAACAAATAGGTTTCTGTTGGACATGAATAAATCTAGTCTGGGAAGGAGGAAGATTTACTTAGTGATTCTAACCATGAGCTTCTGAAACAGCCTTCCAGTAGAAGGACAAACCCCCCCAATTGCACTTGAAGGCAATGCATGGAATGAACTGTGCAGTGGAATAGCCAGGGGCTGGACTTGATGACTCCAAAAATCCCTTGCAGTCCCCTTCTCCCCTGTGCACGTGTATCAGGGAATGAGTGATGACATCATCCTTCCTCTTTCCAAAGCTGCACTGGAATAGCTGCAATCTAGCTTTTTTAGAACCTACCACTTGGAAACGTTTGATCAGCTATGGCAAGTGCTTGGGATGTGAACTCCATGTATTTATTTTGAAGGATATATAAATCAAAGTACTTACCTCAGTAAGATTTCCCCTGCCACCCCATCTTACTTTCTTGACGCTATTTTTACATTTTACTTCTCAAGAGTGAAGCAAGCTAGCAAGGAGCAGGCTGCTGTCACAGCCAGAGTTAGAAGTGCCTGCTTATTAGAAGAGTGGCCTTTTTTTTCTCTGCTGGTGGCATATGTTTTACTTGCTAAGTATATCTGTATCAGAACAGTTGACAAATGTGTTCTAGGTAGCCTCATTGACCAGCATGTTTCAGCTGCTGCTGCTGCTCTCTCTCTCTCATTAATAATTTGGACAACATGGTGAATAATCGGAGATTTTAGTTTCAGAATATTTTCATTGATGGCATAAACCCTCACTGCAGTGTCTTGCGTACAATTTCTTGCATGCAGTTGCTTAAATGCTGCTGAAGAATCCTACTAAACAGCTTGTAAAATCCTTTGGCTATGAAGGCTTAGTTAATTATACAGGAGGACACAGTGAATTAATTCTGAAATTAGTCTGGCACGTTTATTCAAAATAATTTTCCCTGCATCCAGAATTAAATGATTGATTTTAAGTTTCACCTGGATGCAATTTGAACTGTAATTAATAAACCCTCTAACCCATTTGCTATTAGGAGCACAGCTGTGTTCCCTTTCCTTCCCTGCTGAACACTGGTAAGATATATTCTTTTTATCATTTTACTTTCTTCACTTGACCTTAACATTAACATTTCACAGTGTTAAGGAGAGAGGGCTGGCAAGTATATCCTAATTACTGTGTATATTCTACCCTGGAGTGCTGAAACATACAGCACTCTCAAAAGAGTTCATTTGTGCAGTACCACTGGTGAGCAGAGTTATTAATGAAGATGTGTGCGCAGACCTCAGTAAATGAGTGACAGTTCTGAGGGAAAAGTGACATTTTTTGCTGTATTTTATTCGATAGTATTACTGTTTAAAGTAGTGTTGTGCCCAATATTGTACATAGTTCCACTATTGTACATAGAGAGGAAAACTGGTTTTAGGGCTCTGTTCAACTACGAACTAACTGGAGAAAGGTCTTGCTCTGAAGTGTATGAGGTTGAAATAAAGATGGAAGAGTAAAGGCTAATGGAAACCCAGTCCTGTTAGATCTACAGTCTGGAAAGTGATGTCTGATTCTGAAGAATCTAGAGTCAGTGCTGTTTCCTGAATCTGTCATGTATTTCTCACATTACTGTATCACTTAATGCTTCTCTGCCCCCTCAGTTGCTAAAAAGTATTTAAAGAGGCTAAAATAAATAGAAGAAATTAAAAGTACTGTTTTTTCTGACTAAATGCTGTGTCACTGTTAGGTGGTGGGATGTGTAGCAAGAGAAGGCCATATAATTTTAAAAAATACTAACAGCAATATTCTCTTTCACTCTACTTACTGAGGAGCTCTTTAAGTATAGCTGAACATGGAGGATTGGTGAGTATTCAAACATGAATGATTAAAACCAGTTATGCTAATGCAATGCATTGTTCATTGCATTTACCAGTTTCTTCTCAGTGTGAATTATCCATACTTAAACTGCATATGATACAAAGTAAGGAAATATGGGTGGCATGAAGTTTCAGTACAGCTTTGTCTTCACTGTTAACCCCCTGTTGAGAAATAGAGAAAGGCTACCACCCTCTTTTGCACGCAGATTACAGGTTGTGTGCGTTAGTTATGTGCCAGCAAACGAGGTTCTATTGTTAAAAGTCCCCTGTGTAATTACCGCTTTTTAGACTTGCAGCATGCTTGGTACTCCTCCTAGAGCTGTTAGATTTCTTCTGTTATTTACAGCATTGGCTGGAATATTTGCTATTGCAAATAAAAAGGAAATTTCTCTTAACAGGGTTCTGTCATATTGTCCTGTGTGTACAGCACAGAGCACAGCAGGACGGCTGAGCCTGGCTAGTGCTACAGTAATGTGAGTAAATCAGAATCAGACTCGACTACTGCCCTTCCCTGGGAGCAGAGTTCAGCAATGGCTGCTTCTGCCGTGCTGTTTGTGCTGCCTGCACCCCATGGCATTTATCCCTTTCATTGCCCAGGATCAGTCTGGAGCTGTCCAGCTGTAATCACCTATTATTACCGCAGTGACAGACTATGCTAGTGCTTTACTCTTCTGTAATGATCATCACTGTTGTAAATTTGATAGCCAGTGTTCTTATGGCATCCTTGCAAAGACTTTTTGATAAATCAAGTCACCCATGTTTGCGTCTCCTGAACTCGTCTCCTTCATATTCCATCTGCAACAGAAATATCCCTCTTTCTGTTAAAATGAGAACCAGTTTTTCTCTGTGGGGAATATCCAGGAATATCCCACTTGTTTATTTGTTACAGGACTCATTACATGGATTCTGGAAATAAATGTTAGATAAGAGACTACTGTTGAAATCTAGAAATTACCTTTATTTTCTAGTAAGATACTGTCTTATTGTGCTCACTCAGAAAGATCAATGTTATTAATGATTTGTAGGGAACAACTTCTTTAAACCCATATTTTACATAGAGATTTTCCCAGGACAAGTGGTATGGTGACTTTTTTCAGGTGACATCAGAAAAGGCATTCAATTGTGTTGGAAGGCTGTTATCTTTATGGCTGGGTTAACAGAGTCTGGACTAACATCTCCCAACTGAGTATCAGGATGAACAGCCAAGACTATTATCAGCAGTTTTGCATTGAAGCCTTTTTTTATTTGAATTGTAGCATTACGAAATTTTATCCCATGTGCTCACTGACCCCCACTGTGTTAAAGGAGGAAGGAATTGGAAAGCTCTGGGCAATCATCTGAAGTTATGATGTAAAGTCTATTTATCACCCTGATCGAAAGGATGTGTATACCTTGCATGGTACACATTTGCTCCCCAGACAGTCTTGAAGCTCCCACTGTCAGCTGTTTCCTGTGTGCATCTGTGTTTCAATTTCTTTAACTGGATACAGATGCTACCATAATCCATGCTTCTGGCATTTTGTTTTCAGACATCTGCAGTGCAATCTATCTGGGATTATTTCATAGTGTCTTTCAAAGTTGAAAGAAAGCTCAAAAAAAAAAAAAAACAGCTGTCATTCATAGTAGGACACTTCATCTTGAGCTGATTATGCTCTGTGAACTGCATATGACCATCTAAAGGTTTCTAGCAGGTTTATGACGTACAGCTTGAGCTACATGCCCATCAGGGCTTTGGAAAGTAAGCATGTTTGCTTTAGATGGTTCTTCAGGTGATGATTTCTGCTGCAGGCTTGTACATGAGGTAAAAGAACTTCAGAAAATCTTTGCCCTAGACCACCTTTGTACAAAAAGGCAATCATTATTTTCTACCCTCAAAATCTGGCCAGCAAAATCAGTTCCTAATAGTTTCAGAGAGCAGGTGTTTCTGGCATTCATTGTTGCCAGACTTGTTTCTTGTGTGTGGTGAAAGTTTCTGGATTTTTTTTTAATTGCATGGTCATCCTACTCTTTTTCTCTTTGTTCTTAAAATATTTTTTCAAATTCTTTTTATTTTAGATCTGAATGGACAGACATAACTGATCCTTTGTTCTGTTTATATGTTTATGGGAAGAAACATGAGCTATTGTTTGAAATATTCTAGTGATATCTAATGATGAGGAACAGCTGGGCTAGGTGGGATGCATGGAAAATGTCTGGAAAGTGAGTCTTAAGGAAGACCATTTAATGAAGAAAACCGGTATAGCTTCCTCATTAGACCTAGACAACAGTGAAATCCTAAGGCACATTTTATATTCTTTTTTACCCCCGGCCATATCATGGATCTGTCTCTTCTATGTGTTTGTCTGCTGTTACACACCTAGATTTTGAGTTTCCACAAGCAGCATCTATTTAACCAGCATGACATTCATTATTAATTTTTTTTAGAAGTAATAACACTACTGTTATAAAGTAGTCTGCATGGTAATGATCTGTAAAACTGCTTATACTTTCTAAATTAACAATGATAATGAATTCAGGCTGGAATGTAGAGGAAATAATGTGAAACAGAAAACTACCTATTTTTCTGGAAATCCATGTGGTATGCAGACTCAGAGTAGAAGCGTATAAACTGACAAATAAAAAGCAATATCCAGACAAAAAGGAGAAATATCTTTATTTCCTCAGCAGCAAGACTTGCATCAAAATAAAGCATATCTGTTCTTGGGTATTAGAAGTCTGCTGGGCAAAATGTTTGCTAAGAACTCCGTATCTAAACTTGTACCTGAGCCCAGGTTTTCTGACTCCTTAAGTCACAGAATGAATACAAAGCAGCAGATTCATCTTCTCCTATCTCCTCGAAATTATTTTTATCTTTGCAACTATTCTTCATGTTGGTGGTTCATCCCAGGCATGCTGGACTGGAAGTATGAGAGATCCTATTCACTGCACAGAAATGCGCCAATCCTTGTGTTTGCGGTCCAGACTGTCCGCTGCTGAACACAGCATAGAAGAATTTCACCAGGTTGGAATCTGACCATGCACCTCCCTGCAGTCTTCCTCTTGGTTTATTATGCACACATCCGTTTTCTTTGTCAATATATGTACACCTTTTTTTGGTAACATTCGGTTCTCACCTCCACCCCCGCTTCATCGCAGAGGTCAGCTGCAGTAAGGAAGAGCGGGTCCCAGGGACCAGAGAGAACGCCGTGGGGGTGCGAAGAACAGAGCTGTTAGCTGGAGGCGTTGGGAGGGAGGAGAGGGGGAGCCTGAAGCTCCGCACAGCACTTGGAGCAGGGGCTGCTCGTGCATCCCTCTGCAGTAGCTGGGGACTGCCACTCTGAAACGGCTCAACTCGCAGAGCTGCCCGGGGCGCGAACACCGGCCTGCCCCTGCTCTCAGGAGAACAAGCTGCCGCTGCTGCTGTTCAGTGTCTCCAGAGTCTCTTCCGAACTTTGCTCAGGGCTGACGGATTTCAAAGCAATTTCACTCCGCGTGAAAGTTCTTTAAAATAATTCCTAAACCCAGGTGTTTGCAGCTGTGCCCGCGTCAGGGGAGAGGTGTGTGCGCTACACCGCGGGAAACCGCGCACCCGCTCCCAGCTGCCCGGGCGGCCGTGCCCCGCCGCAGTCGCGGGACCCCGGCCCGGGAGCAGCTCTGCGCGCAGCTGGCGGCGGTCACTCCGCCGGCAGGCAGCACTTCCCTCCCGGCTGCACAGCGGGCGGCGGCACCCGCGACGGGCGCGGCGCGTCCTGCCCCGTGCCGGCGGCCCCGCGGGCAGCACATCGGACAGCGGCCGCTGCCCCGCCCGGCCCGGCCCGGCCGCGCGTGCGCGGAGCCGCGCGGCTGGGGGCGGGTGCGGAAGGTGCGCGCGCGCCGCCGCTCACCCGCCCCCGCGCTGAGGTGTCGAGGCGGTGCCGGTGTGTCCCTCACGGCGGCGGCAGGAGCCGCACGGGCGGTGCCGCTGCGGGGACCCGCCCGCCCCCGCGCTGAGGTGTCGCTGTGTCCCTCACGGCGGCGGCAGGAGCCGCACGGGCGGTGCCGCTGCGGGGACCCGCCCGCCCCCGCGCTGAGGTGTCGCTGTGTCCCTCACGGCGGCGGCAGGAGCCGCACGGGCGGTGCCGCTGCGGGGACCCGCCCGCGCCGCTCCGCCCGCGCCCCCCGGGCACAGCCCGCCGGCCGTGAGGGCTGTGCCGCGCTGCCCCCCCGCCCCGGGGCGCTATGAGCCATGAAGCCGCCCGGCAGCATCTCCCTGCGGCAGCCTGGCTGCGGCGGCCGCCGCCGCCCCGCGCTCCTGCCGCTCGTCGGCCGCCTCGTCTCGCTGCTCCTGCTCCTCCATGGCTCCTCCTGCCCCCGGGCCCGCGCGGCTGCAGCGGCCGCCGGTGGGTATGGCGGGGGGGCGGGTGCGTGTGCCTGAGGTTTCTGCGGCCCCTCGGTCCCCCTCCCCCGCTATAAACCCTGGCAACATCCATTTCCCTTCAACGATTCCTTCCTCCCTTCCCGCTCCCAGCTTTGCGTACGTGTCTATCTTGGCGTGTGTAAACCCGGGGCTCAGTTAACATTTCCTTGGCTTGCTTGCTTACACAAAAGAGAGGTACTTGCGGTTCCGGTGCTGCAGTGTGTTGGGTAGGGATGCTGTGCGTGGAAAGACGCCGGTGAGGGATGCGACACAAAAAGCTTCGGTGGGCTTTGTATGTGTCACGGTGCATGTGGACGGGGATCTGCTAATTTGTTTGCTTGGGGTCAGATTTTCGTGTGTGCTTTGTTGTTTATTTGCGCTTGGTTGCGTATAGGTGACGTGTGGAATGCTCTGAATGCATTCTATCTGTGCATCATTGTTATTATTGTTAGTACATTGCCGTTACATTGTAATATTATTATGTTGTTACATCGCGTTGATTGACTATCTTGAAATTTTAATGAGGAGAGACAAGATTTCATTTCAAAAGGGCTCTTGTCAAAGTTAAAAGAGGTAGAAATCAATTCCCTTTACATAATAGGAAGTTTAGCATTCAGTGCACATGGACTCTTGAATTCAGTGTGTGTTAGCAACATGGGGAGTATTCTTAGCTTTTTGTAGATTTTTTCGTTTTTTGTGAAAGAATGTAGCTATCAAAGAGGGTGTAGGGAGTAACTACATATCCATTAAATTGACGTTTTTTCTTCCTGAAGGTTGATAAGTATTTAAATATTTATAATTTATGACTACATATGAAAATGTATATGCGATTAAATAAATAATGTTCTTTCCGAAACCATTTTATGTGTGAAAAATGAACCAAATCTAGCTCAGTGAATAAGCTGTCTTTTTGTTTGCTTGAGTGATTAGTAAAATGTTAGAAAACTGCAAGCAAATATGTAGCTTTTTCATGGAAATAAACACATTCTGCCATGGAATTTATGGCTGGCATATCTTTCTTCCCCAGGCCTGCATTGGAATGAAACAGCAAGCGGTATAGAGGAAGTACTGGCAGATGAAGAGAATACATTTCAACAGAGTAACAGCAGTAACAGTAAAAATAACAGCTACAGCAATGCAATCCAGAAAGAAATCACACTGCCTTCAAGACTAATCTATTACATCAACAGAGACTCTGAGACCCCTTACCATATCCTGGATACCAGGGCAAGGCACCAGCAGAAACATGACAAGGTAGGGTAAAAAGAGGCTCATCTGCAGAATTTTCAAAACAGTGATATATGATGTGAAACTGATGTTAATCTGTAGATATTCAAGTCCTAATGGTGATCCCTACCACTATTTTTAGGAATTAAAGGAGTACATGTAATTAAACAGGAGTGTAATTTCCCTTGTGTTAACTTAAAAAATAATTATTTTGAATTTCAGCATGGTTCAGAAACTGAACTGTAGATAAAACAAATGAGAATTAGGCAAAGTTGACTTGACTAATCAGCGTAGATTCTGATGTCTTATGGTACAACATCATCAACAAAATGTTTCTTCCAAAATAGCTCTCGACTGCAGTAGTATCTGCATGGGAGCTTCTTTGGAATCCTAAACTTGCTGCATGAGTTATTTAGCTTTTACTGTACCCTGCCCTACCTAATAAATGCAGCATTCATTTCCTGCCACTGTATGGCCAGTGAAGACCACTGTAAAGTGTTACCATTTTTTGTCAAATAGTAGTACTTGAATTCTTCATTTTTAATGACAAGGTCTAATATTCCATTTTGTATGGATGCAGCTAATAAGTTGGGTTTTTTTCCCCTGAAATTGTATGGAATTGAAAAAGCTTTGGTTTTGTGGAATAACTTTGTGAAGAATTAAACAGAAAAAAGACAAAGAAAATGGATGTGTGTATAATAAACCAAGAGGAAGACTGCAGGGAGGTGCATGGTCTAAATGATATCACTTAGTAGCCTTTAAATTTATTTCATCGTATTTTTATAAACATTTATTTAAAAAATTAATTTCTTCCTATGGGGTAAAAGGTAAGGTGAAGGTTTGACTATAAACAGATTACCATGGTATGGAAGAGACAACAAAGCAAATCAGTGTGTATAATATTACTGAAGGACTTATCTATTATGGAGTTCCTACCTATTGAATAGCATTTCTCTTGAAATTTTAGACAGTGAATTTAATACATGTTATATATGCTTATGTTGATATTGATTATGTGCCATTTCAGATGTGAAATTAATGAGAAAGCACTGAATAATCTTTGGGGGGGAAAAAAAAAGTTGAGATAGCTGTATAGTTTTGATGTTTTAATAGGAAGAAAGGTTGCTTCCTAGCTTATTGAACGTGTGTGCGCTTTTGGATGCATCTCAATACACCAATATGTTATGGTTGGCAAAGGAAAGCTTTTTGATTGTTGGAAACTGGAGCTACTTAAGAGAACACTGCATTCAGAACTAATACTCTTTCAAGTGAGACCACTCTTTCAAGTACACTTAAAACACTAGGATCTTGCTGTTCCTGTCTTTGGAAAGGGGTGTGGGAAGAAAGGGACTTACAAGTGCTTGCAGACTTGCCTTTGGGAATAATACTTCCTCCATGTTGCTTGCTATGTGGGGTTTTTTTGAAATCCATGGAGGACAATGTCCACCAATCTCTACATTTACCCAGCACTGCCCGCAAGAACGTTGCTGTTGTTGCCTATCCTTCCTATGCCCTGCCTTGTATCTACATGTTGGAGTAAGCTCTGCAGAAATCAGTGCTGACAGAATTGGTATTGATTTCCTTGGGCATGCTTGCTGCTGAGTATTGTGTAAAGTGGATCTTCTTTCTACCCACTGTGTCACTTATAACCACAGGGAATGATAATGCTGCAGTTTTTCCCACAGAAGGGTTCCTTAATCCTGGGTCTTCATGGAGAGGGACTTTATGTTGACTTCATTCTTCTGGCATGAAATTTCTGTTGTCTTATATTTATTGTTTACATCTAATTGAAGGAAAGAGTTGATTATATTCATTGTCTGGTTGGATTTTTTTATGTCTTGTTTCCAGATCATCATACCCAACACCCTCACCCCATTTTACATCTTGTGTCTTTCCTTGCATGAAGCAATTTCTTTGCCCTTTCATCTACTTTACCAATAGCTAAAATATTTGTTATTACATTATTTTGTTCTGTTTGACATTTGCTGTAATCTTCTCTGTAGAGCAATAATTGGGGGCAGGGGGAGTCTGGAAGGTGTAAAAGAAAAACAAGCCATAAACAAAACGATGCAATTGGTTGTGGAAGATACACAAGGGTTGGTTTTGACTTAGGGGGGAGATTTTTTTTGGTACTGGCTTTTATCCTTCCCCAGAATTAAAATAAATGCTGTATTGTAATAAATCCTATTTGTGAGATTTTGGTATCTCCCACACTGGTAATAAAGAGAAGTAGCTAAAATACCTTTATAATTAGGTAAAGAAAGACATCTGTATTTAGGATTTTTTTTTTTTAAATACCATGTGAAAAAAGTTAAGACAGCCTTATATATGTATAAAGTGGAAAATGTTGAGGAAAAAATTTTTTTGTTGTTGTTCTTGGAACTATACATTTTAACCTGTATTTTCGTGTCAACCTTAATATAGGATTTATAGGCATATGATGTGGGTATAGTCCCTAACTTTGATAATATTCAGTAGACTCCTTTCTGTGGAACTTCACTATAGTGGTCAGAATAATGTAATATGGCCAGTCTGTGGGATTATGCCTGAATGCCTCAGAAATGCTGAGTCACTATAAAGAGAGGGTGAGACTAGAAGAAATGGTGTGCATGTAGGAAGAAAGAGGTAAAGCTGGAGAAATGCAATTATGTAAAATTATTTAAAATACTTTTTTAAGTCATGTCCCAAAAGTAAGGGGCTGCAACCTTCTTCATGAAATGTTGGTAGAAATTAAACATTGGAGAGAAAACAGAGAATAAAAAATTTGAATAATAAGTTACTTTCTTAGCACTGATTCTCTCTATCCCCTTTTGGTGAAATGTCATCATATTGAGAAGGTGCATGTGATCAAGACCCTCTCTCACTCCTTCTTCTTGGAAAAAGCTTTTTAATCACTGTTAATATAAAGAAATGGTCACCATAGTTTTGACGAAGTGATCTATCTCCAAGGGGGACAGAGTTCTAGTATATACTCTTTTTTAGCTTTGTGCTCTAAAAAAAGCAGGTTTTAAATACTTGATGCTTGAAGACTCTAAAATCTGTATACCTGTTTCCTCATAGTCGAATTAAGGCTAGCTGGTTTTGAGTTCTTCTGAAGTTATTTTTAGTGCAAAATGCTCAAAAATGAGCATCTATTTATAAAAACACATTGAAGAAGCTCGCAGGAATCCTTAAACTTGATGAGGAGGTCTGAGTCACCTGTGTTCTGTCTTCTGCAGGTGGAGGTAGTGTTTTGAAGGAACTGATAATCTCTTTATTGAACCAGATGACTGCTTTGGTTCATTTTCGCAGGCTACATACACAAGATTTTTAGAAGCTAGCAGGTAGACTGCGTGGGGCACAGCCTGTCACAGAAGGCTAGGAGCAAGTCCTTACGGTGGCCAGCAGAGGGAAAAATCCTGCAATGAAAGGTGTGATCTGAACATAATAGGATTGCTGGAGAAACACAGCTCAGGGCAACCTTAGCAAATTTTGAGTGGAAAACAGCTCAAACTGGATGCATATGAAGGAAGACTGTATCTGCTGGACAGTTTCTGAATCATAAGTTTCAGGAGCTGTAAAGAAGCCCTGTCTTCATGCATAATTATAAGCTGCTAATGTAATTTTGGGGAGGAGAGAGGTGTTAAGAAAACCGTTTTGCAGATCCTAAAGAGGAAAAAAATTAAGGAAGAGTACTTTTGACTATGAAGATGTTCCGCCTTCCCCCAGAATGATTTATTTTGAGCTATTTTTCATGGAGTGGAACTCCAGGTGTTTCTGATCAGGTCAGCTGTTAGTCATTTATATAAAGAAAATACTCCTGCCGGGTGAATGCAATAATTTTTGCTATGTTGCCTTGCTTTAAAGGTTGTGATATAGTGCTCTCTTAGTCCTCTATGTAATTTTAGTATGCAGCATATGAAAGTTGAGCAGGAAAGCATGCTTAAGATGGAAGGAAAATGACTCTTTGCTATGAAGAGGAAGCGGTATTGAATAAAAAGTAGGTATTTTTTTTCTAAAAGACCAAAGGTTACAATTGGTAAACTCTTAAGAGGTGGCATCATGTGAATTCTTACTAAAATCCAGATAAAAATCCTATGCACTAGTTAGTCTTTTCTTTACTTGCCTGTTTTAGGCCATGTTTTCACTTTTAATCCCCATGTAATGAAAACTGGTCAAAATAATGAATGAAGTTCATGTGCCTAACATGTATTAGATTGTTGAAGAGTCTTTGTAGTATTCCAGCTGGCCTAGCCTTATTTTCTTTTTTCCTGATCTTTCTGTGGTGCAGCTTCAGTTTACACTACTTGTAAATGGAAGATTGTGTGTACTTTGTATTTTTTTTTCTATTCTATGTTGAATGTATGTTAATGCAAAAGTCTTATCTTGACTCTGTGTCTTCAGTAGTTACTAACAGGAGGATTGAAATTGGTCTTCCTGTCTTTGGTTTCTGGGAGAAGGAGATTTTCCTTATGCCAACTTCAACTAGATCTAGATCTTTGTTTCTTAGCTGAAATGTGGGTCATGTTATTTCTACAAATTTTGGAATTATTTTTTTAAAATGCATTTCTGGGTCCTTTCATGAGCTTCACACTATGACCTGTAAAAGGTTTCAGTTCCTAGGTGTTAGGTAGCACAACACTTGTACTTGTTATGCTTTGTTCTGAAATAAAAATAAATTAAGTTTATACGTTTTCTAGCATTTGTGGGAAGCTGGGTACTGCAGGAAAGTGGCCCAAGGTATGGATGCCCTACTTTATAGAGTTTTATAAAAAAACCCTCAAGAGGGTTATGGCTTTGGAGGCCAGTGCTACTATAGAAGGGTATCTAAGTATTGTCATGTTGGGAGAGAATGGTGGGTTCTGGCCCCTGGGGTTAGATGCACAACAGTAGGATTGCTTCCAGAGGCAGACCTGGGTCTTTGTTCACATGCCCACAACCTTTCTTTCAAAGAACTGTCTTCACGGCTTGGGGTTCAAGTGCATCAAAGTAACTCCTCTGCTGTTGAAGTCCAGAGACAAATCATTAACAGGGGGTTTTATGAAATGCTGTATGTTTTAAACATAAGTTTTCACATGCTGCTGGGACACTTATGTGTTCTGTTTCACTTTGAAATGCTTTACTTCCAGGGAGTAGTGGAAGGTTGTCTTGGTGGATGTGCCATGTAGTAGAAGGTAACCAAATGCTGAAAGAAGGAATGATTTCTGTATGGGGTCTGAGGATAGGCCAACAAGCTAAAAGCAGGATGAGGAACTAATACCCAGTAAGTCATGCTGATTTGTGACAAAACTTGTGCTATTATTAGAAGGAAGGTCTAGAGCAAAAAAAAAATGTTTTAATGGTGTAAAATCCATCTAAATCTGACTTACATTTCTATTTCCATAAGGGGAGTGATGAAACCCCTTGCTCAGCTTCTAAACTGAGAGAGGTAGCTTTTGGCCATTATTTTAGTCAGCGGAACTGTATGCAAAAATAGATTTCTAAAAGCAATGAGCTTGGCCTTTGGAGATTGTATCTGTATGAATATAGCAAAAGACTCATAGCTACCATCAGTCAGTTAATAATACTGTTACTTCTGTTTAAAGACTTGTGACAGAACTTAGTATTTTTGAAGGGATAACACATTATTGCATTTGGCGTAGTTTTACTATGAGGAAAGTAAAACCAATATAGTAGTTTATTTTTGGTGATGATGATTGTATCCTGAAAAATCCTGAAAATCTGAAAAAAGTGAATTATGGACAAATGATGCCCAAATGTAATAATGAAAACAATGAAACTATGCAAGTTGTGACATAGATCAGTAGAACTGAGATTCCAGTTACAGCCATTTTTATCTTGAAACTTACTGTAACCTAATGACTGATTTGCGAGAAACTGGAGTTCTTCATATATATGGATTTTTAGCTTGGAAAAAATCCTGAGAGTTACTTCTTTGCATAAGCAGCTACAGCACTCTTAGAATGTCCCTAGTATGTAGAATCTCTTATTACAATTACTACACCAGTAATCTGAGCTTCCAGAACAGGGGAAAAAGAAAAGACATTTTATTTTTTTTTTCCTAAAATTTGGGTATGGGGACAGGAAGAATTTGAAAGACTCAGACCTTTCTTCAACCCACATCTCTATACATCATCAGTAAGTCATTGCTGAAGAAAAACTTTATATAATTTTGGAGCTTTGCCATTGGAATGGATTATAGCTATCAAAGCAGGAGCCTCTGCAGAGGTTTTTCGATGATAAGCAAATATGGACAAAGGAACTTGGTCGCCTCTTTATGTAAATAAAGAATACTTAGGCAGGTGTGAGCATATGCATGTATGCAAGTCATACAAGAAGATGATGTTTAATATTTTTCCTGTGAAAATATATTCTTCAAAATATGTACTCATCTACATTATATTCTTGTTTGAATTTGTATTTCTATGCCAATGAGAAGAACACCATATTTCAGATTATACTTCAGGTGTTTTTATTACACAGTAGCTGATGAGAGAATACAGTGAAATTATAAGGTGGATAACAGAATTGCAGATACTTTTCTGAAATATTTCCTCCCATCATTGTGATACATGATGGTTGTAATGCTTAAAACACCTGGTGATAATTCACTGGTAACTTTCCATGCTACCTTATTGCAGGAAAATAATCAGTTTCAGGATTAGATATGTAGTCTCATTACCTTCAGCTGGTTTCTGGTTTACAGCTTTTGGGGGTGGTTATCTATTGTTAAACTGGCTTAAGAGAATCTGTATTTGCTGTACCAGCAGTGTATTGTATTCACCTGAATTCAAAACAGTGCTTTTGCTAAACTGCAGGGATTTAAAATCCAGTGTTCTTTTTGTAACCAATGGTTTCAGCTGAGTTTGGTGGACAACATGCCCTGCTGCAGGGCATCGAATAAGTGTCAGCTGCTTTGCAGCAATTGCTTTTGTGTACAGGCTGCATCTGTTAGTGAGTCACTCTAATAGATAGCAAGTAGTGGTTTTATAGACAGAAGTAGTTGTTTTCAGAAATAGCAATGTTGCTATCTCAAATTCTACAAGGTGAAGGGGTTTTATGATATTTCAGACCAAGAATACAAATTACTTTTAATAATTTGAAATTGCAGAAAGATAAAGAATACATGATTGATGGCTTAGAAACTTGAAGGGTAATACACAGGTATCATTGCATGGACAATAGAAAAGCTATAGCAGATCAGACTAGTCATCCATCTAGCTGTCACTAACATTGGTAGCTGATGCCTAGGGAGAGATTTCTCATAGTTCAGAATGATCTTAATGGAATAGTGCATGCTCTTGTAAATTTTGCGGATAGTTAACACTGAAGTCTTGTTTGTGGCATGTATATGAAGACACATCATTTTAGGTAAATGTTACATGTGGAGGCGATTCAAAGCAGTAGCTTGTGTAACTCTTAAGTGGAATCTTTATGGCATAAAACTAATTGCAGTCCTTTTTCTGTAACAGATTTTCATGCTTTAAAAAAAAATTAAATTAATACATGTGTGTTTTGAAAACATGAGGTTTTTGTCATGAACAGCTGCTTGGAAAGCTCCTTGTGACACTTATTCCTTGATTTCACTTTGAAAAAAAAATGGAGCTGGGGCTGAAAAGCCTCTCCTACTAGGCATGTCTTTAACCTGACATTCTCTGCTTTTTTTTTTTAATGTGTATGCTAGCAGATTCTCTCTGATCATGCCACCTGTTTGTCTTAAACTGTTTTGCTCTGCTGATTCAGAGCAGCTGTAAACTCAGTTCTGCCAGGCCAGTGTTAGCAAATTGGTGAACTGGTGAGACAACAATATACATTTACCAAAAAATAGAACAGAGAGAAAGCTTAATAATGGTTTCCTCCTATATTATTTTACATATCAGCTAGGAATATTATTTTTTTAATCCTTGTTCAGAGTCTTTGTATTTTTTTATTAAATAAAAGCAGGCTTTAGCTAAGATTGTTTAATGGCATTAAAGGTATTTAAAATGTTTTGTAAGCACATGACTTTTATTTTTTAAAAAAGAAGCTTGACAACAAAGCTGTGTGACCCTGTTGAAAGGGAAATGATAATTCTGGCAGCAAAGAATGATAAAGTAATACAGGAAATGTCACAGCTGATTTTAGTCACAAGAGCAACTTTAAAAAAAATTATATTGAAGAATTTTCTAAAAGATGAATAATTTTGCTGAGAAAGAAGATGAAAATCGGTGCTGCTTTGTGAAGTGCAAGAATGGAAGAGAAACATAAAGAGCTTATCCTTTGAGGAGAAATTTCCAAAGGAGAACAGGTTATGCTGCAAACTAGCTAGAACTTGATATATTTTCTGTGACATACCTGAAGATTAATCGTGGTGTTTAATAAAAAATAGGGATTTTTTTGTCTTTTGACTAAAGGGCTTAATCATAATATTCTGAATTTGTGTAATTATTAATACTGTATCAAATTAGTGTTTAAGTAAGCATGATTTGATTAGGACATTATCAGGAAAGATACTATGAAATTCAGATCTAATCTCTTCAACCCTGCTGGACCAGCATCTTCATAAAAAGAAATTCTTGGATCATCTCTTATCTTCTCATTTTTCTGGAAAACAGATAAGCATGTTTTAAATGTATTTGGCTACAGTTATAACAGTATAGAGAAAAATAGAGAATACAGTTTATCTGACAAGAACTGAATATCCTGAAAGTTAAACTTAACTCCCTATGCAAGACAAGCTAATGTTGTATTTGTTGTATGTTGACCAGCATCAATATTCTTAATATTGGCTTAGCTACGGTGCCAAGTACAAAGCCATTAATTGTGAAGGGATTACTTTGAAGGAGTTTTTCATAATGAATATGAGCCTTGCCATGATTTTCATATTTGAAAGTGTGTATTACAAATGCTTTAATTATTTCTGCCTTTTAAAGGGAATGGATGCAATTACTTAATTAAAAGAACAGTATACTACATTACTTATGCTTTTGTTACATAGCCATCTGTTTATGGCAAAATACAGATGTTTGTGTGAAACTTTTTTCTCTTTTTTTTTTTTTTCTTTTTGTGAGGATTGAGTGTGTATTTGAAAGCATGCTTTTCAGGTCCTATTTGCTTCCCTCTAAAAAGGAAAATCCTTTTGAATCAGAATTTGTTACAAGGGCAAAAGTTTTCATATGCCCATGAGATTCATGAAAATAAGCATGTTTTCCATAACTTTGTTTTTCAGAGTCACATTTGTTGTGTATAAAACTCAGTGAATATTTTGACAATTGTTTCTCTTTACAGGCTGTACATCTGGCCCAGGCAAGTTTCCAGATTGAGGCATTTGGCTCTAAATTCATCCTTGACCTCACATTGAATAAGTAAGTGCATGATTTGAGGTTTCTTTCATTCCTGCTCTTATCATGTTCTGGTACAAGGTTAGAGCGTGTCATATTCCAAGATCTGTTGAAAAAAGATGCTGTTATCCAAGTTTATTAATACAAAACAACATTTAGTGTTCTTTATATGAGGTAATAGTAACCCTTGCTGACACCCATAAAGTAGATGCCCTTAAAATTTTATTGTTCATGGTAAAATAAATAATGATAGATGGAGAAATTCCAGTACAGGTAGTGTTTGCACTATGTGGATTTTCTTGTGGTTTTTTTTACTAATTGATGAATTACCATGAGATGTTTTAGTTGCTTAAGTCAGTGTGTAGGAATACTGTAAATACTTGTATGAATGGCTCATCTTTACTGATCTGGAAAACATGCTATTGTCACTACGGTCATGAAGTTCTTAATGAGATGGGACTCCTAATGGTGTGGCTGCACTGAAAGGTGCAACTAGAGTCTGTTTGCCTGTAAGACAGACAATTTTACATAATTGTCAGGTCTAGAAGAACTGACGGGTAATACAGGGCAGTGGTGGTTTAGTTATTTATATCCCACATGCTTTTATATCACTGCTGAAGGTATGGAACTATGATTTTCTAAAAAATTGTAATGACCTTTTTTTGCCACTGAAGCTTAAGAATAAGGTAGAAGTATAAAATCCATACTAAATACTGGACAGGTAAAATTTTCTATAGTAATGCTCAAAAGTGCATTTTCCCCTTCTATGGCCCTTGAGACTTTCAGCATGCTTAAAAAAGGAGAAACGAATTTACAGAGACAATTACATACTAATTTTAAAGAGCATTCCTCTGGTCTTGGGGTTCATATGAGGTCTTATTTTGGTCTTAACTGTCAGGTAAGGGAAGTTTTGTTAGGTATAAAAATGCAAACTTATTAAGTCTAAGAACTTTTCAAAGCAGCAAGTTATGGCTTTATAAAATTTGCAGAACTTGTATTTGCATATTTTGCTTCTTGGCTGCTAATTATCAGATATTTTGCTGTAAAGGTGAACTGGAAACATTTTCCTTCATCCATGCATAATTTTGAAGTTAGGTTGGTCATGCATTTTCATCTTTCAAAATGTTATGTGAAGTTTTGAGTGTCTGGCAAAAGATGAATTAGTGTGAAGGCTGTGACTGTCACACAGAATTGAAGGAAAAAGAAAGCTTGAAGATAACTGGGTGTTCTCTAGGCTCTGGAGGAATTACAGTGTAGTGCAAGACTGTGTTGTTTTATGAGGGTTGGACCTATGCATAGTAATTCCAGTCGATAATCATGACATGTTTCTGAAGGGAACCTATATTTAGTGCCCTCTAAGCTACAGGGAATTTCTCCTCTTGGTCTGCTTTCCACTGCTCCTTTCTGCACATCCAGCCAATAGTGAGAGTGAGCACACATTCCCAAGATGGCACTCTGTGTAGGGTATGGCTGGTCACCCAGATAGTCACAAAGAAAAAACAGTGCCTTTACTGGCACCACATAAACCTGCTGAGAGCACTCAGGTGAGCAGGAAGAAAACAGGCTTATAAAGTTCTTCTACAGCTGATGAGACTTGAAAGTTTGCTGGTAAAATGTACATCAGCCCTCTCCTGATTCACAGGCAGGCCAACGTTCACTGATGCAAATGTTAACACAGGCTTTAAGTTCTTCCAGTATTAATGCCTAGGCTTGAGGTCTCTTATTTGGTCACTGTCTTAGGCCTTAGTCTTTCCGGATACAGGTCTCCCTATAGTTGTTGGCTGACTCTCAAGTTTTCTTGCAGATCACACCTATGCAGAATGGAGAGCAAAGCTACAAAGGGAATATTACAAGTAGGACTTAACATAGGACAGACAGCAGTGACCAGGTGCAGGGCTGTGCCAAACAAGCCAACTGTCTTGCAGCTTACACTGGTGACTCCTTTTTAGGCCACTTCCTCTCCGTTTTCTGACACTTGTTCTGTCCTGGTTTGCCTTCTCTACCCTTGGCACATCCCCTGAATGTTCCATAAGAATGATTACACATATCCACAAGTCTGGGCAGACATCCTGAGAAGTTTGTTCCTTCCTGGGAAACAAATGATGTTTACCACTTCTTATCTGTTCTAAAGTTCTGGCTGAACCTGTTCAAGACCATGCCCGACTGGCTTCTTCCAAGGCCCATCGGTCAGTGACCCAACAGAGATAATAATGAAGACCAGAACTCTTATCTCCTGTTCATTAGGACTTGGGTTTTGGTTGCATTTCCTGTCTGAGTCTCACGCTGAATGGCTATTATCCAAGTAACATCACAAACCTATGACATTCCCCATATCCGTGCAACATTACCCCTTATCCAGTCCTGCTGTTTGTCCTTGCTTATTTTTAACAACAAATGTTTCATAAAGTAAATCTACGGATTTTTTTTAATTGTGGCTGCTTTCTCAGCAATCAGGAAATGCAGTGCCAGTCACTTCAAAAAGAGAGAGGGAGCTTACTTGCTATGCACCTCTAGATGAGGAAGTTCTGCTCTTGTGACATGAATGTTCTTACTGCCTATATCTACAAGGTGCAGGGTGTTCAGATGCTTTACTGATATCCCTGCTGCTTGCCTCTATACATTAGGTTTTCTCCTAGCTTCCTTAGTGGTTTTTGACTCATAAACATTTGACTGTTTATCTGGTTCTGCTCCAGAAAATGACTTCAAAAACCTGTCCTACTTTTTGACTGGACATAATACTCTGAAACTATAAGTCATAAAACTTGTAACATAAATTGTAAATACTCATAGACAATAATCTGAAGAAGATCCATTCTTGTGTTTCAGTTATGTTTATGTGTTCAGCAAAAAGCAGCATTTTGCTATTAGGTTGGGTTACAACGAGTTTTAGTTGGCATACTGATACTGCTAATGTCTGGTCAGAAGCAAAGGCAGAA
The DNA here is from genome assembly GCF_009650955.1 of Corvus moneduloides. Taxonomy (NCBI): domain Eukaryota; kingdom Metazoa; phylum Chordata; class Aves; order Passeriformes; family Corvidae; genus Corvus; species Corvus moneduloides. The sequence goes on along the minus strand of NC_045482.1, from coordinate 13,182,036 downwards.
CAACTGGACCAGACTTGAGCTGTTATGTGCTCTTGGCCAAAATAATCTAGTTTGTGGAATATGAAGTCAAGATCCAGGAATACCCTTGTATGATGAATATATATTGTATCGGTTGCTCTAAAGTGAGTTAATGCCACCAATACTGTATGTATTCTGTGCATTTTGGTTTTGTTCCTGTAGTTTTTTGAGTGTTCTACAAGTAATTAAAGCTGAAATCAAGGATGGTTGTTACATACAAACAGGTTCTAGTTTTTAGTTTTCTTTACCTCTGTTGGAAACCCTGGGATTGCCTACCTTCTATGTTGCAGATGCTCTTTTTTTTTTTTACAGCAAATATTGTAACTTGACAGTGAAGAAAATTGGATATTCAATTTCATTAATAACTGTTGAGATTTTTTAAGAAAAAGAGGTGGCAGTCTGATAGTTTATGGAGCATGTTACTAGAAAATTTTGTTTTGTTTTCCATCTTGCCATGGTGCAATGGCACAAACAGCTTGAAGGAAATACGAGCCACTCAAGCCCTCAAGTGTGCAGAGACAACTAACCTGTAAGATTTGTATGGAGTTTGAATGGGCAACCAACTTCACAGTTGCACAAGGTCTAAACCAGATGAAATATCTTTTGTTATCCTGAAGATGATTTTGGTAGCTTTTTCTGACAAGGGGACTCAGGGAAAAAGATCAGTTTTGAACTCCTTAGCAAGGTGGGTTACTCTGGAATTTTAGACATCTTGCCCCTTGCTACACTCAGTGGTTTGAGTGTAGTCTGTCAGTGTGATGCCAGCTATGACAATGTATAGTAATTGCCGATATGTTGATTGTGGAAATAATTTGATGCAAAAAGTAATAGTTTTTCTAATTTGTAATGGATTAAATAATGTTTTCAGTTAGTACTGTTAGTATGAAAATGGAAGATTGTAGGGCACTAGTGGGGTAACAATCCCATTTGAAAAGTTAGACTTATAATTCAGCTATGATTGTCTGCTCAAACTCAATAAATTCCCTATGCAATGAGTAACATGTAGCATTGTCATAAAACACAATTTCTATAAAAAACCTTTAAAAGTGTTCACTTATTTCAGGAAGTTCACTTTCATCCTCAAACAATACTGTTGTAGCATTATATTTGGCTAATCAATGATCCTAGTATATCTGACCAGTTTCTTATTTTATATTGATGCATTATTTACACAAACAAATGTTTGCAAAGTGCTAGCAAATTAGTTTTTAATGATCTCATTTCCAGCAACATGTAAAAGGCTTTTAACTTGCTGTTCTTCTGCTGAAAGAGAAAAGGTTTTGCAGGTAACTCTTAATGTCCTGCTTAAAGGTAGCAGGTTTTATGTTCTGGTGTAGTACTAAAACACATTAAAGAGCAGTACTACCAAAACCAGTGAATTAAAAATATCTACTTGCTGCTTTTTTAGTGAGGAGGGAAGTTGGCTATATTTTCTGGCAGATTGCAGCCATGGTCTAGTACCTGCCTCTAAACAGAGTGGTCTCCACCAGCATAAGGGGCTGAGGCCATACTGGAACCTTCACCCACTGGGACTCTGGTGGCTGAGACACATCCAAGAATAGGGAATTATTTAACTGAGCTGGACAGAAGCAGAAGGTAAAACCCTTCCTACTGATAACTTGCCTCAAAATTTAGGATTCTTGGCAAAGGGGAGAAAAAAAAATCCACCAAAATCAGTCTATATTTTTTAGCTTTTCCTCTGTTTTCTCTGTAAGAGTCCATCTTTCCAGGAAACTCTGTTTCCAGGGAAATGGATTTCTTTTCAATGAAGATATCATAGAAAAAATATTTGGCATCTTTGACATGAACTGAAAAAACCCAAACCCACTGCATTTGACCGTAACATGACTTAAAGATTTGAGACATTAAAATATGATGACTATTGTGGAAAGTCAGTTTCTTTTGTGAAGTGCAGCCAACATTACAGCAAATTTTATCTAATAGTTTGAACCTTATAATTGTGTTTATTCTTTGTGGTGTATGTTTCTGTAGGACTGAATTAACCTGAGAGTGGTTCCAGAGGAGGTTACAATGTTAGCCTAATTTAAAAACAGTAGGGCAGTAACTGAATTATTTGAGAAACTACTTGATTCTTGGGTTTTTTTTCATAATTCTTTTTTAATGAAAATGGAAAAACTAGTCACAGTGTTTCAGAAGGAAACTGAGTATGTATGATATTTTCTTAAATAAACACTTAAACATTTAGGGTATTAAATGGATCTTATAAGATACATAAGCTAAATTAAACGTGGTAATAATACTGTGAAAAGTTAAACTCTAGTGAGCTTTAAAAAATTTGTTACAAATGAAATGTAAGGAACTCAGTGTTAGGATTTTACAGCAATGTGTGTGCCCTCCTGTAAGTGCAGTCTTGAATTTCTCAGCTGTAGCTAACAGGGGTTTATTTCCAGAGCTGGAGGCAACCTGTTAAAAGTTATTATTTGTCTCAGTGGGCATTCCATGTGCAAAGTCCTAGAGGCAGATGTGAAAACCTCTCGCAAGCCTCACAATAAAGAGTTCCTTCCTTACATCTAAATCTATCATCTCTCAGTTTAAAGCCATTCCCTCTTGTCCTATCTCCATGTCCTTGTAAAAAGTACCATTTGTCAAACCACTTGCTTGTGGAGTGAAAACTTTATTCTGTGCACTCCTGATCCTGGATTTAATTAAGTGTGGATCTCTCATCCATCTGAACAGGATTTTGAATGTCTGTCAGCTGAGATGCAACCACAGCCATTGGTTTGGTGGATTGTTTGGGTCAACAAGCCTTGGGAAGACAAATACACATCTGTGACAATATGACAGTGCTGTAAAATTCTGTGTGGCAGGATGAGGATGTTGGTTGTCTCCTCCCTCCCATGTAACAGTTTCTGGTATCAAATGCAGTAGGAGGTTTGAAAGAAGGTGCTTCTCACAAAAATAATTAAAAGGTAAATTTTGTTACAGGACGCTGTACATATTAAACTATTTACACGAATTAAAGTATTGGAAGAACTTACAGAAAAGAAACCTACTGAGAGCCATTGTAAAAAATTATACTAACTCTGGCTTATGAAGTCCTGGTGTCACGGATCACTGCGTGCTGAGAAGCTTCCTGAAAGATTGCTACACGTGTAGCGGTGTTTGCCATCAGACAGCACACTAAGCAGCTGTCTGACTTGATGTATCCTTCTGTAGGTTATATTCTTACTCCCACATGTAACCCCTGTACCCTGGCAATGGTGAAGAACTCATGTCTTTCCGCTTCAGTAGGTGTTTCAGTTGATTTCTGATATGTTCCAGGTTTGTCAATAGTGAGATCTCTATGTTGAAGTGAATTCCTGGCATCTCAGATTGTTTTGTAGGCAGGCTGAAATCTTTGCATTTGGAGCTAGTATAAAGCCTGTGTACGCCTGGCATATGATTAAGTTCATCAAACAAGCCCCTAGAAGCCTCTATGACTGAATTTAACTTGATTCAATGACAGAGCTAAAGTTGCGCAGTATAGTTAGTTCAATATGGAAGCATGGATTAAGGGAACCAAAATAAACTTTGAGTTTGCTGGACTGTACCTCTGATTGTGCTACAGTCATTAATCTAATCTGAAGGTGCTCAAGTCAGCTCTCTGTAAGTATAAATAAGCTTATTCCACTCTTTCTTGGTATTAGAAATAAAATAATAATGGAAAAAACTCCACGCCCACATCTGGTTGGATTTTTCCTTCACGGAAAGAGTTGTTTTAAATAGGAGTGTTACCATTAGACACAAAGTATCAGAACATCTGGCACATTCAGGAAGTGTTTAAGAGAAGAAACAAGTTTCTCTTGTATCTAAAAAACCTTTCTTTAAACGAGAGAAGGTTTAGCAAATATGGTTACCATTGGATGAGACCATTCTGGCAAAGACTGGTGGCAGCCCTTAATCTTACACTGCAGGTTAATAAAATTCTTACTGATAAGTTTTCCAAGCTGGTGAGGAAAGAAAAGGGATGAATTGAAAGGCAATACTGAGTAAATTTGGACAGTTGTTTAAATGAAATTTTTATTTTATCAGTTGTTCTTCTAGGAAACTTCTGTCATAACAAATTGCACTGAAGTGTTTTCCATGGCATAGAACTCATCTTCTGTAATATTGCCTAGCTGTTTGTGTTTTCATATCCTTGTGCATAGCACTTTTTAAAGTGATATCATCTTCAGCATAACTGTAAATGAAAATATGGTGGAAACTGACCAACACACTGTTAATACTCTGTAGAACTCTTCACACTGCTGCCTTCAAAATGCTTGCTGAAGTAGCCAATAAAATACAGCATGTTCCATTCTCAAAGGGAGAGCTTGAGGACATAGCTTGAGAAAGGATCGTGAATTTGAAACCCTTGAACTGACTCAGGGTTTCTTGCACTGAGGGAGGCAGACTGATCCAGAAAAAAAATATGGAGAGTTTTCTGCAGCATTCTATATGAGTATTTTAAACCATTCTATTACATGCTTTCATGTCAGTCCTTTTTGGAGACCTATTCCCCATTTGAGGATCCCGTAGGTAATTTCACTTTGTATTTGTGGTTGGGTCATCCTTTACTCTGCCTCAAAGAGACAAATGAAGCAAAACCAAGCAACGATAGCAGGACCATGCAAGGAGTGATTTTTAAGTAAATGTACTGTTTACTGTAACAGAATCATTATGGTTTTAATAGCAGAAATGAGTGAGGACTTCCTTTGATTCCATAGTTATAAAAACGTTAACCTATACATTTGCATCATCAGTTGTTTCTGCTAATTACTTGTAAACGCAATTGTTTGATCCACAGTATCATGTTCTGATTTTTTAAGTTCCTTCATAATATAAGAAATAGTAGTAAAACCTTGCTCTGTTTTAAAACAATAGTGAATGTTAGCAGTATATTTATTCCTTGGAGACAGTCTTATCAGAGCAGCTTCAAAAACAACCGCCAAGTAAAGACTAATGTAAATTCATACTAGAAATTTAATAAATTCCCATAAGAACAGTGAGTTCAACAAAGCTTCTGAATATAATTGAAACTGTTAATATAAACAAGGCTGTAGATAGGCCTTGCATTAGATGACAGTGCCTTGATCATCTAACAAAATGCTGCAGCAAGGTCTCTTTGTTTTTTCCATCTTTATGTGCTACTAAACTATATCTGTCAAATGGACAGAAACATCAGATGGGTGTTCTGTTAAATAATTCAACTAAACTAGGTTGGTCAGACACTGGTACTGAGCTTGAAACATTTCAGAATAGTTAATAAATTATTGCCTGGTAATAGGTTAGTATAAAGATAATTGTAGAAGTATGCAAGAAAAGTAATTCTTGCTGTACTCTTATTTTCTGCAGGCTGTCTACTAGGTTCCTGGAAACTAATTTGCTTATTTGTATATGAGATGTCTTTTAGTCATTTCATAGCCTTTTCCTACCCAAATCAATTCTTTTCTTCAGTATAGTTAGATGCCAGCTGAGGTGAGCCAGCAGCTCTCTTCAGATCTCCTGCTAATCAAAACATCAGATGTGAAGTGTGTGCCAGAGAAGTGGATGTGAGTTCTTCAGAAAGCATCTGCTGCTTGCTTTAACAGCTGGCCTGTGCCTTCAAAGGCAGCACCTACAGGGAATGGCATATCCCTTTGCTGCTTATTTTGCATTTCTCAGTGTAACTCAGACAGAAGGGCCGAGGAGCAGGACAGCTTAATAAGAAAATTATCTAACACAAACAAGGCAGGGTGGAAGGAGCTGTAGAAAAGAATGCAGCAGACAAATAATTTTGTCATGAGTTCATTCAACATGTTGCAGTTTGATGTGTTCATTGTAAAGGATCATACTAATGTCACTACCTACATAGACTTTTGTCTGATGTGATCATGACTGACACTCGTTTCAGTTAAAGCTTGCACCGTTTCTGGTGCTCATCGTATTGAAAAATAAATTTGCTATACTGGATGCAAAACACAGTCCAGTGTAGATGAGATGCAAAGGTATTTTCTAAAACTCAGGTCTGCCTTTCAGAGGTAAATTTAGGAATTCTGTAAATGGTAACACAGTAAGAAGTTATTTTGTGCTGCGGAGACCCTGCTTTATGCATGAGTTCCGTGCCTCACTCCTCAAGCAATTGTACTTCTACACGAGCTCTTAATCAGTGCATTCTAGGCCTTTCGTTTGGATGCCACTTGCATAAAGAGCCCCATCACACCTCCTGGTGAAATTACAGTGCTCTTCTGTGTATGTCTTTTGTGTAGGAAAAAATGTTTGAAAGTTTTTTGGTTAAGCATTCTTTTTTTGTTTTCCTTTTCCTTTAATAATTTCTTATGTCTTTGGACAAATTTTTCAGCATTAATAACAGGTAAAAGTTTTGGTGGGGGAAATTTGCAGTAGCAGTTTTATGTGTATTTTTATAGCTGTTGTTATTCCTGGAGTTTTAGCAAAAAGTAGAACAAACTTCCTTACCCTTCCTGACTTTTTTGTGGCAGCAGTAGAACATTTTTTGCCGAATTTTTCAGTCCTCTGCAATATCACATTTCTATACTAACCATTTATAAACAGTTACAGATGTGTTTGTACTGATTTTGATATGGATATAGAGGACAGGACTCAGAGTTATTATAGAAGCAACTGGTTGTGTGTACTAGCAAAGCTGTGTTGGAAAAAACGTGAAAACATAACTGTTCCTCTCCCGTTTCCCCCTCTTTCTCTGAATAAGATCAACATTCTCTCAGATTAGCAGTATACATTGAGAGGTTTCTGAATGTGATTGCAAGCAAAGTGTTTTTTGGATGTTTGCTAGTTTAGACAGATACTTGAAATAAGAAAAATTGGTGTAAGGTAGCTGACAAAAATCAGGTACTTGCCCAGGTAGAGGCATACAGTTTAAGGAGTAGCTGACTGATTTTTCTTTTTTTCAATGGAATGTTCAAAATTCTTGCTGTCCTGAGGGGAATGTTAAGAGAAAAATGCCCTTGCATAACCTTGGTGATTGTGTGGCAAGCTTAAAAACATAATAATGACCAGAAACTAGTAATGAACACCCTGTTCCAGCCTAGCGTGAGAAACAATTTTGTGAAATCCAAAAGTCTTATAAAAGATTTTCTACTCCACCTTCTAGGTGGTGGATACTGTGTTACATTTGGCAAAAGGGTGCTTCACAAATTAAAGGTGCATTTTGTTTACAGCGTGGCATTTGGGAATGTCTTGGGGTGACTTGATGTTGTATTCCCTGTCGCTGCTCTATGCCCAGAAATTAGTTTTATGCCTTTCTATGCTTTTAAACTGAGCCTGAGCAGAGAGAGAGAAAACTGAGCAAACTTCTCAAAGCAGTGCTTTTCAAGGACAGACAGAGAATAACATACTCTGGCTCTCTGCATTTTTTTTTCCTGCTGCTGCTGGGCTGTGGGGAGAGGAGCGGAGAAGCACCCTGCTTGCTTGTTCAGCCAGTTTTTTGGTTTTTTTTCCTCCAGAGAGTTGAACTTTGTTTTTCCTGGAATTTTTGATTTTTTCCCTTTTTCTGCTGGACTGCTTCAATATCAACACATCGGGAGGACTTTCCACTGAGCACAGAGGGCCTGGCCCTGGGCCAAGTCCCAGCTCCAAGTAGGAGGGAGACCAAAGGGAGGACTCCAACATTTTCCCAAGTTTTTTCTCCACAGTGAGAGATTTTATTATTTAGCAGTATTATCCTTTTCCTGTGTGTTTGTTGAATAAATAGTTTTTATCTCTTTCACTTTCCTTCGAGGAAAAAGGTTTTTTTCCTGAACCTGGTGGGGAAGGAGTGGTTTTTAACCTGCCCTCTCTCAGAGGATATATTTCTAAATTTGGCCAAACCAGCACAGGGAAGTATATCATGAACAGCAGGCCTTAATTTTCTTTGGAGGGCATTTGTTCAGCATGGAGAATTTCATTGATGTGCTTTGTATCCTGCAGATCCCAAAGGTCCATATTGGAGCTGGCTGGCACCAGCTCTGTTGGACATGGGGGAACCTCCTAGCAGCTTCTCAGAGAGCCACTCCTATACCCCCCCCACTACCAAAACCTTGTCACACAGACCCAACACATGTTGGAAAGTCAGGGATGAGAAAAGTGTAGAGTCTACTGGAAAACACTGTCTGCATCCTTGCTTTGTACTTGTAATATATGTGTATATACATATAGGAGTTTTCCATCGTAAGTATTCCATGTTAGATACCTATCATGTGTGACACTGTATTTGGACACTACCCAAATAGGGAATTCCTTGGCAGTTGGAAGTAATGAGAAGCTAAAGAATGGAAAAGGTTGGCAGATGAACCTTTTTTTTTAACTTGTAAGGGTACATTAGAGGCTTCAAAAATGCTAAGAATTCTGGATCACATTAAGTAAAATGCTTATCTTGCATATTTGGTGGTGCCAGTTAACATCTTTAATTGCTTTGCTCTCCTTGGGCACTGTGCTGCAACCCTTATTGTAATGGGGTGACATGTAAATGGAGCATTGAGGTTACCACAGGATGTGTACAGCCTGGCTAAGCTTAGTTAAAAAAAAAAAAATCTGAACTGTGAATTACACATTATGGAAAATTTTTATGCTTCAGGAATTTTTCTTGCCAGAGTTAGGAAGAAAATAAGAATGAGAAATGTATCTGAAAACAAAAAGTGAAAGTGAGAAAAGGGGTAGTATGGAGTGTGTTTTGGGTTGTGCTTTGTGTGTTTTCTTTTAAGGCACATTACTGTTTTTGGAAAAAAAAATTGAGTATTTGTAGTTTGTGAAAGTGTTTATACATTCTTGTCTTCATAACAATGGTGTATTTATTTGTTCAGCCTTACATATTTACACTTTTAGATGAAATGTAAAACTTATTTGAAAATGGTTCTGAACTAAACATACATTTACTGACAGCAAGCAAAGTTCTAAAACCATGGGGTTTTGTTTGTTTGTTTGTTTGTTTTGCATATTTAGAAGGCTGGTAATCTATTTGTAGAGCTAAAATACAAGGGATTAGATTGCAGAATGTAATTTCCCCTTCTGTACCCCACTTTGACTGCCGGTGTACCATCAAACCATTTACTGAACACAAACTGCTTGATTTTTTTTAAACTAATGTACAAGGAAAATAAAAATAGTTTGAAAATGCTAACAAAAACCACCAAACCTACCTATAACAGTAGAGAGAGTACTCAGATTTTTCTCAACTTTATTTATCCTTTCTTTAACAGTGACTTGTTATCTTCCAATTATGTGGAGATTCACTATGAAGATGGAAAACCAAAATTTTCTAAGGTATCATGTTCTTAAATTGTCTTTCTGAGGGAACAATGCCAATAAAATGTGAAAATAGAAAAGAGAAAAAAATGTTTTGCATGACTTAAAAACATCAGAAGTGTTTTTCCACACATAGACGGTAACTGTGATCTCATCTTGTACAGATATCTCAGTAATACAAGAGGAATTGTACAAAAAAGGGAAGCTGTGTTTTGGAGTGAGGAGTAGGCATTTGTAGGTGGTAGTTGTGAAGGTGATCCATTACTGCCAGAACAATTACATTTTGTAAAATACAGGAGGTGGAGGGGTTGAAGTCACCATCAGATTAGTCTTAATTAATTATTTATGTGTCCTTAGCATAAAGTGCAAGGAGAAAAAATAATGGTAATGTAAGACATTTAAACTAACCTAATAATCTTGCAGTGACTTTTTTTTTCAAGAATTATACAGTGACACAGAAAATGAAAGATTTAACTGAAACTTTAACCTCTGGAGTTACTACAAAATCAGCATATTGCTAGACATCCAATTAATTTTGTTTGTCAGACTAGCTCCCAAATTGATTTCAGTGCCATAGACTATTGATCCAAAGCCAGATTGAAGTTCTGCAAGGTAATTCAGCTATAAAGGAACAAGATCAGTCTGTTTGTTTGTTTGTGGTAGCAAAATGAGAACTGGAAGGTTCCTAGGAAGGTTATAAACCACATTTTCAGGGAATTACTTTTTCATATTTGGTAGAAATGCCAAAATATTTCTTGAAAACTTATTACGTGTGAATTATATCTGTATTTAGAGTGGAGGCAAGAGAGTATTCCAGTTGTATTCATGTCTTCAGAGACTCTGGACTGTTGTTTGTCCAAGTATCGGATATCTGGTTTATTGTTTTGCCCTTGCTATAGAGAATCTCAAATAAAATAATACATGGCAGATTAGGCCAGAATTAAACAATTACATTGCAATGTAATTACTGAAATATGCTGTTTTGTTTTCTTCCACTGAAGAAGAAAAACAGTTTCATGTTACATACAAAGGAAGTTGTTTCATTAAGACTCAGTATTCTGCAGAATAGGCAAAAATGGTAAATGATGCAAGAAAACAATTCCCTCTGGCATTTAGACAAGCTCATGCAATTGTCAGCTGCAGCACTAGCATTGAGCACTGCGGTTGCTGAATCATGAATCTGACTGGAAAATTATATTAGAACTTCAGACTCAGCAAATGGGCTACCTTTGCATGCTGCAGTAACTTGATCCAAACTTCCTAGGGGATGTTTTCTGAATTGTTTTATTTAGAAGCAATAATGGAGCTCCTGAGGTCACGTTAATCTGTAAAAAGCTTCATTATAGATAATAAAAAAACCCCCAAATCCCCACATAATTTGTGTAGGAGGTCAAATAAGGACTATATCCTGGTCTTTTGCAGTGTCTTATAAAACTTTTTAGGCCTAAGGTTGTTTTGTTTCCTGATGTGGATCTAAAGAAGTGAGATCGCAATGAAAAGTACTGTATTCTCTAGAAAGAGGTAGTTAATTACAAAGATGACTGAAGAACAAACAGCAATTTCTTTACTCAGATGATCATCTTTAAAGAAAAAAAACATTGAAAAGTTTTGTGTGAGAAAGAGAATCAAGTTTAGCTGTTAAAAAACATTCTCACTGATGGAAGGGTAAACACATAGTGATTGCTTTCTGTGTAGTACTTTGATTTAATTATACACAATAACCTGTAAGAAATTTAAATCAGAACCTGAATAACTCATTAAATAAGATGCAAAATGGAAATAATGCTGTCATAGATAAAAAGCATTTACATTTTTTGTATCTTCTTGAGTTATAATAATTGCATAAAGAATGGGTTCAATATGCATGTTGGAGTTCAAATGACATGACACAAGAACTAAAAATGTTTTTATGATGAATAGTAGGTTTTTCAAACAATGGGTGAGAAACAACCCCACTTCAGGGTTTTTAATAACATTTTTTGAGAATACTTTTTCTTTTTAGTTTAGCTGAGCTTCTTGCTGATAGACAATAAAGAAAACTACTTAAATGAGGTAAATGTGTATTGTTACTGTTAGATTTTTTTTTTTGCATTGGTTTTAAGCAACAGACATTAAATCAGGATAATTTTGTGTGTGTGATTGTTTGTTTTTAAAAATTATTAGGGGGGAGAGCACTGTTACTACCATGGAAATATCAGAGGTGTCAAGGATTCCAAAGTTGCTCTTTCAACTTGTAATGGACTTCAGTAAGTACATGTTCTCATTTTTTAAACAAGGCTACAACTAATTGTTATTCTTGAATATTGTCTCTTAATATGGGAGGAACTGAAACACTACAGGCTCAAAGATTTCTTGATGTTTTGAAATGTCAGTACCAGCTGTGCCAAACTGCTAGCAATTTTTATTAGTATCATTGGAAATCATGTTTTGATTCTGTCTCACAAACGTTTGAATTTAGTAAGTGCAAGTAAATATTTCCCCAGATGACTTATTATGGTAAAGGATAAACAAGAATTATATTTCAGCATGGTCAGTATTCATGTATGATTCTGTTATAGAAAAATGGATCTTCTTGTTAGATTGTACAAGGTAAAAAATACAAGAAATTAGCATTAGTTACTGCTAAGTGCAACTCAGCTGTTGATTGTATTTTGCCTGCTCAGGGTGTGTCTTAGAACTTCCTTTTTCCAAGGTCAAATCTTTTTTGGTACTTCATCATTGCATTGCCATTACATTTACTGTTAGTCCATTAAAATGTGCCAGATATCTTAAAAATCCCTCAATCTTGGCTTTAGCTACATGTGGTAGTAATGAATATATATTAAATATTGATCAGTTTTTCAGCCCTTAGTTTGGTTTTGTCTTACCAAAATTCAAATCCTGGAGTCAAACGGATTGCCTTGTAATCCTAAATATCACTTCTTTTTCTCCATGTTCTAGTGGCATGTTTGAAGATAGTACTTATTTGTACTTGATAGAACCGATGGATCTGACCCACACGGCAGTAAGTTTATTTTTGTCTAATTTATTTGGTTTGGAAGAGCACTCAAGGAATAGCAAATAAAAGTATTAGAATAAATCAATGAATGATATGTCTCATGCATTCACATGGAAATGAAAAGTATTTTAAAACACTTAATTTGAATTTGTTTAAGGTAGCAAACGTGTAATTATGATTTACCTACAATTTTTCTCTGCTTTTCTTTAATCTTTTGTTTCCTGCTTGCTGTTGATCATTTAGATGCTGGGAGTAGACAAATAAAACTGTTTCCATAACACATGGTAATGGACTGTCAAAAAGCATTTATCAATTTGCTCTAGTACTTGAACTAAAGTGTTTATAAATTCATTTAAGGGATCTCTGGAACTCATTTATACATTCCTCTCTAAATAGTTGCATCAGATTGCTCTTGGCCTGCCATGATTCTACAAAATGTTTAATTAAGTAGATAATTACATCTGGGTATCTTACACTTTGTATGTCTTAAGTCAGTGGTTGTTGTATAGCTTAAATGATTGTGATCCAGCGTATTCAGATAGAAGATTATGCTGGATCAGCATGTAGGACTGCATTTATGCAAGTATTTTGCTATTATTATTTTTGTGTTTCATGTGTGCAACCATTTCTAAAACTTTAGCTGTTGATACAGCTGACACAATTTCACAGACAGTAGTAAAACTAGGTATATTTTTAATTTCGGAATGATTCAAATATTTGAGTGATTTTCAGTGAAATGATTTTGCAACATTGAGACAGAGAATTCTTAAGGTTTGTGTCCTGCTTGGTCTGTAGGATATATTGCAGATGCTGTGCCACAGTTGTCAAGCTTGTCTCGCTCTAGTATGTATATGACAGTATACGCACAGTATGTGGCAAATAATTAATGCTGCAGAACCAATATGTTTTAGTGACTGTAAAGCTGAAATTAGAGTCTGAATAAAGATCTGCAAAATCATTGGCTGATACTGTCAAAGAAAATGGATCAACATTCAGAGAACTTGGTATCATTTGGACAGTCAGTTTTTGGACTATAAATGAAACTCCAGAGGCATGGCAAAATATTACATCCAAAAGAATCAAGTCCCTCCAGGAACAACAGTACGTGCTGTGCGTCTGTGTTTGATGTAGCACATGTTCATAAAGGTTGTAATTCTAAAAACTGACAACACAGACTCAGTAAATTCATGAATTTATACAAGGACATCCATATAGTCAGAAGAAGAAAATTTGACTAAACTGTTTTCTTGCTTGGGTGAACAAATGAAACCAGGATGTCTCTCTGAGTGGTATTTCAGTAAAAATTGTAAGTAGAGCAAAAGTTCTGGTTATAAAAGTAAGATACCATTTGCTAACTCAAGGTTTCAAGTTGAACTCTAAATGATAAGAAAACAGATGAGATGCCTAATTTTCTCAAAACTACTGAAAATAATACAGCTACAGAGAGCTTTTGGGGGCTCATTTTTTGATTGCAGTATGTGAGATAAATATCTTGAACACAGCCTTCAGCATGTACTTTATTCAGCTTGATTAATCTTAACTATAGTAGATACTATATAAAACATCCTCTCCTTCCCCCCAAAAATCCAGCAAATATATGCAGTATTGTCCTTCAGTGTGCTATGTATTTGTTATGGAAGTTACAGAACAGTAGAATCCTACCCTTTGAAAAGAGTCGCTTGTTTTGGCAGACTCTGCAGAGGAGGTGTTACGGGAGAAAGGAGTTGTTTTCTAGAGTAGGTACTCAAATGTGATAATTTGGGGTGTGTCAGACTTTTAAAGAAAATATGCATTAAAAATCTTGTCCTTTTTAAGTGTGGAGTACACCAATAAAACAGGGTGAAATAATCATCTTAAGTATAGTATATTGATTGGTTTCTTGCAACTTGCTGTAATTAGATAGGATTTTTTTCATAAATAGTAATAGTTGCTTTTCATCTGTGGGAGGAAGATTTCAACCAGATATAGACTTTCTAATTTGATTTATTGGAATAAATTATCTGTGTTCTCTAATGCTTTTAAAGGACTTTTTTAAGGTAATCTCAAAGACATCTGTGACACTTATGTTTTGTAGACTGGTCAATTTGCTGAAGCAGAGAGGCTCTATGATTTGCTCAGGACTGCAAATAGATTGCTTCAAATTAGTACTGTCCCAAATTGGTACTATGGTTGCCTGTTTTATACAAAAAATAATAAAAAACTATAAATACTGAAAGAAGTGCCATTTTTTCACTTAATATTATTAATTAGAAGAAAATGCCGCTTATTTTTCTTGTCAGGAAAGTAAAAGCAGGCCACATATCATCCAAAGAACTTATGGAACACAAGCCTCCAAGCAGTTGCAGGACCTTGGTATGTTTTTGCTTATGAGTTTTTAAATATTGAAAATAATTGCATCTATAACTTGGAAAATTTGAATATTAGGCTAGCAGTGTTTATAAAATTGCTGATTATTTAGAAAATCTTGAAAAATAGATACTAACCTGACTTTTTTCACAATTATTGCGATGGAATTTAGATTTTTCAAAGAGCAGCTGTAAGATTTTCATCCACTGACCTCTATTTAGCTTTCCTCTGAAAATCACTAATTAATCAGTGATATTAATGTTATTGAGGCAATGAGAAGGAAGAAAATGTATATTCTAAGCCCAGGTTACCTCTCCTTGCATGCTTTAAGATTTCTGAATTACTTGAGTTTTGATATATTTTATGTACTTCAAAAAATGAGCTTTTGAATAGTGAGGGTGGTTCGGATTTTGGTGATCTTAATCTACTTTTGGTTTGGACAGTGTACATAAGTAGTTTAAAATAATGCCATGAAATTCTTAAATTGTAATTTTTACAGAGACTGACTCTAGTTCTGAATGGCCCTTTCTGTCTGAACTGCAGTGGCTGAGGAGACGGAGAAGAAAGAGAGCAGTAAGTAGAAGTATGACCCTGAGTTAAGACCCTTTATAAACCCAAACTCACTAATTTCTGTATTTTTTAATGTCAAGAGAACGTAGGCTTTAGGAAACAAGTATTTTTAGAAGCTTAATATTGTCACATAATATAATTATCAAATGAGAAAACAATATTTTTCTTCAAAAACAGAATATTTAGAAGAAAGTTGATAAACTTTCTAAAGTGACAGCAATGATATGCATCAATTAAATCAAAATTTAGTAGAGAAAATTATTTTAGAATTTTAAGGTTTTTGTCTGCTTGAGAATAAAGAATAATTTTGAATGAACTCTTGCTACTTTGTAGATATCTGACCTTATTGTCACTTGGCTCATTAAGTAGCATGATTAAATCAAAAATCCGAATGAGGACACCCAGAACTGGGTTCTTGCGAGAACGTAAGTGGGCAGTCCTCATGATCTTCACATGCATATGTATGAGTTAGGGGAACAATTGAGTTAAAGAAGATTAATCTGTATTTCTTCACTGAGTTGCACAAGCTACACCATATTTTTGAGGGTGTATATATTTTTAGTAACTTCCTTTCTCATTAAATCTGTGGTGAATAGTACATAACGAAAGGAGGAGGGAAAGCAGTAGGGCTGTCTGCACTGAACCAAAAAGAGTAGAACCTGAACATTCTTGATGATGTGCCTCAGATTTTCAGCCTAAGTTACTGGGGCTGTGATTCTTTACCCTACTTGCATTTCTCACCCAGTTTACCAGTTTACATACCTTACACAATATCTTTTTAGTATGTATCTATACTAAAAATCAGCCGCAGTTATTTTTGAAAATTACTACATCTTCCTAATTTCTCAAAGCATTTCTTTAATTCCTCAGTTATCTCGTGGTGTCTTTGAAGAGATGAAATATCTGGAGCTCATGATAGTCAATGACCATAAAATGGTAAGTATAGCAATTCAGTGGTGATCTTCGTTTTGGTGACAGTTTGTAGGCTGATGTACAGCGCTGTGCTGCATCAGCTATTTTTGGGCCCAGGATTTAGTTTATCAGCAGCTATTAACATTTGTACTGTAAGACACACTGTAGGCCATAATACCTAATGAAGCTTAATGTTACCTAAGATTTTCTGTGGCAATTATATATTCAAAATGAATCTGGAACACTTTGGTATCATATGGATAAATTATTATGCCCATAACCAACCAAGTAAAGCAACAAAACATTTATGTCCAGAACAAACACACAAAATGTTCTAAAATTACATCCTATCTTTGAAGTTATATGGAAAGAAATCAGAATTTAACTTTGAGTTTCATTTTACTGATTTAAATTTTAATGCAGCAAAACATGTAGACAAAACTCTGATTGTTCTTCCTGACTATTCCATACTTATAAACAGGATTCATAATGAAGTGCAAGGTAAGTTGTTTGTTTGATTCAAAAAGTGTTTGTCATTAAAAAAACCCCCAGAATGGGTGGGGGGAGGAAAGCCCAATTCTTTCCCCTTTTTGTCTTGAGGAATGACTGGAAAAAGTCAGACTAAGTGACATTTGTTGTAAGCAAGACTCTTTTTTTTTTTTTTTAAATTGAAGTCTGCTGATACAATAGGTTTTCACTTACTTTATTTGCCAGTAAAGAGGTTTTTCATCTCTCACCCAGCTGCAAGTTTCCCAGTGCTTTATGGGGTTGTGGGCTCTTTGGTGAGCACTGAAGGATGATATTGAAGAGCAAGATATAGAAGATATCAGAACAGGGTGCAGTAATTCATACTTGCTCCATTGCTGCATAGACAGATAATGTACCCCTCCCTCATCTGTATAATAAATCATAGAAGTAGTCTGGGCAAAAATAACCTGTATTTTACCTGTATTAATTTAGTGCTGTGGAGGGAATTTGAATGGGTGGAAAATGTAGGACAGAAATTTCTTGAGCTGTTTTCATTTGCAAAGCCACCTGGTAGGAAACTACACTAAGAGTGTTCAGGTGTTAGTTGTTTAACACAGTAACTGAAGTTATGGCCATTTTGTTGTCTTGTTTGATGTCTATGGTTGGTGTTCCTTATGAAGAGAAAATATTCCTATGTCTGTCTCTTTCCCCTGGCCTCTTGTATTACTGATGTGCTTAAAGGTGTTCACTACACCTGTTACAGACACTAACTGTTGTCTCCTCTCACGCTTAATTTGTTAGAGCTTCAGAGCACAAGATTTTTTGCTTCATAGTTATCAGTAACTTAGAAACAGATAATAATTCTTTTCAAAGAATAAAGCAGATATACTTAGGGAAGTGTTCACAGTTAGGGGTCTCGGCCTGCCAGTCCAGGAGCTCACTTAATGTACTTTCAAGGTTTTCTGCTTACCAGGAGAGGGCAGGTTTCCCCTGCAGCAAAGGTCTTTGTTGGAAGAAGTACCTTAAACCTCATTGATCGTTGTGTTAAATAGTTAATACTGTGTATTTTCACAACATCTCCTTTCCTCTAGCAATAAAGATATCTCAACATATTTAATTAGGCTGTTGCACTTTCTACTGGTTTAGATTAATTTCTTTTAGGATCTGTATTTAACCACATTATATGGTGTATTGTTATTGATATTAGCATTTTAATACTTTATTGAAAACCAAGAACATTTTCCAAAGCACATTATTTTACCTTCCCACTTCTGGAAAGGTTTGGGATTGGCTCAAAACAAAAAGCCAAAGCCACCCTTTCCCCCTTCCCCACTGTCATATTGTTCTCTGGGGAGCAGTCTTGTGGTATAATGTACAGTGTACATCTTAGGCACCTACTAGCACCGTACCTGAGAGCAGCTGCTCAGTTGCTCAGAGAAGAGTCAGGCCCTCTTGTTCCAAAGCCTCTTTTTAAGTACAGTATTTCATAGAATAGCTGACACTTCCATGGAACACTGAGGCAATGAGACTTGTTGCTTTTAACAAGTAGTTGAAATTAGTAAGAGTTTTTTGATAAAGGCTTTTTTTCCCTGTTCTAAGTAATTTCACGTTCATTTTCTGTGAAATTTTGAAGACCTATTTTTCCTATATGTAAATCATACTGTGTAATGTAATCTTGGTTGATAATTTTACAGTTTCTTGAAAGTCATATGGATTCATGTTCAGGTACCATAGCTGCATCTTTAAAAAATTTGACTTGGAACAGAAGGGGCTTGTGAGGCAGGATGAGGAAAGACATGAAAACATTGTAATGACATGCACATATATTATGAAGCAAAACTTGTAATACAGCTCATGTAAGTCTATAAAAATAGAAAAAAATTGAAGTTAGAATTTAAGATACTCAGCTTAACTCTTTTCATGTTCAAACACGTATTTACTTTTACCATGCACTCCCTCTTCCATTTTGTCTTTTGCTATAACTACTGCTACATGTCACAAAAGTATTGTGCTGTTGCAGAAAAGGATACCTTTGCAAAGAGCTGTGCACAGGACAAGTGGTAAATGCTTCATCTTCATGTCTTATAATTAAAGTGATGGAATGTGGCTACTACAGTCAGATATGTAACTCATCAGGTTAGGCAGTTTAAATGGGTACAGCATCCTCTCAATTTTGAGCTCATGTTTATGTTCATGTTTACCTGTAATTTTGTCTCAAACATTTGAAGTCTGATTCTAAACAAAGTATTTCTTGTGGTTAAATGCTCCTTTTACGGATGGGAAAGGCTGCCTATCATACATGGCTTCCTTTATCTTCCAGGGGTTTTTGAATATGAGATATAGGCTGTGATCTGAAAAGTTTTTTTAGTTTTTCCCTTACTTTCTTAAAATATTAATTTCCTTTTCATGCTGTAAAAATAAAGAATTAGTAATAAATATTTAAGTTCTCACTGTGTTCTACTTTCTCTTCTTTTAGTTCAAAAGGCACCGTTCTTCAACTGCATACACAAACAATTTTGCGAAGTCTGTGGTAAACCTTGTAGATGCTGTAAGTATCAATGTTTCTTCTGAAAACTGATTCACTGACTTTTACTTTAGCACTGTATTAAAAATGTTATCATTTTCAGAACCCAAATTTCAATTACACTTTAAGGTGCATTTCTAGTTCCTCTGCAGAAGAATAGCCTGGGGTGAATGTATAAGTAACTACCAGATTATCTGTGGCATTTTTCTTAAAGCTTGCAACTGTCAGAGTTTGCCCTTGGCAGGGGTGATTTCAGTATCTGTCACCAATTAAGAATGAGATTTAATCAAATTTAGATTTGTGAAACAAATCTAACCACAAGTGATTGAAACTCCAAGCATAGGTCACAAAGGATACGTATATCTATTGTGAGAAAAAGTGAGTGTGAATAAAAAATTCTCCTTCATAAATCTTTATTTATAGCTTAAAAACAAACAAAATGCCATTGTGGTACATTATAAATGGGTGGAAGTGACACAGATACAAGAATGGTATCTGTGACTAAATTTAAAACAATTTTGTAATATGCAACAGCATATAAACTAAAAGTAATATTTGTGGTAAAATTAATTTGGTTTTTTTTTCCTCTTTTTGGTACACATATAATGATCACACACATTTCAGAGCTCTGTCTGTAGTGAAAACAGGATAGATTCTCTAGTAGTGATGAATACAAAGGCTACCAAATGCTGACTCTGAGTCCCTTTTCCATGTGACATTATTGATACCTGTGGAACTGTGTGATATGATTCAGTGCAAAACATTGTCAACAGTTTGTTTGGCTCAGAGGAAACAATGCAGTACTTGCTCTTACATAGGAATTGTACTGGATGTATATTGAAAATTTAGGTGAATATATTTATAATACATGAAATACTAGAAGTCTTTTGGAATATTTTTCTGTAATGATCTGAACATGCCAGTAGCCTAAAGAAAAGTTACTAGAGCAGATAAAAATGTAAATAATTGTAGTATTTCTGCAATTTATGTTGCACATTTCCAAAGAGAAGGTAGCATCTTTTTTTTTCTCACCTGATCATTATTTCTTTGTCTTTCTTCTGCGTTTTAACAGAAGTTATTTCATCTGTCTTTTCTTTCCCTATTATATCTATTTTTTCCATTTTTATCTGTGTGTATGCAGAAACATGGAGCTTCATTCTTGTGTAGAATTCATTCCCCTCACAGAGATCTTACAAAAGGACATATAAATGGCTTTTTCTTTAAATAAAGCGTGAAAAGGAGCAGAACTTTCTGCTTTGTTATTCCCTTGTGTCCATAGGGTGTGGGCTGTATTTCTTACTGATTTATTGTTGGGGAAAGGATATTGGCTTTCAGAGGCCTTCAGGTTCTCTGCCTCCTCTTCCATTCTTTTGTTGCTGTTTGCTTCAGGAATTACAGTTTTCCTCTCAGCAAACAGAAGTCTTTATTGACCCACCCCTATGTTATTTCAGGTGGTTTAATTTTACTGGCTTTTCTCATGTTGTAAACCATTTTCTGTGTATGTTCTCAGCTTGTCTCCCTCAGATTGAAGCATGCTAATACTCTTTTCCTTCAAGGGTCTTGGACAAAACTGAGCTTAGCTGGTTGCTATCTCTCGTTTTTGTATTTGTCTTTTTTTTTCTAAGCTGAATATTATACATTGACTTTTTAATAAGGATGATGCTGCCCTGATACAAAACTGGGTTTCTGGTCAGGGTGAATAAGGAATGCATCTTTTATAGATCTGCAAGTTCTGCATGACCTTAGTTAATAAACTTTGATATTTTTTTAACTGAACCTAAAGACAGCAGCAGTTTTATGTCAGAATCAAGTATCATGCACAATGTTAAAATGCGTATTTTAAAACTGTTTTGTTATTATTGAGGCCTGATTGTTGTTTCCTTGTCTGTTGCTGCAGTAACATTAAAATTTATAGGGAAATCACTATTTTTACTTAATTCCACTCAAGCAATGTGAGAATTAAGTGATCATACTATATAAGTGGAAATCAAGCATTAATTAAATTTTGGATTTATTGGAAAACGGAGAAGTTATTTAATCTCAACTTAAAAATTGCCTTCAGCTACTTTTTGAGATCGGTCTTTTCTTTTTCTTTGAGATCATCCAGTGTACCTTTACATTTCTTCTTTGCTGGTTTTTCTACAGGTTTTCTGCAAAACTCAGTGGCAAAATTATTTGCCATGAGAATTTTAAAGAAAATGGAGTGGCTCAAAAAAAAAAGAGCAGCAAGGGTTATTTGTTTCCTTCTAAAACATAAAATTTAAGTTGATCAGAATATTAGCTTTTAGGAAATGCAAGGCATTACCAGCTAACTGTTTCCCCATGTTTTCCTCCTGCTTTATCCCTCTTGTCCTTCCGCTTTACTCTTACTGGCTAACTGTGCACGTCTGACCCAGTGTTCTACTCCTGTGCCTGTCCTGTCTCTGCCCTCAGATATACAAGGAACAGCTGAACACCAGGGTGGTTCTCGTTGCTGTGGAAACTTGGACAGACAGAGATCGCATTAATATTCACCCTGACCCTCTGCAGATGCTCCACGACTTCTCCAAGTACCGGCAGCACTACATCAAGCAGCACGCTGATGCTGTGCACCTGCTCTCGTATGTACCCTTTGCAATGGCTTAGAATGTTACTTCCTGTCTACTGCTTTTGTCTACTTGTCTCTTCTTTCGTACTTTTTTGCTTAGTATTTTGTATATCAATTGACCTCTGCCTTCCTTAGGAAGCTTAATCCATATTTAACACCTGTTTTTAATAGGTGTAGTATATACCATACTCATGTTCATATACGTATCTATAATGATATTTGAATGTCTTTGCAACCTGGAGACAGTGTCACATTTGAAGTGGCTTTTGATGAGCCCTTGAGGACACTTAGCTTTGCCAATCAGGTGTTTAAGGTACTGCTTTTCCAGTTACGATCAGGAGAGGGCAGAGCTGACAGGATTATGTGTTGCCACAAGAGTGTTCCAGTTAGTATATTTATTCGCACATGTAGCCGCAGTGATGATTTGTTAATGGAAGGGCTTCTCCTTTAGAGCTGTAATGAATTGTTCTGAGACACAATGCATTTTGAGGGGAAATTCCACTTGCATCATTAGGCACGATTTCAGCCTTGAGCAAGTATTATTCTACTTCATGGCATTGTAAGCAAAGAGGAGGAAATATGTTCCCCTGTGCAGCATGAAGATCTTAAGCCATCTCCCAGCAGCATGACATACTGTGAGGATGGAGTAACTAGTGTCTTTCACAGGATTCTCCCGTAGTTCATCTTCTGCAGAAGAAGATAAAAACAAGGGTTGAAGAATTTCCTCCAGATTTCCTTACTACAGGCATTGCAATACAATGCTGATTGTGTTCTTCATAATACAGGCGAAATGCTGCTGACATGCACTCTTAGTGACTTCAATGCATGTTTTGTGTCACCTGCTGAAGAGTTTGCCATGGTGAAAGGTATCAAATCCAACCTGAAATACAGGAAATTCCATTTAAACATGGGGGGGAAAAAAAACCTTTCACTGTGAAGGTGGTCAGATGCTGAAACTCTCTGCTGCACAGAGAGGCTATGGAGTGCCCATGCTTGGAGATTTTCCAAAGCCAACGGAACATGGTGTGCTCCAGCTGAGCCTCCTTGCAGCTGGGGGGATGAACTAGACCATTTCCAGAAGTGCCTGTCAAGCTCAGCCCTTACTGCAGTCCTGTCTGTTGTAAAGCCTCTGGCTGTATGTGTTTAATTAAGCTGCAGTCTGAAAGTTCTGATGGGTGTTAGAATGTTCTGAAAAATAAGTACATACCTGTATGGAGTATCCTGTCATTTAAAAAAGACTCCATTAATTTTCAAAGGTTAGGTCATTCGTACACCATGCAGGGTCACTGTAGGTTGTTTGTAGGCTGTGTAAGTTTATTATTATGACTCTGGAGTTAAAATAGTAATTTTAGTAATTCATAGTAATTTATAGGCATTTTATTGAATAATTTAGATCTTCCAGATTACATTACTTAACTAAATTATTTGGGGCTTATTAACAAATAAAAGAAAGGAGGTAGGGTTAAAGTGCAGTATTAAATTACTTTCCCTTTAGGTATACTTCTCAGTCTTTTCATTTGGAGTTGAAACTAGAACTTAAATTGGTTTGGATTAAGATCATAGTTTAAAAAGTTCTCAATACTGATACATTTCAGAATGGAATTCCTTCCTGACAGATCAAAAATTGGAATATATTGTTAACTTTTAAAAGGAATGTTATCACTCTGTTGTCTTAGGAGTCTGGAACTCAAGCTTTCTGTGCTTGGTTTGTTTGTGGGTTAAGACTGATTCTGGCTCTACAAGAGAAAAATAGTCTTTTTGTCAAAGCTTATATATATATATATATAATCACCTCTTTCAGTGTTGGTGTTCTGTTTGTAAACTTGCAGTTGCTTTTTATGCTAGAAGTAGATGAATGTACATGCAATCTATCATGGCATGTGTAAGGGTGTGGTCTTTCAATAAGCTCTTGGTGCCCAATGTCAATGTGTTATATTTTCTTCATTTTTATTTGTTTGTAAGGAATGTGACATTTCATTACAAAAGGAGCAGCTTAAGTTACTTTGGAGGGGTTTGCTCTGTGGCCAGAGGAGTAGGAGTGAATGAGGTAATTTTTTTTTTCATGACTAAAGTGAAGTAAAGTAGAATCTCTACATTATAATCTCAACAGTTTATATGTTTCAGTATTCAGGGCTTTAAAGATAACTTAAATATTAAAAAGTTAGGATTCTCACAGCCAGCCTGCTTGATCATCATCAAACTACTGCTCAGAGTGCTCTTCTTTTTAGAAAGCATTTCTCTCCTGTCTGCATTATTCTCTTAAAAAGAACTTAAATTGGCTTTTATTATATTTGACAGAAATTTAGACCCAAAAATCTCAGACAGGAATATGTGAAACACAGTGAATATCTTTTTGTCTTATCACTGTAAGACACTTGATCTTCTGAGGTACCAGTGACATGTAATTCTTCCTGAAGTTTTTTTAACATTGAAATTAGAAAATAAATTGTCCCTGTGTACTGAATTTTTTACTATTGTTATTTTTTTTTCCTCAGTGCAGTGTTAAATTGATAATGAAATTCTCCTGTTTTTACATGGGTTAAATCCCTACTATTACAGAACTGTATTATGTATATATCAAATAGACTTCTTTCTTTAGATTAACCAGTGGGGAGAGATTACCTGAGATTAGGAGAGGAATATTTTATCTGTTATGTACTTTATTGAGTTAATTTTCCTTATATGCACATAGAATTGTGATTGACTGCATTGAATTATTGAAGTAGTAGGTTTGTGATAAGCCAGAATGAGCCAGTGTAATATTCATTGCAATAACTAATGGGTTTTTGGTTTTTTTATAATTGTGCTCCTCTTGGAATGCAGTATGGCCTCCCTTTGCCCATGGCACAGGAACTAGCACAAAGTCTTGCTCAGAATCTTGGAATACAATGGGAGCCAGCTGCCAGGAAACCGAGTATGTACATGGAGTCTTCTTTTATCTTCCTTAGCTAAATACATAAGCACTTCCTTTATTGTGTTTGAAAGAAATGCCAAAATTGCTGTAACTGTAGAACAAGAATTGCTGCTTTTGGAAATATATGTAGTAAAATTTCAGCTTCACCAAAACAAGAGCCGCCAGTTCAGCAGCATTTTGTAATAACCTCAGTGATGTTCTGTGTTGAGAGGTTGGATTCATAACCAATATTCAAAGGTATATTGGTGAAAACACCATTAATTTAATTTAGAACTCCTTTTCTATCATAATGAAATCTGTAAATCCAATAGAACAATTGCTGACTTCTTAAAATGCAAAAATACCTGATGTACAAGTGAAGAAATGGTAAAGAGTTGTAACCTAGTTCAGTGTGACATTTGCTCAACTTGTTACCTTGCTGCTTCACAGCCAGACCAGATTTGTGTGTCCTTAACACATGTGGAATGTTGGTACAAAAGCTGCTGCAAAGCCCTTTTCAAGGCTCAAGAAAATTGTTTGATTTTTCACTTGCATTTTGTAAGCAGTTTGGCTACCTTTTCTCTTTGTTTCCTCTTTAAAAATGTGAATGATAATGTTGACTTTATTGTGGAATCACTTCAAAAATCTGTGAATTAGGAAACCATACATAGGAATATTGTTTTGTAAAGCACTATTTTTGGACTGTGTTAACTAGCAAATTGTGAAAATATTTTCTACATAATTGTTTTTTGATTACAGGTAAAACAGAATTCATACAATTTGAAAAACAGAATATTTTTTAACTGAAAGATTAAGGTTTTTGATATGATAGCTTAGTGCCCTTATTTGGGTGCCCTTTTATAGAGAAAGATTAATGAAAGACCTGGAGAGAGTAGAAATAACCATATAAATAATCTGTGAACATTTTCCATGGAGAAACTCTGGATTTCCAGTAGTTACTACAGTACATCTATCTTTGGTAGATAATTTTTATGGGCAGTGTGCAGCATCTGTTTTACCAACCATAAGGTACTGATCTTTTGTTTTTATGTTATGAATTTGGTCACTGTTGACTTACATGCTATAGCTGTAAGTAAACTGTAAATCCATTTTCATTCAACTACTTTTTGAATGAATGTTTGATCGGCTGATTCACATATTACTGTTAATAATTTTATGCCAAATGGAAAAAGCCTGGCCTGTCCAATAACAATCCTCTTTCAGGGTATTCTGTATTTTTAGGGAGGAGGAAATGTGAACATTTAAAATCATCAATATTATGTGTACTGCACACAGCCTTGTGCTGCCTGTTTTGAGAGCATGTAGGGAAGAACCTTGCCAACTATTTTTAGCTTTCTATACTGCCTGAAACTGTGTTGAGTCTTAAGAACCTGCAGATAAGGTAATCTGAAAGTACCACATTTATTTAGTGTATTAGTATGTCTTCAAGTGGGCTGGTTTCTTTTTTGGGACTAGAGTCTGTACAGCCAAGCAACCATCAAATCTTGGTATAATTAGTCAAGCTCCATTTTTATAGTGAGTACTTATATTTATTGTAAGCATATTTATAACTTCTCTCCTTTTCTGTTGTATTTTGGTCTTGTCTGAGAAGAGTGTGACTGCACTGAATCCTGGGGTGGTTGCATCATGGAGGAAACAGGGTATGTCATAAATATCAGTAATTGAGGGCTCTGGAATGAGTTCATAGTTTACGTTATGACAGAAATATTTAGGCATTGGGTTTTATCCATGTGTTTTAGTGCTAATAAATGAAAAACTGGACACAGTTGGAACTCAATCCTTAGCTACATAGTCAATGAGGTCTGAGGGGGAAGCACATCTATATGGGAGGAATTTCATTGCCCTCTACCCTCACACACTGCTAAAGATTCTTCTCTCTATACTGTAAGCAATTGATTGGAAAAGGATAACTTCTGAAATATAGGAGTTTGAGTCTTATAAATCACTTTCTGTCAGAATCTTGCTCACCTTGGAAGCTTGATTGCAAAAATCATGGAGAAAATTAGCTACAAATAAGAGACAAGGAGCTGAGTTTCTTCATATGATATTTGGAAATTGGTTCTCCAGTAGAGTTACTTTGTGGCTTCCCTGTAGACTTGTAATTGTTAGCCACTGTATGAATGCAGCAGAAAATCATTCCATAAATATGCTTCTGGAATCCAAGGTAAGGCATTGATCAGAATAGATACTGGCTTCCTTCACATGGTGAACTAATCAAAGTATTGGTCTTGGATGGAAGTATCAGAAGAAGAGGCTATGGAATAAACCTATTCTGTAGAAAAGGTTAACAGTAAACAAAAGCCAGGAGCAGAGGATGGTCAAGCAGAAGCTGAAAAAGGACTGACTAATGAAATGAGTGAATAATTAGCTGCACTTTAAAACCTTTTCTCTTAACTCCATCAGTGTCAGAAGACAGTTTCTCTGTATGGAATAATTCAGTGGGGAAATATCTCAGTAGGAGTGAACTGTTAGGAAAGGAATGAAGAACCTCCTTGTGGCACGGTTACCCCAATCTTTAATAGTGTGAATAGATCTCGTTCCCAGATCTCAAAACATGACCAATAAATACATCAGACAATTTCTGAATGAGAAATTACTAATAAAGTACATTTTCAGTAGTCTGGGAAAAAAGATGGAGTTGAGGAAACATGAGAGAAGTCTAACATCATGAACAAATGATTACTCTTTCTTCCAGTGTAAGAACTAGGGAGACATGAAATGAGATTAGCAAATATGACAGAAGAAAATGGGATGAAATTGTTCTTCTACCAGTCTGTATTAAGCTGTGAAACCTCTTACTGCAGCATCTTGTAGGTGCTGCAAACAAACCTGAGAGGATCCTGGATTATGCATGCAACAGAAAGGGTGAATAGCAACTACTGTAATGTGGGGTTACCTTATTGAGAAGTTTAAGAGCTACAAATACTATACATTCATAAAGTAGAAATATAAAAATGCAAAATGTTGTAAAATTTTTCTTTTGTTCTGATTTTATTGTTTGAGAATAAGACTGAGCTGTCGTACTGTTGCACACAGTGGTTGTAAGAAACTGGGATTTACAGTATTAAAAAAAAGTTGTGACCCCTTTGCCCCTTTCCAGTAGCTGGTGGTGTTTCAAGGCATTTACTCACCTAATTCTTTGCTATTTTAGGGTATACCATTCCAGGAAATTCTCCAAATGCAGCATTGCAGAATACAAAGAATTTTTACTTCGTGGGGGAGGTGCCTGTCTTTTTAACAGGCCAACAAAGGTAATAAATAAATTGGTAGTCAGGACATTTGCTACACATTGAAATGAAAATGTAATAATTTCACTGACATACATCTGTTCTCAAATTTATTCAGATGTCTGTGGGTATTTTCTTGAGGTTGTAATTAGCTGACTGTTCATCCCCCTAGCATTTAAAAATAATATTGAGAGGAATGCAACTTATTTTCCATAATTCTTCATACTCAAATAATGATAAATATCACATTCAGCATAAATGCACTACTTACTAAGACGGAAATAGTGCAAAATAAATCCAGAAGTGAGATCATAGTTTATGCTCCACCTACACTCAATTCTTGGACTTTGTGTCTGAGGTTGTTAAAAAGAATGCCAGTTACCACATTAGGAAATGGAAATACATAGCTGATTTCATATAGACAGTAGTAGCTTTTGGTTGTTCTCAATGTTAACTTCATTTCATTACATCTAGCAAACTCTGTAATTCATAGCTGTTTACTTGTACCATTGCCTTTTTTGCCTAAAAACTTACTGAGGTCATAATTTTTTCTAAGGCAATGTCAGCATGACATCCTTCTAAAGCTGAATAGTATAAAAATATTCCATGTGGCTCTTTTTGCCAAGTAAGAGCAATCCAAAGTATTAATATTCTATTTAATCATAGTGTCAAACTTGCTGTCCTTGTGGAATTTAATACCACATGAGGCTATTAGACTGTTCTGTTTACTGTGCTGTACCCTTTGCTGGACCATCACCTTGCACAATTAACTAAAAATTTTGCTTGTGCGAGTGGTTTTGATTCTTTTCCCAGGATGGCAATCTTTGCTTATAGAATAAGAATGCAAGAATTCTTACACAAAGGAGTAAGTAGGGAAATAGAAAAACACAGCCTCAGTTTTTAATGATAGTTGTCAGGCAAAGTAATGTGAAGAAGTTGTCAGCTGGACTCTATACAGAATAAAAATCTGATTTATGCTGAGGAAAATGCTCCTGGGGAAATGGTTGAATTATCTTTATATATTATCTGTGCCAGTGCTTCACAGCTTTGAAGTTCTTTGGGGGGAAAAATAATCATACAATGTTTAGAATCCTGTTATTCGGAGGTTAGGAGGTAAGGTAGAAAACTGTGTGTTTAATCCTTAGGTAAGTAAAATGGAGTTGTTAAGCAGTCACCATGATGCCATTTTTAAAATTATAACCTGAGTTGTGCTCTGACACGAATATAAACATTAAATAGTTCCTGATTGCCATAGGAAATTCGTGTGTGCCTGCTTGTGTTCTGTAATTTTCTTGTTTGATAGAGAAATGAATTTCAGTTTCAGAGTAAGATCTTATTTTTTTACACCAAAGTGTAGTAGAAACAGTAGCTTACAGGGGGAAAAAAAAAGAAATTAGTTTTTTTTAATCCTGTCAACACTGCTAGTGAAGAAAAGCACATACGGATATTTCTTCAGTATTGTTTTGCTTTTGGCACCCGAAATTGTAGGTGCTATTAATTACCTATGTGCATTATGCAACAAAAGTGAAATGTTTTATTTCTTTTTTATTAGGCATTATGATTCCTCCCTGCCCCAACCAAAACTACCGGAGAAGAATTCCATACAAGTTTTTATATAATTAGTATTGTATTATATGTTGTTTCATATCTTGATGATTCTCAACAGCTTTACTTCCACTAAGGCCATGCAGAACGGTTTACTCACATCTTGCACCCTTTGATTTCTGTTCACATTTTAACTTTTAACTTCTCATTTCAGCCATATTCTAGTTAATGTTTCTGTTGATAATATCCCAATTAAATTGGAGATTCCTGATATTGTTATATGATTTTTAAGTAGAATTATATTGAAAACGGACAAGCTTCTTGCAAAATTATTTCTGTGACAAGGCTGAAAAGTATCTTTAATCAAAATTATGATATGTGAAACCAGTATAGGATCTGCATCATCCTGAACTGCAGGATTTATCTGTAGTGCATGTATCTGGTTTTAGGATTAGCTGTTTAGTACTATCTGTGTGTGGTTGTTTATAACTTACTAATAAGGCACATCCTCTTGGCAGTATTTCTTAATATTTACTGTTTTTATGCATAAACGTTGCACAGGAATAGACAGTAGCTCATTGCATGAGCAGGTGTGGGTACCTGAGTAGATCCCAGAGATTATATTGTGGACTGGTTTCTTGAAGGATTTATCAGAGAACTGGGAGTCCATGGAACAGAAGTTCAAATGTCATCCCCCTTAAATATTATTGTAGTGTCTCTATTTATCATGGGTTTCTGAGATCAGTATTCTCCTAAAGAGGACCAGCATTCCTGTGATTTAGCTGAACACCTTTCATGTCTGAAAAATTCTGATGAGCAGCACTTGAAAACCACGCTGCCTTTCCATCACTGAGGCACAGCACATGCATTGCTTGGGACAGCACATTAGTGTAGCATCACAGAAATGGGTTGTACGTGACACAAAAGTCACTTGACACTGGTTTTATTCTTACTTTGGGGTGGGGGCTTTTTTCTTTCAGCTGTTTGAAGCCACCGAGTGTGGAAATGGATATGTAGAAGCAGGAGAAGAATGTGATTGCGGTTTCCGAATGGCAAGTAGAGTTATATATTACTTCACAGTCTTTCTTACAAAATATATTAAGATAAATTAAGTGATTGGTAAGGGAAGGGGGAAAGGTTATGGAAATGGATTTGTTTTGCCTGTTTGGGAACAATTTCTTTAAGGGCCTGTGTTAAAAACATTTTTTCAAATGACAACGGGTGCAATGACAGTGTCCTCTGCACAGTTCCTGTTATACTAATGACAAGATACAGCTGTTTCCCAGTAGTTTTTGAGTTGCACTGGAGAAGTGCTTACCTTTTTACTTTTCTTTGAGAGCATGTTTGAGTGGGAGACTCCTTACTGATACTTTGGGAGATTGGTGCCTGCATTCAGACAGAACAAGTAAACTGTCGTTTTCTTCTCTAGTGCAGAAATACTCCAATAATGTTTTTGCAAAAATCTTCCCTCTAGATTTGAGTCCTAGTTCTAGTATTTAAATATAATTGCACCTGTAATTAGATTGGGTTTTTTTTTCTGCATCGAATATAATTTAACTAAGCAGCATGAATTTGGCACAGGCTTCAGAATCCCTGTGTTACTGTAGCATTGTATGTCACTGTTTTCCCTTTAGTATTTGAGTAGTGCAAAGGCTTCTTCCGCTGATAATTTCAGATCATCAATGCTAAACTGAATCTTTTGTCTGCTGGTATGTAATAGTTTGTTGTTGAAAAGGTTGTGAAGAAAAAAGACTTACTTAAAATGGAAGACTAAACTTTTTGCTTAATGTTTTCTTCAGGAATGCTATGCAGACTGTTGTAAGAAGTGCTCTCTTTCTAATGGAGCTCATTGTAGTGATGGACCCTGCTGTAATACATCGTGTCTTGTGAGTGTTGCTGCCATATATCAATTGTTCTTTTCAGTTGTCCACGGCAGTCACATGCAGCCTATTAAAGTTCAAAGTGTGTTTCAGGTAGAAGGAAAAGGAGCAGCTTATGTCAATGTAAACTTAGTGCTGAACTATATTTTTCATTTTCTAGTTTTTCCCACGAGGTTATGACTGTCGATACGCAGTGAATGAGTGTGACATTGCAGAGTTCTGCACTGGGGATTCTGGGCAGGTATGTGTGCAGAAACGTTCTCTGCTTGCACTGTTGTTTGTTTGCACCCTTTTTTTTGTATTCATTGAACAGGAAAATTGTATTGACAAACTGCACAGTCATATGCCCAAAATGATGATGTAACAGTGGAGTATAAGCTGTTGCAAACTCATGAAAACAATAATCTATGTGGACTCAAAATATTACTCCTTTAGGTTTGTTTGTTTTTTATAACTCTTGGGATTTTGTGTGTAATATTTGCGTCAGGCATCCTTCTTTATTCTTTGCCTGGTCTATGACTTACTAAATAAGAATACACTATAAATGTGAATGTATTCAAAGGTAATAACACTAAGATTTTGTGAAATAAAATACCTTAAAATAGAACTGTAGAAAATTATAGCTAATGGAGTATAAAAACATGGAATCATTTAGGTTGGAAAAGACCTTTTAGATCGAGTGCAACCATTAACCCAGCACTGCCAACTCCACCACTAAACCATGTCCCTAAATGCCACATCCACGTGTCTTTTAAGTACCTCCAGGGATGGTGATTTTACTGTGTCTCTGGGCAGCCTGTTACAATGTTTGACAGCCGTTTTGGTGAAGAAATTTTTCCTAATAGCCTAACCTTCCCTGGCACAACTTAAGGCCATTTCCTCTCATCCTGTCATTTGTTACTTGAGCAGAAGAGGCCGACCTCTATGTCTCTACAACCTCCTTCAAGGAGTTGTAGAGGGTGAAAAGGTCCCCCCCTGAGCTTCATCTTCTCCAGGCTAAACTACCCCAGATCCCTCAATTGCTCCTTGTAAGACTTGTATAAAGTGTGTTATTTTTTTTAAGAGTGTGCACATGTATGAGAATTTTAAAAGTTGTGAATCTTATGCATTTTTCCTGAAAATATTTGGCTAATACTCAAAAATATAGGAACAAACAGCAAACAAAATGGTTTTTTGAGTTCTTTTACATAGTCAACATTCTGTACAT
Organism: Corvus moneduloides; assembly: GCF_009650955.1. Taxonomy (NCBI): domain Eukaryota; kingdom Metazoa; phylum Chordata; class Aves; order Passeriformes; family Corvidae; genus Corvus; species Corvus moneduloides. The sequence goes on along the minus strand of NC_045482.1, from coordinate 13,149,621 downwards.
TTTCCATTTTCACAGCAACTTTGATGCTTTAGGTAATATATTCTCCTTTTCAATACTGAATGTTTATATATTTATTCCATTTATATAAACTTCAAGTTTCTATAAGAACTCCATAACTGATGCAGTCATCTACCACATCAAGTTCTTAGCTTTGAAGAAATGAGATTCAGGACAGATCATAATTTCTTTGGGCATTGGCTGTAATTATAAATGCCAATAAATTAACAATATCCTTTTATTTTATCATCAGAAACATCAACACATAGACAAGTAGCTATTGCCAATATTCTATTGTAAATCTTTTGTTCTGTAGATGGAGCATTCTTAATGTGAGAGAGAAGGGCTTTCTGAAGCCAGAAAGGCTGCCCTCAGAGTATTGGCTAACAGAGTCCAGTGCAGCAGCATAGCCTTTCCAAATTTTCACAGGTCTCTTTTGGATGAGGAAAAACCTTAACAATGGTCTGCTCCTTACTTTAGTAGTCTGAGGCTTCTGGACCTAGTGACTTGTTTGTACCAAAGAAGTTTCCAGTGCCAAGAGAACATAACACATCATTAAACCTCCTGAAGCTCTGTAAGCAATAGACTGGTAGGCTGACCAGGTGCTCCCTCACTGTTGTAGTGGAACTGAAATGCCTGTGATGGCAGCGTTGCAAACATGACCCCAGTATTAGCTCCCAAATATCCTCTTACTGAACACATTGGTTTTCATTTTGCCTCACCTCCTTAATTTCTACTTGGAATATGCAGGAAGTTAGTATTGAACCTTGTGTTTCATGGCTCAAGATGTTAATTTTTTCATTTCTATTTGTAGCTCTAAAGTTTATTGCACTAATTATGTTTTCAACCCCCTTTGTATGTTGTGAAATTTTCTTAAAAGCAGGAAAATTCCATATGTGATACTCTGATGTATTATTACAGTACACATGACGAAAAAGATTCTTAATTTTTTTCAGTGTCCACCAAATCTTCATAAACAAGATGGGTATGCCTGTGATTCTAATCAGGTATGCAATTTTTTTAAATCCCTGCACATCAGCAAATAGAAATCAACCAAATACACATTCTTGTTTTGCTTTGGCATTGATTTTTTAAAATCTTGTATTCCATAATTCTTCATAAATTTTATCCTTTAGACATCAATGTTGCTTGTGCTTTTTGCACTCTGTGAATAGTAATAATTTCTGCTTAGAGTGAAATTCACTTGGTATCTCTACATTTTACATGTAGATCTTTTATTACACTCCCTGTTAATAAGTTCTTTACAACTGTGTAAAGGTATAAAGCAACTACTTGAATGTCAGTATGTATTGGACACAAACTGGCTTGGGAATCTGGGCCAAAATGTGTACTTCATCTACCCAAATTCATGGAATCTATTCTACATCTCAACATGCATGTGAAGAGTGAAAATGAGACATTTGTTGTGGGAGGGGAAGGAGATGTTGTTTTCAGTTCTCATTGCTAACATGTTGTGCTTTGTTTAGGGTCGTTGCTATAATGGTGAATGCAAGACAAGAGATAATCAGTGCAAATATATCTGGGGATCTAGTAGGTTGACTTTAACTACCTTAAATGTATTTTATTTCTAGTTCATTCCTGCCTTTGCTTTGGATTTTTAGTATTTTTATTTTTTGTTCTTGTCACTCAAAGTCTTCTGATCAGTAGAGTGAGTAGACTGCAGTGGGAGACTGGCTTGATTGGAATTCTGGCTTGAAGTGGAATTCTGAGTCTGGGAGTGGTGTCAGTGAGATAGTTCTGGTATGATGTGGCTGCAGATCTGGGGAGGGCCGCAAATGCTCCTGGGGGGGAGGGGATTGAGGATTTTTTGGGGTATAGTTCAAAACTAGATGTTTTGGGGTTTTTTTCAATGACAGTCATCAGTTCCATTATCCCAGCAGTGGTTCATGCTAAAGTTGCTCTACCTTGCCTCTCCTTCCTATACTGTCCTCCAAGTCAGGAAAATTAGTATATTGGTGGGAACTTGAATATGCATAGTATGGATTTAAGTCCAGAGGTGTTGAGCAAAATAGAATTGCAATTGCAATGGGCTTTGCTTGCAGCAGAGAGGGGCTGAATGTTCTGTGTAATGACTTTGAGACAATTCAGCAGTGTAGAACTACCGGGACATCCTGTACTCTGGCATTTAGTGTGTTCTTGTGCATTGTGTCATAACTGCCACTGAGGCCACTCTGTATTATTAGTTTATTTTCCTCTATATAATTGTTGTGCCTTTCTCTTTTCGTTTTTTAAATTCATTTTTAGGAAAAAAAAAATGAGCTCTTTAGTAAATAATTATGGGTTTAAAACCTACTAGTTCAGAATTTTACTCCTAAAAATAAGTAGAAATTACACTTGGATGTTCAAATTTGGTTTCCTGTGAACATCTGAAAAATAGCATAAAATAAACATTGAGTTGATGTCAGAACATAGGCTTATCATAAATGTCCTATATAAAATCTTCTGAAATGCAGATCAGGAATAATTGCAGTGCAAAACAACTAGATTAAATCTATGAGTAACTGTTATGAAGGGAACAAAATTAGACCACAGATAAATTTCATATGCAGAATAGAATACAGACACTGTGGAGGCTACTTTTTTTTAGAAGTTCAGAGCAAATCTTGAACATATCAGCAGGTATTTCAGTTTAGCCTGTTCTCTCTTGTAGTCACTGAAAAATACCATCTGTACACATACATGTGTGTTTAGATTGATGTTTTGTATTAAAAAAATTACAGAGAACTGCTGCAATAAATTTATGCAGGTTTCAAAGCTGTCATGTTGCCAGTGGAAAACATGTTTCTTTTTTCTTCATCAACAGAGTCTTCAGGATCTGACAAATTTTGTTATGAAAAGCTTAATACAGAAGGCACAACAAAAGGAAACTGTGGAAAGGATGGAGACCGATGGATTCAGTGCAGCAAACAGTAAGTTCAGTTTGGGAGAGATTATTTGTAATTTAAATAGATTGGTAATGGTTTAATATTTTCTACTTTTTATACTTTTTCATGCATGTCTCAGCAGTTTGTTTTGCATTATTTTGAATCTTCTTTCCCTCACAAGGTTTGCATATTGAAAAAATTCCACTCCAAAAAATCTACGAATGACTCAGCAATACACTTATAAAGAATTCTAGATTTTCAGAAGATTATACTGTGCCTTTATTTATTTCAGAGGAGCTGAGGGACAAGACAATAAAAAGTCACAAGTTCATAATGCAGAAACACCTCAGCCTTGGCAGGGATAAATTAGGCTGCAAATACACACACTGTATCCACTTGCTCTGGGATTGACACCAGATTATGGCTGTTTCAAGTTCGTTCCAACCTTTATTTTGATCAGTGAAGACCATTAGACATTTGGATGCTATAGAGAAAAGGCCCGATTCATTTCCATGTGATCATTACTAGATGAATATTTGATTAAATTTACTTGTCAAGGTAATGATCATTAGTGGATAGACTTAAATTTCTCCTGATTTGCTTCATAATTAAAAATTATGTAAATACAAATTTCAGTTTTGGAATAGTGTTTTCCTTCTTTGACTATTTGATGCTTGTATAGTGGCTTTTTTTATTATTACTTTTCAGATAGGATCATAAGGAAAAGAGTTGTTTAATGGGTTTTTTAATATTTAGATGAGAATAGTGTTGTTCTAATGTGTATGTTAAATCCCTCACTTCTATAAAAGCTTCTCTTTGTTAGTAGAGAGATGCAGGGCAATGGTGTGGCTGAAGGGCTATTCACATTTTTTTCAGTTTTAACAAAGTCAATTTCCAGCATTTATCCAGCTGCTTCTGTAACTTAGGACAGTCAGTATTAACTGATATCCTTCTATTGAAGATATAAAATATACCTTGTATATCTTAAAACACATTTAAATATATGCAGGTATAAAATAACATTAGAAGAAGCAGATTCTTAACCAAAATTTGGGCACACACAGCTGCACACTAACAGTTGTTGTTACGGTTCTGTTGTCCTGCAAGGGAAGTAAAATTCAATTAAAAATTCAAACTTAACATTAACATATGGTGTGTAAGCTGCCAGAGAGAGGGAAAAGCAATTTAGCCTAACATTTGTGCAGCTTGGCTCCTCTTACTTGTACTGCATTGTTCTTAGAGCATAGATATTTTCTATGTTCATGTGAGCATTCACTGGTGCATTGGAATGATCGATGACTTGTTTCTGCCTCTTGTCATGTAAATAAAATAATATTTTATATCCAGGCTTGCACTCTGAAAGTCTTATGGTAATATATTACTATGATCAGTAGCACCATTGCCAGACTTTCTTTTTTGTAACTTTACCTCATATTATTCCAGTAATATTTTGATTTATGTTTTCATTTTCCAGTGATGTTTTCTGTGGCTTTTTGCTCTGTACTAATCTTACTCGAGTTCCACGAGTTGGTCAAGTTCAAGGAGAAATTATCCCAAATTCCTTTTATCATCAAGGACGCATAGTGGACTGCAGGTAAAAGACAATGCAGTATTCCAATGTGATTTATCTCTGTCAAACTTAATTAAGATAGACATAAATGTAAGATTCTGTGGATTTTAGGTAATTGCAGCAAAATCATTATTCTGAGTGGTATTTATTTTGATTAAAAAAAACCCCCAAACCATAAAAAGCCTAATATTCCACATTTAAAGAGGGTGAAATGTGGGTTATCCTCCTGAATCTTCTACCTGATCCCTCCAATAGCAGAACTTCACAGTCAGAGCTTAATGCTCAGCATTATGTTTTTCTGAGGGTGGAGAAAGTCTGTGATTACCAAAGACCCATATTTTAAATATAACGATTTTGAGTATTAAATACTCAGAGAAACAGCTGTTGTGAAGTGAAGGCTGAGAGGGAGGAAACTGCAGAGTAGTGGCAGGATAATATGTTCAGCTACCGTTCAGTTAAAAGACAGCTAAATGAGTTTCAGTCTGCTGCAGAACTGGGTCTGTGCACAATACTGGGTTTGTATTTTAAAGACATTGGCAACGTTGCTGTCACACTAAGAACACTCTCTTACATAGTTGGGTCCTGAGTGAACAGTGATTCTTAATTCTTCCATTATTCCACTAATGTTTTTATTTAAATCACATGGCAAGTTAGTTTTTTTAGTATTTTTTTTAGCAATAGTATTTCACAGCATTTGGGGAAAAAAAAAAAAAGGAAAAAAAGAAAAAAGCATGGTCTGTCAGTGACTTAGAAAGCCCCAAACAGTAAGGTGCCCTTCTTGAGTATTTAAGTCCTTACCTAAACTACTTCTTATTTTGACAAATGGAACACGTTGTCATTGCTGTGGACAGACAGAGAAACTCTACAGTTTTGTTCAGGCTGTCTGACTGCTTAAATGAAAGAAAGGTGTGGGGCTTTTAGTGTCTACGCTTACGTGCTTTTAATATTTTCAAAAGACTCCAGACAGAATACTAATACTATCTTAAAACTTATTTCTCCTAGTGGTGCTCATGTTCTTTTAGATGATGATACAGATTTAGGTTATGTGGAGGATGGAGCTCCATGTGGACCTCAGATGATGTGTCTGGACAAAAAGTGCCTGCCAATTCAGTCCTTGAACATAAGCAGCTGTCCCATTGGTTCCAATGGAAAAGTCTGTTCTGGTCATGGGGTGAGTCTGTACTGGAAGTGAGCAGCTCAGCTTCCCCAGCTCTCTCTGCTCTACCTGATCCTAACACCTGAAAGTCTTCCTAAGACCTTTCGATCTGAAACCACAAATGTTGCATTCAGGGGAAGACTGCCATTTTGTAATGCATAAAAAAAAATTCAGAAAGGAAAGTTGTCAAATTGGTTCTGCATTTATATCCAAAGTGTTGAGTTTGTTACTAGCAAGAAAGACCTTTGACATTACTTATTGTAAAGACTTCTGTAATGTACTATCCATATTTCAAGCTACTTGCTATCTTCAGTTAAATTTCTCCTGCACACTAACACCTTTATAAAGTTGGTCTTGTGTTCATAGATTTATAGCCCACAGCTTAAATAATTAAAATTCCAAACTGTGGGTCCTCAGCAGAGAGGGAGTTCTTGCATGGTTCCAAACAATTCTTGAACAGATCCAAAGTGTATAATTTTACATTCAGGCACATTGTTCTGTTATTCTACCCATAAGATCATTTGCTAGGTCTGTTTTGATGAACAGATTCGCTGTTTTAAATACCAATAAAACCTTTCCACTGTGGGATTCAGTGAGACAAATACTTGTCTAAAGGGCTAGACTTTATACAAGAAGGGGGTTATTTCTTCTTGTTGTCTGTACTTGAATATGAAATTGAGTGTTTCAAAGTAGAGGGTTAGGGTCAAAATAAAGAAGAAAATTTTAAAATTGAGAAGTAAAGTATCTAGGAGACTAGAAATTATCTTGATACTTTTCAAGAGGGACATGAAGGGTGAGTGAACTATCTCACCTGTTCTGTTTTCAGTTATTACAATTCCTAATTTTAAAAGGGTATTTCAGTTGATCAAACCTGCCATAAGATGTGTTTATCTTCAACTTTTTGGGTAAGATTCTCCAGTGAGTGCTTCTTAAAAGTAGAGCATGACAAAAGTTGAATTAAAAAATCTTATGTGCTACTTAGAATCATTTGTGGGTAGGTTGTTTTCTGGGGTTTTTTTTCACACTATGTTCCAGTGTCCAAAAGACATTATTAGCTGTTTGTCTAATGATTTATTTAATTTCTAGTCCTATAATCAACACCTCATTCTTTGTCTGTTTCTCATGTCATGCTTTTTTTCCACAGTAACCTCTTCCAGCAACACCATTCCATATTCTTTTTTTCATATGGAAAGTTTATAGTGATTAACTCTTACACTTGATTTAATGTTTTAGGTTTTGTCCATTGGACAGGTTTTTCTGTATCTAATAAATACATTGCAAATTTAGAGTGCTAAGTCCTTTTTAAGAGGTCATTCAAGTAAATGTAAACTTAGGAAGAACTGTTCTCTCTCTTTTAGAAGCCAGACAAGCATTCCTCATTGCTGCTTAGGAAAAATGCTGACAAAACCAATGAAAATGTATCAGCTTTGTTCTACATGGGAGCAAGCTGTAAATGAGGGGTTGGCAAGTGTAACCATGTCTTGAACCTTTTCAACCTTTGTATCCCTTCTGGGCATCCAGGCTCAAAGTCCAGACTAGTGAAGATCTGACTAGTCTAGCTGAATTGCTGTTATTTTCCACAGCCCGTGCAGGTGTGTAGTGTCAGTGATAATAGAACCGGCTCTGCTTCTCCTAGGAGGGGAGAGTATTAAGAGGGTTAAAGCAAGCTATCAGGTGTGTTGTGTCATTCCAAACACTCAGTGCTATTGTTACCATATATAAATAGGTAAGTTTTATACCGTGAATTAAATGTCTAATTACATGTTAAATAAATGCAGTGTGACGTGTTAATTACTAGTAGTTAAAAACTAACTGCTATCACTTATTTTCTTTCCAGGTTTGTAGTAATGAAGCCACTTGCATTTGTAATTTCTCCTGGGCTGGGACAGACTGCAGCATTGATGATCCTGTCAGGGATACTGGTGGCAAGAAGGAGGAAGGACCCAAGGGTTTGTGTTTTGTTTCAGTTTTGGTGTTCTTTAAGTATTTATGATGGTTTTCTGCTGCTACATGGTAGCAGAAATAGCATATAAAGAGCAAATGCTGTTGTACAGCTGTGTTTAGACCCAGACAGTAAAGTTCTGCTTCCTGTAGAGGAAGTAGGTTTTTCTACTTTGACAATTGATGAAACTTTTACTTTTCTAAAATAAATTTGGGGAAGATTTCAACAGGTAATGTTTTTTCCTTTGTCCCTTATTCTCTATTTTTTAATGATAATTTTCACTGTGATTGGAATCTGACTTAGTGTAGCTCTTATTATTTATATGATAATTGAATATTTGTATTTTACTAGAGATTTTCAATTTTCTTAGTTGCTCCCAGCTAATTCAGAGAGCTGTGGCATAAAAAAGGGAAAAGTGGAATGTCCCTGGTAAGATCAGATTCCTTGAAATCATATTGCAATGAAAGAAAAAAGAAATTACGATTTTTGAGAACTTGTTATTCTTACAGTCATTGTTCTTATGTACTTAGTATGTATTTCAGCTACATATAAATAGACAGATGCTATTGAGGAAATAATCCAAAAGTTTTTTCAAAGAGGAAGGAAAGTATTTGAGTTTCTCTCTGACTTCTCTGCCAAAGAATGTCTTTGGATATCTTTGGACTTGTGCTGTCTAGGGGTTTTTTTTATGTCTTTCCTGTCATCAGGGCACTATTCAGCATCAGACTATATTCATCCCGTGTTATGCATTTACAGATAAAGTTCCCAGTTCCAGGTTCTTCTGCCCTATTTACAAGGCAGATGGAGAAAAGAGTTGTTTAAAAATGTGGTCCTGAGGACTCAGACTCTTAACTGATTACTCTAAAAGATCCAAGGTTTCAAGGAAGGACAGGATTTTGGTATGTCCCTCTAGAATGGCTCTACATCTGGCTTGTGTGCCTTTTTCTGTTACCCCTTAGCAGAATGGTTCCAGCAGACATTTGTCAAGAACTGTTGAAGAGATCATTTTGAAACAAGTTACTATTGTGAAGGAGGCTCTCTAGACCAGTCCAGATTTGTACTTGGGAATCTGTACAGGTGCTTCCTGGACTCCCAGTCCCAACACTGTTCAGTGTAGAGTTGCCTGCTTTGTACTCTGCCATACAAAGCTACTCATCAGTCCAGTTCCCTTAAAAAGATTCCTGACTGTGGAATGCTGCTCAGAGAGTCTTAAAAAAAATTACGGAGACCAACACTACAGAGCTGTTCTGTTCTTTGTGTGTGTGGATGAGGAGAGCAGGATTTACAGCTGTGACACTGAGAGCACATGAATTTTACTTTGTTAATTTCCAAATCTGGTAGGTAAGAAATGATTCCCTCCTCTGTGAAAAGGTCTGTAGGAAGGGTAACACAGAAGGTACACTTATCGTCATTACATTACTGTAAATCAGATTAACTCATCTAGTTCAGAATGGAAATACCTTTCTGAACATTAATACATCAACGTTGAAATATTCTGGGAAAAAGCCTTAAATGATGGTATGTGCATGGATTTCTGCCAGCAGGTACAGGCAAAGTTTAGACTGCATTTTTCAATGCAGCCCTATGCAAAATGGCAGACTGTACTTTTGGTTTTTTTGAGGTGGCCTGGTGTCAAAAGATGGATTATTTTTCTTATGGTGTTACAGTAATTTACTGATGTTGAATCATCTAGAAATAAATTTAGGAGACTGAACACTGACAGAACTACTATGATCTCTTTCTGTGTGCTTGTAGAGGAATTCCTTTGAGAAGATTTCAGAAGAGTACAGTAGTAGTTTTCTTTGTTGTAATGACCCAACATACTCAAAAGTAGCTTCCATTAAGTTTTTATCCCTTATTACTCCCTGTGTCATATGCCAGTTTACAAGTCTAAGACAGAAACCAAAATACTTGTTTTTCCTTAGCCGTAATTTTGAATGAAGTGAAACACTCATGATGTGAAAATTAATCTAATAGGTTTAAGATTTTTCACACCAAAAATCCAAGCATCTTTCTTACTACAATTAGAACACATATAGTTAGGAAGTATATTTATTTATGTATTGTTGTGATAATTGACAATTGTCTGCTATTCTACTGCACTTCTCAGACTTTTCCATCATCCATCAATTGCTTTTTGGCTCCATTCTCTACTTCAGGATAAAAAGATTCATGGTCCTTAATTATGTTGCTATTAATACATGACTCTTGAATACTCTTAACTCAGCAACCTACTGTATCCTGTACTAGCAGATGTGCACAGCCTTTAGCAGTTTGGGGAAGACAAAGAGTTCTTGCTGTTAGTTTTTGATTACTGCAGAGACTTGAATTACTTTAGTGTGGGTTAGTAGTTTTGAAATCAGTGGGACTCCACATACACATGAGATTCTTCATTGCAGTTTAATTTGCAGAATTAGGCCTTTTATTTTACTAGTGGAGTAGTGTTTGTTTATTTTAATACAGAATTTATGTCTCAAGTGTGTGTGTGTGTATGTTTGTGTGTGTATATTTATGAAACAGGAAAAAAATTACCAAAATATTTTAAAACACAGTTCATTCAGCATGAAGTCTATAAAATCTTTGTCCTTTAGAAAAGTTCCCATTTGACAGGGAATTCAGCTGCTTGCTTTGGTCTATTGTGAGTCAATGAATCTATCAAACTTTTAATCTCTAACATAGGAGATGTACAGATTTTTTTCCCTCAAAGGAGTTCCCTTTAAAAATAAGGCTTCGGTGTCTTAAGAGAGACTATCCGAACATACCAAAATTTCCAGGGTGTTACCTGAAGCATGTTTCTAGAGTAGGTTTTTGATTTTAAAAGGTGTTACCTGTTTTTAGGTCATATAGATAAACAGAGAGTCCTATTGATAAATGCAGTAACAAAGAAAAATATTACTAATTAGTAAAAGAAGGAATTTAAAAGTTGGGGTTTTCTTGTTTTTTCCTGAGGTGGAATTGTTTCCAAACAGTTTTTAATTATACTATGGATACAGTAAGTTTCTGGTGATCAAAAAGAAAGTTTTCTTACTGGTGATTTATTTACATTTTGGCTTTTTAAAATAAGCAGTAGGTTGAGGATGTTCCCTTTTACAGTAAATAACAGAATCACAAGCTGAGAGGAATTTACAGGAAAACTTCTCATTGAAATACTTGCAAGCATTCAAAGAAAACCAAATAGAGTTCATTTCAGAATTTTTAAAGTTACAATATTTGGTAAACAAGGTTTGTGAGGAGATTTGAATTGTTTATCCAGCGGTGGATTATATCATAAAGTATTCCTTTCAGGAATTATTTCATGTTTTCATTTCAGACATATATGTGATGATTTCCTGAAAAATTCTTCCCTTTTCCCTCCACACAGTGAGCATGGCCGCTAACAGGCTAATAGGTGCAGTGGCAGGGACCATTCTGGCCTTGGGGGTGATTTTTGGAGGCACAGGGTGGGGAATAGAGTAAGCATTTTTCTTAGTTTGAGTTCTCTGTCTGGTGCCTTAGTGTGTGAGGTAACCGTATGCACCTGAGCCCTCTCTGTGTTGCCCCCTAGCTTTGTCCTGTGGTGACCGTATTTGTCATGTGATTTGACTGTGTCTGTGTCATGTGGTTTGCTCATGCAGTGTTGAACCTTCTCCTGTCTGGGATAATGTGGGGCATAAAACAATAAGGTTGTGAACTTTTACATTGTCACCATAAAATTAAATGTCTAAATGTTTCCATTACACCAAATTACCAAAAAAAAAAAAAAGAAAAAAAAAAAAAGAGAGAGAGAGAAAAAAAGGAAAAGGAGAAAAAAATGGAATTTTATTATTATTTTGCAAAATAGACTGAGTAATGTGGACTGTTTCATTACATGCAGGGCTTTCAGTCTAATGATCAAGCTAGGCAGCTGAAAGCTGATAGTCATATAGACAGGTAGTTTTCCAGTAAAGCTTCTGAAGGTTTCCAGTAAAGCTTCTGAAGGTTCTGTTGCTAGGATTCTGTTACCTCAAGATAGCACAGTGCTGGAGTATAGTATTCATGTATAAAGAATATGCATGAGCAATTTTTATTGTCTTTTCATAGTTCTAGGAAACGGTAATCCCAAGTGTTATCCCAGTACCTCAATTTTAATAATGGCTATGATTTATATAAATTTGTGTTCGTGTATATATATACATATAAAAAGGCCCATATAAGAGCTGTCTTCATTCTGCATTCACTGTGCAAACTACAGATGAAATGGCTATTTTGCTGCTCTGAGATTTCCAACTTCTCTGTGTTTCTAGTGCTATATATAACGTCTGTCATGTGACAGTGGCACCTCTCTGAAGGGGGACTCCCAGCAGGACAGTCTGCCATTCCCAATCAGGCTGAGTGCAAAGGCATTCACACACAGTTCTAGTCCAGTGAGGCAGCACTTCGTGTTTCTGAGTCTGCAGCCCTAGGAACCTGTCCACACACAAAACTGATCCAAGATTCTCAGGAGAGTAGAGACCTTTGTGTTCACAGAGGACAATTATTAGAAAACAAATAGAAGGAAGAAGGTAATAGGTAATTTCCTTGTGAAAGATTAGATCTTTGTTTTACTGGTAGCTTTTATAAGTGTTCACTAAAAACTGAAGACTCTGAAAGTTGTAGAGGTCTGGGGGCAGAAGGGGCAGAGGTTTCTGGAGCAGAAAATTTACCTACAAGTTGAGGACCACTTGCCTTTTGCTTACATTCTGCCTTGTTCCTTCCTGTTTGTCTCTTCCCTTACCTGCTCTCTCAAGCCACTCAGCTCTGACCAGTGTCCCCAACCATTTGTTCTTGCTCCTGTATCCTTCTATACCAATGCCAGCTTTTCTTCATCTCTCCTCTGCTTTTATCACTCAGTACCTGACTCATTCTTTTTTGTTTCTATTCATTCATTTTCCTGCATCCCATCAATATTTCTCTGTCCTCTGGTTCCTTCAGATATAAAAATACATTCCAGGCAAGCCACTGCTACTTTTTGTTGGTTTATAGAAAGCACACAGGGAATGCAAATTCCCTCTCTGTTCCTGATGCCCTTCAGGCTTAATAAAACATAAGGCATAGATCCTTACAGTAAGGTATAACATATAAAAGTAATCTCATTTTAAGTACTTTTATGTGCACAGTTTGTCTTAAAATGACTTATCAGTGATCCTCTTAGATCTCTGTATTTTGAAACTGGAATTCAAATGTTGGAGTACTCTAGTCTCATAAATTAAGTGGTTGCTGTTTAGTCATATTACCTATTCTACCAGCTTGGGGTTTTGATATTTATACTTTTCTATTAACCAAACCTAATTGTTTTGTATATGATCTTCTTCTGTTTAAACTGATTGAATCATTTAATATTTATAGTAAATAAAACCAATACTGATTTTCTTTATTGAAATAATAACCTGCTGCTTGGTGATTAGATGTGCACTATGAAATGGATACACATCTCCAGGCACTTAACAACCAGGGAACATAGTGAGAGGAGGAATGTAAAAAGTGGTAACTTGGCATATCTTTATCTAATTTATGACTATGTTACTATCAATTAATCATTGTACCTCTTTTGTGGGAAGATGGCATACTATGGCTAGAAAGAAATTGGCTTTAGAATTTTTCAAGGCTTCTGAAATTTATTACAGATAAATTACTTGCTGTGCTTTCAGTCTTTTGTTCTGTGAGATCATTTGATGAAATCCAGAGTAAGCTGTAGATCTCAGTCAGATATAGTAGCTCATTAGACTCATTAGGCTGCTGTTGCAAGCAAGCCTTAATTGGAACCACAATGTCTGTGGGATGGCACTTACCCTCCACCAAGCTCACGCCTGTTAATTTGAGTCAGGTGTGACTTAAAGGTAAGTCCAAATAGGATACATTCTTCCAAACTGTGCAAAATTATCTTTTGATTTTTGTTGTCAAATTTGTGCACTGTTCATCTGTAAAGCTCACTATATTTTTTTTCAGTCCAAGTGTTTTATTCGTATTCCTGAATACTCTTTGTGTAGGAACTGCAGGAAGCAATTTTAAAAACTTGGTTTTCTTTTAGCTAATCAGAATCTCCAGAAGCACTGATGTGAGGAACATATAGTGGATGCAATAAAGTCATATGGCTGCAGTAAATTTTATTGTAGTGTGTGGGGCTGGGCAGGAGGTTTTGTGATACCGACCTAACAGCTTAAAACTTCCAGTTGTTGCAGCTGCCCTTGCTTGCTCTTTGCTGGTCTCTGGCTGCTCCTCTTTCTTCCTTATGTTAGCTGTGTGACAGTTATCCAAATTCAGTTTCAGAACAATTGATTAGGAAAATTTCAATTACTGTGTAGAAGTGTTGGTTTGGGGAGAGTGGGATAGGAGGCAAGAACTGGTTTTGAAGGCTATTCCTGAATATGTAAATGTTTAAACAAAAAGTGTGTGATATGCTGCAGAAGAACTGTTGAGTTGCTTTCATCTTGCCTTGAGGTCAGATGCAATATTTTACATCAAAGACTGCAAGAGTAAGTTCTGTACAGAGCAAATGTTACTCAAGCCTACTGTCAGTTTCCCTCTGTCCTGTGTAAACAGAGCACTTAAGGGTCAATTATTAATATCTGATTGAGTTGTTCTCTTGCCCTTTTCAGAAAATTACACAAACATATTTTGTGCTGCTTCTTTTTGTTGCTCTTTTTTTCTGCTCCACCCTTTCCCACTTTGTTGTTTAGTAGCTTCTTGAGGGTGATGAAGAGATGCTTTGATGTTTGGAAAGCTTAGTGGAAATAAACTTTTATTTCAACTTTTATTCCCTATTATATAATTATTTGCTTTTGTCAAGCAGTTGTAAATTTAGCATTGATGTAACTGTAGGGAGTCTGGACTCTGATTAGTAAGTGGTGCTAGATGCTCTCGGCTCAAATTAAAATATCTCTACCTTTCAGGAGCTCCATGAAAAAAGGGCTTTTTGATTTCTTTCTTTCTCATTTTCTGTAGTCTTAGAACATACAGCATTCATACTTTTCCCCTCTCAGTTAAGGAATTATTCACAAATATCTTAGTGTCCTCAGCTGACTGTTCATGCAGCAGATAATGGAGTAAGTTACAATGGAATTCACTGTCTAATACTAGGTTTTTATCTATGGTAGAAGTCAGCATAGCACAATGCAGAGACCAACAGCTTTGTGCATTCCTGTTGTTAAAGTTAAGTTGGGCTTGTTGAGACTGTCTAGAGACATCACCTTGTGTGCTGTCTATATGCCCTGAATTGTCTGACTACCCTTCAGATGCTTCACATAATGTGAATAAAGTCATTGGTTTTTATGTCTGTCTTACCCTAATCCTTTATCACAGGTCCTAGTGCCACCAATCTTATAATAGGCTCCATCGCTGGTGCCATCCTGGTAGCAGCTATTGTCCTTGGGGGGACAGGATGGGGCTTTAAGTAAGCAATGCCGCATGTCTTCTCTTCGGTGGCTCTGGCATTTCTATTTCTTGCTTACATCACTAAATTTTGAGTTCCTGCTACAAGAGTTCCAAGTTAACCCCTCAAACTCGAACAAACTGCTTTAAACAAGAAAAGAAATTACACATGCACTAAACAAGCAGAGGGAATGGATTTGAAAATAGCAAATGTTATCAGGGTGCAAAGTTGAATAACAAAGAATTAATTTAATTTTCATTAATTCACCTAATGCTTAAGGAACAAGGTCTTTTTTCACCTCCTCCAGTCAGTAGCATTGTTCTCAGAAGCTGATTACATTGGTTAAAAAGCCCCCAAAAGATACATGTCTTGTTTTGAATGTAGTAGTACTTTCAAACTGCTCAACTTTTTGACAATGAGAGATGTCGTGTAAATGGTCAGTGGTGGAAGGAGCAGAGTAGTTTTCAGGAACAAGTGTGTTGACAACTTGGGAATAGCAGACCTAACTTTTAACTGATTATTTCTTTTATTGATACACAATCTGAAAAAAAAAAAAAAAATCAGGTTTAGAGAGAACATTTTGAAATCTTGAGCTGTTTCCTGAAAGATGAAAGTATTTGTCTCCCAATTCTAGTTTGATGTGTTTTGTAACTATGAGGATTAACAGATTAGTCATTCCGCCTGGGACTGTTAAAGCAAACAGAGTCTTGTACACAGGTACTTAATTCTTACCCTTTTTGTAGTGTCCAGTCTGCCCCCATGCATGGTCTGTATTTGGTAAAAAGGATCACCCGTTAGAATCAGTGTTTATAACCTTACAGATCATGAAAGTAATTAAGTACAAGTGATTTCTCATGGCATTTCAAGTTGTTGTTTCTTTTCAATAACATGAATCAAGGTTAAGCCATGATACAACAATAAGCCATAATTCTCCGAGGAAAATGCATATATAAGTAGTAGTAACAATAATAATTCGAAGAAAATTTTCTATGGCCTCTACTCATATTTCATGTCAGAGTTGAGAAGAAAAAAATTATTCCCTAATTGATTAAGACACCTATCAAAGTAGAATCTAGTGATAAAGTCATATTTATCTTGTAATTTACTTTCAAAGGTCATCTGAAAATGTTTTATTTCTGGTTTATACTCTTATATTTTCAAAGTTTCAGCAGCCCTTAATATTAAATATGCATATAGAAGCAAAATTTCAAAATCTCTTTCAGTCCTGCTGAAAGCAGCAAATGCAGCTTTGCCCTTTCTCCCGGACAAGGCAATTAGTCCCTGTTGCGGTGCCTGTCACTGTTCTCAGAAAGACCCACCATCTGCCACATTCATTTTTCTCTAAGTGCTTGTTCTGACGGAAGTAACAGTCCCTGTTCTTCCACTTAACGCTGGCAAGAGCTGCAGCACTGCATGCAGCAGCTGTAGGAGTCACTGCTCCTCATTTGCTTTAGTAAGAAAATATTAAATACAAAATGTACCCAATCATCCATCTCTAAGCATGGGTGTAGGATCTTCAAAAGCTTTTTCAGCTCCTGAGGATAGACCTACCTTCCACTGCTGGTTTTTTTTGTTGCGTTATTGGTTCGTTTTGTTTTCTTTTAGAACTTCTTAGGTAAATAAATTTAGTCCACTTATTTGTGTAATAAATACCCCTAGGTCAGCCTACAGGATTTAGAAGTTATCACAGGGCAGCTCTAAACAAGGTAGCTTTAATATAGTCCTATATCTTTTTCATTGTGCCGTTTCCATATTTATAAATAGTAAAATAATTATTATTCACAAAAAAACCCAAGTAAATACTAGTGTTTCAACAGTCCATAATTCCAGTTAGTTGCAGAACTGAGGGGTTTTTCCCTCTGCACTTCACTGCAATTAGTTTTTTAAATAAATACAACTAAATTTTCTGCAAGGCTCGCATTAACATTTCTATTAACATTTTTGGTTTATTAAGACATACAATACACACACATTTAAAACAGTAATGTTAGAAACAGTGATATTGTGAGTGCCCATGGGAATTAACTAAGCTAGATTCTGTTGGGGGAAAAAAAAGTCAGCTTACCCCTTTTGGATGAGTTTTCTACTGTAAGAGACATATGTCCATTATTAGCAATTCATAGACTTTGCAGGAACAGAGTGTGTATCCCTAGATGATAGGTTTGTATTGCACAAGGTAGTTTGCTGAAAACAAAATACATGTAATGAAAGTATAAAATAAGTAGTCAGTTCTTACTCTGAGTCTTTTCAAGCTGTCTTGTGCTCTGGCCACCTTTGCCCTTTGCCATGAGCACTGCAGCCCCTGCTTCCAGCAGACACAGAGCTCAAGAACTTGCACAAACAGAGAGCAGTAGAACAATTCCTCCCTGTCTAAAACAATACAGGATGTAATTGATTATTTCTTCTTCACGTTTCACACCTCTCAAACTGCTCTTGCAAGTGGTCAGCTTTGCACCTTGGTGTCATTTGTTTGCCCAAAGGGAGAAGCTCGTTCTCCCTATAGAGGATCTGCATTGGAAATGCCTCCTGAAGCTCTTATCTCACAAGAGCAAGATAGAACTGTTTATTCTGTAGCAGAACCTCAAATACACTGGCCTGGCCTAGCTCACAGCTTGAAGTGCATGTTTCTTCTGGGGGCCAGAGGGGAACAGAAGAGGCTTTTCAGCTTGAAGACAAAGAGGGCTAGCACATGTAGACCCCCTGATACTTGGCTTCAGATAGATCTGGAGGGACAGATGAGGATAATAAAGGGACTTTAACTTTTCCTTTTTTTAAGCAAGTGATATATTTAGTCTCTGCAACTATGAGAGAAGGTAGCTAATGCTTTACAAACTGGGAGATGTGATTTCTGTTTCACAGGTTATCAGATGTTCATATGAACATACGGTACTGTGGTGTCAAGTCCATATCAAACGTAAGCTGCAACTAAGCAAACTTTGTTCATGAACTGAGGTGGGGGGTGGGGGTTGGAGGGGAAGTGTAAAAGAAGGCTTGATTCAAGTTCAGAGAAACAAAGTAAAAACAGCTCAACAAACAACTTCCAGTTTCAAGAGTGAACCCAAGGTTAATTTTTAATCAAGTTAATGTGGATACAGAATAGGAAAGAAAAAAGTTAACTGACAATTTTACAGGATATAGAATCTCATTAGACATTTCAGGTGGCTTAAAGGCTGTGAGTAGAAACCTTGTTAAGATGTAGATTTCACTCAGTTAAGCCTCACATAGTACTTTTGAAGCTGTTGGTGTTTAGACAGCAGTAAGAACTTCATTTTGGTGCAGCAAGTTTGTGCAAGGTTTCAGTATACAGTGCTTAATAAGGAAGGATATTTTTACCATTAGAGTATCTCAGGGGGCCTACACTTTTTTCCTAGCATATTCACTCACTTCTGCTAAGCTAATGCTAAGTTAATGCTTTTGTTACCGACTTTAACGGCAATTTTGGTAATAAAACACTGCTAAGAGGTAATGCTAGTAAAGGTGATGTGGAAATGCACATGAAAAGCTGCTGCTTGTTATAGCAGAATACAAAAGTGGCAGATAAAAAACTGATTGTAGGCACAATTCTATTTCCAGTAATTGTTCTTAGCTAAGGAGCTGAAGAGTTTTCTGTTTCTTTAATAGAAGATTAATGGAGGAACCAAAAACTTACCCAGCTGTAACAGATGCTGAGGTTGAACCGGTCTGTGCAGTTAACTTTAGACCCTAAAGGTTTCCACAACATAAGGCAGTGGAATGCTGGTGGAGGTTTTGGTCCCTTTGCAGCATTTCCATCAAGCATGAATTGTGGACCAAAATCCAGTCATCACTGCACAAACAGCAGCTAGAATCAAACATGAGGTATTTTCTCACTTTTTTCCGAAACTACTGGAATAAATGGGAGGTCAGTGTGTTATTTTAAGTTGCTTATTTTAGTCCCTCATTTTGTTAATTTTAATCAGTTTTGTAGCAAAAGTTTATTTATTTAAGCTCTTCTTCAGCATTTGAACCATGCTTTAGGAATGCCTATGAAAACATTAGCTAGTTGAAGTGGTTAAAAACTGGGTTTGCATAAAATCTGTAAATACGTCAATAAAGCTTTGTACTTACATGATCAGAGACAGGGGCACACATTTGCAAGTAATGTACTCTATGACCACATTCCTAGTTAGTGGCACAAAAAGAATGCAGCAGATTGCAGCAAGGTATTTCTTGAATGCCTCCAGCCCTTTTTGAAACCAGTTTTTATTTTCTGAAATATTTTTTGTTTGTAAATATGACCATGTTAGGCAGTGATGTGCTGTAGCATGGAGTGCTTTTTTGATTAAAAATCACCTATGCTTGTTCCTTTTTCTGGTTGGATTACAGACAGAAAGGCTGACCCTCGTTATTTAAAGAGGCATTAAAACTTTAAATGCAAAGAAGTTGATGTTCTAAGATCTTCCACATAAACCAACAAATGACTAGGAAGCAGCATCATTCTCCTGTGTGTCCTTTCATAGAGGACACTTCTACCCCCTTACCATTTAACTGAAGCATAGCAGAAGGAACCTTGTACTGCTATAACTCATAGCTATAAATGGTGGAAATATCCAGAACCTGCTAGTCACCTACTCTCCTTTATTGGAATTTTCTTGGGGAAGAGGGAGACTTGTTCTATTTGCCAATTTAAGTTAGACTACTAATTGTCTTCATTTTAGTATTATAATGGTTGGCAATTCAGGATGAAGATGTTAAAGCAGGTCAGGGAATCAGAACAGAATTTCAATTCCTGCAGGGTAACACCTCCCTGCCCACCTCTGAAGTGCTACATGGCAGCAGAGAGAAGTGGCAGCTCTTGTTAAAGCTTTGCATGTGTGTACTGTTTCCTTATTGACACTGTACCTCATGTTCCGTATTTCAGGCTCTTATTTTAGTTCTTCACATGTTTCTCTCTCTCATAAAACATTGTTAGCAGAATAGCCTAAGTGAAGAAAGGCAGTGGTTTGGTCAGCATCTTGTTCCTCAAAGGCTGTATTTCTGCTGAATAAAACTAGGAAATGAATAAATATATGGTTCGTACAGATCACAGAATGCACGATGAGGTTTGTACTGGAACACTATACGAGTGGAGATCAGGTCAGAAAAGAACAGATAAGATAAAAGTCAAAAGAGTGTCGTTAGATTGTACTGGGAAGCTAGCATAGCATCTGTCCTCTGTACCATGTTCTAAGACTTTATAAAGTCCATTTCTTTAATTAAAATAAGCTCAGGTAACAATGGAATTCAGAGTCTGTTTTAAGGACTTGTCCTCTTCAAGCAAACTGGAATATGGTACTTCCTATATAGTAGAAGGACAAGTTATGTCACCTGGATTTTTCATCTGCATTGTTGATTTAAAAGGGCTGGTAATCAGTTGTTTATCAGCAGTGCTTGAATTCAAGGATGCTAGACAGTATTTAAAAGGAGGAAGTGGGGGGAAGAGAAGCAGACACGTCCTTTTCCCATTGAAACTGTTGGCAGGACAAACAGATGCACAGCAGCCTTTAACTCACATTTAACCAAGTTCTGTATATTCATACTTCCTATCAGGGAGTTTTGCAAGTTGGCCTGAAAAATTAATTTCCTCATCTCAAATTTACCTGTACTTCAGAGGAAGAGGAATTGAGATACTGAGGTAATGTCAGCCTCACTCCAAAGGAGCATTAGTACAGTAATCCTGGAGGGGAAAAGATTGAAAGATGAATAGAGTAATCTTCTTTCAGAAACTAGCAATTCTTAAGCATTCATCTCACACAAATCCAATCACAAGCATCCAAGGGAAAAACCAAAATCAAGGATGCCCAAGAATTACCAGCCTCTGGAAGTCCTCTCAAAAAGAAGTTGCCTTTGCCTTAGTCTCAAACAACCAGTTAAACCTTATGTATAGAATATTTATAAATATTGTAGCCATGGTAGAGGTTAGCAGGGCTGCAGAAGGTTGAAAATCCAGGGGTTGGTCTGTAGCTTTAGGGAATATATGAATTCCGTTCTGTATTTTTTGCATGTTGGTCCGGTGGTGGTAGTGGTGTGTATGCCCAATGGTAAAACTAAATGCATGAGCCCCTTGCTTGATGCCCCACATAAAGCCAGATACTGGGGAGGTTGCACCCAACTTTTGTTGTTGCTTCCTAATGTCTTGCTGTTTGACATAGGACATCAACATCGCAGGAGATTGGATGTCACCAGCTTGCTGCCACTGTTAACATTCAGTTCTAGTCACACAATTGACAAAGCTGTCCAGTCTCCTTCGAATGCAATGTCTCAGCTGTCTTTTGCACCTTACTAAGATTCACAGCACTTATGGTCAGTAGTGTGGTAAGAGCTCACAAAGGCACACACACTTTTGTCACACTGGATTACATAAACTAAATTCTGGTGTAGCCAGGGCTGGGCACTTGCTCTGAGAACTCGAGCCTCTGTGGGCTGTGTTGCCATTCCTGGCACTTATGACTCATTCTCTTTAGGTGAATGTGTGCATTCTTGGCCTAGTGCACACATGTGTTACTGGGAGCTGAAAGGTTCTATAAATTTAGAGCACCACTTGAAGTACTACAGAAATAATTGGTTTCTGTATGCCAGCATGATCTTTAAACTGCATAAGGAAACCAGTACTTGATACCATGCTATAGAAAGCATGCAACCAAATTCCTTAGTTACCCCTTGAAAAAGTTATTGGTTAAACTGTGTCAGTGTGAGCCTTTTACCTTACTATGACCTTAGCAATGGCTTTGTTCCTGTTATATCTAACTAATGTCTTGCATTTTTCTCTTTCTACCTCCTTTTGATGCAACCTGGAAGAAATGTCAAAAAACGAAGGTTCGATCCAACTCAACAAGGCCCTATCTGAAGAAACGCCATTCAAAAAGCTGCTTCTTGCACTACTGGATTTTGGGTATGATGTCTTTGCTGTAGCTACACAGGAACTAAATCAGTACAGAAGAACACGAGAACAGTAACTATAAAGTTGGGATTTGAGTTGGTAGAACACTGTCCTTTTTGGAGATAAGTTGGAAATACTTCCTCTAGTCACCTTTCTCTTGTTAACATTAACTGACAAGTGGTACAAGCAAACTGCTTCAAAAATCAGGTGTTTTTTTCCTTTTCTCAAACTAAGAAGGACACACACAGACCAACTGCAATAAGAGAACTGTTCCAAAATAATGGAATCGCAAAAGATTCTTTCCCAGCCTGCTGGCACTCTAACTTCACTTGAGTTCGCATGACTTCATTTTTCTTATCAAACTCCAGTGGCATGAGGAGCTAATTTTGAAAGGGTAACCTGCATGGCTCACTTACAAACAACCAAGTTAGCAAGCTGACCCCAAGCAGAATCTGCAGCCCAATAAATACAAACCACTGGGAAGCCAGTGCCAGGCTTCAATAGCTTTTCCAGCCACGCGGTACATTCTGCTGCTGGACTTGAGGGTTCCCTGCTCCATGAGCTCACTGTCCACCTTGGACAGGAGCCTGTTGGGTATGGAAGCTAGTGAATGATGGATGGAATTCTTCCAACATGGAAAAAGTGTAAATATGGAAATAAGATTTTGATGTATCATTTTCACAGATTATATATAAATATATATATGAAAGAAAAGAATTTCCATATAAAAAGGTTCTATTCTTTATGTAAATCTATTTTTGATGTTGGGTTTGGTTTTGGGTTTTTTTCCCCTCCCCTTTTTTTCTGTAGCATGTTGTACAGCAGATGTTCTGGGCTTGCTCAAAAAAGGCAGATAACAGCATGCAGATGCAGGGAGTTCTGACACCAAACAGATGTGATCTAAAGTTTGTATGCTTGAAACCAAAAACAATTAAAATGTATAAATGCATATCTATGTATTGACTATAAGTCTGAATTACTTTTTTTGGCTGTTACGTAGAATTTTCCATGATATAGTATAAGAACACACACTCAAACTAATCACAGAAGTGCCAAGCTCTCTTTTTTCTTTGAAGAATAGCTACTTTTTTTCCTGCCTAGATCCTGTAAAATAAAAACTTTAATAAGCCTTAAAATACTGAAAAAATGTTAAAGCTTGGAATGAGTTATTCTTCTCTTGCCTTCTGCCCATCCACTCGAAGCATCTTGCAAAGGTGACTGACCTTTTTAACTCATTCCCTGCGTCTCTTTGATGCACGTCCCTTTTCAAAGTTTAATGCAAGATTAATACTTTGACCCTTGGCTAATGATAGCCAGTTACCGTCACAATATGTGCAAAATCCCATGTAATTTCAGGTGCGTTGTCATTACTTTTAGAGACACCTTTTGTACAAACACAGATTTTTGCAGAGAAGTCCTGGGCAGCAGTCCTGTGTCCCTAGAACCAGGCTAGCCTGGCTGCAGCTGCCTTGGGAAAGGTATGTGAAGAGGTCTAGTTTAGGGCTCCCTTAAAGTACAGTCTGGCTCATCCTTTCACTCTTGACTTTAAAAAATTTGGTAAGTGAAGTAACTGAAAATTTATTGCTGCATCTGATAATCAGAATTAAAGACTTTTGTAATTTTGGATCTAATTTAGAACTTGTAGTTTAATAACAACAGAAGCCCAAGTCCACTATTTCCTGCATCTTTGTTCAGAGGAAATCCATTTCCCAAGTTAGCTTTAAGAGCCAAAACATTAAGAAAATGCTGCAGATGTTTTCCTGTGAGTTAGAAGACCTCATTTCAGTTATTTTTCTTATTATTATAATGTTCAATTCAATAGTCTCAATATATGGGGTTTGATTCACAGTTATTATTAGATATTTTCAATCAGCTTTAACAATCACATTTACACTTACTACATTATAAGTTAAAGGTGCTGCACACAGGTAGTTAACATTAATGGAAATTATAAACTTATTCTGAAAAATTCCTGCTTGGCTTTAAGCAGAATTAAATTAGTGACATTTCTCTGATGACAAACCAAAAATACTTGCAATGGTATTATGGTTCTCTAAAAATGCTTTGATTGGGAACACAATGTCTAACTTTTTTCAGGTTCTGCTTCCAAAGCAAGCATAACTCACAACAGAAACACCAGTGATATGAAAAATTGTAATAAGTCAACTGGATATACATAAACTACCTGTGTAATAAACCTTGGAGAAGCATTTCACAAACAACATTGTTAGTGTGTGATGTGATGTTTTAAATCAGACCACAGTGGTCCCCAACTACTATGTATATATGTTCAGTGCTGGAGTAACTTTTTTATTTACACCAGCAGTTTCATAGGAGTTACAATTTCTTGACTGAATTTATGCTCCAGTCCTCAGCCATTGTGTGTATGGGAAGAACAAGAGTTCTTGCCCTGTGTGTACACACAACACAAGCGACAACACAGCTCAGAGTAGGTACAGGCTGAAGTGCTTCCTGTGCTGGTAGACAGTTAAAAAACTG
The DNA here is from genome assembly GCF_009650955.1 of Corvus moneduloides. Taxonomy (NCBI): domain Eukaryota; kingdom Metazoa; phylum Chordata; class Aves; order Passeriformes; family Corvidae; genus Corvus; species Corvus moneduloides. The sequence goes on along the minus strand of NC_045482.1, from coordinate 13,125,329 downwards.
GGTCTGGTAGGTGTTGATTTTGTACATCCTCCTTGCTGTGCTTTGGGAAGTGCATATCCATTTAGCAGTAACTTACTCATCGCAAAGCGTCACCAAAAGACGACCAGGTTGACTGTGCCTCCATCTCATCCACTCTACCTTTGCTCCATTATTTACCTATTCAGCTGAACAAGAAACTGTGGTAACTGCATAGCTCATTCCAGTCTGCTGCATGATCTCACTGATTTGATCTGATATTCCTAAAAGAGAAGTCTGCCAGGCAAATTAACAGCTGTATAGGTGCATGTTCAAGAAACAGATTAGTTAAGGCTGGAGTCTGACCAATTTTTCTTTACTATGCAAAGATGGGTATTGCACAAACAGATGAGACAAATGTCTGAGGAAATGCCATAGAATACTTGAAGTTATGTTTTAAGCTTAATCAGTCATGTTTTATATTCATTACTGCTTCCACTGTTACTCTTCCTTTTAAAAATGATTTGTAACTATTTTTTTAAGTGCACAACTTGATGTTGTTATAAATCAAGTTTTTGTTTGAAGTTAATACTCATTCATATCCTGTTGGCTGCTAATGAATGGAAATTCAATAGTCCTTGTTCTGCATCTTAGCAAGATGAGTATTAAAAACATCATGAACATGGAATGGAGTAGTTTTTAATTTTCAATCTTTATTTTTCCTTATTTATTCTCTCAGCTTAAATTAATTTCTGTGATCAAGGAATCATCACCTTTGTAGTAATGGAAATTGAATGGAGTTTTCTTTTATCAAAGATCTCAAACTGTGTCAAATCTCACAGTGAGGCTCTGTCTGTGGGAGGACATTGCACACAGCCTTTCTGCCGTGCATGGAACCAGTGCCTTGGCACGCAGGATGTGCTGGGCCTGCTTCAGTCCCAGCTGCTGGCTGCACTGAGTTCAGTGAGACCTGGAGGCTTTTGCTATTTGAGGGAAGCCTTTTCCAGCTCAAAAATCGGAATTATATAATTACAAGAAGTTCAAAATGAGGGCCTCGAAGTATTCTTTAAATAATTACACTGTAACAAGCAGATACTATGGCCATCACTTTAATGGAATACTGAATAAAACTCAATTTCCCTTTTCTTTTTTTGCCAGACTAACTCTAGTGAAGCCAGCCTGGGAAAATTAAATGCATGCATGTCACAGTTACCAGATAACTACTGATATTGTTTTGCTTTCTCCAGCTCCAGACAGGAAAACAAAATATGCTTTTGTGTTAGTATCTCCCAAGGTTCTGTATGAAAGCATGCTTCTCATTTAGAACTATAGAGTGAGGGAACACTCTCATTAATGGATCCACTATTATCCACTTCTATTTCCTGTCATTTGAATATAGGATTTATCTATAGACTCTATATAAACATGCAACATTTTGGCTATAATTAGAATAGACAGATTCCTTGAAATAGGAGTTAAGTGTTTTGCAGCATATGAATAGAAAAGCAATATAGAGACAGATCCACATTAGCTTTTACTGGATTTTATGAGAAAAAATTCTTAGAATTGTTTTTGAAAACTTTCACAATTCCAGCTCGAAACACTGAACCGCGATCTTGCTAGGGCACTTACTATCATGAACAAAATCAACACAACAACAAGCCACATTGTACAAGCCCAAAACCCCCTTTTGTTCTAAATGCACTGCCTATAGATTCCTACCTATGAGAGCTGAAAAGTTAATTTAACATGACTCATCCATCAGTAATATCACAGAGATTAAGTGCCCATGAAAAGCTTAAATAAAAAAAAGTAACTAAGAATTTTAGTAGTAGAGGTGCTCAAACCAGTACAATTGAAAGCAAAAGGTCACAAAAACATCTTAAAGCTGCACATACTATAATTCAGTTCAGTGATTCATTGTTCACAACTCAGCAAGCACATTTTTATAGGTTTGTGGAACAAGTTATTTAGTGGGAACATGTAACTCAAAAGGGGATACAACCCCTAGATTAGTACAAGGACTCCACATCAGATCAGCATCACCAGGCACTTAACATGTTATTTCTGAACAACCACAAACTGCTGGGGGCAGTGTAATTCTGAATGCTCTAATCTGTAGAACACCCATAATCAAGTGTCAGTCGATTTCATCTTATTAAAATTTTCTTCTAAAAAAGCTTAGCTTTGTCATAAGTCATGGGATAGTCCTCATCTTTACCACTAACACTGTAACAGGCCATGCTTTAGTGTTTGGAAAGTGGCACTTTCTGAGCCAATATAAGAATTTCCCCATCAAAGCTGGTAACTCAAAGCATGGAGGAGCTTAAATGCATTTTACGCAGTCCAAGTCCAGTTGTCAGACTTCATAAGCACAACATTCCACCACTATATATCATATACTCATAGATTTCCTCAGCCATCTGACAAACTATTAAAGGCTTTGAATTTGCTTCAGAGACTGTGAAGCAATGTTTGCATCTGCACTACACAAAGAGGCTGAGAGAGAAGGGCTGGTTATTAAAGGTGTATTTTAACTGGGGACAAAGGCACGAGCACGATGCACTCCTTACATTACACACTGGTAACATGCTGTGGTTTGTAACATCTGTGTCGCCTCTAGTGCGGAAAGGAAGCGACCCCACACATAACATGCTTTGCTTTTCTGCAGTCTAACCCAGACAGTGTCCAACCAAAAAACAACACAAGCAACTACTTTCGACTGGTTTCCTATCTCCAGCTGAGATGGTGATCAGTTTATTCTCAAGAATGAAGCACGTCTAAACCTAGTGCTATTTGCATAAACCTTAAGAGAAATTTTAAAATGGTGACTTCATGACAGCTGTGCTAAACTTACTTCCATATAAATTGCAGGAAGCATAGGCTAACAACTGACAGCTCCCAGTTTCCCCACTTGACTCCTTTGAAAGTGTTTTGTGTACAATGGAAACAAGAATCAATATCCTTATGCACGTTGCCCTCACACTTTACATCCAAGATATAAATTTATGACTTGTCTTGAAATAGAATAAGCACTGACCTTATTAATTCAGGACAGTTTTTCATAGATTGGGTCTTTGGACTGTTGAGGTTTTAATTATCTACTATGTACCCGCTCTTCGGAGGGGACTCCTCAACACACATCACTCAGGATGCTATGGATTCACAGCACAGTGAATCACTCCTAATCAGTACATAAATGCTTTACTGTTCCAAGAAAGGAGTATTTAGTATTGCAGAAAACTGAACAGATCTATTCCTAGTGTCTAATCCAGGTAATGGGGCACCTGGATGCCCTTTGGAACTTCAGCACAACCAAGTAATTCACAGTACTTGTAACAGCAGAGTTATTTTCTCAGAGAAACAACCCTCTCCTTCCCCTCCCACCTGGCTACTGAGTGCAGACTAGCTGAGGTAGAAGTTTCTGTACCTGAGGGTTTCAGAAGGAAATGGCACCAGCAGCACCAACAGATTTTCCTGTGAGCCTGCAGCTTTGACAATGTCCAAAGGACCCTTGCACAAAGGTGATGGGAGTTGTGCCGAACAGCACCTTGTACTGTCAAGCTGAAGGAAGTGCCCAGACCCTACTGGCACAACACACCCCTGATTTCCACTGGTCAGTGGGCCAAGCTGTGTGGCAGCAGCATTGAGGACACCTAAAGCTCCACCAAAGTCTATAGCAAAGCCTGACTTTCAGCCTTAGTGCAGTCACACAAAGATGCTTCCACTCATGTCTTCAGCTTATGTAAACAGAGATGTTTATCTCCCTAACAAGGACCTCTTCCCAAAACATGATTTATAGCAGTCTGGTTTACTCCAAAATACACTAATAACTGTATAATTAGAGAATGACTACACAGAACTTGCAGTGCTCATGGTTTTGTTAAGCAGTCTCAATCTGTGCTTTCAAAGAGAAGGCTCAAGTTACTTTTAAAAGTCAGTACAAGGACCACAATCTAAATCTCCACAATCCATTCATATATTTATGTTGGCATTTGACATATTCTGGACCATCCATTTCCTCCCCAGACCTTTTCCCTTGTCAACATGCCCTGCTCTAAGGGTGGCACAACAATGAAATCAGATGGATGCAAAGTGCACAAGCAAGCCTGTTTCCTTTGGAGTCCCTATTTCTTTTCAGGCACATCTGAACTCTGTATTACTATTTCAAGACTTGCTCCATTATGAAGTTACTCTTACAGATATTGTTAACAATAACAAAGTTTACAGACGATGAATGCTTGACCAGGATTTCTGTGCAATGAGAAAGCAGTTCCAAGAAACTATTCTAGTGCCCTCCAGCTTTCACTGAAAAGCTTCAGGAAATTAAAGATTTTAATTTCTGCTTTGTGTAATGATGAGGTTCTGAACACAAGACTGAAAATTGCCTCATTTGCAGAAAGAAAGAAACAATTCCCTTACATTGCAGAATCCTGTCTGTGTGCTGTTGGATCAGAGGGCTGGGCAGGTAGATAAAAGATTCAGGTCCCATTACATTTTTAATTCAGTTTTCCTCCCTCTGATTTGGCTGGGCATTTTTCACTTCAAACACAAGATCTCTAGGACAGGAGCTGTCATACTCAAAGGTGACCTTTAGCATCTAGGCCAGGGAGCAGTGGTTTTAGGCAGAGCTGGGTGGCCCATAAGTTTGAGACAAGCCCCCTCCCTGGATATTCAAAAAAATTATAATCTTCATTAAATATGCAGCTTTTTAGCTCTGCCTAATCAGTAATAGGATAAGAAAGAAAAGACCTTGTTAAATCAAACTATAGTCTTTTCAGAAGCTCCAAATTAAAGAAACTTACTACATAGAAATCCACTCTAGTATCACCTTTGTAGCATTCCCTTTGAGAATAGGTTTCAAAGGGTACATTTGTGAAATAAAAATGGGAGTTTCAAAGGCTGAGTGGCCTGACCTACTAAAAATAAATAAAATATATACTTAATTTTTTAAAAAACCCCAATGTTCTATCTCTATCCCATGATTCCTTACTGATAATGTAGGGTTTTGTCTCATCTAAGTATTCTAAATGACAGAGCTTGTACTACTACTTCATTCAGGAAAATAATTCAAGAAGGCAGATTTCTCTGACAATAAATTATTCATGACAGACCTTACACATTAAAAAACCCCCAACTTTCTCCTATGACAACATCAGTAGCGTGCTTTTAAGGCTTCACATTTGTGGTTTGAAGAGTTGCAAGTACTTTGTAAGTGCCAAAGAACCCTAGTAGGAACTAGTAGCAGAAGATAGTCCAGCAAACAGTCTGAGAATGAGCAGGTAACCAGGGAGAGCTGAAGATCCCACAATTCCCTTTCACACAAGACAGAATATCCTCATTACGCTCCAGAATCTCCTGTGACTTATTTCTTGGCCCTAAATAATTTGCTAGCCCCCCTCTAATTTGTTCTTGAAGACTATTTTCCCAAACAACTTCAAGTGGAAATGTGCAGACTGCCAGCATGGGGTCCTGGCTGCCAGGGGAGCGTCTGTGCCGTGGGATGGGTGTGACAGTGGCAGGGCTAGCACCCTTCCTTGGCTGGCCCAGGAGCTGCCCTGAGACAAGCATGCTCAAACACCCTTTTCTCCCAAGAGCTGCAGGAAAGAAACCCTCAGAGCAAGAAAAGGTAGGAGACTTGACATTGCAGTCCTAATCAGCTCAGGGAAGAATGCACTGTGAAAGTGCTTTTTTCCCCTAGAAGATCTGGCCGTAATTCCTTGGGAGAAACTGATCCTATAACAGCCTTGCTTTGTTAGATGTTAGTGGCAGTTTTATGAAAACATGTTTCACTGAACTGCTCTTTTAACTGTGACATACCCAGTGTGACTCTCCTGTCTGCCTGGAGTGCTGATGATAAGGGTTTCTTCATTATCTGTGAGAACATTAGGAAGCAGGAAGACTGAATCAGAAGAACCAATGACTTTATTCTGGAACATGTTGATATCAGTCCAGTACCCAAATGGCAATGGATCCCTTAATTCAAAAACTAATAGTTGTCTGGCTATAAATATCCAGAATGCCATTAAAATGAATCAAAACTCTCTAACTGAATGGCTAATGTGGGACAACTTGCCCAAAAGACGTGAACAATTAACTTTTGATGTACTATATTAATCAGTTTGGGGTTCTTTCTTATTTTCTTGGAATGTTTTAGTCTAGAGAGATGTGGTCACATCCTTTACAAAGGTCATTTGCATTTATGTCACATATCACCAGATTATGTTTTCAAAAATATATATTAATTTTTTAACCAACGTTGCTTAGCTTGCACTTGTAAAAATACCTGCTCCACATGTCTTTTCAAAGCTTGTGTTAAATACATTTGCCAGAAGAACTGTTACCTCTTCCACAAATTAATTTAAATAAGTGGCTTCGACAATTAAGCCAGTTCACACTTCTGACATGGCATCTAAATTTTCTCTTGGAGAAACACTCCAAACATGGCCCTGGAGACAGAGCTGCTCACATACAACAGCTGGTAGGCATGGAGAGAGAGAGGAACACATTATTAAAGACAAGTCTATTCTGATAGGAAGCTGCAGTTCCTCAAACCTTCTAGCAGAAGGCCACTTCTCAGCACAGACCAGAGACATGCCAGGGCTCCTGGCACAGAAATACACTGGTCACCTGCCTGTCCCATGTCTTGTCTGCCAGCTCCATGGAAATGTTTCAGGTCATCAGCAATAGTGTACAGCACTGAAGAATTGTATGTTTAATTACACCTTTGCACTGGTTAGAAACGCTTAAGTGTTGCATCACATCCAGTGACTTTCATGCCGGTCATTTCACCAGAGAATAGACCTAGAGGGTTGTTTAGAGCAGTGTGAGATCATCAAATTCATTTGTGAGTGTGGATTCAATCCACCTAAACAAAAAAACACAACTTGACATCAAAAGCTTAAAAAGGTTTGGCTACTCAAAGCCCTCTACATATCATTTTAAAAATGAATAAAATATAGCCACGGACTTTGGATCAAGTATTTAATTTCATTTCCAAGAGGCTCTTAGGTATGTTTGTCAGGGAGCCCATTTTAAGGGCAGTTTAATCTCTTGGTTAAAAGAGAAATTGAAAAGTTAAAAGTGGGATTAGGATTCCACACTCTGCCTCATTGGACTTTGAAGAAAAAAAACCAAGCCTCTGCCAAGTACCATGAATTTAAAGCTGACAGACCTTTGGGTTTCTCCCCTTCTGAGAATCACAAGTTTTGCCTTTGCTGTCACTTACCCAGGTTTCACACGAGGCTGGAATAATTTGGAACCCAATTCAGCAAAACGCAAACTTTCAGCTAAGAATATGTCTGTAAAGCATTTTTTTTAGTAAGCCTAAAAGAGGTCTCTTTCATCATGTGGGACATTTAAAAAAGCCTAATACTGCATTCAGGTGTGTCTGCTTATGGAACTAACAGGCAAGCTGTGCATCCCATCACACATTGCTGTCTCTCAGTCTCAGTGCTGAATGTCTTTTTTTATGTGTAAATGCTTACTTAGCTCAAGCAACCATAAGCCACTGTCTATTAACTTAAATGTTAATTTTAAACCACATCAGAAGGTTTGCTGGAAGCAAATGCAGGAAGGAAGCAACTCTGTGTATAGTTATTTACACCTTTGCTCTATTCCAAATGCAAATACCAGTGAAATGGCCTCCTACTTTTCTTACTTATCCCTTATTCCTATATCCTGATCATTTTAGCTTTTACTTTATTTTATTTTTATTTTTTTCTGGTAGAAATAGCATTCTTTCTGTAGTGTTACATGATCTGAAACCTGTCTCATCTATAAGTAAATAATCAATTTTTCTTGATAAAAAAATCCTTATGTAAATGACTCTGGATATGACCTACAGCTTATGTGAATTAAATTCATAAGATATGGAGACCCATATAAGATATGAGCACTGGCTTCCTGGGGAATATATCATGCACTGCAATTAAAGAAAGATTATTGGTAGCTTAAGAAGGGCACAGAAAGCTTTACTGAGGGAGTGTGTGGAATTGAATGAGATGACCAATCCTGGTGTTTCTTCTCCACTAGGAGGCTGAGGTGATCAATCTAATTATCAAAAACCTCTTTCCCAGAAATAGAATATAAGTGCTCTGGTTCAGAGGGAGCAGAGCATAGTAGGCTCAGGAAGTATTCGTGGAGCCAACTATTTTATCTGTAGCAGTATTTCCCTTGAGCAGCAACTCCCATTTCTGTGAGAGTCCCTGGTTCAGTTCCCTTGGGTCTGCCAGGATTCTGAGTGGAATGAAACCAATGTTGTTCTTGATCCAAAACCAGATAAAGTGCACCCAGAAGGGGACTCAAATAAACTCACTTGTTAACAATGAATCCACAAAGGTTGTAGGTTGACAGAAACTTATCAACTCACAAGAAACATGTAACCTTTTTCTTTCCATTTGGCTCTACCCTTAACAATGCAGGGCAGAGTCCTTAGAACAACAGACCACAGACCCAGAAACAGCAGCAAAACCCACTTCTGTGGCATTTTAATCTTGCTCTGCTCTGGCCCCTGCAGCCAGGCCAACCATGAACACAAGCAGCCCCAGAGCCTTTTCTACCCAGGAGCTGCCTTCAGGTTTCATCACAACAGCCAGGTCTTATCTGCACACTTTCCTTCTCTCCTTTGCCAGGTTCAATCCCCAAACACAGAGGCAAGGAGAAGCATGCTGGTTACTCACTTGCCAAGGAGGCTCCAGACTGCACATGGGTCCAGAATCAGCTCCAGAGCAGACATTAAAAAGAAACCAATAAAACCAAAAGCTGATCCTTAAGGACCATTTCAGCCCTAGAACTCAGGAGAAGGAAGTCTACTGGAATAGCCTCTATTTGATAGCACAGAGAAGAAATGTTGGAGATCCTACATATGAGAGGCTTCCCCCACCACATTGCAAGGGCCCCTTGCAAGGTATTGCACTCTTCAGTTCATCCTGAAGTCTGTTCCAGCAGTTGGTGACCATTACTCCCCTCATTCCCAAACTCACACTTCTTGTTAAATAAATGGAACATTTGAAAATTGGCCAAAGTCATACAGTATAGCTATTTACAAGGGTTCTAGCCAGTGTTCTTTCATCCCCAAAAAGTTCCTTGCACTTTTGTTAAAGAGTAGCACTACTTACACAAAATATACTTTCACAGGAATTCCTTATTCAGGAGATAAAGCATCAGGAGAAAAGAAAAGCAGTGTTAATTGTCACAGGCATGCCGCAAGATCAAGGGTTTGAAAAGGAAGTTGCTCCTCCGTTTATATGGACTGTACGAATAGAAAGAACACAAATTATAATGGTCTTGATCACAGAAATCAGTGTCTCAAGCCAGCTTTCCAGCTGATGTGAACCAGTGTGGCCCCACTGACTGCAATGAAGATAAGCCTCATGCTACTGAAGCACAGTTGCTTCCTGGAGAAGGGATTATGGTTCCAGGTATGAAGAAGAAGGGAGCTGCCAGTGAAAAGTCTTGGAAAAACAAATAGGTTGCTCCCCAGCTGGTATGGACTGGTGCAGCTGCACTGGCTTCAGATAGGCAGCAAGGTGCTACATGATTTGGCCTATAAACTACAGAGTCAGGGAAAAAGAATGGTCTCACCTGCCTATTGCTTCAAATAGCTGGCATTAAGCAAGTTCTGTCCAACACTGGTTATCAGCATGGTCACAGAGCCCCAGCTCTTTGAGTTATATGTTTCTGTATGCAAGGGGGTCACAGCAGGCACAGGGAGCACAGGCAGAGTTGTGCTCAGATTTTTCTCTCCATTCTGCATGTAACAGGAGACAGCCTTTTCATCAATGGTTTCCTTTCACTTCCCTAGCAGCTTTGCCCATTTCTCCAAGACACACAGATTTTTCAGCTGCTTCACAGAAGTCACAAGGGAGAGGGGCTGCAGCTGAGAACCTCAGAGAGCGAAAATGCAACAACAGTAGATCACATTATTTTTCTTGTGAGAGAAAACGTAACCAGACCACTCCCCCTCCGCCGAAGAGTGTACAGCACTCCAAGGTAGCTCTTCTTTAGGTAAAGTTGTGTAAATTGAGCTGCAGTGAGCAGCTCAGCCCAACTACTTCAATTAATGCCTTTACTGGCTCTCTTCTGTGGCTCTTCTCTGGGTCGCTGCTTTAACTTCCAGGAGAGCTGGACCTACTGCATATGGGCTGAGCCCCAGCCAGCAAATAGCTCTAGTCGTGCCACACAGACTCCTGCTCTAGGGTGGAGGGATCTGCAACAGCCAAGCACATAAAGCAAGATACCTCAGGTCTGAGCCAGCTCTGGACAACTTGAGCTCCAAGGTCGGACTTACTTTCTATTCTTCCCCTCCTGCCCCCGCGGTGCAGCACTGCTAAGAGAGGGGGGCAAAGGGAGGGTCGCAGTTTTGCCAAATCTGTTACTCTTCCACCCCACTGCGCACCCCTTCCCCTCGGCCAGAGGCAGCATGGCCACCAGGCTGGCCCGGGAGGGCCGGGATCCGCAAGCAGAGGAGGACAAGGGGGGCAGAGAAGCGGAGCAGACTTGCAGCAAGGGCAGCTCCGCACAGAGAAGGAGGGAGCTCCGGGTGCCCGGGAGCAGCGGCCGGGCCCAGGGGGTGGGGGCTGCTCCCGAGCCCTGACGTAAAAACTAAGCGGGGCTGCCCGCTCCGGCTTCTTAAGGAGCGCGGCGGCGGCAGCGGGCTCGGAGAGTCCTGGCCAGAGCGCCGAGGTAAGCGCTGGGAGCTGCGGGCGGCGCCGGGGCGGAGCGGGACGGGAGCGGGACGGGAGCGGGACGGGAGCGGCGGCGGAGTCCGGCGCTGCCCGGAGCCTCGGTAGCTGCCCGGGGATGCTGCGCCGGAGCGGGCACCCGGCCCGGGACCGGCCGTGGCAGCCTCACGCCGAGGGACTATCCGTAAGTGAGAGCTCCAAGTTAAATGATAACAAGTTAACTGATTAACTTTTTAATTATTATTGGAAGGCATATCCATGACGAGGAGTGGAGCGGGAAACTAAACTGCAAGGAGAAGCAGGGATAAAAGGGGAGGGTGGGAAAAGTCAGAAGCAGAAAGTGTAAATAGCACTCACACACGCACACAAACTTCAATCTATGGACAGAAAGATCTAAAGATTGGAGGGTGTAGGGAAGGAATTGCATGGAAGCATTCACCACACACACAGGTAAGAGATTAATGAAATCTGCGTTTCCTGAGCATCCCCTCCAGCTCTCAAATATCTAAAAAAAAATACAATCTTGAACCTTGTAGAAGACTAACAGCACAATGCTGCCCTGAGTTTGACCAGACCATAAGGACTAGTGGCCTTTGCTAAATGCCATGCACATCATACTTTTAAGGGCACCAATTCTCATATTAATGCCCTACCAGCTCCCTGCCCAGGGCTGTCCCCTTTGTTTTGGCAAATCCAGAGCCCTCATCTTAGCTAGTTTTGTAACTTAGAAAGTTTAGAATAGGCGCTGGGAAGCAGAAAATGTAAAGCAACCAGTTAAGTTGTTAACCTGTACAAATGAGATGGGCTCTGTCAAAGTCACAGATCCATCATTTAAATTTTAATATTTAGTATTAATAGACTGTTTTAGTATTATTCCTTTGTTTTGGGGCTCCCCACCCCCCCGCCCCATGTCTGTCTCCCCACCCACCATTGTCATATCTGAGATTGCTAAATTGCTTTGAAAACCAGAAACTTGACAAAGTTAATTATGTCCCTTGAAAAAGTCTCAGTAAACAGGTATGTGCATACTGCATGGCATACATAGGTGTCTGTGCCCAGCGGAAGGGCTCTGATGCACAAACAAGATTGAAGTAATGACTCACAGGATGTTTTTGGCTTGCTTCTGAGAAAGCAATCAAAACCTGCCTTGTGGACTAGGGTACAGAAGAATGATGTTTCTTGGGGACCTTGGGAGCAGCAGGAGGACAGCCCCATTACTACCACCACTGTCATAAGTGACATCCACTAGGCAGGGCAGTGTGGGAAGAACAAGCTGGCCCTCTTTTATTCCTTAAATGCAATGTTCAGGTCCAGGCCTGTCAAGCCAGCTCTTTTCACAAGATCCCAACTTGGATTAAAAAGGGACTCTAAGCAGTTGGGGAGCAAATTCTGAATAGTCTGAATACCTCAAAAATGCTCCCAGAACCAAACCAGATAGCCAGACAAGAGGCTAGGTAAGAATATCATTGCTAGGACCGAAATCTCTGAAGAGTCCTTTCGCTCTACAATGAAATATGTTCCACAAAGCAGCCTACTCTTCCCTAGTCTCATACACAGGCTGTGGCTGGGCTACCTTTCATGTACAATCCCTCTGCGCATCCATATCCTGCCTTTGGCATTTTCCTTCACATAGCAAAGGAACACTTCTTCAGGATCACTCGTGGAAGAGACTTTCTACATAAAAAGCCAGCTGCTTATCTAGCTCATTAAGAGAAGTAGCTTCCCCACCCCCAACAATCAAACTGAAAATGTACAAGCATGAATACTCAGCAGATCAGCACATACATTAAACAGAATTTTGTCCTAAATGCTGACCTCAGATGTTGCTGATTTCCACAAATAGGAAGTTCTCTGTGCGCCATGAGCTACACTAAAAACAACCCCCAAACTTGTTACAATATCAGAAATGCTAGAAGCATTTTTGAAAATACAACAGAGTAGTACATACTAGAAATGAAATCTGATGGAGACAACTGGCCCTTTCTGGCCACAAAAGGTTATCATTCTCAGAATTTCCACCCATCAGTTATAGATACTACTTAGCAAATTTCACAGTTTTAACAAACAGACAATTCTTAGTGATCTGCAATACACACCGGTACTATATATATATATATATCTATCTATATAGATATCTATATATACATACACGTCTCAGCACAGGAAAGACATGGACCTGTTCGAGCAAGTCCAGAGAAGGGCCACAAAAATGATGAGAGGAGTGAAGTAGCTCTCCTGTAAGGAAAGGCTGAGAAAGTTGGGGCTGTTCAGCCTGGAGAAGAGCAGGCTCCAGGGAGAGCTTGTTGCAGCCTTCCAGTACTTAAAGAGCACCTATAGGAAAGATGGGGACAGGATCTTTAGCAGAGCCTGTTGCAATAGGACAAAGGGTGATGGCTTCTAACTGAAGGAGGATCAATTTAGATAAGATATATATATATATATATATATATATATATATAAAAAAAACTTTTACAATGAAGGTCATGAAACCCTGGAACAGGCTGTTCAGAGAGGTGGAAGATGCCCCATCCCTGAAAACAGTCAAGGTCAGGTTGGACAGGATTCTGGGCAACCAGATGTAGCTGAAGATGTCCCTGCCAATGGCAGAAGGGTTGCACTAGAGAGCTTTAAAGGTCCCTTGCAACCTGAACTGTTCTGTTTCTATATGCATGTGTACATGTTGTACAATACAGCTGCTATGTGATGGCTTTGCTATACCCTCTTTTCAGAACTGTTCTGCATTTTAGCACGTAAACCAATCCTGGTCACTGCATGAATTTGCAACCTCCATTAATTAGAGCCATTAAAACACATTTTCAACAAAAGTTTTCCACCTGCTGTCCAGTGATCCTTGTGATTCTGAAGACTATTTTAAAGGGCTCATAAAATTTTGAGAAAAGCAAGAGTGCCTAAAGGCTTAAATTATGTAAAAAGGAATGGATTTTTACTGAAAAAGATTAGGGATCTGTAAAGCAAAAATGGCAAAAGGCTTTTGATATTAAGGACTTCCAGATAAGATTTGAGGATGAGTGAAAAATTTTTACACACGTTTCTGCTGCATAGAGCATCGAAACTCCTCTAGTATTTATATATATGCAAAAGCATACACAAATCTTTAAGGAGCAGAGAAACAATATCTGAGTGCCTTGTATATCATGTAAAGTACCAGGACCTTATTCTTGGGTCTAAGAGTGAGATGTTTTTCAGCTTCTCTTGGTTTTCTTATATTTCAGTGACACAATGGATCTTGGAAGCAGAGGAAGAATCCACTGCACCATGAGACTCACCTGCTCTCTCTTACTTATGGCAGTGTTCTGTGTGAAACCCTTCCTCTGCCATAGTCAAATTGATCCACTAGCTCTTGGGCGAGCAGACCCCCAGTGCTGGGAATCCTCCTCAGCTGTTCTACTAGAGATGAGGAAGCCTCGCATTTCTGACTCTGTCAGTGGCTTTTGGGACTTCATGATCTTTCTGAAATCCTCAGAGAACTTGAAACATGGGGCTTTGTTCTGGGATCTGGCTCAGCTCTTCTGGGATATCTATGTGGACTGTGTGCTCTCCAGAACCCATGGCCTAGGCAGAAGGCAGCTGGCAGAAGCTGAGCAGAAGATTGCTACCCTACATTCTCAGTTCACAGGGAGAAACCAAGGTCGCTACACTTTTAATATGTGTCTAATGGGCCATAATTAGAGTCTAGTGGGAAAGAAAAGAGATTGAGACCTATTGTGCTATGTGGTAATAGGACAGAAACAGAGGACAGTGCTGTGCAAAAACCCCCTACTCCTCCCAGTCAAGTGTAGAGCTATGTTTATGTTCAATGTGATCTCAGGGAAACTTTGACCTCCAAACAACCTGAACTCCAATAACAGCTTTTAAGTTTCTGTTTGATGGGGTAGGAGAAGCAGCAGAAAGTGTAATACAGGAGTATTCAAACAAAGAAGGCAGCTCAGTGCTGAATATACCAACATATTCTTCCACAGCAGCATTTTTACCACAGTTGTGCTATGAACAGGCTAGTTCTGAACTCTCCATTCTGAGAGGAGTGCATTGCACTGGTGCTGTTGGGGAGAGTGGCAGTCTTTCAGCAGAAGGGTAAGGGTATGTCTACTTGCCATCTAGCAGTCAGCCACTAGGTATTTTCCATTTCCATATTGGTAACTTTACCCAACACACAATGGAAACAGACCTAGGACTCAGATGCATACAGGCTTTCATACACGACTACAGCTCCAGGAAGAACACCACCACCTGTGGCACTAAATGCTGCAATTCCTAGTCTCCAGGTTCCCAGCCCCAGAGAACTACCAGACCCCTCTCCATATGCATGTCACTTACCCTCCTCATTCCCAGGAAGGAGACACAGTATAGCTTTTCCTAAATCTCAGTCCCTTCCAAGGCTTCAGTTCTGATCCTGCTACCAACAGATGTATTCTTGCCTGGAGAATATCCACTTTCAGATAGGGGTAGGTGCTGTAATTTGATGGAGAGGTAGAAGTGCTGTTGCCATCACCAACAACGTAGCGCATCGGGCCCACACTGAGAAGGCAGAACTGCCTTAACACTTCAATGGATTGAGACCCTTATCTCCACCTCCTAGAGCAGTGTCTTAAGTTATTATGATGTTTGGGGGAATGTTCATGGAATAGTGAAGAGCCTCTCTGAGCAAGTATCCCTTAGAGCGTCTCTAAAAAATGGACCTGAACTCAGGGTTCTCGCACCCCAGGGACAATATACCACTGGACAATTCCAGTCTTGCCCTAAAAAATTTTGGGGTATTGAAAGTTAGAATTTGGGATAGGAAGGACTGAGAGGTCCTTACCCTGTTACCTACAGGCAGTATCCTGGGCCTTGAGATAGGAGTTGAGTTTGAATCAATCCCCTCAGACTCAAAACCCCACACACACAGGGTCAGTTTCTAAACTATGAGTCAAACAACCACTACCTGCATTTTAAAAGCAACAACTGGATCCTATCCTGCTCTGCAAAGAATCTGAGCTATCACATAGCTCTGACTGGATCTTTACTCTGTTGGCATGCAGCACAGAACCCACTTCTGGTTTCCAAGTGCTCTTAAGTCATCACAAAGGCAATAAGTTGCTCAATCCTTACCAGACTGACGCACTTTTGGGTGCAAACAGAATGCAGCTTTAGACACACGAGGCAGTCAAAAACTGAGATAACCCACCAGGCTAAAGCACCAGATTAATTTTTGTTTAGGATTGCAGCTTTGAATATCACTGTCTAAACTCCCACTTAGCCTTTTGTTTACATCTGGCTCTACATATCTATATCACACTGTGATTTTCCTAAACAAAGAGCTTTTGTTCCAGTCAAGATTAAAGAGTAACAGTCTGATGTATTTTGGAGAATCAAATTAAGGGTTTTATGATAAATTCTGACTTTTCTTTACTCATATATAAAGAGATTTTAAGTACTACTAAGTATTCACACCCTCTTTGTTTTGTGAATTGTAATCAGTTAATCTGATTTCTCTGTACGACTGATTAACATCAGTCTGTAGCAGGCAGCTTATAGCAGTGACAGCCTAATTCTTTTTTGGAGGAGCTAACTTCTCATCCAAGTCTCACAGTTTCTTAACAAAGCCAGCTGTTTTAATCTTTGTAACCTGTGATCCTACTGCCTTATTTCATTAGTGAAAGTAAAAATCAATTGGTAATAAATGCAGATCAAAATTGCACAGCAAATGATGAGGAACAGAATTACCACCTATGCATAAAGAGAGGTACAAGCCTGTTTTCTCAGCCCCATGAGCAGCACTAACAGCATTTAAATTATCTTGTGTACTTCACACCTACATGGGCAGGTATAAATAGCTTTCAGTAAGCTTATACTAGAAATCCAAAAATGAAACAATTTTTTTTGCTTTATACTGTTACTTTTGCAACAGCTGATAACTTTATTGCTTCATACCAAAGTTTTTCATCTTATTCCTCTTCAATAGTTAAAATTTCCATATATTTGGGGTTTGTTTTGGGTTTTTTAAAATTACAAACAGGATCATAAATCAGGAATGAGGAGCAACCTGTAACCTGTATTCTCTGTAGTTTCTTAAAAATATCACTGAATTGGAAAAGCAAGACAGAAATCTGAACTTGGCACAGAAATACTGATGTTAAGGTGTTATTATTAGCATTACATTTCAGAACTAATGGATAAATCCTACTTGTGAAGATTGAGTATTATCAGGAACTCTTTTTTCCAAGGGAAAAAAAAAAAAAAAGTCCTCCAAGCAAAAAAAACTAGCAAAGCCCTTGGTAAGCACTTTTCAGTAGTACCAAACAAAACTATTTTGGCACATTTTAGAAGCACTTCCACAGTTACCCATACTTGGTCTTCCTGGGAAACAATTCTCTTCAAGTGTGCACCAAGAAGTGGGACAAGTAGCCCAGTTCCCGACTTACAGATTCAAACACTGTTTTCTGGACCAGTCTAATCCCTCCAGGCTTTTGACTGTACTCACAGTTTGAGGACACTCTTAAACTCTACACAAGCCGTAAAAAATACTACAAAATCAGAACAGTTGGATATGAGTAACCTGACAAACTGTCTCAATCCACCTAAACTCCTACTTAACCCAGCAGCATTTCAGCTTCCCTAGATATTTTGCAGAGAAGTGTTAATCAGCTTTAAGTTGAGACAAGTAGGGAGAGTTTTTCAGTTACCTAGCCAAGCTATCTTTAGTATTCACCCCTTTTGTCTAACAAAATCCAAACACTATGAAAAAGCAGGTTTCATAAATGCATTTTGAATCCATTACAACACTGAAGTTACATTATAGTTACAACAACTCTTAATCAAAATAAGATTTCAAAACCACAAGGAAAACATAGCTTTTGTACTCACAGCAATCTTCCTGAAGAGCAGCTATATAAGAAGATCCTCCTCAAGAAGCCACATAGCATATCCTCTCTAGAAACATCTGAAAACTATACAGCCTCCGCCTCTTTTCTCCTCACCCAGCAGTCCCCCGGCCCCTTCCCACTCAGTGGCCTCAGCTGTGCACACCTCCCTCACAGGTGCAGGTGATTAGACTCAGACCAGCCCTTGCACCTGGCCCAAGACAGATATAACTTCCAACTCTGCAGGGTGCTAGGGAGGGTAGTGGGGTAAAGGCTATTGTACATTTGAGGTCTGATAAGTAAGCAAATATTGTGCTAACCAGTTACTTTTTCAGAAGACAAGTATGTCTAAAAGAAAGAAAAACAATCTGCTGCGTTTTAGAGACCATTGCAAAGAAAACGCCCCACAGTTCCTCAAGGAAATAACAAATGTTCTACTAGACAGTGTGAGAGATCTCACCCGCTGTGCAGAGAGGTTGAGAACAAGCCAGTCAGTAGGATTCCTAGTAGTCTTAAGCACTTTGATTCTGCTAATTACAAGTAGAAGAGTGTTACAGATAGACTAAAGGAAAAGGTCCCTACTGAGGGAAAAGATCAAAGTGACTTGACACTGAAAGGCAACTTGCAAATGGAGGGATATGGCTATCACCAGAGCAAGAGGCTTGGGGGTAATGCTGATAAAATGAGGACCAGCAGCAGCTAAAGGCAGAGGAAACATGGATGTGGGAAACTGAGTATTCAGCTGCTCTTTGCTGTTTGGAAATTATTTACTTATATGCATTTTTATGTCACTTTTCAGGGACATTTTCTCATATTCAGAGGTCACCAGTTCTGAAGAAGAAAGACTCATTTGAAGATTTAATAACTATCCACATACACAAAAGTAGATCTATATTACTTGGAAGAATCATTGGAGAGCTAGGAAAAAAGAGGAAATTACACACTTAGTCTAAGATTTTGATTTGTAGAGAATTTTTAACTACTTCTCTTTATTTTTTTGCATTTTAATCCCCATTGATGTCAATTTATGTGGTGGAAGAAGGCCTCTAACTTCGAGCACTACATGTCTGATTAACTTGGACTTATGGGTTTTCTTAATTACCTATGAATTTAGCCTCCATACTAAACTGCATGATTTACAAGCAGTTGCCTACTTTAATCTGTGTGCATATCAGGCTTCTGTAATACATGTGATCTGTTCAAACTATTGTCTTTTGGGTGCTGAAACAGGAAATAACTGATCCTTCAATAAAACACAGACAAGCAGAGAAGGAAGTTGTCAAAAAACCTCCACTGGCTCCAAGACAGGATTAGAGTCAAGATGGTGATGTTTGATTGTATGCATAGCTGTACACTTGTACAAAGCAGCCCCTGCTCAAAGACATCATCCCACTAAAGAAAAATAGTACATATTTCTACATGAAAAATACCTCCCAAAAATGTTTTCAGTTTTCCAGTAAAAGGGTTAACAGATTTTACCAGCTCCTCTGCTTTCATACTTAAAATGTTTAATCACAAGAATTCTCATATATAACTTGCATTTGCTTCTTTTTTAGTTTACAAGTTCTTTGTAGAAAAATCAGTTTCTTCTGACTCTTATTGATAACCCTAATAGGCAATTGGACACTAAACTAATGCAAAATAACTTATGGCAGGTAACATTTAATGCTTTTATGGTGTAAATTATTTCCATTGCCAGACTGGCTGGATGTAACTACAAATGTCATCTTTCCAGGGCAATTACACTTAACTGTTCATTCAAAGTTTCTTTCCTTGAGCATGTAGCAATATTTGGTGGTTTGGGGTTTTTTTCTTTTTTGCAAATACCCACAGAAAAACTGGCTTCCTGATTGTTCATCAGCTTGCAGAAATAGGTTCAAGTAACAAAATGTGTAAAGAAATCTTGAAATGGTTAGTGGCCTGAACAAAATAAGGCTTAAACACAGTCCCATTGGGGGAAATCCAGACTTAAGGAAGCAAACAAAATACTGTAAGAGGGCTAACAGCTTCAATAGTACTGAATTTGTGCTTCAAGTTAAGCATGCAACACGCCATTTAAATGTTCAAGAGAGGAGAGAACACTAAAGCAGGATAAACACAGGAACACACAGTTCAGTATACTCAGCAACAGACCCCCAAATGCAGCCACAGCCTATGAGAGTGCTTTGCTACCACGTGGGAGGGCAGCAAGAGCATTGTTACAACAGATCTGCTCACTCCTGTACCTATGCTGATAATTACTTTCATTATATTAATACACCTAAAAGCCCCATTTTGAAACTTTGTATCCATATAAGAGAGAGAGTCTTCACTCACAGTCCCTACAACTACCAAGACCAGCACCTAACAAAAAGTGTTAAGGGCTGGCTGCCTCAGCCCAGGAGGATTGGTATTGGAGTAAAGCAGGTGTTACCTGTTCCCATAGGCTCCCGAGCTCTAGCAATTGTCAAACCAGACAGATTCTCTGAACGGGTCCTGTTTAACTTAGATGCTTTTCCACAGGGCCCTTTGGGCAGATGTTAGTGCTTCCACTTTAGATAAGTCCCACCTGCAACAACAGGATCCCTTAGGAAATGGCTCATGGCAGCTTTCTTCCTCCCTTCAGACAGAAATACCACTATGGGCCAAGATGATATTTAGCTTAAATGAATTTGCAATACTTCTCTGCTTCAGTAAGCGTCTTAATTAATAGGCTGTAGCAAAATTCAGCTTTTGAGGCAATGGGCAAGACTGACAAAGCAGATGAAACTCTAGGATAGATCACACTATGGAGAACACTTGGAAATTGCTGATGTAAAGAGACAATCTGTGTTACTAACTGTGCTGAAATAAAAAAGGGGATGCAAATAACTGCATGTAACCCTGCAAGTGACAGAGTGAAGTGATGAAAGAATGGCTATATTAAAAAAAAAAACCAAACAAGGGCTCTGAGTAGGAGATTAAAGTAGATCTGCTATACAGGAACATTTAAAAATGTCACTGTGTTTAAAGACAGGATATTGCATCCTACCACTCTTTCTTATAAACTTCATGGCAGATCTTTGAGTGAGCTAAGACTGTTTTTGCAGATACCATTCCTGGCTTACTGTTTCTCAGTCAGAGCATGTCACAAGAAGGATGGGATGAACATGTCTGACTGAAGTTCCTTCACTGTCAGCTGAACTGAATAACAACAAAATAAAGACCTTGTGATTTTGTCCCTTTCATCTTACAGGGATCTGGGAGCTAAACAACTGCTTCTTAGCATGGAAAACACTTCTTTGAGTCTTTACATACTGCCATGAAAGAAGAGTTCATGGTAGTTCAGGAATATCTATTTGTAAGAGTTTGTACTCCAGGTCTGTTCAACGTTGCTTCAGACCAAACCAGCAGTTGTCAGTTGCTACTGTTTCCAACCAAGTTTAATTCAGATGCAGGCACTAAAAGGAGATTTAAATCCTCGTCAGAAGCTGACAGGTATCTTCCCATAATCAACAGTTAAGTTTCTTGGATTGTTGTGTGTGTCTCTTGGCACTGGCATATTGCAAAAGCTACTAAGCTTCTATCTCACAGTATATTTATTTATGTTATTATATGGGTATACCCACTTTCCAATGATCTCCTCCCTCAATAAGTTTCTTTTCTTTAATTTTCACCCTCTTTACAGTTCCTTTGCTAGAGACAAACCACTTGTTAGCTTCCAGTAGCATACCATTACTTCTTGCTGTAAATTCTTGTGTGTTTGCAGTAAGTGTAATTCAGGCCTCCTTTGACTAAAACTAGCAGAAAGAACCAGGAATGTTCATTAATCTCACTGCCACAGTGTAAGGTCTTTCAAGAAGATGGCTGTGGTGCTACCAACAGAAAACAAGATTTCTAGCCTCTTTAATGAGTCAGGCAGTCCCTTTATCTTGATGATTATAACTCCTGAAAAATACAACAGAAGGAAAATCCATGTGGAAAATCTATGTGGAGTTCTGCTGAGCAGTTTTTCTTAAGCCCTGTGCTTTTCACTAGCCTTTTCAATCACATCATCCTAAACACTGCTTGATTATATATGAAAAAAAGCTTCAGAATATGTAATTTACCTAGCTTTGCTCCCAGAGCTTCCAAAAATATTTTATGTTCACCGGAGTGAAATTTATTTTCTTTGTAATCACAGAAAAAATTCTGTAAAAACTAGGAGTATTTTCTTTCTTGGAAAGCTGGTATAGTTTCTGTGACATAACTAAAATCCTTAAAAGTATGCAAATTTTCTTGAACCATAACTGGTTTTGAGCATATACAAATATATTTATTTACTATTTTTATGCACCTCCTGCAAAACAGTGATAGTAAGTAACTGACTCTATATTTTTTTTCTCTCTGAAGTGGTACTGAATAATTTCCATTTCTCAGATCTTCAAAATCCTTCTGTACATTACAGGGGAAAAAGTTTTCCTTGTTGCTGGCATCAACAAGAAATACACCATTCCAAGGAAGTAACTCGACCATGGCATATCAACAGCTAAAGAGAGAGAAATGAGCAATTGTTTGCACTGCTGAGGAATCCACAGCACAGGAGCTGGAAACCACCAACAGAAAAGGGACACAGCTCTCCAAAATGTTCCTGGTGAAGTCAGTAAATGCAGAAATCTGTCATGCTGTGTTATTACAAGGCAGCATCCGAGACACTTTAAAGAGTCTCTTTTAAGAGACATGGCATCAATTACCTTAAGTAGTTCAGTGAAGTTGTAAGGTGAATGGTAGTTTCTGTCATTTACAAGCTGGTGAAATTACTTGGTTGATGAGGTCAGAAAAGGACCTGCAAACATGCTCAGCTGTAGAGAAGAACTCCTGGTGCAAAGCAGCTTGTTGGGCTGAAAAGTAGAACAGATTTTAAGTCTTTCCAAGCTTTTGGATGCTTCCAGAGCACAAGAAAACTCTTTATAAATCTCTAAGATAACTCTGTAGAAACACCAGCTTTTTCTGTCATATTCCTTATTACATCCTCATTATCAAAAGTGAGGCATTCTGAGTGTTGAACGAAGCTCTGCTGTGTAAGACCATTGATTACAGAGGGATTTTGTACTGCTGGAAGTCTCCTAGGATTAGAGTTATAGTTACAGTGTCACAGAAGTGGCAAGAGCAAAGACCTTCTGTGCCCTCACCAGTTCAAGTTCACTCCTTAATTGACTGCTAAGACTGATTTCCTCTTAGGAGCTTTCACTCATCCAGTTCCAAATCAGTCCAGCATTAGGGGCTATATCTGGAATATGCTCTACCTTACCATATAGAATAATACTACAAAGGCTAAAGCAAGATTCTGAGTTTCTCTGAGGGTTACATGATAATGAACAATATTATGGAGTAAACTGGATGAAGGTAAGAAGACAGTGTCAAGATGACTGGAGAACTTATACCTGGTCGGGTTTGGAGAGACAACGTATCCTTCAGTTTTATCATTAGCAGTTCCCCTTCCTCTCTGACTTCCTTCTCATCAGGTAGTATCTGCATTGCAGTGGGAATAAGAACTGTATTCCTCACTCCACTGAGAGAGTCTTCTGTCAGTTTAGGCAGATATGTTTGTTTCTCTTTTGCTTTTTTTTGCTGTCCCATAAAGTGTTTGTCACTCCGCAGGGACACTGACTCCAGTGGGTCATCTGAGAACATAAAGTCAACTGCAGTGGAAACCTCAGGTGCCTGTAAAAGCTGCATTCTATTTACAGGGTTTGGGGGATTCAAAGAATTCCATTCTGCATGTGTTCTGGAAGTGGGTCTTATCTGGGCAGGATTTAATTCACCCTGCATTCTCCTTTCCAGCAGAACATGTGGATTTCTTGGCATTGTATTATGACACTGTGCAAAAGGATTCTCTGATGACTGCAACACTGTCTACAATAGACAAAACACAGAAAATACACTGTGAAAATAATTGATATTTCAGTTAGCCAGTAGTACTAAAACAGCATTGCAGAAAGTGCTACAAAAATGCTGCAGGGGGAAAATATGTATGCATTTTCTGTGAAATAAGGGCCTTTCAAGAATCTCAGAAATAATTGTGATGATAAGAATCACTACAATTGAAAAGAGACAAAATATTTTCTATAAGATGTCTGTATTACATCCCAATAAAAGACAGAAATTAGAAATGACATTTTATTTATTCAGTGCCAGCACTTTGACTCTTCTCTGAAGAACAGACAGCAATGAAGTATCTAACACTTCTGTTGGACACCATTTTCTCATTCTTATTGGAATATTCATTATTTTCACTGCAGTAGTATTTAAACATCCTAACATGGATATCTGTGCTAATGCCAGATACACACAGAATGACAAGAAAATCCCTACTGCAAAGACCTTATATGCTTTCTCTGAAGAGAAGAGCCTAAGATGACTGCAAATACAGTGAAAGGTGCATGAAATAGCATTAAGAGTGCTGTTCTGCGGGAAAAGCAGTTGTTAGTATTCAATAATGGCTTGTAGCTGTGATGATTCTTGATATACCTATCACTATACCTTTACTTCTTCCTTCATGTGCTGCAGCATCATTTGCAGGTTTTCATGGCTTACTCTCAGTCTTTGGAGTTTTGCCTCTATTTTGCAGCTTTTTTCTTCCTGGCAGTTATGAAGAAATTGCATTTTGTCCTTCCATTTTTTGAACTGCTTCTTCATGTACCTACCAGAGATACAGGAGGGTGGGATTTTTGCTTGGCCACACATACACAAATATACGCAGTCACAGAAACAAGCAAACGCTCTAGCACAACCTTTATCCCTCTACTAGTTCAGGAAGTTTTTGTCAGCTTTGGGATTAGAGGCCAATATTTCAGGAGCTTGACTGTATCCATGGAGTTAGCAAAAATATGAGTGTTCTAGATGAGGAAAAATGAGAGCTGAGTGGAACTATGGCCAGGACTGAACCTTGCATCCTGGGGTTTTACCTTTCCCACAAAGGTGGCTGCAACAGGAGAGACAATAGCAGTCCCTTTGTATAGAAGCAAACTACTTACAGCGAATCCCTGACCTGCAAAAGATTCCCATTACATGCCTGGGCAACAATGAAGTAAAAGTAGCTTCTACCCCTTTGATAGAGTTTTTTCTTGCTCGTGGTATTCTCTGCAGTGTCTTTGATTATACCAATAGCTTCTGCACAGGCCACTTGTCCTTGAAAAAACACTGCAATTTTTGCAATTAGAAGTACCACCCTCCCATGCACACAGAGATTTAGAAATTACCTACTCAGAGCATAGCATAACAAAAATACCACCCATAATTCTGTTCTAGTTGTGATTTCTCTAAGAAGTCAGGGTAAAAATAGTTTTGCTTTCCTCATGGCTGAGGTAGAGACAGTAAAGTTTGTTAACACTACAATAATAAACCCAACTGCTTCATATCACAGATGTGAAATAGTTATCTGCCTTGCTTAGTTACATTCAGAAGTTCATCTGATTCACTTTCTTTTGGTTATGCTTTGGCTTAGAGACAAGAGCCCCATCAGTTTCACTTGAATTATGCAAGATTTGTCTGAATGGGACAGCAAGTCAGACCATTTAAAATTAAAATTAATACTACAGTGGTCCATTATAACAACATTTAAGGGCTCCTCACTGTAAAATGCTGTCTTCCTTCAACTCAGAGCCCAGTTCTGTGAACAGACATGTGAATGCTGGAAGTTGGTCCACAAACAAGAATAAAGAGCTTCCCATGAGTAATGTGATTCATTCACCCAGTACTATGATAAGCTCTGGGTCAGAGGGTGATGCAGCATTATAGGAGCAGGCATCCCAAATATCCTCTCAAGGATTGCTAATCTAAATGAAAACTGAAGATCTTTGCCATATCTCTCTAAGTGAAAACAGACTTAAAATGAAACTGCAGTTGTTTAGCTCTAATCTTGGAGTGCCCTAGTGTGAATTTGGAGCAGCAATTGTACTTAGAATGAAACAGAACAGGAACAGAGGGAACTAAACATACTGAAGGAAATAAAGAGAGTAGATTCAGGATCGAATTCTACATTTTGCTGTAATTCCATCAGTTTCAGTGGTCATAGGCATGGTTATCTAGAGAGCACATTTATATATAACTACAAAAATGAAGGAGTGGAAGGCAAAAATGCAAGTAAGAGGTAAGCATCGTTGCTCATACACCAACTTTCTCTCCGTCATGCCACCCAAGCAAACAAGCCTCCCAAGAAATTTTTAATTTAGGAATTAACATTTTACAGTGTCGAAGGTTTGAATATCAGAAGGAACTTCTGTGATAAACTCTTACGGATTTTATACCAATAGTTATTGTATTCAGCCTATTAATTTCTATTCAATGTACAGCATATTTTTTAGGAAGAAATCCTACTTTGATTTAAAAGCTTCATGCAAATTATGAAATTTGTTTTCATTAAGCCTTATTCAGAGAAAAATTTGAAAAAGTATGCTATTCTGACATTTTTATGTGGATGAACATCTTTTTGCCTAAAAATTACTTTTAGAAATATATACTAGCAGTTGCAGAAATGCTGATGAATGCAAACCAAAATGTTTTGCTTTGCCATTGTTTTTTCGGTGATCTCCATCAAAAAATTCTTGTTGCTGAATTTTCACTATTCATCCTCATTTGATAGGATCTTTTTTAAATCTCAAAATCTCCAAAGTATGGAAAAATCATCTGTCTTCTAGCCCTCCAGCTGGCACAGCACTGCCCACCAGTCTTCGGTCAGTGTACTACTGCATTTACCTACCTGCTGTCACTCTGAATGCTTTTAATGGATTCGTGCATTTTTAACACATCTGCTTCAAAAGAGACTATTGCCTAAAACAAAAAGAAGTATGTGTCCATAACTTTATCAGCAATACCATTTTTATATGCAAGTTTTACTATAAGAGTGCAAGGCAAATTTTGGATTTTGTGTGTTTTACAGATTTACTAGTTAGCTTTTTAAATCTAACGTATTACAATCAACAGATGCATTAAAGTATTTCTAATGGCTGGAAAATTTATTCTATAGAACAAATTCTTTGCTCTATGATAAATTTAAGTGTATGAGAATTTGTTTGAAATTAGAACAAATCCATACCCTTAAAAATTTCTATAAAATGGAATATTCTGATCTGGGAATAATCTCTCCCAAGTCCCACAACTGCTTTGAGACAAGGAGATGGAGAGAGAGACTGTATGTAGAAGAGAGAAGAGAAACTCCTGGACTTAGATGGAAGTAGCATTCTCTGGACCATGCAGGGAACAGGAGCCAGAAGTCAGGGAGACAAACACTTTCCAGCTAAGCTACTTTTGAGACATGATATAAATTGGGCAGGAACAAGGGCCACCAGGAAATCATGAGACTAAGAGCTGGATCACCCAGGACCTCCATGTTCATGGATTCTATTAAAAGCAAGCATTAGACTTACTGTCCACATCTTTTGAATCAAAGTGGAAATAATCTGCACTATAAGATCTTGGAAATCAGTATAAAACTGCTCAAAAGGAATTCTCAGCCCAGAAGAGAAAACAAACAGGAGAGCAATGCACCTGAAAGAATCCCAGCACGGGGATGCAAGTCCTGTCCTGCTGTTTTCTAAAATGACAAATGCCAACAGTCAAAATTCTATGTTTAAGCAATGTCTGCCCACAACTTCTCCTGCAGATATCTGCTGGCTGGCACTATATCTTGAGCTGAGCAACGGAGTTCTAAAAGACAGGTCTTCCAAAGGCCAGCACAGGAGTAGCAGCCAAAGGAGTGACCTGACACACAGGGGCCAGCTCTCTGTTACTGCACCCCTTGGCTCCTGGGAAGAACAAGATGAGTGGATGACACAAACTGGTTTGAACACAACCAGTGTTCCTATATTCTGAATAAATGCAGAGCTACCAATCTCTCAAAAAATATAGAAACAAAAAATTGCTATGTACTTACTCTTAGCTACACTGTCCTACCCACTCTTTTAGCATTGTTTCTATGGAGGGAACCTGGGAATGGATTAATGGAGACCTTTTGTGCATTAGCTATTTTAGCTGGAGTGGACACTGCTCTGGGTTTATCCTAAGAGCACCCATTCTGTCCTCTTGCTATTTCCATGGTAACAAAAATGGCCTGAGCCTAATAAGAATTCAGGCATTCTTCTTTGACATTTGCTTGCAGTAGGAAGACATGATGGCCTTTTTTACTGTCAGAACAGCGAGAGGACTCCAGACTCATCTAGACTTTAACATGCTACTCTACAACAACTCAAAAAACCCCAAAGCAAATATTCTTACAGGTGCTTCTGAAGGTCATGGAAGTTAAGGAGTTAGTCAATAATCTTGGGAAGATACCAAGTTCAAACTTCACTAAGTGTTCAGATTCCACATTTTTTTCCAAAAGTGAGGAATTAACAGAAAGGTGAAGCTGCCCATCACATTTTCATTGGAATTAGAAGGCAATTAGATAATTAACTTGCTAGGTCTTCTTCACAGCTTTAGCACTATTATTGCTTCACGTTTTGCTCACCTGTGCTATTGTCTTGCCTTGCTCTGGTGTCTTGTTGTTATTGTCACTCCTCTGCATTACAGTCCTGTTTTCAGGTGTGAACCTGGGTGACTCTGGGACAGAACTGTCCATTGGGAAAGACACATTTTCAGGACCAGGTAGTGATGAAGCACTGAATTCCACAGGAGGACTGCATACCAACAGAGAAATAATGAGTAGGGAAAGGATCAGGACTCACATGGTTTTGCTAGCCAGGAAGAGCCAAATAAAGCTAATGCAGTGTAAATAGACAGACAGATGTGCTATTGACTAAGCAAGACATAAAGTTTACCTATGCCTGCTGGCATATTTTGGTTGAAAGAATTAAATTCCTGAAAACAAATTCCACTCCCCCAACAGAATCTCAGCAACAGGTTCTTCTTTCCACCCATTTAGTCTCTGCAATTTGCTGCTTCTCTTTTTTGCTTCCTATAGCCAAAAGTTAAATATATTAGGAAATTCAAGTACAAAAAATAGCAAAGTATGCTGCTGTTTAGTCCATTCGATGCTAGGAAAAGCCTAGATATTTATCAGCCCCACAGTGACACTTGTAACAGCAACCTCAAATTCTTCTTTGTCTCATTGCTACGCAAAAAGTAGATAAGCAAACCCCCACAGAATTAAAGAGAAATCTTGATTTCTTCCAGAAAGATTGAATTACATTCAAAATTATTAAATATTGTTTTGTTGCTGAATACAAGAGAGGAAATATTAGCAATGAAAGATGTTTTGCATTTCACCACATTCTAAAAAACAAACATATAATATTCTCAAACAAATAATATTCTCCATGAGGATCACTGTAACTATCATCCATTGGTCTTATAGTATACAAAAAATTGTTTTCTAACTGCAAACCTACCAGAGTAGCACAATCCAGTTTTATAAACAGATTTTTCTCCTCCTTCACATAAAGATGAAATTAATTATTTTAGAGAGGACTGACTATTTTTTCCCTATTTCAGTCTCACTGAAGCCTCATTTGGAGAACATGTGTCAGATGCAAGACATTTGCTAGATCTTTATACAACTAGGAAGGAATCTCACCCTTTGTATGTTTGTAGTGCTAATCTCCTATGATCATTCCCTTCAGTTTCTACACCTAAGTATCAACCAAAATCTCATAGCAAGGAGGGAGAAACTATTGGGAAAAATCTCAACATAACCTCCAATGCTCATTATTAAACACTGTGATCAGTAGAAATACAGTAATAACTTTAAATATTAACCAAAGGACATGAAACAACTGGTCTGAAAGAGGAGGAATGGTGAGATCAGTTGCTTGCTATTGTGAGTAGTTCCAGAGGCCTCCAATTTAGTGGGACTTGAGTAGAATGCCTGTCAGTGAATGCACTGTGGGTCACATGTGGAAAGTATTCACAGTTAATTTCCAATGGATTTGTCACAGAGGAGGTGCTTAAAAACCCATGCAGTTGTGAAAGGTAGTAAATACTTGCAATGCTTGACCCTAGACTGAGTATAAGAAATGGAATGGAGTGAAAGAGACAACATAAGGAAGTAGGGAAGTAAGACACAAGCAGGTTGTATTTTACAAGACAACTGATCATTAGGTTGTCAGCATGGTTAAGCTACAGAACAATGTGCAGCAACTTCTCAGTTATTTTTTCCCCTTTTAATAGGGGAAAAATAATGAAAAACCAATGGTATCTGTCATAACAAAACCCCTTACTCAAAGGACACAAACAAGCAATATTCCACAGCCTGACATTCAGAGATTATAAATTCATCTGAAACTGAAACTCACAAAGTCTTTTTGTGAGAAAGGAAGTGCCTCTCCTCCACTGATTCCAGAGTTGTCCTTCTCTGAGCCTCCTTTCTTCTGCAGCGCTCTTGAAACAGGTTGTTCCTGATGGTGCGGAGAAAGTGCTTTGCATTCGCCTTTGCTGACATCTGTTGGAATGAGGGATAATAAAGAAGAAAGGGAATTTTCAAACAGGTACTGCCCAGAAGCAGACACAGTCCAAGGCAAAGGCAGAAAGCAAAGGTCCACCTTTTCACCATCTGACGAGGCTCATGGCTGCTATCTGAGCCCTGGAAGAGGAGCTGAGGCGGGTGGTGATGCAGGACCACAGGCAAGGGCAGATCCAATTCCTTTAGGAAAAACACTGCCTGGACAAAAGTCAGGCAGCCTGGAAATGCCTGACACAGGATTTTGGTAGTTACAATGATTAAGCTCACAGTCACAACAATAATTCTGCTGACTAATATCTAAGGAAGAAATACTTTTATACTTGTATAAAGCATTAGTAGATATAGTCTTCCATGGCTCACATCCTCCTCTCACAGAATATAGTAAAATACACATCCATTTATCACAGGAGTGTCAGGCTCATGTACAACAACTAAACTCAGTAGCTGTATTATTGGATGACATAAAACAATTCTGGTCCAGGAGGTGACTGCTGCAGAACACGGGGTGAGCCCTGACAGACTGAGCAGGAAAACACAAAGAAAACACACCACATCCCTCCTAGGGCTTCTCAACGTGGTAGTAACATTACCACAAGGTGTCAGCACGGTAAGGAAAAACAGTGCAGATATCTCAAACCCCCACTCAGCAGCTCAATCCCTGACAAAGGCAGTGTGAAAACTTACCCAGACAAGGACAGCATCTGCTAAGAGTGGAAGGTATGGGGATAGCAACTTACTGCTGATTACTTTATGTCCCACACAACAGATATAAAAATCCTATCTGTCATAGTGAGTAGCTTATCTTTTAAATTTTGGTATAGATTTTGGCCTGTATTGCAATATTTGGTTTATAAAGTAATATTTACAGGGTTAGTGTTAGACTAGGGTTTCACAAAGGAAGCCGAAGTTCAGTGATTCAATTGCAATACTGCAGCAACAAGATGGCTGCAATCCAGGCTGTAACATCTCCTGCCTTGCTTTATCTCTCTTGCCCTTCCTTCGGGCGCTCCCACAAACACACACTCCCATTCACTCTCCATTCACATTAATTTTAATGTCTCTACTTAGAAATCTCTACATGAGGAGATTAGTTAACATCTGATTCTGCTACTTTCTCACAGATGGAATATGAAGAACAATATTTGGGGGACTGAACTATTATTTTTAATGCAGATACTGAGCATCCAGATATAATTTCTCACAGCGTTAGCAATAGGGTTTTGTTTTCAGAAAGAGAGCAATGAAGTAACAACAGTTTAATGCTACCCCAGACAAAGGGTGACTACAGGAGCAGTCTAACAGTCTTTAATTTTAGTGTAGACACTGACTACCCAGGTATCTTTCACATTAACTGCAGAGGATTGAGAAGGAGACCAGGAAGTACAGCTTAGTGGACCTTCCTTAAGTGCTGTTCAGCTCACTTACTGGAACAGAAGGATACCGTTATACAGAGCCACAAAAACCCCATCTGCTGCTGTGTACAAGATCTGGAATCTCCTGCTCAAAGGAGAAGCTGATCTTCCAAACACAAATTCCCAGTGTTGTACTTTGCCACTAGTGTGATGATAACACAAGTTGCCCCTGTAATGGAGTCTAAGTATGTGATCTTAGTTGGGCACATGCTACCTCTTTGTCCTGTATCCCTAACTGACAGAGACAAATGAGTCAGAAAAGCTTACAATAAAGTGGAAAAACTGAAGACATTCAGAAAAGAGAGAAAAAGAAAGACATTTCATGCAGGAGTTTGTACAACTTTAGGATGAATTAATTTCTCAATGAGTCTGCATTGGGATTGGGATGAAGGCGCATTGGGACACTAAGGGGACTTTTCACAGGCTTAAGGATTATCTGCTAACAGAAAACTTGCCATATCTCACAGAATACAGTAAAATACACACCCATTTGCCATAAAACTCCTTAAGAAGAAGACTTGCACTGGGATACTTCATAGCTCTATTCAGTTATTTCAGAAAAAACCACTCATTCTAAAGTTAGAAGCCTGCTTTATTTCTTTTCCTGTCTCACTGTTCCCAGACTACTAATGCTAATATGTCATGGCCATTATGGCTAATACACACATAATTATAGTGAATGTAGTTCAAGAATCTACTGCTTACTTGTCTATGTGAAGAACCTCAACACAGAAATGAATCAGTACAATGAGACTCTACCTGTACACAGTGTTCCACAACAGGATGTGATGTCTTATGGGGTTTGCAGAGACGGCCAGTGAAAAAGCAGGCTTGGCAAAGATCAAAATTGAGGCACTTTAAACAGCGATACCTGTGGGGGAAAACAAAAGGCTTTATTTACTTCCCCGCAAGTAAGAACTTGGTGTAAGTAACCTTGATTACTGGAAGTCCAGATCCCTGGGCTCTGGAAAAGAAACATCTTTGTTAGAGTAATGACTTTCCTCA
Source organism: Corvus moneduloides (assembly GCF_009650955.1). Taxonomy (NCBI): domain Eukaryota; kingdom Metazoa; phylum Chordata; class Aves; order Passeriformes; family Corvidae; genus Corvus; species Corvus moneduloides. The sequence goes on along the minus strand of NC_045482.1, from coordinate 13,093,018 downwards.
GCATTCTCGGAACTCAGGTTATTTTGTCCAAATGATTGTGGACTATTCTCTGAACCTACCAATGGTTTTGATATTATTTATTTGCTGCATTGAAATGCAGTCCATGGAAGAAACCATTGTTCTAGCACCATTTCCAATTTTTGAGAATGCAGTTAAAACTTCATATGCTTCTTATGCACCAGCTTACCTCTATTTGCTCCTGCTCTCATGGAACTGTAATACTGACATAGGATTTGTAAGCAAAAAACTAAAAATGCAAGAAACTAAACCTGCAAGCTTACTGTTAGTGAAAATACAGTAACAGTAAAATGCTTTCCTGAGCTTTCTGGTCAGAAGGTAACGGAGAGGGTTCTTTTTATACCATTATGCCATTTTATTCCATTACTTAGATGACCAAGATGCTAAGATGGAAAACTTAACTAGCCAGTTAATACAACTGGTTACAGGAAAAAGAACTGAGATACAGAGGTTTAATTTGCTTTACCTTTGGACTGCCAGTTTACCTTCAGCAAGTTTTCATAGTCACACCTATGCTAGTGAGCTAGAGAGAAGTAGGATGAAGGCTTGAGCACTAGACTGCAGCATTCTCTCTTTCCCTCTTTTCCTGGTTAAATTAGATTACGTCCAAAGTTTCTTGCTTAGTGCATCAGTTACAACCTATAAGGTATGCAAACAATGGTAAGAACTAATTATGTGGATGCTAAAGACCACTGACACACCTGATGCCTGTAATGGGAAAAATCTTGCAGACTCTGCATCTAGCTTGGTGAGAAACCATTTCTGTGGCTGATAATCTGTAACATGTAGGGAGCCACAGGAGAACAGCAGGCTCCGATCTAAGCCAGGACAGGAATTTTTCTTCAACAATAGCTGCATTCAGAACCTAGAAAAAATACATGTCTCAGGTTCATACATTCACTTGAAAAAAACTGGTGTCTCATCTACAGACCCTAATAAAAGCTCTGATACTGGATTTTGCTAGCATAGATTTTCCATTCATGTAAAATGTTACTGGGTTCCAAAGGTTTTGGAATAAATGCAAGAGTCCTCAGTAGTATCTTACTGAGCATCTTTTCTACAGATACAAATCGTTCCATACTGTGAGACTGATGATCAGCCCTGCTCCTTTAAAGCAGATACTCGGGGATATTATGTGGTGATACACTTGAAGTTTTTAATCAATCAGCAACATTCAGAATAATCTCCCAGGACATCAGAATTTCACTCACCCCATGGAAACAGTCATGAATCGCAATTTCCACACAAGACCGAGTGCAGCCTTCTCCCACAATGGCTGGGATCTACATCAAAAAGAAAGGCTCAGAAACACCTCAATAAAAAACAGATGTTCCCATCATGCTCTGCTACGATGGTGACAGCACACAGATGATGAAGTATCTATAGCAATGCCATTTTACACACTGTTCTGAAGAAAAGCCATTCATATTCATACCATCAGTGTGCTGTTTCATAGTTCAGGGTGTGTCAGAATTATTTCTTTCCAACTCACTTACTGTAACAGATCAACATACTATGTTTCCACACTATAATAGTGAAGGACACTGAGTTTGAATCTCAGAGGTCGTTTTCAGACTCCATTTTCAGCACCAGTTCAGCTGGAAATACCTGTATGCTAAGGCAACTTGCTGCAACTGCAAGTTATTCTAGTGAGTACAGACATCTGAAGTTTGGGGTTGCTTTAGGAACAGTTGTATCCAGCTGTTTCCAGGACCTGTAAGCTCAGGCAACGTGAATGCACAGAGGCATTCACTAACGCAACTGGTTATTTTGAGAAAAGGGACAGAATTTGATTCTTTTACTACTCTGCATGGTAGCTCCCTATGTCCACAGTGTCCTATTAACTTCAGTCATCAATCATGAGGTTTTTTTCTCCTAGGTTAGTACACTCCTTCAAAATCCGTTGTGTAACAGCACTGCAGCGACATTACCTGATTTAAGTCTGTTAGCAGGCTTCTCAGGGCACTGCGGGTAATCAAGGTCGCCTTCCCATCAGGGACAGCATAAAACTGGAAGAAAGCTGAAAACAAGAAAAAAGCTGGAATCCTAGCAGAGCCTGAATTGTCTTCAAGCTATCTTCAAACTGCTATGGTAATTGCAGTCTACCAAATACTACACTTTATTATGTACCTAACAGGCTCTCAGCAACTGCTGTGACCATACTTCTCCCTAGGGTGAGGGAAAGAGAAGGAAAGCAAGGAAGAAAGCAATGAACTCATTCTCACAACATTAAGAAAACTATTTAAGTATGTTTATACAAGAAGTGCTCTATTTAAATCGTGAATTGCTATTTTAAAACTATGGGGTTTCTGTTCTTTTCTGCTAGGCAAATAGAAGCTCTCCTTATCTTAAGCTTTATTATGACCTCTTTGGAGGCTCTTTATTGCAAAGACAGCTACAGACATTGATTGAAAAGCATTATTCTCCTACAGCCTTTCTCTACAACTAAGCAGTCAAAATAATTTACTTTTTGCATGGTAGAGCTGTACTTCCTTTTAAGGTAAAAAAATTACAATAGAAATTTTCCTCAATGTTCAATATTTCAGGCAGTGTATAAAATCATACATTTCCCACCTCTGTATTTAGCCAGTAGAGTGTCTCCTGAAAGGGAAATTAAGGCAGCTGCAGCAGATCTAGTTTTGACATACCCTGTTCCAGATCTAGGAAAATGAAATAAGTTATACTACATTCACTGAGAATATAAAAACTGAAACATCTAAAGAATAGAATATTTCTATGTAGGAAGAAAACTTCAAAATAGGTACCCTTTTATATGTATAAATATAACTGACGTAACATTTCAATGATATTTAGTCTAAAACCCTTTGTCACTGAACATAACTGCAGAGTTAACTGTTCCAAGATACCATGCAATCATAAAACAAAAAACCATCTCCTTCAAAGACTTCTTATTCCAAGTAAAATGTAATTTTACATGTACAATGTATGTCCTAAAAAAATTCTGCTCTTTTTTGTGGAAAGCCTTCCCAAACACAGTAGCGAATAAAGGATGCAATCTGAGTTTTGCATATATCATCAGGAAGCTCCACTATGGCCCCAGATCTGCATCGAGCTTCTCTTGGGCTGATTACATTTAATTTCACTGAAACTCAATTTAATCAAAAGGATATATGCAGGAGCAGGACTTTAGTTTTGACTGTTAGATAATAAATAATGGAGATTAATTTAGACTCCAATTTTGTGACATAGGCACCTAACAAAAAACACAATTATTTTTTTGTAAAGACAATGCAGACATGAATCGGAAACCAAAAATCAGGAAATCCTGGAAATCTATATTTAAGATATTACTTTTTCAAAGCTTCAACTGTCTTCAAGAGTCTTTAGATAAACCCACACTGTGTAAAGCTGCAATATAATCTCTAAAGTATGAGCTGCATGGGAAATTGTTGCTTTTCTAGAAATTTCAAAGAAAAAACTCCAAGACTAAAGCTAAAGTATACATTCAAACTCCCTTAAGATGTTCACGTAAGCTTATAAAGTAAACTACCACACAAACATGGAAAATTCCTAAGTGCTCCTCCTATGAAATACGTTCCAGTGTTATTAGTGGAGAATAGCCCTCTATAGAGAAGACATGACATGAAAATTATAAGAAGCTTTTTCTATCTTATATACATGTCAAGAAACTTGTGAAATTTCTTTTAAAAAAGAAATTGCAGCAAAACAAAATGACAAGAGTCCTGATAAGAAGACTCTTCTAAAATATTTCCCTACAGTGCACACAAATTACAAAATACTCTTGCTATTTCTAGCTTTGTTTCTTAATACACCATTTATTCTTAGCATTAATTGATTTTTCTAAGTACAAAAAAATTTGATAAAATGGGACCTTAAGCAGTAGCGATTATATTAGTAATGAGTATTGATTCAAGGGAAAGTCCTGCAGACCACTTACATCTCATTTACTTTCAGTAAAAAACTTTGCTCTGATGTAGAAGGGAATAAATTTCACCTGTGGTAAATAACTTGCACAATGAACTTGGTCTTTCTCTTTTAAATTTGATACAATCACAAACAAATCCTGCCTTTAGTGAATTAACTCATTATTCACAAACAACACATAAGAAAAACACATTCTGTGAGCTGTTTCCTTATTATTTTCAGAAACTATTTGCTATTCACTAAGCTGCTCAGCTTGGTTATGAAACATCAATTTTGTTTCATAATTGGTAGATGAACTTTTTAAGCTAGAGAAAAATTAATAATGAAAAGTGACTGGCAAATTCTTGAACTGTGCATGGGTACTGTTCTCCAGAGGCAAATATGGATTCTTTTTCAGGAGTGTATCAAAATGTCTTGGAAGTCAGAAGAAGAGCTACTCTGTAAAGCTATTCAGAAAAAAAGTCAGCAAGGACTGGGAGAAGTCTCGATTTCCAGACAGTTTTGGAAACATTTGACCACCGGTTTTTTGATGCAGCTTTGTGCCTCATATTCCTACAGCTGAACTAGTCCCAGTTTTTCTACAAAGCAAAACCAATCAAAATGGGAGAGTTTCACACAGAAATGGTGTAAGAGTGGTAGAAACAGACTCAGTCTAGCAGTACTTGGGGTGGCAGCTAAATGATCTTTAAGGTCCCATCCAAAAAACCATTCTGTGACTCTATGGTACTTCACAATGGATCTGCACTTATTCTTCTTCTCACCTGTCATACATGGCAACCAACAGGCTCAATGTGAATTCAGCAGCTCTTCGATCTACCTGGCCTGGTTTTTCTAATCTTGCTCTTTGGAACAGTTTCATCAGCATTCTAGAGATTTGCTGCATGTTCAGAGAAATCTGGCTTTGTTCACTTGACAGGATGTGCTGAATCATAGAAACATCAATCAAATCCACTGTGGGAAAATTGAGGAAAAAATGAATGAGGATCCCTGTCTTTTCATGAATGGAAGCATGACAATTTATTAGAAATACCTAGATAAACCAAGTCTGTAAAATGAAGCCTAAAACAGTACACAACATAAAAAGAAAACCAGTACCTGTCTGCATTGGTACTTCCACAATGACACAGAGCATCAGGCAGATCAACCATATCAGGCCTGAGACCATGATAAATATATTCATAGAAGAGCATCCCCAAATGAAAAAAATATGTCCAAGGCCAACAAACTAGTTACCTTCTCTGTGCTACCCTGAAGACCTCACTTGCAATATTGGGCATTTTCAGCAACAGACTGTTTCAAATGGAAAATTCAAGATTTCAATGAAATTTAGCTCAATATGGAATTTACATCCAGTAATTTCAAAGTGAGCTAGGTGACCAGGACTTTGTTGCACAACTCTTTGCCTGCGGTGAATTCTCACTCACTTCAAAGACAGGAGGGAGAATGAATACTAACCAGGAGTTTTCTGGTCTATCGTATTTTATTTTGCTCTCATTAATTCCTATAGTCCAGTCAATGCATTTTCAATAAGCTATTATTATTTCCAATAAATCAGCTCCTAAGAAACACATTAGAATTTGACTATTCATGAGCATAATAATATACAGATAAAGATTAATAATTGTCAGTGATGTGTACATAGCAGTGTTTCAGATTGTGAAAATAATTTGATTCTCCCATAATTTTAGAATTTCACTAATGTATTTCCATCGACATTCAAAAGGGAAAAAAAGCAATTTGTGTATGAAGCACTATCTAGATCTTACGTGTTCATAGTGCATTCTGAAATTCTAAGGTGGAAAATGAGAGAGCAAAGTAGCATAATAACTCATGGTGACAGCAACACAAATTTTATGCAGATTCTCCTCCTTGTAAAAGGACAGGGTTCTCTTTGGCTACTAACACTGGCAAAGACTTTGTACTGAGCGTAGTTTTAGGGCTGTTCTGTATACGGAGCTCTGAACATCATTGAAGGTCTCTGTGAAAGAAAACAAACACACATTCAATAGAGTGGTTCATTCAAAACTAACTAAAAATCAAACCAACCAAATTTGGAGTTTGGAGTTGATCAAAACTCTGAAGGAAAATTTGGGGGAAAAAAAAAGAGAAGAAAAAGAAAGCATTTTCTTTTTTTTCAAATAACTGTGTGGGGGAACAGTCCTCTTTTAAACAGTGACACGACCCTTCTTTGGGAATCAAGTTTATTCATGGAGCAGAACAAGGGTTATGAGGTTACGCACTGCACATACTTTTAGCCAAGATCATAAAGAAATAGTACTTCTTCAGGCAAACAGGTTTTTTGATCAGAGATGCTCTTCTACAAGGAACAGTTTGTCAGTCTGCACAGCAGGGTTATTGTTTTGGATGCATATTGTTTCAAGCACTAAACAAATCTGTCAAGATCAACATGTGGGGACACTTGCAGAAGAAGACAAGCCATTTACCAGAGCAAATGACTGTTGACATCTCTGTTTAGCAAACTCACTCAATCTGCTTGACTAAATCCCACATCCTTATATCCTTATATGAGTTCAGTTTATTTCTTTCACGTCACTAAAGGATGTTTTTCTGAGTGGAAAGTAAGAGATGCTGACCATGACCTATACCTGATACTTTACACACATACCTAGAACTTCAAGACCAAAAAATAAAGGCTTGTTCACTAAACTTCAGAAACTAGAAAGGGATTTATCAGTTATCCTCCTGTCCTCAGAGACTCTTTCTCCCTGTACTTCAGAGACGAGTTACACACAGTAGATTAAGGTTAAAGATAAGCAACAAATATGTATAAACGAGTAGAAATAACTTACAAAATACTTTACCTGTTTGGTCTGGAAACGAGCCAATCTGTGTGCAATGGTTTCCAACACATACACCAGATTAATATTAATAGCCAGCAAATTATGGGCTCTGTTGGTTCCCAGATGCTATCTAAGCTATAGAAAGATGCCAGTAACTGCTATACCATCTGTTTAGTCCTGCTCTTGTCATACTATGTTTTGTGATATTATTTGGAGATGTAGAGTAGCATGTCATACAACGTGAAAAATGAGTTTTGACTTCCACGCATCATCAGTTCTCTTTCCTCAATAAACTGATCCAAAGCCCTTTTGAAAGCAACAGAACAACTCCCCCACAGTTTTCAGTAGGCTATGGATTAAGTTCCAAATGCTTATTTTCAAATACAAATGCTACAAATATACACATGATCCAACTCAAACACCTTCCATGCACAGGATGATTTTCTAAGTGAAAGGAATCTGTTTCAGTAGCCATCTGCTACTCAATTCAAGTCCACCCTTACAGACAAAATGTGGTCTCAAAGTAAGGCATTCTGTGCCTGTCAAGCACAGTTCCAGAATTAACTTGTGAGGGCACACAAGTAAAATAGCAAAGAAAAAAAATCCCAACTAAAATACAAAGCATTTTAGAATTATTATTGATGAGATGCTATTTAGGGACATCGAAGTCTTTCATTTCTCATGAAGGGGAAGGGAGCTTCCCCTCTGGACAGAAAACCAGCATGTAATCATTCTGCTGTAGGTCAAATTTCACCTCAAGAAGCATAAATGCCCTTTGTTAACAAGCTGACAAAGGAGCTCCTACACACATAGAAGAGTGTGCTGATTCCTGACATCTTCAGCTGGTTACCTGCTATTCTGCATTTTGAGTTGTTTGCTCTGTGGCAGATGAGGTATACACTGAGATTTTGCATTCAAAAAGGGAGCGTATGACCATCCTTCATGCCTATTCCAGAATATGGGAAAAAAATTTAGCATATATTACAAATTAGGGAACATGTGATAATGGCAAGGAAGGTGCCAGGACAGATCCAACAATAAAGGTAGGACATCACAGCTGTGTAATTTGTCATTTACGTGCTACAGCACAGAGATTCTCAAGGTGGCATGATTTCATTACAATTCAATAGTTTCTGTTCAAAAAGACACAGAAATGCCTTTTGAGAAAAGTTAGGAAAAAATAAGAAAAATCCTTACCCTGCAAGTCTGGATCCATTTGAAATGAACAGATGGCATTAGGCATTCTATAACAAAACAAACCAAAGTGTAAAACCACATATTCTATCTAGACAGAGACATATCGAACCATTCAAATTAAACCTTTTAATCTGAACAATTTACTGGATGCATTTCAGAAATTAAATTAAACAGAATTACATAAAACAAAATAGTTTTGGTGCCACGTGCAGAGAAATGCCAGCAAATTGCAAGCTCTCTCCACAGCACAAAATAGGAGTAATTCGAGTAACTGCAAAATTGTAGCAGGGCAGAACCAATCCTCAAAACAGTTTTAAGTACAGAAAATGGGATCTTTCAATATTAAGAGTCCGGTGTTCACATGCAGGATTACTACATGATCCATAGTGTACAATTTCAGGGCACAGAGGGCATATCTTTACACCAGACTCTTCCCAAGATTAATTGACTGCAATTACTCACACGTATTTTCTAAAATTTTCAACCAGAACTGAAGTTTTTAGGCTGAGCTGACATTCTTTCTTATTGATCTGATAAGGAAGGGAAAAGGAAACTTAACCATGAATCTACTTGTTTAAACAACTCTGAAAGCAAAAGTAGTTATGTCCCTGTAATAATGGAAACTGAATGTCTCCCCTCAGGATTTATTCCACTAATGCTCTAAACTACATTATATCTCCAAACACAGAAATATAAATACGAATTAACTGTAGTAACTATCTTTCAGTTAACACTGCAGTTGCACAACACTAGGTATAATGGATCTAAGTCACACAAGATTCCAAAGGCCATCTGTATGACTTATTGTGGAGAAAAAAGGGAAAGTTTGCTAAAATAAATAAAAATTAGATAGTTGGAAATGATCTAAACCTTAAATAATAAATTTGGTGTTAAATCTGAACTTAAACAAATGTTCACATCTTACATTTTTTCAGTGAGAATCATTGATCATTTGTCATAAACATGACAGAACACTGGTCAATTATAAAGCATAAATATTCAATGATCTAAAATTATTGAGTCTACCATAAATATGCTTCTCACCATTTTAATTGGTGAAAGCTGCAACTTTGTGCTTCAGTCCCTAAATTTCAGTCATAACCTAAATTTAGATATTTAAAATACTGGGACACAGATTTGCTTTAATAGTCTTTTTCATTCAAGACTACAATGCCACAGTTTTTACCGAAGTCCTTCTTTGAAAGAAATACCACTATGTTTCTTTTCCACTATTCTGTTTTCCTCCTTACTAAGGGTTCTGCAAGACTACAGCTCTGTCCAGCATTTACACAGGCATGTAACTTTGCCTATAGATATTCATATGCAATATATACGAAAATATTACACAATTGCTCCTAAAATAGCTGCAGTAGTAGATTTCCCTGCATAGCTTGACAGAAAAGTCCATGTATGGAAATCAATGAAATCAGAAGATGCTGAGCAATGAATTAAACATAAGTGTTTAGTGAAAGCTACATGTAGCAAACTAGAAGGTAGACTTACAAACACACAGCTTGCTTCCTTTTTTTTCTCTGTACCAGAGGTACATAAAATAAAGAAAGTGGATGGGATGAATGTAAAAATATCCAGGTTAAACTCACTTAAATTAGAACTCATTAGAATTTGCTCACTCAAATAAGAACAGATCCACTGACTTACTGAGTTATACAGCATGCATAACCTATGAGTGCTCGATACTTACTGTAAGATGAGAAGATCTCTACCCAGCACAGCACAATGTCAAACATTTAAATTACCCATATGGAAAAACACTCTATAGTCTTGTACTAGGGTATTCATGGTCTCAAAGTTAAGCATGTGTTTATGTGTTTTACCAAACTGGCCATCATTGCACATCATCATATCTGTGAACCCTTCCTCCAGAAAGTTACAAAAGACATTATTAATGTATGTACAGGCTACATTTTCATATACAAAACTCTGTGAACAGTTCAGATCTTGATTGCAGTAGGACTGCCCAGGTGAAACGAGGAGAATCTACTTTAGCATTAGCACATGAACACAATATGAAAGTTGAAGCCCATGAAATCTGAAGTAACTTTGCTTACTGATACACTATTTCAGCCTGTGTGCTATATTTCAGTTACTTGTGCACTTTAATGATGAAAACCACTTAAGAAAACAAACAAAAATTAAAATTATGTACACGTGTACAGGAAATAAATTGTTACAGTTATAAACCCTGGTCCCATTAACAGGAATACTCCTATGTGGAGAACAAGGGTAGCCTTTTTCTTGAATCTTAGTGGAATGTGAAAGAAAAGTAACATTTAATTACTTGTATGTATTTTGCTTACCTTACAGGTTCTCAGAATATGTACTTGAGCAAATAAAATGCATTTTGAAGCATGCTACATAATTAAAGTACAGAGAAAGACAAGCCACATGAAGTAAGGCAGAAACCTCCCAATAGATCAATTGACTTGATCACAGAGACTTTTCTTCTTTTGAAATCAGACAACAAACATATGATCAACATTTTAAATATGCATAAAAGAACCTACAATTACTTTTGTTTCCTGTGAAGGGTGAAAACATTCTATGTTTTGTTCAAAGGCCAAAATGATTGTCTCCTCTTAAATACAGTAGCTGCACTTACCTTCCTCTCATTACTTACTAAAGGTCCAGAAGTCAGATGACATCGCCAGAGAAGTCCAGTAGTTTTACAGCACTTAAAAGTTGACTTCAAGACACAGTTCCAAAGGTTTTGCTTTTAAATTAAAGCTGCTCACAAAAAATGCCTAGCAAAGGCCCAGATCAAAGTATCAGGTAATTGTCTAAGCAGTCAAAACAGAGAACACTAATTAATTAGTAATAAATATCCTGAATTATTAAAGATAAAACTTCTTTGATCTTTGTTTCAAAGCTTTTTTTTTTTTTTTAATGGTTGGAGTGCAGTATTTCTAAATTGAGGGGCCTTTACTAAGAATCACCCCGTTGCTGAGAAACAGTGTTGCTATAGAGACTGAAAATGAGGTGGAAGCTGACACAGTAATGCAGAAAGCACAGTGTGCTGTAACAAAGAGTTGGGGCAGCTGTACAAAGAAGAAAAACAGTAAGCCCTAGTGGTAAAGTCCTAGAATAAGAATTGTTCAGGCCCACCAGAAAGCTCTTCAGTACACCCAAATGCTAGGGTTTATGAGGAATCTATATATAACATAATAAGACACACATTTAGCTTAAAGCCCTTTTTCAAAAATTTTTCAACAGTTACTTTAACATCAGGTAGTAGGAGTCATCAATACCATGAACATCCTGCATACATAACATTACTTAGTAACTTGTGAAAACATGTGTACCAGCAATTGCTTATTACTTACAGAAAACCCAAACTTAGTGATGACTAAGTCAATCACTGTGTTACAACTGCAACCAACTTTGAATATGTTACCATATTTTAGCTTTCCTATTATTTTTATTCTTTCTTTCTCTCCTAAGCAAAAGCTAGGAAAAGAAACTTTTCCATTCACTTATGCTTCCATGAGGAAAGACCTGAATCTCCCTGCAGACCACTAGACAAATCCAGTTAGAATAATTTAGGATACATGAGACATCCCAAACAGTTTTTTCTTTCTACTCTCAGCCTCTGAGAAGAAAGGTTTTCAGCTGGTGACTCAGAAGCCAGATAAGCCTACTAAGACATAGCAGGAACAGTTCTTTTCCCTCTCATTAACAGCTGTGCACTGTTGGTGCATGAACTGCAGCTTGTTTGAACTATCTCTGCAGGCAGAATAAAATAATTCAAAGAGTAAGACTGCTAAAGCCTATTCATATAGAAAAAGCCCAAATGTAAATACACATTAGAGAAGCTAACTTTTCCTCTTCTGTCTTGGAGAAGGAGTTGTAGAAAAACCAGGTATTTTGTAGAGATTACTGGTAGCATCTCTCCCTGCTATGTTCTCCTGAGACATCTGCCTCCAGATGCTCCTCAGAAACTCAGCCAATCTTCTGTGCATATACTACTGGAAACTAATTCCCTGGAGACCACTTCCTCATGAAATGAATGATTCCTAACCCCTTTCTTCAAGACTCTTTACAACACCTGCCTCTACAATTTCCATGTGAACTCTTCCATGAAGATACTTATAATAATATCTCAGTTCCTCTAAACGTTGCTTCTCCCATATACACCCCACATAAACCCCCACATTCTTCCAGATCCCTTGTGACAACCCAGCTTCCTGAGCTCCTCTTTCTAAGACCAGTGAGACATCCCTCCTAGTCCTGTCCTAACCAGCCAGTAACTTCTCTTGGTTTCCTCATATAAGAAGTCTACCCCTATTCAGAGCTTGAACCTCCATTCGAACAGAAATAAAGAACTTATTGCAAGTATATGTAACTGATTCAAAGAACAGGAAGCTTTCTATTTTGCTTTAAACATATCTGATAAAAAGTTAGCGAGTACAGTAACATTTCATTAACACAGTTTCCATCATTTAAGACACCAAAGACATGCAAGTGAAAGCGGTTCCTCAACAATTCTGTTGAAACAAGAATTTAACTACATTTGACTTAAAACACATGAGTATTCCCTTGAAACTCATGCAATAAATTAAAAAAAACATGGAAACAAAGATAATCTTGTCACTAAGGAGATGTATGAACTTATGTTTTTGTGTTAAAAATCATTTTTGCCCAAGAAGATACTTTATTACAAAAGTACTGTGCTTCAGTACCTCTGAAAAAAAAAATTTGGAATTATAAAATTGCTACTCTGTATGTGACAATCCTGCTCAAAATCTTCACATGAACATTTTAGGCATTAAAGCACATTTTTGCAATAGTTTTTTGGTCTGAAGAAATAAGTTGTTGGATGCAAATGAAATCCTAGATTCATTAAAATCAGAAGGAATTTTACTTTGGTCTACAGGTTAAAAATGTTATATTCACACTGGCTTTGAAATATTTGAAATTATTTCAAATATTTATTGAATATTTATATGACTATTCATATTTATATGAATAACTGAAAAACCTAGAGATTTCCTGGTTTGGTTTTTTTTTTAATGAGGAAGATACTGCAAAAACTACAGCAATGCTTTCTTTGTAGTTTGCTCTTTTGAGCAATGGAAACCTTATTTTAATATGGGAATTTCCAGCATTTTCTCCTCCAGACAACTCTAGAATGTCTCTAAAGTGACTCAGTAGGCAAGGTTTCCATTTCTGTCAAAAAAAGCAAAAACATGAGCTATTTTTGCTAGCCTCCTAGAATACTTCCACATGCAAGGAGAGAAGCAGGGCACTTTGGGAATACTTGAACACCTGACACTAATGTCACAAGAGAAGGCCACAACCAAGCACAACACTGCTAGCAGTGGTAAGGCCTCTGCTTAGCATTTAACGCTGACACAAGAGGAATGGAACAGCTCTATAGAACAGCAGTGCCATACAAGTAGAGAGCAGACAGGGAAGGACACTTACCACACTTACCTAATTGGGAATCCCCCATCTGGGTTAAACAAGGTCATGATTAGCCAAATAATTAACTCTGCATTCAGCAGGAATATCTTATTGTGTCTGTAGCCCTTTCCCAAGAAACAAGCATGGATAACCAAAAGGCTCTGTACTCAGAAGAGGCTCTAGGCATCAGCTCCAAACTTTCCCCATTCTTCAGCCTGCCCTTAATGGAGAAGAACAGTTCATAGTACAGAAAGGGCTGATATAAAAGTAGTGGAAACAATCTGAAGGAAGGGGGAAAGAAAACAAACCAGGGAAAAGGTCTGTAGGAATGAAAACTAGGAAGAAATGGCTTGAACATTAGAAAAGTGCAGGAATTTCACAACCTGAAAATGGAGAAAAAGTGAAAAAACAAAACTAAAACATGCTTTAGTGTTCATCTGTTATTTTTCTGATGAAGGAGGACAGAGAACTTGAAAAGCAAATTAAATAGGAAAAGCAGCACAGAAACACTTGGGAGAAGATGTGGAGTTTTTATTCTGCTTCATATGGATGCATTTCGCTTATTTCCTTTAGTGCAACGAGCTTTTCCTAAATGGAAAAAAAAGCACTTTTAATATCACCCATTCTTTTAATCTGCTATAATTTCTAGCACAAACTTAAAATATGTTAAAACAAAATAATTCTTATACATTACTAGTATGACTGAAGATCACAAAATCTGATTAAAGCTAGAATGTAGAGTTTGGGACCAGTCTTTTTTAATATTTCAGTAGTATAAATAGTTTCTTTTTGCCTCACTAAGTGACAAGAAGGTTATGATTAAATTAGTGCTCAATGATTTTGTATTTTCTGAAAAATCCCTAATTCCAGTAAGGTCTGGCCTTCATTCATGCAGAGTCACAGCCATAAAAATGCCAAAACATACATCTTCTGGCATAGAAATATTCTGAATACCACATAAGCAAAATCAGCACAAAATGTGGAAATATTAAATTAAAGGTAATATTTCTGTTTTGCAAAAGCCTGCAGAACTTTGGAGTGCAAATTCTATACTTACATAAGTAAACTTATTTTATCATCTCCTTTTTGGCAGAAGAAATGTCTGTTCATCTCAATACACAAATACTACCTTACACTTATAAATACCCGGTCTCTACCATGCATAAGTGCATGTGTGCAGTTTGTACATCTAACACTTAAACGTCTCAGTGTTCAAAGTTGCATCACAACATGCCCATAGGTGGCAGAATGGGCATACACGAGACTCAAGAAATCCTCACCTGAACCAGCTCGTGGGATAAGCGTCCCAGAACTTTTTGGGTTATTTCATTAATTTCTACTTCTGTCACGACTTCCCAGTTACCATTCCGGAACATCACTGGCATAGAGAAGACAATTCCTTCAGGAACGCAAAACTGACCTGAACAAGAGGGGGACAAAATGACAAAACATGTTATTTCTGATTACATCCTCACCAGTGTTGACATTAAGTCCTACAGACCTGCAGAAGTCTGCAACTACAAGATCTCATTATAAATGGAGACTGCCTTTTTCAATCTACAGCTCAAAAATGAAAGTCCCTTTTACTGTAACTTTGTCCTTTAGTTAGATGTACATGAATCATAGCATCAGACAGGTCTGGGCTGCAAGAGACCTTTAAAGGTCTCTAGTACAACCCTCCTGCCATGGGCAGGGACATATTCAAATGTGTCTGAGACCCATCGAACTTGACCTTGAATGCTTCTAGGGTTGGGGCATCTTCCACCTTTCTGGGCAGCCTGTTCCAGTGTTTTACCATACTCATTGTAAAAATCTAATCTAATTTGACCCTCCTTCACTTTAGATCCATTACCCCTTGACCTATTGCAACAGGCCCTGCTAAAACGTTTGTCCCCATCTTTCTCATAAGAACTTTTAAGCCCTGGAAGGTGCCATAAGGTCTCCCCAGAGCCTTCTCTTCTCCAGGCTGAACAACCTCAACTGTCTCAGCCTATTTTCATGAGAGGTGTTCATCCCCATGATGATTTTGTCTGGCCCTCCTCTGGACCATCTCCAACAGGTGTCTTTCCTGTGTAGTAACACAACTGCTGGATCGGTTGTACATCTTAAAAAAGGGGGGAAATTATTTATTTCATAAGGGTTAAATGGCTGCTGTGAAATATTCCATTTATTGGTTCACATAACTACACAAGAAGTATAGCCTAGGCTCTAAGAGATATAAAGAGTTCTTGCACAAAACACACACATCAGAAAAGCACTTTAACTAAAAAACTAAGAGATCATCTGCAAAAAGACAATATTAACCTAAGAGATGCCTGTAAAAAGTGAGTATCATCTGTTAGATTTTGAAGCTCTTATCATGAAACAAACTCTTAGCCTCACGACTTGTTTAACAAGTTTTTATTAAATTAAAAATATTGATTAAAAAATAACATTATAGATAGGGGAAAGCTATTATATGCAGGGTAAAGCTACAAGAGAACACGTGAAGCAAAAATAGATTTACCTTCACTAAGTATTCCCACAGAAATGATCTCCTCAGAAGGAGAGCCATGGTACCAGTATCGCAGTACAGTGGCTACTGCATGAGCAGGTAACATTCCTGTACAACGAGACACCCGGGAACTCAGTGTACTCTGTGCAGATAGGAATTCTGAATGGATCCATTCCCTACCAACAAAAAAATGGGAAAAAAGGGATGAAAAACTAAGATGACTGCAGGAAGAGTAGTTTCCTAGGGAAAAAAGAACTAAACATGAGGAAAGAAAATAGTCAACACTTACTCAAACTTCGCTGCTGAAGGCATGGCATTTACAGACAGAGAAAAAAAAATGGTCTAACAAAAAGTAGCTTAAAAAGTAACAACAAGTACTACTTTTCTATGAAAGTTAGGTCATTTACTCAAGTAAAAACCTCAATTATCCTTGTAATTTGTATTCTGTGTAACTTAGTATTTTATATGTAATTTATATATTACTGTCTTATGTAAGAACCCAGCCATGAACCATGTGAGGCTCAGTACAAGCATAGAACAAAAGAAATGTCTGCTCTCCAGTAAATGCAGTCTAGACCAGAGTGGGAGCTCCAGATAGCCAGGCCTGGGTGTATGTCACACCTGCAGCCCTCTCACTGCACCCACCCTTTCTCTGCTACTCTTCTTTACACAGGAAGCTATCTAGCTGCCAGGTATCCTTTTCACATATGTTAACAAATCATCCGTTTTGGGAAACTGACAACATTAATATGCTCAGGCCTATTCCATGTAATTCAGGTACAAGTATCTGTTTAATACTATTTCAAAGTTTCTTCATGTAAACTAGACATCTAAGTCACTACCCGGACTTTCATTACTTCTTATAAACTGCTCATGATAGAAGAGAAACCCACTTAAAATGTAGGAAAAATATAGTTATAAACAAAGTTGGCAGGAGAGTCAGAACTATGTACAGCACTAGGAACGACTCAACTTCTTTTGCAGATGGAGTACCTCAACTTGTGTTTTCCTTTATGTATAGTGCCAATTGGTAAAGACAAATCTTGAAAACAAAAACCTTTCTTGATGCTTTATTACACGGTTCAGATAAACATGGATTAAAAGCAGTTATTTAATTTTACTTTAAAGAAATAAATCTGTACTGTACCTATCATAAATCATATTCAACAAAGGACGTTGAAAATTAGCAGGGCCCCAAATAGCACAGTCATATCCATAAAGTTTTGCATGTGACAAATCAATGTAGTTAGAGCCAGTAATATTGCCCCAAACAATCACATCTTTAACTCCTGTAACAAAGGAAAATACATAGATTAGTGAAGAGACAAATACTTTCAGAAAAATAGGCTTCAGAAATCCCTTTCAAGATGAATTACTCAAATCAGTGCCCTGCCTTGCTACCAGAAATTATTTGATCTGAAAAATGCAACCAAGTTCTCCATAACATATGAAACCTCATCACAAGCTGAAAAAGGAACTTTAATTTATATCATGTTACTGTAAATAATAGACAAAATCTAGTAAATACTCAACTCTTAAAAACAGTAACAAATCATATTGCAAACATACAGCAATGTTCCTTTTAAAATCCTGTAAAAACAAATACATAAACAATAAAAACATTCATTAAAAAAATAAAAACTACCTGCTTCGGTGCAAAGGGATTTTTTCAAATAACCTGCTGATAGGCTATTCAGCCTATTAACTTGCTTTTCTATTTTATTAGACTCCAAAATATCTAGACTTGTCATCAATGACCAGTTCTACCTATGCAACACTTACAGAATACTGAGCAGACTGTCAGAGCACACCTTTGCTATGCAGTGCAGAACTGTGCAAATATAACCAAACTATAACAACTGACCTGAGAATGAAAATTAATTAACCTCAAAAAAATACTACAACACAGTTCTACTTTACTCTCATTATCTGCACAGCATTATGTTGTCATGTTTATTCATAGCTCCAAAATAACAATGCATTACAAAGTGCAAATGCAATCTTGAAGTCCTAGCTCCCAATCTGCAACACAACTGTCCTCCTTAGCATATTTCCAGCATGAAATACACACCAGAGTGGCAGGGCTGCATCCTGGAGCAAGCAAAAGACACCCTGGCGTTCTGTACAGCCACGAAATTCAGTGGGTGCACCACTGTGCATTTCTGCATGCACGTCAGTTGTGTTCTGGAATGAAATATGTACTCCCAAAGGTGTGCTGAATTCCCCAAATGCCACATAAACATTCACCTGCTGTGTTCATATTCAGCTTCCTGGCCAGCATGGCTTTAGCTGCACTTTCCCAGGATGTCGCAATGGCAATGATATTTTCAGGCCTAATGGATGGGCCATACGTCCTTAACATCATTGCCTTAAGGTTTGCAAAGGTTTTTCCTGATGAAATTACTTTGACCTCACTCTTGGCATTCTTCTCAATCAGGGGAGCATACACTTGGCAGATCTCACTCACTTCTCTGATGTAGTTCTCAAGGGATTGGACTTCAAGGTTCAAGAGGACATCATCAAGAACAATGATAATATCAGCATCAATAAAAGCCTGATCTATTTTTGTGTGCTCCGAAATACTGCGGAGGAGTGGGAATGCCATGTCTTCAGCTTCCATTACAATACTGTGAAGAATTTCCTTAAACTGGTCAGTGTCAAGCAAATGGATACTGATTTCTGTGGTCATCCCAAACACTTCTCCACTTGCCAACAGAGGGATCAGATGATAACAGATTGGAACTGATGCACTGATAAGAGAATATGTAGAAAAGTTACATTAACAAGGAACCACTGCTGCTTTGAAAGTATTACATAAACACAAAGGTGTTTATTTTGTACTTGATTACATTTAAAGATATCATTAGCTTGGATCCTTTACTGTTCCTTTTGTCATTTTAACAGGTTAAGAATTAAAACAGTTGGGTCCTCCTTTCATTTGAAGGCTTTTCCATCCTGTGCATTTCACTCAATGCTGTCACTTAAAAATTGATGTCTTTATAGAACCACAAATTTTTAAGGTGCTCTATTAAGATTACTAGAAATACAGGAATTTCTAAAGGTAAAGATGCAAGAGATTTTACCTACTTTTATATTTCCAATAACATTTAATGCAAGATGGTTGCACTACAAAATTTCTAGCTTATTTTGTAAATACTTGCTTTTTCCCTAAACTGATCTGAGGTCTAAATGATGCCTGTTCACACCCCTCATTTGAACTGGTGTAAAATGTAACAAAAGCATAAATTATTTCTAATTTGCTCATAGTGAGGGGTGCAGAACTCAAGTCAAATAATCAAATTACAGGGATTTGTGCTTAACTTCAGATGGTTACACCCGTCATACGTGATAGGAAAAAGTGCCTTCTTCTGAACTGAGTAAAAGTTCACAGATACTCTCTCCACTCTCACCTGGTGATCCAGATCTGCACAGGTTTGATAAGACTTTTAATCTCTTCATCCTCTTTTACAATTTCAAGATGCGCCTGCAGGTTCTCCTCAGCAATGTCTAACATTTCCTCACTCAGCATCATTGAAGTGATGCCATAATACTGCTAAGAACAAAAAGATGATCTCTAATCAAATGGCAGCCCAAACCCATAAAGGTAACATTAACAATAACTTTATTTTACATTTGAAGGAGGGAAAAGGAACAACAATGTTGTAAAACATGGGCTTATAGTATTAAAGGCAGCTTATTACCTGAGCATATTCCAGAAAATCATTAAGTCCTCCCAGAAGCTGACCCTTCCCTCCACGGTCCAACAGTTCTCTCCAAATGATAGGAGACTGACTGTGTTCCCATCCATTTGTTTCACGAATGTCATGGAGCCACTGCTGATGTAAACATCCCCACCAGATGTTTTAATACTTCACATTTGATAACATTTAAACAGTACAGTTACAAGCATTCTTACTATTTCCTCTCAATATATGATGACAGGGTGCCTCAGAATGTATGTACCAGTGGGTAAAAAATGGGGGAATAACACAAAGCAAGGTATGGTGATACACTGGAATGGCTCACCTGAAGGTCTTGATTTCACTTAGTTGTCTTAGTGATACAGAAGACAAGCAATATTGTGAAGCAGCAAGTAATCTGAGGATTCTTACTTAGCCACATTAGGTAAGTAATCTGAAGAGGTCAATTGCTTTTCACTTAACTGCTCCAGTTACTTGGTGGAAGTGTCAAGCAAAATATATGAGGTAATAAATATCATAATACTGTCTATCTCATGGAATAAGACTGCAGTTTTTTCAGAGCCTTATAGGCAGCATGTCTACAGTGTAAGTACTCAGAAAGGCCCATAAACATTGTAAACAAATATGTAATATTTAACTCCATACTTCCACTGTAATTCAAAGCCCTTGAATGCCATGAAGGCTCTTGACAAGTAAGAACTCTGAAGATATATGTAATCACAGTGAGCAAAAGATTTACAGGCTGAACAGCCATTTATACTTAAAAAAAAAAACCAAAAACCAGAAAACCAACCAACCAACCAAAACCACACTGAACTTTTTATTGACATAATACACGTTTAGGCTGGTCCATACTTTGTGCCCATCTTCAGTGGTAAAACTCAGAGAAGTCAGTTGCTCAAAACATTGCAACCTTCCCTCTGGCTGGCTCTCACAGCCAAAGCTGCTTCTGCAGCACCTCTAGCCACATACCAAACCTCTAATAGAAGAGAAGAAGAAATATACTACAGATAAGCACATTTCTTGGTTTGTAGAGCACTGGGGCACCTACCAGCAACTTGACTTACAATCCCTTACCTCCCACTTGTCAGGGTGCTGAGTAATCTTGTGAACCCTGAAGTTGGGCAAGTTAGTCTGGAGATAGTCAGCCAGGAGTTCAGCTTTGGCATAGTAAGGGCAGTTTGCCTTACCTGTAAACACAGCAACAGCAACACAAATGGATGGTTTTGACATTCAGTGATAAGGGCTTAAAAAACCAAACGTTGTTTAATGCGAGCCAGCTAAGGAAGGCTACTTCTGCAGGTGAAACAGGCTCTCGAGCCAGCGTCCAAGGGGCCGAGAAGGCCACCCCTGGCGGGACAGCAACAGAGGGGCTGAAGTGTCACCGACGGTTCATGGGGAGAACGCTGACGCGGGACTGGCTGAGGCCCCGCGCCGTGCGGACACGGCTCCCGGAGAGCTGCAAAGACGGGGACGGGGGTGAGCCCGCAGAGAGGGGCGACCGCTGCAAGCACGGCGAGCCCGGGGCCCGGTACAAGCTGCCGCCGCTGCCGGGGCTCTCCTGCCCGGGTCCCAGGTCCCGGTACAAGGTGCTGCCGTCGGGGCTGCCCCGCCAGGGTCCCGGGTCCCGGTACAAGGCGCCGCCGCCGCCGGGGCAGCCCCGCCGGGGTCCCGGGGCCCGGTACAAGGCGCTGCCGCCGCCGCCGGGGCAGCCCCGCCGGGGTCCCGAGTCCCGAGTCCCGGCACAAGGCGCTGCCGCCGGGGCTGTCCCGTCGGGGTCCCGGCACAAGGCGCTGCCGCCGGGGCTGCCCGTCCCGGGTCCGCCCTCACCCGCCACCACGAACTTGGCCATGCGCGCGCCGCCCTCGAACGGCCGCTTTGGCGTTGCTCCGCAACGCGCCGCGCGACGAGGTAGTTTGTCCCTCGGCACGCGCCGTCCGTCTCGCGAGGCTCGCCGAGAGCTCGCGGGGCAGCGGGCGCCGTGTCCCGCGGGTGCCGCGTGCGAGGTAACAGCAGCGCCGGGAGTCCCGGCCCGGCCCTTCCCCGCCCCTTCCCGCCCGGCGCTATCCCCGCCGTTCCTTCTGCGTGATCCGAGCCGGTGCGAAGCCTCCGAAAGACCTCTGTCCTTTTGTACTGTCCCGCCCTGTTGGGCAGCGCTCCCAGGGCCAGCGGGAAGTGATCCCGGAACCCAGCGGCTTCTCCCCGGCGCCGGGAGAGTGAGCGCCCGCGGGTGTACCGTGAAGGCGGCTTTCCCGTGGGATGGCAGGCAGGCTGGGACAGGCTGGCGGGCGGGATGTTACCCGCTGGTGAAGGTCTGCAGGGACCCTCCAGAGCCCTGTCGGGAGACGTTTGTGCCTGGGGAAACGTCATTTAGGAAAACACTCTGCTTCCCAGCAGAGCTCTCAGGTAGAGCAGCAAAGAGGAGGCAAGAGTTGATGCTCGGGCTGTCCTTGTGCTGAGATATTTGACTGAAATGTTGGAGACCAAATAAAAGCCTCTCTGCAAACCATTTTCCGGGGATCTTTGATCAAGTCTTCTCCCTTCCTGTAAAAGTGCATAGATTTGGCAATGAAACTGGGGGAATTGAAAGTCTGGTAACTAATCCATAATTTTCAATTGTTTTTACAGATGAGTGATCTTGTGCAGTTTCTCCAGAACTGTTTCCACTGGTAGAATGTCACCGGATCCCTTACTTTGAGTTGGTGTTTCAAATCTATTCATGAGGCATTAGCAGAAATGAATAATAAGATAAGTTATTTGTTAAATACTGTTAGATGCGTGCATAGGTACAGTTCTGTGCTCACTCCCAAATCTTCATCCACAACAAGAAAACACATTTTATGGATTGGCAGATACAGGGATCCCTTGGGAAATGTGAACTTCAGGAAATTACTGTTAAATATTTTGCCTTCTCTGCATGGATCATCTCTTCGATTTCTATCTCAAAAGACAGATGTTTTTAGCACAGGTGCAGAGGCTTTGGTAAGTGAGAAGGCTTCCCAGAGCTCCTTGGAAGTTGAAAAGTTGGATGGTTCTGAGAGCTTCAAACCGAAGCATGTAGAGGATCGCAGTGACCTGTTCTTCACCAGTCTCCGGAAGTGCACCTGTCCTTGCGACGCGCTGGACTTGGCTGCAGAGGCGGCTGTTTCCATTAAGCACTACACAAACTGTTTAACCATGGCCTGGAGGCTCTTCAAAAACCTGTCAGAAGAGCAGCAGCGCTACGAGAAGCAGCTGATCTTTGAGCACCCGGCTTTTGTGAAGCTGTGCCAGCAGCTGCTGCGCGATGCGCGCAGGATGACGCGTGGGGACCTGGTGTTCAGCTTGCACGCCGTGGTGCACCTCGGCGTGCCTCAGAACACGCTCCTGGTCCAGACTTTGGTGAGAGTGTGCCAAGTATGTATGAAAATCCTTTTCCTAAATTTGGGCTGAAACCTCATGGGTAATTCTGGGAGGCTGTGCTGCATCAGAGAGAGTTGGATTATATCCCTGGTTTAGTTTGATGTTCCATGGAAACAGTTCCCGTAGTTCATTTGTGTGGACTTCTAATTTCCTTAACTTTAGAAACCACTGCTTGATTTCGAATTTAAAAGAGAGGAGAAGTCTCAAAAATCATTACCCTTTCAAATCAACTAAATTTGACTGATGTGAGACCCTGTGGAGTCTCTGCAGGATTAAAGCTTGTAAATTGACTTTTGAGGGGAAAAAAAAAAATGGCAGGTGCAGAGTAAGAGTGGTCAGTTTTTCTTTTCTGAAACTTTTACTGGTTTGAAGTAATCTGACATTGTCAAAACTTTTAACAGGAGAAGCTCAATCAACTTGATAACCGATGCATCTCAGTTTTGGCAACTACTTTGGCAGGGATGGATAAAGACAAGAATGTGAGCGCTCTTCAAGCTGGATTACAGTGAGAAAAATATGTCTTTCATGTGTTCTTCGTATTTAAATGTTGTTTGAATGCATGCCTGTTAGAAATCATCAAGGGTATGTCTGCACATAAAATACATCCTGTGGTGTTAGGATTTAAATGATCACATGAGATAAGAGCTGTGCTAGACAGTGTATTATGGCACTGTCTTTGCAGTTTCAAGGAGGAGGGCTTCCGATGGTAAAGGGTGCTAGACTGGTCCGCAGGGGATTGTGTTCTGACTGCAGCTCCACTAGTGTAGTTTTTTTGTGATGTTGATCGAGTCCTTTCACATATCTATCCCTCTTTTATCTGTATGCAGACAGGAGGTGATGAGACTATCTTACTTAGGGACCTATCTTATTTTTCATGATGAAAAACATTGTTTAACAGCCTGGGAATATTTTCTTTTAGTTTAGTAAGTAAAAATTCAGATGAAGACTAGTTGTATCCAGCAAGTGCCTCTGTGTAGTGATTTACCAGAATAACTTCTTTGACTGTAGTGAATTTTTTCTGGGCCAGTGTGGTTTGTGTGTGTGACCAATCTGCTCACTCCCATGAGATTGCTTTTATTGAAGCAGTCACAAAACTTGCCATGGATTAGTACTTTTGACCCCGTATCACATTCTGCTTTGAGAAAGTGGAAGTGATACCCAAAAGCCAGGTTCCCCTGGAGGCACAGGTACACAGTTCTTAAAAGCTGGTGGAAAGCAGGCGTCCCATCTACAGTTCTCTGTCTTGATGTCTGGAACTCTGGCCCATTTGCAGGGATGAATTTCAGACCAGTGCACTGCCTTTGAAAGTGACACTTCATTTTTTTGTAGGCATATTTACCTGTATAGGTATATTTAAGGGTGGTTCAGACATAACAATTACAGTACCACCCACCGAGCCAGAAAAGGAGGTGCTAAGAGTGCACTTTCATCTTGTGCATATGATCTCTGTGTTACCTCCTTCTGTTCTTGCAGCCCACAGCACTGCTTGTTTGGTTTCATTCCTAACTTGCATCTATTTGTTGTCTGTGTCCATTCTTGAGTTTCCTGTCTGTTTCAGAACTTGCCTGCCCATCAGTGATTTAAAGATAAAAACATGCAATTTTCTTTTTCTGCAGAAGGGTGATAATTCCTTGAGGCTTAACAGCACTCATATTTGCACTGTCACATGTGCAGTCTGGTCAGGTGCCCCTGCTGTAAGTGTATCAGCAGCAACATTCATCTATCAGGATTAACATTAAGAAAGCATTTATAATTATTTCCATGTGTAAAATATCTGTGCTGCAGCTACGTCACGTCGAGTTATGCCAACATTTCAAAAAAAAGGAGGTGGAAGAGGAGCAGGGGATTACAGCTTTAACTTGGGGGGTACGTCAGTGAAGAAGAATGGGGCTACTTACCTGTTTCTGCTGGAATGAGAAGAGCTCTTGTGTGTGTTTTTCCATCAGGCTACTAGTGGAGCAGCGCATTTCAAGTATCAGAGACATCTTTATTCTGCAAAACCTGATGAAATGCCTGGGAAAAGATGCTCCAGTTTTTCTGAAAAAGAAATTAGAGGTAAAGTTAGTTGGAGGCTCATTTTTACTCCCACAAAAGCCTATGCTCTTGCATAATTTATAAATTGTGTATGGTTCTTTGCAGACACTGAAAGAGAAAATGTAATAGCACGGTAACTGTATTTGCTATATGCATCATAGTCCAGCTATATCTGTAGGAAGAACTTATATTTGGAGGCTGGTAACAGAAGGAATTGAGGCAGTAAAACATCAGTGCCCTCACCTCTGTGCTGGCCACGTGGTGTTCCGTAGAAGAGCTGACAGGCTGATTCCTCATTCCCTTGCCCAGCCTGTGACTGAAGAGAAGGTGACAGAAAACTGGTCTGTGATGGGGCTGTGTCCAGTAACTGTAGGGGGCTGGAGGACTGGTGGGAGTGAGATGCCAGAACTCCCCAAGCTCATGGTCTTGTTTTTCTGTGTGTGTGAAAGGTCTCCTGGGAAGTACAATGGCTGGGAGCAGGCTGCAGGTTTTATGGCAGGGTATCCTGGGTTTGTGCCCTGATGTAAAAACTCTTTTTGAAATCTTCTTTCAAAGAGGGCCTGCTAGTGTTTTCATCACATAACTAAGGGCTCTGATGTCAGAGTTTGTAATAGCATTCATGAAACATCATAAACTGAGAGGAAAGTAACATTTGCACTTGTTAACTAAAGGGAGCCCTTAATTTTCTGAGCCCACAGGGTGCTATTTTTTTACAGTGTAACTTCTTATCATAGATGCATTTTGTATTTAACCTCTGATACATACACAATAAAAATACTGTATTTTAATAACCAATATACTTTGTAGTTTCATTTTTAGTGTCATTTATATCAATCTAATTACTGCTTTGATAAATGAAATCTCTCGTGGCATCAGAGCTGACCTTCCCTGCCTCAGTGCACATTTGTAGCTGGGTGTTTGTATTAAATACAGGCCACTCACATACTATTGGATCACTTTGGAGGCTTACAGCTTTCATGCACATGCAAAACCATAATTGGACTAGTATGAACTTTTAAGTTAACCCTGTCTGTTTTATTTCTGCTACTTTCTTAAGAGTTGGTAGAAGATACGTATTCACAGTATTTGGAAATGACCTTTACTGAGACTTTTTTCTTTTAAAATAATCAAATGAAGGCAAATTGCTGGCAACTTGTGTATTGACATGTTTCTAGAGCATTTGACCTGCTATAATTGTGTATTAAGAAATCAAGAGTAGATATTTTATGCTTTTACTGTTTTTTGCTTCTTTTTCTTTCATATAAATCTGAACTAAGGACTTTGGGAAAGTTTTGGTGAAAATGTCTTCACCAGAAAGCAATTATAATATACCTGAAGAATGAAGGATTTAATAAACTCTGGTTCACTTTAGATGGCAGTTTTGAGAGAAATAGGTGGTTTGACTTTTCCGAATGCTCTGCGTATGTTTTTGGCTCTTGCTGCAATGAATTACTGTTCCCTTCCAATCCTGAATGCCTGCAGTAAAAAGATCCAGGGTAAGAAAAAAATATGTTAATTAAATTTCCCTTCTGTATACCAAATTCCTCCTAATTATTGTCTCATCTCCCTTTTCTGATTTCCTTTAAATCTCAGGAAACATCTTTGTTTTACAGGATATTATAGTTATGTGGAGCCATTTGACAAGCAGCAGGACAGAAAATTACTGATCAATAATAAAAGCAAATAGCTCTTGTCACCTCTGCCCTTCTTAACATTTACCTGATTTGCTATTTTTCTTTACATTTTTCTGTACACAGGATTTAAGAAAAAGAATTTAATTCTAGCAAGGAAAAGAGATTTCAAATAAAATTTTATAACAAATCTGAATTGGAAATTGACAACTTACAGGATGGATTGGCAACTTGGTGTGATTAGTTGGTAAACTAAAGGGAAAATAGTGTTTCCTTGATTACTGGATTTAATTATTGAGTACTGCTTAATAATTAACCTCATGCTGTAGCCCATAAAAACATTAAATGAAAGCTAATGCTTTCACCTCTCTCCATACCTTTCCAATACATTGCTTAATTATATGTGGTTAGTATGTGTTGATTCATGCTTAAAATATGTGAGAATTTGTGTCTCAGAAAGCATTAAGGTAGCAAAATAGCATTCTTAATAGAAATGACCCAGAAGTGTTGACGCTGCTTGAACAGCCTTTATGTGTCCTGGTTGTTCATACGTGTTAGGACACAATGTTTAATCGCACATCCTGGCTTCTCCCATGGGACTTTGACCACACTCAGCACACAGGCCAGGTGGCATACGCAGAGGGGACAGTGACTTTCTTCAGCATTTTTTTTAGTGCATGCTGAAAATCAAAAATCCTGGAACAGAAGACATGCTGGGAATACAATCTTCTTGCTTATTTTGTTAATTTGTCCCCTTTTGCTGATTAATGTATTGTAGCTTGCTTCTGGCTCAGTTTGGTTTCTTCTGTCTCTCAAGTTTCTTCATGTGTTTTAGTTCAGTTGAGCTTTGCTTAGCTAGTCTCAGTCTTCCACAGTTTCTTATCATATTTTTCCCCTCCTCCATCCCTTAACCAAACTGTTCCCCCAACATCTCAGTGTCTCCAACCTACAGCTCCCATTGCTTTTTATCATTTGTCCTTCTTTGATCTTCTGTTACAGAAAATGTCCACGATGCTCCATTTCGGCAGTTAATTCTCGTTCTGGAAGCTTGTCACACTCTCCAGTACCGTAATGTAAATCTGTTTTCAGCATTAGCAGGCTATGTTAATTCTACTGCCTACCTTTGGGACAAAAGACAGGTAAATTATTTGAGACCAAATAATGTATAGTGGTACTAATAGAGTATCTGATGCTTCTGTCTTAGCTTTCTTCATGTTTGTGCTTGATCTTTGGAGAACAAATTTGTATGAATACCGATCTGATGAAGTTGATAGTTACATTTTTAAAATGCTGTTCTATTTATTGATAAGTAAAGAAACAAAAGTTTGGAAAAATTTGCTTTCATTAAAAAATGTGTTCTATGAAGTCAACAGGTAGGATCAACTTCACTGGTTTTCTTGACTTATAAAGCTATATTTTCTTTTAGATTTTCCTTTTTCTCTCAGCCTGTGAGACACTTGGCTTTCAGCCTACGGAGTTGCTGGAGATTTTTGCTGAGAAGGTGACAGAAGACCCTGAATTCCTTAACTTGAAAAACCTTTTGATTGTTCTTCGAGTGTATTCACGACTCAACTATGTTCCCAGAGTCCAGAAGCATCTGTAGGTTTTCATTTAGAGTGCCTGATAAAATGTTATAGTCATTATAGAGTAATGTAGGGCAACTAGTATTTGGTTTCATTTGTGAAAGAGCTCATAATCCTGTTTAATTAATCTGTAAGGTAAATTGCTGTGTCTTTCCACATTTTTTCTGAATATGATTTTTTTTTTCTTTAACTGAAAATAAAGACCTTGGTTCTAGACTGACCAGGCTACTAAATCTGTTGATAGGTAGCTGTATCCTCAAAGTAAGAATCTAGTGTTAGATAACACAAAATACAATGATACAAGATAATAAAGATTTCCAAATTGTATTTTTGTTTGAAATATGTATTTTATATAGCCTTATTTGTGTTTTGAGATACTTTTCTTGTGCTTTTGGAAAAGGTTTTTTGAGACTCTTCATAGCTGCTTGAATAAGTGCCTGCCTCAGATTTCCAGCACAGAACTGCTGAAGGCAGTGTATTCACTTGGCATCTTAGGATATCTTCCCCACCATGCACTTGATGTGCTGCTGCAAAAGGACAGCAAGGATGAACTTATACTGTCAGGTCAGACCTTACTTTGTCATGTTCTTGTTTTAAACAGGATGTCTGCCTGTGTATGTAATTGGTTGTAACTGTGTTAAAAGATTCAAAATTCAAGAACACAAGCATGATTAATATTAAATTTGAAGTACTCAAGACAAAGTTAATGTAGTGGTGGTGATCTGAGTGACCTGGGCCTGCACTAGGGAGTCAGGCTTATTGTCTTGGGCTCCATGGTGGCAACAGTTTAACAGTAGGTGTGCAATTAAATGCGAGAGGTGAAGATGGGATTTGTGCAAATGGTAGAAATGTGTAAGGGACAGGAGTTCTATAGTCAATAGATGTTCAGGCATTTTTAAAAACATAGGAAGTCTTAACCTTTGCAAACTAACTTTAGTACCTGGAATCATGAGTAAAAGTGGGATTTGGAATGCTCTGAGTTATAATAAGGTCCTTGGAATGGTTTGTAGAAGAATTTGGTTTCCACGTTACAATTTTGTACAGCTAGTAGAGTAGTCAAGTCGAGTTTGCTGTACTAGAACAGACTACAAATGATAATAAAATGAAAAATTCTGTGGGATAATACATTGTATGTAATATTTTTTGTAACCTTTTTCAGATGATCTTAAAGAACAAAATGCAGTGATGCTTCGCTGTGTGAAAACATGTATGGAACTTGACAGCCCTTCTTTCACAAAGCCTGCATTTGTGCTGACTGAGAATTCATCCTCATTAGTATCTCTTAATCTCAGAAAGGCTCAGGAGGCACTGACAGAACTTCTGGGAGGCGAGAACATGTTCCGGCAAAATGTTCGGCTGCCATACAAATATCATATTGGTATGAAGCTATGTAACTGTCATATTATTTTTAATATGGATTTATAGTCCCCAAAGTAATAAGATGGTAATAAATTTGCATAGGGTGCAAGTGATTAGAAGTTTAACACTTTGAAGATAGTCTTTTAACAAATGATGTCATTGATTGGTGAATCTACTTTTTATGATGCTTCTGTTAAAGTTTTTAATTCCATTTGCTATAACTTTTACATTTTCTCTTGTTTGCAAAATGCTTTGGACTTTTTTTAGGCATCAGCAAGTAGATGTTAATTGTACCTAAATCCAATGTGGCCAACTTCGAGAGAGTTGACATTTTAATACAAATCATGTTAGAAACAAAGTCAAACAGCAGCTGCCTTTTGTCCTCTTTTGTTCTCTTTTGTTCTCTTGTTTCTTCTCTGAAGCTCCGGCTAAGATTTAGGCTCTACTTTCATTTATGAAATGGGATGTGACCTTCTTTTGGTTTCTCTTATGTTTTGATAGTGCCTTTTTTTTTTTTTTTTTTTGCCAGCCACCTCACCTAGCTTACCAGTTTTTCTGTATTAGTAATAATTTTTTTCCTAAGTATTTCTAGTAAGGAATTGGATTGCAGGAAAATCTGAGTAGGCGTGACAGACTGTGATCAAGAGTCGTTTCTTTAAATGATGATTTCACTCCATAAACTTAAATCTGCAGTTTCCAGAAACAAATTTATTTCTTCTTGAGATGGGCAAGCTATAACTTTCTATTTGTTGCAGGGAGGGAAAACCTATCAGTAATAATTCAATTATTAAGAGAACAGCAATTAGAAACAGACCAGTGGTGGTGTCTATTAACTTTTTCAAATGAGATGTTCAATTTGAACAATTTGAACAATTAATGGGTTCAAATGAGAACATTAATTTTAACCTCTTGCAGAGTTAAGTGTTTTGTTGTTTTGTTTTCAGATTTTGAAATCAGAATGGATTCAGACAGAAAGAAAGTGCTCCCCATAGTTGCAACTGATGATCATCCTGACTCACGTGTTCAGAGGTGTCTTTTTTTGACTGCATATTTTTTCTAGCAGGCTAGTTTTCTTTGTATGTGTCCCATTCAGTTACTTCTTTGGTTCACTGATTTGCAGAAGCAAAGTAAATAACTCAGTTGTTATCTGTGCTTACTGGAATATGCAGAAGTTGCCGTGCCAGCACAGAGCAACAATCCGTCCAGCTCGATACCTTCTTCCAACAGAGGCTAACACTTAACATTTCAGAGAAAGAGGCAGGAAACATCACAGTGATCTGATACTCTCTTAATGAATGCAGATAGCAATTTTTTTAAAAGTATTTGTCCAATTAGACATTCAGTTGTTCTCTCAAGTCTCAAAAATTTGCATCTCAGTGGTATGTTATGGCAGTTAATTCAGCTACTGAAATATAATTTGAATAAAAAGGATCATCATATCTACACTTTAGGTGATTAATTTAATCTTGTGTAGAAGAATGACCTCTCAGTAACTGAAGCAGGACATACATCATTTAAGTAATACTTAAGCAGAATTGGGTAACACTTAACA
This sequence comes from Corvus moneduloides, assembly GCF_009650955.1. Classification (NCBI taxonomy): domain Eukaryota; kingdom Metazoa; phylum Chordata; class Aves; order Passeriformes; family Corvidae; genus Corvus; species Corvus moneduloides. The sequence goes on along the minus strand of NC_045482.1, from coordinate 13,061,919 downwards.
TTTGTCTGCTGGATCACTGCACAGCAATGTATTTTGTACAGTTTGCTTTTCAATAAAAGGAGAGCTGGTGAATTGTGTAACAGAAACTCAGTGTTCCAAGGCATTCAGCTTTCCTCACCCTTCCAAGCAGGTTTTTATGGCAGGAAGTGATTCTGAATATCATTAGCAAAGGATCAAAGTAAATGCAGAATCTGTCAAATTAATGGAGAATGTTGAATGATCTATTTCCTTCTCATTGTGGGAGAAGTGGAGATTTAAGTACTTAATTCTGGTGTAGGTATTTGGGTAGATGCTGGTGCCTCTGTGAAGCTCATGGAAGAGAAGAATCAAAATTACTTAAATCTGAAGAAGGAAGAGGATAATGACATTTGTGCAGTCCTGCTATTTGTGCCTACCAGAAAGACATGTATATTCTGCACTGTTAACAGACACAATTGAGTCGTTGTGTTATAAATTATTATTCTGCATTTATACAGTGAAGTCTTCCCTACTCTTCTTGGTTGCAGGTTGGCTTTTCTGTTTGCTCCTATGTCTGCCTTCTGTCTGGGCACAACACACCCCCAGGGAAAGCTGGCAATGAAGAAGCGGCACCTAAATAAACTGGGCTATCATGTGATTCTGGTAAGAAGAGTCCTGTTACTGTCTCTGTTTTGATCCTGTTATCAGCACAGTGATGAGTATGTTTGGTAGATGAGGCCTTGTTCTACAAAGCATGAAGGTTCACCAGGAATGGGAGGCTTTCTCCAGAGTGGTAATTGTGTATCATTTCTAGTTAGAGGGTAGTGGTGGTGTCGCTAAGGGCGAAAGGAGAGGGGAACTCTAAAAGACAAGCTACTACTTACTATTATCAGTAAATAAATAGTTGAGGGGGAAAAAATCAAGCCATGAATTGCTTTGTACCTAAGAAACCTATGTGTCTTTGGCTTATTTCCCTGATTTTTATAGAATAAATGATTCAAGCGAACTTGTTTTCAGAATACAACAACTTCTGTGGCCTTCTCATCACTGAGCACTTGGTTTGTAGGACAGGGTAGTTTGGACAATAGAAATAATGTACTTTTTCCTTTTCCTTTCTTACAGATCCAGAGCAAGAAGTTTCAGGAAATGACAAAAGAAGATGCGGTTGAGTTTTTGAAAGGAAAAATTTATTCAGAAGATGCTGTATCTTTTCCTGAAGCAACTGTGCAGGATAATAATTAAAATAAACTAAGAGTTTCGGGTCTTCTGATTTCTCTTTTTCCTGTGTAATTACTGTAAGGATTTTAACAGAAGAGATAAATAGTTTTATTCACAACTGCCTGCTCCACCCTATTACAGAGTAAGAAAAGTTAGTGAAACGAACACTGCCTGCTGATAGCGAGGGTTTTCTTTTGTGAAGTGGGAGCAGATTTTCTTTAGTGGAAGGAAATAATTAATCCAAAAAGCACCCTGACATCTATTGCTGTTACAGTGTCTTAATTTAATCTGTACTTGCTTCCCCTCCCGCATACCCCTCATCAGATTTCTCTCTTCTCTTGAGCTGGGCCAGGGAAAAGATGTAACTATGTCAAGTGCTATTGGAACCTGGCCTATAAGTAGGCACTAGAAGGATTCTCTCTCAACATCCTGTGTAGTTCCTTATGCAGAACTATATATGGTAAATCAGTAAATAACTACGCCTAAGTGGTATATTAAAAGATCTGGTTATGTAGAAAGTTTCTGAAAAAATCAATCTCGCTCAGTTTTCAGAAGTTTAGGCCAGTAATGGTTCTGTTTGCTGTGTGCTTTTTTTTTGAACCCTGTGCTTCACTGCTGCTGTAATAGATTTTGGTACTTCTCAGTACAAGAACACAGATCTGCCATGCCTTTATAAACTGCCTCCCGTTCTCTGTTTCTGATATTAGCTCTACTGCTGTTCAAAGAGGTGTTGCAATACTCAGATTTGTTCGTTACACACTGTGATGCATCTCCACTGACCTGTTACGTAGTGGTGGAATTCATTATGTTGTCAGTTCTAGAACTGCAAAGCAGCTTTGGACCTTTGATAGAAAGGAGCAGAGTGAACTGATAAATCTTTTCTGTTCTTGGTAACATGTAACTGATAAAATGCATTTTGTTCTGCTGGAGTTGCTGAAGTTTCCGACAACAGCTTGCTTGTTTCTGCGGCGTAATCAGATCTTCACTCAAAATTTTACTGTAGCACAGTCACAGGCCCATGGGCATGAAGGGAAACAGGGAAATAGCAATACTTTCTACAGTGACTATGTGCTACCTAACCGTGGTGCCCTTGCTTCACTTGCTAAGCTACAAGCACAGTGTTCTTTGTCTTTCTGAAGTAGCATGGACACATGGTTAAGGTACTACAATGATGATAAAGAAAAGGTATTACAGTAATGAGATAAGGTGGAAAGAAACAATATGCTTGGAAAAATTCACTGCCCAACTTTTTGTGGGACATGTAGATAGAATATGGTGTATATTTATAAAGGAAGCAGCGCAACCAAAGCAGCATTGTCACTCTTTCTGGCACAAAAAGCAGAGAGCTTTTCAGCATTTCAGTCTCTGAAATGCAGCACATGCAGAAAAACAGATTTGATGCAATTGTAAAACTTAACAGTCAGAGCAGACATCACCTGCTTGACTTGATGAGAAGTTTGTTGTGCTCCATTTTTGGATCTTCTGCTTTAAGGAAGCATTGTCTGTGAAGCAGAGTAGTCAGTGCCATTCTGTTGTTCTGAGCTGGACTAGTGGTCTCAGCCTGCACTGGAGGATGTCTGAAATATTCTGTGCTGGAGGGCCAGGTAGCACACAGAGCTGTGTTTGAGAAAGCACTTGGTGCTGCTCAAGCTGCAACCCTGCAAACCAGTACTGCAGTGTCAGCCATGGCTCTTGCCTGGGCTGGGGAGCTGCTTCCTCCAGCTGCTCCGAGCTTTTCAGTTGGGTCCTCAGTCGTAGGTACATAACTTCAGGGGCAGAACTCAGGCAGAGATGCCAGCAGCCTGGACAGAATTAGCCACTAGTGGGCACAAAATGACATAGCACGTTATTAAATTAGCTGATCACTATATTCTTTCTTTCTTAAACAGCTTGTAAGTAGGTAGAAATTTAAACAAGCAATGTGGAAGTGTAGTAGTCTGCCATAAGGATCGGATCACCTTGCTTACTAAAATTTCTTGCTCTATGCTCTCTCAATAATTTATGTCATTCCTATGTCATCTAGACTGATTCAGAGTTCCAAGCAGTATGTAGGTGCTGCCAGAGATTCAGAGCTGTGGGTTTCTTGGATCTTTACATATGCTAAAAAGCTACTCTGCCGAAAATAAACTTAGGTTTTTCAGGTGTCCAATTCACATAGTAAGGAAGATCTAATCCCCTGTTCTGTGCATTACAATCTATATTTAGGATACCATTCTCCTCTCCTGAATCATTATTAAAATTAGTGGGAGACTCACAATGAAGATCAACAATAATTATTTTGTGTCTGTAATTATGGGGTTTGTCACTGCATGGAGTGCTTGGTGTGAAAGGTGCAAAATCCTCTTTTTTAAGCCAAACAGGTACAAAATGGATGATTTTAGCTGACCTGCCAATAAGGCTAACTGGAGATGTAAGCTGCCTCTTTTTCTACCATTTTCACAATCTGCCTGCAGATTTGGGAACATGTATTTCTAACCTTTATTCACACTTGGAACACTTTGTCAGTGCAGTGGCTGGAAATTGTTTCTCAATGAGGAGTGAGGAACAAGTAAGCTGTATATGGCTTTATTTCATACAGTCCATGGGTGTATCTTATTAATGGATGGAACCCAGACATTTGCTGTGATGTTTGACTGACTAAACGTATTTCAAGGGGGTATTGAATCTGTAGCAAGCCAAGGTTCTCAACTCCATGTGAAATGAAAATAGATAATTCATTAAGTAAACTAAATTGCTGAAGCAGGGGAGGATTTTCAATGAATTGAAGGCTTGTTAAAGAAAGTATAGGGCTTAGAGTAATTATATACCAATTACTTAAAGACAGTGAACTCAGCTGCACAAAGCAACCATATATTTGATCAGACTCTCGTAGGAAGACACTATATTTTATTCCTGGGCCACAAAGAAGTCAGAAAATTAGAAGCATACCTTTCCTTCACTCTGAGCTATGAAATACTGGACCTAAGTATTTGTCCTCATCATCTCAAAGAAACAGATACTGCCTTTTATGATTCCTGGTTTTTACATGCTGCTTGCCATTAGACATTATTTCATTCATAAATCTTGTCTTATTACAAAACAGTAGAATGCCATGATAAAGCTGGATTATGTGGTAATTTTTTCCTTGAGAATAAGGCATATACTGTTCATCCTGTGAAATCTCCACATCATCTGAAGGCTATACATACAAAAGGGTGACAAGGTTAGATCATTGTCATGTATCACACAATCAAAAAGAAAACATTGAGAGAAGGATTTACAAATACAAATTATATAGCAAATTTCACAAGGATCCATGTTAAGCATTGCAGGATGTGTGAACAGATCTAAAATGAAAGCAAGAAACAGGCAGAAGATGTGGGCTGCCGGGGACAGGAGGGTTCTTGCATGAACAGAAAATAAACTGATATCATCTGAGCAAAAATGAAACCAATTTTGTGAATTAATGCAATATGAGAACAGTGAGTATTTGGAAAAACAAAATTTCTCTATAAACAGCTGGATTTGCAGACCCTAATGATCTGCAGTTTTCTCTTGCTTGGATTTCTCATGTCTAAAACTACTTTTGAACCCTAACTCCAGCCTTCTCATGGTATGAAATTTTCTGGCCACTCATTTCACAAGAAACATACAGGAACTCTCTTTAAAATTTCCACCTTGGTCTCAAAATGATAAAGTTATTCATAAATTAGTGGGAAAGAGGGACTAAAAGTTAATTGCAAGAGTGTGATTTTTGTAAAGAAATCAGAATCTAAATAAACTGGATATTGATTTAAAGCCTGTTTCTCAGGTAACTGTTTCTGCATGGACAAGAGGTTGAATAATGCTCTGTATGCAGAGATGTAGAGATGTGGCTCTGGTTAATTGGTAAAGTCAAGAAAATACTAGGACTTCCCCCTAATGGGCTTTTTTCCCCCTCTCTGGTCATTGCAGTAAGTATTATTGTATATTACCATGTGTTAATGTTGAGATATTCTCTTTGCACACAAATACCAATGCACCTAAGTTTGCATGAATGAGGTTCCAGTTTCAATATCTCTTTGCTGACACTAGAATATTGGAATGAAAATCGAACTGCAGGTGTTTTGCAAAGATCAAAAAAGGTGGAACATTCACTCCTAGGTGGAATGTGCTGAAATCAGTTCTTTCAGAACAAGAACAGAGCCATAGTTATCTGTTGGTTGTGAAGGGACTATGGTACTTAAGCATAGGTTTTACTGAACATATAAATCTTGTGGTATTGAGATTTTTTTCTAGTAACCACAGTGGTTTTAGTAGTTCTGTACTGTTCATCTCTTTTAACTGATGCAAATATAATGGAATTCTGAACTATGTTTAAAATCAGTCCTTCTAGTTGTAGCAGGTTTCCCCCATTTTTCAGTATTTCTGGACAACAACAGTATAAATTGAAAGTATATGAATGTGGTGGCAACTGTAAATAGCCACCCAGAAACAAGAAGAAGGAGAATTTGTATTTGTCTGCAGCAAAAGTCCTTGTGGCCACAGATAACCAGTGAGCTTTTTGTTTCATCCTGTTTCCTCTCTCCAGAAATGCTCCTATGAGTACTCCAGTAACATTGTTGCCATGGCACCTATTCAAACCTAGATAAGCTCTTGCTTTATGAAGCAAGATGAAACTGTTTTATAAACAGGAGAATTTATTTTCACTTTTCACTGCTATAGGTAAGGGACTCTATCCATGCCTACAGACAGGGGCAATTTTAACTGAACACTCCTGATTCTTGAGTAGGTGCCATAGTTTATTCTTATCGGTTCAATCCACAAGGGGCACTTCTCTTCTGTATTTCCCTGTTTGATTTTCATGGTACAGATTTTGCTGCACGTGTCACCTGTGCTTGATCATGCTTTAGAAAGGTGGGGAAGCATGTGGAGACTGTGGGGAAAGGGGGAGTGTCTCCTCAGCTGGTTTGGGTTAAAGTCAGGGCACTACAGCAGATATACACCAGCTGACACAGTGGCTTTACAACTTCAAAGCAAAAAACTTCAGGTGTTAAACGAACAGAGTTTTCTCGTTCTGGAGGAGGGAGCAGCTGGTGAATTGGCCTTGGACTGTACTGAGGCCGGTGTAAATAGCAACAATTGTCACTGAAGTCTTGATTTGTGCTGACACAGATGAGATGTGATTCGGGAAACATACAATGGCCTGTTGTGGAGGAGCCCACATCTGAAATGTCATTCACATAATAAAAGACTATTTAATCTTTTAAAATATATATATTGAAGAACAATACTGGGTGGTCATTTGCCCTTTGTGATTGCTCAGCAGTTAGATATCAGCTTTATCAGAACAACAGGCAGCTCATTGGACACACAGAACTCTCCAGAAGAGACAAAAGAAACTCACATCCTTTGCACACTGCATTGGATGGGGCAAAAAGAGGGCAAAGATGATGCATTTGTATTTCTTGGTTTAGAATATGCTTCGTTTTGCCAATGAATGCTTTGTCCCAGAGACATGCTATCTTCTAAATGAATCTTCAGTCTGGGTCACTTCTGTATAAATGTAAGGAGCATGATGGATATCTGAAAAGTAAAGCAGACCAAAAAAAAAGTGTGTGCATGTGTGTTTGGAGATTTGCTTCATGTCAGTCTGTGCTCAAGGAGCAGTACAAAATGGTGAATGCCTCACTGATGCCAGCAAGAAGACTTTCTTCTCAGAAGGCAGTAATCCCCCCAAAAGGTAGTACTGAGGAGGATGAAGGTGGGTTCAATTTCGGCTGATGAAGAATAAAAAAAAGAACTTTCCAAAATTTCCGCTGTAGGTTTGACATTCATTTACTGCACCTAATAACTCAGTATTTGAAGGGGAAAAAAGAGAACAATGAAGGTATCAAAACCCCTCTCTCTGAACAGAGATAAAATGATCTGACACTAAGGTAGTAGTCAGAGACATGGGGAATCTGACTTCAGCACCCTGCTTGGCACTGCTCATCTGTCTGCTCACAGGAAAGTCACTGAGAAGGTCCTCGGGGCACACCAGATTCCTGGTTCTGCACCCATCTTGTTAGTGTATGACTCCGAGGAATGCCTTGCTTGGCAGCAGAGGCACAGTTCTGAGGCCAGGTGTCTGTGTTCCTTGTCCGTGTTATGGGGATGCCCCCATGTTGAGTTGCTTGGATTTATAAGCTCTCCCGGGCAGAGTTGGCTGATGTTTCAGATCCGCTCCTCATACAAAGAGTAGAAACAGTTCAGACACGAGAGTGGAGAAAGTCTTGGCTGCCTTTGCTGAAGAACCCCAAAGCTCGTGACCAATGCAAGCCATGTCAATAGCCTTACTGCAAACCTACCCAGCCATGCCACACAACAAGCACTTCAAAGCTACACTACCCAGTCCCTTACTCAGATACCATTAGCAGCAATTATTTTTAACAAAATCACGCACCAAAATACAAGATGCTTCCACTGCATGTCACATCCATTCATACACATCACACTTCAAACCCGGCTTACAAATTCTTTAAGGCTCATTTGCAAAAATACACTGGAAATTCTACTGACTGTAAGTTACACAGAATGGACTTGTTTGGCTCAGGCAAGACCCACCTTGAGATCTGTCAGGTACTATTGACCTCATTAATGATCTCTGAGATTCTTCAGGGACATCATAAGCATTTTTAACAGTTTCACACAGTGGTCGAGGGGTCTGGAGCATTAGTCCCCTTGCATGGCCACACATACGTAACTACATGCACACAAACAATACATTCATGCTCAGCAGTGCTGACATTGCACAGAAAGCTCAGTGTGTGTGTCATTGTTGATAGAATGAAGGACAAAGGTTAATATGAACATGTTTTATAGCTGCAAAAGCTAATTACGTAATACACAGTGTATATTGTTGTTTAAGAAATCATATGCAAGCATATTCACATCTAATCACAAAGTATTTTAGTGTTTGTAACAGAACTCATTAAAAATAATCTTGGCTATTCTAGGATACAGTGCAGTAAGCTTGTTTTTTAACCATTAAGCAATAATAGAGACTTATGTGCTGTCCCTTACAGTTCTGCTAGTAGCAATAATATAATACTAATTTATTTACATACAAAGGTAATTATTTTATTTAAAAATACAAGCCAGATTTTTAATGTTACATGACATCTTCTTTAAAAAGGCCTAATTAAAATAAAAAGTGCATTACTTCGACAGCTAAAGCTTTACAAGAAGTTTTGTTTCTTCACAAAATAAAGGATTCTTGTCTAATTCTTGCCCACTCAGAACATCAACACAGGATCAAACACTTCTGCAAATTCTTTCCCCCTAGAGCAATACCTTTGAAATCATGAGTTCTAATCATGTCATCAGAAGGTATTCTTACAAAGGAAAGTTTTCAGGGGTGGAGAAGGTGAGTTAAAAAAACCTAAGTGTTTTTTCTGACAGTGGATTCAAACACATTAAAATCTATGGGCAAATTGAATCTTTGATCAAACTACAAGAGCAATATTCTGCAGCCAGCCTTGTATGTTTTGGGGTTCAGCAATTTACCACTGCACTTGAAAAACACTGCTAATACTTTTAAAAGTTATATTGCACAATCCTTATGCAGAATAATTTTCCATAGCAATGGTGTTTACATAAGGATTGTAGGACTTTGTGCACAACTCCTTGTAAAGATGATCATCCTCAACCCTTAGAACAGAACCAAAAGAGTTTGTTACTTTGTAGTAAAATATGGTAAATATCATCTTAAATTCAGGCTGTATGTTAAAGCTCAAGGTCCTTAAGCTGTGACATTTTGCTGTCTAAAGGGTGAAGTAAAAATAACTGTTCAGGCCCCCTGTTATTAAGGAAAGACAATTCAGTACTAACATTTTTCTTTCCTGGTTAAAGAAAATGGTGTCTGAGGAAGCTGCTCTGCCAGGCTAATGAGACCAATACAGGTTTTGTCAGCTTGGTTCCGTCCACTTCCATAAGGAGCTGATTGCTGAATGGGTACTTGAAGCTCCTCTCTGATAAGAAAGCTGTCTAAAAGCTGCATCACAGGACTTGTGGAGAAAAGGCAGGTGTTATTTCCCACACTGACACAACACACTGTTTTTTACAGTTGTGCTCAAATATGTGAGTATGCTTGTATATAAATGCTGTAAAATCTATTGAGACATCCTTGCAAGTATCTGTAAATGTGTATTTCTTGAAATTGCTAGATTGTGTGCCAATAGTCAAATTAGTTCCACTAAGATAAAGCTTATGTACCCTGTGTCGCTTGATGATCTGCAGGACATTTAAGGCTGGCTTAATGGAACTAATTTTAAGGTTTGCTAGTAATGTCATTCTAATCTAGTGTATGTCGGCTGGAATTCTTCCTGGTTTGTGATTATTTTAAAGTCCCAGATGTAAGGTTAATGGGGTGTTTTCAGTGTAATGTCAGAGAAAGAGAGAGAACAAGGAAATGTCAGCAAGATAACTCTAGAACAAAATTGTTGTAACTCAGCATAGTTTCCAGTATATTCCCATTTATGCTAGGATTGTTGCTGGAACTAATGAGGTTTGAGAACACTTAGCACTGTCAAATCACAGTGGAGTCCTGAAACTTTCAGTAAAACCTTTCTATAACAGAGCTGTGGAAGCTGAGGGCTTGGAATACTGAGACGAACAATGATTCACTCTGCAGATCACACAACATACTGCTGAATACACAGATGCTACAGAATTATGGCTATATATAGAGATATATTATATAAAATTTAATCTTGAAGAATGAATTGGAATATTTTGAACATTTCTCACAAAAACCCAGAAATTTTTGAATTCATAGAAAATGACAATACCTATAGAATATGCTATCTCCTGTGTCAAGACAATGGGAAACAGAACTGTCAATTCATTGTGTGCTTCCCCCAAGTAAAACTACAGTGATAAACAGAGGATATTTTAGTAAAATGGCCAAATTATCTACCCCCCTCTTCAGTGGAGCACAAGACTAGGATTTAAGGCATGTTAGTCTGCTACTGTTTTGACTCTACTGAATGATGATTCTGTTTTGGACACATACGGTAAATTTTCTGCAGCAAAGAGAGAAGGGAATTTACAGAGGATGATTTTCTCTGAATCAAAATGATGATTTAAAAAAATGTTGATCGTGTTGAATTCCATCTAGTTTAGTTAGGTTTTTAGTTCAGTGTGGGATTTAGCTGTGAATTGGGAAAGCTTGACATGATGAACTGATGTTTGTGGAGACACACAGGTGTGTACATTTTGTTGTCTTTTTAACAAGCTCTTTGTCCTTGAAAGTAACATGCAGCTCAGTAGGGAATCTGGGTGCAGGCAGCTACCAGGATCAAACTCACTGCTATATGATAGTTATTTAAAACATGTGGCGTGCTTCAGTATGCAGTCTTTAAACAAAACAGTTCTAGCTTGTGGCTGTTGCTACACAGACTGTATGCAGATAAGTCACAAATAGCTGAGCATACGTGTGGTGCAAGGTTAAAACAATAACAAGCAGGTCGAATCATTCAAACACTGGAAATCACTTTGACTCCAGGCCAAAAGCTTAGCTGGAGATGATATCAGTATGGGATAAAAAGAGGATAAACTAACAGGCTTAGCAGCCAGCTTGTTGGAGTCAGCATATAGTATCTATACTTCCAGCAGTAAAGCAGATGGTCATATATTTAAGGAAGCACCAGACAGGGAGTCAGGAGATCTGAATTCTATTCCTGGCTCTGCAGCAGTGTTCCTATGTCACCTTGGGGAGTCACTTTTTTCCTCTTTTTTCTTAATCTTTTAAGTAGTGGAAATAATATTTGCTTGTCTAACAGGGCAGTTGAGAGGCTAAACTGATGCCGAAAAATATGCTCTGAAGCTCTGAGAAGAATGTATGGAAGACATGCTAAGTAAACTTGTTTGGAAGAAAGGACACCACATGGTTTCATGTGGCATGTTTGTGCCACATATTTACGACCTTTCCTCTCCCCAGAAAGTACCATGCCTTTTTGCTCACAATTTTCAAGGAGATAATAAGTGGATTAAGCTGCCTTCCACATTTGCTAGAAAGATAAACAGCTTCCAGTAAGAACCTGACCAAAGAACAGACTTTATGAGAGAGAGAGACTGAGAGAGACATTATTTATGCCCAAGAGGGCAATAGGCTTGTTGAAGTTAACTGTTCATCCCAAGATATTTTTTCACATTGGTGGCAGAATAATGTCTCTAATGGCTTTTATTCTGAATTCAGAAGTTCTGCTTGCAAGCTGAGCATGAGTAGAAAATGAAGTATTGTCTCTTATGAGCAAATCTACTGAAATCCAAAAAAAAGTCCATTTCTTAAATCAGAGAAATGTCCATGATTATTTGCACAGGACTTTCATCTAAAGCCTATTAAAATCAACTAGACTTCAAAAGAATCCAAATCAAAGACCTAGCAAGCAACTGTCATTTCTTCTGAATTCTACGCCCATTAAGCAAAATGACTCTATCTATCTATCTATCTATCTGGCTATCTTCATAACTATTTGGCATCATAGGAGCGATGTTTTCACCACAGAATAAACAGCTTTTGCTTTCAACATGAAGGTGTAAGCTTTGGGCAGGAGTTGAATTTTAGCGCTGATTGTAATTTGCTCCATTTCTCTTGATGCCTCCATTTTATTTTGTTCCTAGATTCTGAGTCCCTGCAAGGGACTGAGCCCCAGTTCAAAGCCAGGACTGTTAAAAGGGCACAGACAACACTGCAGAAGTCTTTGAAACATTAGTCTGCCTCATAGCCATGTTGGAGACAAAGGAAACAAAAGCAAAGGTTATCTGAGCAGATGTCCTGAGTGTTAATATGAACTTCCAACATCAATTTGTTGTGCTGAATCCTCACAAACGAACCTGCATCTAATCCTGTAAACCTGACTTCTTTCAGCTCTTCTGGAAGTCATTGTGGGTTGGATATCTACATGGAGAGAAATACTCAGCATTTTCAGGCCCAGGCTGTTGAGAAGTTTGCAATAAAACAGAAAGGGTCTGGTGTGATTTATAAAGAAGAGCATATTCTTCTCTTCCCTGCAGCCTGGTTTTGTGAGAACACACTTTTGAGTTAAGCTGTTCCTCTTTTATATTGGGACAGTTCTGCTGCCTGTTTCCTTGATAACAGCCTTGGTAAAAATGTAAGAGGACTTCATACTTTGATGAGAAGAATCTATAAGTATCCCACAATTACAATATGGTATCGTGTCCCTTACGTACGTACATAAACTGACTTACTGGAGTCTCTGCACCCCATATCATGCAGTTTTCTTCATTAAATCACCACAAAATAGTTTTAATCCAAGAGAGAGAATGAGGGAAACAATTTCTTTCTGAAGAACTGTGCTATATGTATAATTGCAGTCTACAAATGTTACCTCTTGCTATGTGAATTAACCAAGAAATTAAATATTTCACATAGTAACCAGCCCACTTTTTTAAAGTTTTAATCCAAGAGAGAGAATGAGGGAAACAATTTCTTTCTGAAGAACTGTGCTATATGTCTAATTGCAGTCTACAAATGTTACCTCTTGCTATGTGAATTAACCAAGAAATTAAATATTTCACATAGTAACCAGCCCACTTTTTTTAATATATAACAAAAACACTCTTTATGACAGTGTAGAGTTGTTAGTCTGTGGCTAGAGACTGATCTGGACCAACTGAGAGAGGTTTAGATGAGACCCTTATGTCCCAATATTTCCCTTTTACAAGAGTGTTGGTTGTTCTTTTATGTCCTCTTCTAAGTTAGTTAAGTGGTAGAATTGCAGTTAAAAGGTCACAGAAGTGTTCCATAAAGGCTGAAACACAAAACGAAAGAGAGTAGAGATGGAGCTTCCTTTACCACTGTTTTTCTGTTCTTCCCTATCTCTATGATTTTTGTAAGCTAACCTTCACGAGTTGTCGTAGATCTTGCAAGTAAGAGTTTCTCTAAATACTACTGATTTTGTCACAAAACATTTCAAAATAGAAAGGTAACACAAAGAAAAATGTTCTTAGTTCTTACAAAAAGTGTTTTAGTAAGAATGTTGCTAATTGTGTTTGTGTTTTGCAGTGTCGAAGAGACCTTTAAGAATTAAGAAAAAGGAGAACTATTTACAAGCGAAGTTAATGATTCGTCAAGGGCAGGTTGCCTTCCAGGATAAGTCTAGTTATGTATTATAATTGTACAAATTACATGTTCAGTCCAGATCTATTCTCCTCCTCTTTAGTCCCGCACTGTCAGTACTGGGTTCTTTGAACAAAGATGTGGCTTTCTCTTGGGATCATCTTTTCTCTGGGGACATTAATTCCTGGAAAATTCAGCTTGAAATTGCAGTATGACAGGTGAGTGTTAACAGGGTTTCATGAAGAATTGTGCATGCAGTGAAATTCACAGAAACCCTGTAAGAATAATAACAATTATGAGCTGAAAAACTGGACACAGAGTTACTAAGCTGTAAGCATTGTAAGACTGGGAAAGAAATCATAAAGATGGGAAATGAAGAATGAGTGAATCCAATCAAAGCCAACAGAGATATAGCTACAGCAGTAGGAGCCACAGAATGGCCCTCAAATGCATCTCAGGATGCTCTGTTTCCATTAGCTGAAATTCATTTGGCTTAGCCTCTTTCATAATGAACTTTGAAACCAGATGCTGCAGGAGTAAAATGCCTTTTCTGAGTATAAAGCAAGGAGTATGACTGAGCAGAATGATATCTATTAATAAAAGATTAGGTTATGTGAAAGAAATAGTGAAGTCGGGTTGGAAAACTATAACAATTACAAAAAAAAAAAGCTAAGGGGGTTATTCCAGACAATCTTCATGCCAAGGTGTTCAGACAATGAGATTGTTGCTTTTTTTTAATTACTGATTAATGTTTTGAAAAGTATGAAATCTTCAGTATTGCTTTATTTTCCATTCTCAGTTCCACTTCAGAAAAAGAGTGATATAAAATTATGCCGCTTGCCGATCTAAACTATTTTTGTTTGCCTATCTAAACTTTTTTTTTGTTTCATTCATCCTCAACTTTAAAGGAATGATATGTAACTGCCATTGTGGCAGCTGGAATTTGCAAGGTGGGCATGAGCATAATATGGAGGTCACCTATTCACATATAAGTTTATACATGGAATTTTCTAAAGTAAACAGAGAAAGTACTCCAGTGCTGAATGCCTCTGGATGAATTATATCCCTAGAATATAGTCATAAAAAGGACAGAAAACCAAGCAATACCTACAGGAAGTAAGTTCCTTCGTAGTGTACCCATACAGCAGCTCTCCTGGAAAATCTCCTAGCAGAGCATACAGAGTCACTACTTAAAATGTGTTATTTCTTTGGATAATATTTAGTCTTTAGATTTGTATCAGAGATGCAGTTAGAGCCTGATTTCAGTGAATAGAATTCAACGGATCCCTACTAATGTATTTTTCTTTTTTGTTTCTAATTATTGTCCAGAATTGAACCTATTGAGTACTTGCATGGAATTTAAAAACAGGTATTGAATGGTCAGTGTGACTTTGGGTGGGCAGCACCTACACAAAGACAGAATTACTAGTAAAGCCCATTTTCATTGTCATCTGCTCTGTTTAACAATGGAAAGAAATAGCCCATCTATGAGCATCAAGCTTGTGCTAAGAACAGTCCTTTAATTTATTAAGAAAGCTTAACTGTAGAATTTTAAAAACTGTAGTTCTCATGGGGTCACGTGGGTTGACTTTGCACTTCTCCACTGAGAAACTTAGTCAATAATCATAAACAAATGTATGCTTTCTAATCTTAGTTTACCATTAAAAATGGTTTGTCTCCACACTGGCTATTGTGAAAGGTTTATCAGTAAATAAGAGCTGGCCATCTGGCAGCAATCTGACTGTCTGGAATTTCTCTGATTTGGTGTAATTAAGACATAATGTCAATGAGCATAGAAAGATATTACAGGATATTGTTTCCCTTCCTGATAGACAAAGAACAAAGCAAGCCTAGGCATTTAGAGAGAATAAACTCTGAACTGCAGCTGAGATGTTTATTCTGCTAGCAAAGATGTTTATCCTGCATCTACAAGGTTTATTACAAAGATATCATGACTGTTGTACCAATCTGTACAACATGACTGTTGTACCATTGCTGTGAGCAATGCAAATGTAATCATTTTGCCCCATAGATATGGGGCTATCAGCATCTCATAAAGCAGTAGTAAACTGTCTATTTTAACTATCAAGTTTTCAATCAGCAAAGGTAATATTTTCCAGAGAGATGTAAAAAAACCACAAATCCCCCTATTTCTCTGAGGATAAAGTGAATGAATAGTGAATTCTGTTTGTATGTATATTAAGCTGATAATTGTACATTCCGGCATGGAAGCACAAAAGATGGCAGTTGCAGTTCAGAGGATGAGAGCATATTATATTGATGACTATAATGACCACAACTTGCTTTTGCAACAAGAATTTCTATTACAAAAGCTTTAAAATGTAAAATGTTCATTTTTTGTACTTGTCCTGTAAAGAATCCATTGAAGTCACTAAAAGAGACTGTGAAGCTATAGTTTTTGGTTGCTAGCAAATAGGAGAGTTTCTAGGGTTCCCCATTCCATCTCATCAGTTGTGGGTAGCTGGTCTCTCACCTTTGGGTAATGCAATGTAGTCATCAACACCCACACCTCACTCTGAAACCCTTTCACTAGAAACATCACACTTGCTGTCAGTCCTGGAAAGCTGATCTGAATGAACACTGAAAAAAAATACAAAAATAACTACAAGGGCTTTTTTAATAGAATATACTGATTTGCTTTTTCCGCATTTCCATCCATTTTAATTTGTTCTTTGTAAACTTTAAATATTTTCATCAGATTAAGCCTGTAGTAGACAAAGGTTTCATGGGATCTCATGAAAAGATATACTAAGACACTGGATTCTGTGTGTCTTTTCTAAAAATATAAAATGATAGATTCTGTACTAGAAATCTTTATTTCACGTGAATTGAGTAGGAATATGCAGTTCTAGAGACAACAATACTCACTCTTTTGGAATAAATTGGCTATTCTCATGACAAGCAGTTTGTGTACATCTCAAGTTCTTAGCAATGTTCATTTATAATGACGATCAAAAGTTTCTGCATGCTGAAATAGACCAGCCAAGCACAAAGGTAATCTGGAATAATTTAATAAATCCCAAATGTGAGGGGGAAAAAAAATTGACATCAAATAAACAGTTTATCATGTATTACCAATGCCCTCATTTTGGCCCTGGTCCTGCAAAGGCAGAAACACACATCAGGGTTCATGCAAGCAGTTGGCTTCTGCAAAACTGGTATGGTGAGTAAGGCACTGGCAAGGCTGCAGAGTGGCTAATGTGCTAGCAACAGAGAAGTCACAAAACTTAGTCCTATTTGCAGCTAAAATATCCCACAAATTCATAATTCAGAGGTGTTTTTGTTACATGTTCTGTCTTCATGTAGAATGAAGAACAAAGTCCTTTTGACTTACGAAATCACAGATAATTTAACAGACTTTAAAACTGATCTTGTTTCTCTACTGAATTTCCAGGGATCAGGTTTTGCATATTGTGCCAGAAACATTTCAGCAAGTCCAGCATCTTCAGCTTCTTTGCAGTACTTTAATGGTAAGTAAAAATAACCACACGTGCCCAACAAGCAGAGCAGCGTCTTGGGCTTTAAAACAGATATGCATGCAGCTTAGGACAGGAATGAAGGTTAAACTAGAAAAAGCTTCATCTAACTTTTTTTTTGGCTTAGTGTAGTGTGGAATTGCCTTTCTACTACCTGAAGGAATTTATGTGAAGAAGTTAGTTTCTTTGCACGGCTCTGTGAAAATGCTGCTCCTTATCAGTGGTGCCTGAGTCAATGAAAACACTAAGCCTGTGCTACGTGCTCTATGAAGAAATGACTGGAGGGTTACGGGGACAATTTGAAGGAAAACTTCTTTCATTTGTTGACATGCAACTACTCTAATATATTTTTGTCATTCTGAAAAGAGAGCTTCATTAGTGCATTTCTTTCTTTTCTGCACAGCTGGATTTGTGGAAGCCCCTGCTGCCTGAAGACATCAGGGCTGGAGAAGACCTGCACATTAGGGTCCCAGCCCCTCTGGTGCAGGAGGTGAAGGACAGCTTAGATCAGCATATGATCTCTTACAGGTACAATCTCTAATACCTTGATGGGGAAGGATGGCTCTAATAATCTTCCTTGCTATCAGAAAAGGACTAAGCCCTGTCTGATAAACAGTCAGCAAGTACTGGCAACAGGACCCAACCTTTGTTCCAAATGCCTCCAACTTACTTTGACCAGCAAAAGCAGACATGCTGTATGAACCTTTAAAAGCACATTCCCCCTTGTCCTATTTATTTACCTTCCACCTATCCTGGACTGTGAATTTGGGGCTGGAACATGAGACAGCCCAATCTGTCTTGTTGCCTGCTGTGGCCTTCTCAGTGGTCACTGAGAGGATGGCACTTGGATGTATGACTCAGATTTTTTAGTCTAAGTTTTTTTAGTCTCAAGACGCCAAGCCTGGTATAATCACTACTTATAGGAGCATGATTTTCTCTTGGAGAGCATGGATATTTGAATGCAAGGTCTTCTGGAGAGCCCAAAGGTTTAATTGGTGTCACTGCAGGGAAGCAGCCTCTAGGTCTCCTTTTCCCTTCCCCGTCTCTTGTAGCTCCTCCTGTTTGGAGAACAGACCTTTCAAAGTGAGTGTTCAGCTACTTTCTTTGAAGCTTCATTTTTCTACCCCTATCCCTTTCACCAGGCTGGTGAGAATTTCTTGGCACCATCCAGCCAAACAGAGACACCCCAGCTTGGGAAAAAGACCCCAGTGGCAGCTGTCCACTGTGTGCACAACTGGAAGCCACAACCCACAAATGTCCCACAATGCATTATCACACCTACCCATGTCTTTCCCAGCTTACAACCAGAAGATCTAATTCAGATACAAAGAGTGTTTATAAAGGCAAATGGGATTAAATGCAGTCCTGTTCGCATTTGTACTCACTTTTTCAGGTAACCAGTAGCTAATCTAATTTAACTGTATTTAATATAAACAACCCTGTATTCATTCAGAGCTGATGACAAATGGCCTATGGACATACACTGACATTTACCAATCAAAGATGAGTTTAAGGAAGATTGATGTCACTTCAAAGCTGTTTTGAGTTAAAGCTGATCTTGACATCCTGCATCTTGCCTGACAAGTTCCTTTAGTAAGTGTGATGCCTTGACAACCAGAGATGAAGAGATACGAGGTTGGAGCCAGTACAAATTTTCTAGCATGAGGTTTAGATATTCAGTACTTAGACAACGTTCCAGAAGATAATTTAACCTCTTATTTATGTCAAGACTCTTCATTTTCTAGTGGTTTCAACAGATTCTAGTGGAAATTTAAATACTAAGCTGAAATTAGCAGCTTAACTTTTTTTCCTTTGGCCAAAACTGTATCTACCTTACCTCGGGTTCTAAAGAAAGAGATGAGTAATTATTAGTCAAGATGAAAATTTTGGGTTTGTATTGCAAAGAGGCTGAGTACAACAATAATAGCATCAAAGCTCCTATAACAGATTCAAAGCAGGAACCACCCTTTAGAAGGCAGTTGACATGCAGGGAAGGTAACATGACAGTTAGGTATATAATGATAGAGACATAAATGACAAATTATAAGGACATCAATATTCCAACTGTGTCAGCCTCTGTGGTTTCAGTTCTCCAGAGCACTGATAAGGTATTTTTTGTGTGTGGTTTCAGTTCATGGGAATTTTCACTACCTGAATTTTAGTTTGAAGTTTAGATGTGAAAAAACATCAAAGCTCAGAGTGAAAGTCAGCTGCAACTACTCTTAAAAGTTTCTTATGTGCTGTTTCCAGAAATGCCGGTCAGTGCCACTGTCAGCAGAAAAGCCTGTTAGCACTTCCAGCATTTGAGATCAACAGTGTTTGAGCTATCTTTGCAATTGTCTTATCACAAGCATTTACAATGTGCGCAGATTTGCAGCAGTTACAAGGGGCTGATTGCAGTGAGAAAGAACAGCTCCTGATCCAAAATCCACTGAAGCCAAGGAAAAGGTTTTATTGACTCCCTGGATCATGGAATCATGCCTGTGTTATACTAATTTCTGAGCTATTTTTGTAGCTAAAAAGCAGAAAAAACTACTTGAAGGAAATAAGGGGTTTGCTCTGATTTTTGCAAATTGCAATGAATATTTCTGTGAAATCTTTGCAAATTGAAAATGTCTCAATAAAATACAATGAAACCCTAATCTTAAATTTATCTCTTTCCCTTCCTTTTCCCAAAAGGTGGTATTTTCAGAGTTTTTCTCAAAAATAGAAATGCTGAGGAAAAGAAAATCTTGAACTTATTTTGTTGGTAGAAAATTCACAACTTAAAAATGTGATAAAAATGACTATTGTTAAAACCTTGTGAAAATCTCAGTACTTTGAACTTTGTTTTACATGAAAGTAACCGTAATGCTGATGGTGATGATTTTGCCAGGCAATTCACAACAGAAGAGGTTAAATCCTTTCATTTGCTGATGTAAGCAATGTACCCACTATAGTAGTTCTGCAGGAACTGTTCAGGATTGTTTTCTATCTTCCCTTTCTCCTTCCTTCCTTCAGAGTCCTAATACCTGATGTGCAGAAACTTGTGGATCAGAGCATGCCAAGGGAGAGGAGCAGCCACAGGGAGGTCTCAGGAGGTTATGTCTACACTGAATATCATCCAATGGAAGAGGTAAAGAAGAACCTACATCTGCTTCTGCTCTTTGTTGTTTTCTGTTCTGTAAATGCCACAGCAGGCAACTCTGTGTTTGCAGAAAGCTCAGCTGAAGTCAGAGGACCACTTTCTGGCTTTCTTCTTTGAATAATCTGTCCTTTCTCTTTGACTAGAATCTTGTCCTGGTTGAATTGAATATGGATTTGCCACAGATTTTGACTAAATCCTCAATTCTTCACTGACTAAAACCTAAATGCTCAGTGTGAAGCAGCTGCACTGTTTTGCAGATAATATTCTGTGGTTCAATTGATTGGTTTGCTACTTTTCTACCCTGTCATTCTTTATCTCTAGTATTTATTAGTTTAAGTCCCAGTCTGTTTGGTGCTGAGCCAAATGTGAAGGGCAATGACTGTTGTGGTGTCTGGAATCCCAGTGAGGAAGAAGAAGTGAACACCAGGAGATCTCTAGAAAGAAGTAATTTAAGGGCAGGTTTTTGACACTTGAGGAGAAAACAGTGTCATTGGGGTGGGCAGTGATGGCTTCTTGGTGTCATGTTTCACGCACCTGTTGGCAAACCTGGACAAAAGCAGCACATGGTGGTAATTCTTTCTCCTAGCTGCATAATAAAACTGAGAGAACACAGTCAACCCTCATGTATGTTTTGTTAGAGCTACCCATTGAGGATGACTGCTACTGACTCAGACGTGGAAAATCAGTGCTGATAGGGAAGAGACTGTAATATTGCTTTGAAGATTTGATGGTGTGGCTTCATGTCTGATGAACTCAACAGGAAGATGCCCAATAGGATGGGCATGTTGAATGAGATCCCGAATGGAGTGTCCATGTTGCACTGCAGTGATGTTCTCTTTTAACACCCAGCGAGATATGACCATGCCTTTGCACAGAGGCATGTGAAACACCTTCCATGTCTGTGACATCACAGGCTGAAATAAACTCTGAGGAAAATATTGGTTGTCTAAACAAAAGAAAATGCTTTTATCTGGAAATGGAAGTGGGAAAGAGAAGGAAACTCCCACTTTGCACCAAGAATTCTTTGCAACTATTTCAGATTTATCAATGGATGACTCAGATCCAGAAGAACAACAGTGAGCTGGTGACTCAGCATTTCTTAGGGAAGACATTTGAGAATCGAACAATGTATTATCTACAGGTAAGGGAGGAACTTTCCCTTAATAATAAAACATATCTTAACAAAAAAGAAAAATACTCAGGAGAAGACAGGATTCAGATGTTTCCTAAGATAGCGTTCATCCCAATTCACTGGAATAACAGGAGATGGTTTTACTCCTCTACATTATAGTAAGATTTGCCAGCTTTCACATACACTATCATCATGAGCTTGCTATTGCTATTATGTAGTGAAAACAACAAATTTAACTGAAGTTTTGTTTAGAAATACAAATCAAGCTGAAACTAGCTTGGCAACAGCTGTGTGTGAGGAAAAAGACTTTTGGTTTGTTATTTTTATTACTTTTTACAGCAAATAGCCTTTCTGCTAGACTGTTTTTATTGGACACACTAGTGAAAAACACAGTCTTAATATTTGGGTTAGTTATTGCCTAATCTTCTGCTCCTATCACTGAGTAGTATTATATTCCCTGCCTTTTTGTGATTCCCCTTCAAAAAAAAAAAAAAAAAAACTTCAACTAAGAACAACCACTCCTGTGAATGACAAATACAAATGAGAAAGGAGAAAAAGAAAAAGAAATTGTTCTATTAAC
The DNA here is from genome assembly GCF_009650955.1 of Corvus moneduloides. Classification (NCBI taxonomy): domain Eukaryota; kingdom Metazoa; phylum Chordata; class Aves; order Passeriformes; family Corvidae; genus Corvus; species Corvus moneduloides. The sequence goes on along the minus strand of NC_045482.1, from coordinate 13,040,325 downwards.
TGTTCTATTGACGCTCCTGCTCAATAGACATTTTAAAGCTCATGCCTTGTGATACTACAGAGATGGGGTTATTAGGAAAAAGAGCTTGCCATAAAGATGTCTGTAATAATAATAATAATAATAATAACCTCACATGACCCAACGGCATATCAAGGCACATCCTTTACTTTCTTGTATTACATTAAGCTATTTTATTGTAATGTAACAGTTTTTAAATTACCGTTTTTATATTCTCTCAGATCAGTCAACCATCAAATAAACCCAAAAAGATAATTTGGATGGACTGTGGGATTCATGCCAGAGAATGGATCTCTCCAGCCTTCTGTCAGTGGTTTGTGAAAGAAGTGAGTTCTTACCCTTCCATTTAGATAATAAGAAAACCCTATCACTTTGGACACTTTAGTTCTCTATTGTGGTACCAAGAATTATGCTTTTCTGTTAAAATGCGATTTGCAAAATTAGTATACAATACAGATATCTGTGGAGACCAAAGTCCAAATCACAGTCTGAGATATGGGTCAGTATTAGTTAGTGTGCCAGTTCCTCCATCTGAACTGTTTCCAAAGCCTTTAAAAACTTGGTATCAACCTCTCCTTTTCCCACAGTGGCTGTTGGATCAAGCCTCTCTATTTCAAAAAGTCACGGTGCTCCTCAAATAAAGAAACCCTAAGCTATGATATAGCAATGTTCCATGTGTACAGAAAGTACCTGGCACACTTGTGATCAAGCAGATGTCGGATACCATGGTGATATCCAGGAGTGAGTGATCACCTGATGATAGTTCTAAACTTTCTCTTTTCAGTGATTACCACTAAATTCTCTGCTCAGTGCTCCGTATTTTTTCTTCTCAGATTCTTCAAAATTACAAATCTGACCCAAAGATAAGCAGATTTCTGCAGAATTTGGACCTCTATGTCTTGCCAGTCCTCAATATTGATGGCTACATCTATTCCTGGGAAGAAGTAAGTAGTGTAAATCCAGGAACTAGACTGAAAGTTAGCATGCCCAGCATGTTTTGTTACTTCTAGATAGAATCATAGCAATTAAACAGAAAACAGTGACAATACTCACATAAATCTTCTCATGGCAGAGAGATTTTGTTTCTTCTGGAGAATCAGTGGTCATCTGAGATTGCAGAGCTAAATATTCCTAGCAAATGTCATGAGCCTTGGGAAGCAAAACCACAAGATCAATTGCTTTTGTCTTTCTGAGGATGGGCTTACTTCTTCAATAACATCTCAAGGCCTGCTTGATGGAGTTAAGCATGTCTGGAACAGTCATTCATTCTTCACAAAAGATCTCACATACAGATGGGTCTTAACATCTCTGCATGGGACAGCAGGAGAATTGGTCAAATATTGGACTATTTGGTTTTGAAATAGGTGTGCCCTCCCAAATAATTTTCCTTTTCTGATACGGAGGATAATGCAAAATGTTGGTCTTGGGCCACTCTCACCATGCTTCCAGGCTCCTGTGCCCAATTGAAGCATCTTTTAATGCAGGATGTAGGATGGCCCAAGAGGCTCAGCCTACCACCATCAGACTGTCTCCCAGCTTGCTCCCTGGCAGGTTTAAGGCATACCACACACTGCACTGGGGTGCACAGGCAATTCAGCTGGGAAGCTCACACAGGCAGGGTGGTGAGGTCTGCACAGAACCAAGTATAGTCATGAGTATAGCAGGGAACCAAGGAGCAATAGGAAGATTAGCTGACAAAAAAGAATTAATCTTCTTGAATCTGAAACATACTATCATCTCTTACCCCTCGCAATGCCAAGTCTTGCTTAGGAGTGCCACACTGCACAGAAGCAGTTGAGCACTACAGAAGAAGCATACTAAAAAAAAAAAAGGTCAGGAGGCTTGTTTCAGGGTACATGCATGTTTGTGGCAGATGACAGCCTGGCTGTAGTAGATGAATTGTTCTGTCACTGAGCTTTGTGACCCATGCATGTGGAGTTGTACTCTTACAATAACAGGGTTAGTCAGAATGCAGAGGTGGAAAATAAAGGAGTATTTACACCATATTATCACTGAGCCGTGTGGATCATTGAGTTTTTATTATGTAACAGAACTTACTTTTCTTTAGGATCGCTTGTGGAGGAAAAACCGTTTTCCATATGAGAACGGCACCTGCTATGGCACAGATCTGAACCGAAACTTCAACTCATCCTGGGGCAGTAAGTTTGAAGTATTTCAGATCATGAACACAAATGTAAAGCAAGAATAATAACTAGTTTCTGAAATAAATGTAGTCCTATAAGAAAGGAATATTCATCTTGTTGTCATCAAGGCATATGTAAAAATAAAATCCTGGTTTGTCAAAATATTAACTCATTGACTTTCAACCAGCACTTATTTTTGTGAGCAGAAAATTGCTCTTATGTAACTATACCTCTAACTCACTGCAGGACCAAGCATCAGCTCTAGGCAGGAATGCTAGGAGCTAGCCACTTAACAGCCAGTATTTACACTTGCCATGAGTTTCAAGGAGCCTCCAAAGCTTCCCTGGTGTGTGGTGCACTATGGTGGTGTCAGAATGTTTTCGTTGCAGCCACCCTGTAAACGTGCAATAAATATTTCAGTCTTGTCGCAAACTTTAGTTGCTACCAACTGAATGTAATGCTAAAGTCCCACTCAGCTGTCTAGTCCCCTGCCCACATAAACACATGCCTTAACACTACAAGGTAAATTTCCCAGTTCTCTCTGAACTGGTCTTCTATATTTCTCCTTTGATTCAGTGTTTGTATTCCACCCCAGGTGTTGGTGTATCTTTTAACTGCAGCAGTGACGTTTTCTGTGGATCTGGACCAGAATCAGAGCCTGAGACAAGAGCTGTGGCTCAGTTTATCAAAAGCAAGAAGAGTGACATTTTGTGCTATTTAACAATTCACTCCTATGGGCAGCTCATCCTCACTCCATATGGTTCCACAACTACACCTCCAAGTAACAATGAAGAACTGGTAGGGCAAAACTTTCATCTTCTATATTTGTAGAGAGCAAGTACAGGCAGTAGCCTGTGGTGCAACTTTACTTGCTCTCTTGCGTTTCCTTCAGAGGAACTGGGCTTGTTCAGGGACTTGGCTCCCAGAGTTACTGCTTCTCTATTCAGCATCAGTAAGGTTTATTTGCCTCAGAAATCCTAATTCTTCAACTTAAATCAGGAAAATTGAACTACTACAGATAGGGTTAATGCAAAGCCAGGTGAGTGGAGAAGAGCACCATCTTCTGCTCCATACAAGAATGAATTTGCACTTTAGGATGCCAGGACATTATACACATATGGTTATCATGATTGTATCCAGAAAGGGTTTTCCAAACGTGCTCTCAGAAGAACGGGAGCAAAGTAAGTACCTATTTCCTGGTTACTTCTTCCCTCAGTGTCTGAGTGTTCTGATTTAAGTTCACTAGTGTGCGTATTTATGAAGATTCCAGTAGCTGAAACACTAGTCAAGAGCATGAGGGATTTGGGTTTGGACTTCATATGAGAAGGAGAAGTCATTCAGGAGAAGTCTTCATTGGAGAAGTCATTTATTTCATCTGTGGCTCAGTTTCTAAGGATAGTGGGATACAGAGTCTATGGCAATAAAGCAAGTAAGAGGTCAAACACTGCTGTAGTCAGTACCAGTGTGTTATACAGGACAGATTCTTAATTCTCAAAAATATAGGCTCTAGCTTTACAGTAAAGCAAATAGCATCTCTACCTAATAGAGTAATTAAAAAAATTTTAACATAATGTGCATTAAAAAAAATCAAGAACAATTTGTCCAAATGTTTCTAATGGGTTCCTCTAAAGACCTGAAGTAATATCAAAACTTAAAGTTGATCTTATGTAAGTGTAAAGCTGAAAGAGACAAAAATTTGGGTCCACTCAATTGCCAAAGGTACTGCCACTGATGACAATCCTGTTCCTATTTTGAATCTCCAGATGCAAGTTGCAAAGGAAGCAGCTGCTGCATTGACAGGAAAGTATGGGACCAGCTACAGAGTAGGATCAACCGCTTTAATTTTATGTAAGTTTTTTTATGTTTCCCTTTGATTGCTCTGTGTTTCAAAGAATTCTTGAGTCACATGCAAGTACTGTTTTGCTGAGTTTCTACTTTGAGTAATATTTAAAGGGCTACTTTGCTGCAACATGTAAGTAGCAGTCATTTGAATACAAGACAACTCTGTAAGTTATAAAGCTGACTGCAGGAATGATCAGAAGCTAGTTCCTGCATGGATTCCTCACAGATCCACCACAGGGGACAGAAGGAGATTGGTGATAGATCATCCTGGTCCTGCTGAAGTCAGCAGCAAAACTCCTATTTGTCTTCACTGGAATCAAGCAAAAATTAAAATCCCAATCAGGTCTACCGTTACTCCATCAGACATCACATGGCAGCTGCTTGCAATTCTGTGCGAAATATATCAGTTTCAGCCCTGTTCCTAATAGACTGGATGGCCACATCACGAACACATCAAAGCTAATATGAGGTGACAGCCTTTACAAAGAGGATTGAGGGCCCTGGAGACTGCCTAGTAAACCCAATATTTTCCCAGTAAGCAATAAGTCACGCTAGTCAGTGAGAACAGTAAGTAGTTGGCTCCAGAAGCCATGTGGTTTGCATATTCCAGTGGCTGTCTCTGCCAGTCCCCGAGTGCCAGTCTCTGAGTCACAGACTGCATGAGCAATGCAGTGTAACTGTAAAGCAACTTGCCTGTGCCTAGGACTGCATTTTTGCCAGGGTTTGTACTTACAATGAAGAGCTAAGAAAAACAATCCATGAGGAAGGTGAAGAGAGATACAGGGAGAAGCCAGAATTTTTTAAGATTTGACCAAAATTATGCTAAAAAAAAAAAAAAATCTAGTCAGTATCAAAGTAGGAAATGCAGTACAAGAACAGACAAATGTCCAATCCGTCTTGTATCCCACACTAGTCACAGTAAAATGCTAAAGCCACAGAATCCCTGAAACTCATCTCCTGCTGTTGTACAATACCATCTTATGAAGAACTGTGTCAGTCAGGAAACTCCATGGAAGACTTTTAGTATAGTTAAGAATTACAGCACCTAGAAACTGTTCTCTGTGTCACAGTGATATATGGTTACTGCTTAGTTCAGGGATTCTGGTATAAACTTGCATTAACTATAGCAAGAAGTATTTTCAAAGAACCATGCTTAATACAAATATCTCCTCTCTATTTTTAAATTCACAGACAGTAACTCAGGTTCCTCACGGGACTGGGTCCACACGATTGGCATTCCCCTCTCCTACACATTTGAGCTGCGAGACACGGGTACTCATGGATTTATTCTCCCTGCTAACCAAATCCAGCCCACATGTGAGGAGACTATGTTGGCTGTGACAACTATCATAGATTATGTTGATAAGAAGTACTTCCCAGATGGGGCTGTGGTGCTGACCTCCAGCAGCCTGGGCCTGAGCCTTTGCCTCAGTATTGTACTTACATGGACTGTTTCTTAAAAACAGCTTAGAGAACCCATCAAGAGACTCACATGAAAAATATAATGTCCCCTCAAAAATAAAAAGTTACGTCAGCAAAGGAACTAAATGTCAAGTATTTCGATAAAGACTCATCCCATAAAATAAAAGGACTTGTGGTTTGATAGCTATGCTTTCGGGAAGAAGGAAAAGATGAAGAGCTGTGGCAATTTCCCAAGCTTCACTTGCTGACTCTGCTTATCCCTTAAGCGACCTTAAAACATTCATTCATGGCAAGTACCCATGGGGACAGAGCACTATTACTCCCTGGTTCTCTAGAGCATGTTTTCAGGGGCTCACCTGGGCCTATGCAGCCCTTCTGTCAGCCACAGTCCTGATCTGTCACAATTTTCCTTACTGCCTGAACCCACTGACTTCTGTGTGTTGCTGGCCTTAGCAGGATGCCTGTGAGACTTAAAAGTCCTCAAATCCCACTACACAAAATTGGATGGGGTCCTTGACATCCACTTTCCTTCCCTAAACTTTCACATTGGGATTTGCTAGAAAATACAGGGCCTCAAAAGCTGGTGAAAGGTCATGATCAGGAAATCATCTACAGCCTGAAATAAGCTGAAAAGTTGAACTGGTGCAAACATATGGGGTCAGAGAAGAGGTGTAGCCCTGTCACCTAGATGCAGACAGATTACTGAAGATAGGAGGTGCCCAAAACCTCCAAAAATTTGAAGGGGAAAGGGAAAAGAAAGATAAGGACGTGGTTCTATTCCTACAGAGCAGACCAGAGAATTATTTTTTTGCATTTTCGGCTTCTAAAACTGACTGGTGGTGACAATTATCCTCCATAATTTAGACTCCTAAGGGATTTCATTAAAGATTGTACATAAAGAACGTCTATTTACAAAGATGTTCCTTTCTTGCCAACCACCTTAATCCTTTGGGGCTGACTCTACAGAAGGACTGGGGCCCATTTGTCTGCTCTCCATCATTTGGGAGAGCTTGCAACCTTCAGGGATCTGCCTGGGATCCTCATGCAAAGCTGGAAGCTCAGTGGAAAGGAAATGTTTCAGCCCATTGAGCAACAACTCTCCACTTGAGCCGCTCAAAAGGGAATGCCAAGGTAAGAGCTTCTGTGCTGTTACAGCCAACGCCAGAGGGTGCAGGGCATTCACTGAAATAGGGAAGGCCTATTTGAAACTGTACTCTGCTTTTGAATCCAGAAGTCCCACATCCCAGAAATATGTCCACCAGGCTTGGCTACTACAGATAATAGATGGGGGGGAGGTTATCCTGATAGAAAATGAAGAATCCAGGGAATAGAAAAAAAAAAGTATGGAATGTCTGATTTTCTTAGCAAACATCAAGATCGTACTTGAAAATTCAGTGTGCTAACCAGAGATTTTTTAACAAAGTATTTCCAGCTTTGGGGAAGAGAATGCTGTCGAATTCTCTTCCATTGTTGCCAAGAGAAGGATGTATATCACTTCCCCATGATACTGTTAAAAAAAAAAGGTAAGATACAACCTTGCAGCCATTTTTCCAAAGCACATCCTATTGTTATTTTGTCTGTGTTATTAGTTGACAAATCTTAGCTTCTGTGTTCATTGTCCACAGATTATTACCAATTGGTGTAACTAAATCTGCCTAACTCCTGCAGGTTCCCCAGAGCATTGTCTTTCCAGACCAACCACTCATTTACAGTAAGACCCATCTGTTGCTGGGCACTGGAGCAGGTGTCACTAATTAGCACCTCTCCCCACAGAAGCTGCATTCCCTAAACTTCTGTTTAGTTTAGGATGTGCCTTGTAAGTCTTTATATTTGTATTTGTATATTCTGTCTTTGGAACTGTAAGAAACAAGACAAGTCCATCTGGCCCATGACTGTGAACTATCTTTAAGCAAGCGAGGTTTGACCACAAGTGTTCTGTAGCCGTTTGCTGGCAAATTGCAGTGAAGCTCGCCGGTGCCACCAGCAGCAGATGGCAGTGTCTTCTGGGAAACGATGCCCACGCACTGACCTTGCCAAAGCCAACCCAAGCCTGGGCTGCCACCAAACGTTTTCCAAACCTAACCCATGACTACACCAGTAGCAAAATGCCAGTCAGGGCTTCTTTACTGTATTCAGAAACATTGCACAGCTTCTATGCCTACAGCCAGAGAGGAAGTGAGCTGGTTTTGCTGATTGTGGGTATTTTTTGATAGAAAGGTTTATTACTACAAGATACAACCAGATGTGTCCTAAAGTTAATTAGCGGGCTTCTGTGGAATGGCTCAGTCCCTCACCAGGTTTTCTTGTTGTAAGAACATCCATCAGGCATGGGAAGATACCCCTGCGCATGGCACTGAGGCAAGAGAATATGGGGGGATTTTGCCTCCAGCATTGCCAGCATTCAAGAATCATAGAAGTGGAGAGGAAGCCTTTGCCAGAGAAAAAAATATATATTTGGCAATAATCATTACCTAGAAGAATGTCTGCTGCTGTCAGCACACTGATTATGCCTGGGTGTACAGCTCCTTGGATCTGTTAGCAATGGCTCACCTCCTTTGCACAGGGAAACCATTAATGAACATTGTGTGGAAGCAGCACCTTGCCCCCATTGTCACTGCAGAACAGACGTCCTGCAAGGAGTGCTTACAGCCCCTCTTAGGAATTATCATTGCACAAGCAAGGCACAATCGCTAAAAGATAAAAGACCAAAGCTGCAGCAAACTGATGTTTACAAATTTTACCTGGGCTCTATATTTCACATACCCTCCCAGTTTGCTGACTTCTCTGAGTATCTTTTGAACTTGTAAAAAAGTGACATGTATGGCTGACAAAAATCACTGCAGAGATGGTATATTCTACCAACCGTGTTTTGCAAAAGAAAATTTTAAAGAAAAATGTAGTGTGGGTGTCTCTGCTGAAACTCCCCTTACTTCACAAATCCTGGCTTTCTCTCTCCTGCATTCGTTTGTTGCTTTTTCTGGCCCTTGACAGTTTTGCTTTATGATGAAGTATGGAAAGAGCTGCATTCTGGTCTCTTGCACATTAGTGGAAGTACATCATTATCCTACTGAGACGATAGTGTGACTTTCTGTTATCTCATAAACACATGTGAAACAAAAAGTTGTCATGAAAAACTAGAAGATTCTTCTATTAATTTCTCCCCAATGGTTTTACCAAGATCCATGCTCCTTCCCTTTCTTTCTCACAGTTAAACACCTGTATTGTGCTTGTTTTATTATATAATCAGTACTGTGAAGGTTTAATTACTTTTGGTCATTCAGGTTACTGAAAAAAACAAGGGCATCCCTGTTCTGAGTAATAGTGTTCTATATTATCCTTGTCAACATTTTGTCTATAGTACAAAAACGAAGATTGACAAATAGACTATCAGTGATCTCATTCCATTTCACACATGGAGCTCCTCTCTCTGTTAATTTTTCCTACATGCTATGTTAATTTGATACAGTTCTCAGGCTCCTAACAAGTTAGCAACACTGCCCTCATTAAGGAAAGTGAACATATCACAAGGGAACTATAATATTAAATGAACGTGTGTAGCCTCATTTCTTACAGCATTACATGATGGAAGAGCAAAAACCTACAGTTTTGAAGGGACTGTAGAAAACACCTCTGGCAGATCACCTTCTGGGGAAGCATTTGCAATTCAAGTTGTAACTTCCTGATAAGCTGCTAATGCTCCAAATATCATTCTTTTGTGCAGAATCTATTTTGAGCAAAAAACTCTCAGACTTGAGTATCTTTCCCTGTGTATGAAAATTTGGAAGAGTCTTAACCCGAAAAAACCTGCTCAGAAACACAAAAGAATGTTCTCAGTGTGTTCCACACCGTTTTCCAAATGATGTCTGGGGCCCTACTTCAGACAGAAAGGTCAGGCTCTGACTGAAAATCAGAGTATCCTGACCTGGTTTTGGGCTCCCTTTAGCCAACAAGCTGTAAGTACACGTGGTCCTGATAAGCTTTATCTCATTCCCCATGTGTTCTTTTGGCTTCATCTAGAGCTGGGTTTCCTTGAGTAGCTGGCATGTCCAGTTGTATCATATACTGGACATCCAGAACACAGAACACAGAATAGCAGAACCTATTGCTTTATTGAGACAAGCTGTTCTAACAATTTCCTTCCTCCTAAATGGCTGGCCAAGGCTGCTCTGTTTTCATTACCACTAAGCTGAGAGGGGACAAATAATAAGACAAAATTACCAGGGGTTATGATTGGGCATCAGGATTAGTAAACTTGGGTACTCTTAATGAAGATCTTGCCTAGAATGCATTTTATATTTCTTGCATCTGTATTCCAACAAATCTGTATGATGCTTGTTGGTATAAAATATAAATGAATAATTTGATAACAGCCTGTCATCACTTGCTCCTGTCTGCCAAATCTCGCATGGTCTGTTTATGTGCATGGTAGGCATTCATAAAACCCGCTTCTTTTCTGCAAGCTGGCAAACAATATGAATGCACTATTCAGAAGTGGCAAGCAGAAAGCGTAAATGCAATGTCATTATCACACCTTTTAATTCACCTCAAGTACTCCGACCAAAGGCACATCCCATCACAGCTGCACTCTGTTGTTGAGAATGCCTCGAATGAAGGCAATGTAATTTAGGGACAGTTGGTTAAGATTGCATAGTATCAACTGCAATGGAAAATCCCTAGAGAAGGGATGGCATTTGCAAAAATGTTGGAGATTTATTGTGCTGACAAAGATGTAAGTACACTCACTTTAGCAGTGGGAAAGAGGAAATGGATAGGTCACAAATGGACTAATCATGCCATTTTCCTCACTTTAGCTTCTTCAGCATGAGTGTCTAGAAAAGACAGCCTTTGTTTTTAAAATGCAAACTCTTCCTGTTCTCAAACACCCATACAGCTTTACCTGGGAGAGTTCTGAGGAAGAAAAGGATTACTGATGAATGTTACTTAGCTCTGATTAGTGAGGCACAGGGCGGAAGAAGGGTAAAATTAATGAGGGAGATACTAAGCACAAGCAATAAACAGACAGCAAGGAACACACAAGTAGGCAATACACTCTGTGATAATTAGGTGTGTAAAAGTCTATTTGCCAGAGACACATAACAGAAGTTCCCGTCCTGAGACTGCAGTGCAGGCCTTTATGTCATTTACTGCTTGTGCCAGGGCAGGTCATTCAATGGACTGCAGCAAGTATTCCCCATCCACTGCCATTGTTTAACACACAAAAAATGTAAGTTTGTGTTTTATGTCTGTGTTCCTATTTTCTAAACACAAAAGAGAAATGTATGAATCTATGAAAAAGGCTACTTAACTCCAAATTTTATCTTCTCACTTCAGTCAGTGTTTCTGCAAAGTCTTTAGATTTGCCTCTTGAGAATTTTTTTCCCAAACTACCCAGTTAAAAACAAATGAAAGAGAATTTTTTACATAGGTTTTGTGAGGGCTTATGCTTTAGCTTCCACTTGAAAAATGAGTCTTCATTTGGATTAACAGTGTCCCTTGTGATTGACCACTTGTGTTACTGGAATTGCTTGTGAATCCGTTGGTGTTTGCTTCACCAGTTACCTGTGACGTTGGTCTGAACCAACCACAGCATGATTGGGAAAACACTTAAAGGGATCATTATCTAGATGTAGAAATGTGGAAAAGCCAGCTTGGGGTCAAACTGTTGACTAGGAAATATTATAAAAGGGTCATACACAGGGATAACAAACCATCCCACACCGGAAGAATATAATTCTATTGGGGAAATGATTGCACAAGACTGCACAAAATGCATTACTTGGCATTGTTCCCATCTCAGAGACAGGTATTAAGCTACTTGTGCATGGACAAATCTATCCTGATGTATTTCGTCTGCTATCCAGAAAATCCCATTCATTTCAGAAACTTGTTAGTGCCTTAAATTCCCAAAAGATTATCCAAGTATATTCTTAGCATCCAAACAACTGGGAATCAATACCAGTCTTGGGAAGGAGCAAGATGAAGAATAAAGTTTAATAGCAGTTATTCATGGAAAGCAATTGAAACCATTTTTTCATATAATGTGGAGTGCCAAATTTAAAGGATTCTTGAATGCTAAGGCCATCTCCATCATGATGATCCTGTGTCTTTTTAAGTAGGACTAGAGTATTACTCATTTTTTGTGACCCTGAGTTATCAAGGACAAGCTGGGCAAACAGCCAAGGTAATACAAGCTCCATAACAATAATCTATATTTAAAGTTCACATGATGGCTGCTACATGATGGGTACACCAGTTGGAGGAAGGCGAGACCTTCCAGCTCTGGTAACAGCTTGACTTAGCATTTTTTTTAGTGCATGAGAAACATTATAAAGTAAAGCATATATCTTGCAAGTGGGAGAAAAGTCATGTGATGCAATCAGCAAAGAAATGGGAAGAAGTAGCAGAATGATGAGGTGGAGAAGTAGTGAATCCAAAAGCAGTTTGGACTCATTTTTTAGGAAAAAAAGTCAGTAAAACCCTTATGGCTTCATAGGTCTGTCATTGTGTGTGCCAGCAGAACAGATCAAGAGATTGATAGGAGTCCTGTTCTATTTAAAGGACATGGAAATGTGTGGAATCAAAGAAGTTAGAAATGGAAAATGCAAGTCTTTCTATCTCCTAGGATTGCTCTCTGGAGTGCATTTCTGGGCATGGTTGTCTACTTGAGTCAATAAAGTCTCAAGCTTTCTTCTTCTGTGTTCTCCTTCAAACTCTGAAGTTGTATGTTTAACCTTGAATTTTCAACCTTTTCCAATGTGTATGACTCTGTTCAGCAGATATATTTTTCATATATATACTTGTTTCGTTCAGCAAATTTTACTTGTCTTAGTTATTTCTGTGGATCTCATGGACTTCCGAGGATCCAAGACAGCCACTGGCTTCACCTATTGATTATCTTGTGATGCAGTGTCCCAGGGATTAAAAAAGAGTAAGTTCCAGAAACCATCACTTCCTTTAGACTGTATGGATAAGATGGGTCATGAAGGTTTTCTTCAGTAGAAATATATGGGATTTTTCCAGGCTACTAGGAATCTGATATTTATCTACTGTATGCTTTCTTTGTAATATCAGCAGAAGATTGAGTTCTTCAGCTATCTGCCAAGGAAAATCAGGAACTCCATTTGAGTTCTCTAACTAAGCTAGCTGTTGAGACAATGCTTGTTCTAACCCTATTCCTACTGGTGTAGGATCACTCAAATTGGGCAGTCTGGTCAGTCCCAGTGACGTTATTCTTCAGTCCAGGTGAAGGTCTTCTTAGAGGATCTATGTTGATGCAAAAACGACCAGAAAAGAACAAATTATTTATTTTCTGAATCAGCTAACATGGCACTTTCCCATGCTGTAAACTTTCAGGGATAGACACCATTTATTTTACGTCCCTGTACATCAAATGCAACAACACCTACTGCACAACTATTTCTGGTTCTATTTGAACAGCAAATTCAATTTTTATGCAAAAAAAGTTTTGCAATTTTTATGTGACTTCAGTACCTCCAGTGAGGCCAACACAGTGAAGCCCACATGGCTACTCAAAGTCTTACTCTTAGCAGAAAATGAGACCACTCAAAAAAGCACATGTGAACTGAAGGGAAAGAGAACCCACTTACACAAGATACCTGGCAAGATGGACCACAGAGCACAGAATGGGTCCTACTCACGGCCCTGTATTCGAACTGAGACACAGAGCTTTAAACTGAAAAAAAAGGTTTCAAAGGAAAAGAAATTGTTTTAAGCACAGGTCTACTCTGAAAATGCATAGCATCCTAGAGCTAATCAATATTTTTTGCCTATCATAGTTCTTTCACATACTATTTTTAGTAATGTGGTGCAAATTTCTCATTCTGCTTTTCTAAAGAAAAAACATGAAAAGCACTTGATAGAATGTTTAACAGGTATTCTAGTGAAACACATCCTAGTTAAACGTCACTTTTTTTTTGAGACACCTTAGATTTCTATATGAAGTGCAGCAGGTTTTACTTAGAGGACTAAACCCAAATGTTGACATGGTGTCATAGTATTCTTTGAAATTACTGACGCCGCCTCTGTCTCAGCTTAAAACACACAAATACTTGAGAGAAACCCACCAGGAACATTAATATGATGCTGTGTCAGGAGTAGGCTGCAGTGAGCTGGTGAGGAGTTTTGACCTCACCGAAAGCCGGAGTGTCTCAGAGGACTCTCCACTAAAGAACAATACCATTTTCTAAACCATAGAGTGGAAACAGAAGCTTCTTAAGGAGAAATCATCCTCTTTGTCGAGTAGTCATTTTTTCTAGATGAAAAGGAAGAGAATTTGTAAAACCACAGTATACTTCCAAGATGTAAATATTGTAAATAAGTATTGTTTAATATGTTCAAGGAGAAAAGATAGCTGACTAATTTAAAAGGCAGTGTTAAACTTGCTGTACCAACTATTCCAAATTTAAGCTTGAAATTAGTCCAGCACACCAGCAGTGTCTAAGAAATTTCTAAGGTTTCTGTCACCATGGTAGCTAAGTGGCAATGGGCTTAATCCTGCACTCATTGAGTCCATAGTCAGATTTCTCCTGGCCCTAGCAATGCTGGATCTGACCCTGTAAATCATAACATGCTTGAGTCCACAGCTTGATTTCTAAAACCTTTTTTACCCATTTTCCCACGGCAAATTGGATAGGGAATTCTGTGGAAACCATTCACTTGAAAGATGTCCAGGGGAGATTTGTTTCATTCAGCAACAAATCCCTGACTGATTAAAAGAACTATGTTGACAGCCCTACAGGAAGCCATGCCATCTACTCCTTGGGCAGCAGGCACTTTTGGCTACATGTGCCAATTTAGAAGACAGGCAACAGTAAGGGAGGGGAATCAGGAGTCAGACAAGGTCCCTGGAAACTTCCAAGCTGTTTTAAAAAGAAGGGAATTGTTGCCTTGGTTAATGCAATTCCCAGTCTCTCACAGCCAACTAGACAAATCAACCATTATACTAAAACGTTTATATTGTCCTTAGTGGATGATGATAAAATGTAATGATTAGACAATATGCAGCAGTACACATAATAACTCCTCAACAAAATCACCAAGTCTATGGGATAAAGATGCCTCTAAAAGCCCAGGGCCATAGACATAAACACTTGGGCTCTAATCACCTTCTGTTTTTATCCTCTTTTCCTCAAGAAATAAGGCCTGAGAGATCATACTGTCTATATCTCAGCCTCTCCTTAATAACTTGTGAACTAGCTGGCTGCCTTCAGCCAAACTGGCAGTGTGAAAGAGGTCACAAAAGCAAGAAGTTCCTGCAAGCTCCATAAGAAAAGGTGGCTGCATGGAGTACAAACCCCATGTTTGTGCTTTTAAGAGGGAAAGGGGTGCACACTGAGGTCAGTAATTAGGACTCGTTTGAAAACAGCTGGGGGGGCCTTTCCAAGAGAAGAGCAGAGGAAATTGTGGGTGCCTTTTGGCATACTTATGATGGAAATTGAGGAGAAGTGGGTTACAGACTGTGTGTGGGCGGGGACACAATTTCTGAGAAAACTAAACTTCATTAATTCTTCTGCTTGGTTGTATTATTATGTTTTCTGTAAAAATGATGAGGGTTATTAGACATAGCTGGTAATTGCATTACCAACATGAAAAAGCCTTAACAAAACCACAAGGGGATGATGAGAAAATAAGCTCCAATACTGAGAAACCATGTAAAATGTCATAAGAAGAAGAGCCAAGATCAACACGTAACTTACACCGCAAGTTGACTAAAGTAATGCATGTGCTGAAAGCCCTCAAAAATAGGAAAGAGCCTGCGGGGCATTTAGAGTAAGGGTGGCACCTTCATAAACTGGTGTATGTTTTTGGACGTACCTGAGTTCAGCCAAAGGTTGTTCTGAGAGTTCTTTAATACTTTGGGAAGTTGGACAGACTGAAAGACCATTGCACTGTGGCTTCCTGTGGAAGTGTTAACTCAGAGCTGACCATTGCATGCTCTAGAAACACACTTTAACAAGTTTCACTTTTGTAAGAACATGCTTAGAGCATCAGGATAAATGCTTAGAGATAAAGCAAGCGTCAGCCCTAAGAAACCACATCCTTCAGACAGATCTGAGGCCTGTGAGAAATGAGGAAGCTGTAAGCTATGCAGGAGCTGCCCTTATGGAAGTGACTGAAGAGACAGATTCTGCTCCCTTTTGTGACTTGAAAAGAAAGAGCAAGCCTGTAGAAATGGTGGGCTTTTTTCCAATTGAAAAGCAATCTGGGAATAAAAGCTGGTTTCTACAAATTTAGCCCCTGCTGAAAAGACTGTCTCACTCTTCAATTGTTACACTACTGCTTTTCAAAAAGCAAACAGAATGCAAGGCAAGGAGGGAGTTTTGTTCTACATTAAGGCAGATCTGTTAAGCACATACCCCACATCTTCATCAGATGACAGGATGACAATTTGAACAAGTTTTTCTGTTGAATAAGTGTCACAAGGCTCAAGGGGACTGCTAATTCCCTTTCCTACAATGACTCAGGCAGGGATTTCCCTTAGTTTTGTTATAGCCTGGTTGCTATTTTTCCTCCTACCCCTTTTGTTGCTTAGGAGACTGCTAGTCATGAAAAAAACTCCACAAAGAAAACAAAATTTAAAAAAAACTCATCAAGGCCCAGTCCTGCCACTGCTATCCCAAGTTATAGAATGCTGAACGCTCTTGCCTCCTGGGATCTGCTCCCGCACAAGGAACATGCTTTATTAGCATAAATAGTTGCCAAGAAAGTAATTTTTCAGGCACAGACACAGTTTGCTCTCCAAAAGCCAGGTAGTATAGATTTATTTTTTGTCTCTGGAGAAGTAACAGAAGTTTCTCCAGCAGAATCATGTAACTGGGCAATGACTTCTGAGGCAGAGGGTTGGTTGTAAGACAGAGTCATAAAACAGAGCAGCAATTTCCCTGTCAATACATTAGGACTGCACAGTCCTATAATAATTATACTTACTTTCTCATGTAAATATAAGAACAAATTATCCTTTTTCCAGGGAGGTTGCTTGTACACATTCTAGTTCAGTATGATTATGGAGCCCCACAATAACTTTTCTGCCATGTTTTCATCAGGAGATCTCAACCTGCTTTCTAAGACTGGTCATCATAATTTCCTCTCTTCCCCTTACACTTTCATCCTCCCTTCCCACCTTTCATTTTATAGAAGGTGAAACTGTAGCCAAGACATCTGGTCAACAATAAGAGATGCTAAAAATTCCTGGATTCTGATCTGGTCTTCTAATGACTAGAGTGATGACTATCACATTAAAGAGAAACCAGTGTAAAATGCTGTACAACACTTCACACATGGTAGAAAATGAATCCTGCTTTACAAGCCCTGTCTTTTGTTATTTTCTGGCTTTTCAAAAGGACCAAGTACATAATATCTTAATAATGGGTTGAAGCTCTTTAGATTTCAAATCTCTTGAAAATTCTGGTTCTTATTTTAGGATCCCAGCTACAGGTTTAAGAAATTAACATCAGGCTCCTGTTCTTGACATGCTGAAAGTGTGGGTTTCTGGCACATGCATTTAAAAAGGGATGTGTTACAAATTGGCTTCCTAGGGCCTGAGGACTTTGGAAAAAGACTTATTAAAAGTTATGCAGCATTAGGAAGCAGAACATGTTCAAAAACTTCTGCTGTACAAGATGACTCATAAGGTTATACCACCGATTTTGCTAGTAACACCAGAGGAAAATTATGTCCTAGATCAAAAACACTCAGATGTTGCAAACCTGTTCCTGGGGAAGACATATGACACGTTTTACCAGGATTATTTCCTTAGCTGAATGAAGTGACTGCAAAAGCAGATAATATCAGCCTATCCAATGCAAGTGGCAGGCAATGAGGGGATAAGTTCTTATGTCTTGATCTTGCTCGTATTTGTAGATGCTGACACATCTCCCTTGGACTTCAGGAAAGTAGGACTGACACCATTATAGCTGTTCTTAATTTCCTGCTTTCTTTTCCAATGCATTCTTCCTATCTGTAGCTCCCTGTGACCGGTCTTTTAAGATTCCCACTCCAGGAAGCTTGTTCATATCTTCCTATCTGTTTGCATAAGCCAGTGGAGCAGAATACATAGCTCTTCTCCTTTATATAACATTTGCTTATGATCCAGTGGTATCTTTGGAAGAGCTGGCACTTTCAATGATCTATCTGAAGCATGGACAAAATTATAAGATCATTAATGCCCTTTCAAAATTACTGTCCTCCCACTGGCAGGGGCAAGGACATAAATAGGTTGTATGCGAACCAAAATATATGATCAAGAAAGAACAAAGAGACAAAAGCACTTTCCCAAAAGAAGAAAGCAGATGAGGTTACATTCAAAATATGTGTTCTATCATGGAGTGACAACCTATGGCTGAAGACACAGGGTCATGACCAGCCCACCCTTCCTTTATTGTTAAGTTGTGAGAATTTATGTATTAATTTCTATTTCTGTAGCTCTTAAGACCAATACCAAGAGGTCAGGGCCACGCTGTAAAAGGTATAGTGACATTTAAAACAAAGACAGTTCCTCTTCCCCATAGATAGCACACACCTTGCAACCTAGACAGTATGCAGCACAAGGAGAGTGACACATTTCAAATGGGAGACAAATGGGAGACAAATGTGGGGGCAAAGCAAGAGCCAAGCCAGGGACACTAGAGCAGGCTTGTTGCTCAGTCACAGGCAGAGGCAAACATCCTGATTGATGTCTGCTGCAAGACAACTGGGTCATGCTGGCTGAGGATGTGAAGCAGATTTCATTTTCATTGTCATCCTGCTTTGCTACAGACAGTAGGAATAGCACAGTGTGAGTTCAGGAGCCCACAGATGACTGCCTGGAACCAACAGTACAACCCCCCCCCCCCCCCCTTACCTCCATTACAGGGAGGGCATTTTCATCAAGTATGGTAGCTTTAATTCCCCTGTCATTTTGACATAAGCAAGAACAGCTGAGTTAGATTTGAAAGTCAGGTCTTCTGGCTCCAGCTCCCGGACTTTGAGCTCTCATCTGCCTGTTACCTCCCTCAGCTGGGAACTGCTCTGCTCAGCTGGGAACACTTCACATCCATTTTTTTCACTGATTTCTTTCATAAACCTGTTGTGCCTCAGCTCTTTAGATAATAAGTTCTTTAGTATCCTCATTGTAGTCTGTTTGTACAGCACCAAGCTGCAGCAGATCCCTTCTTGGAGCATCCATAACTTACTAAAATCCAAACAGAGTTATAGAAAGGGCAGAGGAAAGAGAAACAACTCCAAGAGGTTATGGGGAGCATAAAAAGGAAAATATTTTTCAGTGTTCCATTACCATCTGCCATGAGGAAAGGGGCAACAGCTGTGGCAGCAGCTACCAGGAATGCCCTTAGTGAGGGTGGGGGAGATGGTAGTTGTGGTTGGTGGTAAACAAAAGCCACCCGTTTATGTCACACCACCATTCCTTTTTCAATAATTTTAGCATCTCTTTTGACAGCTTCTAGCCCTTTTTTTAATCAAATAGAAGCAGTTGGAAGTGGGGCCACTTCTGAGTGCCCAATGCTTTGTTTTGGGAAGCTAGGGAAATACAGTGTTTCTTCCATCTTGTCTGAAAGGGATAAAAAACATCTCAGACCTTACACAGGCTACTGCTTCCTTGCGGATTGTTATTGCAGGGTTAAGACCTGTTTCAAAAATGGAGGAAAACCTGTATGAAAAGTGCCTGGGGGCTTTTGAACTGGTTTGTAAAAATAGCTGCCTAAAGAAAAAAAAAGAAGAGAAAAAGGAAAAAAGAAATGTGAAAAACAAACTCAACGCCAAATAGTTTCTAGAGTATCCATCTATTGTAACTAGTGTGATATTAATAGAACACACACCAGCAGGGAGTGGGAAAATAAACATATTTTCACTCATATAAAGGGACTGCCTAAATGACTCACATATGCAAAAATAAATAAATGGCTCCCCATGATAATCTGAAACTATATTTTATCCACATAAACAACTCAGCTTCTTAACTGTAACCTAACATGTTAAATTCACTCAGTTTTATTTGAGGGCATGGACACATTGAGTGATCAATCTCTATTACACTGAGCTGCTTTTTTTTTATCCCTTCTTTACAGTGCCATTTTTCTTCCCACTAGACATTTTAGTTCATTTCCCTGAGCCTTCTTCAGTTTATTAGCTGCATTTCAGACTTACAGAAAAAAAAAAAAGCTATCAAACTTCCAGAGGGGAATGAGTGAGTAAGTGAATGTCGTGCGTGAGAGCGGGAAATACAGCAAATAAAAACGGAGTAAAAGGGCAGTTTTTAGAATTGCACGTGCTGCTCTTAGAGGATAACAGTTACATATTCCAGTTTCATAATGGAGATGTTCGGGTCAACAAGGTGCTGGCTTCAGATGCTGTAAAATCAAGAGGCAGAGGGGTTTTTGTCTTGTAGAACTGGCAAACAGGTATTCCCCTAGAGAAACGGAAAGAGGACATAGCAATTAACTCTCCCGTTCCTGCAATCGGAGTGCTAATCACATCCTTAGCACCTGCATGGTCTCTATGGTACTGACAACATCTTTTGCTCAAATCCTTTCTGACTCATTCTCCTGGTAACTTTGGTGATGGTCAGAGCAGAGGTGACGTACACTTGCTGACACTGTGCTGAATGGTTCCATCAATCTCCATTCTGCAGTATTGGACGCTATTGCAAATGAGAATGAGCTCCAAGGATAGAAAGGAAGCCAGTAAGTGTCTGAAGAATCTGTGCTGCATTCTCTTCAGAAACATCGTGCAAATGACAAACACAATGCTTCACTACAGCCTCTCTGCTCTAATAGTCTTAAATGTGAGGCTAATGAACTTTAGCTTTCAACACCATTGAACCTCATTATACTGTAAATACCCTTTGTCTAACATCTTTTTGTGACTCAGATACCAAAAACAATAATGAAGCTATTAGAAAAGGAAAGGAAAAGGCTACAATCTTAAAAAAAGAAAAGCCAATCAGATTCATCTTTACACAGCAAGTATTTGTCCTGTGCTAAGCAGTGAAAAATTATAAAGGTCGTAATGGAAAAATGCTGGATATCGAGACATTTATGTATGCTAACAGAATCAGAAAATAGCATACAGGAAACAGACTAACAGTCTGTCCTTGATGGAGTTGCTTAGAATTATCTCCTGTAAGAGGTTTGAAATCCCCGGCACTGCAGAAACAAACAACTGGAACCAGCTTTCATTCACCGAGTATGGGGGGTTCGCTGCACTAATCTGTAAAGTGCTCCAGTGACACAAAAGAGCTGGAAGCCCAGCCCTCACTGTTTGAAGAGTACTGCTGACTGCCTTGTCTCCCCAACAGTATGAAGTGGTGAAGGAGAATTTACTCGAGACTCCAGCCCTTTATTTGCAAATCTCAACATTTTTGTACACAGGAAGACCAATCTTAGTATCGGTCAAGCAGAGAGAAGGAAACAAGTGTTTTCAGGAAAAAAATAGATGTAATGTAATCAAAGTATATGGAGTCTATATCAGGACACCATGCAGTTAAAAGGAATAGGAGGAAACATTCTGTGGCAGCATATTTTCAATACTTCCCCAGATGCAGGACTATGTCTTTTGATAAAGCTGGTACTGATCATTTTTGGAGGCAGAACTGGCGGATGTTTTGTGGACCTAGGGTGACAAACATCCATTTTTACATGTGGGAGATAACATTAAAATGGAAGGTATGGACACTGGGAGGTAGTCAACCGGAGTAGGAGTTTCAAGTAGTACTGACTGAGAATGAGATAAATGCATAACTTAAGAAGGATTCACAGAGTGGACATCTTCAATGTCAGCATTTATTATATACTCCTAATTGGAGGACCTCAGTTCTCCATTTTCCTAATAGATACCTGCAACAAAGATGCCCTGAATGATGTATATACCACTCACTGATTGCTGGACGAACATTATTGGAGTGTCAATATTTGCTTTTTTTCTAGAGCTATCGTTGTTTGAGAGGGTATAAGGCATTTTGGATAATGCTCTGCTAGAGATGTATTAACTAACTCACAGACGAAAATCACCTTGTATTCCTACTCTGTGCTATTTTCACTGCATTTTACTTGGCAGTGAAAACAACTGCTAGTCACGTGATAAATCCAGAACTTGAGCAATAATTAGCAATAGTGGAGCTGGAGATAAACCCATAATTGCAAGTTTGGTCAGCCTACCCAAAGCCTTCACCACAAACTTTATGAAAAACACTGCTCACTATTTGCATGAAGTTGCAGTACTTAGAGTATGGTAATTTGACAGGGTGACTGAGCTGTAGAGCTGTGCAGTAATACTTCAGATCATCCCATCGGTCCTTCAATATATAGGTTACTGTATTTCATATAACAGTCCCCCAAGGTAGATGGAAGTTCACTACAATTTTTGGTAATGGAATGTGTAGGGAGTCTCCTGCTACGCTTGGAAGGAAGACAGAAGAAAAGTGGATTGCAAAATCCAAATACTACGGTCTTGGCTCCCTGACATGGGTCAAGAATATGCTGTTTGGAAGTTGAACACATATCTCAGATCTAGAAATCCACAGCACAGAACCAGAAGTTTTGAAAGGACAGCTTTGTTACCCATGGTTGTTTTGCTTACTTCAATGTTTTTCCTCTGCCCTGCTCTATAATCAGGATACAGTTTGACCTTGTATATTTTAAAAAATGTGCCTTTCAGGAGGTGTTTAATTTAATGACTATTCTTATGAAAGTCAGTTGGGAAGGTGTTTAAATCCACGATACGTCTTTTTATGTGTGCAGAAATTTAGTTGCATGAACAGGAACTTCAAGCATCTGAAGTAGACAAAAATCTATAGTAAGGATCTGACAAGAAACTTTAGTGTGTTCCATGCTAGAGCTTACACTTACATGAAACATTACCAAGATCCTGCTGAACAGGAATTTGTCTTGTCATTAAACTGTTTGGTAACTGCTGGTCAGTGTAAGTCATGTTTTTCTTTGTGTGTAGTCTGGAGAGAGCAAGAGCCTCTCACAGCTCCAGTTGCACAGGATCGTTCAAATATAAAAGCTTGTTCAACTCTCTGTACATTCTTGGGTCTTTTCCCAAAGGATCAGACATTTCAATAACACCACAAAGTTCCTTGCTTCCTCTTTTTTCACTTCTGATGAAACTTCCTCTATCAAAGACCAGAGCTAATGATCCAGATTTAATCAAGAGAGGTATTTACATTTTAAAATAATGAGACCCACTCAGCTGGTAACTTGTTAATTAGTTCCCAAGCATTCTCCTTTTATCCACTTGTGCTGCAGTTGTACAGCTGACAATCCTTCCAATATTAAGGGAAGTTATTTGAGAAGTGTTATCTCAGAGTCCTATCTTGCTCCAGGATCAATTTACACCAATGTGTTGATTTACAGAACTACTCCTGATTTACCCAGAGGTAAATGCCTTTATGTATCACACTGTCTCACCCTTCCTAACAAGTTTTTGCCTTGTATTTTTGGATGCTGAATGTCTGCAAGGCAATTAGGTACCCTAATTTAAGCTTCTCTGCCCTGTTATCTTTTAACAATGCTATTCTTTCACTATGGAGCTCCTAATACTTGAGGTCAGATTCACATTTACAGAAAAGTTACTTATACCACTTTATAATTCACTGCCATTTTTTTTCCTTAATTCTACATCAAGGCTCTTCTACCCAACTATACAAAGGTACCAGAATGTAAATAAGAATCTGTCCATAAATATTTTTTCTAGCACCCCGACATTTGCAAGTGTGGATGGATGTTAAGAATGAGGATCTGTTCCCAATTTCTGTCCCACTACTAGTATAGTCTGCTGGGTTTCACAGTCTTCTCCAGCAGCTCCCTTAGCAACTGGAAAACTCTATCAATTAGTCCTCAGTGCAGGATATGCTTCATCTAACCTGCTGGTAATCAGTTGCTCCAGAGCCTAGATCGATTTTGCCCTGTGATTATCAATTCTCCCACCAGACAGAACAGACAAGATCTTAAAAACAAGAAGACATTTAAAGAAATAAGATCAGGATGTTTTATTTAGCACACAATTTCCTCCTATAACCCAACTTTGCAAGGCATGTAAGTGTGTGCTTAACTTCAAGCACAATTAATCACCTCTTTAGGAACAGGAAGTTTTTCTGGAACTGGAGATTATTTCTTCTCTTCTGCAGTTCCACAGTTGGGAGGTTGTGCACCTTCTTTTCCCCCCTTTTTTTTTTTTTACATTTCCTTTTTTCTTTTTTCCCTATCATGTGTAATGCAACTGTGCAAAGTTCTTTTCTTTCCTAAACGTGGTGGGTGGGCAAGGAGACAATTATTTAAATTATATGGTGTAGGAATAAGTTACAAAAATAGCAGCATATTCCCAACTTTTTAACAAGAATTTGTATTTCTGAACCATTTAAAATTCTCTGGAGGCCTGAGGACTACGTACACATAAGACTGAACCTCGCTTTTTAATTAATTGTTTATCTTCTACAAATTAATTACATAACTTTCAGAAAACTACAAATTACCACCAAGAAACTGCACAAATTGCAAGTAAAACAAAAGAAAAGAAGAAACAAAACTGCCATGCAAAACTTTATCCTTCCCAAGTCTCTGGGCATCTTTTGAATACTCATCTAATTTTAAATGTTTGTGACCATGGCAAAAAATTCTCCCACATGTTGCAAACATGGAAAATCTTGCCAATATTTTAAAAATATTTGAATAGAAAAGTCTCATCTTTTAATCAGACATTTAGAGCCTGCATGTGTTGCCTGTAAAGCCAATGCAATGATTCTGATTTTCACAAAAACATGATCCAGCCCTAGTGTTGGCAGAAGTTGTGATTTTTAGATCTGAGTTCCCGGGAAGAAAATTCTAGAAATGTAATTCATGAACTGGAGGATTCACTTTGGGTGTATTTCACTTGCAGTACTTGAAAGGAATCTAGTCACTTCCTTAAAGATAATCTCATGTTTTTACAAGGGTTACTCATGAAGATTCATTTTATCACAAGGTTTCCAGCTTGTTTGTCCATAGGAGGAATAAATCTTGAAGACTCAAGATTTGATCGCCAAATTTGTGACAAGCAGTGAACAAAGTACCTATATATGCAAAAACCACTCATCTGATGAAAACTCCCTGATTAAATAGATGGTTCACTACATTAAAGAGAAGAAGTAAGAATTGGGGAAGGGTGGTTAACTAATCAAGTGTTTTTTCAAGCTACTACTATTCTTTTCTTCCTGATTCCTTTTCCTGTACTTTAAAAAAACTTCACCCTCCTGGAATAGTCTATCACTAGCACAAGCATTCCCAGCAGATTAGCCCAGAGTGGATCCATTTGATCCAAAGTGATCCATTTTCACTTTTAAGACAAACCTTTCATTGACACCAGTGAGTTTGACCCTGAAATACACTTTTCTTGTTGATTGGTCAGAGCCCAGCTTTGCTGCCCACTTCATGTGATGCACACCGTGCACCTATTTATTTAGGATCCAGAAAGACAAGTGAGAGTTACAGAAAGTCGGTTCTGAACTACTGTAGTTTAATTTGGATATTTGTGGGATTCAGTGGAGAGCCAGCAAGACTAACCTAGTTATGGAATAAGAATGTTAGCCATTGTCCATCAGGTCCTGGCCACATAAATTTTCAAATACAAATAATCTTTGTTGTGACTACGAATAAACAGGGTGGGGTTTTGGTTTGCTTTTTTTTAAACTTTTACATGACATTTGGACATCTGTTCCTACAAAGAACTGTGCCAATATTTGACCTTAAACTTTGTGGAGTAGCCTCCTAAACCTCCCAAATTTAATTCCTTAATTTCAGCATGTGCAAGGTATAAGATTAGGTAGCTCAAGAATGCCTTGAGCTATCTATCATCTGCAGATTCATATGGGAGTCTTCTGCAGATACCCACAGCAGCAAGAAAACAGCTGGATTACTGTCATAATAGTTTTGTGTGAGGAAGATATAAAGAGGAATAGCGGAAAGAAGATTATCTTAGAAAAGCATTTCAGTGTAAAGTTAGGATATGGCATGGGAAGGTAGAAATGCAGTCATTAGATAACCTAGAGTTTAAAACCTACTGTAAGTTATTTGTGACCACTATAAATTACTCAGACAAAGCTTCCTCGCTCAGCCCAAGTCTCTGAATATCACAGTTCTATAACTTGTTCTCTAGCTTCTCCATTTGATTTTGTACTTTTTATTAGAAAATTCTTCCTTTATGAATTCAAATATTTGCAAGCTACTCTTTGGCATGCTGCTTACACAGAGGAGGTTACTCAGTAATGCTGTGGTCCCTTTTATTTGCTCCTAACTTCAGTTGCTTCTTGTCAGCCATTAATAGATAAATATTTTACTATCTGGTTTTCTTCATCTAATAAAATCTTATCTATATAGAAGAGTCTGGCAGCTGCAGAGTCAGTCCTCTTCCTATCCTTTACTCCATGACCTAACGTGTCCTCGCTCTAGAGATTGTAGCAAGTGTTACAATATTCTGTTGTATTTTAACAGTCCCTCACTCTTCAGGAATACCTACTATGTCAAGTTCTCCTTCCATGGTCATACACTCTGCTTTCACCTGTTATTATTTTTAAGCTTGTGGTATGCAGACATATTTTTGGCCATCAACCTAGTTTTAAACAACTCTTCTGCTTAGCTCCCTACCGCACAATATACCACTGTAATTTCAGTGTAGTTGTCGTCATCCATCATCCCTGTTCCCAACTTTTAGAACTGGATACAGAGTTAAGATGCTGATGGTGGGAAAAGAAGATATGTGGAAATGAAGGCACTCTTTTACCCGAAGACATGACGACCCATGTCCTACCCGGTGCAGACAATTTGCTGCCTGATCCTGCATGGTGTGATGAGGTCAGAGCTCTGTGGCCACAAATCCCTTCCCATAATTAGATAAGGGCTCAATTTTCCCTTGGAAATGCTCCCTCTTTATCATCAAGACATTTAAAAGCTCAAAAACTCACCTTTTTTTTTTTTTTAAAGCAATGGGACAGCTGATTTTTCCTAGCAATTTTTTCCCTGTCAGGAAAATGATAATGAAAAACAATTTCTACTTTGAATTTTTTTCAGCTATTCCGTTACTGAACCTTCCATTGGCTCACTGGAAACTGTGAGAAAGGGTTTGATTCTTTTCTGAGGAAAGAACATGGAAAAACCTTACTAGGCTTCTTGTAGCAAAAGAACAATTTTACTTTTATCCAGGATTTTGCTTCAATTTTATATAACATTTCTTTGAAAATACATGTCCCAGTTTCCTTTTAAACTTCTTTATTCTGTTCTGCTACTGAAAAGGCTGCAGATGGAAGGGGAGAACTAGGAACTCCCCATGTCAATCAGCTCTATTCATTCAATGGCTGCATTTATTAGCTTCATTAAAAACATATTGAGCAGCCCTGGTTCCTCAGTTCTGCACGCCTACACAACCCTGACTGCCTTGCCATCCCCCTGTCAGTAAGGGCTCTATCCTGAGGCCTCTCTCAGCTTGACATTCCACATGAAACATGAATCCAAGAGGATATCACATGCTTTTAGGTCTTGCTGGAAAGACTTCACATAACTTGATGGGTGTGGAGGGGGCTGGGGACAGTTAGATGAGGAAAAAATAAGTACTTGAGATGAACTGATAAATCATTTTTTAAAAAAGAAATGGAAAGAAAAAGCCTGTGTAAAGCTTGGAAAATGTCTCCATTGCTACTGCCATCACTGGCATGAATTTACGTGTAACATCTGACCAGCACATTGCTCATAAACCATGGTTTAGTGGGAAATAGAGCACTCTGGGCTGCCATCAGACAAGGGAGCAGTTCTTGGAGAAGGCTGTTAATTTGCTACGTTTGTAATGCTAAGGCATGGACTGGTCTCCTTCAGAAAATGTTATGTTCTCTATATACCTGCTCCTGTTATTAAAATCAGAACTATGGGAAAAGCAGAACCACGGCAGGAGCCTACTAATTATGGGGCAAAAAGAATGTGTGCCAACAGAAGTATTAAAACTATATTGGCTGTCTTTTAGCACTTTTGTTGGTGTATTATTTTGGGAAAAAAATCTTGTTTTATTGTATGGAAAACACAAAAAGTTGCGTATGAATCAAAAGATCTCCAAACTCAGGACTGAGAATTAAGGTTGTAGTTTAAGCACTACTTAAGTTGAAAACCTACCTAGTAGCTTTAGTGGTGTTTAGCTCAGACACCAGGCTAGAGATTATTTTTCATAAAAAGAAATTTCTTTCTGTATTCAGCCCTGAAGAGTGATCCATAAGGATCTATCTGCTCAGACACACTGGAACTTAACATCTTCCTCTCTTTGGAAATGATCTCTCTTTCCATAAACATCAGATTGAATAACTGCTACCTAACTACCCTAATTTCATTTTTCTTTTCTTAAATACATATGGACCACAAACTTTAACACCTGCACCCTACAATTCTTCAGCAAAGGAAGAGACTGGAATATGCACTGATGCCCTTAAGCACTCTCAAGGATTTATCACATACAATCTCTTCCATACATATCCTCTTTTTTTTCTTAAGTGGGTCATAGTGTATTAGCCCACAGTGTGTTACATGACCATGGTACTTTTTTTGTCTTTCATGGCAATAGAGACTCAAGGATACAGCAAAAAAGATCTGCTTTTTACCAAACAAAAAAATTCTTAATATTACTTGCCCTATCCTCAAAATGTTTGATCCTCACAGTCACCTTTGACAGAGAATTCTTAGCACTGCTTCATTTCCAGATGATTGAGCAGAGGTGCACTGGCATTACAAAATACCTATCAGTATCACATCAGCATGGCCTCAGCCAGGACTGAATCTATGCACCCTGATACTTACGTGTCTTTGTGTGACAAGAAATAAGCCCTACTGAGACAAAGAGCTCATCCAGTTCACAGGCACTTGCTTGGTGATCTTTCCAGATTACACATAGCCCCTGAGTGATGCATCACACAAGTCCAATAAAGAACACAATAGAGAGGACCAGGCAGGGAGGGGGAGAACCATGGCAAACCATGCTTTCACCCAGAGTATTGGTAGTTCACCTACCTGGTACTGCCACTGAAGCCACTTTGACACTTTGGCAGTCAACTAAGGAAAAGTTGGTGTTTAACAAGATATAACTTGATTGAAGGCAATAAAAACCAGGAATGACATGGTGTTGCAAACAGATTAGCAGACAGGCGTGACAAAGGAAATCAATCTGTAGCCGCTGTGTCTTTGGAATCTGATAATTTCTTTAATATAGGTACCCCTGTCTGGTAGAAGAATGCTATCATCCCTGATTTAGGAGGTTACTGGGAGGCTAAAGACTCCCAATACCAATAAAGATATTTAGGTATTGAATTATACTGTGAATTTGGACCAACGTGACAGGTTTACAGCAGCACAGGAGCATCTGGCTTGACACACAAGGTTTCTTAAGACCACACTAGTATTACACTCAGAGGAGTGTTGCTCCTCTCCTCTCTGACATTGGCTAAGTATAGGGGTGGGGTAAGAGAATTTTCTTAAGGACTGTGTTACAGTACCACCAGAAAGGTAAGGAGGGAACATGAGAACTTTCATATTCCTTAGTACCTGTGTGTATACACACGTATAAATACATATGCACCTGTGTGGTTCACACAGAAAGCAGTAATGATGCTGATGGTGACTACCTGTTCACTCTGACAGCTGCGAGCACACCAAATACATGTCAGTCTGGTTCCTAATAAGTGTGTATCCCCTTGCACAGCTGGAGATGCTTGGCACAGCTAAGAGTGGTTAGAATCAATAAGCCTTAAATTTAAGTGGTGCAGAAACTGGTTTACTCCTCCACTTCAAATAGTTCTCCTGGGTCAGCTGCGGGGCATACGGCATGTGAAGGAAGAATCATAAACATCCTTGACCTATCAAGGGTTTTCACCAGCCATAATTTTTCACCAAACAAAGCGAAACAAAAAACTTTATAAGCATAAAGTGATTTTGACATCAGACTCTCATTATTTTCAGTCCCATCATGCTGTAAGACAATTGGCAGCATAATCAGATGAATAAACATTATGGCACAGTTTGAGGGTCACATACTTCTACTGGAACCATAGATTTTTCTGAAACTACAATTTTTTACAAATTCTTTTTAGAAAAATCAACACAAGGAAAAAATAAATTACTCTGTGCTTTGCTGAAAAATTAGTTGCAGTACTTATAACAAAGGGTATTGTAACTAATGGCTAGAGTCACATGGGATTGATTTTGCTCAAGAAGAAAGGCTGTTCCCAACTTGGTGTTAAAGTCAACTCAACACCCCTGCAGACTAGGCTGTAAATTCCTAGAAACCGGATTTAGCACAGAATTCAGTAATAACAAATGATAGCTCAAACCATCCTCTTGAGCTTGGCTACTGTCAGTAGAAACCCTTTCCCCACTGCTTATCATTAATGTTTGAACTTCTGTTAAGTGTACCATTTCTGTTCTCCCCATGGAAAGAGGAAACCAGTATTAGGCTTTCACAGCAGAATCATCAGGCAAAATGTCTACACAGATATTAACACCTTGTGTGTCTGCTAGAGCCATGGAGCAACTGAATTCCATGGGCATTCTGTACTTATGCAATTTATATTTACCTAAAATGTCTGCAGGGGTGTAGGTACAATCTGGCTCTTCCACATCCTCGTACAGTTCCCAGCCATACAGCTCCTCATAACATCTTGCTCTATTCAAAACCAAACTTGATTTGAGGTTTTCTTTGATTGTTTTGTCTTCATTGTCCTCTTCCTTCCTTTCTCTTCTGTAAAAAAAAAAAAAAAAATCAACAAGGCATTTAAATCTGAGTGTACATTTCTCTATTAAATTGACACAAACATACAAGCAATTTTCTGAGAGTTGTTGACTACTTTTCATCTGTTTAAGCAGCTTCCAAGCAAGTCCTTCCCTATGTGGAAATAGGGCACTTCTGAAAAGTGAAGGATAATTGGCCAAAAGCTTTTTGACACAGTGACTCACTGACAGTGATTTCTGATTAATTAGGGGAACATTCTCCTCTTGATCTGTAGTATAATGTAACTCCCACTAACGTCAAAGAGAAAGCTACCCTCGTTAAGTCTGTCAGGCAGCAACTACCCAGGGGCTGGTCTTTTGTTCAGGGGCTGAGCAATTCTGCTCAGCCTCTGGATGCTTTTTCACCTGCCCACCGCAGCGGGTCAGCTTCCGTCTGGAGCATGTGCCTAGCTCTTGCTGCCAGTTAACACCTAGTGCAGGTGGTGGAAGTGGAAGAAGGAAGTCTGCCCAGCCTGGCGGCCGTCCCGGCTGCTGTTGGCACAGCTGACATCTGGAAGTACCATGCTGGACATCTGAGGTGCCAAGCTGAAGTGGCCCAGTTGTCGGGGCTGCGTTCAGAAAGCAGGGCAGCTACTTCTCACACTGCAGATCAGATAATTTTGGTCAATATCTGGTCACAGTGACACAGTTCCTGTGATCTTGTGGCGCTCCCCTCACAGACAGCTGTGGTCAATGGGACAGCCCAAGAGCAGCTGCTGGAGGGAATGGTGCTGTGTGGCAGAGGTGGCAGCGGTCATGTGGACACAGAAACGCACCCAGAGCCTCCTAGGATTGCCTGCTCAGCACAACTTACATCTCACACCACTGAAATCTCTTATCACTATATCTTCCCCACACAATGTCCCAAAGAAGTGCCCATGTCTGTACTGTTGAGCACCCATTGGCCCTGGGCCCCACCCAGGCAGGGCTGTGGGGGGGTGACTGGCAGGGCCATACCAACAACTTAACAATAGGGACAACCAGACCATGGCTCTGTGTTGAGTTTACTAATGAAAATGTGACCTGTGGATGCCTAGGTGGCTGCGTTTATTCCATACCATGGCTCAGGTGAACAGGCACCCAGCACCAGGAATGGTGATAGTAAAGCAGACAAGGGGGTAATAGCAACGCCCACCATGAAGAACATGGAAGAATTTTACAATTCTTTGGTTACATTTTAGAATTCTTTGGTGAATATAAAACCCTTCCTGGCTCTACAGAAAGACTGGACAGCTTTGCAATGGGGCACTCCAAAACAGTGAGGTAGGGGGTGGGGAAAGAGGGGTGACAGAATCACTGTACAGGGACAGGGCATCATGGCTTCCATGTACCGGGAAAGCATCCACCAGCGGGAGGACATGTCATCCTGTGCTTCCCTTCAACCTTAATGCTCCTGCTGCTGATGGCACCACTTCCAGTTGCTGAGGCCCTGAGCGGGGCTGGCTCCCGCAGTCGATGCCAAAAGGTGCCTGACAGGACAGGCTGGCTGTGCCAGGACACCTGAGGGGAGAAAGGGGCCATTCTGAGGGCTCTGGG
Source organism: Corvus moneduloides (assembly GCF_009650955.1). NCBI lineage: Eukaryota > Metazoa > Chordata > Aves > Passeriformes > Corvidae > Corvus > Corvus moneduloides. The sequence continues at coordinate 13,008,581 of NC_045482.1, read as the reverse complement.
CTCTCCTGCGCTGTGAGGCGCCCAAGGGGCCCTGCTGTGGGCCCTGCCGTGGACTCTGCTGTGGGCCCTGCTGTGGGCCCTGCCGTGGGCTCTGCTGTGGCTCTGCCGTGGGCCCTGCTGTGGGCTCTGCTGTGGGCTCTGCTGTGGGCCCTGCTGTGGGCTCTGCTGTGGGCTCTGCCGTGGGCTCTGCCGTGGGCTCTGCCGTGGGCCCTGCTGTGGGCTCTGCTGTGGGCTCTGCTGTGGCTCTGCCGTGGGCTCTGCTGTGGGCTCTGCTGTGGGCCCTGCTGTGGGCTCTGCTGTGGCTCTGCTGTGGGCTCTGCTGTGGGCTCTGCTGTGGGCCCTGCTGTGGGCTCTGCTGTGGCTCTGCTGTGGGCCCTGCTGTGGGCCCTGCTGTGGGCTCTGCTGTGGCTCTGCTGTGGGCTCTGCTGTGGGCCCTGCCGTGGGCCCTGCTGTGGGCTCTGCTGTGGGCTCTGCTGTGGGCTCTGCTGTGGGCCCTGCTGTGGGCTCTGCTGTGGCTCTGCTGTGGGCTCTGCTGTGGGCCCTGCTGTGGCTCTGCTGTGGGCTCTGCTGTGGCTCTGCTGTGGGCTCTGCTGTGGGCCCTGCCGTGGGCCCTGCTGTGGGCTCTGCTGTGGCTCTGCTGTGGGCTCTGCTGTGGCTCTGCTGTGGGCCCTGCTGTGGGCTCTGCTGTGGCTCTGCTGTGGGCCCTGCTGTGGGCTCTGCTGTGGGCTCTGCTGTGGGCTCTGCTGTGGGCCCTGCTGTGGGCTCTGCTGTGGCCCTGCTGTGGGCCCTGCTGTGGGCTCTGCTGTGGGCCCTGCTGTGGGCCCTGCCGTGAGCTCTGCCGTGGGCTCTGCTGTGGGCTCTGCTGTGGGCTCTGCTGTGGGCCCTGCCGTGAGCTCTGCCGTGGGCTCTGCTGTGGGCTCTGCTGTGGCTCTGCCGTGGGCCCTGCTGTGGGCTCTGCTGTGGGCTCTGCCGTGGGCTCTGCTGTGGGCTCTGCCGTGGGCCCTGCTGTGGCTCTGCTGTGGGCCCTGCCGTGAGCTCTGCCGTGGGCCCTGCTGTGGGCTCTGCCGTGGGCCCTGCTGTGGGCTCTGCTGTGGGCCCTGCTGTGGGCCCTGCTGTGGGCTCTGCTGTGGGCTCTGCTGTGGCTCTGCTGTGGCTCTGCTGTGGGCTCTGCTGTGGGCCCTGCTGTGGGCCCTGCTGTGGGCCCTGCTGTGGCTCTGCTGTGGCTCTGCTGTGGGCTCTGCTGTGGGCCCTGCTGTGGGCCCTGCTGTGGGCTCTGCTGTGGGCCCTGCTGTGGGCCCTGCTGTGGGCCCTGCTGTGGGCCCTGCCGTGGACTCTGCCGTGGGCCCTGCTGTGGACTCTGCCGTGGGCCCTGCTGTGGGCCCTGCTGTGGGCTCTGCTGTGGGCCCTGCTGTGGGCCCTGCCGTGGACTCTGCTGTGGGCCCTGCTGTGGGCCCTGCTGTGGGCTCTGCTGTGGGCTCTGCTGTGGGCTCTGCTGTGGGCCCTGCTGTGGGCCCTGCCATGAGCTCTGCCATGGACCCTGCTGTGGGCCCTGCTGTGGGCCCTGCTGTGGGCTCTGCTGTGGGCTCTGCTGTGGGCCCTGCTGTGGGCCCTGCTGTGGGCTCTGCTGTGGGCCCTGCTGTGGGCCCTGCTGTGGGCTCTGCCATGAGCTCTGCCGTGGGCCCTGCTGTGGGCTCTGCTGTGGGCTCTGCTGTGGGCTCTGCCATGAGCTCTGCCGTGGGCCCTGCTGTGGGCTCTGCTGTGGGGCCTCCTCTCCACAGGGCTAGGAAAGGAAACTGTCATCTGGCAGCATAAAACCATGGAAAAGGAGAGAAATGAGGAGCGAGCTGAGATGATTTGGGGAAATGCTTGCAAGATAAGCAAGATAGAAAATATAAGCAGAATGGAAACAGTTAAGGTTTATTAATAACCATTAGCTGGGATTGTAGGGTGTTTGAGGTGATGCCTTGGTGCTCCTCGTGTGACCTTACATGGAGACAAATATCTGTAGCTGAGTCCTTCCACTCTGTGCCACAGCTCATGAGCCGCATTTAGGTTACATGCTGGCAGCTCTCACAGTTTCCCAGAGCATCAGGTGTTGTTCTTTGATCATGAGAGCTGTGCCCTCCTTCCTGTTCCAAATTATCTTCTAACAGCTCTTTCTGCACCATAAGCCAGCCATACTATTTCAGGGTCACAGGAAAGAGGTGGAAAGAAACATCTATTTTTGGGACCAAAATATTCACCTGAGAAGGCCAAGGCTCTCATCGCTGAATTTTAGGTACTTGTATTTATTTCGCAAGGGTAAGAAGCTTTTGTCGAAGGGCAGGAAAGTTCCCATTTCTCAAGGACCCTTCCTGAATATTCCAAAATGCTTTTAAAATGGTATCATTATTCAACTAATCTTCTCTTTACTTGTGGAATTAGTACTGGTCCTAGGTTTCATAACACCAGCTAGACTGAATCCTGAGGGGAGAAGTGCCTCCTGATTACCTCAGTAAATTAGAAATACTAGGTAAGATCTTCAAACCAGAAGGCAAACATTTGCCTGGAGTGGGACTCTTCTTTCCAGTTCCCACACTCTATGTTACTTGGGGATCTCAAATTGAATTCCTGGTCTACCTGTTTGAGATACTTTTGTTCAGTCTGTATCCCCAAAAAAGCCCAGCAGAAATTCAGCAGATAAAGGTAAATTTGACTGAGTTTGGAAGAGTATTCAAAGTCCTGAAGAATTTTAACCTCAAGACTTATTAGCTACAGCATCTTTGTCTTGTTCTGTTTTATTGCCTTTCCATCAGTGAACATTAAACTGACAGAACAGAAGCAGACAATGAATCTGAAACCATGCACAGGGGTGCATGAGGAAGGCTCTGTGAAAACAAGATGTGGCTGTTATGATTTCAGACAAGAGATTTCCAGAAAAGTGAAGTCAATGGACAAGCCATGGACACAGAAGGCTCCTGGAAGTAATCGTTCCAATAACCTTCATTAGGTCTCAGTACCACAGAGGCACTCAAGCTCTCAGTCAGCAGACATGGCTTGTGACTGGGCCTTTGGAAGGATTTCCAGCCAGGTGGTCAAAAACTGTTAATGAAAAACTGTTTATTTCATATCAAAACTAACATCTTAAAAAACCAATTAAACCCAGAAGCATTACAAATATTTGTAAAAAGCAGTAAAATAACATTATTCTGGTGGCAAACCTTTGCTTTCACTCACTTTTAATGCTGCTTTCCTCATTTACTCTCAGAAAAAGCTGCGTAAAGCCAAAAATAAAATAATAAAATAAAGTAAAATAAGAGGTGAGAAAAACCTGAGAGAGCTGGTGTTGTTCAGCAGGGAAAAGAGAAGGCTTTGGGGGAAACCTCACTGCAGCTTTTTAGTACTTTAGGGGGGGTCATAAAAAGCATGGTGGGACTTTTTATATGGGCAGATAGTGACAGAACAAGAGGTTATGGTTTTAAAGTAAAATTGGGCAGGCTTAGATTAGGTATTAGGAAGAAATTCTTTACTAAGAGGGTGGTGAAGCACTGGAACAGGTTGCCCAGGGACATTTGGATGCCCCATCCCTGGCAGTGTTCAAGACCAGGCTGGATGGGGCCCTGAGCATCCTGATCTAGTGGGTGACATCCCTTCCCATGGCAGGGTGATTGGAACCAAATGATCTTTAAGGTCCCTTTCAACCCAACCTATTCTATGACTTTATGTCTGAAAAGTCCTGCAAAGTTGGCACATGATGAGTTTACATCAGATGAGCTCAACAGAAGGCTCATATACAGTTTAACCCTAGAGTAAATGAATTTTTCTTTCCTCAGAAAACTCTGTACCCAACAGCGGGAGTTGCTCAAGGTGTGACTGTGTGCTACTGAACAATTTCAAAGAGGAGGAGTTCATTCACTTTGTGTCTTTTCCCTGGCCTCCAGCCCAGGGAAGTGTCTGACAGCTATTCCTGCAGACTAATAACCTACTTGCTTCTAGGAGGAAATCTTTGATAGCAAGGCATTGCATTTTCTGAAAGTTCCTGGAAAACAACCTGGTTATATGCTTACCTGTAATTGATAATCATCCCTCCAGTTGGGTTTCAGGCTGTGCTGCCCTTCAAAAGGCTCTTCCAGAAGTCTTTGGAAGTCCCTCTCCCAGGTGGAGGACAAATGACTAATTTACACTAGAAGTTTCTTTGTCTAGTACAAACATATAATATACAACTGTCAGAAAGATCAAGGCAGGTGAGATGCTAAAAGCTTCCAGAGGTTTTCAAGGAAGAGAGAAACTGAAGGAACCCAGACATTTTCTTTACAAGAAAAAAAAAGCTATAATGTCAAAATTCTATTTGCAGAAATAATTCTGTCAAACATAACTCCATTCATACCTACATCATACAATGACTTCAATCCACAACAAAGAGACCATTTTTTTCAGCTATGACAAGTCACTCTCTCAGTTGCTCGTACTCTGTGACCCCAGGATACCACTGTCACACTGAAGCAGACAGAGCATGGTCCAGTTTTGACCATTTCGAACACAAGCCCAAAATTTGGACCTGTGCTGAGCCGTTCTTCAGTGCTCAAGAGCTGTTTGTTAACATACACCCAAACACTACAAATTATGTCCATCATTAAGCATCTGGTACAACCTGAGTGACCAAAGCAGCCATGGGCATCACTTCTTCATTGTCTTTCACTTGACCATATGGTTTTCCAGAAATGCTTAACAACACCCCAGTTCCTTTTGCCTTCAACTCATCCCCTGGAGTGAGTTACCTCTGGATATGTCTCTCTTCATTAGCTACAGAGGGAGTATAAATGGGCAGGCGAGAGTGATCATCTGACTTCTAGATGCACATGTCAGGAGGGGAATCCTACCCTCTGTCTATCTGACATAAACAATCCTAGCAGGTTTCCCAACAGGGCAAGTGAGACATGTTGTCCCAGAAATGAAACCCAGCCAGCTGGCATCAGAGGAGCCCTACAGAATGTCCTGCTGCAATGCCCACTGAGGTTGCTGCAGTGTGTGAGCCCAAAGCAGCAGAAACCTAAAGGGATATTGGCCTGACTTGAAAAAGTAATTTCATTTTATGTCATGACACTGCAAAGTAATTGTGCTCAAAATAACTGTTTTTAGTGCCTAAATATGTTTTTAGTACGTGAGCATCCAGGTGGATTCAATTGTGCTTGCAGTTTTGCAGACATTAACGAGGGAGACTAAATGACTGAGGCGGGGAAAGAGAACAATGCTGCAGTCCTGTGAGACAGCCTGACACACGGACTAGAGCACAGCACAAGCTCTCAGGAGCCTCAAAGTCTAGTCCTGTTTTGACCACTGACTGACAAATGTTGCAAAGCTAAGCATGGAAAATAAAACACAACTGTTCTCTGCGTCTTTTACAAAAATAATACTGGCTGAAATCTTCAACAAGTGTAAACTATCAAATAACAGAAATCACTGGCTCCAAAAGAAGCAGGATTACAAGCCAGAGTCAGTCAGCTTTTAAGAATAAGAACTTCCTTCTTGAGCATCTTTTCCAAAAGCAACATGTGACACAGCATGAACATAAGCAACACCTGAACTGTTATGAAATACATTAAAAATAAATTATTTAAATCCAGAAATATGATTCTACTAGGCTAAAGCACACTTAGAAGTTGTATTTTTATGTCAATAACTGTTTACAGAACCATGGCCTTAACTGATACTCCAAAAGCCATTTCACTCTTCACAGAAGTTTTCATAAAGAAATAATATACGAGGCACACTAACCACTGTCGGGCCAAACACATTCTACTGTTTATTACACATATTACATTCTTAAATAAAAATGCGTCACATAACATTTTTGCATAGATATCTTACAATATACCAATTTAAAAAAGAATTATGAAACAGACCAGTAACAAAAATAAATTTTTTCTTCATTAATAATTTTGTAACATTAACATACCACCATCATATAATACAAATAATATTTTTAAATCTTAAGACTTTTTGTACAGCAAAAAAACTGACAAAGTAATATATTTATATATATATATATATATATAAAAAGCTTAAAAAAAATAAAATGTCAAAAAAAGGCAGAACTGAGGGCTACAAGATTGGGTACTTCTGTGATATATTAGAAATACCAGAGTAGGCCTGAGAGAACGTGACCGAGGGCATCTCCGAAATGCACTTGTCAGACACATCTGGTAAAAGAAAAACTATAGTGCAAAATGAAAGTCCTTCAAGCAATGTTGTTTGTTTTTCTTTTTTTTTTCTTTTTTTTTCTTTTTTTTTTAATAGGGATCATTCATACATTTTGTTGTTGTTGTTGTTGCCAAAGAAAAATTCCCCAAACAAAAATCTAATGTGTGGTAGAGAGCAAGAAAAGTTTCAAAGAACAAGGGGGAAAACAGGTCACTTTGCAAAGCAAAAAAAAAATCTCAGCCTGCATTATTATTTTTTTCAACTAGATGAGGAGACGTGCCAAACTAAGGCCTTGTTTCTAAGAGAAAAGCTGTTATGGTTTATATGCAGTGATTTCACAACCAGGTACTTGAATTGGTGCAAGAACCTTCGTGTAGAGGTATCTTAATTAGTTGAAACGTTTCTTACACTTCAGCTTAACTGCATAGGATGCCAAAGCAAACTTGATCCAGGCAATCACATAACAGGTGCAGCTACAAAGTGATTTAACTAGACTGATTTTAACCTAGGGCAGCTTCCCTGGTAGAGACATGGCCTTGGTAACAAAGTAGTGTTTAAACCAGTGTTTTGATCTACTTCCAGAATCTGATCGGTCTGGGGATTTAAATACAGAGTAATGGGTAAAACGTATGTTGCAAAACATAAAGATCAGCCCTTCAGCCATCAGGCCTTCCAGGGACTGCATGTTAGCTTTTCATTTCTCCGAGAGCCCAACAACAGAGGCTAAAATTGCCATGTTTCTGTCCATTCTAGTTCCCTTTTAGTGTGTACATGCGAAGCCCTCATCCCCCTCCCTTCCCACCTCCCCTCCCAATCCCCAAATTTGCAGCCTACTCATTCACAGTACACAGCAACATGTATTTCCCAGCACTGTTGAAAACTTTCCTACAGAAGCTGACATGATTCCTAAAATGCAGTGGCAACAGCAAGTGCCCTCCCTAAATGAAAGCAATAGGCACGATTGGCTACTACAAACTGTAAGTCAGTAGCTCAGTTTGCTCTTCTGTGTAGGTATATACAGTATCCTGTTGTACATCCACACCCACACAGAGACAGGGTGGAGAACCTGTTTTCTGGCAGTATATAGAAGTTAGGACCAAAGCACTTAAAAAAAAATCATCAAAGCTTTCATTTTGAAAATCGCAGAGTTCCAACTTCAATTATTACAACAAAAATGCCATCAACAAGCATTGAGGAAAACTATAAAACCCTGTTTCTAATATGACGCCTGCATTTGAAAGTTTTCAGGTAGGGAAACTCATTCATGAGGTGATAAAGGCAGTCTACTCCCCATCTCCACATTTTTATGTATATAATTTATATATACAACTGTATCATTATATATATAACTTATATAGCACAAGTATTCTCGAGACTTCTTCCTCTAAGGGAGGAGGAAATTCTCACCTTTACGACACAGATCTTAGTACCTGGTAGGCCAGATCCTACAGTCCTTACCATGCTAAATCTTGCCACTGAAGCCTGTGCAGAGCTGTGGAGGAGAAAGACTGCAGTAGTCATCCCTAAACTATTAATAAAAAGAGACACAAGTGTGACAAAAGGAAGAAGAATATCCAAGTTTGATCTGGAAAAGATCATTCATGAAGGTGTCGTTTAAATGCTAATGAAAGACAGGCAAGACTTGTCAATGAGTAGTTGTAATATCTTGGGAGAAAAATATTTCCATTTTTTCAAGACAGAGTTAAATAGTTATTGTCAAGCATTGGTTTTTTTCTTGGTATGTAGATATCTTTGCAAGTGCAAGTCTATCTGAAATCAGCCAAAAGTACTTTAGGAGTTCTGGGTTAGAGCATTTCCCAGGATATGAAAGCTCAAAAACAGTCTTACTGGATGGAATGACAGAATGTGCCAAGTCCTGAATGAAATCAAGAGTAAAAGCTCTTGATCCACTGAGTGCTGGCCTAGTAACATTACATTATTTACAAAATTTTCCTCTTTTTTATTTTTTTAAATTTAAAGATTTTGACATACATTAAGAGGAAGGGAAACACTTAAGGAAGTTGGATTTCATCAGCTTTGTCAAAAGTACCAATTACCACCTCTTTTGTACACAGACAAATAAAGTGTGTTAAATAGGAGGAGCAACCTTTATATCAGATACAAACCCCAAATTGTCTAGGGTCAGATAAAAATGAGGGAGAAAGCCCGAATCTGTAGATATCAGAAAGGTCACAGCTAAGATATACTCAATCACTGCAACTATCATATTGATCAATTCCATTTTACCTATACGCCCTAGTGATTAGTTAATTTTTTATGCCTGAAGTCAAAACAATTCTGAAAGCAAGGACCTGAGGGATCCTCTTGCATTCAGGTTCTTCTTCCCTATCTGTGTTTGGTCAGTGCTTCCTGTGCATTATATGAAAATGTGCTACCCCCCCAAAAAACAGCAATTCCAAAAAGTCTGATGAAAATAGGAATGAATGAAAAAAAAGGTTCACCTTTGTAGAAATATGTTGGCTTGGATTTCAGGTCCTGGAAACCATTTCTAATACATCACATGGGTCTTCCAGGCTAGCAAACTTGTTTCTGTAATATCTGTCTGGTCCCTGCAGCTGTGACATATCTCAAGGCATGATATTGCTTCAAACTGGTTTGCTAAGGGTTTGGGTTTTTTGAAGATTTCTTCCTCTCTAGGTCTCCCTCATTAAAAAACCTTATAAAGTTTAACAAGGATGAAACTGTCAGAATTTGAGAAAAAACCTACACACCTGCCCTACAGTCTGTTCCATCAGCACAAGACTATGAAGAAATAGAATCAGTACACATTTAATCAGGGAGGGCTGTGATATCAATCATAGAAACACAGAAAAATTAATATTGGAAGGTACTTCTGGAGGTCACCTAATCCAGCCTTCAACTCTTCGTTTAAAAAAAGATTAGTGAGATCAGACTGTTTAGGGCCTTGTCTAAGACACTGAAAGAATCTAGAATTTCACTTCAGTTGCCAGTTTAGCCAGGTAATGTAATTGTCTAGACTGAGTACTAGCTACTGAAAAAGAACAACTCAGAGATAATGAAAAATATTCTGGATTCTGCCATCCACTTTTAGACCAATCTTTATAAAATACATGTGATATTTTATGTTGCTCTTTATCTCCTAAGGGGAAAACCAAACAGAACAAAGATGCACTGAAGTGTTGTTTTAATGTTAGAAGTGACTAAAATATAGCATCATGTGTCTTCATATTCGATACAGTACAAATGAAACAATAAACTTGTTAGTTCAAAGTGAACCATCAATGATCGTGTTGGGAAAAACAGAATTTTGCTTGCCAGGCCTCAAGCTGGCAGTATAGAAATATATTTCTATATGCATATTTTTATGCACAGATTCAGCAAACTCAATTAGAAAACTATTTATTCCGGTGCCTCCTAAATTATTTTTTATTAGTCAGTTTTCAAAATAGAATCTTGTCTTTGAGTATAAGTTGTCTCAATTAGATAATGGAAAAGTCACAAATAAATAAATTGTATCACCACTGTAACATACAAAGCACATCTTGACCTGGAATATTCTGTCTTGGTCTCCCCATTACAAGAAAATGATTGGAGCAAGTCTAGCAGAGAGTCACCATGAAGGTTGTGGAACACATGATGGATGAAGAGAGGCTGAAAGACATGATTCAGCCTGAGGAAGAGAAGGGTAAGTGTAGATCTTATTGCTATCTCCAAATACCTAACCAAGACTATAGAGAAGAAGCCAGACTCTTCTTGGAGGTGCACAGTGGAAGAGGCACTGAAAACAGGTTTGAACATGGAAAATTCCTACTTGACACACAGATTTTTGATTTTTTTTTTTTTTACACTATAAAAGTGGTTAAATATTGGAACAGCTTGCACAGAGAGGTTGCAGAATTTCCATTCTTGAGGACATTTAAAACTCAGCTGGATATGGCCATGAGTAACCAGCTCTAGTTGGAGGTTGGCTAAGAGTTTCTGGAGGCCCCTTTCCACATGCATGGTTCTATGACTGACTGCTTCCTCTGTGGACACTATTCTGTGAGACTTTTAGCTCAATTTGTGTTTTCATCCTATAGTTCCACAGCCTTGGAAACCACAATCTGACTTTCTTATAATGGCTTCTCTTTTGCAAATAGGCATAAATCTAGCATTGAAGGAAACAAGGTAAAACTTCTCCTTTCTACAGCTGGATTACTCAGTCCTCAACTGTCACCAAATCATCTATTTATGGGTTTGCTTTCAAGAAGCCTTACACAGAGCCTTTCCTCTTTAGTCTGATTCTACTCATAATTTACAGAGGACAACTGTACAACTTTAGCAAGGAGACACAGGCCCAAAAAGGAACTAACTATACCAGACTACACGAGTTTGAAGTGCACAGCTTAAAATATCTGCAAAGACACAAAACTTGTCATTGTACAAAAAAACCCAATCCTGGAATGTATCACTAATTATGCCTTTCCAAAATGGAGACTCCTTCTATAAAATACCAAAGTTATGGTTCAAAATTTTAGTAATGACTAAGACACTTGCATATGAGCACCCAAAAACTGAAGTCAAGAGATTGACTGAGTACATCATATATACAGCTGAAAAATATCTCCCTTTTCAAACATAAGAGGTGGTTCCAAAGCTCAAATTTTAGCTTCAGAGTTCAAGACCTGCTACAAAGCCTGAGAAATTTGAAATCTGCCTTTTACCCCCCTTTTTTTCTATGTTTTTTACACTATTTGGATCCGGGATTTATATGTAGGCCTGCCTTTAGAACAAAGTAAAGAGATACTTCAGCATTTTTTTTCCCCGGGGCCCTTGTTCTGGCCATATTATATTTAAATAAGACGCCAACAAGACCATAAATGACAACGGGAGCTAAAAAACAGTCTTGCTTGACTTTTTCCAATTTAAATAGAACCTGGTGCTTAAACTGTCACTTAATTATTAAAGTTTGTATACTACTGATAGCGTATCCAAAGGCAGGTGTGGTCAGATGACAAAGGAGGATATTTATGCAGGTTCACAGCCAATGAATATCGTAGTGGAGAATTGGAGAGCGTAGATTTTAGGACACTACAGTAAGGAAATTCTAGGATTCTCTTATACTTTTTTTAGTCTAATGCACTCACTGGATGCTCTACAGTTTCACACAGCTGAGGTTTTCAGTTCCCATTAGACATCTTCCTGAGGGGCAGCACCAATCTCTGCACTCTGGTGACCAGTGACAGGATCCAAGGGAATGGGATGGAGCTGTGTCAGGGGAGGTTCAGGCTGGACATTAGGAAAAAGCTCTTCACCCAGAAGGTGGTCGGGCACTGGAAAAGGCTCCCCAGGGAAGTGGTCACAGCCCCAAGCCTGCTAGAGCTCAAGGAGCATTTGGACAATACTCTCAGGCACATGGTGGGATTCTTGGGATGTCCTGTGCAGGGCCGGAAGTTGGACTTGATGATCCTTACAACTCAGGATACTCTGTGATTCTGTGATCTGGCAGGATGCTCTATAAATTCCAACACAAATCAGATTCTAGGGCCCTCAGTCCCAGTGGAACAGCTGGGTGGAATGGCCATAAAATGTATGCAAATACAGAAGTAGAGAAATACGAGATTGTCAGCAAGCAGTGCTCTGCAATTTTTAAACGTATACATATATATATATAAGCATATATATATACATATATAGAGTATAGTTAGTTTTAAATCTTTGGAATAAATTCAATTTTTCTTCTCTCTCTCTTTCTTTCTGACTTTCGTTCACTCTCTCTCATGCTCTTATCACGAATATTACATCATTGTCCCTAAGAGATGGTTAGATTTTGGTCCATATTTCATGCCATATGGGCCAGACATCGTATTTCCCCCCTGTCCCCAAAGTGTTCAGTTGACAGTCACAGTGTTTTGTGAAAACTGTGAGGAAAACCAGCATCTTTTGAATAAATTCAATCTCTCACTAGAACCAAAGGTTGCAAAATGCTGAGAATTCAAGTGCCAAGGATCCCAGTGACAGCTCTAAAAACATCTATGGAGTTTCTTGTTTGCTCTTTTTCCCCCTAAGAGTACAATTTTACCTCCCAAAACATAAATTAAGGGAAATATTTAACAGTCAATGAGTCAAAACAGTCGAAGAAGGGTAGTTGGCTAATACATTATAAAAGAGCAGCAACCATTTGTGGACCACGCGCTATTTTGTTTCATTTCTAGACACATCTTGTAGGGATGGTCCCAGAATATACAAAATATACAACCTAATGACCACCTGCCTGCTTGCATAGGCCATTTTTATGGTCCTAAATGCAGTCTTTGGAGTCAGGGCCAGTGCCAAATAGGTTCAAATACAAGTTATGACAATACATTTTTTGTGGTTTTTTTCCTTTTGTAATGAAGACTTTAATCCACTTTGAGCCAAAGAAATCAAATTATCAATAGGATGGAAGGGTGAGCATGAGACCTCCACTTCTCCTTGATGATTCACACTGTAGGCCAAAACGGACCTCTAGGTTAGTAACACTTTAGACCAATCATTTGGAAATGCCTCACTGCTGTATATAAAATCCCTTCCTTCACCGCTCACATGGTTACATTTTTTCATATAGGTGTGGGCCACAACATCAACTTGATGAATGGAAAAGCAGGACTTTGATAATTTCTTTAATGGGCTAATGCTGAATGAAGCCATTGTACGTGGAAGAGGTTCTTGATTTCCTACTCAGAGACTGGAGTAGGATTTTTGGCTTGGGGGTGTTTTTTGTGTGTAAGATGCTCAACAAACATGTTTAAATTAAAACGTCTGCAGGTGCTCTTTACACAAACAAAAGGCTAATGTTTTAAATTGGTTAATAGAAGAACTGCAAGAAAAAGCAACATAATTCACCACTAAGTCACCGTGGGTTGTGGCTAACATGCTCACATGATGTGGAAGGAATCCTGTAGTCATGCCTGTGTGGCCAGTCCCAGACTGATATCCAGGTGAAGACAAGGAGTTCTGAAGATCACTTGTTTGTGGAGAAAAGAGAAAAAAGGTTTAAGCTTCCAACCAAGCTTTTGAAGTTTTTTGTTCAAAAAATAAACAAGGAGTCCTAGCTATGGCAATAAGGTGAGGCTTACAGAGACATTAGGTGCTGTATCTCAGGGGTTTATCCCTTGGCTACTTAGCCATCGTGGCAGCAGCTTCCAGAGTCCCTAGTGCATATGTTGTGCAATAGCCAAAAAAAAAAATTAAAATAAAAACAACCAACAAAAATATAATCCTCCGTGAAGTCTACATAAACTCAGGCCAAAAAGAGGATGTTTGTGTCACAAGTGTCACTCCACAGTCTACTGCCATTAAGGCCACTGGTATTGACTTAAAAGGATCTCAATAGCTCAGTTCTAGGAAGAAAAACCAAAACCAAGACAAGTCAAAGTGTCTGCGAGAAGTCTGATGCACTGAACATTAGGAATTCTCAGAGAAAGAACAAAAAAACCAAGAGGTTAATTTTGGCTACCAAACTGGGATTTGGTTTTCTAGGTCATTGTTTTCCCCCCATCTATTTAAAAAGAAAGTTAGTGCTACAAATATGCAACTTCAAGACAACATATTCTTCTACTGAGTTGCACTGAGAAGCAAGTTAGATAAGCCCCTCCTACTGCCGTCCACCTGCAGGGAAGCCTCCTCTGTTTTCTTTGATTTCCATTGGCAAAAACAGGAAACAAATCCAAGGGATGAAGTACTGTAAGCAATTGTTCTTTTTCACTGACTTCACCTCTATACCATTTCCTCGCCTGCATCTTCTCGCATCCAGCTGGGGCAAGGCATAAAAGAACCGATGTATTTGAGTGTAACTGGGTGCACGACAGTGTGAGCATGTGGTCCCTGTACAGAGGAATACACGGGATCAAGTTCTCTTCTCCTGTAAGGTAGCACGTTGTAACTTGAGTTCCACTTTCATCTCACAACACTTAGCCCAGATGACATCCATGCCAAGCTGACTGATATTTAGATGTGTCTCTTCATGTGGAGGGCGAGGTGATCCGACCTGGAAAAACACCTGCAACATAAAGCAAGCAGGAAGTGAAATACGTACAGGATTTTGGAAAACAGGGTTTCTGCTCCTTCCTTGTTACGTGCAGGAGAAAACATATATCCCAGTTTAGAAACATTCCTTGGGTTATCCATGGATCACCACCAAACCCTGTGTGATTGACCTCTGTGACCACAGATAGGCAACTATCCTGGCTCTTTGTAAGCTAAAGAGACTACTTTTATCCTTTCCCTGTTCCTCTCCCTCCCGCTTATTTCACTGAGTCAGACATCAGGGAGGAGCGTTTATCTATGCACCTGTACTATAAAACCAAATATTTAGTATGTGTGTGTTTGCATTTAAAAAAATCAGTTTTATTCAAGTACTCAGCAACATAATTTTTAAAAATACCAGGTTTCTCAAGTGCCCACTATTTGCAACAAGCACTGAAGAACGATGCTAGTTTTGAAAGCTGAATTCTCATTTCTAACTCCAAACTGGAAGGAAAACTGGCTCAGAGTTTGGAGGCTGACAATCCATCAGACTTCATCTCTCCCTTCCTCTCAGCTGGGAATGTGGGTGGTAATATGTGGATTCTGATGAATATTATCTCCCTGAAGGACGTTGACAGAAGATATTATGCCTATTTTGTAAGAGTGACAATTGAGAGACAGAGAAGGCAAGGAAGCTGTAAATCACACAGGTGTGGTAAAACCAGGGGGAAAGAAAACAGCCAGGACTTGGGCTTTCAACTCCTGTTCTTTATCCACAAGGCCTTTTTTTCCAACTCATAAGAGAACATGTTTTGTCATTCTGAACATGTAGCTGGACCTGATGAGATAGAGTGGCAGCCCTAGAGAACTAGTTGAGTTTTAGGGCTGGTCTAAACATGTAGTTAATGGAGAATACGGTAGACCATGAATTTGAAATGAAGCATCTATCCTTTATTAACTCACTCACTAAAGGTTTGTGACTGCCTTCTTCAGAAATTACTTAATCCACTCAGGAAGTGGGTTAAGATACTCTGAAAAAACCACACGTACTCAAGGAAAAGAGCAACCCCACAAAGAGTTAATCAGAAATTCGTTTTCTAGAAGAGCTGCCTTGTAGTAGACAAGCTGCTGGGCACTCACAGCAGCAGGAACAGTAGCCCAAATTCAGGAACTGCATAGCACCAAGATATTGTCAGAGTGATCAGGGGAATAAGTTCTCAGGAGGACAAGTGCTTTTCTTACCTGTCATTCAATATATGCTTTATTCTATCAAGAATGCCAGTAAGCAAAAATACTTTTTTGATGCCATACCCATTAGATACGGGATTGAAAGTACCAATCCAGTACACACCCACCATCACAGTGTCATTTAAGATACGTATGGCACTGGAGAACAAACCACAGGAGAAGGAGGCAGTGGTTCTGGCTGCCTGCCCCACAGCCCTAAAATGGAACTTGTCTGTCACAGTGGCAGGACTCAGACACACTCAGAAATTAAATTTCTACTAGCAACCTCAGTTGAGCATTTAAAAACAGGAGGTTTTCAAGTTCCCTGCAAATTCTGGCTTGCCTTCTTTCCACCTTAAGCCACAAGACCTTAGCTTATTTATTTTAAAAACATTTACTACAAATATCACACCAACCCCCACATACCTGTGGCTTTTGAGTAAACTGGTTCTGTAGGCTCCAAGAGCACTAGGAAAAGCTACTTACAGAACTGATTGGCCTGGCATGTCTTTTCAGTGCTCCACAGAATAAGAGTATAAAACAGCCACCAATAACAATCTGAAGAATATCCAAATGGCTTATTGTGAGAATCAAGATAGCTCATGTATGTGCACCGAGTTTATTTTTCAAAAAGCAGTAGTTCGGTGTTTTGTAGTTTTCAGAAAGAAGAAGCAGAAGAACAAACAACCCGCCAAAAAAGCCCATACAGATAGATAAAAAAAGAACAATCAATCTAAAGGCAAACACCCAAAGGATAAACACCCTAAGCAGAGACAGGCTGAGAAAGAGAAGAACTATAAAAATGAAGCTATTTTAAATAGCTAGGGGACCTTTTCTGTCCTGCTGAAGTATGCCACTGCCCATGTAATTGATCTGCATCTACACACAGAGATGAGTGATCAAGAGGTACATTTTTAAGACAAAGAAATGTTAAAACAAAGCAACTTCCACAAGAAAAGTCATATACTCATCTTCTATGAATGAGCACATGGCTCTGCTCAAGTCAGCTCTTCTCTACTTGCAGGGCTTACAAGGGAGTTAATACCTTCAGAATGACAAAATGAAAGACTGCAAAATAGGATGGAGGCAGCATTCCTCCAAGGTCCTACATGAGGCACAGCAAGACAGACATGAATCTGACAATGGACACTGGGCTTTCAACACAGCAGGCTCTGCACAGCCAGAATTTTCTAGCCCTAGGGTGACAAAATACACCCTTGGACCAACGTCTCTCTCATCAGTCTAAACTGAGAAGGCAGCATGCTCTGGCTACAAGGGCTGCCAAAACAAAACAACAGCTTGAGTGGCTGCCAAAAAGACATGCACCAGCTGGCACTTCAGTCTAGGACTAGTCATAAGACCACCACCCAAGCACAGCTTTTCCTCTCCAATTGTCTCTTTTAGAGAGGCAACCCAGGAAAGTGTATGCTGAGTCACACCATAGTGAGATCTGTTAAAATTACAGATTCAATACATTGTTTCACATCAATAAACACCATATTAGCAACTATAATATTTTATAGGTAATAAAATGGTGCCATATTTGCTAGTTTATAGCTAATAAAATGGTACAAGTCATGTAATTCTTCACATTCTCCTGTTGACTAATTTGCTTAGTTCTATCTCTTGGTAAGGCTGGTGGATGTGGATATTTATTTCAACAGTAAAACAGTCTGTACAAAATTTTTGCAGCTAAATCACACTGCCAAAAAGCCTACTGATTACTGGACACACTTTTTTTTTTTTTTTTTTTTGGGGGGGGGATGTTTCTGGGACTAGAGGCAGCAATGGAAGAGGCTCCACAGGATAAGTTGTCAAAGGAAACTGCTTCTTAAAAACTTAAGAAACAGGAGCTTTCTGGTCTCTAGTCCTGCCCATGACATGAGACTTTGCTCTGCACCTCTGGCTCTACACCTCTTTCAGTTCCAGACCAGCTCTGCACATCATACGTGGCCCCACCATAGCCTTCTCCATCATCCCTTCCCCGGTCTAGCTCTTCCTAGAAAGAACAGTTTATGCTAGAATAAGACACTCTAATTATAAAAGTATCACACAGGGATGTGTGATACACAAATTCCCTGCTCCCAAACATGATTCCTTCCTTTCTCTTTTTGCTCTATCTCCTTAGCAACACAATACTGCTTGGCACTGAAGCCTCTGAAGGAGAAAATGGGAAGGTAAGTACAACGAGAGAGAATATATTGCACAGCCATCTTTCTTACCAGCTGTGTATTTCTTACCAGCTGCGGGATATGCTCATTCCAGCTAAGTGCACTCTTAGCTTGCTATCAACAAGGAAACCATGTGCACATGTGCACACACGCAGAGAGGAATACGCACCCCAACAGTCTGGCACTAAGCTGCTGTCTCCTAAACACGTATTCACATAGAATAAGCAAGTGCCATTACCCTGTCAAACTCTTCCCCTTGAAGTGCTGAGGGCTTTCACTGTGTGAGGAACACCCCCAGCCTGTGTTTCTGAAGAGCAAAATTCCTGGGGAATGCTAACAACCAGCATAACCCTGACATCTGGAAGGCACTAAGGACTTTCCTTTAGTGCTTTCCACACCACTTCAGCTGATTCTCCTTTCTCTCCTGCTGCCACAAAGCCACACACCATTTGCAGTACACATGATGTTACTCAAACCAGTGGTAGCTTGCCAGCTATGACTAACAATGTGATCTGTGGGCTGCACGGTGTTGGGATAGGGCTGGGACAGCAGGAGAAGAGAATCTCACCTTCTTATCTCTTTTGTTATAAAACTGACTTAAACACAGAGGGCATTAATAGTCCTTTGATATTGGTCAGAAGGTGAGAGACACAAGCACATCTAAAAACAGCCTTGGAAGGGAACTGCAGCCAGACTGTGTGAACAACATCCCCTCTGCTATCTGAATCACCCATTCCAAGCTCTGTTTGCCAAGATACAGCCCTCAGCTCTGAACAACAGGCATAGGATTTGTGCTACATCAGTGTTGTTAAAACAGCTCCAATCAGCTCCTTAAAAATCTAACAAGCCAGCATGTCTGAGAGGGTGGCCACAGCTCCTGTCAATAATGGTGAGTGCAATAAAGGGTAGCCGTTCAAACACAGAGAAACTGTTCTCCAGCTGGAACCCTGGCTCAGGAAGGCACATCTTTAAAAGTCTGCCTAAATAGCTAAAGGCAGTTTTACGCTCATACTTCAGCGCTTGCTTAAGTGACCGCTGCAACAGGTGGTAGCAGAGAGGCCTGAGAGTGAGAAAAGAATGAAAAAGAGTAGTATGGCAGAGTGGGGCAGAAGAACAGGCACTGTCACTCTAAAAGCTTGCAACAATTAACTGGGGAAATAAGGACATATCTGCCTCCTATCACCACACACAGACAGTGTGGGCATAGAGTTTAACACTGCACAATTCCCAGCACTCTGAACTTTATTAATAATGTTTTTCCTTCATCTACAGATTCAGCAGAAGAGCAGAAAATGCATTCGATGATTACAGGAATCTGTCTCTTGACTGCAATGACTGAGTTTGCTGCCAAAAAGAAAAGCTAGGTAGAAAGGGACAATATGTAGAGGGAGAATAATGAACACTTAACAAAAGGCTGAAAGAGACCGAGGAGTTGAAAATAGTGGCTGTATTTCTTTAGATCTCTGCTAATAATATTGTTTGTCCTGACACAGAAACCCTGGGGCTGTGTGTCTATGTGTGTGTGTGTTCACTTGGGAGGAAAGAAAAGAGAAAGGCAATGCCTTACATTTAAAACAGAGAACATAATTGTTCTCATTCACAGAAGTGCTTAAACAAAAGCAGAACTGCAGAGGTCCCTACTTGGCTTATCCTGTCCCTCATTCTGAGCAAACAAAAGATAATCCAGGGATAAAACAAAAGATAATCCAAGAGGAAGCCCTCTATGGGGGAAGGGGAACGGGAAGAGGGGAGACAAGGGCAGAAGAGCACTTAAGGAGATGAAGCTCTTGGAAAGGCAGGATGTGAAAATGATCAAATTTCCTTCCCATAAAAGGATGGGGTCCCTTGTTTATGTTCCTCACATCCTCTCTCCACGCATATTCTCTGTTGGTCTGGTGTACCCAGAGGCTTCCTAGAGCCTTTATTGTATTACAAAACGTTTCCTTATCGCAGTTGAGAACCTTAGTGCTGCATTAAAAAGATGGGTAATTTTCTTAAGCCTCTTTTAAAAAAATATATAAATAGGATTAGCTGGATAACATGTTCAGATGCAAGCACATTATTTGATTACTCAATAGTGGATCCAGGTTTCACCCAGGGCACTGCCAATCTTCAGCGGGGGGGTGAGTGAAGGAGAAGTGCTCATTGTTCGATCCTGTCAGTGCTGTCAAGAGTCATTACAGGGGTAATTGCTTTTGCTCCACCCTGATTTCTTATCAGCGGGGATTGGGGATGTGGAGAAGGGTGTTCTTTTGGTTTTGTTTCTAAATTCAAAGAACCAGCTTTCAAAAACACTCAGCACCAAGCAAGGATGAGCAGATTTTTCAGAGCAGCTCAGTATTTACTGAAGCAGCTAAAGCAGCGAGGGCTGTAAAAACGAATCGCGGCGAGCGGCCGTAAGGGCGGCTCTCCCGGGGAGCTGCTGTGTGCTCCGCTCTCATCTCACTTCTGAGTGCCCAGAGCACTGCTGCGTGACAGGCTCCTCAGGAACCTCGGCTCTACGCACCTGGCAGGCTTTTAAATCTGGGCCCTCACGGAATGAAGGTGCAGAGTATTTCCCACTTCAAACAGATGTCAAGGGTGAGATTTAAAACTGTAGGAAAAGATTCACTAATTAGCAGGAATGTGCAGAGATCACTGATCTTACACAAAACAACCCCATGAACTTGAGCGGTAGGATGTGTCTAACTCACTCTTGGGCCTTTGGAAATGATGCCCCTGTGTTGTCTTTTCTTTAGGAGCCCTGCACTCAGTAATAAGAGAAGACAGTGATCATACCGAAATTAAATGCTTTTTTCCTAGAGGTTTCCCATAGATTTGGGCCACTTGTGGCACAACACACACTCCCCATCCCTCCTGCCACACACCCATGTTTTTGCGAGGCCCACCCTGCCAGAATGCGGGTAGCCAGCAGTGGTGCTTGGGGTAGTCCTCGAAGCAGAGCAAACAGAGGGAGCTCTGCTCTGCCTTTGTGAGCACTGCAGGCTTACAAGATCAGGAGATGGAAAGCTGGGGAGATGCCTTGTGGAGAGGGCCATCATTGAAATGGTCTAAGGCCCTCTGGATGTCTTCTCTGCTTTAAGAGTATTAACAAGAGTTGCCCTATGAACTGAATCCTGTGCCCACAACAGACACCAGCAGGGTTCTGTCAGACCTACACCTGGTCCCACATTTTTCTCTGTGCTGTAGGATGGAAACAGCTTAAACTGCTTAGGAAGTATTCCCCATCTGCCAGGAGCCAGGTCTCTTGTCTCTGAGAGCTGGCGGCTCCATGCCAGTCACAAAAGTCCACATGTTTCTTGAAGACCTTGTTAGAAGCTGCATTACCTGTCACAATGGTTGCATTTAAAGGGCTTTGCACCCGTGTGCTTTCTGTAATGCCTCGTGAGCTCGTCGCTCCGTGCAAAACGCCACTCGCACCCTTCCCACGAGCACTTGTAAGGCTTCTCACCTGCAGAGGGGAGGAGAGAACAGTCAGCGTGGAGCAGCATTACTGAGCACTCACCTTGAAAGCCCTGTGTCTTCCCACCCTGCCTCTAACCCATTCGAGTAGGTTAGCCCATCGCACAATTCATGGTCAGTGTGGGATGGAAATAACTTAGGGCTTATGATGGATTGTACTGAGGATAGTTCCAGTCCAGATTTTACCACTGCTAAAATTCTCACACAACCTTACCTCCTGTTTCTAACAAAACCAACCAATTGGCCTTTGAAGAAGCCCTAAGAATGTCCTCAAATGCCTAAGCAGCTGTGTGGCCGAAGCTTGATTTTCAAACAGCTTTTCAGCTCACTCTAACCTTGCCAGATGTATTACTGTGGTATCTGACTGTACTAACACCTGAACACTGTGCAGGTGTGCACCACTCCTGAGTGACTACTACTGGATCACATGCTTTACCCCGATTCTGTTTACCCTTTGTATGGCCAGACTCACATCTGTTCCCCTCAGGCATTCATGCCTGCTGCCCCCAAGGACTGCACATTTTTTACTTCCTTCTGACAACAAAATCTACTCCTAGAACCAAGAAATTATGAGTCAGGTTGTGGAGTGTGAGAGGATACATTTCTACTTCTTTGAATCAGCTGGTCCTTCAGGCTTCTTGCACTACACCTTTATCAGCTGTTACTGTGCCCCAAAATACTAACAATACTACTGAAGGCAGTGAAATGGTGCAGTAGTAGGACAGGAGAGATTCTAGTCTGCTGGTAGGAGTTGGACTTAATGATCCTTGTGAGTCCCTTCCAACTCAGGATATTCTATGATTCTATGTTCAGATCTATCTTCTAATGTACATCGGTCTCTGCAGATCAAAATCTGCCATGGTGTAACATCTGTGGAGTCATTAACACCTTCTGATGAAGAATTCCAAGGTCTCATGACTCCCTTTTCCTTATTCAGTGTACATGCATTGGTGTGCATTCAAATTGATCATCTCCCCCAACAACAAATGCTCCAGTGCATCTCCTCCTATATAAACTCCATGTCACTCTTCCCCATGCAGCCAGTTGAGATAAAATGCAAACAAGAAATCACTTTCACTACCAAGCTTCTAAGAGGATTTTTACTTATTTATTTGTTCTTAAAATTGCTAAGAAGGTAATCTTAAAAAGCCCACCATGGGCCACACCGAGGTTGCAATCTGTATGACCCCTCTAGGCCAGTCACATGAAACAATCACTTGACCACAGCAGACAGTGCAGAGACATGGATTGCTATATTTAGTGTGTCTATTCAGCAAGTAGAAGAGCGAGATCTGATTATGGGAGACCTGTGTATGTCATCATAATGAACTGGAGAGGCAAAAAGAGCAAGAAAAGTAAAAAGGGAAAGAGAATTGCAGCAAAATACATGAAAAAACGCTATTCTCTGGTTTCTGGTGAGTTTCTGCAGACTTCTTGTTGCACAGGCAGCTCTGCTGCACAGTGGTCATCTGCCCCAGACAGAACAGCAAAATGGGCTGAGACCTTAAGTGCAGTTGAGCCATTTTACTGGCCTCTGAGAAGTTTCTTTGGCTCAGTAGTTCAATTAAAGGATTCATTGGGATGAAGTTGTGAAGAGGGGGCAGTAGCTGGCAAGACTACACCAAAATATCCATTTATCCCACAGTTCCCGAATGAAGAAAGGCCAGCCTGGATGTCCTTGTTGTGAGTCACAGTGCCCCATGGGAAAATGCCCAACAGGACAATGGACTGAGCCAACAGTAACACTAACCCACTTAGAATGTTGCCTGCTTGGTCATCTCGGCAGACTTGCCTCTTGTTCTTTTATTCTTTGAATAGGATTTCTTCAGGAAAATAAAAAAGTTAGAATCTTCTTGTTAGTGAGCAAGGTGCTGGTGTCTTGTTTCTGGGCTGGTTACTCAACTGCACCTCAAACACTGTCACCAGTGCTGGCCCCAAGCACTGGAGCTGCAGTTGCAGCAGTCTCCCCCCAAGCCCTTTGCACCCTACCTGGCAAACAGCACCTGCTCTCCTCAGAAGAAAAGGATGTCCCAGGCCTGGTCCTGTGCCTATGAAGGCACACCAGTTTTGTCTGAACAGTTCATGCATTATTTTAAAAAGTTGTCAGTAAACAAGCCTCGATGATAATGCAGTTCCTTGGTTCTCTGACGCTCTCTAGTGCCTACCTTAGAGTGGAGACAGCAAGGCAGAGAAACTGCCTTGCAGCACATTTGCTACACACACTACAAAGCAAATGCAGAAGATGACTGCTCAGCCAAATCTGGCAGGTACAGCCAGACTGAAGGATACAGTCATCTACAGAGCAGAAGGGTGAAGGAAAAGCATCCCAGGCTTTCTGTGAAATTATATAGGCTATTACAATTGAAGTGGAGTTTGGCTTGTTAAAATTTGTCAAGAGCTTTGAAAATGTATGGTGCTATATATAGGTTACGAGAGACAGAAAAGCCAAGCACGATTACTGGTAAACCCAAGGAATGCCACATATCTCTGTTACTTGCTGCAGGGCTCCTCTCCCAAGTGTTCCAGCTCTGGCCTTGCATAGCCCTGAGCTGAGTTTTGTTTTCAGATGCTTTTCCTTTGTAACCCAAGCCCTGTTCTGCAAAATGTCAGACAGTACCTCTGAGTGCTCCAGACTGCATGCTGGCATACTGTGCTCCCAGTGCACAAGGTAAATGCAAAGGAGCACGGTGACCTTTAAAGCCATGTCAGACAGCTCCTTGACCCAGAGACCTCAAAGAGGTTAGATTTCCTGCCCTGCTGCAGCAACTCAAAAACACAAGAGGGAAGGAGGAGAGAGATCTGCCTGTCTCTGCATGTGAAGACTAAGAACAAACTGCTCCTTTAATGGCTGCTTTCACCTTACATGAAGATGAAATGGAAGTGTATTTTGCCAAGATGCACATATGTAGAAAGCACGGGAAGGAAGAGGGGGGAGGGTCCTCCTACCTCACTACTGGTAATAGCAGGGAGAAGAAATGGGAAGGATCCTTTCCATGTGTTAGGCTGCTCTTCTCTTGTTCAGAGGATTAGTGAGACTAAAAAGATAGATGATGAAATCTTCCTCTGCTGAAGCCAATGGCAAAACTCCTACTCACTTCTACAGGGCCAAGATCTCCCCCTTTTTAAGAAATTAATTATGAGCGTCAAAATCCAATTAAAAATAGGAACGTCACGGAGCTGTGCCACACTGACTTTTTCTCAAATTAAAACCCACACTTAAAACTTGTGCCTGCAAGCCCCTCCCAGGAAGGAGGCTCTACTCCTTAAGTCGCCTTTATTCAACACAAGGATTTGTGCAGTCCTTAAACAAATCCATAAATCCACATTTATACAAATACAATAAAATGGAGGAGCCAGTTGTCATCCAAAAAGAAGCCAATACCTAGGAACATGTTAAATACTCAGTTCTTTCAGTTCAGAACTTACTCACACCATGGGGCTGGTTCAGATTCCACACATCCAGAAATGCACCTGGGAAGGGTAGGCAGCCAGCAGTGCAGATATATTCAAGCAGTGAATTATGCAATTTTCCTAGATGAGCACTTTTGTTAAAAAAAATGTATCATTTGCTTATGGAAAATCTATACCCAACACAGAATACCGGCTTTCAGCTGTTCCTACTTTTTCCCCTGGGAGTCAGAGACACTACCTAGTGATTCCAAGCTTACTGACTTGTAGTTTCCGTGGGCAGCATGTGCATCAGAGAGCAGTGCAGCACAGTGAAGGAGAGCTGCAGTGAGACAGTGGGTGCACAGGACCCAACATCCACACTGTGTGCATTTGAAGGGTGTTATTTCTGGCTGGCCACAGCCTGGTCCTGTGGCCTGAGCTGTAGGTGTAGGTGAAGCATGCCAGCTGTGCACTTGCACAGCACCTCTCCTGGGACAGGCCATCCAAAACCATGGCTGCACTCCTGCCAGGCTGAACCAAAGCACAGTGA
This sequence comes from Corvus moneduloides, assembly GCF_009650955.1. NCBI lineage: Eukaryota > Metazoa > Chordata > Aves > Passeriformes > Corvidae > Corvus > Corvus moneduloides. The sequence continues at coordinate 12,983,633 of NC_045482.1, read as the reverse complement.
ATGTGGGCAACCAAAGCCTCGCCTCAAAAGAGGTCACTTGATCACCAGGAAACACTCACATCAGACACATCCTGAGTTGCCTAGTGAGGATCCTGGAGAAGCAGCCTGCACACACCTGCTTGTGCAGAGAGCCGTGTGCCGAAATCTACTGGTCCAGAAGGGTTGTATCACCTAAACACTGCTACAGAAATGCTATTAGCCCTTCAGATACACTTTAGGGTTTCAGTCCATCATAACTGCACACTTCTGTGAAGCAGCCTCTCTTCATTGTGGCTGTGTGCTGTGGTCCATACCTCATTTTAACCTTTTCATGTTCCTGGAGCACATTTTATACCTGAGACTGGGATGTTGGGGGAGTAGGCTCTCTGTTCCACTTCTGTTTATGGCACCTCACACAACTGAGCTCTTCTTCTAAAAGTACCCCCGAAGCACATTTCAGTACAGTCTGGCCCTCCATCCTCTATTTCATCCAGCCTGGTCCAATCTGGTAACTGGAGGACAAAGACCTTTGAAAATTTACGTGAAACGCGCAATAGTGAAGCTAAAATGATGAGTCATAAAAAAAAATCCATCAGACTTTGGCAGCCCTGAAATTGGGTCACTATTCCTTTTGTGACTAAGATGAATGCAAGACTAAATATTAGGCATCTAGTTACAAAAAATAAACAAATGATTGGTACAGCTTTCTCTTGAAAGCCAGAAATTTATCATTTGAAAGTATGAAAAGGCCAAGCACACAATGCTATTTACATTCCTATGGCAAACACACACTAGGTTTCCAGAAAAACATGATGGATAGAGCTGGGCTGGTTCTGTAATGACCACCACACTGATCCTTGGAACTTCTCCCTCCACTTTCCAGCCTCAGGCAGTCTTTGTGAGTTTCATTCATGCAGCTTTAGACATTGAAAGAAATAATCCGACATTGCCACCTATGGTTCTTTTTCAAGTTAATGGGGAGGCAAAGGCATGGGTGGACTGTGACACATCAGATCCAGGCAGACTGGAATTGGAGGTGAATTTCTCTACTTTGATGGTGCAGGGGGCCAGGCAAGCAGCTCAGCTGCAGGTACCTGTATCTTTGCTCTCCAGGCACAAACCAGAGAGCATCAAGTTTTCTCTCCAACACATTTAAATTGTAAACCCTGTACAAACCTTCGCAACAAATATTTCCTCACAAAACACAGCAACGGGGATGTTGTCTCTTCTCAAGATCCAGAGACCCCGTCCTTGCCACCTACATCCCACAGACACCCTCTAGGTCCCAGACATATTTCTCTTGTCCAAGCAGTAAGGCAGTGTTTGCTAAGACATCTCACAGAGGCTGTTTCAGCAGAGAGTGATTATTAGAAACATTAGGCTACAGGACACAGAGGTACCTAACCAAGATCAGCTGAGGACATGATCACAAAACTACATCATTGTAATATTGTGCATATTGTACTTCTTATAGCTGCATTATTTATTGCCAGTCCCAAGGGTTAAAAAGTCATGAGTCCACTCTTCCACAGAAATAATGAGATTTTAAAGAAGAAAACAATAATATTCAGACATAATTTGCCTTCTGCTTTGTAGATAACCTAGGGCCATGATTTTAAACTTCTCTTTGCAGCCCTGCAGGCTAGGAACATTTATTTTGAAAAACAGAGGAAGAAATTTGCTCTCTATTCCCTGAATTTCACTAGCAGGGACTTTAAGAAGAAAACCCTCCAGAGTTTGGGATGTGCACAATATGATCACAGAATTCCAACACTACGGGGTGAAACACTGGCTTCATCCAAGTCATTGGAGAAATGTTCATTAGGCTCAAGTTTCACCCTGTATCTTTACAGAACTGAAAGCAAACCAAGATTATTATGACTATCCTTCCATATCTATTTCCTTACCCCTCCCCGGCACTCTCCTGCAGGGCACTTAGTAAAACAATCAAGTAGTTTAAGCCCCCAGTCCTGGAGTGAACTTCAGAGGAGAACCACAGTCAAAATCCTTACTGATACTTCTCTGTGCTAAAACATGGGAGTGTCATGGGATTCCTTTAGTCCCTTCACACTCCTTTTTGATTTAGCCAAAAATGTTTAAAGAAACTGAGCGGAAACCACAAATTCTGCATGTATGCATATTTTGAAGGCCATTCAAAGAAGATATTCGTTGCACTGTGTTTGAAGAGTTCCTTGATATTACATAGCTACACAAAGTTGTGTGCAAAAGTGTGTTTAAGAAAACAACAGAAAAAAATCAGCATGTGTTCTATTCCACTATGAATTTTTTATATATAGTTTCAGAATCCAAAAAAAAAGTTTCCTGAAACACAAATATTTCCTTCCTTTTTAAAATCTGTAATTTAAAAACCATTTAAAATGAAACTAGTTCTAAAAGTCTCAATGTCTAAAAATATGTATTGAAAGACAGCTTTAGCTACACTTGTTTCAAGACTGATGTTCCCAGAGAACTAGACAAACTAAAATTACAACTGAAAAAAGGAATTAAATGCAAGATTTCTTGCTTGTATTTTTCCTATAAGAAAACTCTGAGTGTCTGAGCTTTGTGAAGAAATGTGTGAAGAATCAGGTAGTGCCACTGGCTTTTTAAGAGTGTTTTAATAACTTTTCCTGCTACCCCTCCTGAGAAATCCTTTAGGGACCTACTGTTCCCTGGGCTGGTGAGTGGGACCATGCCATTGCAGGAGCAGCAGTGTCACTGCAGGATGAACCCAGGCATCCTTCAGAGGCCAGTGCCCATGGGAATGCTGCTGCTGCAGACACGAGTCACTCAGAGGTACCAGCAGCTGGTGTGGTTTTGGGGGAGAAGCAACCCCCCAGAGCACCTCACAGAGAATGTCCAGGCAGGCATTCCTAGTTGCTCTGCAGTTTATGATGAAAGTCTGCCTCAGCACAATGAGAAGCCTAATGTGGAACATCACAGTACCAATATTTTATATTTATGTAGCACTCTTCATCTCCAAGGGTCCCTGAGAGCTTTACAAGCTACATACATGGCATACCAATGAAGCCAAGCCATAATTCTTTTAATTAGATGAACATCAGCACACAGCACATGGCACAACAGAAAATGTTACTGGTCACTCCTCCCTTCCTATGTAAAGGGCTACATGAGATTTAATAGAAACATGTCTCAGAAGGACATTTGGGTTTAAGGACCCCTGAAAATGAAATCTAACCAGGTAAGTCTCCTTAACACCAGTGCCTGTCCTGCCTCATTACTTTGTCACATATGAGACACAGAAAAGGAGTTGCCCAAACCTGCTCCTTGTTAAATATCCCTACTTTCACACCAGGTTCAGCATGTTACCATCACATGGCTCAGGCAGCTGCTCTGCTGGTGAGGTTACAGAAAAGCTAGTGAGCAGCTGCAGTCCAGAGCACAACAACATCACCCTCTTTTTAAGATTAATAAGTTCATTTCTTTAGCAAAAAGGAAGAGCAGGCTATTTAATACACACATCCTCTGGAGATCAATGCTAATATCTAAGCGTATGTGCGTGCGACCCATCAACCAGTAAAACTAATTACAAAAATCAATTTCAGATACTTTTCTGAGCCTTTCATTCCTCAATATACTCCTAATTGATTTTTGTTGGAGAATAGAAAGCCTAATTAATATTTTTATTATTAAAAAGGAATGCAAAGGAGGGGGCAACAGTCAGTGCTCAATTGGCCCACTGATGTTTTCTACCCAAAAAAAGAGAAAAAAAAATTAAATTGGCATTTTATTCACAGTTTTGCCACCTGCTGGAAAAATGGAAAAGCCTTTGAAAGAGTGACAAAGCACAAGAGAAAAGCTGGCAGAAGACAGTATGGGGCAGAAGAGGAATGTGACAGGATTGTGAAATACACAATGTGAGAAGGTTGTACCTATTTTTAGAAGGGCAGGGATGATCAAGTGTAAAAGCAGTACATTTCCATGAATGATGTACAGCTCCTTTCATCCAAAAAGGTCAGCAGTGCCCTTATAGAGTGGTGACTCTGATCATATCTGTATTAGAGATGGGGGGAAAGAGGTTAAGAAGCAGACCCAATGTCCAATCAGTCTTTCTACAAACTTCAAAGCTCCGGATTAGTTCCTAAGAGCCTTGCCAAGGCTTGTCTACCAAGCCAGCAGCAGTCTTCAGCGTGTAGCCATTCAGGACACAAAAAGAAACCAATTTTTGCAGCATTATGTCTTACACACATACAAGCACCTAACACACATCCACAAAGCCCACTTGCCTAGCTGAAAAGCAAAGAAAAGCAAAGCACATAGCAACATCCAAAGAAATGGAAATGCTCCATTTTCTGCTCAAGAGGCTGCATTTAACAAGTGCACATTGCCATCCATGCTGAGCCCTGAAGGAGGGGAGGAATGCCTGGCTTTATCTCTCTGGGTCTGTGCAAGACTCCCACTGAGAGTGATAAAGCCTTTGCAATGTGCTCCCCGTTCAAACCCCTCTCCACAGGTCCTCTCTGAAGGAAGCTCCTGGATGGTGGGGAGCAGGGCTGGGGGACAGATGCTGGCGCCAGCCTGAGCACACAGCCCCAGCTTCTGCCCCATTAATTGCCGGCACATCCTCCCCCAGGCCGGGCCCTGGGGACAGCAGCAGAGTGGTAGGGACAGGCAAGCACCCGGCAGCAACACCAGTAGCAAAACTACCCAATTAAGCCTCCAGAATAAGTGAGTGTGGAGGGGGGAGGAAAATGAAAAAAAAAAGGAAAACAAAAGGAAGAGAGGAGGAGAGGAGAGGAGAGGAGAGGAGAGGAGAGGAGAGGAGAGGAGAGGAGAGGAGAGGAGAGGAGAGGAGAGGAGAGGAGAGGAGAGGAGAGGAGAGGAGAGGAGAGGAGAGGAGAGGAGAGGAGAGGAGAGGAGAGGAGAGGAGAGGAGAGGAGAGGAGAGGAGAGGAGAGGAGAGGAGAGGAGAGGAGAGGAGAGGAGAGGAGAGGAGAGGAGAGGAGAGGAGAGGAGAGGAGAGGAGAGGAGAGGAGAGGAGAGGAGAGGAGAGGAGAGGAGAGGAGAGGAGAGGAGGAGAGGAGAAGAAAGGGGAAAGGGGAAAGGGGAAAGGGGAAAGGGGAAAGGGGAAAGGGGAAAGGGGAAAGGGGAAAGGGGAAAGGGGAAAGGGGAAAGAGAAGAGAAGAGAAGAGAAGAGAAGAGAAGAGAAGAGAAGAGAAGAGAAGAGAAGAGAAGAGAAGAGAAGAGAAGAGAAGAGAAGAGAAGAGAAGAGAAGAGAAGAGAAGAAGAAAAAAGAAAAGAAAAGAAAAGAAAAGAAAAGAAAAGAAAAGAAAAGAAAAGAAAAGAAAAGAAAAGAAAAGAAAAGAAAAGAAAAGAAAAGAAAAGAAAAGAAAAGAAAAGAAAAGAAAAGAAAAGAAAAGAGAAAAGAGAAAAGAAGAAGGGATGGAGTTGCTTGGCAACGGGCGAGCAGAAGCAGCTGTGCAGCAGGTCGGGCTGGTACCCAGGCGGCGGGGCCGGCCCATTAGCACCCCGCATCTCATGCATTTCGTGCCGGGGTCTCCTAGTAACAGCCTGTGCACGCCGGGCTGTTGCGCTTCCCCTCCTCTCCTCCTGTTTCTCCCGATCACGCGAGGCATCGCTGTTTGCCCTAATTACACATTCTCTGCTGCTTCAAGCTGCCATTACTTTGGTCCCCAGAGGAGCAGCAAGAAATTTTTAAAAATGTCCTCTAATAAGGGCTTCTAGTTTCAGATTCTGTGGAGCTCTGCAAGCTCAAAGATGCAAAGCAAGGTAGCAGTGGCAGAAGGAACAGATGAAAAAGGAAAAAAATTCAGCAGCTCACTGGGTCAGATTTTTCCAGCACCCTGAAACATGTTCTCATCCCTTTGTTTTTTGTAAGGTATCTTAGAGGGTGGACAATGAGACAGCCTTTAAGGGACATGGTGCATATTTACATAATCCAGAGCAGTGTATCAAAGATGTGTTCCTTGGAAACCTACATTTTAGGTCAAGAGTTTCTGAGAAATTCCAGACTATATATAAAGGCAAATAGGCCAGAAAAATACAAGACACATGTATCACAGACCGTGTTCAGAAATGACAAAAAAAATTAAGAGGAACAGACTTCCCTTTTCCAGATGCTAACATTTTAAATGGTTTTGCTCCATATTTTTGCTAATGAATGTGGGGTTTGCTTATTCAAACTATTGCACTGCTGATGTTTTTCAGCATTTACCATCTTCTCCCCTTAGCCACTAGAAAATCAGAGAAAAGATGACCAAAAAAATTATGCAGACTGGCAGAGACAGCACAGGAATAAAACACAAGGGGAAAAGAACATACATTCCTTTTGTTTCCCATTTTTGTCAACAACAAAAATGGAAAAAGATCCAGGATCTCAATCATTCAGACATTGAATTTGATTTGGGGGTAGATTGAAAAAGGAAATAATGCGCTTGGGTTTAAAGAATACACTGGCTCCCAGTAAAGGCTGCCCTGGTGCCAAGACAGAGCTACCTACATCGTGGCAGGCACATGATCCTTGAAGATCCCATCTTTCCTGGTGCTTTCTCTGTCCTTGGGCTGAGCTGGCAGGCTGCACCCAGCAGCACACGAGCTCCTTGCTGCTCCACACTGAGCAGGGCTCAGTAAAAAGGTCTTGGCAGTGCTGCTGGGCAACCCTTGGTGAACCAAGCAGACTAATCTCAAAAGCACAAGGCAGTAAGTAAAGATAATTAATTTTACCAGCTAGGAAGTTTCCCCATCTGGATTTCAGAAAAGGCACAAATGATTACCTGTCCTTAGCTCTAAGGGGGATACACGCAACCAGTTGGAAACCACCCAGGTCATTCATGCTGCCAGGTGAGTGCATTATGACATTCCATTGCTGGGCAACACTGTGCCTTCAGGGAGAAAAATTCAAAACATAAAGAGGTTTTCTGTATGAAACATATTTACTAACACACATTCAAAGCCAAACAAAGCCCAAGAAAAAAGTCACCTTTGGGATTCTACAGGTCTCACAAAGAATTAATGATTAAATACCACTCATATGGAAGTCAGTTTACAATGGATCATAGCTTAATCCATTCAAGTTAATTTTTACCCAGATATTCACAGATAGAAGTCTTCTATTATTTTCAACTACACAGGCCAAGTGTTTAGCTAAAATTGTTACTCTGTGCACAGTTCTCTTCTCCCTGCCTCTCTCCAACACATATGTTCCAATTTCTAAAATAACAAACAACAACCACACTGGAAAAAAACCCAAATGTGGAAAATTTCACTCCGAAGAAGGAAAGGCTTTGCAAACTTTACAGGTGACTAACAAGATGTACAAATGGAAGTTTATATCAACTAATCTATTAAGACCTCTCTGTGTGTGGTGAGAGTCCACATGTACAGGAGGAAGGAATAAATCCCTGCTAAGCCTCTGAATGTGCGCTGCCATACAGTAGAGTACACCTTTCTTTCAGAACTCAGCTGGGCATCAGCTTTTATCTTGAAACTCATGTTTGTCATCATTAGTTTGGCTAGCATGCCTGCAAATGTTTTTTTAGCACTCAGTTTTGCAGCCACAATTTTCAGTCCTGAGTTTTGAAAGCCAGACATCTTCAGGAACAAATCCACCTAACACAACAAATGTGTGCTTATCTGCAAATGGGGACTTCTGGGATTGCACACTGGCCTGCAGTGTTTTAAAGACCTTGATTCTTATTAAGCCTTCTCATTATGTCTAAAGTTGACCAGTGGAAAGGTTTTGGTTCTGCAGTCATTGTCCTGAAACAGGTGCCTTCACCCAGTGTGCAAGAAGTTGATCCGCACACAGAGCTGAGGTTCTATGCAGAAAGGGGTGCTGTGTGGCAAATCCACGAAGGTGAGTGTAGATGTTACCTATTGCTTTAGTGAGAATCTCAATCACTGCATGTGTATTGAAGGGAGTAAGCCCCTTTGAAATTTTATATGGTAGACTGTATCCAATTGTCATTGTGGTGATAAAAGGTGATTAAACACATGTGAAAGGTCATGGTATGTTGAGAACGATCTGTTATTCCTTTTACAGGTCAGTTTGTCCAAGCCCTTGCTCAAGAGGAGTTAAGATTTCTTGTCAAAATGCATGAATTTTGGCTTTCTTCTTAACATGGGTTGTCACTTTGCCCTCAAGAGGACTTTGTGTGGAAACACATCATGCCTGCCCAGCTGGGGCACAGCACTGAATGCAGCTTGGATGGAGTCTGGGCACAGCTCACAGTGCAAATCCTGTGGGACACAGTGCCACTGCACTGCTGGGCTCAGTGCCTGCCAGCAGGCATAGCAGTGGGAGCAGCAGGCTTCACACTCCACCTACCCAAGTCCGTCCCAGCTCCATTTTGGCTTTCATTGCCTGCCAGCCAGGCAGAAAACACCTTGTGACTTCACAGAGCCCTGTGCAACAGCAGCCTGTGATGTTACATTGCCAGCACACGTGCAAGCACATAGAGACTGGGCAGCTACTTAGCCTGAACACCAACCAACATGGCAGGCCGAGGCAGCTCACGTGTCAAGATGTCATCCTTGCAAAAGACCAGAATGAGGCTCATCCTGGTGGTCTTCCTGACCATGGTGCTCCACAGGCTGTCTCTGTCCTTCACTGCCGTCATGTATATGGCCGAAGAATGGACCAGCAGCCTCGACCCTTGCAATCCCAATGACTGGGCCAGGTTCAGGATGGACATCATTCCCAAGGGTCCAAACAAACCGCCTGTTGTCGCCAAGAGCACGACTGCTGAAAGGACCAGCGCCACCAGCCTTTGCAATTCCCAGAACTGGGCGAGGGAGAGGATGGACATTGCTCCTGAGTGACTGAAGCAATTGCCCATTATCCCAGAGAGTGCAGCCTCTAACCTGCCCTACCCTTTGTCCCAGTTTTCGAACTAACTTGCCCTTGACATGACCTCGTTGCTCTGTATGGCCTGGCAACCTGTGGGGCTGCTCAGCATGGCTTCTATTGCCTTCTACATATGGAGAAATGCGAAGAAACCTCAGGGACAGGGAAGGTGATGAATGTCCTCATCTTCAGTAGGGACAGACTGCTGGGAAAAGAGCCCCTTCAGGTGATCCAAATTGTTCTGCAGGGTGGAGGCCAAAACCAGCCTGCCACGCAGGGCCATGAGGCTTTTCTACCACCTCCACATGAAAGAGCTCTTCTGAACTAAGGAACCAAAGACAATTGACAAAACAACCAAGACAATACCAGATTACAAGGAAAAACAATGCCAACTCATCAAACTAGGGAAAGGGTAATTTTGGCAGAGGGAGATCATGACCATCAGCTCACAGCGCACTGATTCAAGAACTCAGAAGAAGACTGAGCAAAAGGAGTAAAAAATTTAACAAAAAGAAGATTGAATAATAATTAATTAATTTATAATATGAACTATGGCTTGTAGCCAAGGAATGCTTCCGTTTATGTCAAATGATTTGTGGGAGTGGCTAGACCAATTGGCAGTGCAGATGTAAACCCATGTGGGCTGCTGAATTGTGGCAAAACATTGCCAAAGGTAGAGAAGCTGGTTGTAAAAGTACACCATGTAGATGCCCACATATCCAAGAGCTGGGCTACTGAAGAACATTGCAACAATGAACAGGTGGACTGGGCTGCCAAGATGAAAGTGTCTCAGATGGATCTGGACTAGCAACACAAAGGTGAATTATTTTTGGGTCGGTGGGTCCATGACACCTCAAGTCATCAGGGAGGAGATGCAACATACAGATGGGCTCGTGATCAAGGGGTGCAGTTAACCACAGACAGTATCTTCCAGGTCATCCATGATGTGAAACGAGCTGCAATCAAGCAGACCAAGCATAAAGCCCTTGTGATACAGGGGACAATAGCTGAAATAAAAGTATGGGAAAGCCTGGCAGATCAATTACATCGCACTCCCACAAACCTGCCAAGCCAGGCACTACGTGCTGACAATGGTGGAGACAACCACTGGATGACTGGAGACGCACCCCATGCCTCGCGCCACTGCCCAGAACACCATCCTGGTGACATGGAACCTGAGTCAGACAATGAGACTCATTTCAAAAACAGCCTCACAGACACCTGGGCCAGAGAGCATGGGACTGAACGGGTGTCTCATATTCCCTATCCCTACCAGGCCGGTCTCTCTACCTACAGCTGGTTTGTGCTATAAGGCGGGCACAATCTGTGCCATGATGCCCATGGTTTTATCTGGGACCCCACCACCCTTGGCAAAAGCATGGACACCTCTGCTCTGTATTTAGGTCAGTTTCCATGAAGCCTTGTAGTTCATCTGCTCCTGCTTTCAAGTTGCTGCTGCTGGTATGTAAGTACATGGGACTGTGTCCACATGGGGTGTGAAAGACAGGCTCTGGATTAGGAGAGGTTCATCCAGGCTGCTGGCTACCTGCCCACATATGACCCAGACTCAAATACCCACATTATGCTTAGGAAAAGCCTCTAACCCAGCACCTGCTTTTAAGATGAGAGGTAGCACACTTGGCTTTTCCTGCCCAGACCACTTCAGGTCTCCCAGTTATACCCACCTCAGCCTAAAACAGCATTTCTGAGCACACATCTCCAATTCACCCTGGTGTGACCTCAAATACTTTGGAAATAACAGTGCATTTGGACAAATGGACAAGAAAATCATAGCTTGTTGTTGTTAACTTGCCAATTCTATCCAGTGTGGGACAGCAGCAACACAAAGGAAATTGGCAGAAGACAAATTGGTGGGTTTCTCTTTGAGTCTGTTTCTGTGATCTCTATCATTTGCCCACTGGCTGGGTGCTTCACAGGGGCTCAGGAGTGGATGGATGGGTATAAAGAAAACACTAAATTACAAACTCAAGAAGGCTCCTCTGTGCTTTACCAAGGCAGACTGCCATAACACTTGGAGGCACCTGCACTTGCCCTCCTGCAGCTGCTGAACAGACAGCAAACATCAATTTCTAGGTCTACGTTGTGCCAGAAATCTTCTTACATGGCAAACAAATAAACAAATAACACCTATTCACATTTTCAAACTCAAATAATAAGATTGTTCTGTGCTATTGATTTGGCAAATGATGGAGCAGAAACACAGGACTGAGAATTCAGGTATTGACAACTAAGTATGGATGAACACCACGGGTGTTTTAAATGGCAAGGGCTGCTTTTGGCAGGGGCCATCCTCCTGCTGCCTGGGTGGTTCTCAAAGATAATTTCCTAAGTCTAAGCTCTTGCTATAATAATGAAGTGAGGCTCAGACCCTCCACAATGAAATCACAAGACTCCCCTCCAAACTTGCCAAATGGCTAAAAGGCTTCAAGATCAGAGTTTTAAGGAGCTCAGGATCAAGCTGGGCTTATTTTAATCAGCTTTGATAAAGACTTGTTATGTTTTTACACAAAAAACTTTTTTGAAGTCTAACATCACAACAAAACCACATCTTTCCAAACTGGCTGAGCAACTGTACTCCCCAGAAAATCCAGCCCTGAATGAAGGTCTTTCACATACCCTTCCTCCCTCAATTCCCTGGCTCTCATTTCCAGCAGTGTATTCACCTGTTGCTTCAGCTGCTGCCATTGGAGTTTCAGGATCCTCCATGTCCCTCCATGTTCCCTTGGCAGGTTTCAGCCCTGCACATAGAGCTGCAGACTTGCCACAAAGCTATGGGTCTCTGTACAACAAAACATCTTGGGCTTTGGCTTTAATTTCTCCTATGCCACCAATACTGTTCTCCCAAATGCTTTTCCCTAAGTCATTCAAAGTCTTGCATCCTACAGAATTGGTGCTGTGCTTGGCTACTTGCTTTTTCCTTCTCTTCATTGGCTTTCTGTTCACAGGTGCTACCACACTAACACAAAACAGCAATGCAGCTTCCCATTCATGTGCTACCATTGACACAGAGTCTTTATTTTCTCTATTATTGCTTTACTTTGTATTAATCTTCTTTCTCTATCATCCAGCCTACTCTCCTCAACTTTATCCCCTCCAATAATTTCCAGATTCCCAGTATTTCCTCTTTTATCTCCAACACTTGGGGAAAGTTCTTCTCTATTGTTTTACATGCCATCTCAAAAATCTTCTGTTGGTTAATGCTCTTTCTCATCTCTCGTATGCCTCATCTTTTTCTTGCAAATGTAGTAATTTGTTTTCCTGCAGGGTGGATTTGTTTGTTTTAGTTACTCTCACCCAGCATTTTGGATCAAAGAACTATATAATTTAAAATAAGATGTCCTGACAATGTGAAACAAACCCCACTTGAAGAAGTGCTATCTTAAGATCACATGTAGACTGGTAACATCTATTTACATGGGTATTTTCCACTTGTTTAGCCCTTAGAAACCTAAATATAGATGTGAGGTGCCCAGCTGTTGTTTCTCAGACTTGAGCTTTGGTTGTCTCAAATCCTGGTTTTGGATGGATAAAGAAAAAAAGAAAAAAGCAAATCTTCTGATACTCATGAAATGCAAATCCTAGCAGAACCCCATAAGGGTAATTTTTTTATCACTTTCCCAATCTTAAGGATTTCCTGGTCAGTTTTTATGTGATGCATCATCCCCGGTCAGAAAGTACCCACATCATCTTACATCTTCCCCTGCACATTACTGCAAGGAAGGCTGATAGGAATGGTTTTGTCAAGAGATAGAAATCTCCAGCAGTCTTTGATCTGGGAGCCACAGTCACATCCCATGACTAATCTTTCCATAGGTCACAGGCCAGCTCACCCTTAGACTTATTTGCATTCAGACACTCTCCAGCAATATCCTGTTTTCTAATTTAGGAAGTACTGATGATTATACATGGGGTTTGGCTCATTCGAATTCCTTCCCTCTCCACTCTCCATTTCATTGACAATTCATCTCCATGCATGTGCGAAGACAGGAAAAAAATTTTCCTTTCTCAAAAGAGAGAAAATGCCATTGTTTGCACTGATGTCTGCTCCATGAATAACCATGAGAAAATGTGCTAGGGTTGAATTACCATGACAGTCCTGGTTGCTCCTTCTTTAGATGTTTTTACCTCATCTCACACTGGCAGTGTGGTTTTCTCCAAACCTAAAGCTCACCTTTTCCTCCTGTTTACAGGCCCAGCTGCTATTTCTTCCCTGAGGGGCTTCTTTGCTACACTCTGACTGTCAGACCCACCACTGCTCTTAGCTCCTTTACACGCCCTTAACTTTAGATACCCCAGCTTGCTTTGAGTTTAGTCAAATATTTTCATTTCCCTTTCCATACAGACAATGTTTTTCCCTTTTCCTTCCAGATTAAATTCTCTCCCACACAAATGATTGTTTTTCCCTCTCCAAAGGTCATCCAGAAGGTGGTTTCATAACCAGTTCGACCATTGATGGGCCTTATAGTGCCGTCCTGATTCTCTTGCAGATGAGATGTGGGAGAGTAATATGGAAGATGCACCAAGTGTAATGTGGGGTCCGATGGTCTCTCGGCTTCCCAGCAAAGTAAAATCCCAAGAGATGATTGTTCCCAACCTAGCAGGCTGCTATCAGCCTGCATTGCCTGCAGCCCAGCCTGGCTCATCATGCAGCAGCGAGGAACAGCAGCCAGCTCTGTCTGGTCAGCCTTACATATGAACGAAAGGAATGCAGCCTCCTTCCGCTGCCTTCCACCCCCCACCCGCTCCCCAGCCCATGGTTTCTTGTTTTCATGCACTGCAGTAAATCCCTTTGATCCAGCAAGTGGACTTTGCACGTGCAAGCTGAGTGACCAGCCCACATCTGCCTCCCTGCCTGTGAACCCCACACTGGGAGCTCTTTGTCTGTCGGGGCACTCACACCCTTTTACAGAGCCCACACTGCCAGACTGCTCTTGCATGACACACTAACAAACCACCAGCCGAAGGAAAATATCTCGCAATCATTTCAGACCCTCTGGCTCAGCCACAGACTAAGCCAAGTGGCTACTAGCCATTGGCACTGCTGGGTGCATTTGCAACCCACAGCACACTCAGTTCAGGCATGAAAAAAAACAAAGCACCCATGGAGAAAAGGGCTCCTTGTCCCATGCCCTGAAGGCTGCACGGGAAAGGAGACAGCCCTGACATTTATAATTCAGTCCCAAATTTCCAAAGCTATTCCTCTCTGACCCACTCCAACCAGAGGCCAGAGCTCCCTGTGGGGAACCCCATTGAAGAGGTCAGTGTGAACACATTTAATGCCTTGATTGTACCAGCTCTCATTTAAGGCATCCAATGGTCAGTGTGTTTTAAGGGAACAGAGCACATAAGCAGTATGAAGGGGTCTGAATGACTTTGTGCTCCAGACTCAAATAAGATGTTTAGATAAGCCTATCACACTCCTTCCCTCGATTTACTCAGATTGCTCCCAGGATGTAAATGTTAACAGGTATTTAGACAACCTGCTTTCCACAGACAAAAATGAGAGACAGGTTCCCTGCTCCCAGGTTCTGCATCAAAGATGTGTTTTAACAACAAGGCTGCATTTAGTCCTCATCAAGGGAAACCATGCTTTCTACAAAGCTGTGCACAGCTAGGACATCGGCAGGGGTGGGGTGGTTTTACAGCTGCTAAGACTGGCGAGATCATCATTCCAGGTTTGTATTCTCTCTTGTTTTTTGCCTTCCTGCTTTCCTAACAACCTATGCTATCTGCTCAGGACATGGTGAATGGAAACAGAAATACTCCCATAATTAGGGGCTGTTTAAACCACTGATGGTTTAACTGGCAAGATCAGAGGAGTAGCTGATCCCACCAGGTAAGGCACTGGGAATGGGAGGTCTGGGCTCTGCACCCAAGCAGCTGCAGTCTCATCACCTGATAAAGGTCCTCCCCATCTGCAAAGACAGACGTGCCTTTCTCACCATGTCAAACACTGCTGTGGATGGGCAGGCTCAAGCACGTCATGGCACTACGTATGATCCAAGGCTATTCAACAGAAAGATCACAGAGCCAGTGAGAAACGTTTCTCATTACATAAGATTTCACATGGTGATGTTAGAGGGGAAAGGTTTTGACCTCAGAAAATTCAACCAGACCTAGGGCTGGGTTCAAAAGCATGCAAATTTTTAAAAGATTTTGACACCAAAGGGTAAAGGTGTTGAGAGATTAGTAGTTTTTGTGAGTGCTCCTCATGACTCCTTGTCCATATCCCCATCTGTGTGACAAAACCAGGAAAACTTCACAAGTTCACCCTTTCCAGGCTATTGTGTCATATCCCTGACTGACTTCAGGAAAAGCTGTTTAAGACCCATCACTTCCAGCTTGAGGACAAACATGAGGGTCACATCTTAACAGACAAGACCACTGGGTTAACAGCTTTCACACTCTTCATTTGTGCTTTCATGGAAGCTCCATTGCCTGCTGGAAGGCCTTGGCTGGGACGTCCCACTGGCCTGCCCCAGAAGGGACAAGCCCTCACAGCAGCATTGGTGCTACAAGGAACCAACATTCTGACCATGTCGATGCTGAGTTTAAAATGATTGTACCACTTCCGCTGGCTTTCAAATCACTGAATCACAGGTGAGGTCACTCCTGGCAAGGTGGCTATCCCCAGTAAAAGCACTAGAAAGCCCATATAAAAAGATCAATGCCTTTTATGTCTTACTATGATTTATACTTCAGACCATGTAACTTTTACAGGGCTGCCGAGTATGTGATGGATGCAGCTCTCTTAACAACCCACATATTTGTCTGATTTACTGCGTCAGTCCAATGTGTTATTTTCTACCTTGCAAGAACAACCTTGCTTCTAGGAATCTGACTGCATGATAAGATCGTGAACTAAATGTGCAGTTATCATAAGAGACCACACATTTTACAGTAAAATTGAGAAAACTGATTATAGCAATCCCTCTGGAAACAAGAATAATCACATGATAAGATGGTGCTAATGGGAATTTATCATCTCTCATCACGTGTGAAGCTTAGAACAAAGCAGCAACGTGTGTGAACTGCATAGCTATTAATGCCAATGAATACCAGCTGAAAAGCTAGTGGGGGCTATGAGGAAATGAGAGGAGGGAACCTGAAAAATGAAACTAAGCCAATTCAGTATGCTTCAACCAGCTTACACACACACACATATATATAACATTTGTAAATGTTACCCAAAGTAACAGCCTCACATCTATCCATACATCCTATTCCCTCTCCACCTACACTTCTTCATTCAAACTCCATGTCAATCTTTTATTTGTTCTCACCGTATTTTAGCACTGGAGAAGTCCAAGATCATGAGTATCTGAAGGGTACGTGCCTCTGCATGCCTACATGTCTGCATCTACACATGCTGCCTCATGCACAGATTATTCCTAAACAGCATATCTAAGATCTAAAACACATTTCTCTTTCTCCCATACAAAAGGCACCAAAAGCCTACCCACGCTATGTTCTATTTGAAGAAAATAACACTTGACTAAACTTAACATTTTTAAAGTTGTCTTGGGGAAGTGAGTGCCAAAAACTCAAAGTGACATGCACATAGTTTTAACATGAATGATACATCTACATCCCTTAGGTATCCTAAAATTAACTCTGCATCAAGCCCCGTAAGACATATGAACCCCAACAGGTTAATGGTAGGTGGTGAACTCCTCTGTTCTATTGAATAATGGGTACATTTGCTGGCCTACCATATTTTCCACTGCCCTGTTTCATAGAGAGAAGCTGGGACTTTCAGAAGAGATTTTTTTCTTTTCTAAATGAGAATAAAAGGAGATGGTTACGGGTAGGTGGCAGGAGGACAAGATGAGAGAAGCATCCTACATAAGTACCTGTATGAGTCCTCTGGTGAGCCTTTAAGTGGGAGCTCTTTGTATAAACTTTCCGGCACCCATTAAATTGACAGCGATGAACTCTCTTCTTGTTTTCTGGGGATGCTTCTGTCCCTGTACCTCCTTGCTCACTGTCACTCTGCCCGCTTTTTATTGTCCCCGCAGTCGCTGTTGCTACACCCACTTTCACAGAGCTGAGTGAAGTTTTCTTGGCTACTAATTTCAACGTCACTGTGCCATCCACCGCTGAGAGAGTCTGTGGGGTTTTTACAAGGTGGCGGCTGAGCTCCGGAGAGGAAGGGGGGGTTAATGAGGTTACTGCATTGAGCTGGGCCTGGTTGACGGCTGTGTAGCCTTCTGTGGAAGAGCTGGTGGACTGCGAGCTGAGGCACGTCTCAGACAGCAGCTTGTCACGGGAGAGGATAATGTCCATGTTGGCGCTTTTGTCACATGTACTCGTCTCCACTGGTAAAAGGATGGGGTCCAGCCGTCGTATATTGTCCTCTGCATCTGGGGCTGAGGAGGCATGAAGGAAGCAGTCCAAATCCTCACCAAAGGTCTCAGAGATCTTCCGCGGTTCAGTCTGAAGGTATCGCTCCAACTCCAGGCATGTCTGCAGAAGGGAAAGGGAGAGGGGAGGGAGAAAAACGGCTGTTAGAGAGAGATTACAGCATAGCTCCCACTGAGGGCAGGAGAACATGGTCCAAAGGCATGCCAAGACAGCACTCATGAACACCAACATCTTCTCCTGAGATGGTAACACACTGGGAGACATGAAGATTTGGCACTTGTTTGAAGCTGCTCAGAGATAGTCTGGAATACCTACATATGCTAGCAGGTATTATACTAGAAGTGAAGATATAACAATCAGAAAGTATCTATTACATTTTCATTAAAGTCTGTACATTGTTCCATGGGTACCAGGGCATTCCCAACTTTAAGTATAATCTGTCCTACAGCCACTTCCATATGAAACTACCCTAATAGACTCATCATCTGGCCATGTACAAACAAAAAGCCACCTCTCCAAATAACTGCTTCCTCTTCCTTCACAAACATTAACTTTCTCTCCAAATTTAACTCAGTGTAGCTGGCTGGGGCCCAATCTGTTCCTAAAACAGCACAATTCTGAAGCATGGCATTTTAAGATAGGAGGCAGAAAAGCTTCCAGTGAGACCACAGCTTGTCTAAAAGGCCTGAGAGAAGGAAAGGTGGCAGTAAAGAAGGGATCTACTGTCAGTTTTAGAGGGAGTTTTGGCACATCTGGTCAAATGGAGCTTCCTGTGTACAGGACACCAGACTTGCACACAAATACACACATCCCCCTTATTAAAAAGTTGGTGAAGTTGCAGTCAAAGAGGGTGCCACATAAAATTGTGTTCCTGCACCTCCACAGCAGTGATCATCAGCACAAGAATGGGATGAGCCTCCTGAATGTGCCTTATTATGAAGTGCCCTGAGCTTGCCCCAATAAAGCCTCCAGGCACCAAAGCACTTCCCAGTGTTCTCCACAGCCAACATTATAAACTTTTATTGTTTATAGAGAACCATTTGCTGTAGTTTCAGGAGCTTTTAATGGAGTTTATTAGCACTGTTTTTCATTTCTTGCAGCTTGAAAGGAGAGCTGGCTTAATACCACCACTGTGATTTCACAGGACTTGGAGAAAGAGACATTCTAACTAATACATTTTAGAAACCTCTAAAACTACTCCTCAGAGAACACTTCTAGCAATATTAAGAAAGGGGTTTTAGTCAAAAATTTTCAGTCTATGGGAGCTGGTGACCCAACTACATCTCAATCTGGAGAGTCCAGCATCTGATTAAGAAATGAAAGCTTCATATGACCAGAGGAGAGACAGAGACTTCTGCCTTCTGAGTACAAAGGTCCCATCAACAGGAATGTAAGGAGGCCCCACTCACGGCTCTCTGGGAACCGCCAGGTAATTTGAGATTATTACTTTCAAAACTCCCAGGAAGCAACACTGTTGGTTGCAGATACAATGTGGTGGGATGACTTTCCAGTTCACAACAAAATCTGCCACACAATTACCCGTTATTTCTTTTTTTTTAAGTAATAGCTGATTATAGATCTGAGCTGTAGAGATGGACAGAAAGAACAGAACAGAATATAAGCAGGTGAGACATGCTGTACTTCAGCAAGTACGTTTTATCAGACGTATGAGACCGCCTGCACACAGGCCTGGGGGTGGGACACTTATCAATTGTACTTGCCTTAAGCAACCTTTCCGATTTCTTTATAAGGTGCATTTCTGGGACTGTGAGAAACAGCTTTAACTGAGAATCTGGTCTCTCCCCAGATAAATCCTAACGGGTTTTGGGAGAAGCTTTTCAACATGCCACATAGTCTTTCAGTAATAACCCCCACCACCAGGAGAGGTAATGCTTTTGAGTTCTCCACATCATGTAATTTGGGCTTTCTGGTCCACTTAGCCTTCATCCAGTGGGGCAGAAACAGGTTTAGGGGCCCAATAAATAAAAGGCTTCCAAAGGAAAGAGCAAGTATAATCACAAATTAGGGGTGGAAAGAGGGAGGGCAGCAGCGGGGAGGAGAGACAAGGACTCAAGGCCATTAAATCTGATGACAGTGACATGAAATTTCAATTGCTGTGGGATCAGAAAGCTGCATGCCAGCTCTGGGCTGCCCGTGGAGGGGATGCGAGCAGGAGGTGCTGCTCCTTTAAGGCATCACTACCCCATGACAACAATAGTGGGCCTGACAGTTCTTCCAGCTTCACCATTAATTTTCCATAAAGAGCAGTTTCTCGATGAGCCCTTTTCAGGCAAAGCCTGATGCTTCACAAACCTGTAATTATTCCTGGCTCCCCCCCTCCCACAGCCACTGCACCTGTGCCATTTCAAGACACCAGCTGGTCATGTCTTGCCTTCTGCCTCTGAAATCCAAAACCAGTGGATCAAGCCCATCTCCCCATAGAAGGGGGGAGAAAAACAACTCAAAGAAACAATATAATGCAGTCCCTCCCTCCCACCCCCCTCAGCCTCTCCACCAAGTCAATAGCAGGGAAGAGCCTAGCAACACTGAGCCAGAAAAGCCCTGCACCTAATCTGCATGGCAGACAAAGCCTGGCGAGGGGTTATGGCCACAGCCCTTTCCTTACCTCCTGCCAGGGCCGTACCTGCTGCTGCCTTTTTTTCTGGTGGCAGAAACAAAGCATCTTTCCCCATACGCCCTTCCCAGTTTACGCCAAGTACCTTATGCAACCTTCTCTCCTTGTGGTCCAAATCTCCTAGGGAGTGGTGAGCAAGGGTTTAGAACCCAGCCTGCTTTCTTCACTCCTTGCCCTGGCATGACAATTTTTAGGCCAACTAAGCCCACTGCCTTGTCTTGAGCTCTGATCTGGAGAAACTAGTCAGGCTGAGACCACCAAGGTCCCCACTCCAGCCTGGTGGACCACCAGGAGGGGCAGGAAAGTTGTTTGGTCTCCATTCCCACAGAGCTATTTGCCAGTGAGCACACCAAAAACTACTTTTTTTTTTTTTATGGGAGGAGCAGGATATTGACCACTATCCACAGAGATATAAACCCAGACTGCTGACTTCAGATGATGATCTGAATTCAGATTCTATAGCTCTCCTACTTCCACTACCAGCCTGGTAGGAAAACAGTTCAAGAATATCTCAGACAGGAGTGAGCTGCACTTGTCATGCTCTTACCAAAGTTCTGCTGGATGTCCAGCTTCCCCTGCACCACTCGTGCAAGAGAGGGAGCTTTGTGTAACAGATGGAGTATGTCACATGTGACATAAGTCCAACTACGCTTTAGTTGCTACGTTGCAGGCAACATGGTGGGTATTAAACTTTCTTACCCAGTGCCTGTATGATACAGCAATAAAGACTTTAAAAATTGCAAAGGGAAGAAGATGGCTCCCTTCAGGAACAAAAGAAGAAGATCCATAAGACTGCCATTGGCTGTCAAGCCAGTTTCACTGGCTAGGGATAAAAAAGTGTGACCCACTAATTCAACCCATCTGCCCTGATTAATGAGGGTCATTCTCCTTGCACCTTGCTCCTCAATTTAACCGGTTAAAAGAAATGATGATTCATGGCTGACAAATAATAGGATGTGACTTTGCAAGACCCCACATACTTGAAGTAAGCCAGACAGAAGAAGACAGCAGTCTGGCATGTGGACAATCCTGTCAAGCCCTTGCTCTGATTTTTCAATTTTGGATACAATTGCAAAAAACTCACTTCCCCAGCAGAGGAGCATTTCCATCACCTGCAAGAAATGCTGTGTGTTCCCTCCCAGTAACTCAAAATATCTCTTTGCTTCCCATATTATACTACCATCCAAGTCCCCTGGGGCACGTGGAGTGGTAGAATACATGTAAACCACACACCATTACACTTCCATGTGCAGTACCAGCTCCTTCAGACAGTACAAGACAGCTACTGTAGAGCTGTCCTATGCCTGGTAAGGACCTACTTCTTGTTAGTCGTTTCAGAGTTTGCAGTAGCACTGGTCCAGGAAAATTCAGTGTTCCATATGTTTGTCAATTGAGAAAGGTATGCGCTCTAATCTAGTTGTATTCTTACCTCTAAAGCTCATCTACTGAAAGTAAAGATTATTTAAGAAACACATTGAGTATGGTCATCACTATGAAATACAACACAAGAGAAATCCAGCATGTGCCTCTGACAGTAGAGATGTGATACATGTGTACCATTTTCAGCAGAGCTTAGTACTCACCTAACTCTACAGCCGGCAGAAATCAAGATAGTTTTGCTACTAACTGCAACAACAAGACAAACCCCAGATTCTGCAATCCCTCCCAGATTTGCCAATACCTGATTTGGTTCAGAGTCTGTATTTTATGGTGTCTATCAGCTATCCAGGTTAAAGTTCAACCCAGAACATTCAAAACCTAGACATGAAGGAGCTGGAGTCACCATTCATGGTGCTGATGTTTGACTTCATCTCTCTCCCAGAGAGGAACCAGAAGGAAGGTTCCAGCTGGGACCACCACCATCATCAGTGTGCCAAGCCTCAAGGCAGTGTAGGCACCCAGTGTCTCCCCTTTAGAGAATAACGGGGGAAGACATGCCCAAAGGCCAGGAGCTTTTGCAGGGACACAAGTTAGGCATCTGGGTTCAGGTCCAGACAGCTCTGGAAAACCTAATTCCATCTGATGAACCAAACTATACTCCTAGTTCTCAGGGCATAAATCTAAACTTGCTCCAATGAATTGCAAAGAACTAGTCTCGGTTGACAGCGATGTTGTGTTTTAGAATTTCACCCACACATACAGACTGACTTTTGAAACATAACAGGTCACTTGAGAAGCACCTGTCCATGCTGTGAAATCTCTAAAGCACTCAAACTTCTGGGCGTTTTAAACAGTTAAAGACAGGACAATATGGCAACAACAAAGTTCTGCCAAGGGTTAAAAAAAAAAGCCCAAACACTTATAATAATTTGAGGACAGAACATCAGGGAAGACACCTTATAAATATGTTCACTGAGTTCCTCTGTTTTATTGATGCTGAAGTATTTTTTAATATCTTGGTTCTGAATTTTTCTAGCAGATCATCTGAAGTTCTTATCTGGAAGTGCTAGTTGCTTCTAAGTGCCATTTTACTGCAGATATAATTGGACATCAAGCACTGAACTTGGAAGTTATCCAAAACCTAATTAGGAAGTTGGATACTTAGATCAGGCTGTGACAGAAAATGAAAATGTTGAATGTGGCTGACAAGCAGGTCTGATCTACCAGGTCTGTTTACAATACTTGAAAGGATTCTCTTTGTAATTTACACAAGCAAAGCAGAATTATACAAGCAATAGTGAAGGCCAAATTTCAACTTCCATCATGACCCCATTGCTTTCTACTGGCATGCAAAAAAGGGGCCTCATCTCCAAATAACTGTGAAAATCTCAAGACTGCATTGCAGGAGAAACTGTCTTCAACCTGAAGACAACCCAAAACACAACACTAAGGTCAGTGCCATCGCCATTCACTCACACTCAGAGCAAACAGTGGCACCAGGAGCAGTGCCCAGTATCAGTGTGTCATTGTGCAGCAAAAAGGCAAAAACTCTGGGCAACACCGACACTTGCATTGCTGATACCACAGGCAGAAATTGAACCGGATGTTGTCGGGCAGCCCTGAAGTTAAGAGGAATAAGAGATTCAAAACTTACCTGCCTTCCCTGAAATGCCATGCAGTTTTTTATCCTTAACCCTAAAACAAGATTTGAATGATGGATTTTCTTCCCACTGCCAAAAGCCTTCATTACTTCCTGAACAACAACAACAAAGCCCAATACTCTTGCCCATCTATTCCAAGATTGTCATCTGTTCCCACCCAGCTGCCAAAACCTCCAGCTTTTCCTCTTGGCAACTTTTACAGGGCAGTTGCTAGTAGTGAAAAAGCTGCAGCACATCAGGAGCTTAACATTTGGGACAGAATAAAATAAACAGAGTTTTAGTATTAAAATAAGTAGTTTTGCAAAATACACTTGGGAAAAATGGAAAACCGCAGCCTGAAATAAATGTATATAAGAAAAAGTTTCAGGCGATACCAAATAATTTCTATTGCAAAGGTTTTAAGACAAAGCTAGTCATGTGCCAGCACATCTTTCCTATGTATTACAGTTCATTGAAAAAAAGAGAGCTAAAACCACTTTTCAGGTACAACAATAAGATACTTACTGACAGCTAACCTGTGGTAAATATTTGTATGCATGATATATATGAAGGAAATCAAGTTAACTGGGTGCTCAACAAACAGGCTTTTGCCAAGTGCAAAAAGCAGCCACGGGCATAGTCAGCAAAGAAAGATCATATGATATGCAAAGACTTGTCTTCCTGTGGTAACTTCACCATATGCCTGAGGCATCAGGCCAGTCCTCCCTAACACCCTCCGAATGGGTCACACCAGCCACTGGAGCCTGAAATGGACAAGTCTACTTATTCTTGACTCCCCTACACAGGACTAAAGTCTCTGTTTGCTAATTTCTTCAATACAATAATGGCCTGTGCCCATTTTCCCTCTTGGTCTCAGCCCAAAGAATGAATTGTTAAGGAAGTGTATTTAGCCAAACCAGCCCATTCACCGTTATCCATGCACAACAGCACTCTCAATAAATTCTCCTACCATGACCCAGACGGCTTTCTCCCTGGATCTTCTCCTCTTATACTTCTCCAGAGTATAAGAAATACTGAAATCAGACACCTCAACAGCATTCAGCAAAGATAATTCAAAGTAAAAAATGTGGATATAAAGGACAGAATCACTACCTTCACATAAACATGATTCATTTTCCTGTTGCTCTGGGGCATGATGTAACCAGAGTTATCAAAGATTTTAATCAGACTCCAAAGCTTAAAAGATCAAAATCAACTTTACCATAAACTAGCAATTTTCACCAGCAGAAATGGGCGGTAACAAATGTCTTAAATAGAAAAGAAATCTGAACCCATAACTCTAACCAAGGAGTCAAAATCAGGCTTTGTTCCCTAACTTCATAATAATGAAATATATATTTATCTAACAAATATTCTTTCAAATGGACAAGTCAAATTTGTTCACCAAAAATCTGTGGTATTTAGGCCTTAAGCATAGAGAATTTAAGTGCACTGGTTGTGAGATACTGAACAAAGGACTGCAGCTAAGCGTGGCTGAATTTGATAGGCATCTAGATAGAAAAAAAAAAGGATGAAAGAAATCTGCAAACACTGAACCAGGGCTTTGGAGGGCTTTTGTTTTGGCTTTTTTTGAGTGTTTAGTAAAGATAGAAAAAATATCTGCGACCAGTCACAACATTAAAAAATAGCATCAATGTCAGCAAAGGATTAAGGATAGCCAAATCAAGAATTCAAAAGTGCAAGCAGTCCATTGTGCTAGTATCAAAATATGATAAAAAGCCATGTGTGGTTGTACACCACCACATACCCTGCATGCTGCCATGACAGCAAGGAGCCATACAATGACCATCTGAAAAATTATATATAGAGTGTTTCAAAATGTCTCTGAAGAGAGCATTTATTTATATAACAACCTTGGATGGCTTTGAGTGAGCTGGCTAGTGGCCCTCACTGCAAACTTTTCTCCAAACTTCATCAAGCGTGTATTTAACCTGTTGTCATCCAGTTTGGAAGCAGCTTTAGTTTAGTGTTATAAACAGCAAAAAAAGCACAATTAGCTCCTTAAATTGCCTGTCCTATCTCCTGAAAATCTGACTGAAATCAAAGGATCAGGTTCAAAGCATGCCCCAGAGTGTGGTAAACTTCCCACAGGAAGTGGATACGCAAAAGCAAATGCTGACGACTGTGGAATGTACAAAGCAGAGCAATATTTTAGGTCTCGATCCTCAATCAAGATTCATCCTTAGAAAGTATTGCAGTGGGGTTACACAGCAGAATTGGATTCCTTGTAATTACTCTGGTTAGGTTCATGAATGAAAAAATGTACTCTTTAGAGATGTTTTATTAACATCCAGAGATATCTTAACATTTCCTACTCAAAAGCTGACACAAACGTATACAGCAGTTGCGTTCGTGCACTCTCAGGCAACAGCACATTCATAAGCGCAGTCTGTCACAATTAGCTTATTAAACCAAACCTGGAGAAGATATGTGATCAATACACTCAATACACAGAATATTTTGTAAGAGTCCTGGGTTGTGAGTCCTCTCGTCTGCTCTGACCTAAGAATATATTAAACAAGAGGATGCATAACACTGAATTCCTAATCCAAAAACGTGCAATTCCTCATATTGACTTTGCGTGATCAACATTTTTGTGCTGGGACTACTGTGTCTACTCTGTACATGACGCCCATTCATTATCACATCTCAGGGCTCGAAAAACCTTTTGTATGTTCCCTTTTGTATTATTTTTGGCTGTGGGGAGGAAGAGGTGGGGACCTGTCTGGGAAACAGGAAGCAGGAGGAAGAAGGGGAATGCGTTGTAGAATAAGGGCAGAACAAAAAAGAATAGAGGAGCATTTATACCATTTCTAAACGATAATAAACATATAGGACCAAAGCCTGCCTCCAGCCATGTGGGGAGCAGTGGGCTGTTTGGCTGAAGTTTAGACTTTATTGGGAGCACAGCAACTGTCCAAGCACATTTACAAAAAGCCATTTGCTGCTTTTTTCTTTGATTTCTTTTTAATCATTTGGGCAACTTGTTATCTTACATGAGCAAGAAGATGCATGTGCTACTGTGATAAATATGCCAATCTGCGCAAGAAAAAGAGAAGACAACAGACTTGAGTTTCACTGTTGCGCCAAGACAAAAAGACTAGAAACAAAGCAATGGGAAGCACAACCGGATTCTCACTTGGGGTAAATCAGCACAGAGCAGCCCTGATTTCATGGTTCCTGTTTACATCAGCTGAAGACCTTGCCAACACTCAAAATCCATGAAATGCTGCTCATGATTAGCAACACTTAACTCTGTGGCTTACATTAAACAGAATTTGACATGTTTTTTGATGGCTGGAGATGGTTCTTTTCTATTACAAATCTTGTCTATTTTATTAGGGACAGTATGACCTAAATGGAAAAATAGGAAGAATGTAAAAACAACTCTCAGACATCTTGATACTTGGATTTGTTTCTTTTCTCTCTCTTTTTTTTTTTAATTTTGGGTCATCTATATGGGATATGCACAAACTGGTTTCTGCCACTTCTAGGCCAGAGTTATCATGATCCGTGGACAGAAACAACAGCCTTCATGCTTGACTGTCCCATTGCAGGTAAACGTGTATCTCACTTTAAAACCAGGTGCCTTCCAAAGGATGCTATGTTACAGTCAAAGGTGTTTTTTCATTGCTTTTCATTTCTGCACTGTTCTGCCAAGGCTCTTGTTCCAAAACTCTTAGCCACCAGCGATTTTGATCAGCCTCAAAATCTCACAGGCAGTGCACTCAGGCTGCTACACACCCTGATAAAAGCAACATGGTCCTCTTTAACAGCAATTTGTGAGGGCACATTGGTAAAGAGCCTGCCAGTATTGGCCCAAACGCTCAGCAGCAACCCAGGCAGCCGCTCCAGGCATCTGAGATCTGTATCCCCAAAATGCATTACATCAAAAAAAGGAGAGGGCATCTGGCACAACCTTTGGTGGATATCATTAGCAACTCAAGGTGCATTGTCAGAACTGGACGAGGCACTGCTCACTCCTTGTGGAAGGATCACAGATCAGCCTCACATCAGCTCCCAGAGGGCCGTACGGTACTGGCTGCACGTGGCATGGGAAGCCAGGAGATCCCGCTAAGAGCCCTGCCATTTGTTGATCTGAGAAAGCTCAGCAGGTCAGACCCCAGCTGCCCAGAGTCAGCACACCTCTGTGAGCCAACCGACACAACCACAGCTCACACACTGGCTCACTTTCTTCAGTCTGTTGACTGTGGACACCCACCCAGTTGTTATGATTTTAATATGCTGCAATATGAAAGTGCTATTTCAGGACAAAGTTATTAATAGCAAAGAAGCCAGAAAACAGCCTAGAAAGAATGCAATGTTTTGGCATTCCTGGAAGATAGGATGACTTCCCAGCATCCAAGAAACCACCAGGATTAATTCAAGGGTTTCTGTGCACAAGCCTGTCTTTTGTCACTATATGATAAGCCATCATGACGTACCTTCACAGGAATGCCCTGTATGGGTACCCGCACACTGCAGCAGTCCACAGAGACTACAATGCAGAAAGGCCCAAAGGGTGGTACTTCGTTACTCTAAGTAGGCTGGTGAAAAGCAGAGGCTAGGTGCTGTGACAAAGCATCAGCAGAAACAGGTTAGGAGAAGCTCTACTCTTCCTGAAGGACAAAGATGGGACAGAACCTGTTTAACCCTTCTCAGAAACCTGACTCCAGGACCTCAGAGAGGCTCTAATTTTCAACCTCTCTTCCCGTATCAGCACTCTCTCCTTCCCTTGTTTATTCAAACTGCATTTCCTCAGCAACACTCTTTACTTGGGCAGGAGCCTCACAGTCAAGGCAAGTCATTGTTCCTTCTCAGGTTTTCTTTTAAACCTTGTGTTTTCTCCTAGCAAAATATCCTTGGAAATGTATTGGAGGATACTGTGGAAAATACCAGGCCCTGACTCGTTTGTGTTGGCACCTCTCCCCCTAAAATTAATTGGGAGGGTTCCCAAATTAATTCCAGGCACATCACTGAACACAACACTCAGCACCACCGCGCAGAGGTGATACCACAGGAACCCATCTCTCCACTGGCAAGGCTCTTGGCATTCCTTCTGCCTGCACCCACACTGTTGAGAGGCTCTCCATGAGGCTTTCAGCTTTCCAGCCCCATCCTTAAGTATCCTCCTTGAGCAAACAAAATGAAACTCAACATTGCATGTTTCCCTGGGAGGAAAAGACCCAAATGATGATGCCAGGAACTGGAAGATGTCATGTTCACAGCACCACAGCATTACCCACTAAACCACCATAGAGAGCTCGAGCTCCCTACTGAAAATGCACTGCAGGGAACTGTGGTCCCTCACCATGCTCCAAAAAGGAAATAACAAAACCCACTTACCAACAAGGAAAAGAGGAAACATACTGTAGTCATTATAAACCCAGCAGTGGACACCTTATCTGGCATATTTCCAACTCAGACATTTTAAAAATGTAGCTAGTTTACCTTAAGTGTCCTATTTTCCCCAGTTTCCCTTTTCCACTCTACTTAAGTCCATACGGCATCTTCCAAGATAAGCCTGTCTTTGTGGGTTGGCTTTATACCACTCCTTCCCTCTATTGTCTTTCTGAGATGTGATGGAAGTCTCCAATGTCACAGCTTGGAAGACTACAGCCAGGTTCTCTTGGCACGGTTTGCAGGAAGGGGATGGGAGGGAACTGAGGAAGGACGGCCTCTCCAGCTGCAGGAGGGGGGTCCTCTCATGGTACAGCCAATCCTTCCTGGCATTCTGTTTATCATTAACACTGTTTAACTAAAGCTGGTTTTTAGTAGCCCTCAAAGGTGGAATCTGCAGCCAGCTCTTGTCATCCCAAACACTTCAGACCTCTGTCACCATGCTTTGGTACAATCCCTGCAACAGCAAACACAGACATTATGTTCCTCCAAGTACAAATTACAGCTGTCAGAAACTGCAATTTTATTTTGGTTATAAACATACAAAGGTAGCCTTTATGGTGGGAGAGGAGCTGCATGTGAGACCACAGGCTGAGTCTTTGCTTCACAGGGAGCATTCCTGGGAGCACTCTTCTGCTTCACCTCCAGCCAGCTCTGCTTCCCAAGCAGTTGCACTTCCCACGCAGTTACACTTCCCAAGCAGTTGCATGATATCAGAGCTCAAGGGAAGGCCCAAATGCCTCGTGGTGGCCGGTGCTGCTGCAGGAATCTGCTTCAGATCCTGCAGTCCAGGAACTGAGACTCGGAGAGAGACAGAAACACACTCAAACTGTGTTTCTTTAGCTACAGCCAGAACTACTGGCAGCC
Organism: Corvus moneduloides; assembly: GCF_009650955.1. NCBI lineage: Eukaryota > Metazoa > Chordata > Aves > Passeriformes > Corvidae > Corvus > Corvus moneduloides. Next base: position 12,954,500 of record NC_045482.1, on the reverse strand, counting down.
TATGCATTCAGGATAATTTTCCAGGCATGACATACGACTTGGTTGTCACTCTGATCCCTTCAGGATACACGGCAGCACTTCTGAACACGTGGGCTCTGCTCAGAGCACCTTGGAGGTGCTCTGACTGCCACCAGAGCAAGCTTCAAGGGATTTCCTCCATTTCAAGTGTCTCTGACCCTTCCCTGCTCTGCAGATGCCCCATCACTACCCAGCATCAGACTCCTGACACCTGTCAAAGAAGCATGATAGTAAATTGCTCCTTCAAGCTCCTGAGTACTCCTAGGCATTTCAGTCCTCCTGTCAAGCTTCCTAATATGTCCCTTCCCTGCCATGAGCAATGATGCATTCCTGGAAACAAAAACTGCATTAAAAGTCTTCTTTACATGTGAGCTAAGAGCTTTCTTTGCCTCATACCATTTTTACTCATAAATATAATATCAAGGTGATCGTGTTCTTCTCAGACTACTCAGAGTGCTCTGTAAGTAAAACCTGAAATTGGCAATTTATCAGATGGAAAAATAAAAGCCACATTCGGTTTCTCCCTACACTGAAAAATGACCACGTGCAGTCTCTGAAGCAGTCTAATCTTTTTAACAAGGTCATGAATATCAGCTGAAGGCACGGGAGGAGAAATAAAACCCTCCTGCACATGTTTTCCCTTCTGTGCTGCTTTCTTACTGATGTTTTGCTCACTTTCTAAGCAAAGAGGAAGCCTCTCCTGTTCCCATCACCCCGTGTTTACCCACATTCCAGCAAACAGTGCCTGCTCCTCCAGGTGCTCTCCAAGGGCAAACAACTGGATCTTGCCACAATGCAATTTTGAACTTGAGCCACATCCAGCTGTGAGCGGGAGGGAGGTGAGAGCCCTGTGAGAAGCAGTGATAGAGGCAGTGGATGGTGGGACACCATGAAATCTTTTGCAAATGTTGCTCCTGCACGCTTAGACAAAAGCACAGCACACCCTTTGCCTAGTGAAAGGCCTGGAAAATGCACTTTAGGAGGCACAGCCTTAGGAGTTAGAATAAATCCTCCCAGATGTCCCTGGTGACAAAGCAGCCCAATTTGATCAATACAGCAGCATTATTAACACTGCGCTGCCTTACATGAGGATAGTCATATGTTCTTGCCTCTGCTGAGCGTGGGGGAAGGGGTGCAAACTCCTACAGCAATTCACAGGGGAAACGTCTCTCTCAAAATCATTAAGGCTGCACAAAGAATCTCTTTCCCATTTTCATGGAAGCTGCTTTTTTGGGAGCTGCTTTTTTTGCTTTTCTGCTTCACTAGTATTGATCAAGCTCGGGTGGAATCCTAGAAATAGTATGTGCTTTATGGTTTTCTCAAAAAGAAATTTTGTTTTTAACAACTTAGGATCTCTATCTTCAGGCTTTTGTTTCTGCAGCCATGAATACCCTTCATTGTGGGGGCTGGGTATAGACACATAAATGTAGGTGGTTAACAACAGAAAGAAGGACTTAATGCTTAGCAAATGTTTAAAAATTATTATGAGAATTAGCAATTAAGCGCATTTGGATTCAAGCAGAAATATTAGCAGTAAAAAGGCACATCTCTCTCTAAATAGATACACACATATATCTTGCTGCTGCTCCTGAGCCCCAGCCAGAGTCATGGCCTTTCTGAGTTTGACTCTTGACAAACACATTTGCAGACAGTCCTGGTAATTCAGGAATGGTAAGAGAATGGAACACAAAGAAAAACAGTCTTAGCTAATCACCTGCCTAACTACGGCCAACAAATCTGAAAATTTTGTAAAAACTGGGTCCTGTGTATGCCTGGTGACAGGTTTGCAGAAAGCTAGAGCAGTACTACCACTATATACCAGGTGACTCAGACTGGGAGAAAACGTATCAGAGAAGCTAAAGGCTAAGTGGTAGTAATGGCATGGGAGGAAGAACTGACTAATAATAAACAAAAGGCTGGCACATGGCCTTTAAAACCATGAAAAAGACCTTCTTACCCACAAAGAGAGGTGTCATCCACCGCTGGAAAAAAATTACTACCACAGCAATGGTGCATCAGCACCATCCACGTTTCTCCAGCACTCATCTGGGACAACACATTGTCAAAACCAGAAAACAATGGACTCGCTTCCTCTTCACTGGGAAGAAATCCTGCTGTTCTTTCCCCTCTGCCACCTCTCCACCTAAAAACACTGAGACCATCATATCCAAACCCTCAACCAAGAAGGTTAAAAATGCTGAGTTTGAGCACACCAGGCCACCTCCACACTGTGTCTAGTAAGCGTTTCTCACCAGAGAAGTGTGGTGCTGCTTCAGAGCTGCTGGCACAAAGTTCTCCCAGAAAGGGGTGCTGCAGAAGTGTCTAGACAGACTAAAATTAAAAAGAACAAATTATATGACACTGCCTACTGTCTGCACAGCAGGGCCGGATTCTCAGAGGGAGGAGTAAATAGCTGGTGCCATAATCGTAGCTAGTGGAGTCATCTTAATTTACACTGAGCAAAGATCTGGCCCAGAAAAATATTCCTGTAAACTTTGCAGCCAAAAATTCCTCTGCTAGACCGCATTCCACCAGTTAAACTGCCAGAGAAGACAATTGCAGAAATAATTTAATTAAAATGGAGATCAGGGAGCTGGTATCCTTTTCAAGCTCTGCTCTTGACTTCCTCTCTCCAACAACTGAGAGCTTGGGTGTCCCAGTTTCCCAGCCTGTAAAATCGGCATGCTACAGCTTCTCTGCTTTGAGGACAATGGCTGTGAAGCATCCTATCTGTTCAAAGCCCAACCCTCAAATCAGATATCTGAATGCTCGAAACCTCTGGGTCTTGGATGAAAAGGCATGTATTTTTCTCTGCTGAAACAGCTCTGTTGTTGCTCCTGGAAAATTTGATCTTCAAAAAGGCAACCTGCAAGTTTTGCTTCGAAGACGGTAGGTGTCAGGTTCTCCAACTTATTGGGGTACTGCTAAGGATTTTTGCTGCTACAGACTGCTCAAACTTGCCAACACAGTTCTGGTACTGACGTAAGAGTTAGGTAGAGAGTACTGCTTTCCTACAATTTTGTCATTCATATTTTATTTCTGAACTTCAGCTTTTGTTCGGATTAGCATCTAGAAGGACAGTGAATTTTCTGCATATTCAACTCTTTCAGGAAATCATTAGATGAAAAAATACACCCAGGATGTAGACCAGTGCAAACACATTATCAAGTCATAAGGATGGTGCCACGTGATGTATCATTGTAGCAGATTCTTTGTTTTCACTCCTTAATTTCTGTTGAAACACTTGGCTTTTTACATGCTGGTCTGCAGAATCATTAGCAATGGCACATGGTTTAGGACCTGTTTTTTTACAGTCCTCATATTCCACACAAAAATCCCTCACAGATACCCACAGCTTGAAAGCTTTTTGAATAAAGGGGAGGTAGATTACAGTTCCTGCAAGAAGTTTTCACAGAGGCAGAACCAAGCAAGAACCCACAGAGCCCTGCTGCCTGCAGCCAGCTGTGTGCCTCACCGCTATTTGGTGAGGCCCAACTGTTTTGTTCTAACCCCAGCAGACCCTGCATGGAGCCAGCAGCTTCCCTCCGCACAGGAAGGAAAGGGAATCACCCATCTTCTGAAATGCTAGGGAGATACTTCTTTGTCATGCAAGCAGCCCAAGCTGACTCAAAGGAGCAGAGATGGTTAAAAGCAGCAGAGTGGACAAACACAGCAGGAAGGCCCAGAGTCCAGGGTGTCCCGACAAGCAAATGGAGAGCACCTCGCAGCCTAGAGCAGCTAGGTTCATGTGTCCCCCTTCCATCCCTCCCCTGGCTCAGGCAGGCTCCTCTGCCTTATGTGAGGGGCTTTGGCAAATCCTCCTTTAAGGTGCATGGCCAGGGTGCAGGGAGCCACACTGCTCAAGGCCACCACAGTCACTCACCACAGTGGATGGTGGCAGAGCAGGGGGACTCTCCAGAGGGACAACAGTGGGATCCCACTACTGACCACACAGCATTTTGGGCAGGCTGCTCCCTGCCCACATTGTGAAGAGAAGGGTAGAGGTGTGCTGGGTGGGCACCCAAATTCAAGGGGCCTTTACCCTTTAACTATGGTCCAGGTTAAACACCATTTCACATCCATCAACCACAAAGCCAGTGGTCTTTAACTAACTAATCAGCATACAAATACTTTTTCCATAATGAAGGTCAGCAATGCACAGCAGCTCTAACAGCTTTTCCCAATATTAATACCACCCCATGGTTATATTTGTGCTTTTAGGCTCTTTGAAATGCTGAGATCTTTCATGACTCACTGTTAAAAGCCAGCACTTAGAACCAGCTACCATCAAGTCATCAACACCAATTTGACTTCATCCCGTTTAAAGTCTGTTTCATTAAACAAGCAAACACAAATTTGGCATCATTTTTTTTGTTTCCCTTTACTCTGATGGATCACAGCCCTTGTTATAAAATCATGCTTAATAAAAACAAATTGGAAAACTAAGGAAACTCATAAAAAGTTCTGATTGTGAAGAAAAGCAGGGAAAAGAGCTACATTTTTCTGTGATGCCGGCAGAAAGAGGCAGTTTATAAAGAAAACCACATAGTGGCAGGAAATGAATCCTTGAGACTGAATTTGGAAAAACACGAATTAATGCATTTATGGAAGAAACAGCAACACAACATGCCCACCTAACACAAAGCAGAGATCCAGTAAGGCTGACAAGAGTCCTAGAACAGGTAAGACACAGGGAAGACCAATATAGCTTTGAGGACATATTCTAAGCATCTGATACACAGGCAAACTGGAAGGAACAGAGAGATGGAAAGTATGACAAAACTCAAAGGGACATGCACCTTTATTACTATTTATCATGTCAGTTCTGCAGTCAGAGTTGTAATCTCCCGTCAATGAGCAGGAGTTTTATTTCATATTTAGATAAAAAAATCTTTGAAATAGTTAATACGGATGAAGACAGGGAAAGCATCACAGCTTTGTGCAGCTATAAACAGGGTGAATCCAAACAAAGCAACAGACTTGCTCACGGAGAAGAGAGAGAATATAGGAGGGGGAAGACTTGAGCAGCAAAAGATGTCTTGTTAGACATGTCAGAAAAAATGTCTTGTTAGACATTCCTCCCCTAAATTAGGTTTTAGCACAGGCTTCCAAGGAACGCAAGGCTTCACATCAGGTGGATTTCAAAGGACACTGGAAGCACCACTGAGGCACACATTAAGAAATGGCACCTGGGCAGAAGAATTTCATGATCTAACAGTGCCAATATCCAGAATTTGCTTGCTTGTTTCTGGGCCAATCTGCTTATATGTAGTTTATTGCTGCTGAATGAAGACAAGAGACCAAAATTGCTTTTCATCATGTGCACCCTGCTCTTGAATCTCATTTCCCTTCAAAATTAACCAGTAAAACCCACCTGCTGAACACAAGGTCTTCTCTGACCCTTCTCTAACCTTGGAGGCCAAGCTGCAGCGAGAATGTGTGCCCTTCCCCCACCATGACACAACATGACACAACATGACACAGACTCGCTTTGGATTCCAGCCAGAGCAGGAGGAAGCCCCCACTTTCATGAACCTGGTCTCTCCTCTGAGACATAATTGCAACCTGACACACAGTACACATGTGATGGATTCTCAAAATGAAACATGCCTGGTCACCCGTATGTGCACACACAGGGAGCCTTCATGACTCACGTTTACACTACAGCTTTTCAACATCATTAAAACAGAGCAAAAAGGCCTCAAAGAGGACTTGCGTACAGAAGTGGATTTTAATGTCAAAAAAGGCCATTCTGATAATTTAGTCTCACCTGTGGATGACGCACTTCTGCACACAGAAGTTCCCTTGAACACTCATTTATAACCACTTTCTAGCTGGTTTCCACTGTTAGATATGAAAGTCTGAGGGTTAATCAGAATGAGAACCTTCCTTCTATCCATGCATTGAGACTTTTAAGAGACCTCTCTCATCTGTCATCATTTCACAGATGGGTATGACTGTCCTGGGGGAAGCAGTGCCTACACCAGACATTATCCTACCCTGCAGTGTTGGGAAGGCCACATTTAGCTCTTAGAAACATCTTTTAGTTCCCTCCCACACCCACATTTTCTTCATTTATAAAACCAGTGAAAACAAATCATGCTTCATCCTCAGTTTTATAGAGGGCAGCTCAGGACCTCTCATTCCTTCATGGAAAGAAAATTTCTTTCTGTACAGTTTCCATTATTTATTAGCTGAAGGTCAGGGGAGAAATGGTATTTATAGGACGCCTAAGGCCATGCTCACTATAAAACAGAATAAGTCAATATAGCTAGAGCACAACTTAGTGGCCTATTGTGCAACATTTTAAAAAATGTACTCTCTCATTACAGCACTTGAGAATATCTCCTCCCTACCACCAGTGAAAATAAATTTATGAGAGTTATAGAGCAGCAATATTGTTTTAATCAAATCATTAACATGGGTGTGCTGTTTTCTGCCCACATCCTGATATTTAGTCCACATCCTGACAAGATCTGGGATTTGTATAGACTCTTCTCCTGAAAGGTGTCAAGTGACTTCGTGGACACTGGGCCAGTGTAAATTCACTGTAACTTTGGCAGATCTGCACTCACTGACGGATCTGAAACCCCCGGTGTGATGTGAATACTATTCTTTCCATTTACAAAGAGAAAAACCATTCAGAACTGAATGCCAAAGATCTCCTTGACCTTTGCTACTTAAAGAAATGGAAATGAGACAGAAATTCCCATCTTACACCATAATGGAACATCACCTGACCAGAGATGCAGGTAGCTCAAACAAAACACTGACTGTATGGTACATGGCATAGCTCTTGCTGCATGAAATAATTCACGAGACAGTCCCACTGAGGAGAAGCCTTCAACGTAGAGCATCCACTGAAGTGTGCAGCTAGGGCACTGAGGACTTGGAGTCACATACACTAGAGGTATTTGGGACTAAGAAACCACCCACACTTTGCTTCCCTTGCTCTCCCTCAAATGTGTTCTTGTAAGAAATGCACTTCTCGTGTCAGAAAAAGAAATCCCAGTGCAGCCTTTGTAGAGCTCTGTGCACCCACTGGCATTCTTCTGAGCATTCAGAAACAATGCTGGGAAGTCACCCAGTCAGTCACTTGTCTACCAAGTCTTTCATACCAGAAAGTAACTCTACACTGGCATTCTTCTGTTTTCCCTCAAACTACTGGGGTCTATTCATGTTTTAAACAAACCCCCAGAACTCAGAAAGCCCAAGACAACTTAGACACACCCAGTAAAGAGTATTTAAACCGGGCACCCTGCTTATTTGCCAGCATCCAAGACACAAATAAAGGAGTCACTCCCAGAAAACAGAAAACTATCTTGAGTGAACAGAAAATTAAGGCTGCCTGAAGAGGAAGCATGAGCTCTGCAGCCAACTCAAAAGTACAGTGTGGTGCCAAGGCCCCCATATTACCTTTTAAGCCCCCAAATCACCCCAAATCCTGAGGGGGTTCTATTCAAGCACACAGCTTCATCCAGGAGGCACTGGAAACAGGTATTTCAGCCTGTGTCTGGAAGGTTTCAACCTGTTATCAATGTAACAAGCACCAAAGCTCCCGCTGACCTTAACTGACTCGTCCCCTCTAAAAAAACCCCTCAGATTAAACCAGGTTCTTCCGTTTTCAAACACTGCCTACAAGAATCTTTCTTTGCACTTTACACTGGAAAGGTAAGAGAAGTACCAGTAAGAGAAGTCTACACTGTGTCCCTGCAGTAGAAAGTAGGAAACTACTATAGGTGACACCCACTTACCCTGAAATTCTCAACCCTGCAAGAAAATCACCTTACAAGCTCTTTCACTGGGTCAGGTCACTTAAAGCAGTCTGCCTTGTCCTCCAAGATACTGGAGACCTCCAAAACTCTAAGTGTTTTCTTCCTCTGGTCTGACCAAACAGAAACATGCCTTACTCTCCCTATTTGACTTAAACCCCCACTGCTCTTTCACAGGTTTCTTAGAACCCCAACTCTCAGAGACTTCTGCTTACATCAGAACCACCTTTCTCAGCACCAAAGCCAAGCTCCTGGTTTCCTCGATTGTGCAGGAAAGCCTACCAACATAATTTAACACTATCCTGAAAGATCAAAACCCAAAAACAAACAGAAGAAACACATACCTTGGCAAGAATCTGATGTATAGCAACCATCAGATGCTCACAACCACCAGATGCTCACAACCACTCTGAGGTGCTGGCATAGCTTATGAGCAACTGCAGGACGACACCACCAGAATGAACTGGGACAGCAGCATCAGGTGGAGCCAGAAAAGAGCTATTTTACCCAAACTGGATGTATTCTCAAATCAGTCCAGTATTCTTTGCTTCTCCCTTATTACCTTAAAATGCAGACAAATTTAAAAACAAAAACGAGAGGCACTGAAGTTCATCCCCATCTGATCTACACACTAATGAGGGAAGTTTTTTCCACTGGCACCGATTTTCCATTGTGCAGTGAACGCAGCCTCTCCACTGTCCGTCCACGCGTCAGAAACAAAGCCACTTCTGGCCTGATGCTTTCCATATGAAACACCAGATCCCATCTTTCTTCTCCCCTCTGCCTTCCTCCTTTCCATACTTAATTACTCACACAGCAGCTGTAGTAGGTTGCAGATGAGCGGAATGTTTTCTTCAGAGCAGCACAAATTTTCCATGCTGACAGGGAAGGCCAAAAGAAAGAAAAGAAAAAACCCCAAACAAGAATTATCTAGTACTTTTCACCAGCTTGAAGCAGGCAGCAAGGTCTGCAGGGCTGGCACCCTTTAAACCATTGCACAGTCACAGCAAAAGAACAAAGCCCCTGAGCCACTCAGCCCACCCCGTACCCAGGGATATGGGGCACCCATATCCAGAACCCAGCAGTAAGCCAGAGGTGCCACGGCAGGGCGAGTGCACCAACCCCAAACCAGCACAGCATCTCAATGGCAGCAGCTGAGCAAAGGAGAGAGGAGAGACCAGCAGCTGCAAGGAGACAAGGAAAATGTGTGACTGCACTGCTTTTGTGCATCTTGTGTATCTACATGCCTTGCCAGGCCCTTCCCTGAGGAAGGGAGAGCAGGCACCCAGGTGAGAGATCACAAGTATCCAGACACTGCTCAGAGCATCACGTAGTGTTGTGGATGCAGTTCTCCAAAGATGCAACAGTCACAGGATGCAGAAGGTCTGGATACCTTTGACTAACTAAATTGCTAATAGCTGGGAGAAATTAATCAACTTTTAGGGGCACAATACCTGAATTGAAAAGCTAAAATTGACAACAAAGTGGAAGATATCAGCCAAACTAAGTCTTTCACGCTGAAAAGTGCCAGGCACTCAGGAAATTCTTGGAAGTACAACTGGTTGAAAGATTTCTACCAAACGTTCTCAGAAAAAAAAAAGTACACTTTTGCCCAATCTTTTGTTGGAAACATGTTATCCACTGAAATTTCACACATCCAAGATGTAATCTGTAAGGGCAGACTTAAATCAAGCAACCCAGTAACTCAAATCTGAGTCTCACACCTAAGTGCCAGTGATGTGCATTTCTGGTGTAAAAAGCAAGGAGACAGGAGCACCTCTCACCCCCCTTCTACTCTGCCACCCAGTGAACAATTTTCACCTTCGACTCTGATCACTAGAACCTTTGTTTTCCATCCAGCCCTGGTGGAAAACAAAGGCAGGCGATTAAAGGCAGCCCCGTACTTCACCCCCACCAGTACAAAGCAATTCAAAGCAATTCAGCACAATGCTGATTCCCCTCCTGGGCTGGAGCGAAGGCAAGTCAGCAGAAATTGCAAATGTTCAAAATCCAAGAACTTTCCTTATGTATGGAACTGAACTCGAGGGTCAGGATTAAAACCAAACGCCTAACACCATAGTAGCCTATCAGCAGTGAAAGCATTTTTTAAATCTCACTTACTTGTCCTGACACATGCCTTTTTCCTCACCGCACAATATAAACAGTTAACACTCATTTTCACTGTGATTTCCAGTCACTTCAGTCGTACAGGAAGAACACTGCAGTGACAGAGCTGCAGAGGCAGAAGGTGGGCCAGATGATCCTGTCCAAAAAACACAAACCCTGTTTCCAGGGCTTTTTGAATTATCTAGATGGAGATACTTCCATTGATTGCAGTTTCTGTCAGAACACGCTGGCTTACAAAGGTCCTTTATGGTCAAACATCAACCCTATGTCAGCATCCCTTTAAAACTGACCTTCTGAGGCTCCAGGTTTAAGGGCAGGATTTGTAAATCAAGACACTGATTGGAATGTCTCAGAAGAGCCTCTCACAAGCCAGTGTCCTCCTCCTCTGCATCCTTTCCCATCAATCACACTGTCTCCCAAGCTTGCCTGTGTCACTGCCTACTACTCTATCCTTTGTAGAGTAGGAGCTGCTGACTCCATGTATGATTTAAACTCCAGCTTTGCACTCAGGTCCACAATGCTTGGAAGTAACAAGAGGATTAGGACATGTGACACATTGCTTGTAAGGATCATGTTCAAAACCAGTATGACACTTAAATAAGTATGGTTGGTGGGCCTCCAGCAAGCATAAATGACATAAACATCTCTGCATGAAGAGTCCAACTCGGACTCTTTGATGTGTGTTGTACAGTACACTACGCACCTCTTAACAGTTCTCCAAAAAGTAACACATGTAATGATACACAGCTGCACTGAGTGGAAACGCTTTGGATTGGAAAGGAACCTTCATACACAAAAATAGGGAGTGGATGGGTACCTGCTTCAAAAGGATTAACAGCATCATAGCAGCTTAATAAATCAGAGTTGATATATTAAACCTTTAAAAGAAAAAAAATTAAATGCCTTCTGCCCAGCCTTCATACGCTCAACTCCAACACGTACTAAAACTTGAGAAGGGTCAAATCAGTGCCATGCACAGGCTGTCACAAAGACAACCCAGACCTCTGGGAAGGGGCATTTAAGCTTGCCTTTCAGAATCTTCTTTTGATTTTTTCATAGAAGCAACACCACACCCCACCGAGAGCTTCCCTGCACAGGAGCTGTCCTGGCGGCTGGTGTGGCAGGATATGGGCCTGCAGCTCCAGAAGGACTGGCTGCCCATGTCCCCATGGCCTCGCACAGCCCTCCCCTGCCCCAGCCACTGTGCCCGAGCACCACAAACCCGGAACAGGAATCTCCACAGCAGCAAATCAGAACACAAAAGCTGCCAAGTCATCCTGTAACTGAAGAGCTGAGAAGCAAAGGTTTGGTGTCCTGATTAAATCCAAGACGTCAAACTATCTTTGAGCATAAAAGCTGAAGCAATTTCTTCTAAGGAGGGAAATGCGACATGAACACACAGGCTGCTTACTCTCACAGGCAAACTAACAGCCTGAGCAGCCAAGCAGTCTTCCTCACCAGCTGCTGCCAGAGCAGGAATGGTAAATACAGCCTGGTGACCAAAGCAATACATGAGCTTTTTCTGATGTACACACCTATAAATGCCATAGTACTTTCATTTGCTTAATGCTGGTGGAATCGAGTAAGAGTTACAAATCCTGGGTTGTTTGGGGTTTTTTAATAATAAAAGACAACAAAACAAATCTCCAGTGGCTCAAATGCAAGGAAAGTATAAAGAATATCAAATTAAAAAATAAAAGGCCTGTGACTTTAAAGACAATCTCAGTGTCTTGGGAACCAGGCACGATTTTTTAACTCACAGTGGCAGTGTTGGGAGGAGGCTCTTTTCCTGGCAGGTTTGTTTTGTTTGCTTGCTACAGAATCAGCTGAACACTGCAGTTCAAGTGAATCCAGACTATTTTTGACCAAGGCAGAAGCACCCAGAGTACAAGCAGAACATGTGGGAAAAAGAAATTCAGTAATTCGGGTGAGTAATTCCTGCAACATCAGTTTAAAAGATACCACAAAAATGGCACTCCCAGCTCCTGAGCACTGCCAGGAGTTTGGAAGTGGTGGGGGCATTGTAGATGTAGGGAATGGACATGAGGCACTTGAGAGTCCAAGGAAGCAGAAAGAGGAACTCAGCACTACCCTTGAAAACACCTTTATTAACTCTCCAAAAATTCAGGTTTAGCATCAAAAAAGAAAACTGACACCAATTACAATACCTGCGTATAAATTTTAGTGAGGTTTTGAGCATGACGATCATAAACCCACAGTTTTTCTTTTTCTTCCCCTCTGCAGAATGTGACAAACTTGATAGGAGATGAGGTGTACTACTACCCCATTGCTTAATGTACTAAACACCAATATTGCTCAGTCAACGAGCAAAATCCCTTTGTTTCATAAGGACCACTCCAATCAAGGTCGTTCATACGCAGCTACAATCAAAGAGAAGCAGCTTCCTTCTTGCTTCTCTATGTTTCTTAATACAGAATGGAGAAACAACACACTGGATGTTTCTCAGTGGAGAATTATTTGACAAAGCCTCAAAAAATCCCCCAACAATATCCAGAAGATACCATTTGCCTCAACTCTGGAGAGCCTAAATGTGAAATTACTATCTGGAACTGAAAACCTTCTGCCATTTCCACATGGAAGTATCACACTGCAGACTAGCTATATATCATGATTTTCATGTAGCCTATTCTAATCTATGCATTGCCTATTCAATAGGACATAGAGAAATGTACGGGCTTGGGGGAGGGTAGATTTAAGCATCCCAAACAAGAGAAAATATTTTCTAGTTGAGTACCCACATTATGATTGTGCATTGCTTAAAGGTATTTACCCCATTTCAAAATCACTTGACACAAGTCATTCACATAATCTGCTATTCTAAGACCCGTAACATGGATTGCGGGACTGTATGCTTTCAGAATACCAAGAAATAATCACTTTTAACAACAGATTCTATAATTAAGAAATGTAACAATAGAGACAGCAGTTTCAGGTTTGTCTTTCCTCTCTTTGTCCATCTCTTTCTGTAAGGTGACAGGAGCATGCTTTCAGCACATGGAGCCAGCAGAGGGGCTGCAGGTATAAATGGAGCGGCGTTCGGAGTCTGAAATACACTGCATTACACATGTGGCTGTTCTTGGAAGTCAACCATTTCTGAAAGTTATTCTCAAGAGGCATGATATACTATAAGCACTTAAGAAATGTGTTACACTGTGACTGGAACCAAGATGAAATAGCAATATTAAAAGAGATGGTTTAGTTTATGTAGTGGCCAACTATGCCATTAAACTAGAACAATGGAGATGATGGGGAGGCAGGAATGTTCTTCAGTGTGATTTATTCCTTTCCAGTAGGAGTGGAAATTTTTCCTATAGGCCTGAAAATGACCCCGTCTGCCAAGCAAAAGTCAGCATTAAGATGTAAGAATTCTGCTAGATTAGTCACCTTGGGATACTCTCTCACACAGCACAGGGATCTCAAAGCCCTTTTCCAGAATGAGTCAAAACTCAGCCTTCCGAGCTCCACAAAAACCATTAGGCCTTAGCATTGCTGTTGTCAGTCACTTCAGAAAGAGGGAAACTGAGGCTTGAAGAATTGATTAAAAACAGGCAAAGAAGGCTATATGAAAGGGTCAGCAGCAAAACAAAGGCTTCCTCGATCCTATGCTTTACAGGAAATGTGCATCTTTCTTGAAAGGATCATTGTTTGCTGCAGCTGAGAGCAGCTGGGTCAGCCAAGGCAAAAGGAAATGTTATCAGGCAATGGTTATCAGCAAACAATATAATGCCATTTCCACTTCTGCCAGCCAATTAGACCTGTGCTGCCTGCTGACACACGTGGGAAAGGCTATCTCCTTCAGAATAAACCAGAGTTTGGCACCTAAGCCTTGCTGTTTTCATACAGCTGCATCAGCTGCACATGATGACTCTGTGCATCCACCTGCTCTTTGTGCTCCCATATTCTGACATTATGGGAACAGCCATGCTAGAGGGTGCCTTGCAGCCCCCACAGAATATGACAGCAGCCCCAAAATGTCTCCTGATCAGATCCCTGTTTCACAATAGGATGGTGAGTTGAGAGTCCACCAAGAGGCCTACAGAGAAGGACAATAGGTATGTTTAAAATGTCACCCCTACAAAAAGGCGTATCTGATTACAAAAGATGCCTTCTGCACCCTTACCTTCCAGTGACCCCCTAAATGACATTGTGAAGGCCCAGCAGGTAGAACAGAGTCAAGCTCCATGTCCACCCCTTCCAAATTCTCAGCCCCACTCTCTCCCTCTTTGCAGCCTGGCACACAAAGTGGGACCATGTGCAGCTGCACAGGCTATGCTCCTCAGAGCCACCTCCCTCAAAAACAGCCTCCTACCCACTTCCTTCCTCTGCAGAGTAATGAGGCGCTCTTCAGCCTCGTGCTGTCTCTCCCAGCAGTCCGGCTCCGATCTCGGGGATGCCACATGAGACAGCCATCCCAGAGCAATGGCGTACGTGGCCAGAGGTCCTCCTGCAGCAGCGCAGCAGCCATGCAGGTGCTGAAATCTCCCCCCGCCCTGGTCCTGAACTGCAGAGTCAGCTCACAGGGACAGAGAGAACTAGGACGGTTCAATCAGAGCCAGGATGAAGCACCAGGCAGAAACACACAGATGCTGAGGTACCAGCCAGCTGACTTAGAGCAAACGACTCATTTACCAGTGCACAAAGCCCACCTTTTCCTTTAATCCCTACTCAGTGCCACAGAAGCTCAACACTGCTGGAAAAGCTAAACAAAGTTCTCTCTCCTGATGAAATTGTGCTATTGATTACTCATTAGATTCTGACGTCCCCACCCCAAGAAAAAATCCTCCTGACCTCTGAAGTGTTTTGCCTGAAGGAGCGCACCCAAAGTTCAGAGATGAGCTCAGCTTTTGTTGCCTAAAAACCAAGCTCTCCCTTCCCAACATGCGTTTTAAAAAACCATCAAAAACACGACAGGTTCATTTCCAGCTTCCACTTCAGGTATCTCCACTTCCACAATGCAAACTATGTCCAGGGTGGAACAAGGGGTTTTTTGTCTGTATTTCTGCCTTCTAAAAAAGAAACCTACACAAAAGGAGACAGTCTGTTCCTACACAAAATCTGTTTGTTTCGTACATATTGCTGGGTTACACTCATTCAACTCCAGCACTGATTATCAAAAGCAGAGATACTGAACTTGTTCACATTCCTCTTACAGTGGGAAGGAAAGATGGGCGATCAGCTGACTGTGTGCAAGCATTTAGCAACCTGCCTGTGCTGTCAGTGCCCTCCATGAGTAATGGGTGTTTCACAATCCAAAATACGAGCAACTGGCCCAGCTGTATATTCCTCAGTCAGCAGCTACCAGACTGTTGTCCAGGCTCACGAGAAAAGGAAGACAGGACTCTGTCAACACTTTCACCCCAAGGCATGCTCTGATTTTCAGTGGGGCAGGTGCATCTTTCACGGTACCCCAGTAAGCATCGTTTCTCAGAGCAGGACCTGGCACTGACTAACCTCTGCACATCATGCACTAGTAGCTGCTAATCACAAAACTGGGGCTCACAACATGATAAGGAAGCTTGCTCTTAACCCACACAACTATTTTCCCCCTCAACCCCTGCCTTTTTAAGAGATTGAAGTAATCTCCTGGGGTGCTGCTTTGCTGCTGGGAGAAGCACTGCCCTGGAGCCTCTGTGAAGCTCATGTATGGCACCATTGGACCAGAGGCAAGACTTGTTCAAGTGGTTTTGCTCAAAATTAAAGCTGCTGTTTCCCACTTATAACACATCCCACAGGGATCAGTCACTGCCCTGTCAGCTCTCTCCCCTGGTGTCTCAACTATATAGCCTTTAGTTTTAAAGGATACTTTAGAAACACACACATTCTTTGTCTCAAAGTTCCTACAGTTTGCCTAAAATAAATAAATCCCCAAGACCTGATTACACTGCAAGCGATTTAGAAGAATTAAATTGGGGTCTCTGTGTCAGTGGGTCTGCCAAGCTTGTGTAACAGCATGGTCTCTGCACAGCCAGCTTCAGCTGCTCCCACCACTGACACATCAGTTTTGCTGCCTGTTGTTTGCAAGGAGAGTCGAGGCAGCAACAGGGGAACAAACCATAAATACAGGATGCATTATGAAACATTGGGCACTGGTTGCAGGATTTGAGAGGAAATAAGGGAAAACATAGCAAATTATTTTCAGCTTCTCTTTTTAAGCATACGTGGATAATCAATGGGGTTAAACCAGGAGCATGACTTTAAATTCTGCAATGGTAACACTGGGATTGGGTAGGTACATGATACTGTATAAAACAGACTGCTGCTCTTCCACACATAAAAGAAGGCAGAAGGAGACAGAGTGTCACTCACAGCACTGCCTAAAGCATGCTGGCTATGTCAACACACTATGTCGCTTTGGACCATTTGGACTGTTACTAATATGCAACCAAATATGCAACCAATCCAACAATGACGCTATGAAATATTTTTTAAATTAAATTATATTAACCTCTTCAGTTTAATTAGCATGTTAAAAATATAAAAGGAAAGCAGATGTGACCATCATGGATGTGTGCACTGAATATTAATAACAAAAAGCATCCCCTCCCCCTTGGAGGATAAAGCAAAGTTGGATCGGTCATTTTGCAAAATAAACCCTGAATGTGTTCACCCTGTAGCTGACAATAAACCTCTGGTTTGTGTGCACACACATACAAAGCTGAAGCCAAAACGATTTTACTACGGTAAACCTTTAAAGATCCAGCCCCGGTCCAGCTGGCTGACAATGCTACAGCCCGAGTACTCCCCAGAAGCTCTGCCATCTACATCTCTACCCATACACACTTCTAAGGAAAAATTAAATGAACATCCCAAACTGTCACTTACTGGAGACCTAACACAGGCTACCCTCACACTAGCCAAGACTCAGGTGAAGGCTGGCAAGATGAAATCCAGGGGCTCGTTATTCCCACTCTGATAGTGCCACGGGTCCGTGCGCTGCAATAGCACCACATGTCATCCCAGCCACACTCCACTATTTCTACCCACCAGCAGATGTTTTTTTTTTTTTTTCTTTTAAAGAGACACCAGTTTCCAGAATTTCGCCTGGTGTATCACCTCTGCCAGAAAATCACATCAAGAAACAGGACTATCTCACAACATTTGGCCGTAAATAGGAATGCTGTCTTTCCTTTTCCCTCAATATCCCAGCTGATAACTATTTATAGTTAACAACTGGATTCATAGAGTATTTTATACAGCTCTTCTCTGTAACCTACTCTTCCCCTTGGTCTTACTTGTATTCACGCTACCAGTCATCATTTTAATACATTTGTAATACTTGATTTCCATCTTTATCCTTATTCTGTCTGCATATTAACCCTACAGTGCCTCAAAACACACTGGTTACTGGAACCAGCCTAAGGCGTCATTGTTTCAAGACAGCAAGAAGTGTGTGTTTCTACCCATCTTCCAAGAAAAAGGGAAAAAAAAAAAAAAAAAAAGAAAAATAAGTCACATTCCTAGTTACTGAACTTAGCCTTAAAGCTTTTCCTAGTGTTGCCACACACCTGCCCACCCTCCACCTCCGACTTAAGCTACGATTTTTATTGACGTATACTAATTACCTGAAAATAAGAATGATCTATTCCATTTCCACCAGCTGCCAGCACTGGCTAGAAGTGATCAGGCTTGTTTAAAAGAACAAAACAAACAAAAAAAAAAAATCTAAGCTCAAAAATAAAATAGCAGTCATCATAAAAACAAAACCCTAAAGAATGCCACCGGATCTCAGGTACTGTCGGGTGTGCTCAGAAAGGACTGAAGGCAGACAGATCTGAATGGACTGCTCAGTTTGTCATGGTAAAAAATACAGACATTTAAAGGTCTACCCACGCGGAAAAAAAAAAAAAAAAAAAAAAAAGAACCACCAAAAAAACCCAACCCTGAAATAAAGAACAAAAATAAAATAAAGTCAGAAATGCAGCCTCAATGCATCGACTGTCTGCGCTTAAGAGATTTACAGGAGTAATTTAAATGATTCACCTGCTGCCAGTTTTCCTCCAAGGATGGCAAAGCTGAGAAGTAGCCGGTGTCGTGGACAAGCTGGAGTTCCTGGAATATACTATAACTAGCCAAGACATCCATGCTGCTGCTGAGCAAGACCCTTTCTTTCTGCTTTTGTGTGTGTTTGTTTGCTCGGGTGGGGGGTTGTTTTTGATCATAAAAAAAAAAAGGAGGAGGAAAATCAACCAATGATAGATCCAGCGTCCCTTTGGCTTTGTTTTGTTTCAGTCACACTTTAAAAAAAAAAGAGAGAGAGAGAAAGAGGATCAGCGCGGAGGGACGGCGAGCTTCGGGGGCCGGGCCGAGGAGGACGAGCGGCGCCGGCGCGCACCGAGCACCCCGCGGCCGCCGCACCGGGGCACGTCCCCGCCGCGCTCCGCGCAGCCCCGCACCGCGGCCATGCGCGCTCGCGACCGCCCTCCCCACCGCCCCCTCCCCTCTTTATTTTCGGGACACCACATCCCACATCCCGCCCCCCCCTCACGCCGCTTCCCTCCCCGCTTCCCTCTCACCCTCCCTCAGCAATCCCAGCCCGGCCCGGCCCCCCCCGCGCGCGCAGCCGCGCGGCCCCACTCAGGCAGCGCGTGGCCATATAGGGTAAACGGCGGGGCGGGAGGGGCGGGCCCGCCGCGCGCCTGAAGACCCTGCGGCCCAATGGCGGCGCCGCTCGGGGCGCGGGGGGCGTGGCCGGGGCGCCGGCGCCGGCGGCGATTGGCCGGCAGCGCTGCTCCCGCCCCTTCCCCGGGGCTCGCGAGGCGGCGCGCGGCGAGCTATTTTTAGGGCGCTATATAAGAGGGCGGCGAGGCGCGAGGTGGCGGCAGAGCGCGGGGCGGCGCGGGGCGGCCGCGCTCGGGCTGGGGGCGGGCTGAGTACCGGGCTGAGGCTGCCTCACAGGCGGTGCCTGCCGGACCCCCCTGCCCTTCCCTCCCTACGTGCAGTCCTGTGCCTCTCCCCAGCCTCTAGCGCTCAAGTCCCCGAGGCTGAGGATGGCCAGACCAGTCACAGGTGGCCGGGGAAAGGTGTGCGGCTGATGAGGGTGTTGGAAGGAGTAGGAGTGGGAATACACCGTGAGCAGGAGCACCAGCATCAGGAGCATGTGCACGGTGCCTGTGTGGGCAGACCACAGTAGCCCAGCTTCTGAGTGCTGGTCCAGTCAGGCTGTCCCCAGAAACGCACGTGTGGTTACTAAGGCATCTATCATGGCATTTAATCAGGCTTAGATGTGAGCTGAGCCCTCTCTGAGTGCTAGTTTGGGTTGGCTAATGAGCTGTTTGACCTTAAATGGTTAGTGTGGTGTAGAGCTTCCCCAAAATCACTCTAGCACTGGGCAGGGTTGCATTTCTGCTTTTGGAAGGATTGCAGAACTGAGTGTGCTCATTTGAAGATGATGGGTGTGGGGAGGGGCTTCCAGTAATAGAAGAAATATGTTCTCTTTGTTGCCCTCACATTCAGAGGGCCCTATGGTCCCATCGGTTGCATTTCCAGGGCTGTATCTGGCTGCCAGGCTGCTGGATGAATGTCCCTCTGGTGCCCTTTAATGGTGGGTTGTCGGCACTGTAAGTTGGACTGGATATCAGGGCAAGCAGATGCTGCCAGGGATTGCTAAACTATCTCCTTGTAGAGCAGTTGCATCACACTTTCCTTGCCATGACTAAGATGTCTCTCCTTGCTATTTTCTTCCTTTTGCGCCTGGATGAGCGTGCCAGGGCCAGGCCTTGGCTGGTGTGAATTGGTGCAACGCCGCTAGCACAGACACATGTCTTCCCAGGTGTCCCAGTCAGACTGATGTGAAAGCATGGGGCAGCAGAATGTGTCAGTGCCAATTAGTTTGTGGTATGTTTTTTTCCTGGCGAGGAAGACAAAGTGCCTTTTCCAAAACTGGGTCTGTGTTAACAATTTTGAAAACCGTATTTGAAGAAGGCTTGTCAGAATAAACCTCTAAAGAAAGCCTAGATAATGGCTGCACTAATCCCAAATTCTTGTAGGTGCTATGAAGAAGAATGAAGCAGAGTAAGCACCTCTCTAGTCTGAGGAGTCAAAATGTAGAGGGAAAAGGGGAAATGAAGCTGTTGGTGAAGAACTGCAGTAATCAGGAAAGAACTGGACATAGGCAATTTTCTCAAATAAATGATCTCACCACTACAAAACCACTTCATAGTTGCATCGAAGAAGCAGCAGGATGGCTTGTGGGAACTGTCGCTCAGGTGCTGACCTGAGGCTGCAGGTCTGGACAGTCCAAGGGCAGCTCCCTTGACGTAGAAAGTCTCCTGTGAGCTGCTTGTGAAAATGATGCCATCCCCAGCCTTCACCTGGGGAGCCATAGGCTGTCTCAAACAGAACCATTCCTGGCATCTTTAGCTTAGCAGAGAAGCTGTGTATGAGGCTGGACATGAATAATAAACTACTCTTTCTCATAAATATACCCATAAATGTGTAAATGTATGTGTTAGTAGGAAGATGAGAGGGAAGGTTAGCGCAGCAAGCACTGCTGGAGAGGTCTTGCAGACCATCGTTACCCATTCCAAGCATGCCTCAATCTGGCAAAGCAACACCTTTCCTGGGCACCTTGGGAAGGGAAAACTTTTAGAGGCTGCAGAGGAGAGAACTTGACAAAGGTGGTCAGATGTGGAAAGAAGCAGCACTTGGGTATCATAACAGACTCCTGTACTGAGAGGGTTGCACAAGAAATACCTGTTTCAGAAAAAGCTGTCTATAAGCATTTATCCTTAACAGCTTGTCAGAACAAGGCCGAATGCATATGCAGAAGCTTTTCTGACCTAGGTGAGGAAAGAAAGGACAAAAGCAGTGAAGGTTTATGCTCTCAGCTACTTAAATATCTAAATGTCTTAAGCTTTTTGTCTTTGAATTCTGTAATTCCCATAGCTGAAAAACATTTTGGTGCTTTATTTCTGACCTTGTTAAGCATAACTACCATTTTAATATATAGAAATGTTAGTGGTCTGATGTCCAAGCTCCCCTCTATCCTGGCCTGTGCAAGCTATGGGTTGCTCATGCTTTGGTTTACTGCAAAGCTCAATGTACAGGCAGCCCAGGAGTCCTCTCTGCTTGATAGTCGCCTCTGCTTGCCACTGAGTAGTTTTCATTTGACTCAATTAAAATCTTTCTAGTTGTCTATCTTATCCTGATCTTTCTACTGAAAGCATGTCCTGTAGGAACTGCCAGTTTTCCACCCTCACGGAAAAGGTTGTTCTCAGTTGTGGAGCTCAGCTGCTCTACACCACCAAAGAGTCCAGACTGTGCCCAAGTTGCACTGTAACTGATGGCCAGATCTGATGAGCAGATGCTGCTCTGCTTCTCTGGCTGGATTCAGGAGGAATTGTGTCTGAGGGCAGGATTTTGGCTGTGAGCCTTGAGGTGAAGAGCTGGGCTACAGATCTGGCCGCTTGCCTGGGTGGTTTCCAGGCAGACATTGCATTTTTATTGTCTCAGATACTCTGCTTTGGAGGTCAGTCAAGAAAGCAGAATGGGGTCGTCACTTGGCAGAAGTAGAAAAGCCTAGACAAGAAATGAATGTGGTGGTACTCTGGGTATAAAACCGTTAGTCCAGCCCTGGAGGTGGCGTCTACCTGTGTTAACCCCGAGGTAACGGAGGGCGATTTCTGCCAAGCTCTCGTTTCCCAGGCTGTACTGACCTTTCTCCTGGCAGATTGCCACTTTCCCTGCTCTGGCCCAACCACGCCACCCATCACAGAGAGCAACGCAATCAGATGTGGAGGAGGAGCGATATCTCCCCACTGCTACACAGCTGGGCTCAAGGGCATAGAGGACTACACAAAAATTCAAGCAAAGGGGGCAGGCTCAACCTACAGGGAGGAAGGACAGGCATTTCAGCCAGAGCACAGATTTGTCCCATGACAGGTAAAGAAATGCTTGCAATGGGAGAAGACTTCATCATTCCTGTGACTTGCTGAAATGTTAGAATATGCAGGGAAGTGCTATGGCTGGTTGTGCTATAGCACCAGTGCACTTTGGCACCTGGAAAGGGGAGGTGGTTTTATTTTTGACATTAAGGCACTGAGAGCAGTTAGTCCTAGTGAAAAGAAAGAATTTCCTTGCTCCTGCTCTTCAAGAGAAAGAGGAAAGGTGGCTTCACTGTTTTCTCTGAGAAACGAATTTGTCAGTCTGCTATACGTCCTCTGGCAACAACCTTTTCTACCCTCTCCAAGTAAGGAGCACAAAATCACCCCCAGCACTTGGCTGGGTCTCTGCAAGGCTGTGATGTGCACAGAAGCACAATTTTGGTTGCTCTGATTGCTTTCCCTTGTGATATTTTTGTCCCCACTGCCCCAGAAGTAATGGCAAGGGATGCTTAGTGGCGATCCACCAGGGGAGGCTGATTTGCAGGGGACCTTTGGATATTGATTTTGTGTTTCTTTGCTTTGGCTTGGGCAGAGACAAGATGCCATAAAGCAATCAGGGAGTATTTCAATTCATATTTTGAACATTTCACTGAATGCACCTCCTCTGGTACCAATGATGTTTCAGCAGCTACACTGAGTTACCCTGTACACAGCTCATGGTGCAATTTAAATGCCATGGCCTTCTGCATAGTCAACAAAAGTGCTAAAGCACTTTCTCCTGCAGGGACAGATTGGTCCAGGTGTCCAGGCTACCAGTTTCTTCTACCATCACATTTGTGTGTTAGGCTGCCAGCTGTGTCTCTTCCTCTCCTCCATCTCAGACTGAGCTAATACAGGTTTTCTGTGCTTAGAGCCTGTGACAGGATCATTTAGAGGTGTTGATTCTTCAGGCTGTGTCCCTCCTGGAGAGGAAGAGGCTGTGCCTGAAGGTTGGTAGGGTTGAGGTTGCCACTGGTTGTAAAGCCTTGCAACTATCAAAGAGGGGGAGAAGTACTGAGAAATGCACTGGAGCATGCTTGGATTTTCAGTTCAGGCTCTCCAGAAGTGGATGCAGAAAGCTGCTAATGGGGAAGTGGAGGGTTTGTGGTGGTGGTTTATGGCCAGGTGGCTGTCAAAGGCACAGCGAAGAGTTCAAAGGCAACCCTGCTGTTCAGCATTGCCACTTCCTGATACTCCAGTGTGTCTGTTCATCTGTATCCATGTCCACATCTGATGACAAATAAAATCCTAACAAGCATGAAGCAGCAAAAAGGGACACAACTTCTTTTCCTACTGTGAAGCATTCTCTGTAGGCCCCAGAAATGCCCCAGAAATGCCCCATTCCTCCTCCAGCTGGATACCTCCTTCCTTCCCAACCTCTCATTTCCTCAGACCTCATTTTCCTGGAGAAAGGTCACTACTGTTGGCCCCATGCCTGCACAGCAACATTTCAGTGACCTGGAGGACTGTTCAGTATTTCATGCTTCCTTCTGGCAGATGCAGCCCAAGACACAGGGAACAGAGGTGGTTTCCCTTCCCATCTCCATGCTGGGCAGCAGCATGGCTGCAGCTTGCAGCCATCAGTGGCACTTGACTCTGTCTGGATTGGACACACTGAAGCAGGGTGGTGGCATCTCTGCTGGCCATGGGTGGGTGGAGGTGCCTCCTGGCATCCAGTGAGTCACAAGCTGTTCCCCAGATCTTCAGCAAAAAATGGGGACACGAGAGTATGGTACAGGAACCTGCTTCCCTCCTTCCTGAAAACAGGCACCATTTGGCTCCCTTCTCTTTCAAATCAGTGCCCTGTGGACATTGCAATGGGTTTAATTGCAGGGCAGCTAACGAGCACTCTCCAGGATTAGAGATGGAATGGGTCTAACCCGTAATCATAGCTTAGGGCACCCAAAAGTCTCAGTGGACTTTGCAAGCTGATCAGTGGCCAGACATAGAAGGTGTTTGATGGGAAAACATGACATGCCAACCTGAAGCAGAAACATTATCCAGCTGAGTTCTCTGGGCTGAAAAAAAAAAAAAACAAACCCCAAAGCCTGATGCTTTAAGGGAAAGTTAGAATTCATAGTTGAGTGGGTCTGATCCTTCACCCCCTGTCCTGAAAAGGCAGCGAGCATGCTCAGCATGTAACGGGATTGAGTTTCCACTGTGCGGAAGGAGTCTTCATCTGCTGTGGTTTGTTCACATGCTCTAGGGTTTTTTTGTATTTCTTGTAATAATTTTTACCTTATGGCTGTGACTGTATTAGGATCGGTCTCTGTCTCCCGGTTTTCAAAGCCAGGACACAAAGCCCTGCTGGAGGAGAGCACTGCAGTTGTGTATGTATGATGGTGGGGCAAAGCTTCCAGAGGCAGAGAGGTACAACTCCAGTGGAACCAGTGGGAAATGCAATTTCCTTTGGGTCCCACCAACAGCTCAGAACCCATCTGCATCTAACAATTCTCTGCTGTCTTTCAAGTCCTCCCTTCTGCCCAAAGTGATCTATATGTTTCTGAACCTCTTGGCAAGGGCACTTACCATTGCTATTCTGTTGGTGTTCAGCATCTGACATAAACAGTCTCTGATCATATTAGTAAGCTCTCAGGTGCTTCTACAGTACAAATAATAAATAATAATGAGCTGCAAGGAAGCCCTCTGAGTCTCAAGTTCAGGCTGGACTCCTATAGCTTCCACGTGAGATGTCCATTCTGTAGACCTTTCTGGGCTGCTGTTGCAGTGCAGCAGTGCTGTTGGAGAATGGCCTGGGCAGAGGGTCCCAGCAGCCTTGGGAGATGCTGTGCAGCTGTCAGCAGACACAATTGTGTGCTGCATTTCTGAGTTGGTGGCCTTTTAATGAATGGGTTGGATCACACTTTGGTGGTTTATAGGAAGTCTTACAATAAAGTATGAGAATACTGGCATGGTTCAGTAGATGGTAGCTGGGGACTGGCTTGTGTTATTACACACATTACTCTGGACAAATGGTGGTTTGGCTTGGCTTTAGCCAGCAAGAGCCCTGTTATGAAGAGCTGACACTGCAGCAGACGTAGCACACACAGCAAGAGGGGCCTGCTGCGCACAGCTCTTCCGAGGCGCTGCAGAAAACACCCACAGCACATGGGATCTGTGGGAAGAAGAAGGTTCTCTGGAAACAAGCTTAGAGCAGCTTCACTGGGGGTTTCTCCCTACACTTTTTGCAGGGGAAGGAGATGCAATGCATTAAGAGCAAAGCCTGTCTTTGGCTGGAAGCTGCAAGACTCAGTGTTCTGTTTTCACATCCTCTTGGGGTTTCTCTTTAGTCCGGTTCCTTATGAGAAGCTGCTGAAGGTGTGGCTCTCACAGTCAAGTGCGGAATTAATAAGGAAATGCTGGTGTGCAGGAAGCAAGCCTGTGCTGCTCGCCTGCTGGCCAGCTTGTCATGTTCCACAACAGAGGTGCAAGAAGAGGAAAGTACCTAGCTTGGCACAGCAGTGGCCAGGATTCATACAAAGATACTGCAGTCAGACTCTGCTCTGGTTTATAAGTTGGACTTTGCTGGCTCTGCTGGCATGACACAGCAGCATCACCTGGGTACTGCAGTATTTCCCCCTCTAAAGAGCATCTCACTGGGGACTCCTGTTACGAAAAAAGAAGGAAACACCTTTTCCCTTGGGCAGCCTCTTCCCATCCCAACAGCAGCTGCATCTCCAGGGCTTCTCCCTCTCTGCGCCCCTATTCTGCTTGAAGAGGAACCTTTAAACAAGACCTTGCAACACATAGTCTGTAAAAAAAAAAAGCCTCACAAATGAACTCTCCTGGGGGCTCAGTCCTTGTCTGCTGGGCAACTGTGAACTGCTGAAAGGAAAACAGATATTGTTCAAGAGGGAGAGTCAGTCTTTGGGCTTCTCTCCCACTGCAGTCTTTGTTCCTTGGCTTTGATTTCCCTTGAGGGTCTACATGGCTCTGTCTCTAGCATGAGCAGCACTTGGTAGATCATCTCACACTCGTTCAGCCTATGTGGCATACTGCATCGCTGGGTGAGATAGATACCTGTCTGCTGGAAGAAAGGCAGGAACTCTAAGAGCACTCCATTATTCCTGGGGTGTTGGTTGCAAAACACAAGAGTTCATGGGTTAAACATGAGAGAGACAAAGCTTAGCCCAAAGTGACAAATCAAGTCAGAACCCAGAAAGAAACCCATATCCTGTAAAATTGCAAATTAATACACAGTGTCTATCATACCTGCTCCCTCTGAGCTCTCTCTTGCTGGAGAAGATTTCTGGCTGCCTGACTTGATTTGGTAGCTGAGGGAGCTCTGTTGGTCTGTCCTTTCTTCTGGGACAGTGCTCAGCAGGGAGCCAGCAGTTTGTCTTCCCTGCCCTTTGTACCCATAGCAATTTCTGCTGACAGTGTGTAACTGTTAGTACTGGTAAAGCCACGGGGGGAATGTTATGAGATTATTTTATTAAGGAATGGGGGAAGTAATGTTATAAAGTGGAAGTTGCCTGCAGAAGCTAAGCTGAGAAGTTGTTCTGAGGAGAGAAATTAAGAGGTTATACAGGTGATAAAGTGGTAGCCAAGAAGATCTGAGTCTTGTTCTGCAACACCCTGCCTTGAGAGCTGGTTTGTGGGTGGCCGAGCGTAGAGATGCTGGGTCTCATCATTCCTGCCAGAGCTTTGCCAAGCAGAAGACAGGTGCCTTTCATGCCAGATGGATCTCTGCTGATATCCAAAACCAGGAGCTGAGAGACAGAGATACAGAGCTTTGGAGGAGTGAAAGGTGAGGGAGACATGTCTCTCCACAAACTCTTACAGATTCTTGGAAGCAGGCGAGCAGGCTCAGTGGCTGCCTCCGTCTCTGACATCACTTTTTCTCTGGTACACACAAAGACATCACTGAGTTTTTGACAGGGGAGTCTCAAAGGCTTTAGTGGCCTGGATGGGTGACATACAATGCTGCCATGCCCTTGCTGTCAGTACCACTGTTGGGGAATGACCCCTCTCCTGTTCTGATAAGAAGGAAAAGCACTGGCCACAAACTTCCCATCCTCAGGCTCCTCCACCCTCCAGCTCACCAGGGGCCACCCAGAGAGACCAACTGTGGGGGCTGAACCTCTGCCCTCTTGCATTTTTCAAGCATGTAGTTCTGCTGCAGAGAGCATCCTGAGAAACCATGATAAATCCCTTTCTGGGCAGAGTCACTACAGCATGCATATATATACATTTTAAAATAATTTTCATTAACCTATTTGCTGAATTCTGCACAAATTCAGGAGTGGTTTTCATTAAGTTGCCATGATGAAGGTTAGCAGAGTATTCCTGCAAAAACTTTCACCCAGCACTTGTGGTGTTAAATGTGATTTTATAAGCCAGCAGGATTGCTCATGCCTTGCCAAAACTGGGGATGCACAGCCCTTCTCCTTAAGAAGGGCAACTGCTGCAGGAGCTCACTCTGGGTCCCTTTGAAGTCAATGGCAAATTTCCCATTGGCTTAAGTAGGAACATGTGTTTCAAGAAATGAATAATGTGAAACTTGAAAAGCAGGGGGTGGTGTGATCAGGACATGGCCTGGTTTGACCTGGAGACTCAACTTGTTTTACTGCTACGTCTGTCTTCATCTCTCAGCCATACAGTAAGCGGTACAAGTTTGATTTGTGTCGAAGAGAGCTACATACTATTATTAGTAACCTATATTATTAGCATTAATGGGATTAGGACGGATAAACTATGGAGGTTTCTTTGTTTTCCACCGGTAATTTCCACTTTAAATTGGACTTGGACAGAGAGTGTGTCAGGGCTTATGGCCTCTGTATTTGTCATGCATGTTTTGTTCCTGCTTTTGACAAGCTGGTAGGAAAGTCTAGGAGTACAAATTAAAGAGGTCTTTGGAAAGAAATCCCTTAATAGAGGCTTGTTGAAGCAGCTGGTATTTTCTTGTTCAGAGCAGAGTAGGCAGTTAATAAAATTACGTTGATGTTGCTGTGATGAGTTGATCCTTAGGGCTGACACGGTGCTTGTCCCCAGACTCAGCTCTTGCTGGCTGCAGGAAAGTGGGTGAAGATCCCCCGAGCCCCCAGAGAAGCCGGCACTTGTGGGAGGGTTTCAATGCAACTTTGATCCTCAGCTTAGCCCATGTGGTCACCCCGTGTGTCTGTGCAGGACCCAGGCAGACCTTGGCTGCTGCAGCACCAGGAGGCGGTGCTGGGAGCTCTAGCCCGGCCTAAGTTGTTTTAGTAAAAGCCACCGGTCTTAATGTGAGGGATTTATCGAACAGCACAGTCTGTAGTGTGGGGCTGTGGCTGTGCAGGGTACGGGGCAGCTCAGCCGTGCTTTGCAGAGCTGTGGTGGAGGGCTGTCCGTGCAGGACCGCAGAAGGGATGTGCCCATGGCTGGCAGCTACAGCGGCCCAGTCTCGGCAGGGCACCGGGCACCACGGGTCCGCCTGCACAGGAACGGTCCTCACCGGCCACAGCATCCTGAAGATGCCAGCGGCTCCCATCCCCTCAGGACCTGCCGCCCAGGGGCCGTGTCCTTCCCACTAGACCAGCAGGGAGGCTGAACAGGGATCGCCATGTGTCTTGCCATTCATTGCAGGACAAATGCTTGTTGAAATAATTGCCTCTAACAGCTTGGGAGAGGCCATTAGGGTCTGCCCGGGCAGTGATCTACAGATAATGACTCCCTCCGAGATTTTCTCACTCCTGCAATCCTCAAACCAGGTGCATTAAAGCTGACCTACAAAGAAAAATGTTTTTCTCTTTGTCTCTCTCCTTTGTCTTTTTTTATTATTTTTTAAAATTCCTTGTAGAGTTTTATGAAATACCACTGTTATTGTTGCATTGCTCATTGCTTCTTAGTGGTAGCACCAAAGGGTGAGCTTTGCTTTCTACGGAGTGGGAGACAAACTTTTTGCTGATATTTTGCCTTAGAAACAGGGGGACTGTTGAGGTGAGCCTCCACTGAGTGGAGGGACTGTAGGGGTCTCAGGCAGGGGATGCAAATCCTTGATTGGAGGGACAAAGGTGCCAGGTGTGATGAGAGGTACACGTTCTCCCAAGCCCTTCACCAGCAGTGGCCACAAAGGTCTCCAGCAGAAGTGAATTTTCACCTGAGGAACACACAGCATTTTTTTTTAATTAAAGCATTTTGTGAGAATGTGACAATCTGGACATAATTTTCAACAGGAAAGTCAAAGTGAATTTTTTAGGTTTCTCTGTTTTATTTTAATAATGGTGAAATGTCTTGTTTTGATTTCCATTATGAAAAAATTTTTGCTCCCACCTACACACCTACTACATTTTCTGCTAACTACAAACACACTGTTCAAAACAGTTAGTAATTTATCGTTATCTTTTTCTAGATGTTATTTAATACCATCTCTACTCTTTATATGTGCTGTCGTGTTTTGACATCTAAGCCAAGTGTCTTTTTATTTTAGTCAAATGAAACAAAATTAAGTTTAAATGCCAAGGCAAAACAATTCGATGTTTACTGAAATGAAATATTTTCTTTGTTTTTGGGGGTTTCTTGGGTTTTTTGTTTGGAATTTTTTTTTTTAGTTTTCCACTTTCTGATGGGAAACTATATTCTAGGTGTGAGGCTGTAGAAATTGCCTGTTTTCAGTCAGTGTGCTCTCGAGCACTCAAATCAGAGCTAGCAATTAAAAAGCAAGCAAGCAGGTTAAAAAGAGTATGAGAAAAAATCATTTCCCTTTTCAGTTAATGAGGCTTCCTGTGGAAGAAGAAAGAGAGGATGAAAGGCTTTGGTGTGACCTGTTGTGTAGCAGTGGTCGTGCTTAGGAAATGACTGTAGGATGTCCATGCTTGCAGTCACCTTCTGATCAGCTCCTGGGCTGGAGTTTATGAAGTTGTGCTCAGAAGCAATGGAGAAGGTGGTGCTGATTCCTGAGGTAGAGGGCAGTACCTCTGCCTGGCACAGACATCTGGCTTTGGGTGCTGGGGTTCTGTTATCAGTGTTGCTAACTTGTTGTGTGATGCTTTCACATCGGGCTGTGATAATGGCATGTATACATCACACTTTGAAGATGCTTTTTATTGACTTAATGTGAATATTATTGTCATCGTTTATTATGGGGAAGCATCTCATAGTAATTGAAATACAATATGGTGCCATTAATCACTCTGAGTATGAAATGCTAACTTTAAACTGTTCATAGTATATTAAATGCTCCTCTAACCATAAAACAATTTGACTTGCAGTCGGGTGGTTTACAAATGGCCAATGTTTAGGATTCATGGTGATTGACATTTATGTGGCAGTGTTCATGTGCTCGTGTTCCTGAACAATATACTTTCTCTGGGATTTCTGTGAAGATACTGGGACTTGTAGCTTTCCAGTTCCCTGATGCAGAGATGCAAAGGGATGCAAACTGCAGGCATGACCATTGTGTTTTACAGCATGTCCACTGTAAACCTGAGAGACGTGTGACAGTCTGGATTGCCCAGTGGGCTCTGTGCAGTAAACATTGCTGGCCTTCTTTCCTCAAGACTCCTGGTGAAGGAAAGCAGTAAAGAAGGAACAGAAACTCAAATAGTGAGGTTTTAGGCAGGGACTGCTGAAATGAAACCCATTTGCTTTCATGGGGTGCTTTTCTAAATTCTCTCTCCTGTATTAAGTAGAAAGGAAATAAATGCTTTTTAAAATAATTTTCAATTAAAAATTAATCCACCTACCAAAAAGGAAAAAATAATTTAAACTGATATCATAGTAAAACAATAACAGTGCCATCCACAGTGCCTTGGTCAGCTGTGATAAATCATCTCCAGGCCTGCCCAGATTCTGACCTCTCCTCACCACTGGCATCCTGAGAAGTGGGAGAGGCCCTCAGGAGCAGCTCCAGCCCAGCTCCTGTCTGCCAGGGATAGCAAAGCCCTCCATGTTCAGTGGCCCAGGATTTCAGTGGGAAGCACCAAGCGTTGGAGCAGGCCATGTCCACCCCTGTGGACAAGCCCCATGTGTGCCCAGTGGCACAGCAGCACCCACGGGAACGGGTCAGGGGCTGCGTGCTGTGCACATGGGGGGGGGTGGGGCGGACGGGACAAAATACAGAATTTTAGAAAGCTCAGACATTTGCTGCTGCTGTGGCTGTGAGAAGCACTGCTATTAAACCACTTACAGGAGCCTCACTTTTTAGTGCCTGGTTTAAAAGAGGTACTTCAACGGCATTCACAGGAGGGGAGAAGATGTGTAAGGTCATTTCACAGGGCACGTGTTTAAAGATTTTCCAAGAAGAGCAGAGCAAGGTCTTTCTTCTGGGAAGGAAGGGGCTTTTTTTTTAGCCAGAGCTTTTATTGTCAACATGTATTTTTAATAGAAGGGAAGTGATAGAAGCAGTAGCAGGTGACAGAGCCCACTGCTGTTCAGCTGCTGACATTTATAAAACAATGCCAACATCTCTTCAAAACAGACGCTTGCTTTCCACTACTGTATTGATGTACACATTTATTTTATAGCCGACAGCAGCAAGATGAAAATGATAATGCATGAAGAAATCCCAGAGGCACAGCCCAGTGGTTTTGCAAGGCAGCCTCTTTGCCTTTGGCATCATCTGGATGCTAACGGTCCTGGCTGAGTCAGTCTGAAGCAGCACGGGCTGCTCTCTCCTATGCACTGAGTGCGAGCTCTTTTTTCCTGTTTCTGATGACACCACCTGTGTATATCTTAATCATCCTGGCACATTTACATTTATTTCTCAATTATGTACAAACAAACCTGCGCAGTTTGATGGCAGGTGTTGGCTAGAGAGCGCTGAACAACTGTGAGGTTGTGTAACATGGTGGGCACCAGAGAGGTGAAATACAAGTGCACTACAGGCTATAAAAGAGGAGAGGTAACCTTCCAAGTAGCATATTGGAGCAGTATAAATTTAATATGCAGCATCAGTATAGACTGGGGGACACATGAATGGTGGTGCCAATCTGCAGGCTCAGCCCCCATGTCACCAGCTCAGGCCCCAGGTCTTTGCTGGGGGAGCAAAGACCTGGGGAGCCATGGGACTCACACTGAAAGCCCCGTGTCTAAGGGCTTCCTGTATCTGGCACTGAGGGGCCTCCTGCGCTGAGGAGGAGGAGTCACACTAGGTTAGAGCCCAGCCTTGCAAATCAGCTCTTGATCAAGCATTTTTGGTCATGTAAGAATAGTCCTCGTGGCAGCAGGCTGACCTTCACTCCAGGAGGAAAGCTTATCACATCTCGTAGGATGATCCTTACCGCAAGGAAATCAATACAGCAATAAGCTTTTATTTCTGGATGAAAAATTAAAATAAAGAATACACCACATCTATTGATTCTTTGAATTTACATATTTAGATATATATATGTTTGATGTCTGCCTTCTGTGTGCAGCTGTTTGCCAAATGTGACAGGATTTGTTTTTTAAACCTGGGGGTGAGTTCTGCCCTGTGCATTTAAAATAAGATTTCTCTAAATTATTGAATATGTCAATAAATAAAGCAGAGGAAGCAGGCAAGGAAAAACCCAGAGGTCCTTGGTGAAAGGAAGTTGTAGATGCTGGTAATAGGCTCTTACAGCAGTAAAAGAGGAATAAAAAGGGCAACTAAAAAAAATGGAAGGGACAAAGAGTGGAACTGGGTATCTCTGCTCAGATTTTCTCTGGGTTTGATGGTGGGTTTTGACTGTATTTTTTGATTTTCTGTGAATTTAATTCTGCCTCATAGTGGAAGGTGAAGGGTAAGAGAAACATTTAAATAAATGCTGCAGCAAAGGGAGGAGAGAAGTCTGAGATGTGTGGGTGTCGCAGATGTCCGTGGGACGGGGGAGACAAGCCCCAGGATGAGGAAGCCCTGAAGGAGCTGCCAGTGCCTGGGCACAAGGAAGGACAGTTTCCTTGGGGAAACCCAAGGGACTGGTGAGGAGGAAGGGGGCACCAGGCGTGGCCAGTGGCAGAGCTGGGGGCTGCCTGCGAGTGCCTTGGCCCTGACCCCACTGCCCCGCCAGCTCTTGGGGGAGCTGATAAATAAAACATCACATTTTAGAGAACATGTGTCATCCCAGTCCCAACATTGTAAAGTCCCTTACTCTCCTCTCAAGAGATCTTGCAAGAGCAACCATTTAAATAAGCGTTACATTATTTACAAGTTTCACTATTATTAAATTAATGTTACATTCATCAGGGCTTTTGTTTTGTTTTGTTTTCAAGGCAGAGCTGTAATTTGAGCAACATATTCATCAAGTCTGAAATGGTGGCTCCAATTATTTTAACATTCATTTGCCCATTCAGCTTCCTTTGCATCTGCTGGTTTCCTCCCCGTGACAGTATGTCGAAGCTGGGACACATTTGTGCTGCTCAGCTGTGAAGCTGCCACGAGGGATGTGATGGAACACGTTTGATCCCAACACAGTGAAGGCCAGCAGGGTACTTCTGCAGGGGCAGTAAGACGCCGGTTGCAAAGGCAGCACGTGCGCAGGTGCAGATCTCCTTTCTCCACTGGCAAACCCTTCCTGGTGTCAGACACGTAATGATGGAGCTATCAACTTCCTAAGGATAACAAAAAAAGGCTCCATCGATTTGCTGGCACAGGAGCCTCAGAACGGCAGTCGTGTGCCTGTGTTGTAGCAGTGCTTGTCAAGGTGAGTGTGGGCTAATTGGTCCAAATCTGAAAGGATGCTCTTGAGTGCTGGGTAAGCAGCCATAAGAAAGCATCAGCCATTCAGCAAGTGCTGAAAATAAGCCAGAATAGCTAAAAAAAAAAAAAAAAGTTTCATTATTTATTTTAGTGCTGGAAGTGTAAGCTTTCCTGTCATGATCGTAAAATCTGATCATTTATTAATGCTCCTCGCTTTGAGGCTACATCGTGTACCATCCCCAGCCTTCTGCCATTCCTGGCGTCTTCAGCCTGGTCCCACAGCTGTGCCCTGCCATCCACCACCCACGCTGCTGCCCATCCCACAGCAGGTGCCAGGACCCCCCTCTTCCCAGCCACAGGCTCTCGTAAGGCAGCGGTGGGGAAAGAGTGGACTTTTAGAAACAGAAATCAATAACCACGGTCTGTTTTCCCTTTGTCTGCTTTCTCAGCCTGGGAGATTCACTTGAGCTTTTCCCTGCAACCACAAGAGCTAATGACATGCTTTAGTTTTTGTATTTTTTTTTCTTTCCCAGATGAGACAGGAGGATCTCATCTGATTATTTACCCACAAAAGCTACGGCCTCTAGGGTAGGCACAACCCAAACATCACGGGGCTCCCTGTAACACCATAAAAGGAGATGGCCCTGATGTGCAAGCACTCTTGTAGGGCCACACTGATGTCTGTGGGATGAGCCCTGGCAGCTGTCATGGACCCTGATTTTGTGCCTCCCCTGGCACACCCTCTGGGATCCCTCCACTGCTGTGGCAGTGCAGGAGGTGTGAGGCCACATCTCTCAGGGACCAGCTGGAGCATCAGTAGGATATATGGCTGGGGGGGCGGTGTGGGAGACAAGATAGCAGCATTCACAAAAATAATGAAATGTGGCCCCAGAAAGACCCTCAGCGACAGCTCCTCGGATGTGCCTGTGCTCTGTTCATTAATCTGTGATAATTAGACTTATTTGCAGAGGTTAACAGCAGTGGCACATGGTAATTAACCACTCGTTCCCTGCCGAACAACTCATAAAGCTTCTCTGACGCCACAGGTCCGGCTGCAGGTAGTTTTGGTGCTGATGAGGCCCAGTGCTGGGAGGTCAGGGACACACTCCCAGGGGGAGATGTCCCCGAGACCCCCTGTCTGTCCCAGACCTGCTGCAGGGACAAGCTGCATGAGGGGCAGGAGGAAAACAAATTGGTACCCCTCTGTTCTTTGCCCCTCTCTCCTTCTACCCTGCCTTGATGGCCAGCCAGGGGCTGTAATTTCCCAGAGCAGGGGCAGTATTGCCCCAGCACCTGCAGGGCTGCTGCAGGCAGGTATTTTGGCAGGGTGAGTGGGAAGGGACCAATGTACCCCCCCAGTTTTGCAGGGCACTGGATATATGGCATTAGAGCCACCGAGCACTGCAGTAGGTCCTGGTGGATGGTATTAGCAGAGCTGTGCTCAGCTTGACCAGTGTAGGGGTTAGAGAAGATGGAGCAGAAGGCTGGATTTTGGACAAGACTTCCCCTCCTCCCCTCCCCTTTCATGTCTTCTCCCCCTCTCTACCCCCACCCTCCACCCTCCCCACCCCCCCCCCCCCCAGCGAAACCAAGCTAATTAGTCAAATAGATGAGGATAGGCCAGGCAGGGAGAAGCCCCGTTGCGTGTCCTATATTAGTAACTCACGTGGGAGTAGCCAGATTGGAAGGAGATTGAAAGGGAAAATTGTAGGTGTACATCGGAAGATAAGTGGGCTAAGCCTTTCCCCCGGCCCCGCGTGCCTGGCTCCCAACACAAAAATGATGTCATCCTTCTCGGTGGCCGGCCAGCCACCCCGCATCAGCCCCCTGCCGTGTGACGGCCAGCGGGACGCTGCTCGGGGCTCCAGCCTGTGAATAAATGATGAGCCGCGGGTGCGAGGCAGGCAGCGCGGGCGCTCTGACCGGCATTAAAGCCATTAGCCAGCAGCGAGGAGGGAGCGACACTGGTTTTAGCCCCAAAAAAGTTGCACAGGCAGCTGCAAGGAGGGGCTGCAGGGAGGGGGGCAGCCTGTGACAGGGGTTTCTGTAGGCACCGATTGCGTCCGTGTTTCTTGGGCTGCCTGCCCCAGCCGCTGCTACCCCCACCTCAGGCAGGAGGGCCCTGCTTGCCAAAGTACAGCCACTGTGTCTGCACTGAATTGCTTTTGAAGATCACAAGGCCTGAATCTTCTCTGCCTTATGTGGGGTTGATAAACCCCAGGTAACTTCTGTTCTCCGGAAGCGGCTGTGTGCTAACACCATCCCTTCTGTCTTGGTGATTGGAGATCCTCTCTGCTGCCCTGACCCCCACAGTCCAGCCCCATTCACACAGAGCCCAGTGTGCTGGGGTCCCCAAATGTTCAGAGGACCTTTGGAGTGGGCATCACAGAAACACATGTGGTGACTGCAGCACATCCATTAGAAAGTGTGTTAAACAAAGGAGCACACCTTCTAATGCAGCAGGCAGCAGCATGGTGAGTGATTTTCTGACTCACTAATGGGGCAAATTTCAGTATTGGGGACCTCGTGGTGATTTCTGTTCTCCTGTCACTGACCAGCAGCAGACCCTTCCCTTGAGGAGTGACACACCAGCCTGTGGAGTGCTGTCCTGCCACTCCGAGGGAAGTAGTGGGTATTTGCAATTAGCATCTTCTCCCTGTGTTCAGGAGTTTGCTTCAATTATCAGTCAGGCAAGTGCAGCACAGAGATGTTCAGCCTTGCTTGGAGGCAGGTCAGCAGTGGGGCTGCATGCAGTGCCGTGCTTTGGGAGGGCGGAGGCTGCCCACTCTGCCTGGCATCCCGGATGCTGCCTGTTCCACTCGCTGGCTGGCACTGGCAGTTCTCAATTCCCACGCCAATGGCAAGTGAGGTGACAAGTCTGGTCCTTGGCTCTGTCAAACCTACTTTCCTGACCTACTTTTCTTCACTCTGCAGTGGTGGAGCAATGCCCAGTGTGTGCCTTGTGCTGGTGGCACCATTGCGTGCAGGATAGCTCTGCTCCTGCCGACTGAGAGGGCATCTCAGCAGCAAAAGTTTCCAGGAAAAAAACCCATGGAAATGCAAAAAGCAAAGGGAACAAAGAGCATCTCCTGCTGCCACCCTGCAGCCAGCAGTGCCCATCTCACCCTGTGAGATCCCCCAGGTTCTCCTGCCAACCTCTGCCTTCACAAAAAAATATTTCCTTGTGCCTGGGGAAAATCACATGGGGAAAAATGTCTTTGCTCACGACTCCAGGACTGGTTTTACTGGTGTGTGGTCCTGCACCTCTCCCTTTCTTCTCTCTTCAGCCTCCTTTGCCAGCTTGCTCTCACATTTCTTCACAGCCATCTCTCACAGCTTTCCTGTCTGACTGCTCTTCTTGCCCCAGGACATCTTCATAGTCACAGCCAAGCACCTTTGTGGAACCAGCTCCCACTGAATCTCTCAGGCAGCACAAGTGTTCCTCCTGCCTTGTGTGTCTGGACTGTGCATATTTTGCTTATTGTTTCAGCTCTTTAGGGTATCATATGAGTTCATCAGCTTCTTCATCCTAAGTGACGGGACACAGGAACCTCCACAGATCTAACACACAGTTTTGGTGGTACACAAGCTTTCCAGTTCACAGTGCCACTGTATCCAGAAATTAAAAGCAAAAATTTTTTATGAATTAGACCGAAATTTAAAAACTAGCTAGACTTCCCTCAACTGGAAGAATGTCATAAGTGAGTTTGGGAAGCTCTCAAATCCTCGCTCTGGGCAGACCCACCAGGAGTGCAGGCACGTCCTTGTGAATTTTTTTTTTTTTTGGTTCAGTGACAGTTCATTGAGCAGGAGATGAAACATTTCAGGCTGGCATTTGTCAGTGCATTTCTAACTAGCTGCAAAAATGAGTGCTTGCATCTGAAGGAAAAAGATAGGCACATGTGTAGTAATGGGAATAAGCATTTGGTCAGGAGGACAGTTCTCTCCCAGCTTGCTGGCAATGCTTGTGGTTTTTGTGGTTCAGGATCTCTTCTTACCACCTGTCTCAGCAAAAAAATGATGCAGGTCCCAGCACATGCAGCCCAAATTCAAGACCAAAATGCTGTGCTAGTGCTCGCTCGCCAGAAAGGGTCATGTGCTGGTGTTTTATCTGCATCCCTCCAGCTTGGGGGTCTCCACTGGGATGCTGGCCCACTATGGCAGGGCTCCATCCGTGGGCTCTCAAGGGTTGTGTTGGGACTGCAGCTCTGCTGCTGCTGCTGCAAAGCTCTGCTGCTGCGTAGGAGCTGGCACTGCTGTATTTTAATGGTCATTTGCATGGCACCGTGAGACAACCCGACACCTTATAGCAGCAAGGAGGTTTGCAGGAGGACTCTGGAAATTGTATCAAATGATAAAGACACAGTTTGAGGGTTAACTGGAGACCTTCCTTTAAGCCACACTTCACCCCCTTCCGGGAGCCTCTCTGGGTGTGCATCCATCTGGGTGTACTCAGCAGGCACAGAGGGCAATCTTGTTTCTGGAAATGCTGCTGGTGGCCTCAGGTTTCTGAAGTCTGAACACGTAACAGAGTATTTGCATTTTTTTTCTTCCATCTCTTGTTCCCTTCCTGGTTTTTTTTCAGGGGTGAGTGGACCATGAGAGCAATGATAACTACACCAGCACAGCAAAGGAAACGTCTCGTGGTGTGAGTACTAACAATACAAACCCATCTTCTGAGCCACATTTCTAAAGAGTGATTTTCTATAAAAAGATAAAAATATTGCCAAAAAATCTCCTGCTCCTTGATGAGGCCCACAGAATGAAAATTAGCCCAGTGTTTCAATTTTTATTTTATTAAAAAGATTTCCCCGTTTTCTAACCAGCTATTGCAAAAGGATTTGCCGTTAGTAACAGAAGAAGCTTCACATCTGGTCGGGGTTTCACCGTCAGACAAAGGGGAGGACTTTAGTGAGGCATTAAATGTAGATAATGGATTATCAACAGGGAGAACAGACCTTGGGAGGGTGGGTGTGGGGAGGGACGAGGAGATGATGAGGCATCAAGGGGCACAAAGGCAGCAAAGTCAGACATCTGGGAGGGCTGCAGATAGCTCTAGGGGGGCTGCTGCTCCCTCCTTGGGCGGCTGCGGCTGATCCCCCAATGCCCCCCAGACACGGCAGTCAAGAGGGGAAATCAAATATTAACTGGTTCCTGCTCCCAACCTGCATGAGGAAAAAGATGACTGAAGCAGGAGGGAGACTGGTGGAGCCAGGAGAACAGTAGGAAGCCATGCAGAAGCCAAACACTAAATTATTAGTGAGCATGAGTAGCAAAGCTTTCAAAGGCAGCTTTGACAGAGACACTAACAAAATCCCCAGGGCAAACAAGAGCCTTTGTTAAAATTAGTGTAAGACCTGTGTAGCAGCTTTGGTGGATTCAGAGAGCAGCCCTTGGATGGAAGAAGGTGAGCAGGAAGAAGCCAGGAGAAAACGATGTGCCTGGAAACAGCAGCAGGGAGACCTAGTGGAGCTGAGCAAATCCAGGGAGGAGGAAGATTTGCAGTTAATTACGGTCCATCCTGCCCAGCAACGCCCAGCCTGGAGCAGGACCCCAGGCACATGGCAGACCCAGAGCCAAAGCCAGCAGCCAGCAGGTGCTAGGAAGCCGTGCCCAGAGGAGCACCACCATTGGCAAACACCAGTTCATCCAGAGCACGTGGAGCAGCATCAGCAAAGACTCTGTGTGTCTGTCCTAGGCATGTGGAGCCTGAAGCCCAGCTTTATGCATTTGTCCTGTGTTACAGTGGGGATTCTGTAACACACATATCAAACAAGGAGTCCCATGGAAAAGAAATACATATGGACAGATTCTTGATAGATGTTTCAGAGATGTTTATTTCTCCAGCCACATGGCCGGGGCTCTGCCGAGGAACTGCGGCAATCACAGGACCCGAAGGTCCTTGCCCACGCAGGGGAACACAAAACA
Source organism: Corvus moneduloides (assembly GCF_009650955.1). Lineage (NCBI taxonomy): Eukaryota > Metazoa > Chordata > Aves > Passeriformes > Corvidae > Corvus > Corvus moneduloides. Next base: position 12,915,198 of record NC_045482.1, on the reverse strand, counting down.
ATCAATGGGGAACGAGGCTGACCAGGGCCAGGGAAACCCTGTCTCTCCCCCCAGGGCCCCTCTCCCAGGGCTACATGGCAGGGGGAATGAACCCCAACACTTCACCTGTTTATTTTTAACAAAAAGAGATTTAAAACTTAACATTGAAAACAACAAGAACAGTTTCAAAACAAAACAAGCCACCCTCCTGAGTCTTTGAATGTCCAAACAGATTCTGTGGAGCATCTTAAGGCTGACAGAAGAGAGACAGGACTCTCTGGGCATGCTTTGTGGGGAAACTGGGGCAGGAGAGGGTTTAATTTCTTCCCTCCCCCTTTTCATGCCCCCCTCGGCATCGGAGAGGAGTTGTAGGGAAAGGGAGTTGTATAGGGAAGCCATGGGGTGAAAAACAGATTAGGAATAAACTGGGGATAGGGTAAACTTAGGAAAGGGTTCATATTGGGTATAGGGTAAAAGGGGAAAGTAGGTTGTGGGTAGGGAAGTTGCTGGGATGGATATTGTTTATAATTTTGTGCATAACGGCTGCCTTTGACTGGAATACCTCCAGGCCCAGTAACATTTGCTGCTTGTAAACCCTTCTTTCCTTGCACTATATCAAATTGTACAACTTCCCCATCTCCTACACTTTGCAGGTAATTTTTAGGGTTATTCCTTTTAATGGCAGTTCTATGGATGAATAAATCTTCCCCTGTATCAGCTCGTGTTATAAATCCATAGTTGTTTTTTTACATTGTACCATTTCACAGTTCCTGTGACTTTCGTTGCTACAACTCCTCCTAGCACGTGCTTGCGTGTTTGTCATGGCTGCTGGTCCCGCGTGGCCGCTGCCTCGCCGACTCCGACGTCTCGGCCGGGTCCCCGCGTTGCGGCTGCTCCGCACCCTCCGAGCAGCGCTGCTCTGGCGCGTGTCTGGGCTCTGCGCGGCCCCGCGTCACCATCGCCGCCAGCCCCGCGCCCTGCGAGTGGTTCTGCTCCGCCAGCTCCACGCTGCTTTGAGAGCGGCCCTGTTTCGGCTCGGCGCTGCGCGGCTTCTCGTGTCGCTGTGGAAACCGCCGCTTCTCGCTCTACGGGGCTCTCCGAGCCGTGTGCTCAGAGCGGCCTGCCACACTGACCCCCGGTTCCTGGCTGCTCGTGGGGGCCACCTCTCCGCTGCACACGGCCCACGGCACCCACGGCACCTGTGGCGTCGCTCCCTCACTCGCAGCCGCGTGGCCGGGGACGCCGAGACAGGGATGGGGTCCGCGATAAGGCGCGCGCTCCCGAGGGGGCCGGGCGCATCCAGCGCAGGCACCTCCGCCGGCACGGCTGCAGTCACGCGCTCCTGGGATGGCCGCCGCACGGTCTTGGCCACGGGATTACAGCCATCCTCTGCTCTAGGGGTAATGGGACCATACAAATGCTCCTGAAGAGCTTCACTGATTACAATGGATCCACGGAGAGGTTCTGTCACTAGTCCATGTTTTGTTTGATCCCTTATCTCATCCCAGATCTCGTACCAAAAACACTCAAGACTAGTTCCAGGAGGATCAATATCAACAAGTAAGTCTTGAGAAATATAGAAGAAATTTTTGAAAAGCCAGTTGAAAAAATGTTCTAGATCTCCCAGAACAAATATTTTCTTGTTTTGTTGTTCAAGAATTCCTTTAACTTTGAGATACATTTCTTTCTGTGGTTCAGAGAGCCACATTTCCCATGATTCTTCCATAGTCCAGAGAGACTATCCAAACCAAGGTGAGAAGAGAGAGATCAAGTGGTTTTTACTCACAAGTTTTCTGTCCTTAGGGATCAGTGCCTTGCCCACATTCTCCACCATTTGTTACAGTGGGGATTCTGTAACACGCATATCAAACAAGGAGTCCCATGGAAAAGAAATACATATGGACAGATTCTTGCTAGATGTTTCAGAGATGTTTATTTCTCCAGCCGCATGGCCGGGGCTCTGCCGAGGAACTGTCGCAGTCACGGGACCCGAGGGTCCTTCTGCCCACGCAGGGGAACACAAAACAACCCATGGAGAACGAGGCTGACCAGGGGCAGGGAAACCCCGTGTCTCCCCCCAGGGCCCCTCTCCCAGGGCTACATGGCAGGGGGGATGAACCCCAACAGTCCTGGATGAATCCTGACTCTGCACAGGTGTCCTATGGCACCCCTGCCTTTCCCTTCCTTTGTGCCTTGTAGGTCAGGACCCTCCCTGGACACCACTGCCCTACTACCCCCAGGGAAATGCGCTGGTGGCTTGGCAGTCCCAGGAGCCTCGGGGTGTGGGAGAGTCCACGGAGGGCCCTGTATAGACCAAAAATGGGAGAGCAGGAGCCAGAGCCAGGAGCCCTGAGGCATGGGAAAAGCAAGCTGGAGAGGAGACACCATGGGCAATAGATTGCTTTCCATCCACAGACCTTCTCCATGTCTCTGGCACTGTAATAAGGGCTCAGACTGGGAGGGAGATGCTTAGATACCAACAGGAAAGGAAGACCCTCTGGAAAAGCCTGAACTGCTGGTTATTTGGCACTTGCAGTGTTGCATTAGAGACATCTTTGGGATCATGGCATCTTCCAATTTTTCTCTCCAGTGTCTCCCACAGTGTGAATGCCTAGCAGAGCTGGTCCTGTAGCTTCTCAGTCCCCCAGCTGACAGCAGAGTTTGGTGGCAGTAACCTCGTCCCCTCAGGAAACCTCGCTGGAAAGGAAGACATGGAGGCATGATGAGTGATGCTTGAGGAACTGGGCAGAGGAAGCTGCATCCGCCTAAGAAAACAGCTGGGGCTCTCAGGGCAGGGATTGTGCCAGGTCTGCTGCCCACACCAGGAGCTCTGGGGTTTGGGGGGAAAGGTGGTGGAAAGGGTCAGCCAGCTAAAGTGAGAGGATTTGATCAAACTCCATCCCTGGAGGACCCTGCCACGGCCACTGTGTGGGCCTGCGCCCCGCTCTGTCCTCTCCACTGTCGGCAGAAGCAGCACAATTTAAAAGCAGCTTTGGCTTCACCTCCCCTGAAAGACGGGCCCGGGTCCAAAACCTACTGACGTCAAGAGCAGCCTGGCCCCGGCAGAGCCTGCTCGAGATGGTTTTGGTCTGATGAGAGCTCATCAGTCATACCAGAGCTCCAGAAACGCCAAACAAAGGGTGGCTCAGCCCGAAGTGTTTGTATGGCCACGTTGCTATAGTGCCCGGGAACCTCAGGTTTTAAACACAGCGATCACCACAGCAGCCTTAAGAGGGAGGGATGCTTGTCTGGGTCCCAGGCAAGGAAATGGAGGCGCAGAGCCATAAATCACTTGCCTGTGGCTGAAGGAAAAGAGAGCTCGTGGGCTGTGACCCTTTTGGGGCACAGGCCAGTCCCTCCCAGCCTTCCCTGTGCCTGCAAGGGTTGTCAAAAGGCCAACCTCTCAGTCTCTGGTGTTGCTGAAGGCCTCTTTGGTGTCTGTCTAGTCCTTGCACAGACGTAGAGGTGCCCACAGCCAGGCAGTACCACGGGATGGAGCAAAAAGGCAGGAGCCATGACTGTGCTGGGGGACAGCAGCATGGGAGGGGGAACAGCAGTCTGTAAATGAGCTATGGCAGCAGCTCACCAAGTCTGTAGGCTTTTTTTGGAGAAACCCGAGCATGTTGCTTTGAACATCAGGCATGAAGCACACACCAAAGGGAGGCTGCCTGACCTGGCCAGGACGGATGGCTGGAGGACACAGGGCAGGGAGCCACGGGCTGTAACAGGAGCTACTGCAACGATCAGGCTGTCTTATTTTGCAGAGATCGGGCTTGCAATGCTAATGCTCTTGGTACCTTTCCAGCAGGGATATGCAGGAGCGTCCGGTGGGTGTGACTCAGCACAGGCAGAGCTGCAGCAGCGTCCCCAGCCGCGTCCCAGCCCTGCACCACTGCCCTCGTCCCGCCTGCCAGCGTGCCTGGCGTGCTCCGCCCAGGGCAGGCACTCGGGGGCCGGCAGCAGCCTTGGCCCAGCAGCAAGGGCTGGAAAAGGTGGGGTCATGGCAAGGAAAACCTCAATGCATCAAAGAGTGGTGTCAGCCCCATGGGAACTGGGTTTCTGTGAGTGATTACGTTCCCTAAGTGCTTTTGCTGTAAATCGTATAGGCATACACCCGGGGTCAGAAGTGATCCCAGCTCTTAATGGTGGCTCTGGAAATAAGAGAAAGGTGAGAGGAGAGCAGTGGGGGTGTCCGTGCAAGAGTGACAGGGATACAGCTCCCAAGGACACACACAGATCGAGACAAAAGCCTGCATGAAGTTGTACAGGCTTCATGTGAGCAGTCTGTCGTGGCAGAACAGCCATAAATCCTGCCCCAAAATGAGGTGCAGGGGGTGGCTGTGCTGTGCTCATGGAAGGACAGTGCTCTCCTTTGCCTGCGGCTCATGGAAGAGCAAAGAGCCCTGTGCAGCCAGGGCAGCCCTGAGGGCCCTGGGACCTGAGCCTGGGTTTTTCTTATTTGGGTTGCTGTCTTGTAGGTATCTTCTCTGTATGACAAAAGTCCTGGAGGAAAAAAGCTATTAAAGTTGTTTCCCATTTTCTGGTTTAGCTGATGGAACTGATAGTTGATAAGTTTTGCTGAAGCAGATGGAGGATGAGCGCATGGAAAATGTACCATAAAAGGAGGAAGGATGCTGAGGTTTCAACAAAGGCCTTTTATCCAAAATGTCAGCTGGTCATTGAAATTAAGTGATGTTAATAACAAAACAAAGAGAAACACTGGACAGCAAACAGCCTGCTCCAGTCACATCACAGCAGCTCAGCTCACATCATTGCCATTTCTGTAACTGCACCATAGGCAAGTCTTTGTGCCTCCTCAGGGTACTGAGGTAAAGCAAAGATTCACATTTCGAATGCCAAAAAGTAGCTTTATAAAAATACCTACTTCCAGGTCTTTTTATTCCGCGCAGGGAAGCAAACACTGGGCATGGGCCCAAATTGTACTTTCCTTTGTGGGTCACCTTTAAGAATTGAACAAATGGAGGATCTCAACATTAAAATAGAATACAACTGGAAACTTCATCAGGGATTGAACTCCCCTTGGCATGCCTCCGACCCTCCCTGCCGGCTCTGCTCCCTGGGACCTGGAGCTTCAAGAAGCAACATTGTCCAGGAATCTGGCCACTGGGAGCAGGGTCCAGGCATCCGCTCACCGTGCCGGATGCACTGCGCTGCTGAGATACGCCCTGACCTTTACAGGGATGGGCCTTGGAGGGTTAGGAAATCCTGGCCTGGCTGAGGGAAAATCCTTGTGTGCAAATAAGCCTTGCAAAGCCCCCCTTGTTGCAAGCTTCCTGCACTGACCAGTGCCCCTATGGTGGGCACCTCCATCGGGGGAAAGCGAAGGCTGTGGGAAGGGGTGTGTGGCAAGAGAGCAGCCTTCCCACACCACCTATCCCTTTTTCTGTCAGGGGAAAAGTCTGCTGGTGACTTCTGGGGCTGCTGTGTACCTGCTGGGCGCCTGTGCCTGCCTGTACCCCCAACACCAGCCTCCTCTCCTCCTTGGCCTCCCCTCCTCCTATCACCCTCTCTGACTCTCGTCCTAGGGCTGGACAAACCACACACCTCCTGCCCTCACTTGCAGCTGCGGCTTCAGTGTGCTTACATCCAGAGAGCATGGTAAATAAATCCTGGACGTATCCAGATTTATAACTTAATGGTCTGGCTGTAAAAAGTTATTTCCCTTTTCAGCCCTTTTGCAATAGGCTTGCCCCTCCTCTCCTCCTTTATTTGTTACTATGAATATTTGATGGCTGACTGTAACAAGAAGTTTAAATACCTAAATTCATTCTCTGGCACATTGGCTGCCCTGCCATTGCCAGGGAGTTGTGTGGCAGCCTGGGACTTGGGAGGTCCTGGGGGGGCTGTGCAGGCCTTTGGGGGGTAAAGGAGGACTCACATGCCAGCATGGGCTGTGGGGTGAGACCTTGCAACGGTTTGGGCAGTGACTGGGCTTTGGGAAGGCTTGGTGAGGACAGGAGGTGGCACTGCTCCCACGGTCATCCCTGTTGCTGCCTTCACCCCTTGGTGGCCCTTCCTTTCCTTCCTCAGCTCCCCTGTCCTCACTGTGTGTCCCAGTCCCTGTGGGGAGCACAGTTCTCGCCTGTCACCTTGTGGGGGCACAAGGGGCTTCATCCCTGTACAACAGATCAGCCAGCAGAAAGAAAATGCATCCTCGCTATGTTTGCGCAGAGGATATTGGTCTGTGGGAGGAAAGGAAGAGTTGCCTTATTTTTCACACAGGCTGGCTGCCAACTCTGCAGAGAGATGGTCGGGGCTATGGCCTTGCGTTGGGGCTGGCTCTGAAATCCACCGTGAGCCGCAAAAACAAAAGTCCCTGTTCCTCGCTGGCTTGGCAACTTGTGTGCCCAGGTTTGCACAGATGTTTTCTCCTGGCAGGTCCAGCCCGCTCAGGCATGGCCCGTGTAACACATCTCTCAGCAGTTCCAGAACGTTTTCTCCCCCTCCTGGCCAGGCTCATGGTGAGCCCAGACAGCCCTTGCAGAGCAGCACCAGCCCATCCTGAATTCAGCGCCTCGCGTCGCACGCGCTGCACATGGAGGCAGGTTTCAATGAGATCTAAGAGCATCCAGTTGACTCCACCCAGATTCATTGTCAGCACCTAGAAAAAAGATATTAAACTGGTGGGAATTCAGTTTGGTTTTTTTCTCCCACTCCTGGGTCCCTGCCAGGGGTGCAGAGCAAAGCCACCCAGCCTGTCCTTCCCACACAAACCTGCCCTCGCTCTTGCACCAGTGCACAGAGACTTAGCGCAGGCATTAGGAGTGCGGCCGCGCTGACAGCCATCCCTCACAGCATTGCTGGGAAAACAGAGCTCGTGGCCAAAACAATGGGAGGAAAACTCCCTCTGGAATGGCACCTCCTGCGCACCTCATACCACCCTGTGTTGCTGTAATTTGTCAGGAGTCAGGAGGACCTGCATTAGCCCAGCCTGTCCCTCTGCACAGGGACTTGCAGCTCTTGTTGCTGCTGCCTGCCCTGAGCATGGCATGGAGGCTTCCAGGGCATAAATAATTCAAGAGCAGTGAAGAGGATTTCTTCCCCCCTTCCTCCCTTCCCTGGCTTATAACAAATGTTAATTTAATCAATCGGCAGTAAATCTGGCTGGTTGCTGACTCACGACAGATGGTGCCCCTGCGGGCTGTAGCAGCAGCTTCCCTCCCTCCTTTGGAGATGAACAATGCGGGAGCCGTTTCCTTGCTTTTCACCTTTTCCCTCTTTTCCTTCAGTTGGTACCAAACGGACACAACTGCAAAATAGATCCGAGGCTGCAGGCAGAGGTGCTGAGCTGGCAACAGGAAGCCCTGGCTGCTGGAGATTGGCTTGTACACAACCCTGGCTGGACATAATTTGGGGCTAAGGAGGCCACAGGGCTCAAAGGTGCAGCACTGGCACCGCCACCGGTATTTGCCAGCACCAAGGGGCTGTTGGAATATTCAGAAGCCCAGCAGAAGATGTTAACCAGGTGCAGAGCAGTTCACCACGCTGGTGACCTTGTGCTTCTGAGACAGGGGGAGCAGGACCCTGACGGGGATCTGCCCCCCAAGGTCCCCCACCCCACTCTTCATCCCCCACACCCCCAGATGGGAAGTGAGAGCAGGGCAAGGCTTCCAAGGGCACCAAGGCTTTTGGGAGTGTGGGAGAAGCAGTGTTTCAGCAAGGGGATTGATTTTAACAGAGAAATTAATTACTTTCTGGTCATCACATGTGCTGGTGGTGCTGGTGTCTGCTCACCTGAATATGGGTCATACTCCATTGTCTGGTTGAGGAAGTTGTTTAAAAATGGGAGAGAAACAAATCTCCCCATGATGGGCCTGGCATCGACACGCAGGTACCTGAGGGTGTTATTCTATTGGGCTGACAGAAAAAGAGGAAAGCAGCTAGACAAAACTGTCCGGAAACAAATATAAAAGTACCAATTACTGCTAAAACAAGCTCACATTTTTGCACTTTTATCAATCTCTGGTAATGTTTTGACCTGTGTAACAGCAGGACAAGGAGGATGTGATGAGACCAAATTGGAAATTGTATGTTGAAATGTTCTCCTAAATGAAAATTGGCTTACAATGAAATGGATTTTTTTTCTGCTTCAACATGTCCATTTTTGCTTACAAAAAAATCAATGACAGCTTAAAAAAATTAAAACATTTCTTCGAAAGTTTAATGGGGAAGAAAAAAAAGAAAAGCCTTTCCATGATGAATGTACGTTTTTCATCAGATAAAACCTATTAAGATGAGCTAGAAAGCTTTTACTTAGTGGGTTAAAAAAAAAAAATTACTCCAGCGGCCTTTTTTTCCTGAGATCAAGAGCAGTATGTTTAATATCTGTTACAGCCTCTGTCAGGAGACTACCTGCTGCCTTGGCAGGGGATGCAGTCAATTATCTAATAGGTCCTTCCCGTGGCGGAGCGTCAGGTTGCCTCGGTGCTGCCAGGGCCGGGGGGGACGAAAACAAGGGTTCTGGTGTAGCCTCCCCACGTGTGATGAAAAGGGGGGGCTGTGTCAGGGGTCCTGCAGGGTGCTGCTCCCTCCAGCACTGTTGTTTCCCTGAAGGAGGACCAAGACCCAGTTTTGAAACATGCACCAGGAACCAGCTGCCGGTGGGAGCACCTGACATTGGGATTTCCTGAAAAACAAGTGGCGAATGCCCAGCTCTCAGCGAGGGGTTTGGCTTTGACTGGTTTTAGAGTCCTCATACAGCTTTTGGTGAGAGGAAAAGACCTTTATTCTTCATCTGTTTTTCTGTGTTTCCTCTCCTCCTTGTGCCAGACACCTGCTCACCATTTTTTGCAGACTCGTTCCTAACATGCGTTTGCTGCTTCAGCCTAGGTTGGGTGTCTCGCACAGATGCACAGCAGAAACCTCCTGTCCTGGCCTTGATTTTCCCTCTGCATTGGTCCTCATCTCCCTGGAGAAGGGATGGTGTCTTTCATGTCCCAAATGCCATCCAGACCAGGACCAGCAGATAATTAATAATGGAAAACAACACCACGACCATTCCTTGGATGTCACTTACCCTGAAATGGGAAGCAGATGAGGGCTGTGAATCAGCAGCACTTGCTGTGGAGAGTGCTCTTTCAATACATTGATTTCATGTTGCACAGCTCCCTAAAGAGGGTGCAGGGTTTGCTCACAAAGCTTTGATTTGGCTAATCAGCAGGATTATCTGCTGCTGTGTGTCTTGGGGCTCTTGGAAATGAAAGGAATTATAAAAGTATATTAATATATTACAACATCTACTTGCCAGCGGCTCCTGCCCAGCACGGGCCCTGGCACCCGCCACAGGGGAAGCTGGCAGAGCTCCCAGCACCTCCAGAATCTCCCTCCTCCCCTGAAGAGTCCCAGTCCACACTCTGTCCTGGGGTGAGATTGCTGCAATCCCATTTATTATCACTCTAAGTGCTATCTGGAGTGTTTCTCTTCCCAGCTCTAAGAGGAATGAATGTCCCTTCCTTGAAGAACCCTGTGTCAATGCCACCAAACAATAGGATAACCCAGGTAATGAAAAGGAATATCCAGACTTCTGGTTCTGGGGTTTTTTTGATGTGACTTGAGCTTCTGCATCACCACCATAGGGCACATCGGAATACCACCATCTCAGTTTGCATGACACTGACACCGATGGGTTTTCCCTGTCCCTGTCCAGCTGATAATCACTATCACCCAGTGGTTTGTTTTAAGAAAGCTCCAATCTGGGCTCCAGTGCATGGTTTAATGCATTTTAAATTGCCTGGTGCTTGCAGCTGGTGTCCCTGTCCTCCAGCAAGAATGTTTCCAGGGCACGTGTCACCCACTGAAGCAACATGTCTTTTCTACCCCAGTGTGTGGCCCTGGTGTTGTGGAGTAACTAATCCCTTTCCCAAGGATTCAAATGGCTCTTGAGGCAAAACATGCATGACGTGGTTTCTGTATGATTTTTAAAACCTGCTTTTAAACCTGCTTGTGGAATCCTTGAATTTCTGCTAGACCATGATGATCTGGAGGGGAGCTGCATGGCAATTAAAATGCTACCATTGTTCTGTTTCAATTAGAGGTCCTCTTAATTGCCAAGTCTTCAAGGTTTTTAAACTAGCCTCTGGTGAAAGACTGCAGCAGCATGTGGAGATAGATTGTGTTCACATGTCATCTCACGCCAGCAGCCATCAGAACAGCTACTCCACTGCAACCACATCGGGCTATCACGGCTTGCTTCTTTATTTCTTTTGTCACTGTTGTTCATTACCAAAGAGCTCGGCTGCTGTTCAGCAAAGCACTTAAGGCCTTGCTTCATTTGCAGTGAAGTCAATTCCCTTTTGCGGTGCTGCAGCATGTCTACATTAAGGGTTTGCATGGAAAGAACACTGGATCGCCGCTCTGTCACTCCTCCCAGTCTCGGCAAGCTGGAAGCGATGCTTTACTTCCCAAACTGCAGAGAGCAGGACTGCTTAAAAAAGTGTGCATATTCCACACATATTCTCCAAAACATACCTATTTATTTGAATTTGTTCCTATTCAGAATTAGAATGAGGGTTTCCATACAGATGCTTATGTTCATTTCACTGGCTAAGGAATAGTATTGTAGTCTCTTCCCAAAACTTTGTTTAACTGTTGTCCTTCCTTTTTCAGGCATTCCCACTGCCCCTCAGTGCACCAGTTCTAAAGGGGCGTGCATCTTCGGGAGATGCACTGCAGGATGAGGAGCTGGACTGCTATGGTTGATTAGAGGAAAATTATTTCCACATGCACAGAGGTTACTGCTTGCTTGGGAAGGGGATGTGGAAAGGAATCAGTGCAGAGATCCTTAAAGCTTACGGCACGCAGAGAGAAACAGTGTGGGAGGAAGAGGAAGGAAGTTTGCAGAGACGAATTTGGGGAGGCTGATTTAAATAAATCCCACAGAAGGGTTTTCTCACAGGAAATATATTTATTGGATCAAGAAGGCAATAAACCAAGCAGATGATCCTTATCAAGGCTTCTGTGCTTGGGGGGAGCGGGGCCAAAGGCAGCCATGATGATAACACAGACGACCTCAGCGATGATTTGCTGTGAGTGACACGCTGAAGTTTTACACGCTTCTCAGAAGCCTTGTCATGCAGCCACTCTCCTTGCTATAAAAAAGGTTAATTGATGCAAACCACATTTTTTCCACCAGCATGTGCCAAAGCAGCCAGTGTATTGTACACACACAAAACAACAACCAGGCTTTCGCATGGCTTGAATTAGATGGATGACAAGAGCTACCAGGGGGAGTCAATTAAGCTGCAACCTTGGAGTCAAACTTGCAGATTTTATAACAGTGCCTAGTAAATAATGGGTACTTGCACATCTCCTTTCACTAAGAGGCACTAGCATATGTCTTTGAATATGTTCTCCTGGTAATTGCACAGGGAGCATACACATTTGGTCCTGTTGTCTACCATGAATAATGCATAGCGAAGAGGGGGGAGCCAAAAGTGCCGAGCTGCTCGGTTTTGGACCGACTTTTTTATCATTGTTATTTAGATGTCACAGCCGTTCTCCTAAAGAATTGTTTGCCTCCTTTGTCACTGCAAAAGTGGGCTTATTTAGTGGGGAAACAAAAAAATGAACCATGGACTAAAGCTAATCTGAGATTATCCATGCAAATTGGCAGCTGAGATTCAGATGTGAAAATCTACCCCCAATAAAAATGACTAAGAGGATTTCTGCTGAATTTCATTTTTCTCCTGACTCACTAATCCATGCTGGGGGAAAATCCTCCTGTCCAGTCTTGTTTAGGTTACGTAACATTAATAATGTTGAGCTGAGGACGGCAGGTATCGGGATCCATTTTAAACGCGTGCTGCACTGTTCCTGCGCTGCTCACAAAGCACAGGCTTTGCTTCTCCCCTCAGTATTCCCCACATTTGCCTTAAATCAAAAAGGTTAGTCAGCACAGCCGGCTCTTTTGCTTTCAACCTGCTGGGGTTTTTTTTCTTAAAACTCCCACTCAAAAGGCAGAGTCAATTCAAAACCCAGGAAGCCTAAAGGCTAAGCAAGCTGCCCAGGGAAAATAGAAAGAGTATGTGTTTGCAGGCTGGGGTTTGAATATCTTGTAGGAGCCAGAGCTCCAGCTGTGTCTGGATTGTACCTTCGCAGTATTAGCATGCAACGGGAGCATCTTTTGTAGACGTCGCCATGCCGGCTCTGCCCGGTGCCAGCAGCCACGGCAGTGAGGAAGCAGCGATGCTCCCAGCCATGCAGGCAGTTTGGGTTGCCATTTCCAAGGAAAATTTGTTTAAAATCCAGCTTGTCAGTTAGGTATTTACTGTACAACAGTTTCCATTGTCCATGATACAATAGGAGAGTTACCTCCCGCAGCGGTGGCTAAACCTGTGTGAATGCATTTACAGCAGCTGAGGTGGAGGCTGCACATGCTGACGCTCCTGTGTGCAGGATGTGTGATTGCTTGTCCCCTGTAACCACCTTTAACTGCTTTGTTACGGCACGTGCCACACAAATTGCTTGCTTCACTTCAGTTAAGCTAAAGTAGACTGTTACTTATTAATATCAAGAGCTATCCTTTTCTCCTGCAACAAACATGCTTGAAGCCCTTTGGGGATCCTGAACTGTGTGTGCTGAGGTGCAGCTCCCGGTGGGGTTTCACTCAGAGCTTAGGATAAATACACACCAGCAGCTATAACTCCTGAAATGTTGCTTAAGCCAGCTCAGCACACAGGGGTGCTGGACCTTCCCTTGGAACAGGATTGAGGATGCCATGGAGCTCTTGGTGTGGGCAGGACTGTCACATAAATAGTCCTTATCACAGGACCTGGTGGCAGACCATGGAGGGAGGGGAAGATGCTCTCACCAAACACCACCTGATCACCCATGCAGGGCAGCCATGCAGTGCCATGGGTCCAGGACAGCTGCCCTGGTGTGGGGCTGGGAGCAAGGGCCAGGGCAGCCTCCCTAGATCACCACCAAACCTTCTTGGATATCCATCCCAGCCTTGTGGTATGGGGGCTGGAGAGGAAGGAAACAAAAATTTGTGGATGGTTTGTTGTATTTTTCAAGGGATTTTGGGTCTGCTTGCTTATAATTTCGTTAAAATCCTAGATATTTGGATGCGTTCCATGGCTGACTGAATAATGAGGGGGCTGGAAAGGATGTGAAAAAGTTGTCAACATATTCCTCTTCCCACACTCTACGCTTCCCCAAAGTGCCCCAAAACCTCCAAAAATGTCAATCAATAATAATTAGCCCATCAGACACAAGTGAGAAAATTCAGGCCCATGAGCCGGCACGTCCCCCTCCCCACGAGCACCGCCACAGAGCCGCCGGGTACTGTGCCAGCCTCGCAGCCTCGCCGGGGGCGTGGGAGGATTTGGACGCGGCAGCAGCCTCAGTGCCAGCTCTGGGCACCAGCAGCTCTGGCAATGACAGCCATTTCTTCAGATTCCCGTGGCCCGCAGGGATGTGGAGGCTGCAGGGCACACGGACGCCCCCAGAGATCCGGGCTCCCGGGGGGAACCGCAGGAGTGGCCTCGTGGCCGGGTGGCTGCAGGAGGACGACAACACCCCACCCTGCAGCTCATTCCCCTGCGTGCCTGGGGGATCCAGGGGGATGTGGCCTGGCAGCCAACATTAGCATCCGGGCAAAGCTACGGTCAGGAACTGTCTCGCTTGGATAACCTCGAAATGTCAGTGCTGCATCTCACCTGCTCCCGTAACCACAGCTATTGATGCAGCAGCATTTTTTAATCCCACAAGTGAGCTAGATTTCAGGAAAAGCTTAGAAAGAGCTGCTGAGGCTTGTGCCAAAGACATTGGGGAAGGAAAGAGCATTTCTAGCCCCCCCACCCCCCACCCCCTCCCTCGCTCAGCTGACGAGCGCAGACCCCACCACTTGCTATTAATCACACGTTGGTAGCACCTGGCTCCAGTACAGGGTTTTTTCCTCTAAAGAAATTCCTCTGAACTAATGAATGCCATTTAGCTAGAGTGTGACAGAGGCCTGAATGCGCCCAGGAAAGGGTCCCTGGGCAGAGGGGCTTTCTTTCAGGGTTCAAAGTCTGCTTGATGCATTTTAACCTTTAGATGCCTGGAAAAGGTCTGTGTTTCCTGTAGCAAAACTGCCATTTTACTGTCATCACTAGATTTATTAACACATAAAAAAGGGCCCACGTTACCAGTTCAGGTCTTGGAATGGTCACCTTTTACCTGGCAGTAAACAGGTAAAATGCCTTTAGTCTTCCTCTGTTGTGGTAGGATTTCACTTTGCGCTCTCAGTGACTCTTCAGGTCTGGTGGAGGCATTACTCAGCTGCAAGGGTACCCAGAGCTTCCAGTTTCTGGTAGATGTAAGCGTCTAAAACTGCCCTGCTTCCCAAACAAAAGCTGGCATGCACACACATGAGCACATCCCTGCACGCAGCCATGCTGCAAATGATGCAACCACTGCTGGAAATGCATCAGGGCCCCGGAGAGAGCCGCTGGCGACTGGTGCTCCTGGAGGCTGTCAGCTCCTGCTTTCCACAGCAGCAAGAAACTGTGGTCAGATCACCATGTGTGGGGGACGTCACTAAATCTGTACAAGCAGTGTAGCTGGTGGAGAAACGGATATATTTCACTTGGAGGACTCAGAGAAGGTTTTTATGAGATTTTAATTATCCCGTGTTTTAATTATTGATTGATCGGTCCCCCAGTGAAGTGAGATTGCCAAAAAGGAGGTTTCAGGACAGAGTAAAGCCCATCTGTGTCTCTCTGGGTGTTAGTTGCTCGAGGCACATTCAGTAGGGCTGTTCCCTGTGCACTAAAATGCAGGCAGTATGGAAAGGAGCCTGGTTCTTTACTAAATACACTGCAGGCAGCAGTCCAGCAGGAGTGATGCCTTTAGCCTTCAGCCGATTTTCCATCGCTTAGCACCACCGGTCATCACAGAGCTGCTTCCTCTGACCCACGGCCGGCAGTGCCCTCCGCTTCAGAGAGCTCGCACTGAGCCCTGGCACTGGCACAGACTTCCCCACGTCTCTCCCTTCCTTCTCCTGCCTCCCGCTGCTCTCCTCGCACCTCCTCTCTCCTGCCCATGGCCCCTTTGCTGCCCCTCTTTGCCGCCGCGGAGTCCCGTTCTCCGGCGGTGGCCATGGGCTGGCACTGCCGCGGCCATGCACAGGTTTAGGGCTGCGGGGATCATCCCGGCTTGCCCACACGGATGCGCTGAGGGACAGGCCAAAAGCCCATCGGCTGCAGAAGTGGCACTGGTACCTGCCCCAACAGGGTACCCGGACCACCTCTGCCCTGCCCCTGGGGATAGGGCCAGGCTGTGCTGGGGGCTGCTGGAGGGGCTGGGCATCGCGTGCAGCCACACTCCTGCACTCAGGATGCTGCACAGAGCAGAGAGGAGCGTTGCACACCTGTGCCTGGCATACAGTGCTTAGGACAGACAGATGGGCACTCAGGTACAGCATCCCAAAACCTCTTTGTCCTGCAGCAGAAGCAGCAGAAGGGCTTGTGCTCTGGCAGGGGAAAAATTGTCCTGTTACAGCCCATTTTGGCCATCATGTGGAAAGGTAGGAGGCACTGGTTTATTTAATCCCAATCCCCTCAAACAGCCCCAGATTTCCCTCCTTTGGGGACAGCGCTGCCCAGCAGGGTCTGCATCCCCAGGTTGCACCCTGTACCCTGAGGGTGCTGAGCCACCCCCAGCCCTGCAGCTCTCCCCTGCAAACAGAGAGGTGTGTGCTTCATTTTAGCGGCATGAGGAGTCCCATAGGGGCTAATTATAACTCCTAGGATTTTATCAACAATTAGCTTAGCACGGATGGTCACATATCTGCTCAGTGCCAGCTGTTATTATCAGCTGGGCTGGTAATAATGCTGGCTCCTAATTTTCCCAAGTATTCCCCATCTTAAAGCATTGCTTTTGGTTACTCACAATGTTGCCGAAATTTGAACCATTTAGACAAACGTTCTCCATCCCAAGAATCTGCCTTCAAGGAGGTTTTATTTATGTCTAGAAAGATTTCATTCAGGCTAAGACAAAGAAATGACTTTGCTCATGGAAAGTGTTCTCTGGTTTTAGGCAGCTCTGGGCTTTCCCTACTTTGACTTTGGCAACTGAATACTTTGCAAATGTAGTTTTTAGAGTACACATGTACCTCACTCCTGAGCAATGTCAGGACTCAGAGGAGCTTTGTGACAGGGCAGGAGGTGGTCACAGCATCATGGCTTCTGGCTTGCTGCTTCTCTCTAAAGCCACCAGCACAGGAGGTTTGCTGCCATTAATCTCTAATGTCTGGCAGCTTTTTTTCCAGCCTGGTTCTATACTGAGAGAAACCCAGCCCTGCAGTTCAGTGTTCAGCTCTCAGGGGCCTAACACAGGAGGAAATGCTGGCAAGGAAGCAATGAGGCACATGGGCACTGCAGGAGATGTGCTGCCAAGCCCAGCGCTACTGGTGCAGAATGGCTCCAGCTGAGAGGTCTGCAGTGATCCCTGGGTGATGGGACTGGACAGACCATGAGGATGAGGGGAGCTTGGGCAGGGATGGCAGATTGAGTATCCCTAGGGAAACTGCCTCCCCCAAAAGGTGTCAGGAGTATTTGGACTGAGCAGAGATGAAGGGCAGTGCATTTCTTGGCACCACATCACTGCAAGCACCTCCAGGGAGCAAAGGGGTGAAGATGCAGAGAAAATTGGGAAAGAAAGGGGAAGAACTGATGGGAGAGAGCTAGCAGGGAATGAAAGGACAGGGTGGAGACATAGGGCTGGCAGGATGATTAGCACCAGATGGCAGGTATCAATTATTTACCATTTATGTACAATAAAAAAATACAATTTAACGATGGGAAGAGCATGAAACAAGCTCAATAGCGATTCAAAAGCATATGGAAATAAAATGCAGCAAATTAAGGGGTTGTAATAAATGTGCATCGCTGGTTGTAATGCCCCTGAAAGAATTATAAATGTGAAGCCTTTGTGAATTACACTTAAAAATAAATGTAACATAAAAAAGAAATTAGGTACACAAATAACTTTACATTCAGGCATTTATAAAATAAAATCTGTTTGCAGCAGCTAATTAGGAAAAGGGCTCTAATGAGCCTCACTCTTCTTTACCTTAGAGACAAGGCTGAAACCTTAAAAGTGGATATAGGTATGGTGGGTGCCATTAAAAACTCAACTTCCCTAACTTTCCAATCGTTTCAGAGATGAGATTATCTCTTTTCCAAAGATGGGAGCTGAAATTGTGGTGCCATTAAACCTCCACTGTGCCTGGAGAGGCCATCCGTACCTCCCTGCAGATGCCCCAATGCTGGCACCACCTTCCTTTAGTATTGCCACTATTTCTCAATTGCTGGATCAATAAATTAGCATTGACTAGTGGGAAAAGACATGACTACCCTGAGCTTGAAATATGCAATTCCCAGTGAAGATCCTGTGTTGCTGTAGGTGGTATTTTTTGGTTTACCACTGGATGGGTACTGCTGGAGTTGGCAGAATAATCTTAGCGCAGTGAGCAGGGCTACCCAAGCCACAGGCTATGCGTGAAACAGTGTGTCAGAAAAAAAACAAGGTCAAAGCAGATTACTCCTTTCTAGTGGATTAGAAATTTTCCATCAAAGTATCATTAAACTGATCACTTCCCACAGAGCATTTTGCTTTTCAATAGTCAGTGCTTTCCAACAGGTGTACAATGAAGGCAAATCAGCAAGTGTTCTTTGCTTTACTTCCCCCCAACTCCCCAGATTATTGGCAACCACTTTGATGTTTTCCACAAATGATGTTTCACTGGGCTGAAGCCTGGGGAAGGTTTGTTCAGCACTTAAATTGCATTTTCCACCTTTCTTTTCTAAAGAGCACTGGTAGCAAAGGAAGCAACTGCCAAAAGGGGCGGCCTCGTGTTCTGAAGTTTTTGGTGTGGAAAACCATTTTGAGAGAGGGGGTGTCCCACCAAGGCTGTGGGCAGCGATGCTGATGGGCAGGATGATGGGCAGAGTGGCTGCTCCCAGCCTGGAGAAGCCTTGCCAGGTGAGATGGCAGTGGCCAGGCTGCCGGACAACAATGTGGGCCACAACCAATCCATGTGGATGGAACAGAGAGACACCACTTGCCCTAAAGTTCTTGCATTCGCCTCGCACATCAGCATCACTTCCATATTTTTAAATATTTAATCTATGCAGCCTGGTTGCCATGGGAACCCTCATGTAGAAATCTGGACCTTGGGTTAATCAGAAGGACCCTTCCCATGGCTGGGCAGGAGCTGGGCTTCCCCCATGCAGGGCCAGCACCATTCCTTGCGAAGGGGTTCGCTCTGCCCCGCTAAAGGGTATTTTAGTGTCAGCCTCCAAAACACTGTCACCTAAGCTTTGGGAAATCCTCTCCCTTACACTCAGGTAATTCCTACTGGAATTCCTGGGCTGCACCAGAGTACTCATTGTGGAGAACACTCCTTTCAATGTGCAGTCTAGGAAATGTCTGTGGCACCTGGTCAGACACCAAAGGGTGGCTCTAGTTCCCACTGCACACACTGCCAAGCAAGAGAACAGAGACCACAAACAGCCTGCTGGGAGAAAAGGGCTCTGAATTCTCATGATGGGCTGAACACAATCATTCCCTTGCTCATTTCAACACCTCTGTAAGCAGCAGGGATTTGGGCTTAGAACACAGAATAAAGCACACAGGTTATCAGCAGAGCCCAGCCTCTCCAATTTGGCCAATATACACCAATGCGTGTGAAAGGACAAGTCCACTTAGAAATTTCATAATCCTTTCACAGATCACCTTTTTTGTCTTTATTTTCTGGTATGAGGTGTAAAGTGCCCAGCGTGCTGTGCAGCACAAGCAGCTGCACCTCCTGCACAATGGCAATGAGATGCTTCCCTCAACTTGAGCCCCCTCCAGCAGACCCCTACTCCCAAACGATTCCCATAATTCATCCTCCAGCCAAGGTATTGGGAACCACAGTCTGACCAAAGTGTAGACTTGGATTCCATACAGTTGTCCCAGTTACCCCCCAAAAGGTCCATCTGCCACAGGAGGTATCTGAGAGTGGGAGATGCTGGTGGAAACCCAGCACTGACCATGGCCATAGTGCCTGGGTACAGGGTCTCACAGAGCAGAAGCCAGTGGTACACAGTGCTTTACTGCTCATATCATCCTTATGGCCTCATCCAAAGCTTTTCATCTGGCATGGAGGATTTTACATTACTAACCTTTTAGTGGGAGCAAATGGGTGGCTCTTGCTCTGCTTTTCTGGCCACTTTCCCCTTGTGTCACCCAGGGAAGACTAGGTGTGACTGGTCACACCTGCGCCCAACCCCTGACAGTGGTGAGGAGGAGGAGAGGGGTCCCTCTGCACAGCCAGCACTGCTCTTCCTTCCCTTCTATTTTTAGACGTCTCCTCCCACTCTTGTTTAAATATATTACCTAGATCCCTAATATTTGCCAGCTGAGGGTAGTAACACTGGCTCCCAAGGTGCCTGCGGCATTTACACAAAATTAGGCAATGGAAGAAAACTATCTCAGCAATTACATGAGATGATGGTGAGCCAAAAAGAAAAATGTATGCAAAAGGTGTGCTCTCCTGCCAACAAATTAGGGTGAAATTACAGAGTCCAAGAGCCTTCAAATAACTTAAACGTTGTATTACAAATTTAGTTTCAATTAACGAATTAAATAAGAAAACAAGCTTATTGCCTAGCAGCTACCATAGGAGGTAAATAGCAATGACCTTCTCTCCTGTCACCAAATGACACAGTTAATAAAAAACCCAAATTAAAAAAATCTCCTCAGTGCTTGCATTCTGCAGCCTTCCTCTGCTCTGAATCAGCCCAGGTGCTGGGGCTGGCCAGCAGTGGGTGCCTGCCACACAAACCTCTCCCAGCTCCTCTGCAGCCCTGCCTGAGCCTTGGCACAAGCTAGTGGTTATTCTGTGACCTCCATGCCTCCCGACCAGGGCCAAGACCCAGCTCTGCTCAGCTCTGCTATGGCCACTTGCAAGCACTGTGGCTGCAGGGAATGGGGCCAGGGCCCAGAGCATCCCCCCAGCTTGGGTGCTGTGACCAGTGGGAGCAGGTCCACCCCGCCACGTCCCCTACGACAGTGTTTCAGCAAACAACTCGCTGCCGACTGCCCTTTTTTATTACTTTACAGCACAGTTTTTCCTCAAATTTTATGGCATTTCATTAGAGCCGCCAGAAGGTGATACTGCCCCCTTTCCAGAAGTGAAATAAATTCAAGTTTTATCGCTTCTGGAAATGCTGGAACAGCTGTCAGGACATTTGATGGATTTTCTCAATTACAGGACTTGTGGAGCATTTTATACTTACATCCGCACCCAAGTCTAATATACTGTATTAGATATTTGTTCCCCCCGTTATGTCTTTGCATCTCCCTCCCTAATAATGGTCAACTTGTTATTTTTCTCTTAATTCCCTTCTTTACTGTAACCTTTTCTTCTCCCCAGTAATCACCTAGCATTTTCCCTCTTTACTTCCCAATACCATTTAACTTCTCTATGCAAGCAGGCAGTGACCCCAGAGCTGGCGAGTGCCCCCGTGGCAGCTTAATCAAAAGATCACTTCCCCCCAGTCCTGGCAGCTTTCGGATTGGATGACATGGGGACAGACTGAGCAAGGAGGACTGCCTTCTCTGTGCTGCCCTATGCCTTCTGGGCACAATTTCCTTGGAAATAAAGCTCCTCTCTACCTCCTCATTGATTTTGGAGCTTCTCAGTGCAGGCGACACCCCACATGCAGGGACCTGTCACCATTCACAGATCCCCCTGTCTGGGCCAGGCAGCCCAGGAGGAGGCCCACAGCCGTCTCCACCTCCTGAAGACATCCCTGACAGATGAATGCTCATTTCCCAGTGCTCCCAAGGGAGCCCTTCTCATCTGGGCTGCTCCAGGGACTGTTTTCCAAGTGATCTATAAGAAATAATTTCTCAGGCTCTTCTCCACCCTGTCATGTACCTGACAGGCTGTATCAGCTCACATGCCACCATAAACAGATCCCATACTGATGGAGGCATTATCTTCATGTTGCATCTTTCAGTGAGGATGCCCCACCCAAGGTCTAGGGATTGATGGAGATATGTATTTTTGCCAGGGTAAAATTATCTTATCTCACCAATGAAATGCACAGGGATGCCAAATTACACCTTTCCCTTCTTTCCATCTGTGATCCAAAGTAGAGCGACAGCTCAAGGTCTGCAACTTCCGGAGGCAATGAGCAGCACAGGGGTTTGGACAGGAATGTCCCCTATGAGCATCCTCCCTCCAAAATGAGGAGAGTGCTGGGGGCAACAGAGCTAAGCACTGTTGAAAAAGGCTGCTACTGCTTTGTGTCACTTAAAATAAGCACTTTAAATCCATGCCTTCCTCCAAGGCACAGGGAGAGGAAATCCTGCCGAAACAAGTGCCCCAGCACTGCCTGTATTGCTAGAAGAAGTTGCAACAGTAAAAAAATGCAGGTGTGTTTTGAGGTTTGCCTCATTTAACCCAAAACTTCATCTCTTTGAGAAGATGGGGGCAGCCAGGGAGCAGGATGAGGTGTCCACTCACTGTAGGAGCAGGAGTGAAATAGAGTTGAGATGAAGATGTAGCCCATCCTAGAGGAGCATTTGTACCCTCTCGTTGCCAAGAGCAGTCCCCACCTGGGTTTTCCACCTTCCCCCCACCCCCTGCCATCCCACCTGTGAGAACTGACAGAGAAATCTGAAGGAGTGGCTCCATGCAGAACACCGCAGATCTGCAGCAAATTTCCACAAGCCAAGGTGTGATCCCAGATTTATTCAGATTAGAACAATTAAGGCAATTAAAGGCAAAGAAGTGCTTGGGGAAGGGGGGAATCTACTACCAAACAGACTTGCTATTACAGTCTATCAAATTGACACAAAAAGATTAAAAAGCTGATTTACATTTAAAAAAAAAAAAGGAATAACAAAAAGACTAGCATTCCCTAAAATAGATAACACATCCTGCTGAGAAAATCACTCCACACATAAAAGAGAAGCAAAGGTGATTACATATAACAAAACTAATCTTCTCTATTGCTTTAATCACCTCAGACCATTTCACCTGCTTATTTGGAAACTGTTAATCCAAGGAAAAAATTATTGTGAGGACGTCCTCATTTCCAGTGCTGTGCTTGAATGGGCTTGTTTTCCTAGACATCCATCCCTGGTGTCTTTAACAACAGCCATTGCTCCGCAAGATAAATGTTTGCTTAAGACTATTCTGTAGTTAATACATATATTCATGACTCAACCGTAATGCAGCAAGGAAAGAGGGTACCGGGAAGCCATGAATGACCCACCAGGGTCATGGCAGGAGTCTGTCTGTCCTACTACTGTCACAGCCAGCAGTAAATTTTGCCCAGATTTTACAGGTGTGTAGTGTGGGGGCCTGGTGGGCGGCCTGAGCACAGGGTACACAACAGTAGCCCTGACTGTTCTCTTCCTAAAATCCTGACTGGCAAGGTCAGGACAAAGCTTACCTGGAGCTGTTCACAGAGCTAGCAACATGAGTGTCTTTGGGATGAGCAAGATGAGGGATGATCATCTCTCCTTTCATGGGATGCCTTCCACCCTAGCAGCTTCGGGAGCTCATTGCATGCCAAAACCACTGTTGCTGGAACCTGCAGCTGGTCAGCAGCTCATACACACACCCTGCCTCAGCACAAGAGAGGGAGAGCACTGCGTGTGGTGAGCAGTAAGAGAGGTTTTAGATTGGCAGTGCGGATCTACCCTGCCAGAGCTGTCAACTGGGGTCAGTTTGGAGGAGCAGTGCTTGTGTGCACCCGTGTGCACACGTGTAGGTGTGCGTGGCACACAGCAGTGCCCAGCTGAGTGCAGAGCCCCTGTGTGCCCATGGCTAGCCCCCTGCCCTGCACACCACACCAACAGACAGCCTGCAAGCAGCTGTGGTACAGCTGGTGCTGACCCGGTTGCTGGGAGCCAGGGGCTCGCTGCCTCACTGCAGGGAGCAGGAAACTGCAGTGGCTGGCACGGGCACAGGGGAAGAGGTGATGTTTAAGCAAGTGGATTTCGTACATTGATGCTCTGGCCTCTAGTCGGGGTGAGCTGCAAAGAGCCCCAGCTTTCAGCTGCACGTGGTGTATCGAGGCTGCGGCCTCTGCACTGGCAGCAGGAGCAGGAGTGCCTCAGCTGGCGGCGGGGATGTCAACACACTGTGTCTACAAAGGTGAATGTGTTGGCCCTCTGCTATATGTGCATGATTATCCTGATATTAATTGTATTTGATAGTGGGATGCAATGCCTCTTGCTAAATCAGACATAGTACATTAAGCAATGGTTCTTTCTTCACCCGAGGAGCAGCTTGCGAGATTTTACAGTTTATTGTTATAGGTCACAGCTTTGATCCTGCTGAAGCCCACGGAAACTCACCGACAGGGCAGGTTTTGTGTCAGAGCTAAGTGAGTAAATAAACACGCAGAGAGGAGGCTTCCAAGCAGCAGCAGCCTGGAGTAGCACCGGGTGCTGCTGCTGTCACTGGCAGCTCCGTGCTGTGGTGGTAAATTCTTGCAGGTCTCCATAACTCACCCCAAATGCCTCACTCATTTTTCTTACAAATGCAATTTCACCATGATCTCCAAATTCAGGGCTGACATGAGTGATACATGTTATCCTGGTACGTCAGCAAGGACAGTGCCTTGGGGTGAGTTTATGATGTTGTATCCCCTATCACTGCTCTATGCCCAGAAATTAATTTTGTGCCTTTTCTGTGCCTTTAAACTGAGCCTGAGAGGGGGGAGAGGAAAAAAATACGAGCAAACTTTTCAAAACAGTTGTTCAAGGACACAGATACACCCTCCTCTGCATTCTGCTTCTGCAGCAGCAAGAGTGGAGGAAGCACCCTGCTTGCTTTTCAGCCAGCTTTCAGCTCTTTTCTCCGGAGGAGTTGAACTATGTTTTCCTGGGACTTCGGTTTTTCCCTTCTTCTCTTCTGGACTGTTTCAACATCAGAACACATCAGGAGAATTTTCCACCGAGGCCCTGAAGGCAGGCCCACACCGACCCAGCTCCGAGGAGGAGGGGAGACACTACACCTACAGAAGGTTTCTCTCCACAGCAAGAGGTTTTTTTATTTAGCATTATTATCCTTTTCCTGTGTGTTTGTTAAATAAATAGTTTTTTATCTCTTTCACTTTCCTCTGAGGAATTTTTTTTTTTTTTTTCCCAAACCTGGTGGGGGAGGGATGGTTGTAACCTCCCTTCTATCAGAGGATATTTTCCTCCAAATTTGTCCAAACCAGCACAGACAGGTAAAAGAATTCCCTCTCCCATTTACTGCTTTACAAATCAATTCAGGCAGGAAATACATGCACTGCCCTTTCAGAGACTCATTACCTCCAAAGCCAGGATATTCAGAAGAGGAGAAGACATCAAGCCTGGGTGCATGGAGGGAATGGGGCAACAGCAAGCATCCTCCTCCCAGCTATAAATCATAGAAATCGAATTAAATCATGTCAAATTGAGGGACAAAAAGCCAGTTATAGATCCATTTTGCAATGCCAGCCGACATGGCTTCCATTTGTGACTCGTTGAGTGACATTACTTATCCTGAGTGCTCCTCTGACAATATAAGCTCTTAATGTGAAGATGTGTAAAATTACAGTAAAATGAATGAAACCCAGGAAATTATGTAAAGTTTACAGGGTTGGAATTTTTCTCCTTTTTTTTTTCCTTCGTTTTTTGAGGCCTCCTCTCAATTTCTGCCTTCTAAATGAGGATCTGGGCAATGCATCAGCTGACAGTGCCTGCCTGGGGCAATGGATTCTTCTGCTTTTGATGCATCTGAGCAACTTGAAACTAATACCAGCATGCACTGTACAGTGAATAGACCTTCATGTCGATGAGGCAAATCCTGCAGCACTTAAAAGCAATCTGCGCTGAAGTGTCCCATGTATCTTCGTCTTCAAAGTGCAACACACTTATGAAAATTGCAGATGCTGTGGTGCTATTTGTCTGGAAGGAGACATTACAGGTGACATATGAACCTGATTTCTCAAACAGATGAGGTCTGTGAGAGGATTAAGGAAACATCAATAAATTAAGATGTAGAATAAAGTTCCTGCTGTTTTCCTTGGCCTCTCTCTTGTTGGCTTGAGAGTCAAGTGCTCACGACTGCAAACTTGGCAGAGCACCAGGCATCCCTCCTTTTCCTACTGCTATAATACAAGCAGATCTTATGCCATGATTCCCCCTTGGTAGAGCAGGCAAAGCCCCAGTCCCCAGTACCCTCGTCAGTGCCCCCTCCCCAGCCACGTGCTGCCAGCCCCTTGGCCATCAGCCCTGTGGGGATGCAAGGCATCCAGCATGCAAATATAAATTTGTCTTGAATTTTTTTTCTTTTTCTAGCTGTGCACTGCAAACCCACATGGTGCCCATTCCTGAAACCCATCAGAGATAGCATGGAGATGTCAGTCTGTCCGGGAGCACAGGTGTGCAGGTAGCTCATGGGTCTGGAGTTACAGTCTGTGTCCCCACATCAAATACAGGACCCCTAGGGAAGGCAGTCATCTTAGTTCAAGACCCACATGGAGATTTCTGAGTTTCTGCAGTGTTCTTTGTGCATGAAATGGTGTTAAATGCAAGGGAATAAAAGTTTCTTTCTTTGCAGTGACCCCAGGAACAATGTCATTAAACCCATATCACAGCCCCATTTGCAGCAGCCCTGCGCTGTGCTTCCCAAGGAGACAAAATACAGGAAGAGAAACCAAATTCCTGCTGCCATCTTCAGCTCTGCCCTGATAATGCATTGCAGCAGGGCTGTGCAGGGGGAGCACGCTGGGTAACCTCCCACAGGCAGACCCCTGTCCTGGCTGCTCACGGGAAGAGCACTTGGCACTGTCGGGAGTGCTGGCTGCCAGGCCAGGGAGCTGCACTGGATGGACACCACTGCAAAATCAGCACTCGAGATAAATTGTTTGAAGTCCCAAGAGGTTTTTGTGTCTCTCATAAAGCATTCACAGTGATGGAGCAGGGCATCAAAATATTTCACTTTTTCTTCAAAACAGATTTTTTTGCTGTTGCACTGGATATAAATGGAATTTTTTAGAAAGAGTGAAATAACTCCATGAGGGTCTATACCAGCTAAACAATCTGGACCGATCTGAACTACATCTTTTTCCTGGCTTGGTTAGAAATTGTGTGACTCCACGGACTGTGTGGAAAAAAACAAACAGTAAGAAATTACTGTTTTCTTTATGAGCACAAATCCAGGTGGAGAAGGTCAAAGATAGGAAGGCAGATAAAGAGAACAGATATGACTTGGTCTGACTGAGGTTACAGCAGATGCTATCACCAGCACCCATGTTTGGTTGAAGCAGTTGGCCAGTGCTATCCCCTTGGGACGGGACTGTCCACACAAGCAGTTAGGAAGGAGCAAGGGTTGAAGGAGCTTGGGCCTGTCTTTCGTGACTGCAATGGGAGCAGGACAGCAGAAGCCAGGCCCCAGAGAGCAGTCTGGGAGCGTGCAGGCTGCGCTAGCAGCGTGACTCCCACACTGAAGCCAGCTGCAAGCCATTTTCCTTTTTGTCAGCACAGTCAGCTTCACGGGAACAAGGGAAATCTCCAAACCTGGGACAATAAAAAAGGCATCAAGCAAAGACACAGAAGTCTTTCCATTTGGTTCATTGCAGATAATGGGTGGCAGCTACCACTCTGAGAGCAAGTCTTCCACTGCTGAAGACCTCCAGCTGACACATCACCAGTCATTTACAACCTGCCATTAAATATATATGGTCATTATAACTTCTTTTTCTGCTATTTGCAGCCTCAGGACTTTTTGCTTAGGCTGCATATAAGTTCTTGTTCAGAAGATTTAAAGGGAGAAAAAAAAATAACAATCTTGATCTCCCAGAAACTGTCTCAGTGCTGGGGAGAGAAATCATGCTGGTGTCCCAGCAGGGTGGCACAGTCAAAGAGAATTATCGGAGTAACTCAAGGTATACATATAGCTTCTCACGGTAGTGTTCCAAACCCCAGATACCTATGTCATCCTACATACTCCTAGGCATGGCACTCCATGATTTCTTGCATTAAGCCCATCTTAAACAGGACTTCAAGAGTTTGATTTTACTTGCAGGTAGTCATAGGAAAATCTAATGATTAACCAAACCTTTTTCTGTGGCAGTTTTTCTTTCCTGTAGCAGTAACACCTGTGTTTCTGTAGCTATTAAATGTGTAATCTCAGAGGCACTACCAGCCTTTGCTGATGGGCTCAGCTTTGGCCAGAGGCATGTCTGTCTTGGAGCCAGCTGGCGTTGTCTCCATCGGACCTAAGGGAAGCTTCTGGAACCTTCTCAGTGAAACCACTCTTGTAGCCCCCCACTACCAAGACTTTGCCATGGAAACCCAGTCTTCCATCCCAAAAGCAAGGCCAGATCTGCAGGGTAAGGTGATATCGCCTGTTAGACCCTCTGCTGTGGTAAAAGGTGACGGAGGAGTTTTGGAACCGCTGGTATCCTACAGACCACTCAGCAGCCACCCCTGCCCTGCACTGCACAGCAGCATAGAGGAGGGCTTCACCAAAGTCTGCCTGGTTTTTCCAACTGTATTCTTTGTTCAGATCAGAAAAACCACCTCTCCCTACAAACCTTTCATCACCTGAGATACCTCCCCACAGAAATGACATGAGAGAAATGATGGGGAAAGGAATGATCAAAGAACACTGTTATCAGGATTTTTGGCAGCTGTGCTATCATTCCAAATGTCGACATGGCAGACACTGCTCTGGAGCACTGACGAGCCCATGGCTGCATAGCAGCCCATGCTAAGTGAGATGTCATTAACAACCAGGGATCCTGCACAAAGAAATCAGTGCTGGGAAAAACCAGACTTCCTCCCCAAAGGTGTCTGACCTAGGGTAGTTGATGTGAGCTTACCTAACAGAGCAGACACCATCACCCAAATTTTTACTTGGTTAAGTAACTGGCCCCCGGCCCACTACCCTCTGCAGATGAAGCCAACCCCAGGTTATCTGGCCTGCACAGCTGTTTAACTTGAGGTTATTCCTCGTGGACTGTGGTTGGCACACTCTAACAGAGCGCTGGCATTGTGCTTACAGAAACAGCTTGTTTCTGTTCACCAGGAATTAGTGCTGTAGCATGGTGCTTTCTCTTGCATTTTCAGACTTCTGTGGCTCCCACGCTTCTGCCTTGCTGAGATGTTTGTGTCAGCCAACTCATGGAAATTTGGCACTGAAACGGTACTGTGTTGCATTGTTTTCTCACTCTGCAGTTCATGATCCCTCCCGTTCCTCTCAAATCACAGTTACAATAAGGGCTGCCAAGCCTCAAAGACAAAAGCAGCATTGGGATATTTATCCCACCTTTGTGTTTGACACGTAGTTGATGTAGCCGTGATGGAAGTGACAGTGAAGGCAAGCCCAGAGAATGAGAGGAGGATGAAATTCAGAGCTTAGGACCACAAAAACTGCTGTAACTCAGGGCAGGTGCCGTATCAACCATGGGAATCTGTGGTGGGAGACCTGACTACGGCTTTGCAAACTACGAAGTTCCTACTGCATTTCTGTTTTCTGATATTGAGATTCATCTGGATGAGGTTCAGCAGAAACTCCAAACTGAGGCAAGAAACCTGGATAGGTAGTGTCCAATTTGTTCCTTCTCTGCTAAAAGCATCCATGAATGAAACCAAACTGGATATTTACATTGGTTTTACTTGTTTACTTATGCTCCCAAAAGAGCTAAATGTCTTTGGCAGATTGAGACAGGTGTGGTGGGCATAGGGTTAGAGAGCACCCACGCCCCAGAACTAAATAAAAGTGAGGAAATATTCTCTGCTAAGCAACATCAGCTCTCCATGGGCTGCATCCAGATACAGCAGCATCCTTCCCACTGTTCTTAATCTCTTCCTACCGTTAGAAATGGGCAGGAGAACTCCTCTCCCAGAATAACTTACTTTCCATTCAGAGCAGAGTCTTTGCAAGGTGAAGCTATTCAAATTAAACCACAAATCTTCTCATGTAGGGATAACACTATGCTGCCTTCCCAAACCTGTCCTCATTTTCTTTTGCCATTTTGACACCATTAACCTTCCACAAGCACTAGCACACACAGAGATAATTCTGTTAATTTTATCGTGCATAGAACAGCCTAAACTCAGCCAAATGCTTGGCTTTGCCTTTTCCCCATTGTATAATATTGTTTTGTATATAGCTCTGCATGGGAACTCATTTATATCAAATCTTACCAGTTAAGGGAGAGGGGAAAGGGGGGCAATCAATAGTTATCTTGCCAAGGGCATCTGCAGTCTGTAGCCTCCAGTTTTCCTGCACACAGAGCCAGCTTCCACTTGCTGCTGCCCAGCCAGGCTGGTGCTGTGAATCCCATGGCTCCACACCCACAGCTGGGCAGCAGGTACAACCCATGGCTGGACACCCAGAGAGCACCTCACAGCCGGCTGTGCCCTGCAGCTCTTGGGGCACCACCAGCATTGTGGGAGCACTGATTGTGGCTGGAGGCCTGGAAACACAAACCCTTTGTACCCTTGGGGTTTGGGGGAACCACAGAATGGGAGGGAAACAAGCATTTCCACAGCTGTATGATATGAGCAGGGGCTGCCCAAAAAAAAAAAAAAAGGATACTTTGCATATAAATTGAGGTGAGGAGCTGCTTTTCCACACATACAGTCCCAGGGCTGTTTCCCCAGGCCTCAGCAGCAGCTCACTGGGGCTGCCTGGAAGCAGCAGACAAGGCAGGTGCAGCATCAGGAGCCCCCGGGCAATGCTGAAAATGCTGCTGAGCGTGTTCCCAGCAGTGGCATGTGAGGGTCACTTCAGTGGGACTGAGGGTCATCATCCCAAAGAGGGGACACCAGGTCAGACAGGGTCCTCAGGGAGGGCTAGAGGCTACCTCCCACCACAGCCCTCGCCTACACACCAGGGAGATCACCCCCAGAGGGAGAGACAGAGGGAGACAGCAAACATTTGTACCCCAATTAACTGACTAAGATTTTCTAAATTAGTAGATTCCTTCTCTACACACAGTTTTTGCTTCAAGCACAGTGTAGAAAAAAATCGATTTGCTTCTCTCAGTCCAATTCCCTTTTGTCTAATAGGGCTGTTGTAAATGCCAATTTTACTGTCATTTACACTGTGCCCATCTGAGCTATTTTATCAATAGTTAAATAAGAATACTTTAATGTAATGTGATTTTTTATTTGAATTCCAATTTATGTTCAGATGCTTTGACACAAATCTAGTAAGGAAGGCTCACTATTTTCATAGAACAAATTAAATTGTATGTTATATAGCCACACAAGTAAATATGTTATATCATTGGATAAATAAATACTTGTGATTAGATACAGTATCTCATTCCTACCTACGCATAATAGCAAGGCTAATGGAAGTATTGTACAAATCACTGTGCTTTAATAGTTAGCAGTGCATAAAAATCAACCTGAAAGACAATAGGCAAGAACAAGCACACACACACAAAAAGGCTAAACCTAGTTATCTGGACCAAGACTTCCTGCTTGCCTGTTTCCGATTCAAAGCAGCTTAGACTCATTTTCACTTAAGCCAGTGCCTCTGGGCAGAGAGGTCAAAGCATAATTAGTTCTACAGAAGATGTTGGAGGTGGAAAAAAGGTGATCATGGACCCTGCTGGTGGGGTGGATGATGAGGATGGGGATGGGGATGGGGATGGACAATAGCGATGGGCTGCCAGAAACAGGGCAGCGTTAAAGCTGCAGAGCCAGAATCAGTATCTGGGCAGTCCAATAGCCAAAACTGCCTATTTGCAGGGAGTTTGGGAGAGAGCATTGATCTTGGTTCGTGTTGTCAGACAATTCTTTCCTTCTGACTGTGGAAGAGAAAATCAGTTCTTTTTAAGCTGATAAACACATCCCAGCTGGGACCCAATTTGTTGTTTGGATATTACAGGCTGAGAGACAGACTGGAGTCCTGGCATGGTTTAAAGAAATTGTGGCTCTCTCACCAGCTAAATTAGTAATAGATAGCACACGCCTGTTATGGAAACCAAAGAGGGCTAATGGTAATCATTCTTTCCTTCCACCCACCCTCTTTTTCGCCTGCATTTTGTTTCAGATCAACCTGCACTACTTTTTAAGTGTTTTCACTGTATTTTTCTTTTCTAAACAACCTCTCCTTCCTTCCCCTAACTCCTGCAACCTGAGTTTATACTAAATGGATGTGCTAAGAAATGGAGCTGATGAATGTACACGGATTATGTTTAACCAAGACTGTGAGATAGTGATCCTGAAACCAAGCACCACACGCAGGCTCTTCTCTTTCTGGGAGAAGAACCAAAATTATTCACCAAATTAGTGTTTGCTAGCTTCTTGAGGGGTAAGATTTATTTTTTTCAAATTGTGAAGTCAGTCTAAATAATACTTTCTATATGATAGGAACTGGCTCAAAACCAGCAGGCTGCGGCAGTAGAAATGGGATATTTAACATCAGAGCAATATAGAATATACCACCCTCAACAGCCACCTCTGAGTTAAAATGTAGGCACTCATGGCCAAAGCTGAGGGTATTTCCAGGAATTATTCCCTGATTTCCTCTTCTTTTCCCTTTTCACCCTGACAGAATTTACTGTGTTTGGTTTGGTTTCTCATTTCAGCTTTCACTTCCACTGTGTCTCATCCAACAGCTTTTTCTTCCATGTGCAGCAGATGAAATCCCATTCCTCTTTGAAAGGAAGAGGTCTCCAACTGGTATGTTACTGGGAAGCCCCAACTCTTTCTCCCTCATGTGTAGGGCCAATGTGGCCTCATGACAGCAACTCCATCATGGCATGCAGGGTCCCAGGTATACTGCAGTGCCAGGTCAGTATCCCATTCATATTATATTTGCCATGCCTGGTACTTTATTGAATGCTAATTATACCAATCATAGCTTTTTCTAGCTCTTGAAGCAACAGAAAGTTTTTGAGCGTACCCAGGCCTACAAGCCATGAAGTATCTGATAAAAGGGCTTAATAGACAGGAAAACAGTCACCATTGTTTGGATCAGTACCAGGTATTTACAGCATGTCTAAGCCCCTCCCTGGTCACCAGTTCATTTCAGTTCTCCCTTCTGTGTGACAATCTGTCACATGAAAACACAAGATGCTCTTTAAAGCTTATGTGACCTTTAGAGGTTCAGCCCAAAGCAGTTTTGCTGACATCTGGCACATGAGGGACTTGCCATAAGATGGGATAACAACAACAACCGGTGCTTCTGCAGCGCCGGCATCTGTCGATCCTAAGGCGGAAAGCAGCACAGAAGAGGGAGGCCGACAGGCTGTACCTGAGCTGGCACTGCAGTGCTGAGCCTAAGTTACACCTTCGCTAAGTCAGAGGGGCAGAGAGAACACAATTCATTTTTTATCTTTGGATAAGGACTGGGGGTCCCCAGAAGCCTAGGATATATACGCTAGGATATCTCTGCAATGAGAAGACACTGTGTGAAGAATCTGGTCTAAATTCTCAGAACAAAGTAACCAAAACGAGAAATCATTAAACAGGCCTCAAGCAAAGTGAGAAGAAATTCAGCTTAATGAGGAAGACAAAGAAAAGTGAAGCTCTAATGGGAAGAAAACACTGGCTTTCAGGAGGCATTTTTCATATATTGAAGGGAAAGGCTAGACTTCTTCCTAGTCTGCATGGAGTTCAGACAGTTGGATAGGCTGGGCTTTCTGCAGTGTGCTCAAAAAGCCAGAAGATTTATTTTTCCAGCTACCCTTAGAAAACACAGCACACTGTCAAAGTGTCAAAAAGCTGCTTGTGCTTATCTGTTCCCACACTCCTGCCCTTGAAACATCCCCTCTGCTTCCGGGAGAGGTGATACTTGATAATTCAGAAACGGGCTGTTATTTAGCACAGACTGTAATCAAAGCACTCGGAGCTCCATAAGTAATGGCTACACTGGCCAGAGCAGGCAAACCCTGCTGCAGCCACCTGTGAGCTGGGAAGGTCCTCTGCTCCACACAAGGAGACGTGTGCTGGGGAACAGCTGAATCCCTGGCTCGAGGCAGAGGATTTCCCCTCCCCGGCTGCTCCATCAGTGGAAGAGATGTGATGCTGGTCCAGCAGGATGGTGCAGCAGTGGGGCTCCATATTTCAAACAGCAGGGGTTAAGCAAAGTGACCAATTTCCTTGGGCTAATTGAGCATGCAATCTGCCTGCTTGTAAAGCCTGTATTTGGCCAGGAAGATTTATTAGTATTAGCAGTGATGAATGTCCAAGAGCAGTAAGGGCAGACCTGAGCTGCAGATCATTAACTTTAAGTGGGATGATGTTGAAAAACCATTTCTATTATCGGTTACTTTGTTCTGAGTTAACTGTGAATTTAGACCTAGTTCTGTAATAAAGTGCTCAGGGAGTCCAGTGAATCTTGTTCTGTGGCAGATACTAAACCTGTAGGGTTTTGTCCACATCCTGATGAGTAAGCAGTTCTAGCTGATCCTGAGAGGCTATGAAATGATAGAAGACTGCTCTGTATGGGAATTTGAAGTTAAGCCTCCATCTATCTCAGAAGCAGAGGCCAAAATGGAGAATTGGCATGCCTTTGTCATTGGATTTCAGAATAACACCTCTTCATTATCTTCCTTGTCCTCAGAAAGTCAGCACCAGTTCAGAGTTTTGTCTGTGCTGCTGACTGGCCGTGTCCATCATAGGGGTATGGATGCACCCCCTGCCTTCTCTTACATCTGCTTTAAAACCAGTTGCTCAGTTTGTATAGGCTGGAAATTGCACTGTGATACTCTGCACAGTGAAAAGTGTTGGATGCTTTACTGTCTAATGCAACATCTGTCCCCCTCCACATTCATTTTTTGCAAACACTCTCCCTTTCCTTGGGAGAATATCCATTATTGCATGCAGCTGCAAAGCCCCAGAGTACACCCTGCCTTCTTTGCCTTCTTTTCTCCCCAGCAATACTTGTGCTTAATGTCATATTTGTACAAAACACACTCTCTCTGTTTCTGCACTGCCAGAGCACAGTGGTCCTCTAGAAATTGTCAGCGAGTGTTTGATGCTGAAAGATTATTTTGTTATAAATCACTCCCAATGATGGCAGTGGCCTGTAAAAAATACTTTTCTGTTGCTCTCTTTACAGCTGTATGTAGACTGAAAATGCTTCTGCTTCTGTGTTTCCACAATAAATACTGTCTTTCATGCTACCAGTGCAGCAGCATTGACTGCTCCAGACGACATCGTGTGCATTGTAACTCTGCCATGCCACACAGCCAAGCCCACACCTTTCTCGATCTACCTGTCACTCTTTAGCCTCTATGGACCCTGGGCCATGGGCAATCAATTGCAATGCTGTGTGCAAGTAGTCCACTGCCCAGGGTACCCAACCTGGAAGCTGAAAACTAATGAATTTGCCTCTGAGGCTTAAGTGTGAGAAAAGTAATTAATCTTGCTGGGTTTCACTCATTGTCAAGCAAACTTTTGATGATGAAGAAGAAAACTGCTGAGCATTCCAATTCACTCTCCAAGTCAGCCTCTCCCTGTTGGACTTTGTGGGTAATTGGCACACTGTTGCTATCCTATTTTCTACAGATTCCCCTAGAGACATCCGCTAAAGGAAGGTGTAGATGTCTGTGAGGGAAGGGGGTTTTGCAGCTCAGACTTTTGCTCCCTCTCCCAAAGAAGTTCCAAGTTTGCTTAGTGCCCCAAGTTTGCTCAGAAGGGAAGGAAGAATGTGTAAAACAGCTGTCAGAAGGTTCCACAGCAGTTGTGTATGAGATGTCCATGCTGCCCTGACACTGAGCCAGTATGAGTCAAGCATGAATCCAACTCCCATCCGTCTATGGTTTAAGCTTCTGTGATGGCACAAGAGATGGAGACACACAACACTGGGTGAAATCTCAAATCCCTTCGGACATCTGGCCTATCGGAGGCATTTGTTTTAGTTTGAAATCAATTGCTCTCTGGGGCTGTCTGTTATATGGGGAGCCTACAATGGCTGGCAGAGAAGTAGCCACTGCTCAAGATGCCCTGTGCAAACTCATCAGTGAGCTGACAGACTCTCAGAGAAGTGCAGAGGAGCTGCCAGGGAGCTGTGAGTGAGAGCAGGACTGGCAGAGTCAGCAGGGTGCCAGGGCATCAGCCCCAAAGGCGCAGCAGGATCAGAGCCACGCAAGGAGCTTTGCAGCTGCGTAAAGGCAGTCCTGCCTAGTCTGGAGGACCACCAGTGGCATTCTCATCACTCAGGCTGAGAGTGTTGCCCAGGTTTCTGATGGGAGCCATATGCTCAGATCTGATTATTAGACTTTATTTGCCTTTCAAGGACTAGAATTTATTCCCTTGAATTCTAATTGCCCTGATTCTTTAGGCTTGCTGCACAGGAGCAAGCAATTCAGTTCTGGGAATCATGCATGGGTGGTAAATGTATGTGATTTTTGTCACTTGTGTGAGCAAAAAAAGCTGACGAAACACAAACATTAACATAAAGGGCGAAGAGAAGGATGGGAAAACAGTTAAAGAAATCCATGAGTCAAACAAGAGACTCAGATAGCTACATTTGTTCTGCTCATCATAAATATTTTCTCACACAAAGTACTTTACTACTAAAAGGAGCACAAAGGCTGAATCCTTATACTTTTATCTTGGATTCACTTCTGGAAATGCAGAAGTTCTAGCAAAATGTCAAAATGTTCATGTTTTAGATGAATTAAAACATATTTTAAATTACCTATTTTGATTTAAATCTGTATATGATAACAAAGTGCAGAGAAGATACTTTATTAAAACACACATTAAAATATTAAAACTCTGTGCAATGGGGCTAGAGCTCAAGTGTCAAAACACTATCACAAACAACCCTCCACCTCAGTATCCTGTGAAATAAGAAGGATGTCATGGTAAGA
The DNA here is from genome assembly GCF_009650955.1 of Corvus moneduloides. Taxonomy (NCBI): domain Eukaryota; kingdom Metazoa; phylum Chordata; class Aves; order Passeriformes; family Corvidae; genus Corvus; species Corvus moneduloides. The sequence goes on along the minus strand of NC_045482.1, from coordinate 12,879,388 downwards.
CAAGACTTTTGCACCTCTGTTGGTGATTTGGAGTGAGAAGCATTTCCATTCACTGCCAGTGAAAGGACCAAATCAAGAACACTGAGTTTAGATTCCTTGCTTGTCTCAAAATCTTTAAGTGGAAGAAACATTTTGCTCACAATAGGAGTTGTAAAAGACCTGTTTAGTGCATGGAGATTATCATATCCTAGCAGAGTCTAAAAAAGAAAAATAATTTTCAAAAATTATGTCAGGCATACACTGCAGACAGGAACGGGTATGAGCCAAAGGCACAGCTGAAGTCCACAACAGCTGGGGCAAAAACGGGCGGCAGCCAAGGCTATGCTGTCCTGCAACCTTGTCTGCAGGCAGGGCAGAGGGGAAAAGTGCAGCAGAAGCAGAAAATGAGCTGTGGCCCAGGCCATAGTAAGTGTTGTCAATGAAACAATGTTTTAGCTGTTCAACCTGAGCTACCTTTTCCTCCTTTTTAAATATCAAAGGTTTATTTTAGAATAACTGTAATCAACAAAATCTAAGGCAAAGTACAGCTGTAATAGCTCCTTGCACCATCTCTTGCAATTTTGGAGGGAGTTAGATGAAACTCGGCATAAGTAAAATCAGTTCAACCTTTTTGAGAAAACGAGACTTGAGATGAACTGGACTAAATGGCGCACCAGTGCCATGTGATGCGGTGCACCTGGCAGCGGTGTCGTGCCAGGCCAGCTGCAAAAATGAACCCGATTTGGAGCTCCAAATCTTGTTATGTAGTGCCATCTTGAGGTCTTGGGAAATGAAAAGCAGCTTTTCTGAGTACAGATAGTTTTTATCTGGTTGTAGTTGGAGCAGTCCGTTCTTCAGGGTGTGTGATTGAGTGCATTCAGCTGTGTTTGTGAACTGGAGAAGACAGGGGTGGACTCATGTGGCTGGAGCACCACTGGCTCTTTCCCTGCTCCCTGGTGGCACCAGCTCTTTGAAACACCTTTCCCAGAAACAGTTCACCTATCCAGCATTTAAAACCCCCAGCGAAGGACATTACGCTAGCACTGCAGATGACATTGAGGACTACAGCACAGGGCTGCTCCTCTTCTCTGACAAGGCAAAAACACATACCTGGTCCCCTGCCCTGGGGTGCCAACTTGGCTCTCCTGAGAGGCGGCAAAGCAGGGAGCTGGTGCCATGTGTGCAAACCCCCACCTTGCCTACAGCTCCTCTAAACATGGTGGTTTGATAGCTTATGTGCCTGGTGGCCACATCTCTGCCACCTCCAGCACCCGTGGGGCCAGTGGCTCAGGGCTGGGGTTTTCCATGGGGACATTGTGTCATGATGGAGCCGCAGTAACCCTGTGCCTGGTTTTGGGCTGCAAGGGCTGCCTACAGGGCCAGAAAGGGCAGGCAGCAGGACAGGAGTCGCAGGCTGGAGTAAAAACAAGGCAGCAGAGGAAAGTTTAGAGGAATAACCTGAACGACCACATTGGGAGGGGACAGTAGGGACACCAGGAAGCCAGGGTGCATTGAGGGGCAGAATGGCCTGGCCACAGCATCTCACCTGCAATGCTATACCTGCAAAGGTTGGGTCTTGGGGTGACATTGGGGACTGAGGAAGGGGGTCTGGGCAGCGGCCCCAGCAGTGGGGCACACAGGGAGGGGATCCCCATGGAGGGACACAGCCCTGTGGAGCTGGGGGTAGCAGGTCCCCCACAGCACCAGTGTGTTAGTGGGGACATACCTGGTCCTTTGATACCTGATCTCCCATAGCATACTCCTGGAAAAGCTGGCAGCCCATGATGTAGACAGGTGCACTCTTCACTGGGCTAAGAATTGGATGGGTGGGCCCAGAGAGTGGTGGTGAATCCAGTCACTAGTGGTGTCCCCCAAGTATAGCACAGAACCCAATTATCTTCAATATCTTTATTGATGATCTGGATGAGGGGTTGAGTCTACCATTAGCAAATTAGCAGACAACACCAAGTTGGGTGAGTGTTGATCTGCTGGAGGGCAGGAAAGCTCTGCAGAGGAATCTGGACAGGCTGGATCAATGGTGAGACCAGTGGCAAAAGGCTCAACAAGACCAAATGCCAGGTTCTGCACTTGGGTAACAACAACTCCATGCAGCTCTACACACTGAGGCAGAGTGGCTAGAAAGCAGCCCAGAGAAAAGTACCTGGGGGACTACTTGACAGCTGCTGAGCATGAGCCAGCAGTGCCCCGGTGGCCAGGAAGGCCAATGGCACCCTGGCCTGTATCAGAAATAGTGTAGCCAGAAGGATCAGGGCAGTGATTGTCCCCCTGTACTTTGCACTGGTAAGGGCACTCCTTGAGTGCTGTCCAGTTCTGGGCCCTTCTATTTGGGAACGGCACTGAAGTGCTAGAGTGTGTCCAGAGAAGGGAAATGGAGCTGGTGAAGAGGCTGGAGAACAAATCCTGTGAGGAGTGGCTGAGGGACCTGGGGTTTAGCCTGGAGGAGGCTCAGGGGGGACCTTCTCACTCTCGAGAACCTGAAAGGAGGGGGTAGCCAGATGAGGGTCGGTTTCTTCTCCCAGGCAACCAGCAACAGGACAAAAGGACACAATCTTAAGCTGAGCCCGGGGAGGTTTAAGTTGGACATCAGGGAGTAGTTCTTCACAGAAAGTGATTAGATACTGGAATGGACTGCCCAGGGAGGTGGTGGAGTCACCGTCCCTGGAGGTGTTTAAGGAACTTAAGCATTTAGTTGCTGTGACCTAGTTGACACGGCGGTATTCAGTCACAGATGAGACTCGATGATCTCAGAGTTCTTTTCCAACCTAATCGATTCTGTGGCTCTGTGGAGAAACGGGGGGGGGGGGAGGGGGCGGCGGGGGCGCGGGTGCCTGAGAGGAACCGCGCGCGCGCTCGGACACGCGCCTCCGGGTCCTCCCAGCCGCTTCCGTGAGCGCTCGCGAGTTTCCGGCCGCCTCGGCCGCGCGCGCGCACGGCGGGGGCGGGGGTACCGGGGGGGTGAGCGCGCGCCCCCCCCCCTCCTCCCCGCAGCCCCGTTCGGTGCTTCCCGCGCGGGCCGCCCCAGGGCGGAAGCGCCGCTCGCGCCTTCCCGCCGCCCGCTCGGCTCTTTCCGCCTCCCCCTCCGGGGCGCTTCGTTCGTTTCCGCGGCCGCTCGGCTCTTTCCGCGGGGGCCGGCGGCGCGCTCGGCCGTTCCCGCCGCCTGCCGGGCGCTCGGCGCTTTCCGTGAGTGCTCGGCGGTTTCCGTGCGGGGCCGGGCGCGCTCGGCGCTTGCTCCCTGGCTGGCGCTCCTCAGTCGGCCGCTGCCTGCCTGTCGCCGGGCTGGGAGCGCCTGTGTGTGTGAGTGACGCGGCGGAGGTGTAGTTTGACGCGGTGTGTTACGTGGGGGAGAGAATAAAACTGCGGCGAGATCCCAGGCGCGAACGAAAGCAGTGACGGAGCAGCCTGGTAACCGGTAAGAGGAGGACGGCGCCCAGCAAACAGGGGCGGGGGGGAGGGAAGGAAATGGAGCCCGGCGGGGACCAGGGGAGCCGCCGGGCGGCAGGACGCGGGGGCCCGGCCGCGCAACGCCCGCGGGAGGGGCGCCCGCCTTAAAGATGGAGCCGAGCCCTGCAACATCCCCGCCGCCGCCGCGCCGCGAACAAAGGATAATGGCGGATGGGAGCCGGCCCGGCGGCGGCCGCCACGGCCGGGCGGCGGCGGCTCTGTCGGCAGCCAGCGGCGGCGCTCAGCGCGGCGGGGAAGGGGCACCGCGCCCCCCGGCCCCCGGAGGAGGCGGCGGAGGACGACGACGAGGGGGGAGCGGCGGCGGCAGCGGGGGGCGGCCGCGCTCCCGCCCGCGCCCCCGCCCCGCCGTGTTCGCTCCGGCTCTCGCTCCCCCGCTGCCGCCCCCCGGCCCCGCCGGGCTCCGGGGACCCTCCCGCGGGGCGCCGCGGCCCCCCGCGCCCGCCGGAGTTCCGCTTCCCCGGCGCCCCGAGCGCGCTGTACGGATAAACAAACAGACTCCCGCCGTGATGGACACGAGTGCGTGGGGCGCTCCCCGGCTCTGTAACGAGAAGCTTTTAATAAAATCTGTGCTCGGAAGCCGGGGCAGCGCTTGGTCTGGTGGTTCGCTGTTACTCCGTCTCCGGGAGGCCGCGCCGGGCAGTGGTGCCGGTCACCCAACACCGCGCTCCGGGCGGGACCCGCGGGCAGAGCCCGAGCCCGGCGCGCAGGTCACGTAACAGGGATACGGTTCCCTCTTGCCGCGCTGCTTCTCCCCTGGTAGTATTTTTAACCCAAAGTGAACTTGAGCCAGGCTGCGGCTGGTAAATCTCGGTTTGGGATTTGCTTTTGCCAGTTTTCCACAGACTTGGGTGCTGCACAGCGAACAGGATTTGACCTCTATCCCAGCTTTAATAGCAAATGTCAGCTCAAATGCCTTTTTCCACCTTACACCAGCCTTGCCTTGCTGCAGCGGTGGGGCTTTTTTTCCTCTTTTCTTGCCTAGAATAGAAGACAGTGTTTTGACTTTGTTCTACTTTCAAATCATGGATATCTGCAGTTTTGTGTACAGTAATAAGTAAAAACAACGTGGCAGACTTAAGAAACTTTTTAAGCAAAGATTGTTACACCTCCTAAATGTATACAAGGATATAAAATTTTAAATGGTCATAATACTTTTCTTCATGAAACACTTTAAATTTTTGTTTCTTCCACTTAGATATTGGAATTCCTGCTCACAATCTGCTTCTGGAATAACACCTGTATTTTTTTTCCCTGGGGTTAGAAGCATGTTTCCTACTTCTTAAATAAAAGACCAGAGACTTCTTAGAAATACCATGTATCTCTGTTTAGTCCCATTCTGACCACTCCTAAACACTATTTTAGAATACAGGAATTTTGAGACTCTACTTGCATCCTTTCTGTGTATCAACAAATGTGGATTTATACAGTAAAATACGCAGTCACCGAAATAGGTTTTATTCAAAATGGATATTTGTGATTCACATGTATACTTCCTTGTATGTGAATTTCTGTTTTCTGTCACTTCCACCACTTCTTTTGAAATGAAGGCCAAAGATGCTCTACATCACTTCACTGAATTAATAGCAACATGAGAAGAGGGTTTCTAAAGTTTTAAATGATTAATAGACATATGAGGACTTCAGTAAGCAATGTAGCTATTGATAGTGATTAAAGAGAGTGTAATTGTTGGTGTATTTCATTCATTCTTGGTTTGATGGAATACGCACTACATTTTAAATACAAAAATGGGACAGAAAATCCTTGCTTGGTTGTTTTTTTTTTTTTGTAGTTTTAGAAAAACATTCTATTTCATAATAGAGTGGAAGACTCTCAGATCCGTATTTTCAAACACAGATCTCTGTGTTTCCTCACCAGCTTTGTCCGCTCACAGGTCAGAGAGAAAAGGGAACAGAGAGGTGGTTGTATATTTGGTAAGCATCACTTACAGATGACCTAAAATGAAATAGTTGCATGTAGCTAAGAAGAGTGTAATGATTTTTAATGCTTTCATTTAATTGAGAGAACACCAGTATTCAGATTAGTGCTCTCAGTATGGTGTTTGGATCTGCACTGAGCGATCTGCATCTAATTAATTTTTTTCTCGTAGGTTTGGTGATAGGTGTGTCTATTACTCTGGGTAAAAAAAGGAAAGAATCAGTCAAACAAACAAAAAAACCCAACACAAAAAACACCCCAAAGGTCTGAAAGGGGGAGAGGGGTTTGCTGATACAGAGAATTTAGAAACATCTCATTTAGACTGTCAAGTCATCAATCTGGCTGTTTTCTGGAAACCCGCACCAGCATATCTATTGCTATACAAAATCATCTGTAGATCGTACTCCGCAGAGTAGCTGCTCTGCTGCAGTAAGAAGCAGCCTCTTCTTGCCTAAGTGCAGCTACAGCTCTGTAGGTGCACATTTTGATAGGAGACAAGGCCCCAGCTCGGAATTTCTGTTGGCACTGCTTTGAAACAAATGAGATATTCACACTTCACCTCTATTTTTGGATCTCTGGAAGCAAGTGGAGATCGGTTACTCATGCCACACTTCTCAAGGCTTTTGTGCAGTGAGAAGGCCGTGTTAGCTTTTTGCCACTAATCTAACTAAACTTAGTTTCATGGGAGGTGACAGCAATCCTCATCTACAGAAACAACCCTACTCAGCTTGATTTGAGCTCTCTGGCACCCTACGTGCCTACAGCTGAAGTTTCATGACAAAGCAGTGACTTTTTTTTTCTCTGAATCAGAAATTGTGTTGCCTCATGTGCAGTCTCTGAGGTCATATTTCATAGTGATTGTGAAAACCTGAGCAGCCTGCCGTTAATGGTCTTATGTACATCTCCCAGCATGAAGGCATTGATACCTATTTTGTTCTTCAAAGCTTTTAGATCACTTGATTGTACTGCAATTAAAAAAAGGTGAGTGAGAGCAAATACAGCACATCCCAACTTTCCATATTTTTAAAACAGCCTTGTCAGCTGTACAGGAGGTGAAAATGTGCCAGGCTCTAGTTGGTTTTTCAGGTAAAAAAACCACTCGAAAACAGCCAAGGATTCTCTGCTGCGCTTTTTGTCTGGCAGTGCTGAATTTATAGTATTATGTGTGAAGTGGAAAGAGTAGAAAACTCAGTGTTGGAAGAGCCACATTAAGATGAGAGGATAAAGAATTTGGAGGAAGTGTGTTCCTGTTTGGCTGCATGTATATGGTTTACCCAACATATGTACATACGCATAAGTTTGAAGCAGCACTGATACTTGTTACAGTGATTTTGAGTAGAGTGCAGAGAGGTACAGGATATTATCCTAAGATAATAAGCATTCCTATTTTTCTCCTGAGAATATTGTGAGATTTGGTATTTTTAACAAATCAAGACCATTAGGTGAAAGATGGAAAAATAGTTCTGAAGATAGGAGGGTCCTGCCAGTTGCTGTTCTGGGTTTTGTAACTTTTCACTTGTTCTGTGACAGGAGACTAGACTGGCTACTCGAGACATAGTTGCAGGAAGCCTTACAGTGAACTATTTTGAAGCTACCTTAGTGCAGGAAACAAATAAAAATCTCTATCCTCGATGCTTTCATGCTTTTTAGACTGGAGAGTTAAGCTGATGTGTAAAAATCTCTGATCTTCTAAGTGTTGTTCAGTGATAGCTTGTTTAGTCAATGAGGTTATCAGGAAAACTCCTTTTCCCAGCACATGGAAGAACTAAAGCTGGGTTGTATTTTTCTCTTCAGGCAGAAACGTTTTCAGATAGATTTCTAAACTTATAAAAGATCAGGAATTCTTGAAGCTGGCAGGAATTCTACTGGCTGATGAAGTGAAACCATAGTTCCTCATAGCATTTTTTGGTAGTAATACTGGCTGAAGCATCTTTCCTGTCTTTTCCATTGCACTTGCGCAAATGCGTGGGCTACTGCATGGGGAACTGATCCAGCTGGTTAAGAGGCGTGGAGCCTGGTTCTTTTTCACCTGGATCATTCCCTCCCCTCGCTGGTGCATGGCTGCACAGTGGCTGTACCAGCATAATCAGGGGAAGGGATGGGGCTGGAATGAGCAGGGAGATAAGGGCAGCTCAAGCAGCTGTGAGGCTAAATGAGAAAATGCAGCCTACGTAAAAATTTTTAAATTATTGCTGTGTTTATAACTAAGCTGGATGACACAGATCCTGCTGGGGTTCTTCTTGCCACAGAGCTGGATCATTGAGCTAAGTCTAAGTTCTTACCTGTGCTAACCATGAGCAAATGAACATGAACAGCAGCTGTTTCCAAACTTCAGTTTCATGTATTCATTTTGATTGTTGTGCTACTTATTTACTTGGCTTAAATACGTTTTGTGTGTTTTTTTAGCAAGTTCTCTGTGCACTTCCTTTACTTCATTTTTTTATATTCTTCACATTTTAAGTTTGCCAGTTGCTGTTCTCTGCAGCTCTTTGCTGCGATATTTTAATCATGTCTTCAGAAACTCTACAACCTCCTGTGACATTTTGGATCCAGTATTACATGCACTTTTCTTATAGGTGCTACCCTAAATCTCTCATTCTCTATGCTGTTCCAGTATCAATTGGATTTTACTTTCCCTTGCACCTTTCCTGGGACTTGAATGTCAAATCTCTTCTCATCTGTAAAATTTCTCTCATCATGTTTTATACCCCAATGAATAATGGATGGGAAGCATTTTCTTGCCTTTTTTTTCTGATGACACATCATCTAGCTGTGTGTAGCTGGCCTGGCCTCAAAATCCAGTGGTGCCTGTCCATTCCTCCAAGTAGCATACAATATGAGCAGGATTTGTAAATTTACACCTTTTTAGATTGTAGTGAGCTTTCTTTCTCTTGGGAAAAAAAAAGTCTAGGGCATTACTGTAGATGTAGGACCCCTGCCCTCTTATCCAATTTTCCTTTTGTGCTGATAGGAAAATTCTGTGAGATAAAAAGGGAGGGAAGATGTGTAAAAAGGGTACTGTGTACTAATGCCACAATATAACCAACAGCATACCAACAAAAGTAATGTTGCTGTGGTTTTGTCTGAGCTGATAAAATTGTATGTGTCTCTCAAGAGACAGACATGTTGCTCTCTCCGCTCCTGCTCCTGGTTGTGTGGTGTTGGACCATCCCTTTACATTGGCTGTAGTGTTGATTGTATATAAATTGTAATAAGCCAGTTCAGATCACTAACCCAGGAGAGAACTGTGCTTTTTTTAGTAGATTAATTTTCCCCTGCATGCGTGAGCCGAATTGGTTGGTGATTGAGATGCTGTTAGCACAAACACTGGTGCAAATTTGCAGAGCAACTGTGGAAAGGAAGGAGGGGGACACAGCTTTCTCCCTTCAGCAGCAGAGAGCTGCATCAGCAGACCCACCTTGGGGAATGGCAGCATATCCATGACTTGGAGCGACAGAAAGAAGGGTCAGACTCTGTTCATGGTGATCAGAGCCACATGAGTTTGTCTTTGCAGCTAGGAAAGCTACAGCAGAGTAGGTCAAAGAAAAAAGACAAACCCCAAATGAGGAAGGTTTCCTTGTTTTAAAAGTCCGGTGATACCTGTGTGATTGAACTGACTGCTCCTTATCAGAGGCAGATGTCAGTCTTCTCAAGAGCTTAGATCAGTGTTCCTTTTAGGTCTTTTTCATTACGAGGAGCCCAGTCAGCTGAGGAGAGCAACATACCTTAAATGAAGCCCAAGTTGAAATATGAAGCTCCAGAAGGGGTCCAGGTCCAACACTTGGGTGTGCATCCTGTCACTTGGCCCAAAGCACCTGGGCAGTGAGCTCGCTGTAGTGTCACTGTTGCTACAAACAGATAAATGCCTTGGCCTGTCTTCCAGATTGTAAAATAATTAATCGTGGCTGGAACTACTGGCATGGAAGTTGTAGTGTAAAGTTAATGTGGCATGTGTAACCACTGCACATTACCCTGGGTTGGGGAGAGGAAGAAGTATGTTACCTGCTGCAAATAGCTGCTTTGTCAGCAACATGACTGTTTGAAAAGTGCATCTCTGCCCAGTCCTCAGAAAGATAATGTTGATTATATAAAAAGTACTCATCCTGTTTCCAGCCTCCCACTCTTAAGCAGAGTCATCACAACAATAATCAAATTACAGAATATAGGTGGTTTTTTTCAGCATCTTTGTTGGCTTCTCACAGTCTTGTGACACCTATACCCATGATTTGATCTACTTTGCTTTCATTGACAGGCCTGGCTGCAGCAGGGTAGACTCTGCTCCACCTTCCCTGTTCCTTCTCCTGTGCCAGTAGCACCAGTACTGCTGCCTGTGAACTGATCAGATAACTGGTCCAGGCTAGAAATTTATTGTGTTTCCTTGTCTGTAGTGCAAATTGGTTGTCCAGCCACATTTACTACACAGCTTCACAGGCAAGTGTAAAGGTGTAAATAAGAAAGAATTTAGAGGAAACCAGAGCCTTAGCTGGCAGTGCTGCTAGCAGAAATACTTGCAAGACTGTAGTTGCAGAAAGCAAAACAGAGACTTTCTTTTGTGTGCAACGCATTGATGTAAAACACGGATTCTGTTTCTTTGTCTTGCCCTTTCTGGTTCCTCAGTGGCTCCCGTTGCTTACTCCGGGTCACTGCAGACCTTCAGCATTACCAGCAAATCACACCCCTGTTCCATGCAGGCAGTCATGTTGCCCACAGGTAACGCAGGTCTTGAACTCCAGTTAGGTATTTGAGAAACATTATTCTCTGTTTGGAGGCAATGCTTTTGCAGAGTAGATCTGGCTGGCAGGCATATGAGTGATCTTTCTCCTTTAAAAGGCTCTCCTGCACTGCCCAGGCAAATTTAAAAAATACACGAAAAATCAACCAGAATCCACTTGGTTTATAACGTTAGTCAGAATTGTTCTACTACAAAGTTTGATCACTGTTGCATTTCAGTTGGTTTTTAGAGAGAGGCTGGGTCACAGATTTAATTTTGGTGCATTAAGCAACATAGTCTGATAATGCTTCAAGACTAGTGCTAATTGACCAAGCAGTGATGTTTTCAATAAAACTAGTAAAGCCAGAGCAATTTCAGGATTTAAAAGTATTTCCAAGTGTGAGATGTGGTTTAAGACGTAGATCTTTTGGTTTTAAAGTTGCGATCAATTTCGTGAATAGGATCCATTCAGCAATTGGACAAGGGCAAGGTTTGTAACGAAGTGCTGTTTTACTTGGGCATACTCTACTCTAGCACTTCAACCTCAGAAAGAATTTTAAGGTTTTCACTTCCTGGAGAGCAGTGAAACAAAAAATACTCTATACTGCCTGTTAAAAATGAAACAAAGCTATTAAATCATTTTTTAAAAGTGTGTTGCTTTTACAGATACAGGTTATTTTCAATTATTTTCAGACATTTGACTTGATATTGGTAATTGTCAGCTTTGTATGAATAACTCAGTCTTACTTTCAGGTGACCATTTCTAAATCTTAATAAAGCAGTGAAAGCATTGGTCTGAAACATCCATTTTGTTGTGTTTTCTTTCTGAACTCATTAGAAGTGTTCTGCTTTTTTTAAACAAGACTTTCCAATATTTACCAAGTTACATAACTTCATGCTTTTATACTATGGGTTGAACTCTAGAAATACCACATACGTTCCAGGCATTAAACAGAATGAGTACTGTTTGTTTTAATAGTTACATCTGTCAAGCTTGCAGCATAGATACCTGAAGTGACATTTTTTATGAATTAATGCTTTAGCCACTGACATTCAGAAGTGGGTTAGAAACATAAGTCATGGAGCTGTCCCTTGTCACCAGCAGACAAAATCACAGCAGACACAAATTCTACCTAAAATCATGTCAAGTTTAACTCTGCAGCTTATAAATACCTGAAACTCCGTGCTTGCCCTGAGTTCCCTAACTGATTTGATAGTTCTCTGCAACAGAAGAATAATATGAAAATAAGTGTGGTATGTGTCACTTTGGGATTCCAGTATCTGACTCTTTTCAGTGTACAGTATTTTGCTGAGGTGACCTACATTATTTAAACCTCAGGCTTTATTATTATTAATTATTATTACATAAAACAAATGGATGATGAAATTCAGGTATCTAATTTAACATTTGAGACCATACAAAGAACTTTAAATACTGATGGTTGATCTCCTTCATTATAGAGTGGAAAAGGAAACATTTACTTTATTCATGGGAAAGTCCCCTGAATATCAGACTTCCCAGAAGATTTGAGTTTCAGAATATAAATTTACATTCATATTACTTTAGAATGTCATATTTAATCAATGTAATCTCGAAGAGCCTTCAGTCCCGTCTTACAGTACTCTATTCTGCTAAATTAGATGTGTCTATTAATATTTTCACGCTGTAAAATTAACAGAGACTCTGGAAACATTTCTTTGGAATAAAAAGATTTCAGATAATAATAAACATGTTTATGTGGTTCTCTGGCTTTATCACATTATTCCATTAAAGCATACCTGATATGTAATTTAAATTAATACAATTAAGGAAACACCTATATGGAGGTGATTCCTTTTTCTGTTACAGGTCTGAGATTACTCTATGTTGTATTCTTGGCCCTTGGGCTTGGAGCACTCAGGTTAACCAGTGGTGTAGGCCTGTGTAATGCTCTGGTTTTTATTTGTATCTTTTTAGAAGTTGTTCCTCATCTGCTCAGAGCACCACAAGAGAGCTGGGTGATCTGTATAGTTTCAAAGTAGCTTTAGTTTTGTTCACATAAGCATTTGTCACACACCCAGTGACTGAGACTGTGGATTTCCCTAGCACATCTACAGAGTGAAGCCTGTGCAGGAGGCAGTCACATTAAATACCCTTGTCCTAACAACATCTTAGTTCTTCTTCACTTTAGGAGAGTGACTCTGCTAAGCAGTCAGTCATCGTTCCTATAGTTGTTTGCTGAGAACAAGTTTCAGTTGTTCCCTCACCTCAGAGATAACCCTTTATTTAATAAGAACTCGTAGAGGCTCTTCCTACAGAGTTACAGGCTGCCCCAGGCTTGGAATTGCAACACTTCTTCCAGCTGATGCCTCAGACCTGGAATATTTAAAGGTTGCTTGGCAAGCGGACAAAGATCCTTACAACATGTCAAAAGGTTGTCAAAATATGTCATACAGCATTTAGGTGGTTCTTATTCTGCCAGAATGAATGGTGAGGCAGTAAAAGACCATAAAACATAGAAATGCATATGGAGGAGAACAAATACAATATTCATCTGAATGACTCCGGCAGGGCCGGTGAAAATCTCAAGTGCTGATAGCTCTGCCCAGTGGAGAAAAAGAACACATGCACCTTCTTCTAGATGGATCTTAGCCTTGCTAACTTGGTGTCATTTTCTGCTCTGGATACTCCTTTAATTACTGTAGTGACACAGTCCTCTTTTCTCCCTGTCAGTGGGAAAGAAGAAGGTCTCTGACTGCTTGCAGAATTACTCTCCTTTCGGTCACTCTGGGCTGCCTTAGCTGTTCTGCTGGAACACCTTCACACTTCAAACAGTGTTTGCTGTGAAAGGAAGTGGCTCAAAATGTTCTGCTGGTTGACCAGCACAGCAGGGTAAATTATTTATTTGGCATATCTACATGTCTGGGTGGTAGGAGAGAACTGTTTCTAGATTGCTCACTGTGCCAGCCAGGTACAACCTGCCTCCTTATCAGGGGTCATGGAGCTGCTTCAGTGTGGTGCTGAGCCCAGGCTAACAGCCTGTGCTGAGAGTCAGGGTGTAGCAGCTCGGGCACAGGGCCTCCTTAGCAGAAAAGGTGTTAGTTTACTGTACCCATCTCTGTATTCCAGTTACCTGGGGTCAGGCTGCATTAATAGGCTTTTAGATGGGTGCTGTTTCCATCCAGCAAGCTTCCACCCAGGGCTGAGCAGAACCCCCTCACTTGTCATAGTATAGACGTAATCATGTCATCCTTTTTAAATAAAAACTGCCATCACACTGGTGTGCAGTCACAGTTCAGCACTGGAGTTAGAAGAGCAAATATGAGAAGTGGCTGGCTTCAGGTAGCTGCCCTCAATTGGGCTGAGGTCAGCTTCAGATGCCATGGAGTCATGGATTCCTCACTTCTCCCCCCACAGCAGTTTCAGTCAAAGGTAAAATGAGAATTTGATTAGGGCCAGAAATTAAAGCTCATCATGAGTGGCTGTGCTGATTATTGAGCACTTGGTAGGCCTGTACCAATTGCAAAGAGCCTGTTCCTGGAGTTGTGGTGTATTCAGCAGGAGCATTAGCTCCCCAACAGCATGATAAAAAATCATTTGGTGCCTATATTTTATGTTGTGTTAAAGATGTCTGCTGACAAATGATACCGTTCAGATACACTGTTGTGGTGGGTTTTGTTAAGTAACCAGCAGCTACACGTGATGAGATGAGCCACAGTACTTTCAGCAGACACAGGGAGAAAAGAGGCATGTATTTTGGCAATTTCATGTGGTTTCATTTTTGCGAAATGAAAGCTTTTACAGTTGTTAGGAATTGCAAGAAATCTGCCTAGATTGAAAATTAGGTGATTTTTATGTCCTAAAAATAATGTCAGAGAACAGATGGTAAGCTGCAGTAAAGTGCAGTCAGTTCGTAAGTAATTGAAATGCATAAATATGATATTGGCAACGAATGTGTTAAGAATGACAAAATGGGCAGAATTCTCAGAAGTCTGTGTGAATAGATTGAATATGTTGGCCAGGACATTCTTAAAAATGTCTTGCTTCTCTAAAATTCAATTTGCCAGATATCCTTTGGTGGGTTTTGGATTTTTTTACTGTGCATATAAAGGTGTTTATAAATAGTTATCATAATTCTGTTCTTCATGTTGAGGATCACAGACTTAAAGCATGTGAATTAGTCTTTTAATACCCTAAGTGCCTTCAATATGAGCATAGAGCATTTATAAATAGAACATATTTATGGATTACATTTTCAATAATAATAATAATAGTTACCTAATGACTTTGTAACCTTCCTGCGATTTGTTTTGACATTTTGTTTTGTCGAAGCAAAGTCTCCGAGTATTTTGGAGACATTTCTGAATAGGGAGGGGATGAGACAGTGGAGAGTCATGTTTGCTTTTCACTGTTAATGCCTTAGGAAATGCTTGCTTTGGTGTCTCTCCTTGGGCACTTCTACTGGGCTCTGCTTATGTATTCACGTAAGACCTATCCCAACTATTAGATAAGGTTAGTAAAAAGGGGCAGGGGGGTTATATATATGTATATTTATAATCTATATTGAACAAAAAAAGGCAGTATAGGTTAAACTTGAATTAAATTATGTGTGTGCACCAAATGCTTGCTGGATGCTTTTGTATTTATTAGTGTAATTTGTGATATAGGAAACTAATTGCAGCTAATAGCTGTCAGAGTCTTTTTTCCTTCTTAAAAGCTTGAAGGCAGAAACACTAGATGCTAGAACAATGCCAAGAGTATGGAGTCAAATAAGGAAGATAAAGCAATGAAGAGTGTTTAAGCAACTTTCACTCATACACCTTACCTGTGCCTACTGATTCACCATCTGCCTGGTAAATGCCAGCTTGCTTGAACTGTGCTAACAGAGAACAAAATCTAGAGGAGATTGCTGGTTTGGGTGCTCACCACTGTAGTTGTGAGATTACAGTTTTGGTCTTCTGCCTTTGTTTTAAAATCTGCCACTGCTTTTTCTTTAGTGAAAGGGAGGTTGAGCATGCAACACAAGTAATTTCCAATACTTTCATCACTCATCTATCTAAATCTGGTAAGTATGAGAAATTTTCACTGACTTTAGAAGTGTAATAGAAGTTTTGTTGAAAAAGTCATGAGCCAGAAAAGTCTGTTAATTTTAGTTAAGAGTCCTGGTTGCATTTCTTCTGTGTTCTGTGTGAAAATACTATCTTGTTAACATCTCTTGCAGTGGCTGTTACAGCCTGTATTCAGTCAGCAGAGAGTTTTTAGATACTGCTCTGAGTGTCATATTGATGGAGACGGAGGGTGGGACTACAGATATTACATTCTGTTGATGGAATGATTCTAATTTGTGCGAGATATTTTTACAGTGAGATTAAATTTTTCTTGTATGTTCAAGATGAATACTTTAACTTCAGTGACAAGAAGAATTTTTCCAGCTTTTTATTCTTCAGTTTGCCTGGCAGATTGCTTTATTGCATATTATTTGCAGAACACAATCTGAAGACTCTTCTTCATTTTTGGCATTTTTAGTGGCATTGATTGTTGCAGCCATTCTTTTATTTCCACTTCCATTTGGTTTGCCTGGCCTTTGGGCTTCCCTGACCCAGAAGCTGCTGTGATCATCAAATGGCTTTGTGGAGAACCCATTCAGTGAAGTGGTAAAAGGTAGATTTCAGATGAAGCAGCAAACGTAGGTTGTGTTCACAGTATGACGCACAGACCTGTCACCCAAGGGATAGGACAGGGGGAGCAAATACCCAGGAGCAGTGGCAGTGCCAGTTTGGGATGACAAAGAAGCTGTGGTGTAAATTGCAGTTCTTGTGCCAACCCACTATAGTCATTAGTGACAAAGAGAGATAATTATGGGCCTGTCTTGTCCTGTTAAGCACTTGTTACTGGTTATTTGAAGTCCCATGTGTTAGCTGTAAATAAAATCATTTTTCTCTGGACATTTTCAGTCTGGCAGCTGCTGAATGGAGTTCATAAAGTGGCTGTTGAGCTGTGGCTGAAAGGGCTGCCACTCTGCAAGGTGACAGTGGAAATGTTTACAGATTGCAGGTCAATGTTCTCAGTACTTACGCTGGAACTGTGAAAACAATTGTGTACCAGAGTGTTGTTTGTTATCTTCTAGTGCTGTCGTAATGGATCTGTGGTTTTATAAAGCCAAATGCAGTAAATACAGAATGAGTCAAATTCCTGGAACTTTGGATACTGGAGCGGTGCTTGCTTCTTGAACAATTGTACTGGCACACCTGCTGTGAATACAGGGCTTGAGAACCAGGCATTGCCTCAATTTCCCTTCCCTCAACTGCTCTGGTCCTTCACTGCCATGAGCAACTGGCTGACTGGATATTTCCCTGGATCAGGAGCCTAATGTGTCAGTAGAGTGACCTCTGAAGGTGTTGGGTGAGCAAATGAGTGGGTGTGGTACAAGTCAGGCTCAGCGTAGGCGTGAGTCTGTTGGGTCTCTGCTCTGCACTGTTTCTGGAGGCTGTCATTTTTCTTCAGAATCTGTGTATATACTTGAATAAAATAAATCCAGAAGTCGGAGGGTTCTTTACAGCGTGTCTCTTGGTGAAGCTGGGGAGCAGGTGGGACAGTCCCTCCGAGGTGTAGAGCGAACCGTGTTGCCTGGAGGTGCGGTTGTGTCATATGGGCAGTAACTGTCAGTGTAAAATTGAACTGCTGACAGTGAATTGTCACCGTAATGCTAATAAAGAGTGAAAAGAAAGGCTTGTGGGGAGAGGTGCTGTGTTTTACTGTGCCAGCTGTCCATCTGAAAAACATGGGAAACTTTGGAGTATTGAGGACTTTCACATACGAAAGTGGATGGCAAGTTTCATCTGCTCTAACAGCCACAGTGTGGTACTTTGGTTCTTGGATCTAATAGTGTTTGGGAAGGACCTCCACCTTTCTTTTCTCCAGTCAGCCTTGGGAGATGAAAAGCAGCCTATCTGCAGAGTAGGAAAGCTCCACGGCTTGTGTGAGCAAGGGGAAACCAAGGAGCAGAGCCTATCAATCAATTTAAATCCTGACTCATTAGGTTTTTATCTTCCTTTCAGTTCTGCACTTTTTTTGGCATGAAAAAACGGTACTGATTTAGGATATTCTTGGATATGCTTTTTACCCAAGTGCCTGTCTAACCGATGTTTAAATCCTAATAAAATTCTTATCCTCAGTAGCATCATTGCTCCATTTATGCAGTACATGAAGTATCAATTTTCAAAGTTTTTAATAATTTTTTTTATTTTTCATTTTTATACTTTAAAATTTGACATCTTTAAGCTTTTCTTATAAGCAGACAGTGCATGTTTCTAGTTTACTTACCCTGTAAATAATTTAAATAGATTTTCTAGGTTTTGAAGAATTCCTCTCTTTTCTAGGATAAATAATAAAAACCTGTCTAGTCTCTTCATACAACAGGTTTTCATTGCCCTAAATACTTGCTTTCTCTAAACACCCAAATTCCACAGAAACCATTTTTAATACGGGCTCCCAGCCTCTGCAGTGTAATCCAGCTGATGTATAGAGTTCAGCTATACAAATATAGTAGTTAAAGATTACCCTGTTTCTTGTTACTGTTGCAGTCTAACTCTCTAGCTTTTCTTGTCGTAAATGCATGTCAAGGAGAAATCTGAAGTGATCTCTCTGCAGCAGTCCTTAGCTAAGTGCCCTTTCCAGGTTTATGCACCTAAGGAGAGAGATTTATTTGGATTTTTCTTCAGTGTGTGTAGTTCAGTTGCATTCTGCAACTGTTTGTTTTTATTAGCATCTGTCTTCTGTGCTCATGGTGTAAATTCAGCTGGGACAGTTAGTTACCCTCTGCTGAACTCCTTTCTCCCAGTCTTGATTTGGCTAAAATAAATGCTGATGTGTCAGCTGAATGTCTCGCTGTTCAGCTCTTCGTTTCCAGAGTTTGAGATCATTAGTAAGTATGTTACTAATAAAAAGTATTAGTAAATATAATACTGCTGCCACTTTTGAACTAATGAAGAAAGTGTATTACAAAAGTCATGAGTTAAACCATCTCTCTAACCAGGTAGTCTCATCAGCTTTCTGGTGTTCAGAGTTTATACCCAGGATGTTTTATGCAAGCAGTCTCTGGTTTTCCAGCTCTGATTGTTAATAGCTGTTGTTTTCAGTTAGTTTCATTTAGAATACTTGGTTCAACTACTGCAGTTACTAATCTTTTCTCAAAGTATGTGCATGTGGGTGTCCTCTCCTGACAAGTTGGAAAGTAGCCTGGAAACAAGGAAAAATGAGAAGTGTGCTCCCTTGGCTCCCATATGCTGTCCATGCCCTGGAGACTTGTTCCCACTAGGGGCATTTTCAGATCCCTGTCTCCAATTGAGAAGTCCTGGTGCGGTGCCTGCCAGGAAAATCAGTGCCAGGGAGCAGGGTGGGCCACTGTGAACAGGGCAGGAGGAATAAGGAGGGGGTGGCACCCACAAGAACAGGAAGATGCTGGGATACTGATCAGCAAAGCTTGTCTAGACTAGGGGTACGAAAGCTTAGAAAGAAGATGTACAGATTGGCATTCATTTGTATGCGTGGGGAGGTTAAGGTTTCAAACCAAACATATTTTCATCTGTTAACACTGTAAATTGCAAGAACTAATAGGAATTGATAACCTTAATTTCAGCCACCATGGCCTTACCCATACACACAACTTAGTAAGTGTTTGTGTTTGGTGTGCATGGTGCTGTATATCTTGGCAATTTTGATCATACCCAAGCATAAAACAATGTAGTGACCAATGTCTCTAGAATATGATGCCTTGATGCTCAAAAATCTGATTCCTCCTTTTTCTCACAAATTACTGTAAAAGGTAGTAGTGAAGCTGTTAGAATACAAATGATGTATAAGTGCAAGGTAAATTGAACCAGAATCCTTAGAACCTGTAAATAACATGAGACTGAGAGCTTGTCAAAAAACTACGGGTCATTGGAAACTCACTGAAACTGCATGTGTCAAGACGTAAATCTTGCAGGCAGCTTCCTGCACTGCTTGGTGCTTACAGTATGAAAAGAGGAAGTTCCTTTTAGGTGCTTGCAATTCATGTTAATTTGATTTCCAAAATGTTGGTGTTGTAGAAGAGGGAGTATCTCAAACAGTTAATCCTTTTGCTGATTATATATGCAAAAGATGATGCAAGTGTGGAAGCCAAGCTTGTAACGACAGAGGACCTTTGCTGAATAGTGCATGAGAGGACTGGAAATTCTTCCTAGGAAAACATTGCATTTATCAGCAGGAATTTGGCAACACATTTACCTTTGTGAACATTGCTGAACACCTGATACTTGCATGTTTCATCCATTTCTAATCCCAGATGACTCCATGGTGGAGTCACTATTTCTATCAGAAAACAAAAGCATTATTAGTTTTGCAATATACTTGGATTTATAGCTGGGAAGGTTTTTTTTAAAGTTCTTCGGAGATACTTGTTAGGAGATGTTGCTGATGTAAAAGATCTGCTCCTGAAATGGTTCTGATGAGGTAGTCTTTTGGCTGGAGTCACCATGATGCATGCAGAGAATTGGGAAAATGTTGATTTGCTTACCTTTGGCAAATGGTAAAATGGTAGTGGAAATGGTAAAAATCAAAGGGAAACCTATGGTAGTCTGGTTTGTAGTTTTCAAAGTACAGAATACTCAAAAGTGGGCATGTAGCATGGGACTAAGTGTTAAAATATAACTTGTGCGTTAAAGCTGGGATAGAAAACCACTTCAGCTGTTGTAATTAAGTCTTTAAAAGTTGTTTGGCAATGTATATTGCAAATAGTAATAGTGCATGCATTTTTGTGTGTGCTTTTTGAAATATGAAACACAACATGGGAAAGACTTGGTATTGTAGGAAAGAACTGAGTTATTGTATTTGCGTTGATACAGGCTATTCTTGAAATTCTTACCAAATTATAATATCTAGACTACTTACAATGCAGTGAGTTTACAACTAATTTCTTTCATAACCAGTTTACAAGTATATACTTACAGACAGAGTATTATTTATCTATGGGCATGTCAGACTAATACTTGGTTTGTAGCGCAGAAATCTTGGCGAGAGAGAGGCATAACAAAATTCTACTGCTTAGAAAAGAAAAAAAGCTTAATTTGCTTTTTTAAAAATCTGGTATGTTTTCTTTTGTTGTTCGCTTTTAAGGAAAATCGGGTTTAATTCATTTCCTTCTTTACTGATGTTGGAACTAAATCTTTGGTATTTTACATTTCAGTGTACACACACACACAAACCCACAAGCTCGTTTGAATGGTCACTTTCAATAGTAAATATACAGATTTTGGCTTTTATACATTGACTTGCTTTCTTTAGATGTAGGATGCAGTTACTACTGTGAAATGCTGTTTTATCTTTTTTGATTATCAATCGCTTATTGTAAGACAGACATTTCATATTCAGGGTTGAAATATGACTCTGCTGTTATAGGCAGTATAAAAGGTATTCTCTTTCCTGTAACACTGAGGTATAGTTTGCATTGAAATGGAAGTTTCCCTGACTTTGTGTTTAAAATGAAATGTCTGGAGTGTGAACAGGGTGCCACCACCTGTGTGTTGATGCTATTGAGTCTTCCTCAGGGGGCCAGTTAAGCTGAGGAAGGAGAGGGGCATTTCTGCTTCTTTCCACCTTTCTTCTGATCTGAGCATCCTCTGCCTCCAGGCCCCTTCCCAAAGCAGAAATGCTCTAGAGAGGTTGTTTTGGATCAGCTCTGAAGAGAGGTGTGCTGCCCTAGGGCAGCCAGAGGCCTGAATAGATGGAGCAGCACAGGGTGCTACACAGAATTAGTGTTGTGGCTATGGTAGTAGTACCCATTCTTAATATTTGGTATTTGGAGTTCTGTATAATACGGTAACATTGCAATATAATTTCCTGGTATTTTGAAGTTCCTTTTTATATCAAATATTTTCATATCAGTACTTAAAGAAGAACTGAAAAGTGATTTTCTCAAATCAGTGCAGAATTAACAGGCATTGTGCTCTGCCTACATGCATGGGTTTGGAAGTTATGCAACCTCTTTTTATAGAGTTGTGTGTTCTGGTGATCTAGGTTTGCTTAGTTAGTGCTTAGAAATATAAGTGCATTAGGAGCTATATATGACGAAAAACGTAGGTCATGGCAAACTACTGTGTACCTCTAAATATAAAAACATTTGCGGTAAGGTTCAAGTGGAAGTGGCTTCCATCATTTTGTATATTGGCTTTAAAATTACTAGGTGGAAGAGGCTAAGTTGCTGTGACATAGAGCCATACACAGTCTGGTTGTGGAAGGAACTTGCATGGAGATGTTGCATATTTAGTTCAGGCAGAGATGACAGAACTGAGCACCCAGCCCAGAAACAATTGCTATTGGTATCTGCAGACTGCAGCTGGGGGGAGAGGGAGGGCTGTAACAGGGCATTGTTGTCACCTTGGCACTGAGGGAGTGCCCTTCCTGACATACTGACAGGTCTTTATTCCAAATTGCAGAGGTGCTAGGTCATCACAGTGCAATTGCTCCATTTTTTTAGGATGAGCAAGACACATTTTTTCTGTTCTCATTGTTGGAGGAGACTGGACTTGTTTTTCAGAAACATGACATGCAGAAAAATCAACCTGAGGCAAACACTTGGCATGAAAAGAATTTGCCTGAATACTAATAGTCTGGCAACATTTAATAAGCAAATTAAAACAGTATGTAGTAATGGGAATTCAGCTGCAGTGATTGCTGCCAGATCCACCAAGAATAATGGACTTGATACCAACCCAGACTTACGACAAATATTGTGATTGTAGGTAACTAAATGACCATGGAATCTGGAGCAGAGAACCAGCAGAGTGGAGATGCAGCCGGTACAGAGGCAGAAACCCAACAGATGACAGTACAGGCACAACCACAGATTGCAACGTTAGCCCAGGTATAAAAATCATATGGTGTAATAGTTTTACTTATGGTTAATATTTTTAAGAGGGATAATGTCTGCACACGGGCCTGAGAGAAGATTCCATTGATACCGTTCTGAAACAGGTGTGATGTATAGTTCTTTTAATATTTGTCTTCACATTTTTAAAGCAATAGAGATTTTTAACTTCCCATCGCATTAGGCTGTGTTAGTTCTGAAGAACTGTATGTGTGTAAATTGTGTAATGTTAACACAGTAGTGAACGGAAATATTTCTAGCATTCTTTACCACAGTCATACCACTGAAAGGTATTTTTTTCAGTACGTGTGATCTACTGTCTTTTTTATATTGACTGGATTGTCTTGCTGTTGTGTTTTCTGTTAAAAACTTGTTTGTAGTAGTCAGTTTAATTCTGAAGAAAACAAACTGAATACACAGATAAATAATGCAGCAAATACAACATCTTACCAAATTGGATTAATATTATAAGCATTATAATCAAGTGGAACAATCTGGTACCTGACAGCTCGTGTTATCCTGTTGCCTCCAGAGTTTCACAGAATGGTTGGCAAGTTAGAGAGACAGAAGTACATCATTTGTTATCCCCAAATTATTTTGGAGAGAAAAAAAATGCAATCCCAGCCACATCTCTGATTTTGGAACTGGGTTTCATTTGGAAATACACTTATGGTTGGCAGAAGCAAGGTTGTATAAATGACTACAGAATCTGTTTGTCTCTCTTCTGTAACCATTTAATTTAAAAACTATTTGTAGTCTGCAAAGAACAAATAGGTGTTTTTGATCTCATAGTTTATGGAATTGAGTGTCTTTTAAATGGCACAAGTGTTAAATCACTTAACTTTTTATAAAGGATTAGTGTCTTTTTAAAGTCATTACACCTTCTGGTAGTTCAGAGATAGTACACTTCCATTCAAGTGATAGTGTAGGGATTGGAGCTGTTTAAATGCACGGGGTGATTTAGTTGGGTGAAGCTCTAGTGCGAATTTACAAGCCACCAGCTGCCCTGCACCAGCTTGCCTCTTTGGGCAGTTTTCTCACTGTCTAACTTAGGCACAGGATGTAGGTGGTGTGAATAACACTTCAGTGTGAACGAAGTGGAAGTAGTTTATTTCTCTTGCAAAATCAGTAAACTGCTTCTCACTTGATGTGCTTTAAGGTTTAGTCCAGAGAAGCAAGAATGTTTTAAATTTAAGTGCTAACATAGTGACCTCCAGGGAGCTGAACGTACACGTATGTAGTGGGTAGAATGCACTTTACTCAGACATAATTACCCCAGTACTTGAATGAGATTTTTTCCCAAGTGAGAAAACACTATAGAGGTATGGTTAAAATCCCCATGTTGTCATTCACTACATTATTTGCACCTTAGCTTTTCCCCAGCCTGTACATGGTTTGTGGAGGCGATACAACAGTCTAAACATAATTCCTTGTGTTGTTCACATCAGTGTTACGTTACTATGATATTTTTAATAAGTGAAGTGGCAGTGTTTGGCATTAGGGAGTGCCCTCAGAGGCTTAGCCAAATACAAATAACTAATTATGTCAATTTAATTCTTTCATTATCTCTTGTAAGGTCACCCCTCTTGCAAGCTTGGTTTAATTGCTGCATTTTTAGTAAGTTCAGGGTAGTTTTCAGCATCAAAAGGAAACTTGTCCCAGTTCCACAAGGTATGAGTCAGAGACATCTGCGGAAGTTACACTCTGCTGTGGGCTTAATCCAACCACAGTGGCCTCCAGTTGATCAGCTTTGCTGTCATTGCCAGAGACTGTTTAGTCAGACATACATTATTAAGAAAGGTTGCTTGGTAAAGGAATACAGTTTGCCAGAGGAAAGTGCTCTCATGTTAATCTCAGTCCCGGTTTCTCTCAGATGTGAATTAAGTACCACCATGTAATGCCGCAGCTGCTTTCCTGAAAAATTTTCCTGAAAATTGCAAATGCAAATTGGTGGATTAGGGACAGACAGCTGTGGAGGAGAGAGGTCTACATGTAATTCCCTTTAATTTTGTTGTTAAGCAAGATTTCATTATAAGTGGTGGATGTTTATGGAAATTCAGAGATGAGCTATTGCAGCTTTTTGAGAACCATGTGTTCACAGGGAAAGCAGAGGATTTCCTTCTGCATCCAGTATATAGCAGCCCTCTGAGATTAGGTAGGACAGCAGTGCAGCCCTTTCTTGCACTACAGCTGTGTGGATCAAATTTTCTTTAAATGCTGTTCAACCCTGGAGGATTGTTAGATTTTCCAAACTTGGGTGTCTAGAAGAAGGCTGGCTAGTCAGTGACCCATGACCCGGCTGAGGTCTGCCAGAGCAGCTCGAGCTTGCCTGCAGTCCTTCCCTGAGGGCAATGATGTGTGGGAGGGACACATACTGAGGGCGGGGTATGCTGGCACAGCAGTCCTGGCACCCTGCAGCCTTTCAGGACCCCCCCAGCCCCAAACACACACATCGTGTCACCAGATAGTTGGGAGTACTGGATGTGCGCTGGGCATTGGCCCAGCCATGGAGCAGCCTTGGTACATGGCACTTCAGCTACCCAGAGCAGTTCCTGTGGCCTGCCAGGGCGAGGCTGCTCCATGCAGTGTGAAAGAGCTTTGTGTGGCTACCATTGTCCCCAAAGCCCAAGCCATAATGTGCCATGCTGAGGTCTTCAGTGTATCCCTGTTGGCATAGCTGCCATGCCTGCAGGTCTGTGCTGGAGAAACACAGTTGTGTTTACAAACGTGGGCAATTTTTCCTCATAGAAATAACCCTTGAAACTAGGGTTTGTGTTGACCTGTTACACAATAATCACAATGACTGCCTACAGAATACTTATTTCCACTGCAAACTCATGGGGTTTCTGTCTGAACACATGGTCAGTTTTCTTCATTTACGTGCACTTTGCCAGCTACTCATACGGCTTAATCTGTAGAAAGTGAAAGGTATGATTCCCTAAAAATGTTCTTACATCTGGCAAACGCTTTGCATTTTCTTGAGTGAGAACAGAAATAGCTCCACTCCCATATGTTTCTGCCTCTGACTCAGCAGTGTCTGTAGGAGTATACCCAAGTCTGAGCAGTATCCAAGTGAAGTAAGTGAAAGGTAATGATGTGTTCGTATCAGGTTACCTCAAAATAGAGACAGTTGTGTTTTTCTTGTCAGTGATTTTACAAATTACGTTTGAGCCTGTAGAAATTCTGCATTAGATTATTTTGTGAAGTAGGTCAGATATTGGTCTCAAGCAGTTCAGGGGGTTTTATATTGTGCTGAAACATTTGGGTCATCTAACTGGGGTCTAGAAGAGACATAGTTCCTTCACCAGAACAAATACTGAACTGAGGAGATTTTGCAGTAACCTAATTTATGCTCACTGTCTCTTCTTTGTAGGTATCTATGCCAGCAGCTCATGCAACGTCTTCTGCACCCACGGTGACCTTAGTTCAGCTGCCCAATGGGCAGACGGTTCAAGTGCATGGAGTAATTCAGGCTGCCCAGCCATCAGTTATTCAGTCTCCACAGGTCCAGACAGTTCAGGTACTGACTGAAGAAATTCCTAATATGTGAATTGGGCCTTTGAAATAGGCCTGTCGTTGCACTGGTTTTAATGTATTTGTGTCCGGATTGTGTTTTTGCAAAGCTGTACAGTATTTGCTACTCTGACTATTTTTTCTGTTCTGGCTTAACCACTTTTCATTTTCAAACATTGCTGAGTTTCATTTCCCTCTAGAATTTGTTTGGTGAGTTTAACAGCTTTACGGTTTTTCTTACAGTATTACTCTACTTTTTCTCTCTACGGTATTTCCATACATTTTTATTAAGAGTTCATGCTATTCTGAAGTGAACAAAAGGATGAACTTTCTTTTAATAATGTAATTTTTAGTAGTTAATGAGGCCAGTATTCTAGGATGAGAGTCTTTGCTCTATAGGAAATATTTGCATTAGTTTACAGAACAGGTCTCTGTATGTTACTGGTGCTTAAAATAAAACCTACCAGTACTTACATAGAAATGGTTTTAAAATGTGCCGGTTGAGTGTTGTGTGTTTTGTGAAGCCTTAGCATTTTTTCTTCTGTAAAGCAGGATAGGTAATGTGATATGGTGAGGTAGCTTGAGTATAGAGGAGACAAGTAGTCTGAAATCTTTAAACCTCTAACTTGCTTCTTATTCACTTGACGTTCAGTGTTACTGAATGCAAAAATTGTTTGGTGTACAGCAGCTACACAGGACAAGGACTGTACATTATTTATTTGCTGTTAGAACACTGAGCCCAAAACATATTTAATTTCAAAAAGTAGGTATTGTGACTTTTTCATACAGATATTTTACTGGGTATTATTTTAAAAAATAAGGCGTGCATAATTTAAAACCAGGCCATTCTGATAATAATCTTTGTTTTTTCCTTATCAGCTTCAGTGCTGAGTTTGTGGCAGGCTCTACCATTCTCAGCCATTGCAGTCAAAAGTTCAGCGTTTTAATCTATCAGACGTGAGCAGTTTTGAGATAAGTAGACAAGCCTGGAGGTGGAAGATCAGAGACTGGCAATGAAGCCATGCCTGGAATTCACCTGATTCAATGCAGATCCATTGTGTTTTGATATTCAGAGCCCAGTAGCACACAGTCAGCCTTGGACATATTCAGGTCCTCTCTCTGACGATTGTGAAGTGTGGGTGCCAGCAAGAGTTTTGAGCCTTTAGGAATCTTCTCTACAGTGCATAAAATGTCAGGCTGTGAGCTCTGTTTCTCACATAAGCATCATTAGCTTTTGTATATTTTGTCATGCACATTTGTAATTTAAAATTATCTAAATTACTTTAATATATTTTTATTTTAGCTTTCCTGCATAAACATTTCTCTTTTTTTAGCACAGCTATTCAGAATTGCAGCACTACATTATTTTTTAATATCTTCATATATGACATTTTCCTGGAAATTTCCCCTGTAAAAGACAGTCTCTCTTTAACACATCTACCTCATTATTTATAAATTGATGTTTCTTCAGTATTTTATTCTTTGTTTCCAAACGTTTCTGCTATCTTAATTTGATTTAGTTATTCTCTCCCTTAATTTTACTAAAAAATCTTTGTTTCCTTGCAATGGATGAAAACAAAATACCACAGAAGACAAAAACTGAATGGTACTACTGTTTATGTTTTCTTATTGGAGTATTTAAATTATAAAGAACATTCTGATGGGTAGATCACTGACTGTGATCATCCTTTCCTGGATCTGTTACTAAGCAGTAACTTTCTGTTCATTGTCTAGATAGAATACTTGCATTGTGAATACTTACATTCTGGTGTTTTTCACAGGATGTCAACATTTCCTTAAAATAAAGACATTGGAAGGGTCTTGTTAAATTTGATTGCTGTTCTTACTTACAGATCTCCACTATAGCAGAAAGTGAAGATTCACAGGAATCAGTAGACAGTGTCACAGACTCACAGAAACGAAGAGAAATTCTTTCCAGACGACCCTCCTACAGGTATGGAGGTTAAAGCAGAAGCATCTTACTTGATGGATGGATGCATTCACATGGAGATACAAACAGTGGGCTTGTATAAATTATTTTTAGATTTACCATTTAACTGAAATCTCTCTTCTATAATGTCTTGGAATTGGAATATGGAATATGTCTGTGGAATAGGATGTAAAGAGATAAGCAAATAGAAGGAGGAGGAAGAAACCTCAGCATTTATATTCACTTGAGACAGAAGTGAGCTGAGAATATGCTAATTGCCACATTTCAGAAAATTGAGGTATCATTGTGCTAGATGCATTAGAAACAACTTTAATGAATACTTAATGCCCAAAATACACTGAAGCTTTGCAAAAAGTGACTTCTGTGTAATCTGTAGTCTGCAAAAAATCATCTCTACTGGTTTTCAGTATTGTTGAAATGCTAGCACCAATCAAGCTTAATTCCTTTCTCCCATGAGACTTAATGAACATGTGATGTTCCATAGTTCAGAGAGAATTTCTGCTTGAGCAAAATCATTTGTATTCAAAGTTTAAGTCAGTGTATGAGTTAAATGTAGTGAAAGGCATCTACTGTCTCTGTTTCTCATGGCAAATACCTCTGGCAAAACCAACTGAGGTTCTCCTTCACATGGTGTTAGTCATGTTACTTTTTTAATCAATAGCCTTCGTACAGCTTTTTGTGTCTGTACTAAATCCCACTTCCATTCTTAAAACATGCTAAATAGCATTAAGGAACAGCTCTGTGGTTCCATAGGTTTTAAGTGACCTGTGGGTTCCTGCTGATTTAGAAAATTCAGATGCTCGTTTTTTTCTTTATGAGCATAGCCTTGGAAATAGAAGCTGGACTGTAGGCCTGAGCATATCTCAACCATGATACTTTTTTAGCACTTGGGAGATTATTCTGTACCTTGTCCAGCAGCCCTTCAAGGCTGTTCTGCTGAAGATAGTGAAAATCATTGCTGAAGACCCCTAGCCATAACAGATCTGGGAAAATGTTTTTATTTGTGAGGAGCAGTGTTAACTTCAAGGCGACCACAGACTCCTTTCAGTCTGCTTCTGCAGCAAGACACTTGATTTTACTATATATGGCAGAGTGGCTGTATATGGTGCGAAAACAAAGCTAAATAAACAAGCAACAAAACTGAGAAGAGGGTGCTTGTGCATGCTGACTTCTCATTGAGAAGGCCTCCTTTGCATGCACTGGTTCCACAACACAGCCTCTATCTTCAGACCAGATTGTGGTGACTCAGGAACACTTGGTAACTTCTAAAACTTTTATATGCAGCTCAGACTCTGGGCTGGTGTTGGTTATGTTGGAAAGGCTGAGCCAGACCACTTCTGTCTTCAGTGACTTCCTAGCTGGCATTATTCAACCTGCTGTAACTGGCCCCAGAAACAAGATAGGTGCAGATATGTTCACAGAATTGAAAGCTATACCTCTTCCACAAAGACTCTTCTGTGATTCTGCTACTAAAGTACATCGTATATTCCATGTCAGTTCATAGCTCCTGTATTTGTAAAGCTGCCACCTTATCTTTTACCTTAAATCCATCTTTATGATGGCAAAGGTAGGTTTTAACCACCATGTCATAATGATAGGAGGTTAAAAAGTGATTTTTTTTATCTCTTTTGATTTTGTTCTTCATCATCCCTGCTCTCTCCATATTTTTTCATCTGTTTCATTCACCTAGTTTCTGGTCTAACACCTAGATTGCAAACTCTTTGGATGGGAATTTTTTATTTGTCCAAGCGGTTCTTCACAGTGGTGTTCAATGCTGGGGTTCTTGAATGCGCACAAAGTCAAAACAGCAGCAGCAAAGCTCTGTTGGTCAAGCTGCTAAGCAGAATGAGTACTCTCCTCAGAGAGCTTCATACAGGTGTTCTGGCTCCCACAGCCTTAGGATGCTTGTATAAGAAGTTAGTGTTGTCTTGGAACGTGGAGTCTACAGCTGTGTTTGCTTCATCCCACTGTGAGTTCTAGTGCCAGTCCACTGGAAAACATTGGAGAAGAATTACAAAAAATATTGCCCTTTACCTGAAGGCATTACATTTACCTAAGGGCATTTACTGCATTTTGCAGTGACATAATAGAATATGCAAGCAGTGAGAAGGGCTTGACAGTCCTCTGAGGAAGGACAGTGTTTGATCTCAGTGATGCAAATTGCAGTGACTGTAGTGGTCAGTCTGCAGTCATGTTCAGTGGGACCTGTAGCAGTGATGTTTTAGAAGTTTTGACTTTGGGTAATTAGCTCATGGAAATAATGAAAAAATCTGTTCTTTCCTTTACCCATGAACTTTCTTAGGCAAGGCACCTGTGAACATAACTGTGAGACTGTTCTCAAACACTTGGTATTGTCTCCCAGGCAGGTGTTAAATTATGAACTGGTTGCTCTCTGCAAGTATTCCTGCTGACTCCCTTGGTACTTAGCTGTCTGGCTAAGGTGTTTATAGTCTTTGAAATGGAGCAGTTCCCACCAGTGAGGTGACAGGTTCTAACTTCTTTTCAAATGTTTGTATAGCTAAAAGCAGGAAACAAAAATGGATGAGAGAAACATGCTCTGAAGAAAAAGGGAAGGTTGTGATAGCTGTATCGTGGGTTTTGAGAAGCACAGCTGTTCTGTGCTGGCTCCCTTGTCCATCACTGCTTGGCATTTTGAACAATCCTCTCCAGTAAGAGTTTGAAGATAGTGTGTGGTTTTCATTCTGCACTCATATTTTCCTTACTGGCTTGCTGCACTTCACAGTTTTCCCCAACATTGTGTATCAGATAGACTATTTTTCTCCCCCAATTTTTATTAAAATCTCTACAACACACTGTCTTTGCCAGAAAAATTTTGAATGACTTGTCCTCAGACGCCCCAGGAGTGCCAAGGATTGAAGAAGAAAAGTCTGAAGAGGAAACAGCAGCACCTGCCATCGCCACTGTTACGGTGCCAACTCCCATTTACCAAACCAGCAGTGGGCAGTACAGTATGTAGTCTGAATTTCTCAGTGGTGCTAGTAAGTGGGGATGAGAAGATGAAGAACTATTATTTCTATAACCGTTGTTTGGACTAGGACAAAGCAGGAGGTGAAAAAAAGTTTATTTTGACTGATAACCAGGCCTTTTAAACACATTTCTATTGTAAGCGTTTGAAAGGCTCAGTTAACATTCTGGGACTGCTTGCCACTTGGTGCAGCTAGTGTATGCTGAGGCAAAATAAGAACTAACTATAATGCTATTATAAACTTCTTCACTTCAGGAACTAGATGGGGGAATTCAGAAGTTTCTTTTCTTTCTTGGCAGATTATTAACACTTGTTCACGAAACTGTAACCTCATCATTAGGAAAAAACATGACAGTCTGCAATTACATTTTTAGAAAGTCTTGAAACAATGAGAATGTCAACAACCTTAATATATATCATAAGTACATGTTTCTGTGTTTATTTATAAGATTTTATAGAGTCAGTGCTTTGACTTGAAGAATGATTGAGGATATGGCAGTAAAGATAAAAGACATGCTCACATATCTCACACAAACACATACAGTAGGAGACATACAACACATACAAAAGGGAGAACTACTTGTTTATATCTGTCTCTTAAAATCTCTGTAAAATTTTGTATCTCTGTTTACTCCTTAGCCCCTTTGCCTTGTACCCTGCTTAATTTTGTTGAAACAGATGTGGTTGCTTCTGATTCCTATTATAACTGTAAAATAACTGCTTGTGCAGACACTTGAGATTTTGTTGTGTCTGAATACAGGAACACAGTGAAATTCTGTGCAGTCACAAAAGGGGTGATGTCCCAGTATACCTGCATGACAGGACTGAGGGAAAGAAAGGGGAAAAAAACAGCAAAGTTAAGAATGCCTAAACCAGACTGTACCTTTATGAATGAAAAAACAGCCTAGGAAGGCTTTGAGGAAGTTGTAGAGAAGGAGGGATACAGTCAGCAGGAAAAAAAATGCCAAAGCAAAGGAAAGTGAAACACAAGATGGATAGCAGTAGCAGCAGAGGAGACTGAAGGGCATAAAGCACAGAGGATGAGAGGAATTTCAGATGAGAAGAAAAAGTAAGGACTGAGAAAAATAAACCAACCAAGAAGAAAATCTTAACTAACAAATTAAAAAATATTCCTGGGGAAGGATTGTAGCTCCTCTGTGTGATGCTGTTTTATTAGAGAAACTAATTTGTATTTTAGGCTGTGGGTTTTGGCCCTCACAAACATTTGAAAACTTAGCTTTCAAAGGATGATTTCTTTCATGTGCATTGAAGCCACATGTTTGATTTGGGGGTGTGTTAGTGTTCAAAGGATTTATAGCTCAGATCAGTATTCTTCCATACCTAGGTTTCTGTAAGTTAGTGAATAAATTAGTGTCTTAAATGCTGGGTTGATTTTTTTTGTCTGCAGTTGCTATCACCCAAGGAGGAGCAATACAGTTGTCTAACAATGGCACAGATGGAGTACAAGGTCTCCAGACATTGACAATGACCAATGCAGCTGCAACCCAACCTGGCACCACCATTTTACAATATGCACAGACCACAGATGGACAGCAGATACTTGTACCCAGCAACCAAGTTGTTGTACAAGGTGAGAAACTTCACAGGCAGTCATTCTGTGTAATATTTTCTCCATGCAGATATAAGTTGCCAACCTGACTCCCTCAAATGTGTCAGGAAACAGAATTAACAGCTTTGGCACAGGTAAGTCCATAAAATTACTGAAATTTTGGACAAAGCTATTTGTCACATTTTCTTAAAGCCTCTTCTGTTAGATTGGTAAAATTGTGGATATTTGAGGTTTAATATATTTATTTTTACTTTTCCATGCTGTATTTCCTGCATTTTGTCCACACAAATTTTTTTATATGTTCTGCAAAAACTAATACCGCTTTAGAGTTCTGAGTTCTCCCATATCTGCAACAATAGGAAATTTAAAGCAAAGCATTAAAGATAGGAGAGAAGGATGTTTGATTCTTTCTAAAAGGACACTTCAATTTATTAGTAATTTTTTCCTCTTTTCAATTGCAAGTCATAATTCCTTCCCACTGTGACTTTTGTAACTAGTCACTGAGTGAGTGACTCAATCAGTGAGTCTTGGAATCACAGAATTATTTAGGAGAGTGCCTTAAGTGATTATTTGGTCTAGCCCTCAATTTGGCAGAGCTATTTTCTCTTAGAATAAGATGTGGGGGGCTATTGTATTAAAATACATATTTTGGTTTATTAAAAATTGAGGGGTATTACAAAATTTTTTATTGAAAATAACAGCAGAAGGGTACCCCCTGCTTCTGTGATTGTAAAGTAGTTCATTTGAAAGTTATCCAGTGAAGAGTTTACCAGGCATCAGTAAAAATGCATAGCAGAGAAGAATACTACTGGTGCATTGATCTTCTTTTTTGTGTTCTTAAGGACATCTAATTTCTTTAGGTGGTATTGTGGTTATTTATGAGCTCAGGCAAAATTAACACACTCCTAGATTACAATAAAGACAAGAAAAGAAAGCTAAGACCTTGCTTATTTTAGAGAAGCAATAGAGTGCGCTGTCCTCCTCTTGTGGGCATAAATTCTACATTTTTTCACCTTTTTTTCTCTGCTAGATACTTACATATGCAGTTCCTCCTTTTGAAGATAGACTTTCGGAGCATAGCTAGAAAATAGTGTTGACCCCATCCTTCTCTGGAACTGCTAGAACTTCCCGAAAACCAGAGAAGTACAAAGAAATACACTGAGGGAGAAAGAAGCACAGCTATACTGCAAGACAAATCAAGCTATCAAGCACAAGTGAAGACTTCTTCAGCAGGAATGCCCAAAACCTTGCATGTATTATTAAACTAAGTGTGAGGTATCATTGATGGCCCAGATGATGGCCGTCCCTCCTGAGCTGTGGCCCAGGGTGCACGGTTAGAGAGATGACAGGTCAGAGAGGTGAATGGGTGCTCTCCACAGCACGTGTGACAGCGCTGTCACCAGACTGATCCTGTTCCCGTGTGTCCCTGTAGCTGCCTCAGGAGATGTGCAGACCTACCAGATCCGCACCGCCCCGACCAGCACCATTGCACCAGGAGTAGTCATGGCATCCTCTCCAGCACTTCCAACCCAGCCAGCAGAAGAGGCCGCGCGGAAGAGAGAAGTGCGTCTGATGAAGAACAGGCACGTATATTCACATCACTTCTTTTTTCCCAGTCAGCTCTAGTCAGGCCTGGAGTGTCAAGCACTAAGAGTCCTGATCTTTCCTAGTCATGTTATGAAATGCTTTATGAAGAATTTGCTTTTATTTAAAGATGCAAAGCAAAGATACACATCTACTAATGCCGTGTGTTGTGACTGTGAAACCTTGAGTAAAGTGTCAGACTCACTCTGTGAGGTACGTGAATTTGGTTGTTGCAATAAGGAGAAAAGTAATTGGTGAGATATTTGTATGACTGCAGATATGTTCTTACAAACACCAAGATGAGTTGCTTTTTTGGAGTTACTACATTCATGTGGTTTCCTTTCCTGGATTCTTTCCCTTAGCCTCCTGCATGCATTCTCCTTGCTGCTGGCCCACGTGTGCTCTTCGTGAGTACTTTCTTGATTGTCTCACTTGGTCTTTTAGCTGCTCTGGGTTTTCTCCTCCAGGGGCAGAAAGGCTCAAGCAAAGGCTAAACGAGCAGCTATTCCTTTTGACTGAAGTCTTGTGGAGCCAGTCGTAGCAGCAGACAGGCTGAAAGAAAGATAGAGAAGACTTGATTCTGTAGGATTCAGCTTGTGAGGAGGAACAGCTAAGCTTACATAGGTGGGAGTGGGTGGAGGTAGCAAAGGAAGGGAGCAGTAGGGAGAAGGTGGGCACGATGTTCCTGAAGTCTGTTACTGTCGGAGTGGGAAGGGGTGGGCCTGAACTGACCCATCACATCAAGCCTTAAACTCTTATCCACAGGCCACAGATTGGAGCCTGTGTGTTGTACTGTAACACTGGGAACACAGTGCTTCCCACCCTTCTGAGCAGGGGAAGCCCCCTGAGAGCCTCGTTAACTTCATCTGTCAGTCCGAAAAAACTGATGTTCACAAAAAAACCAGGTTCATTTATCTTCTCTAGGTTGCTGTGCTGTGAACACAGTAGAAACTTACTTGAGCAGACCCAGTGCTTATGCGAGGGGCTTTAATGAAGGAAATAATGCTGAACAGCAGAGTTCACTTTTTTAAAAGGTTTTTGTTCTCCCTTTTTATATAGTTTTCTCCTACGGGTGAATAGTAGATAGTAGATACCACCCTTTCAGGCTCTGCATTTGAAAAAAATTTAATTAGGATCACAGAATACCCTCATTTAATCATCAGTCTTACTCTAGTAAAAGAAAGCTTTTGTGTTTGTGAAAGCCAAGAAAAACAATGGGGCATTACCCCACTTGAGTTAAATCGACAGCTTTTGCAACAGTATCATGTTGCATGTGGTGCTTTTAGGCTGTCTGCTTAATAGATACTTGCAAATCTAAGCTCCATAGCAAAGTGGGGAAAAAGGATAGAGAGGCAGATGGTAAGGTGGTACTTATTGGAGGATTATAGTGTAAATATTCATAGATATTATTGTGCAAATTTTCTGTATAAATTTTACATTTTTAAAGTTCTCTGCAAGTCAGTATAATTCCGGCTGTTCATAATGAACAAATAGCACACACAGACTTGAGGTGGCTTAATATACACAGCCTAAGCTGGAAAAAAGTCACAGAAAGAAAATGTTGTCACCCAAGGGGACATGTTAGTAGTTTGCACTGGGAGGCACTCCCTGATCCAGTAGTACTTAATGTTTTGGTACCAGCCCAAAATTACTTAAATTCTAAATGTTACACTTGGCTTACTGAAGCACTGCAAGTATGTGAAATTGTATTTGACAAATGAATACCTGAGTCCTTTCAGGGCTTACAGACTATGTTTTCTTCATCCTGTCTCATTTGTGGAGCTGAATTTCAAAAATTACTTAGAGGCTTCTTATCATTTAGGTCCTGGAATGCATTCTTTTTTTACAGCTACTATTTATCTAATAAGGAAAGGCACTGGGTTCTAATTTGTCCTCTCATTTCCCAGAACACTGACTGTCTCACCAGTCTGTGTAGCGTTTGCAATGAAGGGGCACACAGACTCTTATTTTTGAAGCTGTTCTGCTTTGCACCTGAAGGTTCAGGGCAAACAAGTGTGTTTATTTCCATGTGTCTGCAGAGTGCTCCTTGGACAAGTTGCACTGCAGGAGGAGAGCCCTCTGCCTGGGCTCCCATCTGCCCATGGCATTAGCCTTGTGCTTACTTTGCACATTGGTGCCATTGTGTTGCTGTGCAGGGTAGCTCCTGCCTTGGTGTTCCTGCCTTCAGGATGCTCAGCAGCACATTAATACCTTTCTGGTATTTTTCACTGGTGTTCTTGGTATGTTACCAAGTTACCTACAGGCAGCTCACTCTTTACAAGCAAGACTTAGAAGTTTGACTATCTTGAGGTCTGTTTTTGGCATAGCTGACAGGGACTAAAGAATTATATGGTTCCTAGTTACTGTTTATTTTGTGATGTTTTTATTTGAGTCATTAATATTATTGCAGTGATCCAGACATCATTATTAAAATGAAAGCCTTGCTCAAGAGCAGATACACGAATGCTCTAAATAGTGCTTTTTTGCACCAGTTGATCATCTTGTTGGACTGCAGCAAAGGGAAAAGTTAAAGACTATAAAAAGAATAATAGATGATAATAAAATCAGTTAAATTATTGCAGCAGCACTTGACTCAGCCTAAAGGCTCTAATGTAAATCCTGAAAGCAAAATTTTATCACTGAATAGGATCCTTTTCTCACAGAAACAGAATTTTATTGGTGCTGTCTTACTGGGATCTCTATGTTGAAATGATGTGTGGATCTTGAGTTTGTGTGATTTGTGAGGAGCAGTTATGAACTCGGTGTTTTTTCCTCACTTGCATTTCTTAACAATACCTCCATATGCTGAAAATGGCAGTACTAGTAAAGGTTTGCCTGAAAGCAGTTAAGTAGCCCATGTCTGCAAATGATTGTTCTGGGTTTCAATGGCCTTTTTTGCTTTGCAGAGAGGCAGCACGTGAATGTCGCAGGAAGAAAAAGGAGTATGTGAAATGTCTAGAAAATCGAGTGGCTGTGCTTGAAAACCAAAACAAGACACTGATTGAGGAGTTGAAAGCACTTAAGGACCTTTACTGCCACAAATCAGATTAATTTTGGATTCTCATTTTCACTTGTCCAGTTGGGATAGAGACTGGTTCTGGCTATACCCAGAAAGACAAAGTAAACTTTTTATTTTCTAAACATTTCTTTTTTTCTATGCGCAAAACTGCCTGAAGCAACTACAGAATATACTTCATCTGTGCTTTGCATCAAACTGTGAATGTTCAAGTACTTGCCTCCACTTCTCCCCTTACAAGATGAATTTCATCATCAATCTCAGCGTGAAGAAGAAGAAGAACAGGCTTCTTTCTCATCTCCCGATCCTCTTCAAGGAGTAACAGTGGTCACTTGGGAAGTTACTGTGGGGAGGGTCCTTTTGTAAAGATGTCAAGAATTTGTGCTGAGCTCTTTCCATTGCCTTAGAGACAGAACCATCTCAGCCTCTTGGTCCAGACAACTGTGGGCCGCATAGGTGGAGCATGCATAGTACAATGAAGCAGCAATGGTTGCCAAATTGGTTTCACACATTCACGATAAACTGTACAGACACACGGCTAAGCAGCATGCCAAACAAAGGGCGCTTCACTGTCACGTTCTTGGTGTGGAGATAACAGACCTTTTTCAAACTAGCCCAGGAGGGGGGTTGATTTGCAATCTCTATTAAGCCCTCCTGGACTAGTAAAACCTTCTCCATACCTCATAAACAAATGCATTGAAATGAGCTTCACTGGTCAGTTGTTGCTTCTCATAGCTTATGTGTGCACGTGCATTCAGCATTCTGAATGCACAGAAAACAGACACCAACTTCATAGGATATAGGTTGGGAAATTATATTTGGATGGGAAAGAAAATAATTTTTAAAAAGATGCAATAGCGATATTCTGAAAACAGTCACATAGGAAGCAGGGGTAACACATGAAAGCACTACCTATTTGTATGCAGAACAACTAAGCAGTTGAAGCATGGCCAACTCCACTTAAGTACTCCCTGATGACAGTATGGTCTGTGTCCCAAGTCCTCTCAAGCAATGAGGTTGTTTTTATTTCCCTACCACTGTCTTACGCAATGGAAATTACTGTACTCAATAGAAATATCAGCCTGGTTTGCTAAATTCTTTTTCAAACTTTGAGGTTGCCTTCTATACATAAATTAAATTGCAGTATGACAACTACTAGGACAATCTCAAATATTAAAGAGGACTTCAAACACAAATATTCCAACTCTGCTTTGCAAGGGACAACACTGATTATTTGAACCTGGCCAGGTTAGCTAAACTCTTAATTTATTTGGGGTATTTTTTCATGGTAAGGGTCAGATTTACTGAGTAATCTATTCCTGCAACTAAAATTACTCATGTGCCTCAGATGTTTGCAAGATCAATTTTTTTTCTGTGCACTGAGGAACTGTGATCTTCCCCAGATTTATGATGTTAAAAAAGGTAGATCATATTTAAAAAAACTCTGTACTATGCATTAGGACTTGAAAAGAATCATGCTCAAAAGGAACCAAAAAAGAACGTCAAGAAGTTGTCAAAAAGAATGTGTCCAAAAGAATCATGTGTGGTTTGTGTACTGGCCCTCTGAAGCCAGGCTCTCACTATGCTAACTTGGGTCATTTGATGGAGTAAGTTTACTTTGGTCTTCTGGTCAAACTTCTATGTATAGAAACATGGGTAAGGCTCTGGTCTATACTAATGCCTTGCCTAGCAGAGTATTAGCTAATATTTTTTCCCATTCACTCTGTCTGTTTTTAAGATAAATTTCACACACAAGCTTCTAAAAGGTTATACAATCAGTGTGACGTTACAAGAAAAATACTTGGAACACTCTGGGCAGTTGAGTCTCAAACACCTAAGCAGTATTAAAAGTTCTAGATTTCTCATTTGAGAGGGCATTCAGTTTCCAAGAGACTTAATTTAAAAGGAGCAGGGCTAAACTTACAGCATTATTGTTAAATCTAGAGTTATCAAGAATTTCAAATTACATTTGTATTTCAAGAAGAGAACATAAATATCAGAAATATGACATAATTCACTTTCACAAGTTTTGTGGGGGTTTATAAATGGTCTATTTTTATCTGCCATAGAGAGTTGATTTTTGTGTTTTTATTTAATGGGAAATGAATCTATTAGTTAGCAATGCAAATTTAAAGAAGACCCTAAGTTCTCAGCAGTGCTTTTATAAAAATTATCCGATTCTTAAAATTGGTGAATACAAATACATAAAACGGTTACATTTTTCAGAACTAGTACTGAAGCAGAAATGTTGATAATGCAGGAGTCATTCTTGTAAAACATGAAGCTCATGGTGGCCTCATTTGCAATTGCATGGAATGGTTCCTCCAGCTTTGAGAAACACAGAAGAGGCTGTCTATGCCCACATTAAGGCTGTTTCTTTTGTAGAACATCTGTTTGCAACAACATGAGGTTTTGCTGTGAACCTGAGCAGGGCAAGCTGGGCTCTGAGGGCTGTCTAGTGGGTAATAAACACTGCCTAGAGCTTGCTGATAATCACTGGCCACAAAGCCTGGGGGCTGAATGGGCATGGGAGCCTAAAACAGTGCCCGGGTGGGTTTCTCCTAATACAGAGTTGGTGCAAATTTGTGTGGCAGTGAGCGGAGAGCTGTGTTACCAGTTTGTCTGTGTGTGGTCTCCAAGTGGCCTGCTGTGGTTTTAGCCTAGACTTCATTAGCAAATAAAGTTTCGCTAAGAAAAAGAATGTAATTTAAAGTACATAGGGGTCTGCAAGAATCTTATTTGTGCTGCACTGAGGATTTAGGGACACAAATTTATTTAATGAAAATTATAAATTACAATAATAAAAAATGTATTAGACCAAGTACAGGGCTGGCTAGGCTACCCATACATGCTTTACTATTCATATTGACCCAAAAACGGAAAGAATATGACACAGGAATCCATTCCTATGTTATTTACCAAGTAGTGAGGTTGGGGTAATAAGCTTCTATAAACTAAGGCCATTTGGAAGTAGGATGTAAATTATGCTGACAAGGGGGAGGGAGGATTAGTTTTATATCTCACGGTTGTGAGTTTTCAAGAACTGATAGCCTGTTTTACCTGAAGAGAGGGTTAGAAAGGGCTAGATCCATTATGTTCATAATAAACAAGAATTGGTTTGAAATATAATTTTTGTAATGTCATTATTTTGCAAAACAACAGCACCAATCAGGCAGTTAAGATATTGTCAAAGGTGCTCTTTTAATTTAGATATTCTTGGAAAATACATATGTATAATATATGTACATATATATATATATACACACAGTATATAATCTACAGCTCTGAGAGCTTTTAAGTCAGGAATGCTGAGTATTATAGTATATGGAGGTCAGAAAAAGAATTTTTACTTTTCTGTGTGTGTCTGGGTGTGTGTGGATGTGTGTGTGTGTGTGAAAGCTTCCCCTCACCCCAGTAGCTCTGGGCTGCGTTATTGTAGCGCTTATTACTGATTTGTTTTGTGCTGTTTCTCAGTTATCCATTTTCAATAATTTTATTTCATCTTTCGTGGCTTTTGTGAGGCTTATTTTTTATTGATGAAGATTTTTGAAATTACATAAACAGTTGTTTTACAACCACCACCACCCAGAGTAATTCACTTTCGTGCTTTTTTTCTCTTTGGCAGCTATATATCAAAGGCAAAACATTTGGAAAAGTTATTAAGGTGTTATTTTCTAAAGGAACCACTGGTAAGACTTGTGTTTTCCTCCTGGGGTGGTGGCAACGCATTCTTACTTAGGCAGCAATTTCACCAGCACTGGGTAGTTGCCGGCACCGTTGCTTGTATCCAAAAGCACAATTTTAGCCTGTTGTGCTCGTCAGGACTGCTCAGACACCTGTAGGTCAGGCTGGCCTGTAGTTGTTGGCATTTGCATTGTAGATCACTGTCTTCTCTGGTACTTGTACATCGGTCAGAAAATTGGTGGGGTGTTTGGAATCATAAAGAGGCTCAGGAAAAAAAAAAGATATAATAAGGAAAAACAGCCCTGATAGTTTCTGACCTGAATTTGTACTGCAGGTTGCTTTTTTTAAATCTGGGCTTCCAGTAAACTGTAGCAGAAAGTTAGTTCTGTTAGTGAAAACCAGCACCTGCTTTTTTATTTTTATTTTTTCATTTATGGTAGACAGTGCTTTTTGTGGTTTAAAGACAAGTCCACCCATCAAAGCAAGTTCAATATCAGTGGTTGCAAATCTATGACAGTTCATAGAGGATTTAATTGATTTTCTAAGACCTTGTTTTTATTTTAATTTTTGCGCCCTGGAGCCTGGTTAGTGATGTAACATTTGCCAATGATCCAACCAAAAGGTCATGTATTTATTTTTGTTACACTATGTTCTTTGTAAATGCTTAATTAAAATGTGCACTTTTTAAAAAAAAAGAAAACAAAAAACCCCAAACAAAATACAGAGAACAAAATTTAAGATAAATTTGGTTTGTTTGAGAAGATTTCTGGCATAATTGTTGTAATCCTGCTGCCTGGACACAATTCGCTCGTCTCCCCAGCAGTTGACTCCTTCTGTGATTTAACTTGCAGATCAGCACCTGGTGCCCAGCAGGCATTGCTTCAGAAGAGCAGGAGAGCTGAAGGGGCAAGAATCAAGCGTGTGGTGTCTCAGAGCAGTATGTAGAGGATGGATGTGAAATTATTTTTAGAGTAGAACTAGTTCAGTGATCCCATGTGGGAAAAGGATGTTAATTTGGAAGGAAGGCTAAACTATTTTTCAGCCACTTTATTCCTCTTTTCTTAATTTGAGATTTGTCTGCAGATTTTACAAGCTGCATTCCAAGAAAATGAATCAAAAGGCTTTCCAATAATTTGACACCAGGAAGTAAAGGTACACTGACAATGTGTCACCCTGCTTGAAAAGCACAACCACCTTTCTTTTGCAGGAATATTGATAATTCAACTATAACCCTGAAGTCTGTCACTGTGAGCAGGTTTTAAAAAGCATACAGTACATTGATGGTTCTTTGTCGTCTGTCTGGGAACCTTTTTCTGAGCTGTGTAATTTGCTAGCTGTAAAGGACACAATTTTACAGAAGCCTGAATGTATCCTGAAGCTCAGTTGGTCTGGAAGGAGCCAGATTGGTGAGAGAGGGTGCTGAAATCCACCTACTGTGTGCTTGTGACAGGTTCAGGTCTGCAGATAGGTAGGCTTAAGCCTGTGCATCTTTGGGGAAAAGGGACCAGATCCAGGTGGTAAAGAGGGTCTGCATTTCAAGTGTTTTGCCTTGGAATGTGTTTTTTAAATGTATTTAAGCTGTGGCCTGCAAAGAGATGTGCTTGGGCTGATTTGCATAGCACAAATTGAAGAGAGTGACCTGTTTGCTTTCTGGCACTGCAAGTGCAGGTTTGTGACTTGCTCTGTGGTGAGTTCAGGGCTCGCTTTCAGCAGGAGAGGCAGGAGCAGTCAGCTGTCCTCAGGAGCTGTGTGCTGGCAGGGAAAGGGCCAGGGCCAGGCTGGAATGACCCATGGCTGGCACACTCCATAAGCTGAGTGTTCGTGCACTCAGGACTCGAGCAGTCGGTTCACTCAGCCTCAGCTGCGTATTTCTCTAAATGAGGGGATAGCTGAGTGAGAGCATGGGGAAGGCAGGCCTTGAGCCAGTCATGTATCTGGAAATGGCCACTCTTATGAACTAAGGACGTTTGGGTGCTTTCCACAAGGTATGTTTTATCCAGGTGCCACTCCATTTTTTGTGTGTTTAATTACATTTATTTATATGAAAACATTAATTTTAAAAAGTTCTACAACTTCAAGTTTATATGAGATTTGAAACTGTGCTGCTTATAATGGATTTCTTGGGATGGGAACAGGGCAAGAAGAGGTGCTAGTTGGCAGCCAACCCCTCCACTGACTTTGATCCACAGATTGCTTGTTCAGTTCAAAACCAAGTTGTTTCTACTCTGGATTTATAATTTGAAATTGTTTTGAAACAATGTTTTTCAGGGAAGCTTCCAGAGCGAGGGTTATTATTCTCCCTTTGTAGTGTAAGCTGGAAAGAGTATGTTCACCTCATCTGCATTTCTGATTCTTTACCCAAACCATGTCAGCACAGAGCAGGGTATTTGAGCTTGACTCCCACATACTTGTGGAAGTTAAAAGACTAAATGAAAATCCATTATTGGGGGGAAATAAATTCTTTTTTACATCTCCCCAAAAATCTAGAAACATCCCTGTTGTGTTCTGTTCCTTTTTTTTTTTTTTTTTTTACTTTTTTTTTGTGCTTTATCTGTGTTCAAAAAAAATGTACTGGGTTATAATGCATTTTATTAACACTATGTACATATTAGCTGCTTTGTGTTTCAGAATGGTAGTAATTGCTTTGTATATTAAAGTGATTCTTGTGAATTTGTGAATTATTGTCATAAAGAAGTGCTTTTTCTTACTGTAACCTTTGTGGTATAAACTGTCATAACTCCCTTTTTACACAAACATTTAT
This sequence comes from Corvus moneduloides, assembly GCF_009650955.1. Taxonomy (NCBI): domain Eukaryota; kingdom Metazoa; phylum Chordata; class Aves; order Passeriformes; family Corvidae; genus Corvus; species Corvus moneduloides. The sequence goes on along the minus strand of NC_045482.1, from coordinate 12,836,330 downwards.
GTGCAGTCACATAAACATGCTTTAAAAAACTCTACAAAGTCTCTTTTTTGAGCAGGATGTTCCATTTACACTAAATTTAGTGGCAAATGGTAGGTAGAGGAATATGGGAAAAGGTGTATTTTGAGCAGTCTATGGTGTCCTCTCAATCTCTGGCCTGCCCTAAGTATTCATAAGGTATTCTCCCCAAAGAGAAGGCTTTTTTAATCTTAATTGAATTAGATTAGTCAGAGGTTAAGTCCTGAAAAACAAAGTTTCTCTTCCTCCTGATATTTTTAAACCTGCCTTCAGTATCCATTCTGGTGGCAGTTCTGTTGTTTAATAATGTCTGAAAGGCTTACGCCTTTCACAGTTTAAGTGTGCTGCATGTCTCACTTTTAAGCATTCCTGTAAACCATGTACTACTGATCTTAATAACAGAACAGAAACAGAAGGCAGCAAACACTGCACGGATCGCAACCCTATTATGTAATCTGCAAGGCTGGATCCAAATACTGGGATGGAAGCCAGGAGAGAGAACAAATTCAGCACTGAGGTAAACACACCTCCAGTGAAATCAAGGGGAAGCAGTAAGGTCAGCTCATTACAGCTGGGATTTTGTAGGTTTTTTTAATGCCATTCGTGTTCTTGCTCAGAAAAATCTCCAGTAATGAGGGAGAATCCCAAGCAGGGGTTAGTCCCTGAGATGAAAATGCAGTTTGGCTTGAATTTTGCACTGAAAAGAACTGGGTAACACAGGTCCCTGTGTAGTCCACTGGTAAACCTGATTCTTCTGACACTGCTGTACCTTAAAGCTCTTTGTCCATAAGATGCAGAGCTGAATCTCATACTATGTATCTTAAGATCAATCAAACACTACCTTAGTTGCAATGACATTTCAGAAAAGTTTGTTTTCTTGCAAAATGGCATGTTTCAGGGATGGTTTCTCAGTCCCACACCATGACTGTGTCTTATCTGGTCACTGTTCTGTGGCTTGGACCTACTCCCTAGAGTGAGTGAATTTCTCAGGAGACAATTTGTGCATTGCCCCACTACTCAGGGACACATGCCAAACACAGCCTTCCTACAGACGAGCTCAGATCACCTGTTACAAAACAGGACCAGTGCAATGGAACCACCCAAAGGAGAGTGGGATTCTCTAGTGCTGGGATGAACAGGGTGACAGAAAGTGCTTGGGCAGGGTGTTAGTATCAATTGCCAGACAGCTGCTGGCAACAGCTGTTGTCATGCATCATCTCATACTAGAGCAGGAGCTCCCGTGGGAGCCGTGGGTTGGGACACTGGAGTTTGCAGGTGTCAATGCAGAGGGCTGCTCTCTCTGCTCACTCACCAGCAGTTACATCTCTGCTACTTCTGTCCTGCACGCCTGGCGTGATTCACTCATGGCCTGACTCACTCCTGACCTCTCCCTGAAGGTAAGTGTGATGGGAATACAAAAAACCTGTGAAGCCCTGCCTGGGACAACAGAAGGCAGCGCTCACTGCCTGGTGCACGTGGGTGTCAGCACTGCCCAGGAGGGATGGACTGCAGGTTTCAGCTGAGTTACTGTTACCAGGGTTGATGCCTGCCCCTAAACACTGTACCTTTAAATGCAACCACAACTGACACATACATGGTTGTGGCCTAACTGCAATATTCCTGGATCTGGTCTGCTAAATCTAACAACCTGCACCCCAGCAGCAGTCAGAGAAGGTGTCTCCTTGGGGGTGCCACTTGCTGGGCTGGGGAAGGGCCACCAAGAGCTCAGCTCTGCAGGTCAGGGGCAAGGCACTCACCTGAGCTGCCAGTGCCATCTCGTGCTTTTCTCCAGAATTATTTATGGGCAGTAGCATCACTTCAGCCTTCAAACATACTCCCTTGGGTGTGCATACAGCTGCTGGGTAACAGCAGCGTGGCAAAAGAAGCCAAGCCTGGTCTCCACTGGCACATGCCTGCTCTGGCAGGATGGCTGGGCTGTAACAGCAGCAATGGGAAATCTGACACTGAAAACTTGACAAGTAGAAAGAGATGGAATTAAACTGATTTGTTTTAAAAGTACAAAACTGTTTCTAACACTAACGTCAAAACAAGGCCTGGGGCAAAGCCCCCTTCTTCGAAGTGTGTAGGTTGCTGCACCAGGCTTTATTCTGTGCTGTATTCTGTGCTATTTGAGCAGGCTTTTTAGCATGTTCCTGCTATGGCAACAGTGCAAGCTGCTATGGCTGTCAGTACTGCAGGCTCCAGCCTCCTGTGAGGGCCGAGCATGGCCAGGCTTTTCCCGCAGAAAAGTTCCCTTGGGCACTGACGAGCCCAGGCACCAGCACACGGCTTTCTGCCAGCTCCAGCCCGAGGGGAGCCTGAGCTACAGATGAGCCTAATGCCTAATCCCAGATGAGCCTGGAGACAAGGAAACACCAGTGGGGAGGAAAAGGAATAGGAGAGGTGAGAACTTATAGCCACACTCCAAAAACTAGAGCCAGAGAGAGTGGGGAGAGCTCATAATTCTTTTCAACTATTGCTCACCAAGCTGATAGGACAGAAGAAGCTACACCTAACACATGAGAGCTCATCTCATGATCTGTTTTCAATTAAAGGTGCTGTCTTCCTTTCCCCAAACTGACTTCAACTCGTTTCAGGCTGCGAATTCCCAGCCAGCCGCCTAAGAACTGTTTTAGTGACACCATGTGGCTTCTGAGGATACTGTTACACCAAGTGATTCAGAGCAGCAACTCCCAGACTGGGTCCGAAGCCAAGCAAGGAACTTTGCTGAGAACATGCAAGACGTGCCACGGATGAAGCACAAACCTTAATGGTAAATGTGTCATTTCCAGATTACAGTCAGTACTGCACTTCTGGTCCACTGACCAGGAAGTATGATGGGAGCAGAAATGACATAAAGTTCCAAAATGTCCATGGCCCAAAGCAGCTGCTGCTTTGTTCTGCTGTTGCCAGTGCCAAAGACAAGCACATGCTCCAAGTCTGAGCCTGCCCTGAGGCTTTTTGAGTTTAAGTTTAAAGCAAAAAAGCTCCACATCCACACACACAAAAAAAGTAGTAAAGCAATTCCTGCGTTTAGATATGTAGATATCTTCTGTTCACCCATTGTTTTCATCAGTTTCATCCTTCCACCACTAGAAAGAGAAGGAAGTCTGCTGCTGGTGTGAGCTGGACTCCCAGACCTTGCGGGATAAACACACAGATGTATTTTACAAGCTCAAGGTATGAAATCTGTTACTCAGGACAGTGTCTTAACTACCACTGTGCACTGAAAGCACACTGAAATCTAGACACTGCCCCAAGCTCCCAAGTAATACAAGAGTAAGTACATCCCCTGCTACAGAGGCTTTACAGAGCACCCTCCTTTCCTAAAACACAGCTCTCAGAGACAGAGGGAGCACAAACAAAGGCACAAAGTAGAACATTATCTAACAGTACTTTGAGAGTCAAGGACTGATTTGATATTTTAAGAACAACTTGAATCTCCTTGTTGCACTTTCCTGGTGGCACATGTGCATGTGTATCTCCTCCAAGGAGCCTTGATCTGTGTGAGCAAACTTGTCAGGGACAACTCAGAAACCACAACTGTTTTGGTACTGCAGGCGTAGCCCACTCACTTGCAAGTCAGGTAAAAATTGATTTCTAAGCTGGCTTACTTGGCAATCCCTGCTCCCAGTGCCCCTCCAGATCTTGTTCTTCGTTTCACTGTGCCTCTTCAGTGCAGCAGTGACAGCAATAGAACAACTTTATAGCATCTGCCTTTGATTCTTTTTGCCCTTTAAGTGGTTTCTTTTACCACAACTTCTAAGATGCAGAAGTCCTGAAGAGTTAAAGCATTTAGAGCTGGAGCATTAGCTTTTATTTCACCCGCTCTTACTCTTCAGGAGTTAAGGAAGTGGTAAAGGGAAAAACCCCACTGTAATCTCTTTAAGTTTTCCCCAGAAGTTGTGTGGTTTGATTTCAAACAAGATACCTTTTGACATAACAATTTTGGTGCAGAAGATTTCTGCAACTTAAATCAGTTTAAAAAGTTACATTTGATAAAAAGACAGTGGAACACCCTATACAACTCTACTCAGAAATGAAGCAGAGGTTCAATATGCAGAATGATCCTTGCTGTATCAGACCAAGTGATCAGTCAAGACCATCAGAACAAGAAGACAGTGAAATAACACAACTGCAACTTCATGCTTAGGAACGAGTGTATTGAGTAGAAACAAAGGGAAGAATTGAACAGCATCCGTGGGTTATTAACAAAGCACAGAGTCAAAAGTCATCCTTGCGACTACCCCTCTGTGCTTTGTAGATATGAACATCCTTACTGGAATCATAATGGACCTCGTATACAGAGAAACGGTCTCTCAGCATCTTCAAGAACTTGAGATCCCGTTCATAGCGGATACGACAGGAAAGAAGAATCACAGTTTGCTCTGAGCACAGGTGCTCCAGCGTCTGAAGCAGTTCTGCAAATGTTTCTTCCAAATAAACAATGTCTGCACCCAGGACGAAGTCAAATGCTCCTGGAGGGAAGTTATCCAGGTCTTTTCCCCATGTCAGCTCCTTCACCACAGCTCTGGGACGTAGTTCAGGGGGTAAGTTTGCCTGCACGTTTGACTCCAGGAACTCCAGTGCTGCCGCCCTGTCTGTGATGGTAACACGGGCACCTAAGGGGGACAGGAGGACACGGCTCACACTAACAGTCCATGTCCCTCAGTACAGCATGTGGAATACAATGCTCTAACTCCAGCAGGCTCCTTAGTTCCTGTTAAACATTAACAGCTCCCCTGAGCTGCTTGATTAAAAACAAGCAAACAAAAGAACATAACAAGCAAACCGCCCCTCCTCCATCTACAGACATCCTACTCTTCATCAGTCACTTAAGAATATAAAGTGTACTCTACATGAAGATTAAGTTGGGTAGGGGGAAAAAGCATGTTTTCTGGTGCTTTTTCCTAATGCATGAAAGTCAAGGAGTTACTTTTAGCCTTTCCATAGTAACAAAAGAATAAATTACAGGGGTTGTTACAATTAACCTGCTCCAATTCCATATTTTTCTCTAGGAGAGAGGCGGCTAGAGAGCCTCTTTCACAGGTCAGACAAAAGTTGTGCCTGTGTGATTTTGCATGGCATGACTGTATTTTGTCAAACTGCTTTGTTTCTATTATTTCAATAGGCACCTTTCAGAGCCATTAGAGCATTGAATTACAAAGTTAACCTGGGAAAGATAGCACAAATTTAACATAGTACCCAGTTTCAGCCACAGACAGATCAGCAGCAAATCACTTCACTTCTCCATGCCCTGGCTTCCCTGTCTGCAAGACAGGCTAATGCAAGGCTTATGCAGGCTCAGAGAGTGGTTTCTGTCTGTGGCTCTAACTGCATCCGAGGACAAGGGGAAGACGGGAAGCATAGCACTTGTTCCCTGGGGGGGGAATAGCTGCAGAGCTGAATGCTGCTGAGCTGCCTGCCATGGCAACAGGCGTCAGCCTTAACAGGGTCCCGCCATAAAGTAAACTGCAGTGGCACCATCACTACAACAAATATCGCAGCAGGCTCTCAAGGCTAACAAGGAAGGAAGATGACTCAGAGAAGAACCATCACAGTTCACACATGCAGCTTTGGTGCTCACTTCTATACCAGGCATGTACATGTAGAAAGGCCAGTTTTACTACAGTTGTGAATTGCTTTAAATCAGACAACAAAAAAGCCCTTACCTAGTAATGTGACCACTATTCCCAGCAATCCAGTTCCAGCTCCCAGCTCAATCACAGACCGATCCCTGAGATCAATGCCTTCCATCTCCAGATAAGCACACAGGACAACAGCCTAAGCCAAGAGACAAAGGCAGTTAAGCACAGGGCTCATTTCAGTCATACTGAATACAAGGTTTCTGGTTTAACCTGAGAGAGAAGGTTATGGGAAGGGTCAGGTGCTTCAGGTCTGCATCAAGACTTTGTTGAGCCCTTCTCTGCCTCCTGTGTGCACATGTAGTCTTTTTACGTTTTATGGAAGTTTTTCATAGAGTTTTATGGAAAACTCTTACTGGCAAAAGGAAAAAAGAACCACAGAGGTTACAACTTGGATATGGTAACTGCTCCACGAATCCCCAAACGTGACAGGAGATAGAAAGAGTTGTATTTGGAAAGGAAAAGCTGCAGGGTTGTCAAACACAAGTAAATGAACACAGTATTGCAGAAGTCCAGAATAAGGTTTCATAGTATCTTGTATGGTATTTCAGAAGGTTTCTGCACAACACTGGCATGCCTTCGGGAAGGATACTGGGAAAATAAAGTGAACCAGCTGGTTCTATCTAGCGTGTTATATGTAACATAGATCTTGATAAGGACCTCTCCCCACAGCAAGTTCCATCAAAGCTGATGTCCAGAAAAGATCAGCAGCCCTGTACACCAATTCATTTAAGAAGTTTGCTAAAAATGCTATGCTTCTTCTTTTAAACTAGAGACAGAAGTGCAGTTTGTGTGTGGACTGAGATCCAACCCGATGGGAAGCCCTTGGATTCCTACAGTGAGGCTGTCAGCTGCCCTGCAGCCTCGGACCCGCCACAAACCCCTCTGTTTTGGACAGTTCTTATCCCCAAGATGAAGTTTATCAGCAGTCCTGCTTGAGGCTACAAGCAGTGGAATCCATGCTGTGCTCTGAAGGGTGCCAAGCTAACATCACCACCCACTGTAAAGAAATAGGTGAGAGTTATCCTGAATATTTCCTGTATTGGGTACTTGCCGTGCAGGGTTTAGATTTTCCCTTGCGTTCTTGCAGGATCTCTTACGGGGGAAGAGGGAAAAATAAAACAGAGTTTAACATTTTCTTTCCTACCATTAAAAAAAAAAAAAAAAAAAAAAAAAAAAAGCGCCTTCCCTTTACAATTCAACGTTAAATAATTTTCTACGGTGACTCTGAAAGCTCGGCAAGAGACACAGGAGGCCACCGAGTGCAGAAAAGCTCCGCTGGCCATGAACACCTACCGCATCCCAGACCACGGCCGCCACCCCCAGCCGCCGCCAGTCCTGCTGGAGGCGGATGGTGCGGCTGGCGAAGTGGAAGGTGGCCGAAGGCCTGTGCAGCTGCCGCGCTGCCCAGCCGCCTCCCTCCTCGTAGGGCACCATGGCCATCGCGCCGTCGGCGACCACAGCCCCAGGTCCCGGCTCACCGCGGCCTCGGCCGCCGGCTGGGCCCTGCTCGAGCTCCGCGCTGCCCCGGGGCCGCCGCGGGGACAGGCCCGGCCCCTCTCCCGGGCCCGGCCCGCCCGCTCCGCCCGCGCCGCAGCCTCGGGGCCGCCGCACAGCGCCCGGCCCGGCCCCCGCCGCCGCAGCCAGGGGCGGGCGCGGCCTCTCCGCACCGCCCGATGGGAACGGCGGCGCTCAGCGGCAGAGCCGGGCCGGTCACGTCCCGGGTACGCAGGGCCGGGCTGGGCTGGAGGGTCCCCGGAGCGCTCCTGCCCCCGGCCGCGGCGGGAGCGGGGGCCAAGGCGGCAGGCGGGGAAGGGCCGCGCCCACGCCCGAACCCGCGAGGGCCCCGGGGCGGCCCGAGGGGAGAAGCCCCGCGCTGCCTCCTGCGGGAGGCCGGGCCCGGAGGGGCTCCTCGCCTGCTCACAGCCACTGCCTCGCGGAAAGGTACGGGGAGAAGGGTGTCACGCCCTGTGGGACATTGTTAGCTGTCCCCGCAGCCTCCCTGTGGTGCCAGCCTCTGGCTTTTGCATCGGGGGCGTTTGAAGTCAGTGCCGGGAAAGGCATTTGTCCAGCCCACCAGCCTCATCGTCCATTGCTCCATGGAGAGCATTCTCTCTGCAAGTGCTCATCACAGCCTGGAAGCGGTCCCTCAGGCGCTGGTAACCAGCGCAGAAACACCGCAGTTCTTGTGCTTCTCAGTCGAGTGCTGACCAAAGCAGCACAGCCAGAGCTGCTCTCGGCTGGCAGCGTGGTGGAAACGCTCCCCGGCGCTGTTTGTGCATGGGCTTCTCTTCACCTTTGCCTCCATTTAATCTCTTGTTTGGCAAAACAACACAGTGCTTCTCTCCTGTGTTACTTGAACTAGCTCCAAAGACTGCTAAAGGCCATGGGAGAGCCGGGGAAGTGTCCTGGCAGCTGGCTGCCTGGAGGCACTGCTGCAGGTCCCCCACAGAAAGGCGCAGTGCCTGCAGCCATGCTCCTCAGCCCCTGAGAGGAGCATGGGGCAGCAGGGGCCGGGGACACATCTTCTCTGCCCCATCTCTAGTGGCTCTGTGCCCTGACAGCACCCGGTGACACAGCCAATGGGGCAAGGCCAGCCCCTCGCAGTTGGGGACCATAACCAGGTCCAGAAAACATCCCATCTCTTTCCCACAGAGTCCAGCACATCTGTCTGGCAGACAAATGTGGTTACATGTAAAAGCTGTCCATTTCAACAGAGTGGGTCAAGATTCATGAAAACCTCTGTGGAGGATCATTACAGGTTGCACAGGGGTAGCAGAAAGTAAAGCTTGTTTTTAGGGTTCTGCTACTGTAGGAGAATGGAACCCAAAATTTCACTTGCCCCAAACCAGTCCATACTTGTCTTATGGCAACTCAGACTTCTCCCCATAAACATGCCAGAACAGGTGTGATGATTCAGCTTTCTGTGGTTTTATGTCCTAAAGTGCTGGTCCCTTGCCACTATTCCTGCTTTTGAGAGTTTGAAATTGCTTGTGCTATTATCTCGATTATTTTTTTAATTATTTATATAGGTAGTGTGGGAAAAGCAATGAGAGTCATTACATTTGAAATGAGAGCTCTGTTTGAATGAGTTTTTGAGTCATCTACACTGTGCCTAAACTACACCATCAGGCAAATAGAGGGAAACTCCCAAATGGAACAAAGCTTTCACCTCCACCTCCTGCACCACATGCCAGCCCCGGGATCTCCAACCAGAATATGGAGGAGTGTGGCAGGGCTCCAGTGCTCCCAACTGCCTCCTTTCTGTTCCCCGATGAGGCTTCTTCCCCTGCAGTATTTCATAAGACCAAGTGTCTGGCTGAATAGCAACTAGAGTACAAAAAGGCTGCATGTGAAAATGTATTGTTCCCGAAGATGATAATGCAGTGAGTTCTTTTATCCCACTAATGTGATTTTGTTAGTCAGATATCCCTGAATATCTCTGGAGCGCAGCAGGTTCTCTACCAATCCTGCTCTGCTTCCCAGAAGTATTTCCCCTTCTTCCCCGATAAAGGTGCTCTGGCACTGACTTCCATGAGCCCTAGACAGAAGGTCAGAAATTACTGTCTGGATCATAACTGGATAGTGAAGCTATTAAGAGAGAAGCAAGTCCACTAGAAGTTCAGTAAGGGCCCTGATTGCCCATATTCATTCTGAGCCTATATTTACCTTCTCTTCCCCTTTCCACATCCATTTTCTAAGCAAATGGAGGACCTGGGTATTATAGTGGCAGACAGAGACACTTGGTTTCTTCTACCTTTTCTGACAGTGAAAGGATAAGGAAAACACAACAACACAGAATTGTGGCTAAAACAGATGCCCAGAGCTGAAATGCTTTTCTCCCAGCAGGGCTAAAGCTCAGCACAGCAGTGAAGTGGTGAGAAATAGGCTGGTTTGGCTTTTGAGCACTGCAGAGGGCTGTAAGGATACCTAAGCTGCAGGTAATCTTGCGAAGTAGGAAACAGCTGAATTTAAGGTAAGCAAGAATGATTGAAAGTATGAAGAAACACCAAGTCCATTCTTACCTCATTCAGCTACTTGATAGAGCAGGCATAATGTAGCCAATTATGAGTAAATCCCGCACCTCAGATTTGGGTAAGCTGCTTGGGGTAATTAAGAAAAAGTGTTTAAGTGCAATGGTCCTTGTAATACTGAAAAGATCAAAGAATGAAGTAGATAAGATAGAAATGAGTACAAATTATTTTGAATCTATACTAATATAACTCTCTGCAATGTTCTCTTTGCTGCTTAGTATGTAAAATCCTCTCTTAGAAATGACTGTGACAGTTCTTGTGATAGCTCTGCAGACACTGGATGCACTGCATGTCTGCGCATGGTTTTTGGAGACATTGTGATGGGAAAACACTGCATCCCTCACACAGTCTCTGGTTACCAAGGCAAAGGCAGGTATAAATAGAAACAATCTGATTTTTTTAAAAACTCTATCCAGAAGCCTGTGGTGTTGATAACCCTCTGACAGCAACACCTTATTCCAAATGGTTCTGTTCTACATTTGTGTGGAAACTTCTGGTTTAATCCTTTCCTCCCTAAATAAACAGCAGCTACTTCTGGTTGTCATTCCACTGAAATATGAAAATAAAAGTAAAGTTTGGACAAATATCTGTTTTGCTAAGAGCTTTCATCAACCAAATGAACAAGAGCTAACACAAAGCTTGAAGGAAAACCCATAAAACAAAGCAGTCTTTCTCCCTAAGTATCACTGTAAGTAGCTATTCAAATGACTAGCACTGAAAGTTTTACATTTTCATCTTCACCAGTGGAGGAATCTTCCAGATTCTCCACACCAATAAAATAGATGGGGTGGTGAATCACTTGCTGTTAAATACAAAGAGAATAAAGCAAAGACTAATTTGGTTGATGACAGCTTGCAGTTGCAGAATCAAGACAGCCTCAGCTTGAAGTGATTTGGATCATCTTTGAAACTGATGGGGTGAATTAAAAATAAAAACTTACATTTCTGCAGAAACTGGTGGGTTATCAGTAGACCTTACAACTTGCTGTGTCTGCAAGGTCCTTGCAAAAAAAGTGAAATACTGAAATAAATGCATGATTTGATCTAGCGTGTCATTTCTTTTATACACAGACTTACATTAAGCAGTGGAAGTAATGATCAAAAATATGAAGATGTATAATTTCATAAGTGCTTGAGCTGAAACACAGGAAGTTTCTGGAACCTCTAAAGAGGGAATTGTTCCCCTCAGTAATATTACATTCATGCCTTCAACCTTGCATCTTGATAAACTGTCACATATAATCACCACATTTATTAAAGTGTCTTATTACAGAAAGATCACTTTGCTTTATGTAGAACTACATGAGTGAGCTCTCAAAGGCCTTGCAGGTCTGAAAGCTGATACTGTTCTGAAGTTTTAATTAAAGAACAAAAAGCAAATTGAGTAAGCTCTTCTTCACAACCAACCACTGGATTTCCAGCTGCACTTCAGTTGCTGGAAACCTGCTCCCACTTTCGGATGTTCACAGACCTACAGCCTTACCCACATCTCCAGCTGCTGAACTTCCAGGCCACGAGATGCCAGTGTTGGGTCTTGGGAGGGGAGAGTAACCCACCGAGCGAGACTGACACGTGAGCAGATGTGGGTGCACCTTGGGAAAAGCTGCCCCAGCAGTGCTCCCGGGAGCAGAGGGCTGTGGTGGGGAAGTGAAGCAGACGGGGGCAGGGAAAATGCTGCAAAAACCTCCCTTTTGTGGAGGCTGAGTATGGATCTAGAGGCTTAACATTAGGTGGACAAATTTATGATGTGCTCTATAAGCGCTGTGTTTTGTAGTTGGAGAGGAAATCACAGTGAGAGCAATGCACTGTATTAATTTAAAACTAGTTAACGACAACTAATTTTAATTTTAAAACAATTATATGGACAGGCAGGCAACAGCTATAGCATTCATATAGATGCAAAGGCATCTGCCTCAGTGCAATGTTACCCTTTTAAAAGAAGGAAGAATCCAAGCATATGAAAAATGTGGGGGTTTAGTGTTATTTCTAGTAGTATTGTCAGTGTTTCTCGAGTCCTTAGAAAGACAATCCATCAGACAATGGAGAAGATGGAAGAGTTGCGTCTAAGCAATTTCAGGTACCTTAAAACTAACAGGGCCCCTTAGCACCACCTTCCAGGCTCTGGTGGCCCAGAGTTGGAATTAAAACTGCAGTTTACCCTAAACAAACTTGCTGCAGGACTTACATTTGCACAGTTAGACTTTTCTGAATAAACTCACTATTCCTGTTAATGTTTGTGTTAAAATACTGAAAAGCATTTTCCTTTTCCACACAAGAAATCTGTATCCATGACCTGCAGTAACAGCTATTTCTAATACTTGATAAATCAAAGTGGTGGTTCTGCCAGTCCAAAGTACAGCTTTGCAGGCCTCCATCTTGGCTCCAGCACAGCTCGAATTTTCTTCTCAGGAACTAAGTCTCCATTAACTCTAACTTAGTCTTTGGTAGCTGTCAAGCTGGTTTTATTTTACCTGAAGACAAAACGAAGGTAGGAGCAAAAGAGAGAAGCTCAGATAAAGAAAGGTTTACTCCCACATGCCTGTGCTGTTGGTATCCCTGCAGCGATCCAGATGCTCGCATGCCAGCCAAGCAGCCTCTGCATTGCCTGTAATGACATCTTAGATTGCAGCAAAGGCAAAAGGAGGGATTTAATCAATGACAGCAGCACTGCAGTCTGTCCTTATGCTGTGAAACATGGGCTCCCCAGCCCTGGTTTGCTTATATTCACTGCTAGCCAAGGTAGTACAGGAGATTTAATACTGTGTGAAGCTTTAGGGCTACTAAAAGTCTACCTTGTGTGTTCTGAATAACCTCATTGGTTACTTTTCTCACCCAAACATTGGAATATTCTATTTCCCTAACTACTGTTTTGCTCCAGGATTTTTCCCTTAAATGGCTGTAGTCTTATGTTACTTGTCAGCTTCAAAAGACATCACACGTGCAACATTTTTGTCCTGTCAGCTGGTAGTGGTTTTCAAAACAGGATGCCTGTTTTTCCCCCAATTATTTGCAAGTGAGATACAGAAGTCTGAGCTTTTGTTTTCAGTTGGTTATACAGGTTCAACCTGGTGATTCATTCTTCCTGCAGCTACATTTCCAGGAAAAGACAAAGCCCTGGCTCTTCTCCAAGTTATCCAAGTAAGATCAGAAAGCACTCCTTCTCCCTCAGCTGTGACACTTTCTAAGAAGGGAGAAATTGGAAAAAATGCATCCAGAGCTGGTGTCATCACCCTGCAGACAGGCAAGGAGGTGCATGACCTTGTAAAGGCATGTGCAGTACCAAGTCAGGGTGAAGATAACAGCAGAGTTTACTGGATTTAAGATTCCTGGCCCTGTGAAGCACAACCAAGAGTGTGTAAGGAGCCATTCTCCATTTCTGGGACTGATGGTGACTGTGAAGCTGGATGGCTTACGGGAAATCCTGCAATTTAATTTCAAGCCTTTTAGAATACTCTCATCTTCTTGTTGCAGTTACTGTGGACAAGAACATACACTTGGAGTTGGGAATTTTTCAAGAGTTATTGCCATAAAGAAGCTGGTAACTTTGGTTTCAGACATCTCTTAGGGATACTGCTGCTCGCAGATGAAGGGAAGCCTGGTTTTGCATCATGAGGCAAAGGACTACAGGGTTGTGTGGTTGTGAATGCAAGTGCTGAGATTTCAGAGGGAGTTAAATAAAAACCTGCACAACTCTGCCTACAAGGAACCATCCATCGCAGGAAATGTAAAGACTTGTCTGAGAAGTGGGGTTCCTTTGAATGCAAGCAGACAGCAGCTCACATGTACTCAGCAAATGGGCCAAGTAAAGAGACAGAATTACCTCCCCCGGTAAGCCCACAAGCCAAAACACAGCTGGTAGCACTAACATTAGTCCTGTCAAGCCTGGCACTCTCATTTATTATGCATCCTGCAAATAATTATACATATAGTTAAGCTTATAGCTCAGAAGCTGCATTTAATAGCTGGCAGGGTGTGCTCCTCATGGGTAGTGCTCCTCTGACCTCATTAGACTAACATAAGGAGCGAGTCTGGTCCTTTGTATATTCAGAATAAACCACAGGTCTTTCTAATCTCTGCATATTGGGAACAGAGGTCACTACTCCTTTGGCAGTCATCACAATCTGATTTAGGGTTTGTTTCAAGATGCTGTCTGGCCTTCCTTAAAGGCTGTGTGGAGTTCTCCCGAAGTTTGCAGCAGCTTCCTGAGAGGGCTTAAATTAGGATTCGTTTCCCGCATTTTTGAAAGTTATTTTGCTTTCCCTTTTGTGAAAACTAAAGCACGGGAGGGTTGCTGCCCACTGGGTGCCCTGCTCAGAGACAAGGGGTGGTAATTGAGAGTCCCATGGCACAAACCTCTCTTTCTGGAGCAGGAGGAAAAGAGGTTGGATCCCAGCAGTCCGTAGTAAGCTATTTTCAGCTCAGTCATTCATTATTGCCACAATCCGCAATGCCACAAAATGCCTGCTTACGCAAAATGTGGAACCAGGTATGTGCTGCCCCTTGTACATCAAAGTAAATGATTTTTTTAGTAATGGAAACTGTCTGATGATTCACTGGGGTAAATCAAGCAGAACAGTAGAAAGATGAGACAGAAAATAGGAAGATAACCAGGACCAGTAATAAATCATGACAGAAGGTATTCAGTGTATTGCAATAGCAGTAAGTCAATAGAGTGTTAAGCTGCATAAATAAAAGATAATGTGTTTCATTTCTGCAGGGTGTTGCTCAGACTACACCTATTAACAGGATCGCCTGGTTCTGCAGAAAATACACACAGCAACAGGTTGTGTCATATTATCCTGATAAATCAGATTTGTATTAAGATTTTAAGAGTTACTTTGCCAAAATGGAGCAGGAAATGAATATTCCTCATCACTGCAGCTAAAGGAAAACATGCACAGATATGGAAAATTACTCTTTACTGCTGTACTGAGGTATGTGGAAGCGGAAGCTTAACTTCTCCTGGAATGACAGGGAGGTGGGACAGTTTGCTGTTTCTGTGACTTCCAGGGATTAAAGTCAGCTTCCTCTTGCTTAAGACCTACATGAGTAAGTCCTCACAGGGAAACAAGCTACTGATTTCTTTCCTCCCTCTGCATGTTTGTATAAATCCTGATACTCTACAACAGCACTAGCAGCTTTCATCTCTCCCCCTTTGCAGAATAACACACTGAGAACAAATATGACCCATGGGAAACTTCAGCCTCTGGGAGGCAGAGAAACCAAAACCTTCACACCCAAATTGCAGTGAAGCATGTCACATACTCCAGCCACTCCAGGTTCCCAGCATTTTTCATCTATTGGCATAAGTATGTGGAGTTTTTGCTGTTGGCCCTGATGGCTGGGTCCTAGTGCTCAGCTGCCTGGTGAGCCACTCTTGCTCACTTCCTCACCCTTGAACAAGGATTTTCCACTGCCCAAAATCACAGCTTTGGCAAAGGATTCCCTTGAGGCTACTCCAAAGCTGAGAATTAGTAGAGGTCCCAGCTTGCTGCGGGGATCCCCCAAGGCACTTGCTGCAGCTGAACCTCCCTTTGCCAAAGCCAGGCAGCCCCATGGCACACGCTGGCATGGCTGCAAAGAACAGAGGGACTTGGTTTTAGACACGGGCACTCGGCACAGCTGCTGTCTGGCTGAGGTGTGCAGATTTGCCTGTGGCTCCTACCACTGCTCTGGATGGAGCAGCTCACCTCCGTCGGCGTGGAGCCACTGGAAGGGGCCCAGCAGTGCAGCAGGAGTGCAGCATGCTCAGCTGCTCCAGCTTTTGAAAGCAGTCAGCTAGGTGCAAAGAGTGAGGGAAGGTATTGCTCTTCTGGTGCAAGAGTAAATTATGCCAGTTTTCATATTAAACAGTGCGGATGCAAGCCAACTCTTATTCTTGCTCGAGAATTAATTACTTCAGTAAGCCATGCCAACCCTCTGGCTTCTTCTCTTTCCCCACCGTCCTCAAAAAAATCAGTGGGTGCAATGGCAGAGGAAAGAAAACACCAATCTCAGAATGGCTATTTTGCATGAAGCCCCTTTTTCCCTCCCTGGCTCAAGTCAGTCTCCTGTTCCACCCAATGTAACCATCCCTGGTCCTTCCCAGAACTGGGAGCAGGACTGGCTGGCCTACAGATCTCCAAGCAGAGTGCAGAGGCTGCAGAGGGACTTCAGTTGGGCTGAATTGGTTCAAGAAGTGCTGAAAGCAAATCTTCCCCAAGGCCCTCGTGTAATCCACAGCGAGGTCAGATTCCTCTGGAGTAACAAGGCTTTGCAAACTGTCAGTAGCATGTAGACAGGCTTAGCTAACACAGTTTAGAGACATTGCTGGTAAGTGAAAAGGTATCATTCATCAGTCTGAGGGAATAATCCTCATATAAGGCTATGAATCATTTGGTTTGTCCCTTTATTGTGCCTGGGATTAAGTTGTACAGATTCTGGAAATGCAGCATCTATGACTTCCTCTCTTCAAAGAAACTACACATGGTTTGCCTGAAAACTGTGTGTTTGTCATCACATGGGAGAGCCAACATTAGGATTTTTCGTACAAAATTGAGTAAAACCCTGAGCCTGCTTATCTTTGGAATAACTGCCAGCATGATAGCAGCATTTTGTAATACTTTTGTGTGTTCTTAAGTCTTCTGCAGAGCCATTCTTCTTATCAGGGGCCAGAGTTAAATTTTTGTAGCGATAGTGGGTTGTTTCATTGCAGAACAACGCATGTTTGTTTATCAGGGCCTCTGACTGCTGTGGGTATCTCGCTCTCTAATCCATCTTCCCTGGAGTGTATTTGAACATTCCAGTCCTCTGAGGAGCTTTCAGGTAGCTGAAACTCAGCAAGCAAATGCGCAGTTGCTGGGGGCTTTCAGTGGCCCGTGGGGATGCCGGCGGCCCCGTGCAGTGTCCCTTTCCCGGGCTGCTGGCAGGTACCGTGCACAGCAGCGACACGAGCACCCAGCGAGCGGCGGGCGGGACGCGGCATTGCCGAGGCTCTGCTGCCCCAGGGGCGGGAGTTCTTAAGCCCTTTAAAAGGAGGGGGGAAAGCCGGCCACGAGCTGCCCGCACTCGCAGCGGTGGGGCTGCCGGCGGGGCAGTGCCGGCGCTCCGGCTCACGCTCCTGCGCGGTGCAGTGGCCGCCGCTGTCCCCTCGTTGTCCCGCATTCCCGCATTCCCGCACGGCCGCTCCGCTCCCGCCGCGCCCGCAGCACGTGCGCGCCCGGCCAGCGCGAGCCCCCCGGGGGCGGGGCCGAGCGCGCGGCGCTGAGGGGGCGCGGCCATGGGGGCGCGTCCGAGGCCTCGCGCCCGGCGGTCCGTGCGCGCGTGCGCGTGGGAACGGCGCGGGGAGGGGAGGGGGGAGGCGCAGGGCAGGGGAGGGCGCGGCGGCGGCCGCGGGACGAGCCCCGCGCCCATTGGCGGAGCGGCCGTCACGCGGCGCCGCGGCCGGAGGCGATTGGGCGGCCGCGGGGCGGGGCCCGGGCTCCCCCCGGCGGCCGCTCGCGCGAGGCCCGTGCTCGCCGTGCGCAGGAGGCGGCGGGGCGGTCGCGCGGCCGTGGGGGCGGGCGGGGCCGCGCGCGGCCGGGGCGGGGGCGGCGGCGGCGGCGGCGCTGAGCCCGCCCCGCGCTCCGACCCGCCCTGCGCCCGCCTCCCCTCCCCCGGCCCAGCCCGGAGCCGCGCAGCCGGGGCCCGGCGGGGGAGCTCCGAGCTCCATGGGCAATACCGTCACCTGCTGCGTATCCCCGGACGCCAGCCCCAAGCTCAGCCGGGCCCGCGGCGGCGGGGCAGCGCCGGGGCCCGATCGCTGGGCGGACGCGTATCAGGCGGCGGCGGCAGCGGGCGGCGGCGGCGGCGGCTCGGGGTCGGCGGAGGCCGAGTCGGGGGACTCGGATCCCGGCGGCGGCGGCGGCCCCCACCTCCAGCACATCAGCGACCGGGAGTTCCCGGATGGTGAGCGGCGGGCGGGCGGGGGGCGCCGGGCACCGCATCCCTGTCCCCTCGGTGCCCCCGCTCCGCCCGGGTGGGTACCCGGCGGGCACCGGCGGCCCGAGGCGCGGCCCCTTTGTCCGGCGGCGGGGGCAGCGCGGTCCCGCCGGCCCCGCGGGGCTCGGCCCGCGCCGCGCCCCAGGCAAAGTTCCCCGCGGCTGTCACGGCGCCGGCACAGCCCCGGCGGGTCCGGGTCCGGGCCGGGACCTCCGCCCGCAGGACAAGCCTGGGGCCGCTCAGCGAGTCCTCGCCCGGGCGAGGAGCGCCTCCCCTGCCCGGCAGCGCCCGGCCCAGCCCGGGTCCCGGAGAGGGGGTCCGGGAGCAAGAAGGGAACGTGGCAGAGCCCCCGGCTGCTCCCGGCTGAGGTGGAGAAGTCTGGCCGCTCGTTTCTACTTAACTATGGAGTCGGGACTCGGTCGCAGTGTTCAGGCAGATCGCAAAAGCTGCTGCATTTCCAGTCTCTGTTGAACAGGAGGAAGGAAGAGGGTGTGTGGGGAGTAAGGGAATTAAGAATTACAAAGATTGTGTGCATATGACATCACCATGGCTGGACGTGGGTAATTTATACGCTGGCTGTGCAGGGTTATAACTGGGGACTCATTACACCGGCGTTCCTTGTCGCGTAGTTCTCGGTGTTCCAAATTTGCTTTCCTTGGACTCATGGGAAAGTACGTGTGTGCTGCTCAGATTCCTTGCAGTTACGCCCGGAGCACTGGTACCTCACCGACTCGCTCTGGAAGGCATCTCCTCCTCAGCCGGGAGAGCTGCAGGGCTGTGCTGCGGGAATTCCGAGGCATGTAACAGGTTAGGGGTGCTCCTGTCTGGCCGGGCGCTCACGTGGTGCTCCTGGAGCCGCACAGCGCAGTCTAACACCTCATGATATTCAAAACTCAGTTTAATTAACAAACATCTTGCTATTCCTCTTCGCAGTTATAACCACACCTATGTGAAATATATTCACTTGGAAAGAGATAGCCTGCCTGACATCTTTAATGTACAGTGTATACAATAACAATAACCACTGTAATCCATACTGTTCTCGAACTTGAGAAAAATTTTTTTGCTATTAGACTGGCTGCAGAAGAGTGTGAGGAGACCTTCAGAAATGGAATTATTAAACTTGCAGGGTTCTGCACAGCACCATATGGTGCAGCTGTTCCAGAAGTGAGATGGAACAGTCAGGCCCTTGGATCTCCTGTGAGACAGCTGTGCAGTAGTAGAAATTATGTTTGCTGCCTAGGAGAATTAAACCTTTATTTTTGCAGGAAGATAGTTCAGAACTCTCTCAACTCATTAGGGGAGGAGGAGCTAAACTCTCTAAAGATTCTAATAAGCCAAGTAAAAATGCCTAAGCTGAACAAATCTCCTCAGGAATAAGGGTTGTATTTGTTTGAATCTTTAGTATGTGATCATGTCAGCAGTGGTAAGTAACCGATTTAATTGTGAATTCATCCACATTACAGGACTGGCCTTGAAGTAGAGAAGTATTTAATTTTTTTGAATTTGCAAGCCTAAATAAGAGTGTATAGTCCAAGAGTAAGATAGTAGCTGTCTATCACAAATTTTACTTTTGTGGCTATGTGTCCGGACACTATGGAAGCTTCAGTCTTGAGGCAGGAGATAATCCTAAAATTAGAACTGCATAAGTAGTATATGTTTAAGATGATTTTAAAGATCACTTTTACAGTGGTATGTGGTTCACTATCGCCCTCCAAAGTAGATCTGCTGCAAGTGATAGATGCTATTTGAAGTTTTCTGATTGATACAACTCTTTAGGGGTGCAGAAAGTATCAAAGTTTGATACCTTTATTAAAATAAAATTCTGGATAGTCAATATTAAAAGTAAAACTTCTTGTGTTGACTTTTGAGTGTTACAAAGCATTACCTGGATAGAATTAAAGCAATTAACTTCAAAATGTAAAGCACTGTTTGTGAAGTTTGAAATCAAGTGTTATGAAACAGGCTTTATAAAGAAGTTTGAAGTGAGACAGCTATCTGTTTAATTTAATACCTTCTATGAAATAATAAATCTGTAATAGAACAGATAGCTATGCTTATTCCTCTTAAACTCTAGGATGTAAAAGCTGTCAGCATACCCAAACCACGCAAACAGCCTGCGTGTTTCTGTGCTGTTGACTACTACAAAGCTTTAGTTTCATTTGGGGGATAAAATGTACTTCTGTAATTGATTAATGTATAATATCATAGGCTAGCTAAGATGCAAACTTAGTCTGTAACGGAAGGCTGAGAACCACTGACTGCCCTCTTCTTGAATCCTTTGGCAGGGAGAAAAGAGAAGGCTGCAAGAAAAAAAGTCAAGATCATTTTGGCTATTTTTGTTCCATGCTGCTCAGTTCTAGGAGTTTCTAAGAAAACAGCTATATGTATCAGAAAGCTAGCATCCAAATGTGATGGAGATGCTTCATTCCTTAAATTTCTATCTCTACGTTGTTTGTTGTTCTTAAGTCTGTCTTAAGTACTTTTGCGCTTGTTTGGCTAAAATTGAATGTTTTGGTTGTATCAGGAATGCAGAAGTTACCAACTGAGCTTTGGATTTTTTGGTTTGTGTTGTTTCATAGCTTTGTGTTGCTCTTTCATAGCAAGTGGAATGTGTTCCTTGCAGGTCTGTGCTCTTAAGTAAGGATTATTTTGTAGCTTCTCCAGCACTCTTCTTAACAGGCACTACTTTCCAGTCAGCACTGCTTAGATTGTCTGAATCGGATCAGAATGGAACAAGAAAAATCTCATTTTCTTAAAATGGGGAGATTATGATGTGGTATTTATGTATGACAAAAAAGGAGTGGTAGGTGGAATGGCAGTAAAACACACAGTAAAACTGGAAGTTTAATGTTTCAGCAAAGGTTAATTCAAACAGGAAAGTTTTATCAGATCCTCTACTGAGAGAATTTAAAGGATGATTTTGTATTTTATGGCTCTCAAGATCCTGAGCCATAACCTGTTTGGTGCATGCTTTCTCCGAACGAGAAGTAAGCCTGTATTTGTGGTTTGATATGTTAAGCCAAGTTGGGTTAAGTAAACAGGAATAAACATGACTTTGAAAACAGTAGTTTCTTCCAAATAGGTTCATGCCTACTGCTAATATTAAATATCAAAGGCTGCCATGAATCTAAAGCAGCTAGTTGACTTTTCAGCTGAGCATTAAGTGTTCCTTAAATCAACGGTTCAACACAGTTTGAATTGACCAAAAAGGCTTTCCTATCTAGTTTTAGTAATGGTAGTTCTTTGATCTTAGTGTGTCATTTGGTCTGTGGTGATTACTGGGGTGGTTATTTGGGTTTTTCCCCCCCAAATGAGTGTCTGCTAATCTTTATTTTGGGCTTCCTTTTTTTTTCCCCCCTGTACTTTTTTTTTTCTGGTTATTTGGGGGAGAACTTCTTATGGCTGACACTTTTTTGCTAGATCCCTATGTTTAAACATAGATCTACTTCTTCAAAAATTCTTTGATCTTGGGATTAAACTAGAACAAGACCTTGCTTGGCAGATGTTTCTCACTTGTACTTGAAAACTCTCCCTCCACTGCTGCTGTTAGCTGAGTTTGAGCAGAGGTTTGCTTGATTGCCTTGAATCAAGGAGAAGAGTGTTGCCCTACTGAAGTGGTGGGACAAACTGACCTGGTACCCTCACCTGAATAACTGGGTGTGGAGAATGACAGGGGAAAAGACAGTCAGGGATGAAAGGGAACAGCAGATGGGATCAGGAGAGGAGCTAAGTGGGATATGGTCATCACAAAGAGGTTAGATGGGAAGGCAAATGGAAGGGGACTTTGAAGAGGAGAGTTAATAGGGATGAAGTAAGTGAGGTTTACCTGAACAGGCTCAGGCTAGTGCCTGGAGTAATTCTTCAAAGCTTCAGGTTGACTGCATGCTGCAGTTATTAATCAGTGTTGAAGAGGAACAGAAATTTGGATGTATTGATTGTCTGTGATCTGGTTTCACTAACAGCTTGTCTATAAACCTCCTTGCAGAAGATCTAAATACTGTTCATTTGCTTCTCTTATATAATTTCAGCTTATTTCAGCCATGTGGGTGGAGGTTTTTTCCTGTTTTTTTTTTTTAGTTCAGGGGGTTTTTTGTTTTTGGGGTTTTTTTTTTAAATCCTAGTTAAAGTGTTAGTTAAGTTAAAACACTTTGGTGCAAGGAATCAGCTTTTTGATGCCAGCAGTTTTCATCACAGGAAAGGCTTAACCATCTTGTGTTGGTTTTTGTGTGTCTCTATTTGAAGATCTGTAGCTGCATAGATTGACAAATACCATTGTCTATTTAGACAAACATGAAGCCAGAGCTAAAAAGTAAATGATGCTCTGGTGCCTTTTGTAGTGTTCCCTCTCCTTTCTTCCTTGTAGTCACTGAGTTTTTCACCTAACTTAGACTCACTCTTGGTTCCCCATAACTGTCAATATCCCTTTCCAAAAACTGACTAGGCATTCACTACAAAGGTATTTGTAGCAGGTGCAGAGATAGTCTGCGATCTTAACAAATGGGAAGTGTTGGGCTTTCTGAAAGCCTGAAACACCTTCCATGTTGTTGTCTGAAGAAGCCTGATGTCATGGCCTCTAGAAACAATCTGTGAAGTATCTGTAGTGGAAATGACTGAATCCAGAAACAGTGATGAAACTGACCTACAGATTTGGGAATTGGAAATAAAAGAATTCATTGCTGCAGTACAGTATTTGTATTTGTGTTCTTATGCTTGGATGCTGCTGGCAACTAAAGAATCCTCTATCCTTTTCTCTCTTCAGTAAGTCATGGGGACTTGCAGCAAGCAAGTAAATCTTAGGTTTTTAAGAGTAGTTGATTTGGAAAATATGAATATGAAGCTCATGTGGAGGGAGACTGATTTGTGTTTCTGGTGTGTTTTTTCAGGCTTTCAGCACAACAGGTATTGAAAGGAAATATATAATCAGAGGGGTTTGATGAAACTTACAGAACTAAGGAAACGGAATTCATTTTCATCTTTTTTTTTTTTTTTTTTTTTTTTAACTAGTTCCGTGTGGCTTACCTCTAGCATCCTTTTCCTTTACTGGCTTTCTTCAGGAGATTTGCTGTTTTCCCTCCTACCTGCAGGGTACATGTTGTAGAACAACAGAAGTTCTGTGGCTAGAAGTATGTGTTCTCTCAAGTGTGATCATTGTGGTGAGGTCATACCAAAAAGCTGACTAACGGGAATGAATTCTTGCACAGCCAACAAAACACAAAACCCTACTCCTCCCAGATTCACATTGCACGTTAAATTAACATTTCTAACAATGTTTCTTCCACATACAGGGAAAAAGAAGACGTTACTATGGGAGGCAGAAGGGAAATTCTACCAAACATTTAAGAACCCAGACCTTGCCAGCAAGGTTATGTTGAGATTTTTAAACCAGTCTGGTTTTTTTTTTTTTCATTACAGCTAGAGTTTGAATGTGTACTTCCATTTCACTCACTAGAAAAATAGTGTTTTCAGAAGAAAACTCTGAATGTTTCGATTTCAAGACATAAGTGAGGATGGTACTGACTTAACGAAACTTGGTGCTGTTTATTTAAATTTGTAGTAAAGCCAGATGAATAAAACTGAAGATCCTCCTTGCAGGTGATGTAAATATCAGGATTACCTTAACAGCTTACACAAAAATCCCCCTGTCAGCCTGATAGCATTCTACAGTGTTTGATGAGCTGTGTGTGTATAGCACAGCTTTGCTTCTGTTTGGAGTTCTGAAAGGGTCTTGAATTATTGCAGTAATCAAACATTGTTGATTTTTTTCCAGTGTGAAAACTAACACTGGCTTGTTATGAAATGTGTCAGTTAGGCTCAGATAATAGATTGCTGAATGCCAGTATCTTTCAAAGACTAAAAAAAGCTTTTCTGTAAAGCCCTTGGACATGTTTTGTTATGTTGATAGTTACTTTTCTTTTACAGAACAAACTGCAGGTAAGGTCCAGACTTCATGTGAAGTTTGCAAATGTGAGCAATCGGAAGAGGTGAAAAATGTACCGTGTGCCAGTCCATCAGGTGGCATGTGACACCAGCAAACACTGCAGTATGTCTTGCTTTGCACTTGCAGACACTACCTGAGACTGGAATTTCTGGCACTCACCTCTTCTGCTTTCTGAACCACAGCTTGGAAGTAAGGCAGAGAACATGGGAGGAATTGTTACAGGAAGGCTTTCCTTACACTTGCTGTGCCAGCATGGATCTAAGATTCTAAAATTTGGTTGCTCTTTAATGGGTACAGTTGGAAATTTTTGTTTTGTCTTATCAGTTAGAAAATCAGAGCTGTGGACTTCTACTTTAGCCTGTGGTGATAGTGAATTGTGTTACGTGTGAAGGTCAATGTGGGGAATAAAAAGTGACAGCATAGAACTAATTCTTTCTCCCTGTCCTTTAAATGGTCCTACATTAAATGCAGTACAGGAACACAGCCCTAACAAAATGTTAGTTACTTCTAAGATCTAGCTTGTGAGCTACTGTTTTCCTTCTAGTTCAAAGATAAAATCCTGGGGGCATCTTGTTTACTGTTGTTTTAACTTGTCCTGCTTTTGCTGTGGAATTTGGGGCACTCCTGACACCCTGCCTTGGCTAAAATCTGTAGAAGTGCTTATAACCCTGGCAGGTACATCAGGAAACATGTGGAAGCTTCCTGGGCTCCGTTTGGTCCCAGAAAGGGTGGGCGTTGTGTTGTGTGGAACAGATCTGTCCCCTGTGTTTCCCCAGCAGGGGCTGTGAACAGGGTGCAATAGGATCATGTTGGGATGTCCTGTGGAGGCTGCAGAGAGTGGTGTGGATCCTCCTGCACTTTAAGAAATGAAAGAACATGTATTAATACTGTATTGATTTTTTTTAAGCCACAGAAATTAATAAATTATTTAAACCCTAATCTCCTGTATTTAATATATATTCTGCACTTTTGCTTTCTAAATACTTTTGATTTTAGTAGCAAATTTGAAATGTCTACTGTGTCAGTTTCTCCAGCCCAACTCTGAAGTGTGGTGTAAAAGAGCAAATAATTCCTTTCTAATTAAGAGAGCTTGTTGTATATTGAAGTGATTTCTGCATCCTTCCAAAACATCAGTGTGCACTTAGATATGTGCTGGGTATTGGCAATGATATTACTGTTTCTGTAGTAGTGCCATAAAGATCAACTGACAGCTTTTAAATAGCTTTAAAACATCCTTCTGTGTGTATTGTGTAAATTCATAACATTTAGAAATAATCTTTTAACAATCTTTTAACAATGAGAGTTGCAAATGGAAAGCAGCCTATGCATGCTGGGCTCTCTGGGGCATTTGGTGTGGCTGGGACAAATAAACAAAGCAGGTTAAATTTAGAAACCAGAGTTGTAATTTTCCTAAAAGGTTTTGGGAAAAGGATTAGAATAACGTAATTTGACGTAGAAATAATTTTATATGAAGTTATTGTTAGGAATAACAGACTTTCTGAAATGGATTGGCAGATTTGCTTGTCTAATTTGTTATCATTTTTACATCTTTATTGGGAGTGTTAAGTGACTTGCATCTCTACAGCATAAGCTAATGAAATATAAGGGAAACTCAAGCATTAGTCACAACTAATAAGTCATTGAGCAAGTGAAAAAACTCCATTTACAGCAAAGAGATGCTTGCTTTAAATATGTGCTGTATCAAAAAGTTACTGCTGTCTAGTAAAGCAAAGGATGGGGCTAAAACTGTTAAAGGAAATGTAATAGTGTATTGTTCTGGAATTATCAAAGAGCTGCTACTTAGTGACATCTTTGACTGTCAGCTTTATTCATGGGATAATACACATAGCATGATGCAATGTGTAAAATGTGTTTGTAATAATTAGAAGTCACCTGTGGAGGTGTGTAAACCATAGATAAGTAGCTAGCATTATAAATTCCTAAAACCTACCCACATTCTTACATGGCATGGATAGAAGTAAAGTCTTCATGTGGATTTTATGTTGTGGAAAGGATGTAAGATCTTGAGCTAGGTCACAGGATTGCTTTTAAAATTGACGTGATCTGCCCTGTGGGGGACTGTGCGTGCTCAGCAGCAGCAGAGGTGGCTGAGATTGTCTGAAGGGCAATCAAAGGGGGAACAATGGCCGAGGGAAGCAAGTTCAGGCTTCTCTCTGCTCCACTTGGAGGCAGGGTTGATCTGACAAGCTTGGTAGTACACACGAGTAAATGGCTCTGAGAGATGCAGAGAAACAAAGGGGAAAGGTTGTTTTTAATACACTTCTCAGAGACAGGGGAAGGGCCCTTGTGTAGCAGCATTATTGTGCTGCTCTCATAGATTTAATTCCAGGTGGGAATTTTCCCTTCTCACCTCTTTATCACTAAGTATGAGGATCTGATAGAAAGTGTTTTGATTTCTACTGAGTTAATAGCCTCTAGAACAAAAATGTTCTGGAGCTGTTTTCTTGTTTTTTATATCATCCTGTTGTTCCTCTCACTTCTCTCATTGTTGTTTCTGCATGCTTTAATTTCTGTTATTCCTGTTTATCCTGTGGCATACGTGCTTTCTTTTTCTGTTAGCTTTCTGTGAAGCTTGAGTTTTCTGTCATACAACTTCTGATGCTCCTACTCAAGACTCACCCTTACTTTCAGGGCTAGTATCTTGGCTTCGGACACATAAGTGCTATCAGGATGAAGTATAAGGAGTTATGCTTGGTTGTGAGTCAAATTGTTTGCAGATTTATCTCTTCCTCTGCCATTTCTTTTGCTGTTCCCCATTACATTTTACCTCTGCTCACGTCCTTATCTGCCTTTTGCCTTATATTTCCTTCATCAGATGTATTGCTGTTGCTTTTTGGTATTTCATGAGCAACACTGGCAGTTTAGGACAAACAAATCACATGACTAATTTTTCCATTGCTTAGAAAAAAGCATTGTCCAGGGAAAATGGCACAGGTAGGATGGTTAAAATTCTCTGGCTGCTTGTAAGGGGAAAGCTACAGGGAGGTGGTCTGTTAAATGCATCTTTCTTTGCAGTCTCTTGCAAGACCAAAGCAGGTGCACTGTGTCTGCTCATGCCATGTTACCCTGGAATAACAAACCCAGCTACAGTTGGCCCTGATCATTTCTGGTGGGGTTTTGTACTGAGAGCTGTGTGATACGTCTTGGACTTCATTAGTACCTTAACTCTGGTTGTATAATCTGTGTTGTGGGTTTAATGTGCTGTGGGTGCTGGTACACCAGACTTTGTCCAACAGAAAGCTCCTAGTGTCTGGCAGAGCCACCATGGAACTGGAGCCAGTAAAGTCTATTATCCTTTCAATTCTGTTCCTCTCCTTAAATGTGTGGGTCTGCTTGGTTTGGGGGTTGACTTGTGTGTCCTTGTCAATTTTGTGTCACTCAGTGCATGCTGCAGTGCTGTGGATCTTCTTTGGAATGACAAGAAGACATTGCAGACACTTCTTGTCTGGGATGAAAGTTAGTTATATTCATTCTTGTGCTTTTAGTCCTAGATCTGATTTCTATGTAAGACGCATGGGTATAGGGACTGGCAGAGCCCAGGAAGAGGCAGAAGCTATGTAAGAAGTGAGCATTAACAAGTCTTATGGTTTCAAAATAAATCAAAACCATAGGGAAGTCAAGATAGTAGTGTATTTTTTATGAGGTGAGGGAAGATGGGTGTTACCCTGTACTGTCCCTTCCCTGGGAAAAAAAAGCATCTGTCCTGTTTAACATTTATCAGTGACCTGGAGGAGGCGATGGAGGATGCCCAGATTGCAGATGACAGCCAACCGTCAATGTGCTGGAGGCTGCTTATTCAGAGGGATCTGGACAGGACTGGGCCAACACCAGCCCTATGAAATTCAGCAAGGCGAAACATGGAGTCCTGTGTAAAGAGTTACTGACGTCAGTAGCCCTTTTCCTTCAGTTTTCCTGTGCTTGTTCCTCCCCAGTTTTCCTTTGCTGTCTTCCCCTAAATACGGCACAAGTCTTGTACAGTCCTACAGGCTCTTCCCTACCATTCCACAGTGAGTCTCACAGCCCTGTAGGCATTAGTCCCCCTAATGGGAAAAGTGATCTAAGCTCTGTGGACCCTCACTGGAAGTTTTCAAGGCTCAGCTCGGTAATGTCTTGAGCAGCCTTGTGTTCTACCAAAAGCTGATTCAGCAAGAGGTTGAACTAGAGACCTCTGAGGTCTGTTCTAACTTGACTTACGCAGTTATTCTAAAAGTTGCTGCTGAACTGTAAATAAATAAGTTCTGAGTTGTTTGCTCTCTTTGCATCATAACTTGCTGATAATAATCTGTATTTTAAGTCTGCATATTGCAGTCTTGTTCTGCCTGTTGATGACACTTCAGTTACTTGGTAGGCTGGCAAAATACTTCCACTTCTGAATCACTGTTTGTGTTGGGTTTGTTGATTTGTTTGTTAATGCAGTGCTAGCATTAGAAGCTGTATACTGTCTCTTAAATGTGATTTTGTTCAATCAGTTTTAGAAACTCCTCAAACTCGTGGACAATTTTTAAACAAGTTATACTATTTTGTTAAGATGTGACAAATGGTACTTAAAATGTGGCAGTATGGCATGCTATTGCGTGCTGGATTTTTATTTTATTTTTTCAGAGAATCAACTGTATATCAGTAGTACTTGAGGTATGAGCTGTGAGGCAAGTTCCATTCTAGGGTTTCTAAGCCAGGACTTCTTCTATTTTAACTGCATGATTAAATTCGGATATCTGTTCACTGTGTGCTGTGAATGAGCATAGTAAGGCAACAACAGAAATACTGGGTTTGTAAATTAGCTTTTTAAATCTTCACAAGATGGTCTGCTTTCATGGCTGACTCTGGTCTTTTTTGAGAGGAGGGGGAAATTCCCTTTCGAACAGTCATGGTGTTCCTAAACAGATGTTGGCTACATGACTTACACAGTAGAGATTAAAAATTACAGTGTACTTTTGCAGTTATGTTCCCTTGCTGCCACATGGGGGCTGTGGCTGTGCTGTGGGGTGGGCGCAGTAGCACAAACATTCACACAGGTAAGACTTCCAGCATGCAGGCAGTTTGTGGTTTGGCAGAGTTCTGTTGGTTGGGTGCATAAAGATTATGGGGTTTTTTAATTAAAAGGTGATTCTTAGATGGCTTTGCTTTTTAGGGGTGTGGCAACTGTGTTGGTGTCCCACCTTAAACACTTAAAAGTCCAAGTGCTCATGCACGAGTGTGTGTGCTTGTATGGCTGGCGTGGCATGACAACTGTAAATGGATGCAAAATTGCTCTTTCAAGGACTTAAGAGGATCACAGGCCCAGATTGTTCTGTTCATGTGTTCCCATAAGTCACTGTGTCTGTAGCATGACTTCCTGGGAACAGCTGTTTCTTCTGTCAAAGCTAAGGCAGCTCAGAATTTCATCATGATGGTTACAGTTTCACCAACCAACTTTTGTGATCACTTCCATCTTAATCTAAGGGAGTAATATATCCTCTTCTAGTGCCATCATTGCTCTGTTGTGGCACAGGATTAAAGAAATCATTTTGTTCTTCAATAACTCTGTTTTAGCTTTACATGGTTTTACTTGAAATTCCAAAAGAACCAAACAGTGTAAGCTTCACGTTTTGATATTTATCAGCACTGTAAATGTTACTTATTAGGTTCTTTTGTAAGGTCACAGATTGTTTCCTGCTGTATTTGGTACATAAAGCATAGAGGGAAAGACCACAGAGGGAAAGATCAGCACTGATAATTTTTTGTTGTTTTGGTATGGTTTTTTTTTCAATTATTCTCTTGATAAAGTTTTAGCTTTCTGCCCACTACTGAGGACATGTCCCACACCCACCTACCCTAACACGCAGGGGCACAGATTGATTTCTGAAGATGAATGTTGTTTTTTGAGATCTCCCTGTCCAGATTTTTTTTTCAGAGGGAAAAATGTAAAATTTTTATTCATCTTGGCAAAAGTAAGGTTTTATTTCAGAGAGACAGCCCATTCTATGTGGGTTTGATCTTGTTTCCATCACTGTGCTTGAGCACTTTGAGGCTGGGTGGCAATTGTTGCAGTTATCATCATTTGTTAAAGGTATCTTCTTTTTTTTGTCCCTTCTGTTTCAGATTTAGCCTTGGAATCTAATCCATCTGATCATCCCAGAGCAAGCACAATTTTCCTGAGCAAGTCACAAACAGATGGTAAGCTGAGATTTTTTCCAATTTAACAAAAAACAGGAAAAAAATTGGAAAAATAACCAAAAGTAACATCTCAAAAACATCGTGCTTCAATTCTTTCAAAGCATAGGGATTAGTAATTTATGTATTTACACAGAAACGTGTTTGTAGACCATTTCACTTAACACTTAAAATCACTTGTTCTTCAAAATGCTTAAATACCAGATTTCAGAGTGCAGATCCTAGTAGTCAAGGCTCTCTTCATTAGTGTAATTCAAGCTTCAGGCAATGGTGGTGTTTTTTATGACCAAGGACTGTTTTAAAAATTGTTTTAAAGTAAAAAAAAATGTAGTTTCTAAAAAATAAATTAAATTTTCTGTAATAAATAATAAGCCTAAGCCATTAGTCTATATCCATTGCTTTTGAATATGTTGTTTTAAATTGTTTGAATAATTTCAGAGGATAAATATTCTCCAGTCCTGGTTTTAATTATATAGATGTATTGGGATTTTCAATTTCTTTGCACATCCTATATTTACTTAATAACTCAGTTTTGAAACAATTGCTATAGCTTGTGCATTCCAAAGTGCTGTTAAAAAGTGGGGGCATTTCTATATTGCACAAATAAAACCAAATTCTGACAACAGGACATTTTGAAGTTGCAACTGAAGAAAAGTTTTAAGACAGTCTTTTTAAAATGCTTCTGTTTCTTTTATAGTTGGTTCTTGTTTGAAGCACTGTTTTGCTAAGAAAGTGATGCACTTGAGTTTGAATGTGTTGATGGAAAGCTGCAGTGTGTCTTTTAACTTGTCACAGCTTTGCCACAGAAAAGAATTACTTTGACAGGTCTGTCGGTTGCTGTCCTGCTATTCAGTCTTGTGGCAAGTGGTTAAATTGTCAGTTGTATCAACTTTGCAGTGCTCAGATAGTCTGTGAGCAGTGGAAACAAGCACTAGCCTGGTTCTCCAGAAGGGGTGATACCAAGGAAATGTAAAGACCCCTTTTTTTTGGGGCCTCTAAGATCAGTCTTCACACAACCAGAGGGTCTGAGCCGCTCGTTTCAGACACCTCTCAGATGAGCAGTGCTGAAGGTGCAGCTCACAAGCTGACAGAGTTCATGAACACTGTCACTGTGCCTTGCTGCAGATAGTGTTCAAACTACGTGAACAGGCTTGTTGGGGGTAGTATTGCTTTCAAACATGGTTTGGTTTTCTTCAAATGAAATGTATTGAATTGTGTAGACTTGTGTTCATGTAAAAAAAGGCTCTGCTAGGTGAGGTAGTAACTCTTAAACTATTCTCTGAACTTTGTATTTAATTAATTGATTTTTATGGAGAAGTCAGGCAGAATAATTTATTTTCTAATTTCCCTTGTTCTTCTTCAGTTGACCTTCCATAGAATTAGTAGAATTAATATCCATAAGTTCTCTCTCAGTGAGATGTTATCAGGATTATGAGTTTTGATTTATGCAAAAAGACTAAAAAAATGTGGATACTCTTTTCCAATTATCAGTTTTTCCAAAGAGTAAGTATATAAGAGAATGTGTCCTGCTAAAGAGTGGTAATGATCTGAGGTTAAAACTTTGGAGAGGTGCCTGTCCATGCAGGTCACATTTGTATACTTTGTGCATGTGTGCAGCTCTCAGCTCTCCCTAACACACTGCTGTATTGCTGCTGTCACAGCTGGAAGTTTAACCTTGCAGTCTCTTTTGAAAGACTAACACAGTTTAAATTGATCAAATGACATGGTTGCAGTTACATGACAAATAGGTGCACAGCTTGTGCCAGTATCTTCTGTATAGTGAAATACCCTTTTACCTTCTGCCATCTAGTAGGGGAAGAGAGAACATGTAAATAATGCTGGGCACCTCACTTCCTCTTTGTGTGCCTTTGGCAGGCTCAGGGTGTGCTGGTTTTGCTTCTGTTTGCTGTCAGATGTTGGACATTGTCTGTTTGAACTATCTGAAATTACCCTGTTTTTCATGATACTCAGCATCTTTTCGAAGCTAAGACATTTTTCCCCTTAGTGTGATGGGAAGTAGTTGTTCCTAAATGTACATGTGGGTATACAGAAGTAATATGTAGCTTACTAGCTGGAAAAAACTTGGTATTTTTCCTCAAACTACTTTTCCAGACACCTAAAGTAAAATTTGAAACTTTTCATACTCACGTACTTTAGAAAACTAGGTTAATAGAATGACTTTATTGAATGTAAATTGGGAAACCTTTGAGTTCACATTCTTTTTCCCTCTTTCTAGTGCGAGAGAAGAGGAAGAGTAACCATATAAATCATGTAAGTGAACCGGATTCTATATAAATAATATTAGGATGTTGGGCCAAAGACAAATTCAAGGAAACAATTGTAGTAGTTCTAGGTATATAGTCTTACACATGTTCCAAATCTTCCTTAGAAAGGTAAAGCTGAATTGTCTTTGCCCATCTCTAAAAAATAATCAGGCACAATATCACAAAGCATAGAAATAAGAATGAATTTTTTTTGTTGCGTCAGTCTTAAGCATTTCAGAAACTAAAGAAGAAAATATAAGCAAACCAGTCTGTATTTTTTTTTAAACAGAAACAAAACTGCATTCATTTCTCAGCTGAGATGGCAGTTCTTGAAGGACTTGCTGCTGATTGAGTACTGCTATAGAACTTTTAAGA
The DNA here is from genome assembly GCF_009650955.1 of Corvus moneduloides. Taxonomy (NCBI): domain Eukaryota; kingdom Metazoa; phylum Chordata; class Aves; order Passeriformes; family Corvidae; genus Corvus; species Corvus moneduloides. The sequence continues at coordinate 12,803,924 of NC_045482.1, read as the reverse complement.
AGTGCATCCAGTATGAAAAGAGAATAATGAACAAATATCATCAGTATGATAAACAAGCGATAATCCATTAGTTTTAAGGTCTGAAAATATGCTCTGAGCTTCTTCCACAAATATTAGTCAGTTTGGACACTTCACTCACCAAAAAAAAAGCCAAAGCAAAAAAGATGCGATGTCATTAATAAGTGGATAAAAAATCATTGACTAGTAAAGGTAAGAGTAGAAGTTAGTAACATAAAGCTTAAAAAATATTGTCCAGCAAAAGTGTCTACTGATAAAGTACTGATAAGATAATAGGATTTCAAGTCTCTTTTATTTAGCCTGATTATGCAAGGGGCGGGGGGGTGATTCTTTCCCCTTTTTTTTCCTCTTTCTTTTTTTGTTACAATTCCAGCTTTGGTCTGCCACTACCAAGGTGAAGTGTGATTGGATTGTTTTTGCTGGCAAACTTCAGCTGAAATGGGAGATATTCCCAGGCAGCTATTGAGTTGTGAAGGGTGTCAACATTTTCATATGGAAGACTTTCAAGTTTTAGACATGGCATTTAAAAAAAATTCTGGTGAAAACTAATGAATCTTGAATTGTTTGATTAAAATTCCTCCCTCAATTATGATGTCCTATCTCTAGTGCAAGGTATTCTCTAAAATGCTCAGGGAAGCCTGGATAGGGTTATTTTGGAAGATTTCTTACAGTACAAAATGTTCAGGTGAGGATGGATGATGGAGCATATTGCTAGCTCTAAGTAATAATAGTAAAAGTAAGGTCATAGCGGTACTCTGTTTCCACATTCCAGATGCTAAACAGGACATGTGTGAAGGGAGCCATGTCAGGAAAGAGTTCCTTTTTTTGAAACTTTAACATGACAAAACCCCAAATGCAAAACTGTCTTCGCAGGGGGCAAGACTGGATAACCAGCCAGTGTAAAGGTATAGGATGTAAAAGAAGGGAGATGCTGATTATGGAGTCACAGGGAAATCTAACAGAGTACATCGCAGAGAGGGAAGACTGAGACACAAACTGACAAGAATGGAATGGGAGAGAACTGAGAAGATCAGAGGACTTGCTGCTTTAGCTCAGCTATTTCTGCTGTAAATTATCTAAAATCATGTTGTGTATTCCAAGGGATGATTTGTAAATGTATCTTACACAAAGGAACTAGATGGCTACAGGGTAGCTTACATTGCAGCAGCAACCACCCACAGAGACCTGCTGTGCAGTAACCACTTGAGGTGTAAAGCCAGTATTCAGTGTGCTAAACAGAATCTTACAGAATCCCTCTTCTTGAATGTATTTCAGTTCTTTTCTTCTTTTTTTTTTTGTACCCCAAGGTTTCTCCTGGGCAGCTCACGAAAAAATACAGCTCATGCTCAACGATATTTATAGATGACAGCACCGTCAGTCAGCCTAACCTTAGAAGCACAATAAAGTGGTAAGGACCCTTGTCATCAACAAGGCATTGAGTGGCATTGTAAAGGTTATTTGGCATTTTCTGGGGGTCTTGTCTGTTCCAAAGTCAACTGCACTCTTGAATGAGAGAAGCACAGCACTGCTTCTGCAGGTTGGTCATGAAGGGGTGTAGAGGTCTGGATAACTGACTGCTGGAGGAGCTCTTGTTTCAGTCACAGAGCTCATGCACTGTCCTATTTCAAAGTCATTCTCATCCTGCACTTGAGGCAGTGCAGAAGTGTGTCAGCATTTTGGGTTTGAAAGTATGTGTTGAGGTGGGGAGTTTAGTTCACATTGAAAGCCAAATCAAGAAATTCTTAACCTGGGAAAACTTGAAATGGATTTTGTATGGAATTGCAGGAAAAGTTGCAGGACTGTGTTTGGTACTTGCCAGTGGTATTAGTCTGCCCTCTAGTTGTGGAAAACCAGCATGTTGCTGACTTGGGGTTTAGTTCTGGCCTTTTCTGCTTTTTCTTCACATACATGTTATTTTAGGTAGGTGATAATTCTGTTCTCCAGTGTAAATGGCTGCTGGACCTGAGTTCCAGAAAGCCAGTTATTTGCACTTAGGTGATACCAGCTGAGAACTGAGAAGGGCGTTTTATCGTGCTTGAGGGGAAAGTGGATTGAGTCCCAGAAGGCTTTACTGATTTAATAGTGTAGTACAGTTTGGAAATGTCTAAGTTGATTTGTTACTTTAAAATTTGGTTTCAGACAAAGGTATGCAGCATGTCACTTTTCCTTCTCTAGAGAAACAAAAACCTAAAAAATGATGCTTGTGCCATTCTGAAGTGCTGTACAGCTTGACAGCAGGTCAGAACTTTCTTGTGACAGGTTCCTGTGATGGCAGCGTTCTGTTATCACGACAAGTAAAGAATCTGATATTTGGCCACAGTAGACAAGTGTTAATATATGAAACCTATTGCCTCACTTAGCAGAGACTGAAGTCCATTCTTGTCCACTTCTTGGATTATGCTGGCATGATACCATCTGTATTATTCTCCTTTTTAGACAGGTCCTAAATTAGACAGCCACTCAGGGTTAAAACATCTGCAGAATCTCTGCAATGGTATATGTAACACCAAATAGGACTTATATTTTAGTTGGGAATAGTCCACATTTTCACTAAATATCACCTAATCAGGAAATGGAGGAATATGTTGAAAATGTCGCTTAACACTTATTTTGTTGCACAAATATCTATACAATGAATGTAAAGGTAGCTTGGCTGGCAGATTTGATTTGGCCAATTTCTGTCCAGACACTTAAACACCAGAAATGAGATGTGTAGTACCTGGGGATGTGAGAGGAGGTCACTGCAAAATGGATTTGTAACATTTTGAGCTGAATGACAGCTTTTGCAGTGGAATAGTTGCATGGAATATGCTTTGTTAAATCTTTTTTTTTTTTTTTCCTTTTCTGCTTTTTAGTGTAACATTAGCAATATTCTACCATATAAAGAACAGGTGAGTGAACTCTTTCTTTGCTGAAATATAATTACTTTCTTTTTGAGCCAGGGATATAGAATCATAGAATCACTAAGACTAGAAAAAAAACCTCTTAGATTGTAGAGTCAAATATGGTCTTGGTCACTTCAGTGACCAAGGAGGTGAAAAATCTGGCACTTCATGCTGTATCTGCTTCCTCTTTGTACCTCCTCTTGAGCAGCTGTGGAAGGGTCAGTAATTCACCCATCCAACAGCACATAAAACTCCAAAACAAGGAGTGAGGTCACTTAACTCACCACAAATCAACCTTTGGACTTTGTTCACCTTTTCCTGAATACAGAAGTATGGATTAGTTTTGATGGGTGAAGGAACACTCTGTCCATGTACAAATCACTCTTGCCATTACAACTAGTTCCAGCATATGCTTCTGAATTATAGCTGACTTTTTGAAGTAAATGCTATTAATGAGTTTCACCTGGTTTCACATTTTGAGGCAGAACTGTAGTAAGCATAATACAAGAACATGGAAAGCTATTAATTGTTTAGCACGTGAAATATTTAATTGTAAGGACGCATCATTAAATGCTTTGCAAAAATATGAGGTAGCTCCATACCATATTCTAGGAAAAGCTGAACTGTAAAATAGTTCCCTTGATCCTCTTTAATGAACAGTGATTTTTAGTAGAGCATAGCATTACCAATTAACTCTTTTTGCTAAACCAGAGATTTTTGTTTTGTAGAGATTCTGACAGATCATTGGATATTTTTGATGAAAAATCTCATCCTCTCACAGTAAGTGTAATTTTTTGGTCCTCTGAATGTGTATCAATAACATCTTGATTTGTATTGTATAAGTCGTAAAAATGTATTAGCAACAGGCCACAATCAAATTGGTCTTAAATTGTGTCTTTATATGTAATACAAAGTGCACACAGTGACTTTTGAGATCAGCTAGATCATAAACAGAGCCCAATCTTTCTAAATGTTGCAAACTATGTTTGGTTTTCTATGCTTTGACTATAAATAGAAAGAAGCATATGCCAAATTCTTTGGTATTCCATGTCTGAAGTTTCTCGTCCATCTGTTTTCTTCCCCTCTTTAATACTGCTTTATCGAAAGTGTTTTCTATTTATTTAGGAAGACATGGTTAGTAGGTATGTGCCTAACCTTTTAAATGACTGCAAACAGAAGAATAGAATACACGAAGCATTACAAAAAGTAGGCAACAATGGGTTCAGCCTTTAAAAAACCTGAAAGGCAACATTTTAAAGCAAATATGCTTTAGACTGCTTGCAGTAACAGCAAGGAGCATTCAGGATGTGATTTTAATGTGACTGGTCCTGGTACACCTTTTTAGACACTCTTAAAGATGCAAAACCTCATAGTACAGGGAAGCTCAGGAGTGGAGCGTGTGCTTTTTACATCCAGTTTGAGCACTCCTGGCTTAATGCCCGTTCTACAGAACCACTTCCTTTGTTTTTCATTTGAAATTAATTCAGCAAAGATCCAGGGGCTTTAAAAATTGAATTTGCTCTGGGACTTACCTGAGTGAATGTAGTTCAACCTATTTCACCGTTTTTGCTTTTAAAAGCAAAACGGATTTTAATAAACAATTTAATATTTTAAGTCTGTTAGAATTTAATCCCTAAATATGACCCATTGTGCTAGAAATTGTACAGCCCAATACAATATAAATAAATACAACTCTTTACTCAATTTAAAAAACAAAAAGAACTTCAGGACAAGATCTATATCCAAGATTTCTTGTATGGACTGTAGCACTTCAGAGCAAAAAGTGTGGACTGAAACTACTTTAAATGTAGTTTTGCATTCAAAATTATGTAAGATGAACTCCACTTCATTGGACAATTTCTTTATCTGTTGTTTTGCATTCAAAATTATGTAAGATGAACTCCACTTCATTGGACAATTTCTTTATTTAACAACCTGACATCGTTTGATCCTTTCATATAGCCTACCTCCTATTTAATGAGAAGAAAATCATTGTGTCCTCTGGGGAACACTTAAAGGTCTCTTCTATTCTTACTGCAGCATACAGACAGAGTTATGGCTGATTGTCACACTTCTGAGGGAAAGGCACACATGGCTTGTTAGTTTCTATAGCAATGGTGTTTTGCCTGGGTACCTACTGTTCCATCAGAAAGGTTAATTAGCAGGAAGAAATCTCTGAACACCTAAAGATGCAGTCGCAAGGAATCCAAACCAGGCTCTGTTGACCCTAATGTGACCCAGTTACTGGTATAATGGATTTAGTCACAAATATCAGTCTTGGTGCTTCCTTCCTCAGTTCCAGTGTCTTGGTTTAAGACAATTTAAAAGGACAACACTCTGGAATAAGTTGCCTCTGTATAGGTTCAACAAATCCCTTTCCACCAATAAGGAATGAATACAAGTAGATAGAAGTGAAAAAATAAAAGTTTACTAACAAGCAGAACAGCAACAGGCAAAAACTAACAGTAAATAACTGCTAGATACCAAACTGCTGAATCTCACACCCCGTGGGAATAAGGAGAGACCTGAAATGCCAGAAATACCCTTCCCAAGGTGAGAAAACCACTAACTGCAGTCTCTTAGAGATGAGGGAGACAAAAACCAAAAAGAGAATCCAAAAAGTGCAAAGCCTGTGTTTCAGGCAAGACCAAGACCACACAGCAGTAGGGCCCAGCTGCCTGCCAGGACCAAGTTTAAAAGCACCTGGGATAGCACCCACCCATCCCCAGCTTCCCGCAGCAGGGTCCTAAAGAGACAGTGACAGTTTTTGGGCACTGATAGATGGGGAATACAATAACATTTTGGGTTACCTCAGGACATCCAGTCAGCAGAAATGTACTTCCAGATGTGCTTCTGTACCATGTGTAACACAGGAACGATGAGCATTCCTGCTCATGCTATTCCTAATGTTGCATGTCCCCCTTGCAGAGATAACCTCCGTTGGTTAGTGGTGTATTAGAAGGCTGTGTGGACAGTACAAAGTTAACTTACCTCTGCATTTTACTTGACTATGCTCCCTGGCTATTTTAAACTAGAAAAACACAGGAAAACACTTGCTACTTTGCTTACCTTGCAACTACTATCTTAGTGTCAAGCAGATGTGCTGTTCTCAGCAGCTGTCTTTACCATACTGTAGGTCTACCTTGGACTGCAGACAGAAATCTATTCAGTATCAGTCTTGCAGAACCAGTGTGCAGAGTTGGAGCTCTTGAAGTTTCATCCCTCCAGAAAAAGTGCTGAATATCAGAAATGTCTCTCAAACACTTATTTTAGGATTGCTTTTACAGACTGTTTCTTTCTGAGCTTTTCTTCTCCCCTGTATTTAGAAACAGTTTAGCACTGTGTCAGAGTTAAATCTAGTTGTTCATTAGCTTTGTTGTCTTTCTGGAGTCTCTCAAGAATGCATTCTATGAAAACAGTGTAAATTACCTTCTAGTGCTGCCTGTGACAGAATTATTGCCACGTGTTCTTCAGCACTTCCTCTGCTGGAAGAGGAACCTTGTGAAGTCTGTTAATTTTGTCTTTTGAAGAGCCATTGTTTCCCTGGTGTGTATATACCTGTGATTTTCTTGCAGGGACAAACTTCTTTTTTTACATCTCTTCCAGTCTGTAAAATGTTCCATGGACAATAGCTAGCACCTGCAATGATGATGGTAGTTCATGCTCTTGTCTGTTAGTCCTACAGATCAAACAAGTGTTCAGAAGAGAGATACCAGCTAAAGCAACTGTGTTTTGTTTGGAATGTTTGCAGTATTGCAAGGCTGCTTCTTTCAGTGCATGACTCTGTTCTGCCTTTGTGACAGAAAATGGGTGTATACACCTCAGTGAGAAGAAACAACCTGTTCTTTAGAGTTAGTGTTAAGTAAGAGAGGTTTTCAGTAACTCCAAGAACTTTCTTTCAGCGCGAAGAAGTCCCAGATGACTACTACAAGCATGACCCTGACCACAAGCACATCTACCGGTTTGTTCGGACGCTCTTCAGCGCGGCACAGCTGACAGCGGAATGTGCAATAGTGACACTGGTAAGAGGCACCAGAGTGCTGAAACTCGAGCTTATGGAGGACTTTCCCCTCTCCTCATTAAGAGAACTGGGCTGAACCGACATTTAAATAGTTAAGAGTATCTCATGAAACCTTATTAATGAAGGCACAGTACAAGTGAGTTCATTAGAGATTTCTAAGTAGCCACAGAAGTGATTAAATAAAAGGGCAATTCCCTTTTCTGTATATAAATATGTAATTCTTAATTACTTATCCAGTAAACCCCTGTTTGTTTCATAATACATAACTCGTGAAGAAGCTTGAGAAGAGCAGAACAGTGGGGTGTGATGAGATCCTACACAAAGACATCTTTTATTTCAGTTTTGTGGAGGGGAAAGTGTGAGTTTTGAGTTTATATTAACTAGAACAAGTAATACTGCCTTAAGGGATCAAGAGTCAATCCTATAGGAACTCTAGGAGAGGAGCATTCTCATTATTATATCCTTCAGTCATTGCCACCTTTCTACCAAACTTTTTTTAACTTAAGCCAAAGAGGCTATAACTTTTTTCCCCAGATGACATGGAGGTACTTAGAATTTAAGAACAATATTAAGATAATAATCTCATTACAGTTCATTGTTTGATTTCAGAAAGCACGATGGATTTTAAAATTTGTCAATGATACTGATTTTTTATTTGTGTGTGTATATATATGCATATATGTATATGAAAGGAAATTTAAAAACTGCAACATGTATAATTGCTACTTTAGACAATCTCTCAAACTGCACTTTGTTGCACACTAAACTTCAGTCTTCATTGTGGCTTCTTTCTGAAAAACTGGGTGAAAGGACAACAGAACTGTCACCAAAAGGCAATATAGCAATTAAAGAAACTTAGCTAGAAGGACTCTCTTTAATAAGGAAATGAGTAATTAAAAAGGCTGGATATTTAAGAGCTATTGAAACTCTGAAATGAGTTGGAGGTTTTTGCTTTTTCAAAGACAGGAAAGCAATTTTGACAGAACAAGATGACAGCTCACCCTGGGCAAACTAGCTGAAGTGTTTGCAAAAAATGGAGTTAGTTTTTAAAGTGGATTTTACCACTAGATGGCCCTGTTATTATAGGAACACCTTTAGGCTGTTAGAAGGCTACGAACCAAGGATGGGAAGAAAGCATGGGCAGACCTCAGTGACAAAGATTAATCCTTCCTTCCCTTAGACCTTAAAAGCTTCCCTCACCCACTAATTTATCTGAAGCTACATTGGGAACTTGGATTTAGGTGAGGGAATAGAAAATTAAAAACAATTTATATTCGAATTTGAAAGTGCAAATTACTTAGTACGTGGATCATTATAGGAGTGTAAATAGTAGAGAACTTTCAAGGAAGGGAGAGATTCAGCATCCTAGAGCTGGTTTGAGATTTCATGGGAGGAATGAGTAAAAGACCAAGGAACGTCTTTGGACTTGAGTATGTCTCACTGCCTAAGCAGTTGGTGATGGAGATCAAGGGACTGAAGTCTGTTCAATACAAAATAGAAACAGCACTAAAGGCCTTTCATTGTGGAAAGACAGCGATTAACACATCTTTGTCCCATAACCAGAGATCAAAGTGCAGGTTTTAGCACTTCCTGTTAAGCTACAAGTGCTGAACCTTAACCATGCTGAAAAGCTAATGTGATGTTGAGTGATTTGCTATCCCAGGTAGGCCCTAATGAGAACCTGCCCGTGATGTGTGACTCGGTGACAGAGCTGGAGCAGTGTCTCCCTGAAGGAGCAGTGCTCATTGCTCAGAGGAACACCTCACTAGCTATTGTGCACCCTGGTGGTCCAGCTCTCGTGGGATAGTAAAAAATGGAACCTGTAACTCCTGAAAATTTGGATTCTTAAGTGTAAGTAGTAATCACTAATACTTATTTTGATACACTTAACAGTGACAAATAGTCATATTGGACTGGCATGTTTGCTGCTCAGCTCTGCTCCAGGTCTTAATTACACGCATACAATTGTGCGGTTTTGTTGTTTGTTTTTTTTTCCTTCTTCCTTCTGTAGGTTTATTTGGAAAGGCTGTTAACCTATGCAGAGATTGACATATGCCCTAGTAACTGGAAGAGGATAGTCCTAGGAGCTATTCTGCTGGCTTCTAAAGTCTGGGATGATCAAGCTGTGTGGAATGTGGATTATTGCCAAATACTGAAGGACATTACTGTTGAGGACATGTAAGTTGCAAGGTTTGGGTAGTCTACAGCGGTGGGGTGTTTGGGATTTTTTTTGTGTGATTTTTTTCATTTGTTTGTGGGTTTTTTAAACAGCAATTTTTGTGATCATGCTGAAAAAAAACACCTCTCCGTTGCTATGCTATATGTATATAGTGTATATTTGGTGTCTGGCCTCATTCCCTTTTTTATCCCAAGAAACTTTGGATAATTACCCTACTTTGAGACAAATCTGTATTAATAATTTCAGTGACTTGCATGAGTGACTTCAAAGTTAGTTTTCTTTACATTCTTTCTCTCAGTGACGAGCCATGGAACTAAACTGCCCAATTTATAGTCTCATCAGAAGGTTTTTTAAGAAGGAAACAAAGTGAACTAAATTTGTCCCCCTGCCTTTTCTGTTTTAGAATTTGAAGAATTGCAAGGTAAATCATAATTTGTGACTTTCATGTCTGCTTGTGTATCCAGCTAAGGCCTAAACATCTCAAGGTCTGAATTCCTAGTGCTGCTGCTGGCAGGCAGGTGTTGTTTGTGTGGGTAGCTATGGTTGCCTGTGTTACACACAGCTACTGCTTATCCTCTCTGGGTGGGTTCTTAGACGTGCCTACAGGGCTGAAAACAAAGTCCTCAGTCTTATTACTGCTTGTTTTTGTAAGGCTGTTCCTTGGATGTATTTTTGTCTTAGATGTCAATTTCAGTTTTTCAGAAATTTTGAATCTGCTGTCTTTTCTTGCTGCACTCAGCTTTAAGCCAGATTTTGCAGTATGGCAAGATGTTCATCCTCATGGCTCCAGGCTCATACTATGGGCTGGAGGTGTGTTTATGTGGACTGTGGTTGGCCATTAGGTTTTCTGTTAAATTCCTTCTCACAAAGTTCTATCTCAGAGCTTTGAAACATCAGCATTATTGTTTTAATTCTATCTGCCAGCTTGTTCTCCTATTTCTCTTATCACAGTGGTAGAAATGATACAAGGCCAGCTTATTGCACCAGGCTTTCTGGCCTTGCTTTCATGACATGCTTTGGGTGGGTTTGAGTCTAATCCCAGTGCTGTGCCCTGAGCATGTGTCCAGGCCTATGCAGTGACAGCCAGTTCTAGCACAGGAGCAGACTGAGCTGGCACACAGCACTGGGAGGCTGCCTGTGTGATGGGGCAGTGTTCTTGCCCCAAGCTCTCTTCCCTGGACTCAGCCCAAACTAATGTTTAAAATACAGCAAGTAATTATTCATTTGGGACTCTTTAGGAGGATGAATATCTAGTTTTCGTCCTTTTGTGGGCTGTATTTCTAAATTTAAGGGAGTTTTCTGCACCAAAACAATGTTTATTATTCAAATTATTTCACATCTCAAACAGCAATGGCAACCACTGTTACTTGTTTTATACATACCCCTTGCCTGGGAGTTCTTTGTCTCAAAATGCAGGACTGTGCCAGCCCTGCTTTCAGGGAGGCATAATTAGTGATTTTATACAATGTACATCTTCACTCAACCTGGTCCCGACTGCTCATCTATCTGAGGAACGTACTTGAAGCGTTGCTGCAAATAACTCTGAGATGGCTGAAGTGGGGTCAGCAAAGCCAGGAGTGCTGGAGTGTACATCTTGCTCTTTTTGATGTCTCCTCTTCTAGCCTTATTTGGGACAAATCAAATTGATAGCACTGAAAATACCTGTAACAAGCAGGATATTTATTCTCTATTGCCAATGCTGGGTCTCCTGAAATTGTCGGTACTTGCATTTTCAAAGCAGTGATAGTGGTAAGGAAAATAGATGGAATTTAGGTATATTTTTTTTCTCCAATTTGAAGATGGGATTTTTGTAATCCCATCTCATTTGAGATGACTTAGACCTTTGAATTTAGATATGGGCAGACACTGTACTACCCCCTCCCAGACAGTGGCACAGGGTGTTCATCCTGGGCTCTGTAACTGGGCAGACTTTACCACTCCTTGGCTAGATAACATCACCATAATGGGGACCTTGGCAAACTGCTTAAAATACTCAGCAAAATTGTCTTAAGTTTATAAGTCTACTTTCAGTTCATGGTTTGTACTATAGTTAATTGTCAGTCTTAGTAGTTGCAGTATTTTTTAAACCAGTCAGTTGATGGTGAGTATTAGCTATTCCAAATACAAGAGTTAGTAAGAGAAAAACATTGACAAAGGATTTCAGTCACAGTTGCATTCTAATGTTGGAGATGGCTGGTGATGCTGCCTAAAAATCCACCCAAAATCCCAGCAGCTCCCCAGCTAAAGATCATTTGGCAGGAGTCTTCCAGGTATGGCTCCCTGGGTGGGCCATTCCTGTGCAGGAACAGCCTATCTACAAGACTGGTGGCAAGCTTTGTTTGTGAACTCCTGTGAATTTTCCTCTTGGCTCTCTGTATCTAGAATGACTCACTAACCTGACAGACACTCTTGTTGAACCACTGCAAGCCAGGCACGGGGGCTGCACCACTCTGGAACTGGCAAAAGTTTCTTACCTGATTTAGTTCACCCAGTTTGCAAGTGTGTGTGTGTGTGCTCACAAGCCAGGCACCCCTTCTGAAGGCAGCGTAGGTGCACCTCCTCCCCACCAAACTCTCTCCCCACTGCTCAGAGGTGTGCTGGCAGCCCCCCTCACAGCTTTGTTAGAGGAGCTGGGGGCTCTCAGGTTGTGAAGGGATATGAGATCCAGGCCTGGCAACTGCCACATGCGGTCCATTTGCCTTTGCCTCATCCTACTCAGCATAGCTGAAGTGTTCATCTTACTTTTTCTATCACAAGCCCTTTTCTATTTGACCAAGGCAAAGGTGGGGTTTTTTAATGAAAGACATTTTTCTTTTGGGTTTTGGGAGATGGGTCTTTTGGTTTGTTTTACTTATTTCTGATGGGAAAAAATCAAAAGAAATTCAGTTGATATTTGGAAGTCATCCTTTGTCGGAACTTGCTTGCTTTGATGAGAGCGAATCCATAATTGCTGAAAAATTAACTGTACAGCTGCTAATTTTGCCATGATTGTTTGTAAGGGGGGACATGCTGTTCATTCTTTAGGCTACATATATTTGTAAAAAAGGCACAGAAAAAACATGGGCATTATCCTTTCCCAGGTTTTAAACCACTGTTAATAGACTTGTTAATCCAATGAAGAGTTGTATTTTTACAGAATTAAAATGTATTAGCCTAGTGAGTACAAAAGGGGCAGTGAAGAGCATTTACTCACAGGGTAAATCAAGCTCTGATCAGCTGATCATCAAAACATTATCTGATTTACATCTCTATAGGCTTATGGCCATATGAACAGGAAATTAATTTTGGCACTAGGTTCAATGATACTTAAGTCTGCTATGCTAGAAAGAAGCACAAAGCTGCTATTCATATTGAGACCCACCACCCAATACAGGACAACACAGATGATTCCTTGATTTATTTGCTGCCACGCTGATAGGTAAAGCATCCATTTTAAAAGCTCCCAAAAAAGCAGTATGACTCTGAGCAGTCCCTGACTCTGACTTGGTGCAACTCATCTTCTGATGTATTCACAGTTGGCCTATACAGCTGCTAAATTCTGTTGGAACAGATCTGCTACCTGTGCAGACTGTTGTTGAGTTGTTGAACTGAACTGCTTGGTTTGGGTACCACCAGTTTCTTTTTAGGTTAATCTGTAAAACATTGTTTTTCCTCTGTAGAATATCTCTGGTTTAGCTGACCACAGTACAGTAGCTGAAGCAGCTTTTTTCGTGTCATGGCACTCTCCACGCTTTCCTCCAAGTATTTTGCCCAGTGAAAACAGACAAGAGAGTAAAAACTGGACAGTGCCCTTTGACATAGTACTTTGTTATCCTGCCTAATGCTATTGAGGAGAAAATTCCTTCTCCCACCTAATGCTGCTTATTTATTTATTTATTGGAGATGAATCCATGTTGCTTCAAGAGGCTTTTTTCTGTGAGATAATAGCAGCAGCTCTTCATAGATCCATTTGTTGCCGTGGTGATCTGCCTACTCCTTTTGTTAGTCCGCCTCTACTTCAATAAACCCCCTTCCTGTTATCAGCCTGGTGAAAATGTCTGCAAGTTCTTCAGAGCTAATAAACAGCATACATCATTCCTTTCATCTGATCACTATTGTGTGGGGCCGTATGAGAGTGAGAATGGCGCATGAATTGTACAGCTGCACTAATGGAACTCCGAAGAATGAACCTCCCTGCTCAGCCGAGAGAGTGCACGACAGGGCACTGCCTTCCTCTCCGAGCCGGAGGTGCCAGGACTCAAAAGCTGCACCTTGTTTTGAGCACCAGGGAATGACCTGCCTCTCGAAACTAATAATGCAGAGCTCTCGGTGACCTGTTTCAAAGTTGCTGGTTTTAAAACAAGCTTGAGGTCTCTTCAGTGTTTTCAGCCAGCTAAAACAATCTTTTTTTCCTTTGTCTTCTGTCCCTTGCGCCTCCTAGGAACGAGATGGAAAGACACTTCTTGGAGCTACTGCAGTTTAATATCAATGTTCCTGCCAGTGTTTACGCCAAATACTACTTTGATCTTCGCTCCCTAGCAGATGACAATAACCTGAGCTTTCTGCTGGAGCCTCTCAGTAAAGAGAGAGCACAGAAGCTGGAGGTAAATGGTCTGAGAGTGGCTGAGCAGGGGACTCTGTCTGTATGAGTCGTAAGAGCATCTGTTGCTAATCATGTTAAGTGTCAGTTAGAAAAACTAAAAAGCTTTTAGATTAGTGTATTACAGGGTAATTTAACGCCTTTATAAATACAGTTAGCACTTCTAAAACCATGCCTAAGCTAAGCAAGTATTCTGAAGAAAGGAAGGGTTTTGGAAGAGATTACAGAAGTCTAGCAGATTGCAAAATAAAATGGATGTTATTTTGGGTGTAGTTCAGCTTAAGTTCTAGGCTACTTAAGATTGAAAGGATTAGTGTCATATGTAATGGATTGTCTCTCCTTCCCTGGTCACAGTCTGTATTCCAAGCACCTAGAGACAGTCACACTCACACCCTTCTAAATACTGCCAGCTGAAGGTTTCCCACTGCATCCCACTGCACAGCTGCTTTTAGATTTAGAGGGAGCACTCTTACTGCTCTTATGGTTTAATAAACAATTTGTCTGGGGACAGCTGCAGAAATAAATTGTGGATTCCTACCTTTCCAGAGAAATGTTGCTTTAAGATAAACTTCTGGAACAGCCCCTTCTTGGGAATCCTTCAGAATGCCCAGAGGAGTGTAAATGCAGATTACTGTCCCTTTCTGCTCGATGGGAAGGGCTGTCCTTGTGGGGAGGCCCCGCAGCCTTCTTGGCATGACGGCTCATTTTAAAAAGCTTTAACTTTTGCGGAGTCAGTCTTCCGAGTTGCCGGAGATATTTAAGACATTTTGAAAATACATAAATTACCTGGGTTCCCAGGGAAATTTCTTGTTGGATCAATGCAACCTTTCATCTGTCCAGGTTTAACTGATGACTCTGCATGTTGTTTTGTTGACCTTTCAACAAAAGCATTACCACAGGCCCTGTGTACACTGATACCATAGTCCCTTTCAGAGAGGGGTGTGCTGCGGTATTCCTGGCTTACATTGTTCTGTCGTCCACCCCCAATAATTCTGCCACGGGCTAGGGATTTTATTGTGTCCCATAAGTGCCTGAACTTCTGGAGTAAGTATGATCCCTCCTGGTCCTTTGGAATGATAAGTATGATATGCCTATGAATTCCTCTATTTAAAGTTAAGCAATGCAGCTCTTCTGCTTTGTCTCACCTTTGTTACTTGCACTTTAAGCTAACACTGTCACTAAGTGTAAATGTGGTTGTAGGGCAGTTCATAGTCCATAGGAAATTGTTTACTGAACTGCTCAGTGCCAGGGCATAAGTGGATGATTTACAGATTGTGAGCCTGTTTTTTTTCTTCTTAGTATTTGGGGGCTTGGGATTTAAAACCAGATTAATTTTCAGTACAGTATGTAATTTGCTATCATGCACTTACTAATGCATGTCTATTGGACATTTTGGGGTTTAATTCTAAAATGTGATAAATATTTAAACCATTTGCTAAAATTTTTAGTTCTACCTTTCTGTTAGAAGCACATAAGCAGCTGATAGGAGCCTGTATAAAGCAGTGAATTAGTGAATTCCAGAATCTGAAAACTGATTTACACCATATGGGCAACTGGGGCTAAATATGTCAACACAGGTTGCTGTGTGATTGATGTGCTAGCATTAAAGCAGGATGGAGAGTCTGTCTGGTTTTGCACCAGGAGCTCATGCTGCCAGTGTCTCAAAGAATGCCACTCTTGAGCCAAATGCATGCCTCCAGAAGGTCGGCAGATATAAATGTAAATAATTATTTTAAAATACACTTAGAACTTTATTCATGCTCAGAGTGCTTTTCACCTTTTGAACTTGCAGAACATTGGGCTGTGCTGAATGGGTGCTGCCTTAAAGGGAAGGTGTAGGCTTGTAGCTGATCACAGGACTCTGAAAGTTCATCTGGTAATAGGTGGTAAATTATTAATGGAAGTAAATGTGCAGGACTGAAATTCAGTTCGACTTTTTTATTACAGGTATTCTTATTAATTTACATTGATAATGCCTGAAGGCTCCAATCAGAAATAGGCCTTGCAGGGGAGGGGACACAGTATTTTCTGACAATTGTGTTACTAGGATTTAAATAATTAGTCTTGTAACTAGAATAACTAGATAAGCAGGGCAGAGGCAAGCCAATAAATGGATGAAAACAGTTCAACACTAGATTGTCTACATGTGCTAATATTTAATTGCTATAATAAAGTACCATGGCTGCCCTCCCTTCTCAGATCATGGGGGTGATCCTGGTAAGAATATGTTGGGAGTGAGGGTGTAGAGAAGGTAAAGGCAAAACAGACACCCTAGTAGAACTTCATTTCCTCAGCTTGCTTGCCCTGAGTGGCCAAGGGTAAGATGCCCAAGGAAGTGCAGAAACCTTTTCAGTTTGAACCTTTTCTCTCAGAGAAATGCCCGTGTGCATTTCTGCACTGTTAAAATAAAATTTTTGTGCTGCTGCGTGCACCACACCCAGCTACTAGGGGTGATTTTCAACACGACTTCCACAAACTTAAAAAGTCTGAAATGGATCCAAGTTTTTCATTAGATAGTGAGACTAGTAAAATGAAGAAGATACTTGGATATGGAAACCACACACCTTCTTTAGGTCTACCTTTCTGATGGCTGGGGTTCATGTTAACCTGGGGCAGAGCCCAATGCTATTTTCCCTCCAGAGTAGTTCTTATTTACTGTCATTCTGGGTAAAAAGCCAGCTGTGTCACTGCTGCAGAGCACCTGTGCTGTAGGTATTTTACACTTGTAACACCTCCCTTGGAGCACTCAGACTTTACTAATGCGGACTTCTCATTTGTGTCTGTCTGTGGTACGCAGGCAATCTCCCGACTGTGTGAAGACAAATACAAAGACTTGTCAAAAGCTGCTATGAGACGATCTTTCAGTGCTGATAACTTAGTTGGTATCCGCCGTTCTAATGCCATCCTCTCCTGAGGAGAGAGCAAGGTGCAGCACCATGAACCAGCATCCATAGAACCGGAGGAATCCACCACTCCATGCACACAAGCCAGCGGTGATGGTGTCTTCCAGCAGGAGGAAGCAAGGAGAGTAAATCAGCCAAGGGAGCCCAGAGCTTGAGGAACATACTTGGTGCAAAAGACAAGATCTTTGTCAAATCAACTCCCTCCTCCTTCTAATGTATCCAGAGGTGCAAAAACAAACTTATCTCCTTCTCTCCCCCACAGATGTTTGCTTACTATGTAGGCCTATAGCTGTGAACTCTTGAGGTTTTAAATAATAAGTAGTTTTAAATTTTAGAATTTAAACACTAACCACATGACTATAGTTACAATGTTCTTCCCTCCTCTCCCTTGTCATCCAGAGTCTCACTGCATTTGTATTTCAGGTCAATGCAGTGTTAACAAAAACAACGTATGGGACTCTTAAAGTATAAAGCCACTCTGGAGCTGAAAACAGTAGTATAGACACGTGTTGATGGCTTTTCCCTGGTTTGGCTACTAAAAGCTGCTACTATTGGTGATGTGTTCATACCAAGAAGCTGCCCAGCAGGAAGGAATTCCATCTCTGCACCCACAACTTCACTCCAGTAAAGATTGTCAAAAGACTTTGAATGTTTTGACTGGGGGCAGATACGGTTTTATGTATTGTTAAAATGTATAGGGTCCATGCTGCATTTCTTGTGAATTATGGTGCTTCTCTCATTTTCTAATACTTATATTGCTCTGGAAGAGATGTAATCTGTGTATTTTTCTGAGGCATTGAATGAAAAAGTTGGTCTGGAAACATCATCACCATCCCAAACAGTGTAGCAATCCAGTGGTGAATGGCATGTGTGCAGCACTGCTTCTCTGAGTTCTACTGCAGATCTCTTGTGCTATATACAGTGAGTTCCTAAAGCTGATATTGTGCATCCATCTGGCTCTCCTTGGGTTTCAGTTCCCTGGGAGGAAGTTATATTCATAATGAGACAATAATGAGTTTGAGAATCCTGGACTACCTATCAAGGTAGATGGAAAAATATTGTGTTCAACTGAGAATTATCAAAAAGCTTTCTATAAACTTTTTTTTTTTTTTCCCCCCAAAGTGAATTTTATCTTGTGCAACTGCTCTAGAGGCTTGGGGTTTGCTCTTTCTGAGACTTGGGAACAGAGCTTACTTTCAAGCTCTGAAACTGAACTCTAAACAGGATAAGTATTATTAGACTCTTCCTGTTACAAGTCTTCGTAGTATCTTCCCTTCTTGGATCCAAATAGGTTCTAGGCTATGCGTCCTAGGAGCAGCTCTCCCTCCGAATGACACGGGTTTTGTGCACTTCCTCTTACAGCCAAGGCCCAGAAACTCACACTGAACAAGTCCATCTGCCTTTGGGAGTGGGGCTGTGTGAGTGCCATCATCAGTGTGGCTGCACTCAGCTGTTCAGTGATGCATACCGCCTTTTGCAGTATGCAAATGTGCCAGCCCCTGGCTCCCAAACCCACCGAACTTGGCACTTCAGGTATTGATCACAATTCAATATTGAAAATAACACTACATCTTCAGGTGGTTTTCCTTTCTCATGTTTGTATTAAAAGAAAAGCTAATAAACTCTATTTTAATTAAAGTTAAAGGTGAAGGGTGTGTTCTGTACAGTTGTTGGATTCCCCTGCCCCTCGAGAAAGGAAAAAAAGAGAAACCCCAGCGGTGTGTGTTACGGCTTCGCCATTCCCCACACCAGCCTATCACCTTCATTTGGTCCCAGGGAGCTGGCACTGTCTGGGAGCAGGTAGCAGAGTCCTGGGAGGGGTGCAGCCCTGCATGGCTGCCCAGATCTTCCCACATGGTCTTTGGATTTAGAACTTGACTCGGGCTGCTCAAATAAACCATTCACTGACAGTTTCTTTTTACACTTTAATGGCCTTTAAGTAGGGCCAGTCTCTCTGGAGGCCATTTGATGGTTTTTAAGTCCTCCCTTGAGGAGCACTAAATTGGAAGCTACAAGTGACCAGCTCCTGGATTGACTTGTGACCTAATTGCTAAGGAGCATTGCTTCCCTCAGCACCTCCAGGTGCCTTCAGCTGTGTGGGATTGGTCTGGTGCACTTTGCTGTGGGGCTGCTCCAAAAGCAGCCACTCATTGTGAGGTGCTCAGCAGAGACTGGGGGCACTCATTTCCCTTTTTTGCCAGATGAGATGGAGACTCTTCCTGCTGATCTGGATGGCAGGTGACTGACAACTCAAGCTGAGGGCTACTTCTGCAATACATCCTGCAGGAGACAGCTGCTATGAACCTGATTTTGCTTTGAATATTACCTGGCTTTAGTTTTACTGTAGCCCAGAGCACATTAGCAATGGGATTTTGATCTGTTCAGCAGATACTAAGCAGGCCTGAACTACAACTCAGCTTCTTAAGAGGGAAAAAATAGCAATTCCATTTACCATTCTGGTACCCCTAAAAGAGTTAGATTCTGGAAAACACAGCTATTGTGTTTCTCAGCTAAACAATAAAAGGTAAGCCATACAGCTCCCTTTTGAAGTGCTGGGCAGTAATAGTGTTTCAGAAGGAATTGCATTTATGTGGTTCTGCTGAACTGTGAAGGGGGAATACCCTCCAATTTGCACTAATCTAGATGCTGGAAACACTTTTCTCAAAGAGGCAAAAGAAAAATGCAATCATGGTCAGAATACTGGAATTACAGAGACTGTTACCTACCTCTGCTCCCAGGGAAGAGCAACTGGCTATGTACCTTGGTTTTTTTAATCCAACAGCTGAGTAATATTTAATCGATGTTGAGGTGACTGCTGCCTGCTTTCAGTTCCAGGGTAGCACTCCCCATCTGGCAGTAAATGCTGTTTGCAGAGACAGTAGCTGTCTTATGGCCCGGCAAGAGTAATGTGAGCAGCAGCCAGACTAGCAGGAGCAGCATGTGTTCGCAGGCAGCAGGGGCAGGAAGCCATGGAGCTGTTTGTGGGCTACATGATGCCCCCGGGCTCCAGCAGCCCCTTCCCTTTGTGTACAGGGACTGTGTATTTTGTTTCCAAGGGAATTTTATGAGAACTACTTCAGTTTGGGTTTGGCAGTTAAGAGGACAGGCACTTGAGGGATGGAATAAATGTCAAGACCATTGCTCCTGGATAAGAGTATAGGTGTCAAGCATACCCTGAGCAAGCAGAAGAGGACAGAAGAGCCATTGAGGTGAGAGCTTGCACAGGAGGTTGGCAGGAGCGCTCAGGGCAGGGTGAACTGCTCCATTTAGAGCTCAGCACTGGGCAGGCTGCAGCCCCTATCCTGTCCTGGGATTTCCCACAGCACAGCAGTGCAGGACAATGACACAGAACTGGCATTCCATATTGTTACCTGGGAAAACTACACTTGCACCAAATAAGCTGTTTGCCAACATAAAGTGAATTACAGGGTGCTGCCAAAGTGACTGTAGAGCCCTTACTAACACCCACCCCCCAAAGGACTGGCAGAACAGCACTTAATGGCAGAACATGGGCCTGTTTGTCTTAGGATTAGGAAAGTCTCAGGCTGCCTTCACAGACAAGGCATGTTCTAGGTGAAATAACCACTTTGGCTTCTGATGTATGATATTAAAACCTATTTGAAGAACCACATGGTCCCCATGCCATCAGACATTGTCATTCCCCATGCCACCCAGTTTGAAATTGTGCTGCATTTAC
Source organism: Corvus moneduloides (assembly GCF_009650955.1). NCBI lineage: Eukaryota > Metazoa > Chordata > Aves > Passeriformes > Corvidae > Corvus > Corvus moneduloides. Next base: position 12,783,642 of record NC_045482.1, on the reverse strand, counting down.
ACCGTTCAGCCCCAGGGAAGCCGGTGACTGCCTCGAGGGTGGCTTGAGTTGGCCAAGTGGAACCTGGAGAGCACAGGAGAGACACAGCAGCACAAGCACTGGGCCGCCCGTGCGGGATCACGTATGTGCTCACAGGGACAGAGTCCTGCAGCTGATTCACACAGCTGCCTGCAGGAAAAGCCCTTCCCTTGCTCGGAAACCGTGGCTTGAGGTAGGCGGTGCATGGCAGTGCTGCCAAACTCCTGTTTACTGAGGAGCTGGGGACACAACAGCTTCCTGGCAGGCAAGAATGACAACAAGGCTGCCAGCAAGGTGCTGGAGTTACTTCCGGGAGCAGGCAGTGAGTGTCCACAGCTCCTTGGGAAGAACCTGATGCTGAAATGGTTCATGTCCCCTCCACGCCCCAAAACTGCTGCCCCTCAAGCGACAGGATCAGCCCAAATGGTGTGTTTTGCCCGTACTTGAGCATGGGGGGGCAGATCCCTGCAGAACCAGGTGAGTCAGGCTGTGGGACTGTCAGGTTCAGTACTGGGTGCTGGAATGCTGCTTCCAGGTAAGAGATCCTATCTAGTGGGACCTGGTGTGTGCCTACACACCTAACTAGATAGCAGAGTCCTGCACCATTAGTCACCAAGGAGCCAGCCTTAACCCCTTACTGTCCCTCCTCAAGTGCTCCTCGCAACAGGAGAGGTCGCACAGCAGATGGCAACACGGCCACCCAAATGGGCCAGCGTGCCGCATCCCGCTTGGCTCTGAGCTGTCATCTCCTTGGCCTTAGGAGTATCAAAGGGCACCTCTTCAGGGCCTGATCTCAGCGCAGGGCGAGGGACACGTACTGTGCAAACTGCAGAACGCCAATAAAAGTTGATAGTTAACCCTCTTTTAGCAGCGAGGCGTGACCTTGGCCCATCAGGGGAATGCCCTGTCAGCGAGGTCATGGGCACAGCTAGCACAGCTGCCCCCAAGCACGGAACCCGGCTCTGGGCAGAGCCTGGCTGCACCACCCAGCCTGGGCACGCCGGTGCTGAGGGCACAGATGTGTGGCATCCTCCGTGCCAAGGGCAGCTCTGCGTGGGGTTCGTGCACATGGAACATGCTATTCCTGTGCTACACAAGTGCAGTTGCCTCACCAGTTCCCCACAATCCCCAGGGATAAAGAGCCCTGCACGGCCCTACAGCACATACCTCCCCGTCCCCCTGACAGGTAAGCTTTTAAGGTAATAAATAACAGAAGCAGAAGTAAAGAAAACAACACACACTATTTTTTATCCTCATAAATAACTAATCTTGATACTTCTCTTTGAATAAAATCTCTTCAGCTTTTCACAAAATATAGTACAGTTATTTAAGCAACATTGAACAGCATGGGTAACGGAACAGGCAAAACCCAACATGTAAATTGGCTACAGCAGACAGGGCACACGGAAACGGCTCCTTCCCCCTCCTGCCACTTGTTGCTGAGAAGCCAGGCTCAAACACGAGTTGATTGTATTACCCTACCGTTAGATCAAAGCTGAAAACACTCTTGCATTTTTCAATAGGCGACAGTTTGTAGCTAATCTTGGATTTCTTTACACAGTCAGTTGCACTTTGGAAAAAACAAAAACAGCAAAATACCACCTTTGACATGGTTTTGTTCATTGTATTGCATGATGTGTGTTTAGCTGTATCTACAAAAGGCACTATAGAGAGAGAGGAGTCCAGGAAGGTGTGGACTGGAGCAGGTTGGAATCATTTAATGCCCTGGATCACAATACAAGACTACCCACAGCGTCTCTGCACCTGACCCGCCTCACTGCTGAGAACACACCTGTCCCTAACCTGTATCAAAGGTCACTACGGCTTCTGTGTGTACAAATTAGGCTATAATACAACTATTTACAGTTTGTAACACAACATGGTGCAATTATGTCCATAATAAAGAACTCCAACATTCTGGAGGGGGTGAGCCCTATTGCAAGAGTTGCGGATGGGTGCGGCTGAACAGTCCCTGGTGAGCCCTCCGTCCTTGCACCTCTGTCTCCTCTATCCAGGACACCCCAGAGACACTCATGCAGTACCTTTATCTGGAGATGTGCCACTTGAGTGTTCCCTCACTTCCCAGGCTTTGGTTTTAAAATTAGGTGGAAACCTTTTGGAAGTGGTCCAAAGGTGTTGAGAACAACCTCAGATCCTTGCAGTCCTGCAGGAGCAAAGCCAGCAGTTGTTCTCCAGTGCTTGAGCAGCTGGGTCACAGTGCCACGCTTGAAGGAGAGCAAAAAGGACTCCAGTAATGGCTGGGTTTTTACATACATGATCACTGCTTAGGGCAGGGGAAATAAACCATTAAACCCAGGTGCTTTCACAAGTGGCCTGAAGCCAGAGGCAGCCAGCCTCATCCTGTGCCACTGCTGGAGCCCCTTGCCCTGGCTGCATTTAGTGATTTTGACAACAGGCCCCCCCCATTATTCTACTTATTGAAACCCAGCTGTCACCAGTGCTTAACGCCAGAAAATGGTTCTGTCAGTGCTCAGCTGCTGTCTGATCCAGGGAAGTGAAAAAGGCTTGGGAAGTTGGAGGAAAAGAAGTACAAGCACTCTGCTAAGTTTTCCTAAATTAACTGCTCTCTTTCAAACCTGGTACCGTCTCTGTCAGAGGCACAGCTTTGAAAAAAGCAGCAACACGTATTGAAGTCGACTGACTGGAAAACCCAGCTGCTGCTCCGGAGAGACAGCCTACCGCCTGGCTGGGACACCCCCGTGCAGTCACTGCAGGGGCGCAGCCACCCTTTTAGGGTTGGCTATGCCGCAGCTGGCGGGCAGGGCACCGGGCCTGCCTCCCTCGCCCCAGGTAACCCGCGCGGCACAAGGGAGACGCCAGGAACTCACCCCGTTGCAGAGGCGCGGGACAGCACCGGCCCCTTCCCAGGGCACCTCAGGAGAGCCCCGCTCTCGGTGCCGGAGCCGGCGGTGCCAGGGCTCCCTGCAAACCCCGCGCCGGGACGGCAGCCTCACCACCTTGCGCAGCCCCTCGGCTCGCCGGGGCGAGTGGCTCCATGGGCGGTGGAGCTGGTACCACCCCGCTGAGCCCACCGGAGCCAGCTCCTGCCGGTCCTGAGCCCCTGACTGAAGGGAGCCGGATGTGCTTGCCCAGGGCAGAAGGGACCACAGGGGAGTCACCTGGTCCCCGTCTGCGCTGCAGACAGCTGGGACCCTGTCCCTGCCCGTCCTGAGGGCCGGGTGGCAGATCCTCTCCACGACCCCTCTGTCCTGCACTGTCACCACCACCCGTGAAGCCCCGGCCCGCGCGGCTCCTTCCCTCCGGCTCATTGTGCTGCTGCCCGAGCGGGGCCAGCGGCTGCCTCACGCCAAGGGCCCCCAGCCTTCTCCTCCCCAATATGGAGCTGTGCCTGGGGGCACTGAGGGCAGTCTCCTGCTCTGCCCAGGGCACCCAGAGAAGCAGCACCCCCTGCCAGCTTTCCCTGATCCCCTCCAACTCTCTGGGCTTTAGTGAGTGGCTCAGTGGCAGTGCCAGCCCCCACCTGGGGTTGGGGGCCACCATTTGCCCTGCCTGCTACAGCTCTGTCTTTCACCCCAGCAAGCACCAGCAAGACCTGCCCAGAGCCTTGTTGTGGGACACAAATCAGTGCTCAAGGGCTACTGCCACCTGATTGGCCCACAGGCAGAAGCATCCCAGGACTGCAACCAGGATGTGGGACCCCAAGTGGGGCATACATGGCAGTGCCAGGCTCCAGGCCTCCCTGTCCCTCTGCCCCCACATAGCTGGCAGCACCTCCCCCTGCCCTGCCTGGGCCTGCAGCTGCTCCATGCCCATGGGCACACACACTCGGTCCCAGGCAGCACCACCATGGTGGGGCTGAGGATGCCAGGGGTGGCCCAGCTGTCACCCCCTCTTCTGTGGCCCAGGGTCTTTGCAACCCTCTCCTCCCTGTGGCTGGGGTCACCGAGGCTCCCTCCGGTCACACATGGGACAGTGGGACCTGCTTGTGGTAGGAGGCCATATTGGGCAGCACCGTCCTGCCCACCAGTGCCGGGCTGGCCTCACCGTACACAGAGGCGCCTGCAGGCTTCCTGCCCCGGCAGCAGCGGGTGGTGAAGCGCCTCCAGGACTCGAGTGTCTTGCCAGACCAGATCCAAACACCGGAGGTGATCCCCACCACAAGGCACATGAAGTACTTGAGCATGAAGACAGCATAGTCAGGCTTGGGGTGGTGAGGGTCCCCCGGGCAGGAGCAGTTCTGTGCCTGCTCCCAGGCCTCCCGGTTGTGCTGCTCGTAGATGTAGCAGGCAATGACAATGGTGGCAGGCACAGTGTAGAGCATGGTGAAGATGCCGATGCGGATCATCAGCTTCTCCAGTTTGTCAGTTTTGGTGCCACCCTGCTTGATCACGCTGCGGATGCGAAAGAGCGAGACGAAGCCAGCCAGCAGGAAGAGGCTGCCAGTGAAGAGATAAACCACTAGTGGTGCCAGCACAAAGCCCCGCAGATTCTCCAGGCTCTGGTTGCCCACATAGCAAACCCCAGCCACCGGGTCACCGTCCACAGAGCTCAGTGCCAGTACCGCAATGGATTTGGCACTGGGGATGAGCCAGGCAGCCAGGTGGAAGTACTGCGAGTAGCTAGCAATGGCCTCATTGCCCCACTTCATGCCAGCTGCCAGGAACCAGGTGAGGGACAGGATGACCCACCAGATGGAGCTGGCCATGCCGAAGAAGTAGAGGAGAAGGAAAACCACGGTGCAGAGAGCAGGGCCTGTAGTTTCATAATGGATGTGGTGGTGCTCCAGGTTGCAAGCCACATTGGCATGCCCTGCCACCAGCCGCACAATGTAGCCCATGGAGACGAAGAGGTAGCAGGCAGAGAGGAAGATGATGGGGCGCTCAGGGTACTTGAAGCGCTCCATGTCAATGAGGAAGGTGGCCACGGTGGTTGAGGTGGAGAGGAAGCAGAGGATGGACCAGAGGCCGATCCAGAAGGTAGCAAAGGTCTTCTCATCCTGGGTGAAGTAGGGCTGGTAGCAGGGGATGGCGCAGTTGAGTACCTTCCCAGTCCTGATGCGGTTGTACAGCGGATGGGACTCCTTGGAGATGGGGATCAGGGGTGCTTTGCACTTGCAAGTCTGACCACAGTCCAGCCCTGAGAGGCGCTGCCCATCGAGTGGCATCAGGTTTTTGGCCATGTCCTTGGCAGGGCGTGTGGGCTTCCCAAAGAAAGGCGGCAGGGTGGTGGCTTCCGTGTGGTTGTATCCCATGCAAAGCACCTCGGTGTCCCCCAGCACCGGCAGGCTGTCGCAGCTCATCCTCTCGGGCCAGGCGAAGCCGTACTGCTGCATGATGGGCGAGCAGCCGGCCTTGGCCCGCTCGCAGACGGAGCGGCAGGGGGGCAGCGGCTTCGTGTAGTCGGACAGGCAGATAGGGGTGTACATGCTGCAGAGGAAGAAGCGCAGGTCCGGGGAGCACTGGATCTCCACCAGCGGCCAGAACTGGTGCACCTCCAGCCCGGCCTCGTCCTGCGTGTCGTGGTTGAACTGGTTGGGCATGTAGGTGAGGTTGTAGCCGATGCCCTTGCACATCGGCACCGTGATCTCCTGGCACACCAGCGCCTTGGAGGCGGCGCGCCCCGCCGCCGGCAGCCCCAGCAGCAGCGGCAGCCCCAGCAGCAGCGGCACCGGCAGCCCCCGGCCGCCCATCGCCGCCGCGCGTCCTACCGCCGCCGCATGTCCCGGGCACCTGCCGCCTCCGCGCCGGGAGCGAGGCCCCGCCGGGAGCGAGAGCGGGACCCAGACCGCCGCCGCCGCCGCCGCCGCCACCTGCGCTCTGGGGCGGGCGGGCGCCCCCGCTCCGCGCCGCGCCCGCGCCCCGCCCCGCACCCCGCCCCGGGACCGCCCCCGCCGCTGGCCCCGCCGCTGGCCCCGCCCCGCCGGGGCTCCCCGGGGCCGCCCCCACGCCGGGCACCGAGTGCCGCGCCGGCGAAACTGCCCCAGCCCCCGCCTGCTGGAGGCGGCCCGCCGGCTTCCCGTCCGCCGGCGCTCGGAGACCCCCGGCGGCCCGGGGGCAGGCGGCGAAGTGAGAAGATGACGGTGCTGCCACACCACTGACTGCTCCGCATCTGTGCATCTCCTTCCCCTCTTGCCCGCCGGGGCCCTCCCGAGACCCGGCACCCTCCGCCCCCTCAGCGCCGCGACGGCCTGGCCCGGCTTCCCGGGCTCGGCGCGAAGAGCCAAGCGGGCCGGGGGCAGCGGCTGGAGGAGGAGGGCAGGCGGTGCCCGCGGTGCTGCTGCCGCTTCGCCCCTTCCTCCTCGGGCCCTTCAGCCCGTCTTCGCGGGACGGGGCCGGGGTCTCCCTCCGCCGTAACGGGATTGGGACGAACGGGGGGAAACGGGGACGGGAAGACGTGCAGAGGTCCTGGCCGGATTTGCCTTGCTCCGGCAATGGCACATCAGCCCGGGTACAAGGGGCACGGTAGCATCTACCGCCGCTGCCTCCCGGCGCTGCCGCGTCCCAGCTGCCCGGCGGGGCAGCGCTCCCGACTCCCGGAACGCTGAGCCTCGGCGGGAAGGGAAACTGTCCCTGCCCAGGTGCAGGCAGCTGCGCTACCGCATTCCTGGCCCGGATTCTGGTCGCCCTCCGCTCCGCCTCGGAGTCACTTCCCCAGCCCCTTCCTTCCCTCCCAGGCGGGTGGCAGGCGCTGGAGCGCAGCGCGAACCAACGACGAGACCGTGTCGGGGCTGAGGGCCCTGCCCAGCGCCCTGGGATCGCGGGGTCCTGCCAGGGCCACCGAAGTGGTCACGCTCAGCTGCCAGGAATTCCAATCCTCCAATCCATGCATTCACAAACACCGAAATTGCCAGCCTGATTTTCAGCTGCTTCCCTGAAAGCCCTGAAGCCCGCATGTTCGGGGCACACAGGGGAATCGACCTGTTTCAGAAGCCAGATTCGGGGGTCACGGACTGCAACTGCTATAGCAGAGCCTGTATTCTGGCCAAGGCAGAAGGCTGCTCGCTAGCCCTTGTACAGGAGCTGCTCACTCCACCTCAGTGGATGTCGATGGAAGGGCAATTTGGACTAAAGTACTTGCATCCAGCCCTGGATCTGCTAGTCAAGACATACCCAGAGCACATCACAGATACAGCTTGCATTCAAGGCCTGGTGCTAGGGAACACCAGCACCCAAAATACCCCTAACTGCACCCAGAGCCCAAAGCAAAGACTGAAAGCATGACTTAGCTCCTGCCTTCTTCCCAGAAGTAAAACCTGGCTTGTTTATTGCTCTGTGGCCAGTGGCTGATGTACCCACAGACAGAGATGGCTGCTGATGACCGAAGTCATCAGGGATTTTAAGGCGAGAGACTGTGAGGTCTGAAATCCACGTCCACCCAGCCTAGGCACGCATATTATTTGGCACTGTCAACTTTGATGCTTAACAACATTTTTCTAAAAAAAGGGGAAAAAAATCTCACATCCCAATACCTCCTTGCTTTACACTGTAAATTTTCCCTGTAATAGAGCTATACAGAAGAAAATTACAAGTCACGTGTTCCTTTGGAAGACAGTGGCATATCCTTGTAGCAGGAGTCATAACTTTTAATTCTCCCCAACAATGAGTTTCTGTGAACTAGCAGCCCAGCAGAAAGCAATCACAGACAGTTTCATTATGGCTGTCAGTTGATTATCCAAATTATAGCTGAGAGCAGAGGGCAGCCTTTTTATTATCATCATTGCTGTACAATTAGAAAATGCTGATGAAGCTCCATAAGAGCAGAAATTCTCTTTTTTGTTGGCATTTTTCATTTTTATAAGCGTTCTCTTTCTTGGGCAATATCTTAGTTGATTTGACACACAATGGGGAACGAGTACATAGGTGGGAAGGGAGACAATAAGGAGAAAATGGGGCAGCTCTTCCTTTCAGTTAATCTATCAACTCTTGTAGCCTGGTTCAGGTTTTGCCACTCCTCCAGATGTATCTAATTCTTAGAGCCTGGCTGTAAATAATGTTGTATTTGCTACACTGGGGACACATAAAATCCAATTAAGAGCCAGGTAGACATCTGTTGGCTTGCTCTGTGCTTCTGTTTCCTTTTTGTTTTTTATGAATATGTAGCAGAACAACCAGAACAGGATTAAATATGGTGTAAGTGCAGTTGATATGTTACTTATCTCTTCAGTATCATATGAGAGTACAGTGCTTTATGTGCATCCAGCATATTAGTAACAGAAAATGTGTCTGCACAAAATTTACTGTGTCAAACCCTGCAGACAAAAAAGAGTTTCCTGGCCGTAAGAAAATACTTTTTGTTGTTAAAAAACTCTTAAATTATTAAAAATCGCTTTACCTTTTATCCATGTGCAGAAAGTGTCCATGAAGCTCCACCACGCTAGACAGATCTGCTTGGGAGTTCAGCTAATCCCTGCTCCTGGCTCCAGCCCAGAGGATACAGGCATGGACTGACGAGACGTGTCCTCACAGACATACCTTCCACCCACTGAGGTATTTTCAGCTGGGATGCAGTGGTTCCTGGTAGAAGCAGAAAGTTAAAAGGTGACAAATATTTCTGTATTTGGTTCTTTCACTGCTGATTGTGAGCGCACACTGTTTACCTGGACAAACTGCTTTTGTGAAGGATACCATGACTTTTAAAAGACTTTAGAAAAGGACTAAGTGGGTTTCCTTTGTAAAGACTGGCTATTGCCCTTGCCCTTGTTAGAGGACTCAGCAGACTTTCGCAAAGAGCTTTTCAACCCAGGCTTTGGGCAGGGACAAAGCCAGGGAGCAATGATCTCGCTCTTGGCTTTGCTGGTACCAAAGCAGGGCAGGACACTCCTGCCCCTCTTGTCATAGGATCAGAACACCATCCCTGGCCCTCGACCCTTCTTGTTTGAAGCGTCAAATCCTGGTTTTGTCTGCACTACTGACAAGTCTCCAGCTCCCAGGAAGGGAGCGGTGGGGGCCCAGTGCAGGTGACTCCGGTCTCCTGGTGCCGGTGGGCAGCCTGCCAGTCACCCCAGCTGGAGCTGTGCTGGCTCAGGCATTGCTCGAATTAGCAGTGACCCCTGATAACAAACTGCTTGAGCGAGGGGGTGCTGGGGACCATAAGGTGGTTTGCAGCAGCACAAGACCGTGCCTTACTGCCTGTCATGAGTGCAGGCACAGACATCACATTTGGCATCATGGTGCAGCCAGCACAGCAGACCCACTGTGTACTGGTACAAAAGCGTGCTGGTGTTCACCCCACACAGAGGACACGGCTGCACGCTGCGCCAAGGCAGGTGTGCTTCTGCTTCCACCCGTGGCAAGTGTTTGCCTTCCCACCTGAGAGCTGCAGCTCCAGGCTGCCTGTGCTGCAAACCCCAGCACTGAGACTGACCTCGCCTGGTAACAGCACCTGGAGCGGGGGACTCCTAAATAAGAGCAAGGTCCTTGCTGCTCTATAGGTAGGAGGGACCTGGCAGGCAGGGAGGCAGAGGGACTCTTGGCCCTTTGTGAGCAGGAAGAGCAAAGTGCAAATCACTGAGACAGAGGGACCCTGGCACGCAAATCCTCCTGAAGTGCAACAGTAGCAGGGGTGGACATTTCTCATGTGTCCAGATGAATTAAAGGCTGTGACCTGGGGACAGGAATTTAAATCACTTGAATGCTTTTCACCATGCCTTGTTGAAATTCCCTTAAAAATCCTAGCTTACATCAATACAATTTGTTTTTATATACGCCTGTTCAATTACACACCTTAACATATTGCAGGAAAACAAAACCATGCCAAACTGTAGCCATATCCAAAAAGTTACATGGAACTTGAAAACTTCTGAGTGAATGAATCCAAAACTTGATTTCTAACAGCGACACAGACTTTAACAACACCTAACACAAGTGCTGAAGTTTGAAAAATGCCACCAGAAGTTCAAGTAGACCAAAGTAAAATCAGGAAGATGGCTGCACATAAAACTAATTTTGCCAAACTCATCACTTATTAATTAACTATACTTGTACATATAAGTGCACATAAAATTTAAGTAATTAGTTTTCTTTGGTCTCCCCAGGCACTGAGAACCTTTCCATGAGCCACAGTTGGAATACTGAGGGGATATTCCCATCCCAGACAGTGAAGTTCCTTCCATTTTATTTTCTTGGGAGGTGTAGTGCAGCCTGAAACATCTGAAACTTTTCAGATATGTAGTTTTTGAAACACATCACATTATGCTTTTTTCTTTTTTTCTCATGGCCCCTTGAAAAGAAAACAGTCCCCATAGTGAAGTTGACATGATAAATTAGAATGGCCCTGGCAAAGCCCTCACTCTTCATTTGGCAAATACTTATTTATGGACTTTCAATTTGTGGCTTGTATAACAACAGGGTGAGTGACTTTCAAAAAACCTCCGCCATGTATTGACCTGATACAGCCTAATGGGTCCTTCAGAGCAATTAGGATTCATTGTGTTAGTGTCTACTGTGTATAGAGACCATTTTAAAAACATGTGTTATTTACCCAGAAAGCAGTAATGACTGTTTAAATACAGTGAAATTGTTTCTAAAACTCTTGCTGCTCTATACATTGCAAAGAAGTTACTCCAAATATTTTTCAGAGTTAAATACTTTACTCCATTGGGATTTCCAAGCCAGGTTATTGCATGGAACATATACTTGTATGCTTATAGCTGTAAGTGAACCGAGCTCTCAGGAAAGCTGCAAAATGAGCAGCCTTGAAACATGGAATCTGAGATTTTTTTCTCAACCAAGGGGCCAGTGCGTGGCACTCTAGTGGTCTGAGCAGCTCAGGCCTTTTCCTAAATTAGAGAGCAAGGCATTTTCCATGAACCACATGAGTATTTCAGAGTTAGGATGCAAGGCTGTAATGGCCAATCCTCTGGAGAACAGACAAGCAGCCTGGACTGAAGCTGGCTATAACTTACAGTTTCTGTTTTGTGGAAAATTCCAACATCAAAAAAACAACGTAAAACACACCAGTTTGTTCCAAAGAGGGCAAGCTGCCCAGACTTCTGAGCAATCCTGCAGCATCAGGAAAAGCTAGAAGGTTTCCTGTCAAAATGTGGAGAAGTCTTAGAAGCCCACTGCCCAGGAAGGCCTTAGGAGCACAGGATGGGGGAGGACCCAGAGTGGGGGACATGGAAATCCTGGAGTGACAGATCTTGCTGGGAAACTGGGCAGACTTCAGGCAGGAATCTGCCTGGTGAGCATTTGTCTCTTAGGTCCTGCCTGATTTTCAGAGAAAGTTGGTCAGTCAAAACAGAAATGTTTCCAATAAATTTTCTGTCTCTGCTGAACGGACACTTTACAAAGAAACTGCTCTTAGTATGAACATCTGCAGTTATGGGTGGTCTCTCCTGGCCTTAAAATTAAAATTTTATTTAAAATAAGTTTCAAACACATAAGCCAGTTTGACTGCATTTCTTCACTAACCTCTCAAGACACTGTGATCAAGACTTTCCAGATGCAGTGATTCTGGACTCTCTTGAGGCAACCTTAAGGGATCTTTATTGCCAAAAACTGGACACCTTTGCAACATGCCATATTGCATTAAGATCAGAAGCAATCAAAAATTATGCATTTGAAAACTTTATCCTGTATGTGTACTTATCTGTATTACCCTAGAAGAATGCTCATATACAATACACAGATGCTGTGTTTTCATGTTTCCATGAACCAGAAAGTATTGAAGCCAGAGACCTCCTGAAACAATGTCCTCTACCTGACCTTTTAGGCATTCTTGCTAAGATCAGGCACTTCAGCTTTTCCCTATCTGCTTTTGACATCCTTGAAGTGCTTGACACAGAGCAAGAAGAATATTTGGAGCTAAGATTTAGTGAGTTGTGTCATTCACATCACGTGAATGAAACTACGTTGAAACACAGATTTAAATCCCTGCATAATCAACATTTATTGGACACAATAAAAAGAGCCAGAAGCAGATGAAAAGGCAATTAGCACTAGCTAGAACTATGCACATTTTGATTACTTCCTTCTGCAAGTCATTCACGGCATAATACAATACACAGGTCAAAGTGATTTTGGAAAGGACATTGCTAGCAACCTTCCCATTCAGGTATTAGTCAGATGTGAAAGGATTAACACATGCAAGTGACCCTTACATGCTGTAGTGGAGCAGAAACGGGGAGCAGCGTCTGCAGCAGGAGCCAGAATGGTCTTTTTCCAGCTCAAGGCTGAGTGGTTGATTTCCCAGCTCTCTGTGGCCATAAGGGCAAGGACTAGTGTTAACAGAGTTGGAGCACATCAGGAGATTTGCTGGGCAAAAGAAGGACTCCATTCTCCAAATCCTGTACCTCCCTGCCATGTACAGCAACATCAAGCACACAGTTATGTTATCCTGCTTGGGACATGACGTGGTGATGCAAGAAAGTGCTCCAAAATACTCCACAAGTCCTAGCACAGAGTTGCCAAAAATACAGATGACAAGGTTGTGCAGTCCTCTTACAGGCTTTTTTTTACCAAACTGATACAATCAAACTGATTTTGTATAAGCAACAAGCTGACAAAAAAGGTAGCACAATTGCTGCAAAGATGTGGCTCATGTAGGCCAGCATCTTCCCTATGGCATGAAAACGCTACAGTAGCTTGGCTCAGCTTTTTGCTCAGAAAAGTCTGTCCAGCTGCAGAAGAATTCACGCTGTAAATGTATTTCCCTTATGCTGGTAAATTAACTGTCCCACTATTTGGGACAAAGGAGCAGCTGAGCCCTTCTCCATGTCTCCCAGACTGGCACTGCCAAACCCCCAGCCATTACACCATCACAAGGCAGACAGGATTCTACTGGGTGCACTCACAGAAATTCCTGTGCAAGCTTCCACCTGTGCCAGGTGCTGAATGTACCTGCAGTTCAAACTGCTCTTGGGCTGAGCAGACAGGGAACACAAAAACAGAGGAAAGAAAGATAATTCTCCCTGTTTTTGCAGACATGAAAGTTCTGTGGTTTGCTTCTATGGCCAGAGAGAGCTGGGAAATCAACCCCCACAGTCCTAAGCTGGACAAACACCGTTCTGGCTCCTGCTGCAGATGCTGCTCCCTGTCTCTGTTCCACTAGAGCACACGAGACTGACAACCTCTGGCTCTCTGCTGCAGGGAGGCAAGGCTGCACCTCCCTTCAGTCAGGGCCAGACTTACTGTCCTAGAGACAAAATCCTCTTCTGGTACACAAGCAGTCTGGAGGGAAACAAGGCAGATTCCTTACCTGGCCAGCCAGGCTGCATCCTGATGGGACTAAACATCCCTCTTTGAGGGAGGAAGGAATAGAGCAAGGTGAGAAGACAATGTAATCCTTTCAGCTGAGACTTTGCCAAGGATGTTGCTAATTAGCAGAGAGAGGATGTGCTGTGGCTGGTGAGAGACAGACACGTTCTGTGTTGCGAGACAGCGCCTTCAACCAGCTCTATCTGTGAGACACTGTGAGCTCCCTGATTGTGTTTGTATTGCAGGAGGCATCCCAGCAACACCAGCTGAGCCCTTGATGCCCACTGTGCTGCCCACAGCACTGCCCACAGCCTCACATGAAACCCTTGATGGGATTTTGGACAGACAAAAAGTCTTGGTTGTGAATCTTATTTTCACTGTTCTAATACAACCAAATCTATTTTGTATAGACATTCAGAGTGGCTGTGGCTTCTAGGTCATGGAAAAAGACTGGTACTGGAGCAGCATCTGTATTTCCTAAGCTTGCCTGGGTATCTAGGAGATGGGAGAGTGTTGTACTCGTAGCTACCAGAGGAAACAAGGAGGCATTTTCAATCTCTACCAGAAGTGAGCTGGTGGTCCAGAACTGTGTGTGTGTATCTCACATGCTGCAGTTTGGAAACATTTCCAGCTGAGACTACTAAATTTGGTCAGTTGGTGCCTGGTCTAACCACACTGAGTTTAATCTGCAAGAGCCCAGTTTAAATCTGTGGGATTGTGTGTGGTTGTGCTTGAGATGAGCACCTGTTCCAGCAGCCCTATACTCAAGGATAGCTGAAACACACATCCATTAAGAAGAGCCAACCAACTAATCATCAGACCCTGCAGCTTTCTCCCATAGATTTTATTTATATTCCCTAACAGCATAAAAGGAAATGATTCTTAATTTTGTGCGTCTGTGTGCTTTCCATTGGGGCTAAGATGCCCTGAATTTCTCCTCAATACTTACCACGTTTATGTAAGGTCAAACCTGCCTTGTAGCTCTTTTAATTTCGCATATTACAGAGACACAGCTAACTCTGTTACACACATAGGCCCCTGACTAAACCTAGTACAAGAAGTTCAGGAGATGAGCTGAAACTGATAGCAGCAGCAACCTGATCTCTACAGAAGTAGGGATCAAACATATTCAGCTGCACGCTAATGCAGCTGCCTAAGACAATCCCAAGGTGTGCTGGGCCAAAATGTTCTTTAAGAACTTCTGTATGTACCAATGAAGGCCTTAGTGTGACTGAGAGCTGGCATAGATGTGAGGGGAGGCAAGTGGAGGCAAGTGGTGTTTGCACAGCACAGACTTTTGGAAGGATGGACAAGGTTTGGTCTTCAGCCAGAGAAGATTCCTCACCTTTACTAAGCTGACCAAGGTGCTATCAGGCCTTTCCCTAAATAGATCATAAAAAACTGTGCAGGTGATTATTTTATGAGCAAAGGGGGAAACAACAGAAGCAAAACAACAGCAGTGGCCTCCAAGTCTCTGCTGGGGAAAGAGGGACTGGCCACGGACAAACACAGCTCAGCCTCAAGGTGTGTAGTGCCAGGCTGCAAGAAGGGACAGGGCTGTTTTAAAGGTCTTGGACACAGGCACGGTGCTGACTCTGAAACCAAAGCCCTGCCCTGGCTGCAAAGTACCTCCTGTAATTGGCTACGAGCTTTAGAGAATGAAATCCAATTTACCTGCCACAAAGAAGAGCTTGGTGAGGCCTCCCCAGAGCCGGTGGGTAAAGGAGGGCTGCCAGTTCCCACCCCCGAGCTGCTCCCCTCCCAGTCAGATCGGAGGGAAGGGGGAAGGGGCAGCTATGGCAGTAAGTGCAGGAACAATTCACTGGAGAGCCACGGTGCGCTTTGCAGTTTGCCCACTAATTACTATTAAGCCCTGGTTCCTTTTTGTGTTCCGAGGGGCGTCTTCAATGTGGCACTGCTTCTTGGGCCTTTCATGCGGCTGGGCTAACCCCTGAATAGCGGGCTCTCCGCCCCCCTGCTACCTCTCCCTTTTTCTTTCCCCCTTTTGCTTTTCTGATAGTATTTTCTGTCCATGTTGTGTAAGGCCCTAAATGAATCTTGACTGCCCCTACAGCCGACTGGAGACGCACAAAAGCGGCCCATTCCAGTGGCCACAGCGCCATTGTGTGCCCTAACAATGCACTAATTGGCGGTGACAATTGTGCGGCTGGGGAAGAAGAGGGGGCCGGGCGGGGGGGTGGGGGTGGAACACGGGACATGGGTCCTTTCCAATCACTGAGGCTGGTCAATAAAAAAAGAACACTCCGCGTTTCTCCCGCGGGCACGTCCCTGCCCGTCCCAGGCAGCTTGCTCCAGGCCCCCCCCCCCCCCCCGTATTCCCACATGGAAGGGTAAAGCGAATAATTTTAACGTGTGACTATGCAGAGCAAGAGATGTGCAATCTAAAAGGGTCATCTCAATCTCCCAGGCTGTCCCACCAGGCCAGAGGCTGAAGAACTCATGTGATGAGGACACCACTGAGATATTCATGGGAAAAGGTCGCACACAAAGGCAAGAAGATGCTGGTGCTGGGGCACTCTGCTCTGGGTACATATGGGAGACTGCTCACCTCTTTCTAAACTGAGCTTAACATATCAGCATTTTGCACCAGGACAGTGGGATGCAAGGACAGGGTGTCCTATAGCACTCTGCTGGGTGCTTGTGGAGTACAAGCTTGTGGTGCTGTTGGGAGTAGGGGAATGAATCTGGGCCACATCTCCAGCACCACTGAAACTGAGGACTGAAGGGATGAAAGGGACGAGTGCCATGGGACCGAAGCTGTTTAATGCCACTGTGACACCACCCAGGACTCAGGAGGGACTCACTCAGTCTCACACTGAAATATGGCAAGAGTGACCCACGGACTTGGAAAGCTATCCCAGTATGAAGTTAGCCCTGGAGTTTGAAAGCTGATGTGATCTGACAAGTGAGGGACAGATTTCAGCTCTGTTCATTAGCTTTTAAGATAAAATCTAGGACAGGAAATGGCATGGACAATGCTTTTGAGAAAGAAGTATGGAAGGCTCATCCAGTTTCCTTGGCTCAAAATTAATTTAGACAGTTTACTGACATGGGGTCACATGCTGAAGCACTTAACACCTACCCATCTGTTTTCCAAACAGCTCCTATCAGCTCCCTCCAAGAACAGTGAAGACCAGCAGGTGTGGAGCACTCTGGTTCCTGACAGTGAAAGCAAAGCAAGCCAGGCTGGCAGCAACACTCAAGTTTATGAAGGGCTCTGAACACCTCTGACAGAGGTGCTTCTCTTATTTGAAGCTGACTGACCTTTGAGAAGCATTGTCCAGAGCAGGGTCAGGAAGCAGGTCATTCTCCTACCCCTCTCAGGACAGCTGTGGGGCTGCTGTGGTGGGGAAGACTTCTACTAAATGTTTTCAGGAAAAAGTATTACCCCCTGCATCTGGAAAGAAGCAAGAAAACACCTTCCCATACAGTGGCATCTAAAGAGGGAACAACTACACAGGAACCACCTCTAGTGGAAGAGCAATACTTTTCTACTAAGTCTCGTGTATCGGCATGGCTTGGAGAAGAAATCTTGCCATAACCTCATGAAGAGCAGACACAACGAGCAGGGAGGACAAACTGGAGCTACAGACCCATGGACAGGCAGGCACCATGCCTGGATCTAAACTCCCGGGTGCTCTGACTGATTGGGACTGGCATTTCAGTTTGGTCCACTACATATAAACACTGAGCTCAGCTGAGGAGTCTGGTCCTGCAGCCAAAATGCTGAGCGGGAGCCTACTGTGAGCCCAGTGTGAGCAGCAGAGTTGCAACAGCCTAGAGCTGGAAGTGGGCAGAGTCCAGGGTACACTGTGTAGAAACCCTGGGACACTGGACTCTTGCCCTTTTCCCTTCATGGCCACCTGGAGCACAGCAGTTCTCCTATTGTAATCTCTCAAATTTTATGAGTCTTTGTCAACATTTCTATGAAACACCAAAGGACATCCCTGCTGCCAGGAGGAACCCTAATCTCTCTCCACTTATTGCAAGGTGGACTTATCAGCTGTGTTAGCTCCTAGAATTTGGTGGTGCCAAAATCCTCCCCAAGACAAAATCATTAGTTACCAGCTCTAAACATAGCAAATGTGTTTCTGCTTGCCCTCCCCTAGCAGGCCTCCACACAACTCCTGCCGACAGCTATGGAAACATTCCCATGGATTACCACAGATGCAGGAGAAGGGCCTTATATAGTGAGACTTCTCTGCCTCCCCTTTGCCTTAAGCCCTTCACAGAAGTACTTTATTGTTTTATGACAGCACAGTTAACACTTGACATAAATCTCTAAGCACAGCTAACAATGTCGATACTGTGTAAATACCTACAGTAGAGACCTGTATTTTATTACGCTTTTGCCCTCTTTTACCTGTTATCACCCAGGGTTAACTCTGTGCTAGATGCCAATTTTATACACTGCTAGAGCTCCTGTCTTTAACCACTGAGAGCCCAGCTTTGGTTCTTTGACAAACTGCAGCTTTCATTGGAGCCAGTACATCTTGGATCTGCTTAAAGGATGGAACATGCTGTCTGTTACATCAGAAACAAGTGTCCTTCAGACATGCAGAGTCCAAGCCAGAACAGGACATTTTGCAATATGTACACAACAAAGTATCCACCAGTGTCACAAGCCATTGTGTGACAATGTCTGATGACAGGATGGTGTTGGGATGGGATCTGTTTTCCACACTAGCCTTGCTTTTGTGGGCATTTGTACCCCTCCTCCCAGAAATCAGTGCAGGGGAAGGTACAAACTGGGGAAGAGACACAGAATCACAGAATAAACTGAGTTAGAAGGGACCCACAAGAATTAGGGAGTTGAACTGCTGGCCCTGCACAGCACCATCCCCAGGAGTCACACCATGTGTCTGGGAGCATTGTCCAAACACTTCTTGAGCTCTGTCAGGCTTGGTGCTGTGACCACTTCCCTGGGGAGCCTGTTCCAGTGCCCAGCCACCCTCTGGGTGCAGAACCTTTTTCTGGTATCCAACCTAAACCTCCCCTGACACAACTTCAGGCCACTCCCTCGAGTCCTGTCACTGGTCATCGCACAGAAGAGATGAGTGTCTGCCTCTCCTCTTCCCCTCACAGGGAAGTTGTGACTGCAGTGAGATCTCCCCTCAGTGTCCTCTTCTCCAGGCTGAACAGACCAAATGACCTCAGTCACTCCTCATACAGCTTCCCTTCAAGGCCCTTCACCATCTTTGTTACCCCCCCTTGGATGTTCTCTAATAGCCTAATGTCTTTCTTATATTGTGGTCCCCAAAACTGCACGCTCCTTGTGTTTCATGACTTTGTTGCTGCACTTCAGATATTTGCCTGCAGTGTCAGTCAGAAACAAGATTAATTTATAATCTTAAATGCTAGGAAAGCACTTTGGACTGAACTGCTCCAGTCATGCTGATTACATCTATTACTTTTCTTACACTGATTCAGTAACGTGCACTTTCTTATTTTTAAACAGTACCTAACTTTACTAATAATTCCTTCTTATTTACCTCCAAATGCATCATATTGCACCTACATGATAAACACCCAAGAACTTTCAAGTCAATGAAAGTTCAGCCCTTAACACAAGCTCTTATCTTACTTGTCTTGCTTTCCAGATGAGCCTTACAACTTCATTTTTAATATCTAAATGAATGCTAATGCCTTGAACTAAATTATAGAAAATTGGAAGTCACTTACTATAAACAATGGAATGACTTTTTTTAGCATGTTTAGGCTTCAATGCCAAGTTTCGTATTTGTCTACGCTTAAAATGGATGGAATTTACTCCTGCTTGTCCTGGAGACTTTGTCTGGTTTTAATGGTGACACGATTATCTGAGATGCTTTTCACTACCTTCTCATAGTGGTAGTACTCAGGCCTCTAGATGGGACCACTATTTTGGAGAGTATTTAGTTAAACAAGAACTTTTTTAACAAGACAGTCCAGAGCTATGTACACACACTCCCAGAATATTTTCACTTGCCCTCAGTGTGCTTTCACTGAAAAGGTATGGTAAGCCTCAGACCTGGCAGGTTCCCCTCAGTCCCTAAGGAAAGAAGGAGGATGCTAGCTCCATTCTTTCAGAAAACCAGTCGGTTTCACATATTAACCCAAATATTGTTAATTTTGATCTGAGAACTACAAGGGTAGCTTTTTAAAAATTAATTGTCCTGACTTTAAAAGAAGAGCTAGAGCTTGAATTGGCATGCTCTTTCCCGGGCTCCAAAGACCCCATGTCTCTGCTCTGCATGGATGCTTTTTCACATCTCTTACAGGGTGAAGTGAGGAGGGGACGTGGCAGTGCAAGGGGAAGGAGATGTCATAACAGAATTTGCTCGCCTTGTAAAGCAAATAAGGATGAAGAGAAGGTCTTGCACATGGTTTCCTTGTGCAGCTTGTGTGGTCCTGGTCAAACATTAACTCATTGCTTTTGGCTGATTTCATCACAGGGATGAAGTCCAAAGGTTCCTGCAGGAGAGAGGACTGACATTCCTGATGGACTTCTGGTCTTTCTGAGGAGGGGCAGGAAGATAGTGAAGGAGGGGAAATATCCTTCTTTCTGAAAGCTGCCAGAGCATAGGGCTGGGTGTGGAATGCTCTGGGGAGTCTCAGGCAGGGGGTTTAGGCCCATGAACTCCACCACAGCTCAGTGCTGCAATCTCTAATCATCAAATCCAGATTCGAGGAGCGGCAGAAGCTCCTTAGCTGGTGCACTGGAAGAAATAACCAAGAGCAAGAACCATGCCTGCTCCTACATCCACTGGTGTGAAAACCCTTGTAACATGGGAAAAATCCTGCCCTTCCAGCCCCTCAGTGGTCCCCTCAGTCCACCTGGGAGATGCCTCCCTCACTTAGAGTTCAAGGCCCTGACCTTGGACTCTTCTGGAAGAAGGCAGCCACACAGTAGGCAGCTCCTCCTGCAAGCCTCCCAGGAGCTCTGTATCCAAGGGTGCCTCAAAACCACAGTAAGCTCCCCTGGGAGCACCATTAAAAGTCTAGGAATTTGTGGCTTTTCAAAAACACGAGATTTACCTGGGAATCCAAACCCCCAGAGACTCTCCTGGCTGAGATCTGGGAACCATAAGTATCATATTTTCTTATATTTGGATGACTTTAACCAGCAGAGAAGTATTTTTAAGAAAACTATCACTCTTTCAAAGATTGCCTTACCCATGGTACCGTACCCACCAGAAGGCAAATTAAAAAGGATGAGTAACATTTTTTTAGTGTTTATTGAGAGTTGCCTTTATACAGGAGGGACTGGTGCTCTGATGCAGTCACAAGTGAACCCAAATAAACCCTGCTCAAGTGTCAACAAGCAATTCAACTCAATGGATTTAAATTATAACATCATTACACATCAATAATAAATTAAGACTATTGCCCAGTAGTTGCAGATAATTAAAAAAAAAAATCCTTGTCAAAAGTAAAAAAAACCAAAACAACAATGCAAACACAAGAACAATGAAACATACATAATGATGTTGCAAATAAGTTAACAGAGTAGCACACACACATAATGGTATTCCAAAAACTCGGGGTGCACTGCCAGCAATGCTAAAATTCACTGAAAGTGGTGCAGGTGAGCTAGTGCTCTGGCAGGAGGGAAAGCCCAGGCTGCCAGGGACCACATCAGCCACTGTGCTCTGCTGCTCACACCTGACTTTCCCTGGCTTTTAACTGCCTCAGCTGAAGTTGATTTGGAAGCTGCCTTTATCACTTAATTTTGCTCATGAATTCTTACTTTTGCTTACCTCAAGTATAGCAGGGACTTGCTATCACTAAGGTAACTTGCTATCACAGGTATTGATTAAAAATCAGCCTGAAAGCACAGTTTAATATAAGCAAAATCAACTTGGCAGACAAGTGCATAAGCAAAACTGAATCAACAATTCCTTTTTCCACCAAAACAATGCTGTGTATTCAAGGATTTATATTGGTTTAACATGTGGACTAGACAGGAATAAATAAACAATTGAGCCACTGACACTTGTGCACAAAGTCTAATACACTTTGGTCCTACACAGCTGATAGCTCTCCAGACCTAGATATCTCTGATGCTGACCACAAGTGGCATCTTTGCAATTTGGATTAACGACCACCCTAAGAAATTTGGGTGAAATTGGCATTTTAAGATACGACTCAAGCCATCATGGCCACACCAGGTTTTTCAGGTAAAGAAGGACTTTGCACATTATTATCCAGACTGTCTCCTCACTGTATTGCTAAACTGCAGTAACAGCACTGCTGTTGTCAAACGGGATTCCTGCTACTGGTGTCAAATGTGGACTTGTAAGATCACAGTCACTATGGACACGTGGCCCAGGCTGACAAGTGCCACATACTTTAGCAAATAATGCTAAAATTTCATTAACCTTCTCTCTAAGGTAAGGACGACCAAACCCTCACTGGGTCAGCCTTCTGGGAGCCAGGCTGCATTAAAATTGAGCTTTGAGGAAATGTCTTCACTCCCACAGCACTGGACCCTGCTGTGCAAGTGAGAAGGCAGCACTGTATGGGAGTCCCTGCCCACGTGGTGTGGACTGGCCAGGGGTTCCAGGAGGAGCAAAACTGCATGTGACCTGACCCTGTTTTAATTCCCTGTACTTGACATTATTATATGCACTGCTTCTGAAGGTCTTGCACAACTGCAATCTCGGGCTAAGCAGCCCAGTGAGTCTCAAAAATACACATACTAAGAACCAATACCATCTCCACGCTATCCTCTCTCATAATGCCCTCACAAAGCATAGATAGTAAACAAATTCTATGGTTACCATTCCTAGCAAGATGGAAACTGTTATGAGCAAGGGTTTCAAGCTCCAATGCCAAACATGTTGCACCATGGCAGAGCATTTCTAAAAAAATTACTCACTTCTCAAAATTTAAGGCACCAAAATGAGCAAAAGTGAGGAGTTCCCACACAGCATGGTGTCTTCAGAGCTGGTACATGCAGCCTGTAGAGCTCACTTCATGAGGGCAGAACAAGCAAACTGATTACTCAGCTGCCCCTGCAAAGAGCAGGCACAGCCACAGGAGAGTTTCAGTTTAAGTCTACAAGTTAATCCAACAGCAGATGCAATCAGAAAATCCAAAACAGGAAGAGAGACGCTAATATACAGTACTGTAAGGCACTCCTACTGGGAAGGGAAAATTGGAAGGCAAATTATGAAGGAGAGAATGATTGGACTCAACCGGTTCAAAAAGCTACACAATGAGCTATGAAGCTCCAAGTCTGGCTATAGGCTCAGCACTGTGAGTAAGGACAGGGACACAGCGGAGAGAGAGGGGAGACTGGCTTGCAGCTGAGCAGCAGAAAAAAAAATAAGAAGATTGTGATGATTATTCAATTAATTTCTTTTATACAGATCAAGAGTCAGCTGCAATCCAGGCAGTGACCTTGAGAAGCCTAGGAAACTCGGTGGCTTCTGTTGCTAGAAAGCAAAATTCAACTGGGCAGCTTCCCCATTTCTTCATTGTAAACAGACATCCTCTGCTCTTCTACAAAATCTTTCAGGACATTATCATCAATCCATTATAATACACACACTATCCTAATAATAAGAGAAGCCTTGACAAGAGGAGCTCTAGAGATACCCTGATGATTCACTCCTAACGGGGCCATCAGAGCCTGTGGAGTACTGTGAAAAACTTAAGTTCCTCACCAAAAAGTATCTTCCCTCACACCTGCCAATTCTTATCAATCCCAGCAGTGAGCTCATATTGGTATGTCCCGGCCAGGATGTTTTGTCACATCATGAACCCATCATTTTCCACCACATAAGACAGACAAAATAAACCCCCCCAAAAAAATAGGAAGATTCCTACACAAGCAATACAAATTTCTCTCTTCATAGATTGATAATAAAGAAAGAGCTGCAGTTTGCATCCCCTAGGTAGGCCCATCTTCCCATTAAAGGAAAGGTAGATGGTCAGCTTAAAGAGGAAAAGACTTGAATAAGGATCTCTATAGTGCCCTAGATTAAAATAATACCAGGCTAACAAATATAAGTACCTGTAGAGTGTGAAGCTATAGTCCACTGCAGTGAAGCATCCTATTTCTACATTGGTAAGTTCTGTACAAATGCTAAAGCAGTAACTGGATAACAGATCAATTCCTCCTCAGTCAGCTATGAAAGCATCTTCTCTTTGAAGAAGACAAACAGCATATTTTATTATTGATTCACAATGAAATAGCATTGTTCCAATTTATTTCATGCGTGGGTAGGACAAGACTGGAAGTACTAATACATAATTTCACCTGGGGTGGGGGTGGGGTGCAGACAGAGTCGTGCAATCTGCAAAGACCCCAGGAACTTTACCAGCTGATGCTCATCCAGAAGGCTGCAGAGCAGAGCCACGTGCAGGCTGTGGGCTGCAGAACGGGCAGGGAGTAGCAGTGGGGACCAGCACGGAGCACTGTTAGTACAGCAGAGACAACCATGCAAGGGTACAGCGCTGTCTGAAACCCAAACCACCTGCAGAACCCCAGGCTGAGGCTCCTGCTTGCAGATGGCTCCTGCAAGAAAATCGACTGAGGGCAGAATTAAGCCTTTCATTATGCTTACAAAAATTGGTGACAGAATACTTCATCTTACCCATTCATGAGGAATAACTATTTTTAGATAGGAGCTAGGCATCCCTGAGAGGACATAATCTTTCACATTACAGCCTGCTCCTAGAGCTACTGTGAAAGTTTTCCAAAGTAGAAATGAATGTCTATTCATTTTAGGAACTAGCTGGTTTACAACAACATTGGATTTTAAAGCAAATAACATGATCTGTATTGTACAGTATCCTTCTACATAAAGCTCTGGGCACTGACAGAATATCATAACATGCTTTTGCTCTATGCTATTGGTAATGGCAGTGGTTTCAGACCCATGGCTAATTTCAGCAGTTTTGCCAACATCATACTATTTTTATCCTGTAAATCTCTGTTAGCAAAGAAACTGTTCTGTAATACCTGTACAAACCCAGAGCGACTCCCATGATGTCTGTGTTGTTATTCCAGAATTCAATTCCAGTATCCAACCACCCACATGACTGGTACTTTGGAGATAGGCCATCTGTCAAAGTAACTAATAGTTTGCAGTGTCTGAACCTTGATTCCTTGACTCCATACGGTTTTTGACAGTGCACTCAAGCAGCCTTCTCTAAGCTGAGCTGGACATGAACAGCACTGTGAGGTATCATAAATACCAGAGCATGGTGATATGAAAACACCACCATTTTTTCTTTAATGACCTAACATTATGTCTACAGATAATTCAAAATAGTATCTGCCAGATTCTGACACTTTCAGAGCTACTGGCTTTGCCACAGGAGTAATTGTAGTGACACAAGCTGAACAACATGGGAGCGTTCTGTTTATTCAGCCAGTACCAGTGCAGTTCCTGTTTGCCTGACTAATTCTACAATACTTCCCCAGTGTTTGCATTTCTGAACACACAGGGAATTCTTTGCATGGGAATGGATTTGCAAGGAACATTATACCTTTAAGGGTGATAGCCAAAAGCAACTCATTTCACATGAGGAACAGTGAGCTGAGACAGAGACACCACTGTGTATGGGAAGTATTAATTTTAGTGACAAAGGTTCATGATTCATCAAGTTTATTAAGTATGGGAATCCCTACAGCACTTTGCCAAGAACATGGAAAAACCCTCACTTCCTTCTAAAGAATCCCAATGAAAGAAGGATTTCTGGAAAGGAAAGGCACTGGTTGTCTAATGTATACAGATATAAACATGCTTCTATGTATATAGTAGTTGCACTCAAATTTGAGAAAGCTCAGATTAAGTTACTTTTTCTTTGACTGGCAGCTGGAAAAGGTAACCACTTACATTCCAGTACAAGGCAACTCATTGTAGCATTTTACCTTTTAATGTAAGCATGATGTACCCTGTTCTTTTATTTAAAATACTTCAGCAATTAGTGAGATGCTTCGACAATCAAAACTGCTTTCTGCCTTGAATACAACAGTCTGCAGATTATATAGGAAGCAAAAATCAGTATTCTGTATTTTCACAAACCTATGTGAGAGGAGAGGAAAAAGACACATGCAACTGGCATTATTCTCCTGAAACCATTATTTGCTTTCTGTATATAGATGTGTGTGTGTATACATATATGAATGCTTTCATATGTATGTAATACACATATCACTGCAGGGGGTGAAAAAGAGTTAAGAATGTGAAATGGGGGAAGACAATCTAACTGCTCATTGAAGGTGAACTCGCCATGAATTAAACATACTGCCAGTAACGACACACACCTCCCCAGTTAAATCCATCATGTACTTTCCTTTACAAAATAATTTACTGTGTTTAATACTTCCCTGTGTTCCAGGTGTGTGCAGCAGAATCATACCTCGAGGAACTTCACTCTCCACCATGGAAGAAGTCATTACAGAACTATAAATGCCTTGGAGCTCAAAGAGAATGCAGGACACAAGTTGCACATGAAAACAGCAAACTAGTGTTTCACAATTTTGGAGGTACTTTCTAACTAAAATGGGCAAGACCACTTTCCTGACTATCAGTTTAACAGGCTCAGATTAGAAAAACATTTAAAGTAAACTTCATGAAATAAAAAGAAAACCAATGTGAACATTTAAAATGCCTTAAAGTTTCAGACTGGAAGGAGGAGAACCAACATCACGTTACTACGGATGAGGACACGGCCTCCCATAAATCAAGAGTGACCAGTGTAAATCTCAACGGACTTCAGTGACAGAGCTGAACTGATATTCCCAGCCTGAACAAAAAGAATAGCAAGTCCCATGCTTATCTGAATATGAAGTAGTTCACTGGGGTGGTTATAAATGTATAAACATAACTGAAGGAATTATTCTGCATCTTACGTTTGTAAGCACCCCGAGTAAAGTTTGATCGGAGATCCTTTCTCCTTGGCAAGGAGATCCTCTAAAATGTAAATGTACTGATCCTTTAAGATAGTTCTCTGAAAACATGAGGAAATGGAACCACATGCCCATAACAGAAGGGGACAGTGGATTTAAATTAATTCCTGCTCTATTGGGTTCTGTGAAACACCTCACCAGAACCCCTGCCAAGGCTACTAATAAATAAATAATACACATAAATAAGTAGATGATTCATCAATTCTAAATGAACAACATAAAAAATAATGCAGTCATGGCAGCAAGTATTTTCTGCCTTGAGATAAAGTCTTCTCCAGAGGTGGAAAAGAAAGTTGGGTACTTAACTAGCTAGACCTAAAGCATTTCACGTAAACCACATTTTGTATGAGAGCTAACGGCTGGACTTCAGTGCAGTTCAGCCATTGGTATTTCAAAGCCAACAAGGCTTTATGGCCACTTTGGCAGCTCTTGTTCACAGATGAAGAAGGTCAGGTAGTATTTTTCAAAAAAATTTCTGCCTGTCTAAGCTGAGAATTTGCTTGAGCTGGCAGCTGGGAGAGGGATTCTCTTCAGGCTGGCCACTGCCTCAAGGAACTCATGTGTTCTGATACGACAATTCAAACATGTTGCAAGACTCTTCAAAGTTCTCGTCCATATTCAGCTGCCTCCAGAAGGATTTCTGCTTCTTCTGCAATTCTTTACGCACACACCTGGGGCATGGTACAGCCTTCACTTTGCACTCAGAGTGGAAGACAGCACCACAGCTTTCACACCTGCAAACACAAATCAGTGTCAAAATTGAATCACAAAATAGGACCAGAGCATGCAACAGGCTTCACGTGGGCTGAGGGCAGTAGGTATGCCTTGAAATCATTCTGGGAGCTCAAAGAGCATTATGCTTCATAAGAGTGGCATTGTAAAATACACTGGCATGCCCACACCTCTGCTGGTGTAAAGCTACTCAGGACCACTAAAATAAGTTGACTTGCATCCATTTTGCAGTTGCTGAGAATCTGTCCCAGCACTTCTACTTCACAAACAAATTTTTAGAAGGATTAAAACTTACCTTCTTAGTAACTAGTATTCAGGTCTATCACTGAAAAGACATCAACTTTGTTTTATGAAAGACAACTCTTGCTTTGATTTGTAAATGAGGAGTAACAATATTATTTTCCAATAAGGTATATTTTAGCATTTGCAGAAACAGACTCTGTGATTTGCAACAGTCATGATATGACATATTCCTCACTGAAGCTCCAGTGGTCAGCTGTTCTGGAAAGAGTAAAGAACAGTCCACTGTAACAGCAGGAGAAGCTGTCATTTCACAAAGTGGAAAATTATACAGAGGTAGGTGATATTGTCTGCTCTGTGTCCTGTGGAAGACTGGACTAGATCAACACAACTGATCTATGTTGATCAATTGATCAACACACTGAGCTATGCTTCTGGCATTCAAAGCTGTGCTATTCTGTTCTCAAATGTGACATTAAGACTTCAAACAAATCAACTGCTCAAACAAGATGACTGGTTTACTTTCAGGGCACTGTGAGGCAATGAACTTAATGTCACAGCAGATCAAGCCCCAGTTGCAGATGGATGTTGAGCAATGAAGTATCTGGCAATCCTGAGTGGGCTACAACTAAACAATTGGACATTCTCAGCCTTTCAATGCAAATAACTATCTGTAGTGATGAGTTAAGTTGCTACAGCTTTGTAACCAAAGGAAAAAGTAAAAGGAGGACTGTCAGAGGTGAAACGTCTTAGATTTCAGTTGGATAATCAAATAATAAAAGCAACAAAACATCAAACTTTAGAGCAATTCTGAAACTCAAATAAGGGATTTCTGGTCACCCTTGGTGATTCTGTAAGACATCTTGAAATGCCTTGCACTTTTTTTCCCCTTTCTTGTAGCTATTGTATATGAGAGTCCAAGTGCCCATTGTTATAACTTTAGTGGGGTTTTTTGTTGGTTTGCTTTGAACCTATGTTTCATAGAAGTAACGTTCTTGTCTTCAAGACTGTGAAGAAAAATTGAAACCATGAAGAAACCCCCAAAAATTGAGAAGCCATAATGCCAACTACAGTATTGGGCATGCGGTTTGACAATACTGAGAGAAGTCCATAAGCTAACAGAACCTGTTAGCTTATCAGCTGCATCTCACCTGTAACTTTTAAAAAAACTGTTCATGGTCTGGCTGCACTTGAAGTTTTATGCATGGGTCCAAACACGGCCTAAATTTTAGTAACTGCAGAGCTTTGAGAAGGCTGTGCAGAGATTTAAGGAGGCACATTTCTAACTAGCATAAACTGATAACTCAAATATGAGTAAGAAAAGGAAGGTGAATGAGGCTAAGTATAAAGCACTGTATCTACTGGCTTCCATGCTCTCTTGCAGTAAAACTTGACTGTTGTATTTCTCAGTCCAGCTACAGAGTCTAAATCTGGTTTTGAATCAAGAAACCAGCTCGCACAGAGCCATTTAAAATTTCTGAGCTCAGAGGGTGTGTGTTATTGCCCTTATTCACTGAAGCACATGAACACATGCTTAGGACTCATATCCCAGTGATTTCTTTGCGATTAACGATCTGCCTTCCATTAAGCGTGCTTACGTGCTTTGCTGGGTTGGGATCTCCACAAACAGACACACTAATGGGCAAAGAAGAGACAGAAGACAGCAGTGTCTTTAAAACTTTACACCACTCTGAACTGACACTAATGGCGATTTTATCAAGCTAATTCTCCCTTGTTAGTCAGCAGTTTACAGTGC
The DNA here is from genome assembly GCF_009650955.1 of Corvus moneduloides. Classification (NCBI taxonomy): domain Eukaryota; kingdom Metazoa; phylum Chordata; class Aves; order Passeriformes; family Corvidae; genus Corvus; species Corvus moneduloides. Next base: position 12,754,790 of record NC_045482.1, on the reverse strand, counting down.
CCTGGAAGTTGCTAGAGGGTAATGATTGATGAGGAGTGTAATTTTGAGCTCTCGCATCGCCACTCCCTATGCTAGCCCAATATTTCTCTACAGCAGGCATGGAAATGACAAAACCTATCAGAAGTTGCTGCTGAAATGGATTGAGCAGGATGAGAGAGGAGCCAGCACACCTGCTCTCTCAAGTCAAAGGCAATCAGCAGAGCAAACAAAGACTGATGGGTGTTCAAATTAATATGAATTCATTTTTCAGAAATAAGCTCAGTGGAAAAGATTAACAAACATTTTTCCCATCGCTCAGAATCAAAACAGAGAGAAAAACTGTCTGAACTGTTATTCATTAGAGCTGGTGCAGTAGCTGAAGCTCTGCCCAGGACCCCACACTGTCAGGCACTAAGCAGAGGCAGAGCAGCCAGCCAGCCAGCCCTGACCTCACAGTCACTGCACCGGCACCCACTGCTGCCATGGTTGGTCCATTCTGGTGCCCCCACCCCTGATTGCTGCTCTGAAGACTTATTTTCTGCCTTCTCTGGTGAAGGCTGAGCCCAGCCAAGGGGTGCAGATGACAACAAAGCAGCAGCCTGGAGGAAGGGTGCTCTGACTTGGAGAACAAAGCTGCCTCTAGCTCTGCACAGGAACAAGTAGAGAGGACACCCGTATCAGCCTTCACTGCATGCTTGTGTCCCCCTCACTGACAAAAAAAGTCACCAGGGCAGGGGGGCAATGTTGATCTTGCTCTGCTTTTGTGCCAACTGGCAAGTTACTCTTTTTAAAGTGGTGGAGCTATACAACCCCAAGCCACCTACACAGCTTTATTTTTCCTCATATCAAATACAGTCAGTCTTAACTGCCCCTGGAATGCCGACTGGTTGACCATTTCTAATCTCACTGCGAGAAATTCTCCAGTGATACCAAAAACTGCACCAACATTATATTCCTTTTTAGAGTATTACAAACAGATTGCTTCCTAGATAATCTTGAGATCTAATTTTATCTCCATATGTGAATTTCATGGGGTTTTTTGTTGTTTTCAAGCCTCAATATATATAAAAATTATTTTATTTCTCTGGAGGAATAAAATATATTTTGTAGCCTATAAAAGGCTCACTTAATAGTTCACTACACTTACTTATCTTTTCCTTAACCCTTGTTGTTGTCATAGGTAATTCACAATTCAGGTGCTATTTCTGAATCCTGACTTACTCTTTGTCTAGAGGCCAAGAAGTCCCTACATCCTTTGTGAGAATGCTATTCACCACTGATAATAAGCTGATGAGCCCATAGCCATTCAGGCCTTTCATGTTTCCTTCTTTAATGAATGATATTGTGACACTGCACATTAATAGCATCTTGCTATTTTTCAATCCGTATTTGAAGACTTAGTGAACAGTGCATGTTGTTTTCACGCAGACTTGTAGTCTTCTAAGAAGGCAGCTGAAATAGCTTCCTCTCTATTTTGCTGTTTTCTCTTTTTTTCCCCCTCTTTCCCGACCTAACTCAGTTTCTGTTGAGACTTTAGGGGGTGTTTTATGTTTTAAGGAAGTTTTACTTGTGCAGAGTAAAAAAAAAATGCAGAGAATTATTCAATCCTCTAAACAATTTCTATTGCACTGGAAGTGTAAGAGAAAGGGCAAAGCTCTCCACAGCCAGACAGGCATTATAATGCTCTTATTATTACCATTACTAGTTACAAAAGAAAAGCCTTTCTACATTAAAAGCATATAATCATTCCTTGTATGCTGAGAAAATGCCGATGTTAGTATCTCCCATTAAGTCTGGGCATTTGAAACATATCAATATTTAGTAAATTGTAAATTTTGGCATGTTCTTCTCATGCTTCCCACCTATTTTTCACAGGATTATGGCTCAAGTAATTCTAGATGCTGCACGACCAATTGATTATGCTCATGTTTCTCCTCTGTACTGCACCATCTTTAAGTGCCCCTGAGCAGGATCAGGTGCCCGAAGTGGTGGGTACAACACAAAGAGGCCTCAAAGACCTTTCACCTTAAACAGACAAAATAAAGCAGGGGTGATCAACAGGTGGCCCAGGATGTCATCTGACAGACAGGGTTTTTGTCTTCTAGGAACCTTACTGGCTGACAGACTTACCAGTGGGACTGTGTCGGGATAAAGCTGCTGGAACCAAGAACGTTTATTAGGATGCCTTCAGTCCCATGCACATGGGCTGTACCTAACTGGCTGTACCAGGTATACCACCATTCCCACCTCACAACGGGAAGCAAGAGGTGAACTGGCTTGGCTCAAGGTCAGCCAGGGGCTCCTAGCAGACCTGACAAGGGCAAAGAGCTCCCCTGTCTCACTGCAGTGCCATATTCACCCACCACCCCTTCTTTTGTAATTTTATATATTAGCTTTCATTTTTTCATTTAAAAAATTCACTTCCCTTGTGCCAGACCTTGCACACATTTGGTCAAGTGAGTAATCCCTTGAAATGAACTTCAGCACGGATTGATTTAGGGCCAAACCCTTCACTGACTAAACTCTTCAATATCTTCTTTCCCACCATGCAGAGTAAAAACAGGATTAAATGAGGTTGTTCATTATGTTTTCCTTAGATGATGCTAAACCTTCACCAAGCATCCAAAACACTAAATCACCTGTAACTTGCCTATTAAAAAACTCAGAAGAGCAAACCACACTAGCTGAAGTAAGCATTGCCTGGGGATTCCAGCATGATTACCATCCCACACTACACATACCTGCCTGTCTGCAAGTATTTCTGAATTGCTCAGCTGTGACTATCACAGACGGGCCCTTCAAAAATCTGAACCTTTAGCAGAACACAAAGAAAAGGAAAAAGGACTAGCCTGTGTTCACTTACAACACAAAAAAAGCCCCAAAGGCAATCAATGCCTGACACACACGTGCAGCAATATTATTCCAGTTGCCTAGAAACCAATGCAAGGAGCCTGCCTAGGGAGGGATGCCCACATAGTAAATGAATGGAAGAAAGCTGGCACTAACATGACATTGATTTGTCCCTATAAGGAGCTTGTTAAGGTAATACCTTGTATGACAGACACGGCCTCTACTAGACACAGCTACGGGGTTTTTTATATACTGTACTTAAAAACTGTTAATACTTTTCAGACTTGGTTTTGAAAACTTTGCCTCTGAAGCAGAAAACAAGGAAGAGCCCACTACCCAGTCCCTCAAGTTATTATATATCTGAAATTCACTCTAAATTATTAATTCAGTGTTCAGGGAACTGGTCGTGATTCAAAGCACAGTCATAGTTTTCCTTTCCATCCACCTGCTCATCAGAAAGGGGTCACCCTTGATAAGCCAGCAGAGCCTGAAGACACTCCTTGTTTATAATGGCATGACTGGGTCCCGGGCTGGCCCCGGAGGGTACAGAAACAACAGAAAGCAGCTGATGTGCTGGGGGAACCAACGCAGAGGGATGAGCTGCTTAGAGAGGGCAGCCAGCAAGGGGTGTACAGTGACCACCAGACTGCACTGGTGGGACTCACCAAGTACAGCACCCATGGCTTGCACCTCCAGAGCAGCTGCAGGGACCAGTCTAAACACACATGGTGTCTGTGAACATCACCACCCCTGCTGCTCTAGTAATGCCATCCCAGGATGGCCAAAGGACACACCACCCAGCACGAAAACTGCTGGACCGGGGTCTGTTCCCTTTTATGCAGCATGGGCTAGACTGAGATGCTGAAGAAGCACTGAAGAAGCAGGGAAGATGGGTGAATAAACCCCCATCCTGGCTCACCCATCTGTGCCATCTCATGCCCCTCATCCTGTCATGCCAGCACCCACTGCCAAGGTCAACTGCATCCAGCAGATGTGCAAAGTGCTCAGAGATATTAAAGCCTCACAAGTGAGGGGAAAAGTGGGAAGCTCTGGAGGGGAGGGAAAACCACCAGTGCTGCTCCAGGGAAGGGGAGCTTCAGTGTCAACTCTTCCATTGTTACATCCAGAGAAATGGCAAAGCAGGCCTTCATTTTGGGTGCTCACAGAACAACTTGCTACAGGCCAGGGCTGAACAAGAACAGCTTGATTTAACTACCTGCTCTCCTCCTACAGGGGTGTGCACAGGCTGAGATATTGCACTGGACATAGCAGCAGGAGCAATGGGATCCTGCAGCTCCCAGAGCCCTCTTGGCAAAGCTGTGTCACTCCTGATTATGGAGGGAAGCCTGTCCTCAGCTTCTTCCCAGCTGTGGGTTCAGGGATTTATGCTATATTATCTACATATATTTCCATACTTGCATCCAAGCAGGAGAACTAAGGACTGACTATTGACCTCAGTGCTGTGCTCTGCGAGTTAAGCTCAGAGATATCCCAAGCCAAGTAATGTGACCTGTAAAGAGCAGTTCCTAAGAAATCAGTGAAGGGACACTAAAATCAGTATTAAAACTTTTAATTTGAAACTCATGAGATTACACGTCCGCCAGTGGAGTTGAGTTACTCTGGAGCACAGAAAAGCCCTACACATGATAGATCCATTACTTGAAAAGCACTGGAGAGGCTGAAATGCCACAGAAATTCAGGTGTTTACATTGCTCAGGCACATATCCTCTGCCTCCACAACTGCCACACCACAAACTGCACTGCACCCCTCTACCTCTCCTATTATTAACAAACTGTATTCACAAAGTGGGGGTTGAAGATTTAAAAGCAGAGTCTGGCAATACTACTAACAGTAATATTAACATATTGCCCTCCACTATTATAATTTGATTCTATCACTTTGTATTTTTCTGTAAGTCTCAAGTCCAAAAATCCTGTGACTAAGCCAGGATTTTGCTTTTCATAAAAGAAAACACTTTACAACTCTGCATTAAGGTTGAAGACATGCCTACCTGGATCCAAGGTGGAAGAAAGAAACATTTAAAGAAGTAAAGTACATATATAAACAACAAATTTGTAAGGTGATCTTAAAATTTCTGAGCACTTAAGAGTTGACAGTGTTGGCTTTAATGGGCTAAAAAGCTTCAAGGAACCATATTTGGGAGACAGAGAAGTCTATCTTGCATGAGAAAGAAGAAGAAAGAATTAAAAGGTCTTGACTGGCAAGTTGGAAATATCTAGAGTGAAAAAGAAGGCACAGTAAGGAAGCTGCAAAATAGAAAGTGTAAGCAAGATAGTTGCCATGTCCAGCCAGCAGGGAAGAGCACAAGGCAACACTGCAGAGACTTTCCTACTTGAAATAAGTATCTGCCTTTAGGCTGAACATTCTAGTTAAAAACCACTCTGACAGGAGGCAAGTAAAACCGACCTTTAAAGCTAATTCAGTTGCAAAAGACAATACTTGATGGAAAAGCTGGTATATTTGATTGTTTTCTTTTTACATAAACAAACAAAAATAAGACAATCTGGGCCAGAAGATTTTGATCAGTTTTGACAGATTCAATAAATTAAATTACCAAGAGAACTTAACATCTACTCAGGTGCCCACACTTCCTCAGAGAAGTGCTGAGCCGATCACTTCAGAGTGCTTTGAACTAGCTATCAGCATCCGATAAGCTAAGCTCTTTCAAAAATTAGGTACTAAACTACTGGCACAACTCAGATGAGCCTGGGTTGGGGAGAGGCTTTCTAGCATAAGACAAACCAATCAAAGCAAGAGGGAAAATTATGTACTTTGAGTGATGCCTTTGACCTGTGCCAAGTTATTTCCTGCAAATGCCGTACAGTACATATTTCAGTCTCTCCACCTAGTATCTATCTTTAACGTTCTCCCAAATGCTCAAAGTTGCATTTGCCCAGTGACACAGCATCCATAACACAGTAAGCCATAACCTTGCAAAGACTCTGGCATGCACAGCCCCAGAGCCTTTATTAAGACTTGTCACTATGTGCAAAGTACATTCACAGGTCTTATCAGGATGGTGGCCAAAGATTATGGAGGCATCCAAGCTGGTTGATATAGTCGAGCCTGTTCTGTGGCAAGTCTATTTTAAACTTGGGTCTTCTGGTTTGTATCTTAAAAGGTCTACATGTCTTAAGTGAGCAGCAGAACAAATTAACTTAGTAAAGTGAAAACAATTTAGCCTTGATAAATGAATATGAACACAAAAGAGCAACTCTCCATGGTTTACATACATCCACAGTCAGCGCATGAAAGGAAAGGAATGGACTAAATTGTTCTTAACAACCAAGTAACTTTACCAGCAAAACACAACAAATTTAATTGCCTGTGAAAGTAATCACTAGGATGATGACACTCAGGTAAGACCAAAACTTTATCAACTGGGTAACAGAAAATAATCTTATCATAGCCATTAATTAAATTAATGAATAGCCAATTATTAAATGCTTAATTAACTGATGGGACAGAACACACGTTTTAATGAATTATATTCTCATTCCAAAGGTAATTTTCTCAGTATTCCTTAAGATTTAAAAACTGTTAAAAATTGTTCTAAGTAATAAAACAAATACAGCCACTATTATAGGCAGCTGTGCGGCTACACAGACTTCACTTCTGTTGTTTGGTTGTTGGGTTTTTTTTTAATTTTAGGAGAAAGAAACAAAAACTCTTCCCCACATTAGTGAAGAACAAGCAAAATCAGCAACTTGAGGGGAAGTGCCTGCTTGCTAATAGGCAACGATAGCTCTAACAAGCCAATTTACAGCCAAGGATATTTAAAGTCATTGCACAACACTTGTAAATATAAAGTAAGTGATATAATATGGTAATTTTATATGTTTACTCACTAAATTTAAGCCCAGGGCAAGTTTAATACAAGAAATAAAATAGGAGGTAGATGCTCAGTTTGTTTAAGTTGCCAGAGCTCCAGCAAAAGCAGAGCTGTGAGAGTTCACATTAGGTGAAAATTTGGTCCATGAAATGTGCAATTAATTCAGGAGGCTTTAAATATAGTTCTCATGATTTAAAGGCCTTCAAAAACATGGTGAAATGGTGAAATTTTGAAAGAACCCTGATTAAGTATTATATAAATACGGGTAAGACAGGTAAGAGGGAAATGAGAGACAGAAGAATCAAACTGACTGGAAGAGGCATCAAAAGGATGGGACAATTTTTAAGAAATTGTTTAACTACTGAATAACAGCTTTCATTAAGATCTGTGCAGAATGGCCACCTCCCAAGAAAAGCCAGAGAAAGGACATATCATTAGAAAGCTTATGACTTTGTGAGCCCACCCTTACATTCAAGGCAGCAAACTGTTGCGCTGTATTGTTGAGCGGGATGTAAAGAGCCTGCCAAGCACAGCCCACAGACCCACTAATTAAGTGAACTAATTGTGTTTGTTTTGGGACCGTTTGCCAACAAAGGAATGTGTCACACTGATTAGTGAGAGAAGGGTATGTAATATATGTGTATTCAAACCCTGAGGAGTGCATAACCCAGGTATTCACTCTGTTTGCCCAAGGACTGACAAAAATGACTCTCAAGCAAACAACCAGACCAAAGAGAAACTCCAGCCCTCAAGAGGGGCCCTCTTTTTCTCTCAGCTGTACCTATCTAAAGAATACCCATCCTTCATAAATTCCTGTTGAACAATGCACCAGAAACTGCTGAGAATATTTTGGAGAGAAACAATCTCTTCACCTCAAAGCTGATCTAAGAGGCCATGAGGATGGAAAGGTAACAGCCAACTGAGAGCCACCTTGGAATTGTAATGGCCACTCTGACAGCTGTCACTCTTCTCTCCAAAGAGCAAAAAAAGTCAGGGAGGTAGCCAGAAAACCAAATGCCAGCTCAACACAGACATACATATATACATACACACACACACACAAAAGCAGGCTTCACTTTTCAAACATGCAGCAGAGAGCTGAAGTCTGCAAAAGCTGTCATGCACCAGCTTTTGAATATTTCTAACCTAAGAGCCCAGTTTGCTGGTAGAGTTAACAGCTCAAAAGTGAACAATCATTCAAATGCAAAAAGAAAAACATGGTCTTTGGAGTTCAGCAGCTCTTTCCTCTTTAACTCACCAGCTTCAGCCAGGGTACCTGGCAGTCCAGTACTGTGTACAGAATATGAATACTCTGCTGTAGATAGCAATTCCAGAAAACCAGGACAGAGAAAAGGGAGTTGTAGTCAATTATCTCTGTACACTGTGGACTCAGAATAGTACAACTAAATCACAAATTTGAGCTGTTTACTCAGAACTCTGTATGACAACTGACAAGGAAAGCTGAACACATCATTAGAATTTTCAGGTGTAATTGCAAGTCTTCACATGAACCTTTTGGACTTGCCATTCCATTTGCTGCAGGTTACCCTGTACATCTCCCTATTTCTAAGTAGCCTCCTCACTTTACGCTTGTCTTTGTAGCAGTCTGTACACCTGCTTCAGAAAACTCTCGCATCTTCAAGAGATGGAAACAAACACAAAACCCCTCCACCTGGCCTTCTCCCTCATTGCTTTGGAGCTGATGGAGCTGTGTAAGCTCTTCTGTTGGCATAACTTGCCTCCAGAGCAAAAATATGGAACTGAAATAATCTGGTTAGCTCCACATAGGTGCATGTGTAGTATTGAGATGAGAAAACGAACTAGGAAGGGAAATAAAAAATGCTGGGGATAAAAACAAGGTTCGCTTATAAGGAATACAAAAGGAGTAAGCAGAATGACAAAATAAGAAAGAGAAATATTGGAGAACCTTGCATGCTGATTGTGTTTTAATTAAAACTATTAACAAAGACCACTGTCTTTGGCATGACATCAACCATAACTTCACATTTGTGAAACATGAACCAAAGTCCTTTCTGGCTTCTAATTCACATAAAAACGGGCTAGAGCAGCTTCTGTTGCCTTGAGCTGCTGACAAATTCTGTTTGATTCCAGAAGGTTTTAAACTCTGTATTTGCAAGGTATGTCTGATCTCAGCTGAAGGGCGGGGAAACATACACCCAATAATGTTTTTGTGACCAAAAATCCCCCAGACAAATCAAATTTTAAAGTAAACTTGCCTTCCCAAATGTTCCTTCACATTCTCATTAATCTTTTGGGAGTATCTTCAATTGCCTTTTATGCAGTCTCAACAGACATCTTATGTTTTATGCTATCTTAGTCTTTCTTTTCAACTCAGCCTATCTCATCATGCACCCTAGTGTTGGGGTCCCTCCCCCGCCGTGTAGCCCTGGGAGAGGGGCCCTGAGGGCACAGACACGGGGCTTCCCTGTCCCTGCTCAGCCTCGTTCCCGTTGGTTGGTTTGTGTTCCCTGCGCGGGCAGGAGGACCCTTGGGCCCGTGACTGGAACAGTTCCTCAGCAGAGCCCCGGCCATGCGGCTGGAGAAATAAACATCTCTGAAACAGCTATCAAGAATCTGTCTGTCCATATATATTTCCTTTCCACGGGACTCCTGGTTTGATATATGCGTGTTGCAGGATCCCCACTGCAACAAATGGTGGAGAATTGAGAGCAGAACGATCCCCGATCCCTAAGCGACTGATTTGTGTGAGTAAACCCTGGAAACTTTGGATTCCTCTTCTTGGTTTTGCTTTGCTATTCCATATCTAAACTATGGAGGAACAGTGGGAAGACTCTTGGCTCTCCGAGCCGCATATGGACATTTATCTTAAACTTAAAACGATTCTTGAACAACGATTTGTAAATTTTAGCTTGATTCAAGCTCAGAAAGAACTGAAACACTTCCTGGCATGGTTGTTTAAGAACTTTTTCTATGTTTCTTGGGATTTAATTCTTACCAAGGGCTTTTGGAAAACCGTTTGGACACAGTTAATATTTGAGTCAAAATATATGCCGATGGAAGAATATTTTCGTGAATATTATTTAGTTACCGAGACGGTTGAGCAGTGTCAGCTGTGTCCTGGCGAAGGGAAGCCTGGCTCAGGGACCGTGCGGCCCAGGCCACGTGCACCGAGCGCTCTCCGAGCAGCAGCGAGGCAGTTCCCGCGCGCGGGCGGAGCCACGCGAGCCGCAGTGTCGGTGGCGGAGCGAGGAGCGGCGGGACCCGGCGGTGCCCGCACGGCCGCGTGCAGCGCGTGGTGGAGCGAGCCCCGGGAATGCCCGACCGAGACGGAGCCGCGCCCAGCCGAGACGCGCGCTGGAGCAGGGCGCGGGGGGGGTCATCGCTCGGGGGCCCGGCCGAGACGTGGGTGCAGCGCCCGGCATTGGCAGCGAAGCTGCGACCAGAGGAGGCGATGCGCGGAGAACTGAGCGGCGCGGCCCGGCCCGGCCCGCACAGCCCCGAACGCGACCCCGGGAAGAGCGTGCAGGCACCAGCAGCCCCCGACAATTCCAACACGGGAGCGACCGAAGGAGAGAGCAAAGACGCAGCGAGACAGAAAACAGCAGCCACTCGGAAAAAGGAAAAGATCATAGAAACTAAGATCTTAGGGATAGTAAAATGGTATAATGTTAAGCAAAATTATGGTTTTATAACAAGGTGTGACAACCAGCAAGACATATTCGTGCATAGAACTGCTATTAAAAAGAATAACCCTGAAAAATGCATCCCAAGCTTGGGAGATGGAGAGGTGGTGGAATTTAATATTGTACTAGGGAGAAAAGGGTTACAAGCATCGCAGGTCACTGGGCCTGATGGTGTTCCTGTAAAAGGCAGTATATATGCAAAAAATCGTAGTCATGTTAGACAGTATCTCTATTGTAAGTCCCCCCTACAGTCTCCCTTTCCTAATCCCACCTTTCCCTTTTACCCTATGTCCTATTACCCCCAGTGTATTCCCAATCCGTTTTTTCATCCATGGTTTCCCTCACAAAACCATGCTTTTGCCAATTGTTTCCCCAAAAATCCCTTTCCAATGCCGAGTGGGGGATGAAAAGGGGGAGGGAAGAAGTTAAACCCTCTCCTGCCTCAGTTTCCCCACAAAGCATGCTCAGAGAATTCTGTCTCCCTTCTGTCAGCCCTAAGATGTTCCAGAGAATCTGTTTGGACATTTAAAGACTCAGGAGGGTGGCTTGTTCTGTTCTGAAACTGTTCTTGTTATGTTTATCCAGTTGTTTTCATTCTCCTTTTATTAAAATAAAACGGGTGAGGTGTTGGGGTCCCTCCCCCGCCGTGTAGCCCTGGGAGAGGGGCCCTGAGGGCACAGACACGGGGCTTCCCTGTCCCTGCTCAGCCTCGTTCCCATTGGTTGGTTTGTGTTCCCTGCGCGGGCAGAAGGACCCTTGGTCCCGTGGCTGGGGCGGTTCCTCGGCAGAGCCCCGGCCATGCGGCTGGAGAAATAAACATCTCTGAAACAGCTATCAAGAATCTGTCTGTCCATATATATTTCCTTTCCACGGGACTCCTGGTTTGATATATGCGTGTTGCAGTATCCCCACTGCAACACCCTAGATACATTCTTTCTTTAAAATTGTTTATAGAGCTCAGCTGTACACCTTGTTTAGCTTTTATCCACTGCTTTGTCAATACATTTTTTAGAATAAGACTCTGGAAAAACAATGTGCAAACAATCTTTGAAACTCAGATCAGACTGAAAATCCCTTAAGAGTAATCCTTGGTTACTTGTAATTTAACATCTTTGTGCATGCAAGGGAATCAGATTCTTAACAAACCCTTTTAATCAGCTGGTCCCAATTGTTTCCGAAAGTGGGTCCTTGATTTTTTCCCCCTTTCAAATGTACACTTTAGAGAACAAATTACAATGACTGTATTTCAAACAGTCCAAAAAATACTTATCTGTGGAGGAATGATGTGCTCTCAGATATACTGTCTTTATGTTAAGGATGGAAAAAAATGTATCTCCTTTATTCAAAATCCAAGACACTACTGAAAAAGAGTAGTAACACTGCTGTGTTGCCAAGTCTGCTTTGGCTCCCTGTATTTTGCTTCTAGGTTTTCCATGTGACTCCTGTCCCTGACCTGGCATCCAGTACTCGACATGATGTGAAATAAAGTTTCTTTTGTTTAGTTTAGGACTGGCATACACTTATACTAACTTTGTAGCTACCTGAGAACAGCAATGTCATTAAAAAACCAACTTGCATACACAGGCACAGAGGAATAAGCAGATAGAGAGCAGAGCACTAGCCATAACATTTCATGGGAAAGACACTTCAGAATAGATGGTCATTGCTTTATAATGGATGATCCCAGTACATTATGGGCCCAGTGGCACCAGAGAACAGAAAGATGTCTGTGATAACTCCAGAGAAGTCATTTGGCTTTTCAGGACACTTTGCAAACTCAGAAGAACTTTGTATAAATCACACTGTGTGATGACACTGGGGACTCTTCCCTTTTTGAACAGCTATTCTGAGACTTAGAGGGCTTTGGGAAGTAGCACTTCTCATTTGTTTCCGTGTCTGTTCATGGTGGCCTCCCTGGAACAGTGATCTACTCTAGCTGCCTAGAAATGTGCATTAGCAGAATCTAGTCCCTAATTCTTTAAATAAAAGGTCATGAGGCTGAGAATCCTCAAGGCTTTAACACTCAAATCGAATGTATGACTGACATTACCACATTGGAGTACCTGCTTGTAGAAATGTCCTCAAAGGGGTAAAGGATTTCTCCATTGTTGCAAATCTCACAGATGAAACCCTTTTGGCTACAAAGGCTGCAGCTGTACACATGAGAGGTGGCAAACTTGATCACCTTCCCCAAGAAAGGAGCCAGCTTTCCTTCAATAACCTGGAATGAGAAGACAATATTGAATGAACCCCCCCTAGAAATAACCAGAATGCCCTGAAGGACTGAGATAGTATTTATTACTACAGAAATACAGCTACGTGCTGTTGGTTAAAACAATAGGAAAGTTACTTCCCAACAATTATAGCTCCATGGAAACGCAAGTGATAATAGTAGTCAATGATCCAACAATGATCTGAACATGAAAAGTAACTTACTATCACTTTGTAAGTTTCTACATGGCAATAATATAAAACATTAGTAGTCATTTTAAGTACAACAATGCATTCATACAATAAGGTACAAAGAAGTAAATAGGAAAGGAGTTTAAGGCTTCCACATTATCTCTGACAGCTACAAACACTGCCTTACAATTTTCCCTTCTTTTTACTTTTTATGCACGTATTGCAGTTTTGTTTTTGTTTCTTTTCCTCCAAAGTACACGTTTCTTGCATGTATTTTGTGAACAGAGTCCTGGCTTTAGTCCTTTAGTAGGACTGTGGTTCCCATTGAAAACCATTCAAATATAATGTTCTGCTCCTTGCCAAAATGAGTAACTTCTTAGCTAAAGTCTTGAAGAGGAACTGTTTTTGTTGTTTTGGGTTTTTTTTACCTTTACTGCCCAGTTCTCAAATCAAGAAGTCCCAGAGAATCCTGCTAGACCATTAGAAGTGATTAGCACTCCTTGTGTTGGTGTGGAAAAAATGGCCAAGCCATATACATTAAACTGCTAATCACAACACTCATCTAAATTTGTGACTTGGAGACAATGCCCCAATAAGGGGTGCTATTCAGGCAAAATACTTTCCATTCAGATCAAACTTCTAGAGAGTTTAAGGAATTCTGCTGCTGTAGGGAATAATGAAGATGGAATAAGGCTCTAAGTGTGTATTCTTCTCTCCGGGGCTTCCTGTGGTCTGAATGGCAGCTTGCCAGATTAGTGATAGAAATGTGTCATGGGATTTGATAGCAACCTCCTGTTAAAAGGAAAAAGAATGTAGTAATTGCTGACTGAAGACTTGCACAGGGTTGTGCCCTGAAACCCAAGAGAGGGGAGTTTTACACTCAAAAGAGTGTCAGACTCAGTTCAGGCATCCCTTCCCCAAATACGGTAACACACCACTTGTAATTTGGGTTTAGTGTAAACAAATCTAGAGAAAGCAGAGACATCAAGGCAGAGAAGAACAACAGAGAGTCTGGAAGCAAATGCCAGGTAGTAAGGAAAAAAATTTGTGTTCCAGGGCAACTTCCTGCCCACTAGCCAAGAAAGCCACTACTAACAAGTACACCTGGAAAAGGAGGTGCATGGGGAGTACTGGTGTTGATGGCATGGAATGGCATGGGCTGAAATGTGCCCCTTCTTTGCCTTCAGCTCCAGCCTGCTAACAACACCTGCAACAACAGGAAGCAGCAATGTTATTGCTACTACTGCAGATAGGACATCTGCTCATGTCAGAGGAAAAATGACGTTCCTATTGCATCCTGGTATAGGAAGATCCCCTTCAACCACAATATAAACAATGCAGAGAAGCTGCTGTATGAAATATGAAAATGAAGCCATAGTTCAAGGTAGTGATACTGCTAACCTTCTAACAGATGGTCAGAAGTTAATTTAGCACCCCTAGGCTAGGGTTTGTTTTTCACTTTGAAGGAAGAAATATTTTGCTTGCAGACTCCACAGTTACAGAGGGTCTGAAAGCTACACAAGCTGAGAGTAGGGGAAAGACACAGAAGTTGACAATATTCAATAAACAGAAGGAAAGCAAGAGTGAAGCCACCCAGCTCGTGATAAGGCTACAATCACCCTCCAAAAACTCACTTTAGGCACTAATAGACGAAATACATGTACAAAGATAATAAATAAACCACAATGCATACAAATTTTCCAGAGAATTTTTGTGCTATAGCAGCCACCTCAGGCCACAAGTGCTCAGCTTAAAATGCCAGGCTAAAGAAACACTGCAAACAAACTCTCTAAATCTGAGCTAATGTCACTGTCAGCAATGATTTAAAAGTTGAATCTCTTAAGTAACATTTTATATAATAATATATTATATATTTTATATATATATAAAATATATTATATATACATATTATATATATAAAATATAATATATTTTATATATATATTATATATATATATAAAATAATATATAATAAACACAATCATCATAATCTATTACCTTCCTAAGCACTGAGGGAGAATTTAAGACTGTACAAGGAACAAAAGCTTTCCTGTGCTGAAGAGTTCACAACCTAAGCAAGACGCATCGAGTGGGTAGCTGCCCTGAGGAGACAGCATTATTTGTCCCTCTTTATTTATTTATTTGTATGGCTTGTTGTAGCACTGTAGTGGGTGGGCTTGTTACTCTGGCCACTGCAGACATACAAAGAAGATGGTATCTTCAAAGAGCCATGCATGCCAATTTTGCAATGTGAATTACAGGCCATTTTACTGTATTATAGAAGGAAGACAAAATGCAGCATCAAATCGATGTTATCACTGGTTTTAGCATCTGTAAATTTTGTGTTATTTTGTTTCATCAGAGACCTCAAGGCTCTGTGCACAGGATGATTTTTCCTTGCAGTCTTCTCTCATTCCTGTTTGCAGCTAATAAGAATAAAATCCTCATCTCCATTTATGCTAGGCAAGCAGAAAGGAAGACTTCTACTTGCTGTCTCAAGTCTACTTGCTGTCTACTCACTGTTTTGTGGTAACAGTTCTGCAGTGAGTGTTTTATGGCTTGGGAAAAAGAGCACAGAACATGTAATCAAAGGTGTCAAAACTTCCCCTGTAACGGCCAGAGGTCCAGAGTCAGTCAGTTTAGACACCCCAGAACCATGATGGAAGAGTCCCAGGATGTTCCCAGTTGATGCTAGAATCTGATTTTGAGTTTCAAGGAAACACAACTGATTAAAGAATAGAAGTGCGATAGTCAAATGTAATGCATTATCCAGGTATCATGGAAATTATGGGAGGAAAAGGAAGACCTCAAGAGGCTGTCTTAGCAGAGCCACTAATATTTATATCACTCTTTACAGCTCTATCTGTTCCTAAAGCCTTTCAGTGATGAAGACTTCACAGCCCCCATGCAGTCTAATCCAGCACACGTCTGTTCTCACTGCTGGAGTCGCTCCTAAGCTTTGACCTGAACCTTTCCTAAGAACATTTCAGTTTACAAAACAGAGCAACTGTGAAATTACACACTACAAGCTGCAGAAAAGTACATCACATTTCAGAAGTGTGGCAATTTAGCACAAAAACTAAGTTAAGAGTATGCCAAAGGAACAGAAACCAAAATTTTCACCCTTGACTTATCCCTTTAACATAGGGGATGTCTCAGCACACACTTGGCAAAGGCTTAAAAATATATTCCTGTCTGTTAAAAAGAAAAAAGCAACAAGCTTAAAACGAATTAAAATTTTGCTGAGTTCAGATTCTCTTCTACCTGCAGCACACATAAAGAGCAAAGTCTGTTTTCTAATCCAAATTCTTTGCAAAGCAAGCAATTGTTTAAATGGTCAAAACTATGGGTGAGAAGTGATTAATGATGGCTTCCCAGTCAGCAATTGACAGAGGGTACAATGCAGCTTTTTCTTCCTTAACTGGTCAAGGACTCCATCCCAACATCATTGCGGACACAGAGCCAGGCTGTACCCAGAATATACTGGTGTACCCTACTTGGTGACAACAGAAGGAAAACAGTTGTGTCCAGAGGTCCAAAGCAAGTTGTGTCCCTGAACAGCCCCAGCGCTCAGATGAGAATCACTGTTCATCTCTCTGGATCAGGAAAATCATTTCTCTAAGCTTCCACAAGACAGAAAGCCATGGCTTTGCACAGAGCAGCTCCTGTGTGTGTCACGTTAACATGTGCATACATAAAAGCCAGGCCCTGCCCTCAAAGCACTTACAGCTTAAACCAACAAAGCAAACACTGCTTTTTACAGTAACTGCCACATATCTCCCACCTGAAATGGGACAAGCTGCATTTTGGATGAGCCTCCCATACAGGCTCCCTGCCCACACTGCAGAGAGCATCCCTCTGGCCAGAGTTTGGCTGCAGGTGCCACGGCTGCCAGGGAAGGGAGAGGAGAAGCCAGGAAATCCAGCATGAGCAGCTACATGCCCCACTGCCCTGTTGCAGTGGGGATCCTGAAACACGCATATATCAAACCAGGAGTCCCGTGGAAAGGAAATATATATGGACAGACAGATTCTTGATAGCTGTTCCAGAGATGTTTATTTCTCCAGCCGCATGGCCGGGGCTCTGCTGAGGAACTGTCCCAGTCACGGGACCAAGGGTCCTTCTGCCCGCGCAGGGAACACAAACCAACCAATGGGAACGAGGCTGAGCAGGGGCAGGGAAGCCCCGTGTCTGTGCCCTCAGGGCCCCTCTCCCAGGGCTCCATGGCAGGGGAGGGACCCCAACACCTCACCCGTTTTATTTTAATAAAAGGAGAATGAAAACAACTGGATAAACATAACAAGAACAGTTTCAGAACAGAACAAGCCACCCTCCTGAGTCTTTAAATGTCCAAACAGATTCTCTGGAACATCTTAGGGCTGACAGAAGGGAGACAGAATTCTCTGAGCATGCTTTGTGGGGAAACTGAGGCAGGAGAGGGTTTAACTTCTTCCCTCCCCCTTTTCATCCCCCACTCGGCATTGGAAAGGGATTTTTGGGGAAACAATTGGCAAAAGCATGGTTTTGTGAGGGAAACCATGGATGAAAAAACGGATTGGGAATACACTGGGGGTAATAGGACATAGGGTAAAAGGGAAAGGTGGGATTAGGAAAGGGAGACTGTAGGGGGGACTTACAATAGAGATACTGTCTAACATGACTACGATTTTTTGCATATATACTGCCTTTTACAGGAACACCATCAGGCCCAGTGACCTGCGATGCTTGTAACCCTTTTCTCCCTAGTACAATATTAAATTCCACCACCTCTCCATCTCCCAAGCTTGGGATGCATTTTTCAGGGTTATTCTTTTTAATAGCAGTTCTATGCACGAATATGTCTTGCTGGTTGTCACACCTTGTTATAAAACCATAATTTTGCTTAACATTATACCATTTTACTATCCCTAAGATCTTAGTTCCTATGATCTTTTCCTTTTTCTGAGTGGCTGCTGTTTTCTGTCTCGCTGCGTCTTTGCTCTCTCCTTCGGTCGCTCCCGTGTTGGAATTGTCGGGGCTGCTGGTGCCTGCCCGCTCTTCCCGGGGTCGCGTTCGGGGCTGTGCGGGCCGGGCCGGGCCGCGCCGCTCAGTTCTCCGCGCGTCGCCTCCTCTGGTCGCAGCTTCGCTGCCAATGCCGGGCGCTGCACCCACGTCTCGGCCGGGCCCCCGGGCGACGACTCCCCCGCGCCCTGCTCCAGCGCGTGTTTCAGTTCGGCGCGGCTCCGTCTCGGTCGGGCGTTCCCGGGGCTCGCTCCACCACACGCTGCACGCGGCCGTGCGGGCACCGCCGGGTCCCGCCGCTCCTCGCTCCGCCACCGACACTGCGGCTCGCGTGGCTCCGCCCGCGCGCGGGAACTGCCTCGCTGCTGCTCGGAGAGCGCTCGGTGCACGTGGCCTGGGCCGCACGGTCCCTGAGCCAGGCTTCCCTTCACCAGGACACAGCTGACACTGCTCAACCGTCTCGGTAACTAAATAATATTCACGAAAATATTCTTCCATCGGCATATATTTTGACTCCAGTATTAACTGTGTCCAAACGGTTTTCCAAAAGCCCTTGGTAAGAATTAAATCCCAAGAAACATAGAAAAAGTTCTTAAACAACCATGCCAGGAAGTGTTTCAGTTCTTTCTGAGCTTGAATCAAGCTAAAATTTACAAATCGTTGTTCAAGAATCGTTTTAAGTTTAAGATAAATGTCCATATGCGGCTCTGAGAGCCAAGAGTCTTCCCACGGTTCCTCCATAGTTTAGATACGGAATAGCAAAGCAAAACCAAGAAGAGGAATCCAAAGTTTCCAGGGTTTACTCACACAAATCAGTCGCTTAGGGATCGGGGATCGTTCTGCTCTCAATTCTCCACCATTTGTTGCAGTGGGGATCCTGCAACACGCATATATCAAACCAGGAGTCCCGTGGAAAGGAAATATATATGGACAGACAGATTCTTGATAGCTGTTTCAGAGATGTTTATTTCTCCAGCCGCATGGCCGGGGCTCTGCTGAGGAACTGTTCCAGTCACGGGACCGAGGGTCCTTCTGCCCGCGCAGGGAACACAAACCAACCAATGGGAACGAGGCTGAGCAGGGACAGGGAAGCCCCGTGTCTGTGCCCTCAGGGCCCCTCTCCCAGGGCTACACGGCGGGGGAGGGACCCCAACACTGCCCAGCCTCCTGCACCTGGCTTGGGAAAGCACAAGCTGTACTGGAAAGCAAGAGGGGAAGGCAGAGACTTGTCTGCAGCAATGGGAGAAACAAAAGGGGTACACAGTATCTGAACACGTGCTGGAAGGGTGGTGACACAATTATTTTAGATGATTTCTGAAACAGAGGCTTCTCATACAAGTCAAAGCTATGAATAAAGGTAACTCAAACTTTCTTCTTGGTATATCTTTGTGCTACTGTTCAGTTGGGGAGCAGTATAATTCTGAAGAAAGAGTTGCTCAGAATGAGTGAGGTGAGGGGGAAATACAGGGACTGCCAAACACCAGCAGACAAACCAGTGCTGGCAAAGGCTGCGAGAGTCTTGTGCAGTGGGAAGACAGGACACACGCACTGCGTTATGTGTTTCCTGACTCACCAGGAAGACAGAAGATAAAAGGCAGTGGTGGCTATGGTGCAAGTTGAAGTCCCTTTGGATATATCACATTAATATGATTATGAGGGCAATGTGTGATCAGTCAAAGTTTAACTATGTGTCAGGAGGGCTGCTGGCCCCCAGAAGTTTCCTGATCCTTCTATTCAAAGACTGGAAGCTACTCATAGTTCCCTCGCTCTATCAAGGTGATGTTTTCACAAACAAATGGGCAGCCAGCTCTCCCAGAGAACAAGAACTGTAAAGGCCATAGACCAGAGTATCCTCCAAGCCAGAGAAACCCTTCTGAGTGGCCCCCTGTGTGCACAACAGGGCTGTTGTTCACAGACAACTTTCAAAAGCAGTGGGTGTTTCCCAGCGGCCTCTGACTGGTGTCCCTGTGTCCGACCTTCACAACGCATTTCTGAGCCCATAACACTGCCCTGCACTGGAGGAGAGGAGGTCCCCTCATCTTGACACAGGCTGAGTTACAGCTCTGTCCTGACCCTCATCCCAGCTCCCTGGGCCGAGCACAGTGCTGGCAGAAGTCCACCTCTGAAGGCCCCACTGCCCAGCCCCAGCCTTGCCACTGTGCAGCACAAACCCCCAGCCCCCATTACACACAGCAGAGAAGTCAAGTCACTTTGTCTTGCCTTTTCAGTCAACAAAGACTCCTTGTCGCCTTGAGAACCTACTTACCAGCATGAAGGAGGGTTGCACAAACCAGTCCCATGGGAGAGCAATGTAGTGAATATGGTGTTGCAATGTATGTTTTCATATTAAAAAACCAAACTAGAAAAGTGGCCAAGGGAACAGTGGCAAAACTTCTCAAGTCTGTTGAGAGTTTTAACCCAGAGAGATGGTATCCTAAACTCATGACTTATAAAAACTTTCTGTTTGGGAAACAGAGCAAGACCAAAAACTAGGCATGAAAAAACCCTATCACAGAATTAGAGTTTGTTCCAGTTCCTGAGAGTTGTTCAAATTAGAAAAGACATTAATAGAAGTCTCTGGCTGGGACTAACTGAAAAGCAATCAAATACTGATTGGACAAGGCAAGCATAGAAGACCCCTCCAAACTCAGACTGGGTCGTTTTCAAAGATGTAATATCCCAACAACTTTAGGGAGAACTAGGGGACAGATGTGTAGAAACAGAAGGACAAATGAGTTAGCTGTAATCCACTGTTGCTTCAAGTAACACCTCCAATAGCCTTCCACCCACCTATTAGATCAGGGCCACAGAAATACCTGAACTTTGCATCATGGCCACATAAATCAGTACTGAAGTCTATCAGATGTGATGAACTTTCTGGACAGGAAAGAAAAAAACAGTTTTCAGACATTTCTGAGAGCAGTGAGTGTTTTGAGGGCAGGGCTTCTGTCAGCAATGCTAGCTAAGGAGCAAAAGGTACTGAATAAGACCTCCATCCCTGCAGGAGTCTACATTGAGAATTTGAGTGAGAGTCATCAAAATGCCTACTTTGTGCATTTTTACCAACTTCTAAAAGTGTAGTAGATGTTTACATAGCATGGAGATCATAAATACCTTTGATCACCTACATTAGGACTGTCAGAACAGACAGTAAAGGGAATACAGCTTGCTGAGCTTTCAGATACACTGTTCTGCTCAATGTGAGACACTGCCAAGGTTAAGAAATCCAGATTCTCAACAGTGTCATGGTATATTACAACAACATAAAGTGTTTCTGGATTAAAATAGTTTAAAAATTGTATTTGCTACTCTGAGTAATTCCTACCATATGATAAAAAAAGTACAATCTGACACAGGCTAAACAAAACAATCCTTTATTAGGATCCAAGATAATGGAGAATCAACAGATGAAGGATATTTTAATGGAAGCTATCCAGAAACTAAGAGCAGGAGGATATATCTACACACATCTCTGGGTAGATATTCTGCCAGCTTTGGCACAAGGGGCAATCAAGCAGAGGCATCATGTAACAGAGTGCCTGGGAACACTGTCACTTCACTGTGCCTAAGCGATCAGGGAATAAACACTGAGACGGGAACTTGTGAAACCTCCCCAGCACTCCTGAATCCTGAGATTGAGACCTGCAATTTCCTCATGTACCAGAAGCACTGGAGGAAACCCTGGTTAATATCCTCGTAAAGGAGAACCTGCTGCTACTGCTCTGCTTAAGAGCCTGGACACCATGGTTAAGTATTCCAAGTAAAGTGGTAAAAATACCGTGAAACTCATGTTCTGTATTCCTGCCACTGTGAGACAAGCTAAATTTGCCAAATGGCTTTGTGACCCCACCCTTGTAAATCAGCTTGTTAATCATTATTGTCATAGAGGTGATAAAGTTGTTTTATGAGCCAACAGTGAAGCAGTAACATTAACTACTTATGCAGGGGCTGGTGTATTTCTCTGCAGATAACATTTATTAGAAGGCACTCTCTTTAAAGACACAGGTTTGCTTCAAAACCTCCTTTTGGTGCACTGAGCAATCCATTCCTCTTATTCCTCCAGTCTGATCTACATGTCACACACGAGTGATGTCTGGAGGGTATGGGTTAAGCGATATGAAATCCCTAAAACACCTTGAACTACAGGTTCAAATCTAAACTGGATTGTCCTGGCCTCTCCTCCTGCCAGAACAAAATTCATGATTATTTCTCAAGGCCAGACACACACTTGGGTCTATCTGAGAGACAGACATAGACAGACTTTGCCAGGAGGCACTGATGCAATGCAGAAGAGACATGAAAGGCCAAGAGGCACTGAGAAAACAGAAGGGGTGGTGGACACGAAACTCATTCATGATCCCCAATTATGTAAATTGAAGAGATAGAAAGTACTCTAGTTCACAGGAATAATGTCACAAGCATGTCTGGCAGAAGGAAGCTACCTGAAGGAGCAGTCAACAATTGTGCACAGCCTTCCACCATCCTCTAAAGACAATGTTTCTGCCCCCACTGGTTGTTTTCTTTCTACCTCTCCAGAAACATTTAGTTTGAATCCGG
The DNA here is from genome assembly GCF_009650955.1 of Corvus moneduloides. Taxonomy (NCBI): domain Eukaryota; kingdom Metazoa; phylum Chordata; class Aves; order Passeriformes; family Corvidae; genus Corvus; species Corvus moneduloides. Next base: position 12,732,481 of record NC_045482.1, on the reverse strand, counting down.
CCTTTTCCTAGGTAAGCTCCAGCTTTCCCTAGACTTTAAAGCATCACAGAGAACATGCTTCCTGGACTGAATGAAAGGGCAGATAAAATATCCTGAACAGACTGTCTTCAATTCACCACTTGGATGCTCACCACCCTCCAAATTCCACCGGTGGAAGCTTTGTAGAGGAGGACTAAAGGCTCAATAATCTTTCTTCACCTCCAGGACAGGTGAGAAACATGCTTTTAAAAAAACTAGCAATGATACAAGAAAAAGCACCTTCAGAAACCTCCAGTTTGTTCCTCACCCTCCAGCACAACCAAAATGACTGTCTGATTTGTTTGAGAGCTTCTCACCAAGAGAGCTCCCACAACAGGCCAGTGCACAGAACAGCCAGAAAGTTGGTCCTAATGCCTGCCTTGGATCTCTTTTGCTTCAGTCAGCTATCTTTATTCTGCACTCTACCTCCTATCCTTACACTGCAACATCTGTTTCAGAAACTTTTTTCTGACAAACTCTCTTGTCTGTCACAGGTAATCTCTGTCACAAGCCAGGACGAGCAAAAGTGGACTGGGGCTGCAGGGAATATACAATGGTTGCCTTTACCTATTTGTTTACTGGAGAACAAGCAGGTATTCCCTGCATTCATTAAACATGGCAGTTGGGCATTAAAGCTGAAAGGGTAAATGGAATCTCTGCCCCATGAAGATTTCAGTGGGGTCAGGATTTCTGTGATAAAACACAGACTCAGAGACAAGCGTGCTACAATGTGCTTAGCTAAGGACAATGCAAGTTGCAGAGAAAATAAAGGGAAAACATTCCCTGGCTGGGAAGTTCCTAGTCATTTATATCTAGGGAACAGACAATGCTTGTGGACTGCTAATTTCCTTGAGGATTTTTTCTCTTCCGTTGGCCAGATTCTTAACACCACAAATTCTTGTTATGATTTCAATGCACAATTAATCTTTAGCTCAAAGGAAAGGGAAATGGAAGGAGGAAGGATGATCATGAGGTAAAAGTTGCAGAGAGGCAGATAGCAGATCTTAGGTCTGCCCCATCTTTTGTGCAATATACTAGTCAGCTGGCTTTCCTTGCTCCATTTTGACTCCCAGTCATCTCTTTCAGACTGCCTGTCTTGTTTATTTAAATTACAGGTGATCTAAGGCAAGAATGATCTCTTACTATTTGTGTGAACAAATATTAGAATCAGTCACTGTGCACTGCTACAAAACAAATTTAAAAAGAACACAGCAGTAACTTTAGAAGAACCCCATCTTCTGTTGCGACAGGCATGCTGTGGGCCACAATCCCAACTCCCAAAAGCAACAATGATACACCCCACCCTCTCTCTCCTCTTCCCTTTACACCCTTCGCAGGTCCCTCGATGTCCCAAAAGCCTGTTCAGCCTGTGGTACAGGTGACAGCAGGGTGGGCACGAGCAGGCAGGGCCAGGGACTCTGTTCACCCACTGCTGACACCAGTGCACATTGTGCCGCGCTAACTCATCACCCACACAGAGCAGAGAGCAACCTGAAAGGAAACCTTGCAATAAACACTGCAAAGAACAAAAAGAACCCCACAAAACCAACTGCCAAATAAATCAAACTAAAGCAGAGCAGAGTAAATGAGTGAGATTTGAATAAACAGAAGTCAGAAGCCCCCTTTGACTTGTTTGCACCAGGCAGTCTGCACTGATGGCAGAGCCATTTGCTGTTGATGGTCCTTCCAGAGTAAACTCCTCAATATGTTGCACTTTAGTTTGGTATTAAACACAATATTCTACATATTCCAGATATTCCACAAATTAGCTCCTAACTAGAACAGGCACTGGGAAGAGGAAGAAATACCAGGTCAAGAGCAAACACTGCTAATCTGTGACAAGCACACATAGGCAGGGGGCAAGGTGACGATGGAGTTTTACATTGGCTGAGGGAAAGGAAAAACAAACTGGTGACAGTTCAAGTGAATTTATAGCAGGAGACGGAGAGGATGACAAGGTTCCTCCAAGCCCTCCCCTACTGTTCTCATTGAAAGGAAGAAATGCCAGAAATTTCAGCAGGTCTCTGGATGCAAGCTGGCACAAGTACGGAGGAGATGGAATTGTCTCAGTATAAACAACATGCCTGGAAATCACCTGTGCCAGCTCTGCAATAAGGCTCACATTTACTGTGTTTCAATTGTCTTTCCTCCTTTCTCTTTCCCTCAAGGTTTCCAGGCAGTTACATGTCCATTCTGTCACACCCCAAGTTCTCCTGATCTTGTTGCACGGATGAATTATAGGTTGTTTTAAGAAAAAGGTATTCAAGCAAAGGTTAAAGGCTGTTTTAACCAAACAGGGTTGAAAGAGTACCAGGAATTTGGCTGGTAGAGAACAGAAAGCACTTTACTTAGCTTAAAAACATACGTGACTCTAACTACAGAAGCAAATATGCATTCAGGCAGAGAGTATATATACGCTTTTTTTTAAGATTAAACAGGCAATTGCATGCAGAGATATTAACTAACTCTACATGCCCACTGAGGAATATGTTATTTCATGAGTGATAGCGCAAAATTAGAAACTTTCCTGCCTTGCTTAGGACTGGATCTGGGCATTTCAAGGAGCCCTCTGAAGGATTTAGAACAAGAAAGCAACATACCAAGAAAATGGCTGTGGCTACTCTGAAAAAAACCTCTGTGAGTACAAAGTCTATTCAGAAGAAAAATCTAAAAAAAAGTTCTTCTCTCATACAAGCAGATAGCCCTGAGCCAGTATTTTATTTATTGGGAATCTGGTTTCTTGGGATGTTAGTCCTGAAGGAACACCCAGCTGGCTCTCCCAAATCATCATTTTACATGAAGTAGAGCAATGAGTTCAGAGCCCAATCTTTCACACTGCTAACCTGCATCTCCAGTACTGTGCTTTTCATTCTGCACAGCAGAAAATAACAGAAGAAACCTGTTTAGCACAAAGCAGTAGAAAAGGGGTAACTTATATTACTGCTGCCACTTCTGTGAGCTAAAAAAAATTGAAATATCTCTGGAGATCTCAACTCAAAAGTTCCTGCAAACCACTGGCACCACTACTGGGTCATTTTAAACAGAGTTTCATTTTAAAAAGCCACACTTACCCAAGTGACCTAGATTACATATTCACATGGAAAAGGACCACAAGTATTTAACAGACCCTGTTAAAAATTATGGTTTCACACAGTGCAGGAACCAGTCCTACTATTAAAAATATCCACTAACAATCTTGCTAGATCTCTCGACTTTGCCTGCAATACCTAATTCAGATGAACTTGTCTTTCTGACAGCCACCTGCCAAAATGCTCCCAGCCAGCTCTCCATCCCCGAGCCTGGCTGGCTCTGCCATGCTCTCTGCCTGACCATGAGCCACTCCGAATGACAGCAACTCCCTTCCCCAGCAGAGCTGAGGTAAAAAGGAAACGCCAGTAAGATCATTGCCATTACCACTAATTGTAACCAGAGCTGTCAGCACTTTGGGGAATTACACACACACTAGGAACATCAGCTAACCTGAAGCTTCCTGTTCTGCTGAAAGGCAGCTCAGTGCTGGCAAACTCCAGGGAGTGACAGAAATAAATGATGTGCCAGGTACTTTAGGATGACCCTGCTTGAGCAGGGAGGTTGGACCAGATGACACAATGTGGTGCTTCCAACCTCACCCATTCTGTGAGTCTGTGATAAAGGAGCCACAGCCACAGGAAAGCAGACAAGCTGTTTAACTGCTGCTTTGCTATCAGATCTTTTAATACTTACGAAGATGTATATTGTGTGTTTTTTCCATCCTAGGACTAGTTCCATATTCCTCTGCTAATACAGTTACTTTAGAACACTCTCAATCAGGCACAGGTCAATAAAGGATGTCATAGAGACAGCTATTAACATTTTGCCATTGTGGTCCAAGATCTTTACATAGTTCATGTAGAGAACTATCTGGTATTATTATACTGGTAGTAACACACTGCAGGACTTGCACGTCTGTCACACATGCTTGCTTGGGAGGCTGGGGATGGGAACCAATGTTTTCCCAACAGTGCTGAACTCTGAACTGTGGCAGCTATGACACAGATGTAGTGCCTGGCATTTTGCTGCCCTTGTTGAGCACAGTCAATTCCCACAGAACTGTGAAGAACAAATCTTCAGTCATCTCAGCACAGGCAGGCCTGCCCAAAACCTAATTCTCCTTCCCATTTGCCACCTCCTGCCCCTCAAGCAGAAAAAGGGCTTGCCTAAAATTAAAAGGATCTGCTGGTACAGCTACATGGGTAAACCACTTTGGTAAATAAAAGTTTAAGATGATACAGCTTATATTGGATCACTGAATGAAACAAATGACAGCAACAGACTTTCTCACTGATATAACTGAGTTTGCACTAATGCTTTCACAGGCACAGCTATATCCACTAAGAGCACAGGGGTGTTTGTGATGTACCTAACTCAGTAATGCTTCTAGAACTAGAGGAAGCCTGAAGTATCTTAGCCAAACCCCATTTTTTCAATCAATACAGCCACATGCATAGGCATGTGGGTTAGATGCTACATTGCATCCCTTTAATGCATGAATAAAAAGGAACTGCTGGGCAGAGACACCACCACTGATGGGCTGGGAATTCATCAGGCTGCATGTTACAGATCTATACTAAGCATTTATCAGCAACTGGTAACTGAGGACCGAGTTATCAGAAAAGAAGCTTTCCTTCTGAAAAAAACAGCAAGTAAAAGGCAAAAGAAGTCCACATCTTGCATTCTTTGCTATTGTTGGGACTGATGAAACAACTTGTCTAAATCAACCTACAGCTTTGCATACATAAAAAAGAATAGAAAAAGCATCTCCAATCTCCTCCTTCACTTCTGTCTAGGAGGTGAAATGAAAGTACAGCGTGGGTTAAAAGCCTAGAGAAGTGAAGGATACCTAATGATTTCTTTGCTCTTCTCAGGCTTTCTAATCCTGATCTAACAATGTATTAGGCTCAAATTAGGTAGAACTTTTGTTTCATTGAAGTTCATTTTTATTCCCCGTGTCTCTTTTAGGGAGCCTTATATGTGGAAAAGCTTGACCACAAACATTAAGATTTCCCAGGGAGGAATGCTTCTGTGAGACCAACAGTCCACCAAGCCTAAAATGCTACCAGGGGCTGTAGTCAGTGTTGTATGTAATCAGTGTTAGAAATGTCAGAGGAAGATGAAATCATTGATCTGTCTGTCAATAGGGGAGACATCTTCCTAATCCCTTCAGTATAGTATGTCTAGTCTGAAATCTTTTAATCCTTTTATTTTAGGTACTGTAACTGTGGATATTCCCATTATGGATACTTAATCCTCTCAAAGATTATACACTTCTGGCCTCAGTGACATTATTGTGGCATTAAGTTCCTCATATGCACTGTGTTCTGCAAAGAAGCATTTCCATTAAGGATTTTTATGCATCCCTCATACTCACTGTATGATCTGTGCCATATTATTGTGACAAAAGTGCTCTCCTGTTCATCCTTTCTCTGCACTGTTCTTCACATTATTCATAGGTTCATCTACAGGTAGTCAGGAAAGTTGATCTGAAGTCAATAATGTTTTAATTAAATTTCAACAGATTAGTTTATCTACAATGTTAAAATGGATGAATTATACTACATTAAATCCCTGTATGGACATACACATTCAGAATGAAAATGGCCTTAATACAATTTATGTCACTTTGCTTCCAAAGTAAATGGAGATAAACCAAATGAAAGCCACTTATATTTTGAATAACAGTATTTACACAGTGATTCAATGTAATTCAACTCATCTTTTAAAATTCCCATATTTTGTCACTTCATTATTTTTCCCTGAATGCTCCTGTGTAAACAAGTCTTCAAATTACCATCTTTTTAAACCTCCCATCTTGCTCACAATTTCCATCCTTGACATTCAGTAATTATTGCCCTTAGGTGGATCCTTCTCATTTTACTGTATCTTTTAAAGTTGGTATAACCAGGATGAAATAATTGCCGTGATTAAGAGAGATTCTACAGTAAAGACCATCACAGAATCACAGAATGGGTAAGGCCAAAAGGGACCATAGTGGGTCATCTGGTCCAACCTCCCTGCTCAAGCAGGATTATCCCAGATCATGTGGCACAGAACTGTGTCCAGGCAGCTCTTGAATATCTCCAGACAGGGAAAACTCCACAACCTCTGGGCAACTGGTTCCCATGCATGGTCACTGCACACTAAGAAGTAAATAAGTTCTTCCTCATGGTTTGGTGGAACTTCCTGTACATCACTGCAATAATCTTTGTACACTTGTGTATCTTGCTATTTAACATAAAAAAGAGGCAAGACACTAATTAACTCTCTGTGGATGAACCATCTGAATTTGGAAATCACCACAATAGCCCTTTCTAGACTTTTACTTCAAAAGCTCACATGTTATGTAGTGTAAGTAGCAAGAATTACTTTTCATAAGAAATACAAGACTCTTGTCTGAGTCAGCTTTGGTCCAAACCAATGTTTAACAGTGTAAAAACTGTCAGTTTCAACAAAAGCAGCCCCATAATCACATCTGTAAAATCTGAATGGATAGTATTTAACTCCTGTTGCATGAACTCTGTCCATACACACACAAAAGCACTGATAATTGCATTAGTACTGTCAGCAGAGAACAGAGTTCACACCTCCAGCAGGGTTAAGATGAAACTACCCTGGACTGTAACGGCACATCATGGTCTATAAGACTAATCCATTCTTCCAGTGCACTATATCTGCTAAAACCAGCAAATTCAGGAGTGAATATTTGCTTCCTAACAAGCGGAGATCTCCCTCTTGAAAGCTTTAATTGACTGGAATAGCCCTGGATAAACTGCCTAACAGAGATGCAGAGGGTTATCGGTGATGCAGGGCAGATGACACAAGCAGGGGTTGGAAAGAAAAGCAAGTGTAGCCAATAAGGCAGAACAGGTAAACTGTGCTGTTTGTGCCTGTTAAATCCCACTTGGTGTTTCTGCCTATTCTATCTGAACACACCTAATCAGTTATCTCATCTGCTGACACCTCCAATGACACCAGGATTCTAAGAACATGTACCCTACGGGAATGCCCACAGATAGACATTTGAAAATTTTAATGTAGTCCCTGGGGCCTTGGTCTGCAGTGAAACCTTCTGGAGTACACGTATGCATTTGTGTGCACATACAAACAAAGACTGTCACTTGCTGCCTCTTTGCCTCACATCTGCACTACAAGCATTTGTTAATGACCCAAGTACTAGCAAATACCACTGCCTCGCCAGAATTTGGGAAATTTCCAAAGTTAGCACCATTTTGTTCCATTTTTTTTTTCTCTGCTTTTAACCTCACAGTTAAAGTCTTCCCCACTAGAACCCAATCCGAATGGATCCAAGCAACAACCATTCCCAGACCACCAGACACCTCAAGTATATACTCTGCTAGATTCATAATATCTAGGCCCTGTTAAGCTTGGAAAGAGATTTCTATTGGATTTCATCTTAGAATAGTATTATAAGCTGCTTCATCTACTGGCAAACAGGCATTTCAACCTTTTTGCAACTAAGAACAGACCCTCAAACACCATTTCTGAAACTCAGCTGCTTGGTAGGAAACAACCAAGTTTTCTGGGATCTTTAAAGGGAATTTGGCCAGGAAACAAATCAGAATTGAGCTGAGACTAACCAGGGTAAAGGTTGCTTATATCTGCAGATTACCCCTCTCTGCTTTTCTAATTCACTCACCATGCCTTATCTTTCCATTAATCTTTAATAAACCTTTTAGTTAATTCCCCAAACACATGCAATCTACATGACAGCAGGATACAGTGCAAAAGCAGTCCATGGATATGAGGAAATAGGCAGCAGAGGAATCAAATGAGGGAAAACTTTCAGGATTAAAACTACCCAAACTGCAGGTCAGTGCAAAATGATGAGCAACTGGGAGAAAGCAGCAATAAAGGGGAAAGCAGACAGGAGGGAGGGGCTGTTAAGGGTATTAGTATTTATCTGACCATTGGATTCATTTTCTCAATGGGGCCTTCCTGTCTTTTCAACTCTGGATCCACTTTGACAAAAACAGGCAATCTGATTTCAAACTTGGGAGCCTCTGAAATGTGGAAACCCCTCTCTATGCTGACAACAAGGATATAGCTAGATTAAAAGGTAAATGCAATTTAACCCACCCCAGCAGAAACTGTAATCAAATTATATTGCCTCTAAATATGATAAGTTTGGGACTGGGGCCCTCAGGGAAAGAGAAGGTGTCTTGCAAACACAAACACAAAGAAACATGTTAAAGGAGACTGCCAAATCAATGCATGAATTATGATTTCTACCCTCCTTCTCTCCCCCCCAGGGTGCTTGATAAGCTGCTGATTGCTTCTAAAATATCTACTACCAATGCTAGGAACTGATTAAGCAGCTTACAAAGCACTGGGGGCTAAGAGACAGGCCCACCAGGGAGACTGCAGCTCTGGAGTTAAGTAGCTTGCTTTTTCATGGCTTGATTATTAAAGATGAGATAGCAGAACATGCTGAAAAGATGTTGAAACAGTTTTAGACCTCAGGCAACTGGCCTTTTTATTTTATATATGGAATAATTTCTACCCTGTGACTTCACCAGCCAACAAAAACCATGTTTCCCGTTGTTCTGTGGTCTCCAGCTCTGAGGGGCATCTGAGCTACCTCAACTTAATGTGTCAACTGAACATCCAGAACTGACTATGCTACCCATATCCTGCAAAAAAGGCACCACTAGAAAAGGGACACATAGGTGGAAGAAGCTTAAAACACTGTTTTACACGCCACTGCCAACAGTATTAGTGTGAACACAGAGGTGCCCAGGTCAGCTAGCACATCTCATCTCATTTCTTCTTCCACTGTGCATCTGCAGCACATTCACCTTCGATTCCCTATCCTCTCTTTTCAGCTCTTTTTTCCAAATTCTTGTTTTCTAATCTGTTACATAATAAAATTCTGCTGTTCAGGTAAATGCACTGCAAGGTGCTTGCTTAGTTGAATCAGTATCAATGCAAAGACAAATTCTGCTGGCACATTACCTCTTCCATGGTCACATCTGTCATAGTAACACTGCACAGCTCAGCTTTGTGTAGCAGGCTTGCTGACATTTTGGGGGGCGGGGGTTAGGTTTTTTCCCCCTCTCTTGTGGCAATGCTCAGCAGACTTTGTAAATAATCATATTGCACTAGGGACTTTACAAACTTTAAAATTCCTGAATAACTACTCTTTCAAGCAAAGAAATAAATATTACTTGTCACCTGTAGGCTGAGACTTTATTGAGAATTTATCGAGCAGATGAAAAATTTTCACAGCAAAGTTCTTTGTGCAGACTACCGTTTTCTTTCACAGTCTCCTTCCATCCCCATTTGAACACTGATGCTCTAGGCTTTCTCTCTCTCATCCCTAACCGATGCCCCTGCTAACCCATTTTTATACTAAACTACAAACCACAGAGCCAATTTGGAAGTACAGCTATTTATGCTCTGAATAGCTAGAAGGGAAATGTACAATTAGCACTGAAGATGAGACAAGGCTTCATGTGTAACAGGTAGAATTAACTGAAGACACTTACCTGCTGAAGGTCTGCCAGGGAATAAAGATGGATTTGCTGAAGAAGATACTCTCTGGGAAAGATCCTGAAAAGAGAAAAATAGAAGTGTGTTACACCTTTTTGACAGGGAAACTCCAAAGTTTCCTCTCCCCACCAAATAACAGAGGAACAGTGATAGAGAGAGAGAAACTGGAATTATATCACTCTCTAAGCACCAGCTGTTTTTACAGCTTTCTGCATGGACCCAACAGTCCCACAATAGGAATGAATTCTGTGTCAGCGTCATTTTCCAATTGTCAGGTCATATACTGAGACATTAACAGCTGTTGAAAGCTCTTCCTGACCACAGATTATGTTTCTTTGAACAATTAATGTAGTAATAAGAACAAATAACTCAAACTACACATTAGAAGTATTTCTTGTGGTTTTGAGTACAAGATTCCTGGTCTGCTACAAAGCTGTAACACAGTTTCAGATGTGATTTACAGTTTTGTAACTGAAATAACTATACTGAGAAAAAGGTCATGCAGATACTGTTCTTCCATCACAGAGCAATATCAATTCCCCTTTGCATACAGAAATGTATGTATTGGTATAGACTCTAAACTGACTTACTTAAGAAAGCAGTATTTACCTTACATAAGCCAAGGTTTCAGGCAAGACCATTGCTTATGTACTGACAGACCTGATAAGTAAAGCTAAATTACAGGACACTGAACCGAGAAGAGATGCCCTAATTAGAGCGATTGGCAGTAAAATGCAAAACTGGGTTAATATAACATCACAGAGGAAAAAAGGACATTGGAAAGTTAAGTGGATATTAGCTAAAAAAGTTTAAGAAAACCTATGTATTTGCTATAAAGATGTCAGGAATAGAAAAAGTACATCTATCTTTGTGTGCACACACAGAGAAACAACAATCTGGCTGGCTTTATTTTCCATCCACACAGAACAAATACACCATCCCACTCAGGTATCCTGGGAAGTGGAGAGTCACATTACTCTTGCAAAAAAGAAACCAAGTATCTTAAGAAGTGAAATTATTTCCCCACTACACGTTCTTTTTCAGAGTAGAAATTGTATATTCAGTTCCTATATCTCAATCACATAGTTTTAAGGCAGTACAGAAACAAGGCTCTTTATATTATTAAATGCATGAACAAAGGTCTGGCAAAGACTGGTTTGTAATGGTAGAGCTGAATGGCAGTGAACAGAAAGACCACTGCAAACGTTCAAAAACACCCCAAAGATAGCAAAAGGCCAGTATGAACTTACATGATCTTGATACGAGACTGTAGAGAAAGCACACAGTAGCTCAAACGAGATTTTAGGAGCTGCAACAACATAACCAGCTAAATCACAGATCGATAGAACAAGACTACCAAATGCAATCTTGCCACAGAATACTGAATCTAAGAAATAATGAAAATACCTCCTGGTACTCCATTAGTTGTCTTAAAGAACAACCTTATATTGATAGTTTTCAAAGCTGTATGTACTGAAGGGACTAGGACTTCTCACTGCTGCTACAGTACAAAGTCTCATCATTCCTTTTGTAATTTTGAAAAAAAATTAAGATTTATTGGGGTGGGAGGAGAAGAATTTTGCAAGCAAGGCACTGACAACTGCACGACACCCATCTTATAGCACTCTTCTGGAGCTGGACTGTGCCATTGCTCCTTCTTACTCACCAAGCATATCCACCCTACCCACCCAATGCTCAGCTGCAATCTCACTAGGACACTGCCATTCTCCCTTTCAGCTCTGTAGGCTATACTATTGCTCCTTTTAGAGGGGTCTGTGTTTCAGTGGCTCTGCTGCATCACACTTTCATAATACATTTGGCACAATGTCAAAGACCACTGAAAAACAGTCAAAATCCAGACATCAGACAACATATGACAGTGGAATTGCTCATTTGCACATAGCAGACTCATTAAAAGCTAAGGAGTCAACTCTGAACAGTATTTTGAAGCATTAGTATTTTTTCAGCTCAGATAGAATTGCTTTCATTAAAATTTACCCATCATTCTCCCCTGATCACACAGGCAGGCACTAAACAGCTTTGTCAAGAATTGTATCATTTGCTGATGCCCTTACAGCACTGCTAAGGAAAACAATTAGCTAATGCAAGATTTCCTTTTTCAGGAAATAGCCTGAATAGTCCATAATGCAAAAACTGTCAACAGCTAGTATTGATGACTAACATCACATTCCCCTGCCTTCAAGGATGGCCTTTTATTTCCCTGTTTCCTGCAAGTTCTAACTCCTAGTAAAAAGTGTGCAGATGAAAAGCAAACTCATGATCAACCAAATTCCTTTGTTAGGCGAGTCTCAGCCAGCACAGGCCCCGGTAACAAATCTTATCCCTGTACCTGTCCCCTTCTTTAAAACATGCTAATTTGCAGCAATACCTCTGCAGAGCTGGTACCCAATACACCTCCTCCCTTCCAAATCTATTTTCAGGAAAAAAAAAACAGGCATTGTCCTCCCAGTTTTACGTAATCACATACATATACACACATATACTCAGCACTCAAGTGAGGGGAGTGATTATTTCCATTGCTATAGAAACTGAGGCATAAAAAACCCCTCGGTAAGTAAGGCTGGTCCAGCTTCAGATTTGCAGTCCTGCTATTGACTTGAAAAACTGAAATTGGCTCTCTGTGGTAGGCCACAGAGAAACAGCCAAGCAGCCAAAGCTCACAAATGTAACAGCATTTACAAATGTCAGGAACCAACCGGACCAGTCCCTGCGTGATTCCCAACAACTGCAGAAGTGCAAAACACTCCAACACTTGCCCACACCGCCAAAGGTGGAAACCATACATCTCTGGCTCTGAAACCCTGAAATTGCCTAAAAGGAGGCAGCTCAGCCCCCACTCACATAAATGAAGTGCTTTCACTACACCTGCGGTGAGCTGAGCAACTGCTTCAAAAACAGGTCTTGCTGTGTTGCATGTCTGCAATTAAGTTCTCCTCCAGAAAATTTCTGTTAGTCCCATTTGGAAAGAAAACCCAAAGCACAACAGCTACCTGAATGTAACTGGTGAAGCACCTCCCAAAAATGCGTCTGTTCATTGCCAGTTTTTGTCAGCCTCTAGTGGATGGGGAACAAGAGTGTAACAGGCATCAAAAAGCTAAACTCAAACACATTTAAAAAAAAAAATTCTTCACAAAATGCAAGCAAATCAGCTGGGGCAGGAAATCCATACAGAGCAAGTACTCCAGCAAGCAAGAAAATGTCCGATGGCCAGTTTCCAACAGTTTGCTTGCCTGCACAGGTTCTCTGAGCCTAATGAGGTCATGGCTTACATGAAGTTCTTTTCTGTAGGAGGCACACAGGACTAATTCAGAGCTTCTTGCTTCCCACCACAGAGACTTCCTCTCACATAACTAGTAGGAAAGCAGTGTCTATGCCATCTCTGTCTCTCTGTCATCTGCAACTGAAATTGTTCAAAGGAAACCAAAGTCAGTAGAGAACAGCAGGCGAGGTGGGGCTCACACCAATACCACACCATGGCATTAGCATCCAGACAAAGTATTACAAGGCATCAAGATCAACCTAAAATCACACTCATGTCCAAAAAATCTCACAGAGATCCAGAGCAGGCTAAGATAACTACACTTAGGAACACTTCACTAGAAAATATGTATTTAGTTTCTGCATGAGGTTGCACCAGGAGCTTTGAGCATGCCTGGATTAATATAAGGCCTTCATCAAAAAAGAGCAAAACATCAGCTTGAATTTTACTTTTCTCTTAATATAATAGTCCTTTATAAACACCAAATGGGAAATCTCTGATTAATCATTTTAAAGCAAAATAAAAGATGTCACTTTTCTAAATCTTTTGATTGATGTGCTACAACTAACTCGATTTTTTTTTTTTAAGTTGGTCAATTAAAAGCATTTAATAAACAGTGGCCTTTCAGTCAAATCTTAACACAGAAAAGAAACTGGAGTGAACTAGACAGAGGTCAAACACAAGATGTTAAGACTCATCACAATAAAAACTCAAACCTCTGCAGCTTCAGAATGTGACCTGTGACCCTTGAGAGGCAAATATTATCAAGTGCACGTCCCACTAAAAGCACCTCCTAAGCTTTCACAGTTTGGAAACTGCCAGACCAGTTTCACCATTGATGAGTCACAGGACTGCTGTGCTGAAAACCTGGCTACCAGTCAGGGTTTAGCCTGCAATGAAGAAACCACGTTCAATGCTAACCAGCCTCTAGCTTTGCCACTTACTGTGAACAATGAAATCCAAAGTCCTATTGGTTAAAGGTCTCTAAATTGCTTTATTATTATGTCCTAGATATAAACACAATCAATGCAAGCAGAAAAGAAACACACCATCCAAGACTTTTGATCCAACTAAAAGAAAGAAGTGAGCATTCTCAGTTTTTCATTATTATTGTTTTCTGCTTGATACTTTGTAATCTGAATAAAATCAGGCAAGACAGAAATTTCATCTGTTCCTTCTTGGATGATCTTATCAGGTAAGTATTTGCACAAACAAAGGTTATCTTTTAGTGTCCTCCTGCAAACAGAACCACTGATAAGACTTTGCTTTTTGCATTTGGATAAAGTGTGTAATCATGGCGCTTTGTTAGCACTAAGTAATTGCTCTGCATTTAAAGCCTGTTTATCACCAGAGTAGGTAATTTTTCTTCAATGGGTTAAACACCCTGACAGCTCTGCTAAAGCTACAACCAATTAATCTGCCTATGCCTGACACTACAACCAAAGTACAAACGTGATAAGCAGGGGGAACTCTTCTTTTTACAGTGCAATCAAAAGAAATCAAGTTAGCTGGCAAGTGGGCACAACCAAGTCTCCTTTACACCAAAAAGCCTCCTAAAACCTAGTATGTGAGGGGGGAGGGGAGAGGAAGCTGGCACCACGATTTCATGTGCTAGCCAGGAGTGTCTCGTCTGACCAGGCTGAGAAGTGTATGACTGAGCTGTGACTCACAGGGGACGCAGATGCCCCAGTCCAGCACAGCGCTGCATTCAGCCTCCTCTCCACCCCTCCGCAGGAAGCTGCTACACCCACAGCTGGCACAGCACCAGGGTACCAAGTCCACTTCCTCCTCCAGCCCAGTTCATACCCTGGCACTGCAACTTACACCTTTGGAGCTACTGCACCACACTGCAAACTAAAGCAGCTGAAGGCCAGCACATGCTGATTATCGCTGTTCCCGTGGTTATTTGGCCCTGAACAAGGGGCAAGAGCCCTCTTTAGTCCTGTCCCTGCAGCCATGAACCAGCACCAGCTGCAGCCACGTGTGGAGCAGACTGGCAGGGCCTGCGTGCACTCTGATCTCACTGAGCAGCTCCAATTTTTCAGTTACTATTGGGTTCTAAAAGTACAGAGGGCTACCAGTGAACTGCTAGTTATCCCAAATATACGTGGCAAGGTAAATAACATCTCTTGCTGGATTTTCTCTTGCAATTCATTTGATATGGACATTGTCAATTTAAGGTAGAGAACAGCATCAGAGGTGAGGGGGAAAGGTAGGATTTTTTTCCAGTGTTGCTTATTCTCATAGTTTTGTTCAGGCTTTTGATTTTGTATTTCCTTGGAAATCTTAGCTCCTGGAAGTCTGCTGGGAGAGAAGAATCCAAACTTTCCAGCCAACAAAAGTTATTCAGAAAAGTAGGGCCTTGGGAAACGTAGTGATTTTTAAAGTCAAAAGGTAAAAATAAATTAACGAATTTAAACCAAACCAAAACACTACATATTCATTTAATTCTTGTGGGATTATACCCAATTAATTTTTTTTCTAATTCCATGGTTTTATGCAAAAAAGCATTTGTGAATCATTTCACATTTGTGAGGTATGAACACGTCTGGTTATGTTCTGGGAACAGTCACTCCCACATATCTTCAGCCCACACTAAGTGCTAGATTTATTACCCAGCGTGTCCAGGTAAGGTATTATTTCATGTTGTTATGAAATTCCCCACGAGCATCCCTATGTTAAAACAGTTACTCTTATCATCCATCAGCAATCCTGAACCAGTTTATAAACTTCCTACTAAAATGCAGTACACCAGCTCTCTCTTCTGTGGTTCCTTGAGCAAGGTCACAGTAACATTGTGAAAGACAAGAATTACTACAGATCTAACTCATTAATCAAGTAC
The DNA here is from genome assembly GCF_009650955.1 of Corvus moneduloides. Lineage (NCBI taxonomy): Eukaryota > Metazoa > Chordata > Aves > Passeriformes > Corvidae > Corvus > Corvus moneduloides. The sequence continues at coordinate 12,716,795 of NC_045482.1, read as the reverse complement.
CACTGCTACTAAAAGTAGAATGAGAACTAGAGACACAGTTTCATTTTGAAATCAAAATAGTTTAGATCCCCCAATTAACTTGAAATTAAGAACAAGAATAAGGAAATGGTCTTTGCTTTTGTCAGGCACTCTTGAACCCTTGCACTTTGCTGCTGAAGTTCTGATATAAAAACACAGGGATAAAAATGGCACAAGTCATATTTAACATGGTGTCCACATCTAACAGGAACTTGTTTTTAAATCATTATGTTTTCTTTAAAGCAAACTGGTCTGAAAAGGTGAATGAAAACTACCACTGTGAAAGAGATGTAATGTGACTCATCTCTTGGACAAGGAGATACGTGTGTGACCCCTAGACCGGAAAACGCTAACGTGAACTGAAAGACCCACCTGTCCTCTGGAAGATTTATCGTGGAAAGTTCTGGCATGTTCCTCAGCTGGATGCTTACCATGGTAGAACACTAGCTTGTGCTTTTGACCTTCTCTCGACATGAACAGACAGCAGCGCTGCCTCCACCCTGGCTGCTCTGGCACACGTCTCATTGCTTCAGCTGTTTGTTAGCTCTAGCTGAAATGAAAGCTTAAATCCCACCTTAACACCATCCCCTCAGTTTTAGCCAAACACTTCTTAAGATGCTAATTTGCAAAGATCCTGCATGCAAGGTTACTTCTTCCAAAGGAGAGAAAAGCTGAAGCTAAGAGGTGGAGATAGTCTGTTTGTATGAGCTCCATCAACAGGCAACTTTACTGCAGCTAGTGCAATGACTACAGGCATGCAGGATTTAAATAAAACAAATTGTTTGTGCGCACTTCTCTGCATTTACTTTCTCACATTTCCTCACTCTGGGTTGGTGTTTGTTCTTAACACTGGTTCCTCTCAGGATATGTAGGTATTCTCTTTGAATGAGTTTCTGTCTCAACCTCTTTCCAAACACCCATGCAACAAATTTTCTTCTTCTGTTGGTCTTGCCATTATCTCAGAGCCCTGAAACCACACCCTCCTGTTTCTTCCGTGCTCAAACTTTCTTTCTGCAGTTTACTGCTTTCAGAATCTGTATCTTTGTTCTCCAGCTTTGGAATTTTTCACTCCCCAAATGGCCCAACCATTGCAAAGAAAATAGAGAGAACCGTCTGGAGATGACTTAATGACCTCCTATTGTCCTCGGTTTGAAAGATGACATAGCCCCAGCTTCACATACATGAGGTATTTGGAGGTATAGTGATTGCATAAGATTAATCAGGATTCCCGCGATGTGTTTAGACAGGTTCCCCAATTGCCACACAAATATTTTATAAGTAATTTACTCCTGTGTCAGAAGTGATATGTCTAAGGCCTCACTGTAGGAAGTGACAGGACTCTATTGTTCAGCATAACTGAATTTGGGCTTGTTTCACCTTGTGCTGACAGACCAGCAGGCTCAGCCAGGACCACATGTCTGCAGCACTGGAGGTGAACCTTTCAGCTCCTGCTGCCATACAGGGAGACCAAACTAGAGCCTGATAAGTGATGTATCCAGCACTGGAGTTTTGCTAGGGTAAAACTAATGTATTGCTGTTCTGGAGCTGATAGAAAAATGGTCTCAGACAGAGATGAGTAACAAGAGGGAAATTTCTCCATATAGTTTCTCACCACCATTCAGATTTACTTACAGAACAAGGGCACTGCAACAAGCACTAACGCATAAGGGAATGTGCTGCAAAACATTTACCTTGTGTCACTGCCATCTGTCTAAAGTACCTGGGCTAGCAGCACCTGAACTGGAAGTTTAGATGTACAGCTGAGAGAGCACAGAGCCCAGAGGGCTCCCCAGATGAAGCTCCAAGGTTGACCTGGGTTACCCCACCCTACAGTAGATATGCAGGCACCTGAAGACTACCCAAAAAATCATACACAGCTCCTTCACCTTCAGAATCTTCAATCATGACAAGAACAAAGCACACCCAGAACAGAACTTGCATCATTCAGCATGGTGTCATAGAATACCCTCATTATTTAATGGACTCAGAGATTCTCACTGTTTGCTTCTCAGCCATCAATTTTATTGACTCCATCTTGGTTTGTCTGTGCCATTCATTCACCATCTGCAGGCAATGGAGGGATCTGTACAGCTCCACTTGTACTAATCCTGTGCTGGCTCTAGGTTTCAGTCCTGTATGCCTCTGCCTGAACAGCATCCACACGAGCAAGGCAACCAAAACAAGCAAGAACTTGTTCAGTAAAGAGATTTGAGGCAAATGATGTGTTGCAATACTGAGGTGACAGTTACAGCAAACTAGGCATAACAACATCCCTTGTAAAACAGGGAGCTCAGCAACAGGCTGGGAGTCTCATCTGGCTAATATCAGAGGAACACTGCTGATACATGCCAGTGGAGGGCCTTATTTGACCTCCCAGCCGAGTCCATGTTCCTTATTTTTTTCCGCCCTACAAATATAAAAGCTTAGAATCCAGTGGAGCAATAGGTGAGAATAAATCACTATAACTGACAAAGACCATTTTTATTGTGAGCCTTCTAGCTACTTTAAGGATTTCTTCTGTCTTCTCCCTTCTTCCTTCCTTTTTTTCTTCCTTTCTTTCTACTTAGTCACTTGCTTCTTCAAAGTTCACAATGCGATTGCAGTCCTGAGTTCCCTGCTAGATGCCAAGTTTCGAAGTTCTCAAAGTACCTATCTAGGCACACCAAACGTTATAAATAACATTTCCACATTTAAGCTAACTGGATCCTGAGCTAACCTGGTTTATAGCCATCTGGAATTCTTCAGAAAAAGTGACTATAAGCACTGTAAACAGTTTTGTCTTCACAGAGGACACCAAGAGTTTCCAGCTTCATTCCCATCTTCATTTTGCAATCTGGGTTGAAGAGCAAGGTATAGATTTAAAGTAGATGATAATGCAAATAGTATTAATAAAAGAAACCTCGGAGTGATCTGCTTTTCCCTAATAAGGCAGGCTCTATCAGTGTTCCAGAGGCAGCAAGGTGCCAATACAATTAATCAGTCTGTTTTTAGTTCTCTGTAGACAGCAATATTAACAGTTTGTTTCAGTCTGTTTATATGGGTCTGACAGGTCTTCAAGATGCTGTGTTCACTCTCTCATGATTAATGGTTATTCACATACTGAGGTGAAGACCAAGCAGAAAAAGAATGTTTTTAGAGCAGGACAGATAACTGGATTCTCTCTCCCAGTCTTTCAATTTTAATTAGGAAACAGTACTAAATTTAGGAATGCCATCTCACCATATTGTTTGAACTCCTCCCTTTCTTGCAACTCATCCCTGTGATGAGCCAAAGGAAAATTTAAATCACATATTTTGTTTACTTTTCAGCTGTGCTCTATAAAGTCATTACATTTATAGTGAACGTCTGCACACCGGGATACTAGATGAAGGCAGCAAAGCCCTCGGGAGCATTTTGAGCAAGGAATAAGCCCTTATGGGAAAAGAACTTTTCCTTCTTCTCATCTCTGCAAACTTCTTAGGGGACATCTGAGGGAATAACTGAGCATCAAAGTCACCTCAACAGAGACTTCACAAACCAAGAAGCAGCTGGACTCTGAGGTGTGTACTGTACATTCCTTCAGTGGCTTTTGCACTTGTAGCAAGTCCTGCTGAACTGGAGATGCCTCCCTAGTACAAAACCAAACCCTTCTTGGGCTGGGGTCCTTCTCTCCACCACACAGCTTTAACTGGAGACAGTGTGAAGAAATTCTTAGATAAGAAAAGGGAGCATTTGGAGCATTGTTTCCCAGTTACTCCTTCTGCCATTTTGGGTGTTTCATTTTGACACAGGGACATTTCCTCTCTCCTCTCTGCTCCAAGAAAAGAACATGCTCACATTCCTGTGCTAATTTTTGTCCATTCTCTGTTCTGTCTATTTCCTCAGCACTTGTCATCTCTCCATTTTGGAGGTAGATTTTGGGTTGCTCCTCCTTTGTCCTGGTTTCTTCATTAACTCTTAATTTCCTGAGATTGCTGCCTTATTTGAACCTCCTCCTCCTGGCTTTCCCTTTTTTTTCCTCTAGTCAATTGATTGCTATGGTTAGGCCTCCTTTGAACTCTCTTCTTTTACTGTCTCACCCAAGTCCATTCAGTTCCTTGCTTCCTTCTATTTTAATAAGAGAATTCGTTTCTTCAATATTAATCAGAAAGCATCATTTCCTTTCTGCTATTTCTTCTGAACAACCTTCAAAAATCTTATTTTCCTTTTAGTTTTACCAAAGAGGATGGCATAGAAAAACAGCTCTGCAAGAAAACACCATCCTCTAGAATAAAGAAGCAACCATCCTAATTTTTAAAATGCTGTAAGCCGCCCTAGCAAATAATAAGATTTGAGCAGTAACACACAAACACATATTGCCAACTCACAGTGCGTCTGACGCAAGAACTCAGCAATGTTCTCCAAGGATACCTTGTTGTATCCTTCTCCTACTTGTTCTAGATGGCTCATCAAAGCAGTGACATAGGTTATGTACCAAACAGCAGACCAGCTCCGGCTGAGCAAGAGACCAGCATAAATCATATGTTGGCTCACGTGCCAGGGGACTACATCTGGCCTTTGCCTCTGGCTGAGGTCATATCACAGAGGAGGGCAGAAGTGCTGGAGAGGTGGTTGATTCTGCCCCTCTCATGCTTTGCCACACTGTGAGGTGTTTCAAAGGTCCCAGCAGTGGTTATCTCACTGTGATGCCATGGCAGGGGGTATGAGGTAGCACATTTGACTGAAAATACACACAGCCAGAAAGCCTGAGGAGGAGTAAAAGATGCTCACCACAATGTGTGACCCCCCCAGGGCTTACAGCTGTCAAGAACAACTTCAGACGTTCAGACTCGATAAAATAATTTTCTTTGGCAGAAGATAACCCAGCTGCCCAGGGAAGTCAGCTACAAGCACGTCATCTTTCTAAATGGGTAATGCCTTCAGAACCAGAGTGTGAGGAAAAACAAAACAGGCAGTAGGAGAAGCAACACAGCAGGCAAGCTCCATCCTTGTGCTGTAGGTTGGCTGTGGTTCTTACCTTCTCCGCAGATCTTCAGCCACTGCTGCTCTGCAGCTGAACAAGTAGGCTCGCAGAGATTTTAGCTGCTGTCTCAGGCGGACAACAGTTGCCAGAGGTTCAACATGCTTGTACAACATGGGGTTTTCCTGCTGGATATCAATTAATGGCTCCTCATAAACATATTCCAGGAACTCTTTGGCTTGCTTTGATACCTAAAAAATAAAGCAGTTTAGTTAGACTTTTCTCCCAACTCTTTTTAAGCAGATCTCCTCCTCTGTGATTCTATGCATCTGAAAACTTAACTCTGTTACCAATTACAAATGGAGACAGAGTTGAGAGAGATCCAACTCTCTCTGCTTATAGACAAGTCAAACTTCATCAAGCCCTTCAAAACTGCATGGCTACTTACTTACCCAAAGTACAATGATATCTGCAATCACATATGCTTTTGCTGCAGAGTAACATAGCTTACTAGATTTTTTTAAGTCTAAAATCTGAATAACCAGTTTCTTTCTGTTTGTTCACTGCTTTCTTTTTGGCAAAAAGCAAGTTGTTGTGCTTTTTAAAATACAGATAGATAAAATCAAATCTTATTGGTATTACTCCTAAAGTTCCACCTGCAAGAAGTTTTTCATTATAGTGCCCTGTTTTATCTCCACCTGCAAAAAGCTACTGTAATCTTGATAAATGAATGGGATTCTTGTTCCATTAGAAAAGATACTCCTGTTCCTTAAGTGAAAAGGCCAAATTCCCTCTCATTCCTGATTTCTTCATTTTATCACAGCTGGAAAAGAGAAGATGGGATTACATGAAATGAGCTGCAAATCACCTGCTACAGAAATACCATTGGTTCCACGATTCAATTAGTCCTCCTGGATCTCTAAGTCAATGTTTACACTGAGACAAGGGAGGGATGAGTTAGGCTAACAAAAGTAGAAAGGGCACACACACACCACAGCCTCTTGAGATTTAGGAAGCTATTTCCCTTCTGGTGCTGTAGGTAAGAACAATACACATCCTTATAAATAGCACCACTTCCAAAACCAGCACGACTAACTAGCTACTGACAGGGTAAGCTAGCCTCAGATGTAGCCTTTTCACAATAAATAATAAAAATCTAAGAGATAATGCCAAGGCCGGCCTTCCCACCAATAACTACACAGATAACAAGATGCGCAATTTTAAATACAGGAGACCGCAACTCCACAGGTTTCCTAGGCCCTGAAGCTGTATTAAATATCCCACCTATTTATATTAAACACCACACTATTTTATTTTTTTTTTTAATATCAGGCATGTATAAGGAACTGTGCCATCTGAGTGGAATCAGAGGTAACATAGCAACACAAGCACCTCAGATTTTTGTAGAACAAAATTCTATGAACTCCAAACTTATCAAGTTTTTTAACACCAGCAATGTTGATATTTTATTATGCTTACTGAAGTGCATTAAAAACTGCAGTTAAACAACCTGCTTTTACAATCATTAACCATCTGACTGCATTATCTCAGCAATCCCCTGACAACTTCCATATCTACAGTAATTATTAGTCCTCTTCCACCAATTAGCAAATTAAGGCATGTATTCCATGATTCCCTAGGAGGTGTGTGAATGCTTGGCACAGTGACCAGCTCCTCCCACCAGGAGGACCAGGTGCTCAGTGCTGTCTTTCTATCTCCTTGCTTTAAGCCTCTGTTGAAGTGATGGGCTCCTCATCCACCTGCCCTACTGTCTTGGGAACTGGAGGGTGGTTCATGTCCAAACACTACACTCACACCTGTGCACACCTGCACCCTGTGTTGGGCATCTCTCCTGAGGCATTAAGAGCACAGAGACAAAGAGATGCCACAGCTGAGGTCCCCTGAGTGACTCTGCCATAGGTGTGCACTATGGTGACCAAGTATTACTGTGCAGCACTGGTGCTGCATGGTCTGAATGCAGCCTTTGAGGAGAGAGGAGCAAAGCACACCTTTCCCTCTCCTTGCCAATAAAATGCACCCATGGAGTGCTGATTGTAGGAAAAGTAGCTTTGCCCAGCATCACTGACTGACAGATAGGTGTCAGTCCACTCTGCATGGCTGACACGGGCACACGCATCTTTTAAAACATTAACTAACATTGCCAAACAGCAATGTTACAAGAGGTTGAAACACAGTCTTAAAATGGGAAGGGTCAGGCAGTCACAGTAATTCAGTATTTTAGTATACATCCTAGCATACCCACAGTCCCCCATCTTTACCTGGGCAGTAAAACAATCCTTTTAAATCAGTGAGGACGAGTGAGAAGATGCAAAGCGCAACAGGGTTTTAGCTTTAAATGTCATACAAGGATGGATGCTAACATTTCCAGACCTTTCCTTTCTAGAGCCTGCAAACTTATAGTTCAAAATTCAATTTACCAGAAGTCAGCTTCTCTTGAAACCTTCTGGCATAGGGAATTCATTTCCTACTGTGCCTGTCTGGCATTTTGTGCAGGGTGAAAGCCACCTGAACCAAATGGCAATACTTAGTGGGCTTTGTGTGCAAACAGGGAAAACACTTGGCCTAAGCAAAAGGCAGAAAGGGTGTTCACAAGACTGCCTCTTTTCTTTTCCCTTCACACAAACACATAAAAAACACAAATATGAAAACAGTAGGAGACACAGGCAAAAAAGTGAACCTGGGGACTGAGCTGCTGCTTTGGTTCTGACAGAAGAAATATGTCTAAATGCCAAGTCCTTTCAAAGAGCTTCTACTGCAGCCAAGAGGATTTCTCTTTTCCTACCCATGTGCTACTAGATGTTAAGTACATTTTTGTTTTTCAAGACCCTGGGTATGGGAAGAGACAGCTCTAGAGATGTTTATTGTTTCTGTTTTTCATGACCTGTCATGATAAAAGCAGACAAGAACCTCTCAATTTCCAAACTTACTTAATTGATGTAAGAGCTTATTCTATAGCTGCTGCTCAAATGTTGAGCTCATGAAACATAAAAAGAGAAACATGCCCAGTTACACTATAAAAGCTCATGACCTACAGTACCTTTTGGTGCTTGCTTTGCCAGAAACAGATAGGACAGACCCCAGAAACTGTGGAGGTGAGGAATAGGCGGCTGTGGAAAGGAGCACAGGTTTGCAAACCCCTTCATTCAATTTTGTTTCCAATTTGGTGGATCGACAGACACATTTCAGACTGTGTAAAACAAAGAAGCTTTTGAATCCTGGAGCCCTCATACAGTTCTGACCATCAAATGTGGTATGTGCTTATTTCCTGCAGGATCTCTTTGGGGTGTGCAGCCAGAAGCAGCCAGGAGTGCAGCCAGGAGCATGTGCCCCTCTGCAGAAGCTCCACTTTAAGGCAGTGCTGTGCTACCTACAAGGGTTTATCTTCATTTTGGGATGCTGCTGCACAGCTTTGCGTGGACACACTGGCCAGTTATGGGAGGGGAAATGCTGACAAATTAAGTGATTTTCCTTTAAAAGTAAGCCAAAAGAAAATTACTACCAAGACTATCTCAAGGAAGTGAGACAACATATCTGTCTTTGCCGAATCATAGAATCATTTGAGTTGGAAGGGACCTCAAAGATCTTCTAATTCCAACCCCCCTGCCATAGGGAAGGGACACCTTCCACCAGAACAGGTTACTCAGAGCTCCATCCAACCTGGCCTTGAACTCTTCCATTGATGGGAGAGTCCACAGCCCCTCTGAGCAATCTGTTCAAGTGCCTCATCATTCTTAAAGCAAAGAATTTTTTCCTAGTACCTCATCTAATCCTACCCTACTTCAGGTTAAGGCCATTCTCCCTTGTCCTATCACTCCTTGCCCTTGTGAAAAGTCCCTCTCCAGAACTTTTGTAGCCCCCTTTAGGTACTGGAAGGTGCTATAAGGTCTCCCTGGAGCCTTCTTTCCTCCAGGCTGAACAACCCCAACCCTCTCGGCCTGTCTTCACAGCAGAGGTGCTCCAGCATTCTGAGCATCATTGTGACCTCCTTTAGCCTCACTCCAACAGGTCCACATCTTCCTTCTGTTGGGGACCAGCTCTGAAGGTGGACAACAGGGACCAGTTGCTGTCCAGCTCTGGAGCTGGACACAGTATTTCAGGTGGGGTCTTACAAAACCCAGTCCTTCTCCCCAGGGCTAGGTCTCAATCCATTCTCTGCCCAGCTTGTACTTGTGCTTGGGATTGCACATTTGATCAACACACTACAAAGGAAGCACGCAGTTTCATTACAACTGTTAAGTGCAGAAGCCAGCATTAAGTTGACTTTTAGACTTTGCAAAACCTTATCTCTAACTGGAGAAAGGAGATGGCAATGTGAAAATGTATTCAAATATATATATACACTTTATCTAAGAAAAGCAGTGCTTAGTTCCCAGGGAGATAAAGCATGGACAGAAATAAAAGCACACTTATGCAGAACTGAAGAGAAAAGGGAAGCCCCCAAGAAAATGACTTGTGATTTTAATGCTATACATGTATGGGATGGAGTAGAGGAGATCCAACCAGTGATCTCAGTTCAGTTGTCACATTGCCACTGTGGTAGATAATGTCCTCTTCACCTTCCTTCCCTGCCTTAATTCCTGCTCTAATAGTTGGGGATGATGTGTTTTCCTACCTGAGGGGTTGTGTTCCTTTCTTAAATACACCTCTCTCAGGACTTTGGCACAAAGACTGGTAAAGCAGCTGCACAGAATTTGCTTGTGTTTCCAAGCCACCTCATACCTGTTCTGTCTACAAAAACTGGAAAATGAAATTTCTCACTATTACAGTGAGATGACAGTAGATGAGGTTTTCAATGAATGCTTAAGCTTTAACGTCCTGTTTCTTTTTGTGCCTCAGCTGCCAATACCACAGGAAACAGACTAGAGCATAGTTTTTATGCTGCAGGTTTAGAAAAAAACCCAGTTAGTTTTCTTGGCAGTATTACTGACAGCTTGATATGAGATCTTTGCCTTACCATCCATTAGCCCCATATCAGGTCCACCTATACTACCATGTGCTAGCAAGTTTAGTCCTTGCTAAAAGCATCCAGAGAAAGAACTTTTAAATATTGGGAGGGCTTTTTGTCTCCACGCATTGCAGCTTTGCAACTTTGAAGAATCTTACATTTCACAGCGCAAGACTATCATTTTCCTGATGGCAGGCTCTGGCCACCTTTTAATAATCTCCCCATCTGACAAATTTTCTTCAAGAGACCTGCTTTTCCTCTAATAGGGCATTTACTGGTTATTTTTTCCTTTTCAAATAGCACATAATAATAATATTCGCAGACACAAAACATCAAACAACCTCCCCTAACAGTGGCTGCTAGGTCTGAAGCTCTAACATGGTCTGGATTCCTTATGAGTTTGTTATTCTTCCAGCATATACTGCCTGAGATGGCAAAACAACACTGTTACTGTGTTTGCTGGTATAATGCTTTGAGGCATGTAATCAGTGCCCCTATCTAGCAACCAAGCACCACGGCAGCAGCAAATAGCAGATTACAAAACTTTTAGAAAAGCTCTTGTGTGGCAAGTGAACAACCGTAGAATTTTCTCATTATGTTACTTTCTGTCTGGTTCAATCAAGTGCTACAGCAATGTCCTTCTAGTGTCCTGAAAATGTTCATGCCAAGAGACAGGACAGACTGGGCCTCACAAATACTGCATTTGGTAGGCCAGTTTCCTATGGGCATTTCCACAATTTAGCATCCATCACTAAGCAGTGCCAATCCTTAGTCCCTGGTGGTCATGAAACAGGTACTCCTCGAGGGCCCAATAACTGCAAGGATAGGGGCTAAAAGAGAGTTTGTTGTGTGCTACCTCTCCCTGTCTCTTGAACAGCCAGATAAGCAATGATGAAAAAGATGCCACCAAGAAGGAGCATGGCTGCTGCTGTGAAGGAACACCTTAGGCCTGGCCAAGGAAACTGTGATGAAAACATGTCTTGAGTGTGGCTCATTTTGACAAGAGGGACAAAGATGACAGTATTAGCAGTCAATGCCTGCAACCTTTGAGCTGTTGTGTTTCTATCAGCAACTCAGTTCACTTGCTAGCAATCCAACCTGGAGGAAGATTACCTTGTATTTGGAAGTGTCCCAGTTATGAACCAGCCGTGCAGGGATAAGGAAGTTGTCATCCACATGGCAGCTGCTGCAATAGTACCATCCACTGTAGCCACACACCTTGGCTTTCCCATTGGACAAACCTATGGAGCGCTGACAGCCTAGAGAAAAGAGAGGGGGGAAAAGTCTGGGTTTGTACATCAAGCCAGAGATACACATTCAGGATGGAGTCAGAAAAGTATTCCTCCATCTGAGGACCTTTTAATATTTTATTTATTTTACCTAAGAGACATTTCTCATTCCATAAAAAATAGAAATAAATATCAGTATTCTTGGACTAGTGCTGAAAAAGCACATGATAACTTGGGCATCTGTGACAAAGAGTTCAGACAGCAGTCAAAAGATACTTAGCACTTCTCAAGAAACAAAGGCAGAAGACTTGCTTGTGAGACACTGAGCATTTAAAAGCCATGGCCATCTGAAAACCATGGCCTGAAGCTTAGACAGGCCACATTCTACAGTAGCTCTCTTCCAGAGAGCTCCCATTTGCCCCACAACAGAATGGGCCAACACTGCCCTCCTGCAGGAGTGCAAGCCAGCTCCCGCTGACAGGCAGAAGGGATGCTGACTTGGCAGGTAAGACTCAGCCACAGAATTAGCACAGCCAAGGCAAACCACAGTCAGATCATGAATAATAACTGAGCAGCAGTCACACTGAGAATGAGTAGTTCTTGACTAGCAGTAGTGACACAGCTCAATTTCCAGCAGGGTTTTTTTTCTTACGATTGCATCACTCTGTGTCTTACAAGATCTGAGGTCTGCCTAATACTTTTTTCACAGCCAGATCCCCTGCCTCTTCCCATACCTTCTTGTGTGGAGTCTCTGGGGTAAAACAACGTATTCAAAAGCTGCTGCTTTACTTGGAAAGAACTTATGTAAAGTTCTCCTTCACCTGATCACCTGTTTTCACAAAACACATAAAAACTCAATGTACTTGACACTTCTTTCTTCCAATAGTGACTAAAATAAGCCAAAAGGTTAATATAATATTAGAGTGGATGGCTGAAGACAGACAGCACAGTCACATTAAACAATCTGCTCAGGAAGTGAGGCTAAAAATGTTTGGGTAAGACACATCAAGATGTCTGCGGTTGTTAACAACACCTCTAGACACAGCACACATGATGGTATTTCTGCTTTTCCTTCAAATGCCAGTGTCCCTATATGACATTTATAGTTTCAGCCACAACACCAGAACTCCACTCTGGCATGTGCTGTATGCTCAGATGGTCTCTGCTGCAGCTGGTTAGAAATGCTGAGTAGCAGAATCCTTGTACATCACTTTTGCAGTAAAAGCATTGGTTAAACAGAGATTTTTCAAGCAGAAGTCAAATGACCGATTGCTTTTGCCAATATAACTAATTTCATTTAGAGCAATTATGTGACTTCTCCAGCTGAAGGCATCTTTTCCCCCCAGTAGAAGTTACACTGATTCGAGGAAAGATTGCAGGTCAGCTACTCTAGGCATAAATTGAGCTCCTCCTCCCCCACATCAACTGATGTCACCATGACCCCCTCTGCTCTAAAAATCATTAGAAAACCTAACCAACACAGTTAGCTCACTTCTTCCTCTTCCACACTCCAGAGCCAGTTGGCCACTGATTCTCTGCAATACACACCACCAAGTGAATCAGTATGGGATATGTCCTGTTTCCATCTCTCTCTTCCCCCACCCATTTTTTTTTTTTAAGAAAGGACATGCAGTTTCTTAAAAAAAGCAAATATGTAAACAGGTCAGTTGATAAAAGAAATAATTATGTTCATGTCTCCTCCTTTACCCTTCATAAGACCAAAGTATAAGTATTAACACATATCTCTAGTATAACTTAATATACATAATGAAAAAATGCAATCTCACCTAATAATCAGAAACCCCAAATATTATGACAGTAAACTATTATAATTGTAGAAATAATTTTGTATGGTAAATATTAGCAGTGTTTTTTGCAAACCAGTACATTTGAGGCAGAAAAAAATCAGGCATCCTTTTTATAAGGGTAAAATAAATTCAAGTAATTCAGCAGTATGTTACAAAAAAAATTACCTATGACTGTGGCTTGGGATCAGAACTTGGAAACCAAAAACTTCATCTTTCCCTCATGGCAAAGCATGCATTCTCCTATCTTTTCTCTCATGTTCTTTTCTTAATAAAAGCAGTTTTCTCAGTGGTCACTTGAGGGTATCCATGGAGCAGTCCTGCTCCCCTGTGCTGTTATGGATGGAATCAGCTGGCACACCTGGTAGTAAGCCCCATATTAGTGCTATGTAGTGCATACAGATTTTTTTTTCCCCCATCTTTTTACATGCATTCATACAGAAAGGTGAAGGTTTAGAGCAATTGATGAGACACGAAATACCAGTCCTGTCTGTCTGACATGACATTCACCTGACTAGCAGCCCTGTAAGGTGCTTGCAGAAGGTACTCACACTGTTTCTAGGGAGCCCATGATTTTTATAGCACAACAGAGGTAGATCTTTCCCCTCTGTAACAGAAATAGAGAAGTATGCCCACTCCTCTCCTCATGGAGGAAGATGAAGAAATCTAAGAAGGAGGGCATTCCCCTTTCCCAAACCAAATGGGAACAAGACCTCAGAAAGCATGTTTGTTCTAGCCATACCTCAGCACAGCACGTTCTTCTGTGCCAGCCTTGCTAGAAGAAGTGGAAGGTCTGTACCATTCTCCTTACTAGCTGCCTCTGAATTTCCCGTCATTGAAAAACACTGACTCATCTGTCTGTACACAGCTCCAACTTGAGCCTTCATTACATACAACCATTAACTCTCCTTGGATGAAACAGACTACCAAATGTCATATATTTTCTAGCTCAGTGTGTTTGGACCAGTTGACAAAGTACTAGTGGTAAAGCTGTGTCTGAATGCAAATAGTCTCTCAACTCTATGTCATTGAAACTTATAAACATTCCCTACTAGCCAAAACTTACTTGTCTGGGGATGAGGATGGGACAGGACACACTGATTTCACCTAACTAGCACCGTACATCCCCTACCACTCCACTGGCTGCTACTTTGTCATAATACCCTAACTCCTCTCTGTTAGCTTATTCTTGCCTTCAGTCTAAAGTCCAATTAGAACCGCCAAAATTTTAAATTAAAACCACTCACCACTTTAAGGCCTAATTTCTTGCAGCCTCCTAGAGCCAGAAACTCATTCCAGTCCATGGAGAGAGTTTTCTCCAGAGAGGAGTGACAAAGCACAGAAATGCTGGGGGCTTCCCTCCTCTTCCCTATGTCGAGCCCATAAGACCTGAAGTTCTCTGGGGTGAGGAGAGTCTCAGCAAGCAATCTTGGATGCCCTTCATCTTCAGGAAGGGTGGTTCTATGAAGAGGAGGAAGTGGAAGAAATTCCTACCCAAGCAGGATGCATTGCTTCCTCCCTTGTTACAACCCTTTCCTGAGCCCATATTTGTTTCCTTGTTCCTCTTTAGACCTAGTATTTTTCATTCCTCTTCATATCCTCAAGAAAACGTGTTCTGCAAAGCTACATACCAGTTGTGTAGCTGGCATTTGTTAGATGATAATGTGGCGCTGGCATCCACCTTACATTTTCCCCTACTTTACAAGCTTTGCTGTTTGAAAATCACCATCTTTTCCATTCCTCTCTGTTGTGATTCATAATGATGGCTATTTCTACAACCCTTTCAAATCAAGTTATCAAAGCACTGATTTTCTTTGATGTTATGCAGTTCAAAGTGATGTAGTGTGACAAACATATTTCCGTGGCATAGACCACTTATGCTACTTTGTTTTTTAAGATGGAAAAAAATAGATCAAGAATGAGAGAGAAAAAAGAGGAAGAAGGAATAGCCATTGGCTTAATGGCCTTGGAAATCCTGCACCTGGGCATTCAGGTACATAAACTTGCCATGATGTTTATAAGAAGCAAAGCTAGGACTGATTCCTGGCTTTAAAGTCTGGAGCACCTCTCCCAGCAGGACAATCAGATGTAGCTGACCACCTCAGAGATCGATTAACACAATTCAAAAAATAGCTTAGGGTTTGGGAAGGGACCATGTTTGCAGAGAAAACACTTATTTGCCTGTATAACTAGAGAAAGCACCTTCCACAGGATGGGAGAAAAAAGCAGCACAGCTTTCACCAAACCTCTCTCACCTATTCCTAATGCTCACACAGAATATTATCTATGTAACATCTGTACAAAGGTCTGGCAAACCCAGAGCCTAATGAAAAGAGAATACCACAGTATTTGCTAGCACCTAAAATCATCCCTCCCTAAAGAATGTTACAGAGCAAGCTACAGAGGGAAGAAGCACAGCTGTAAGGTATACTGTTAGCAAAGAGGGAAGGAATCATCCCAAACCTTTCATCACGGAAAATACAACAAAAACAGCCTTGGAATCAAGGAAAGAAAATAGGGGTTAGAAAAATAGCAGCAAGAAAGTGCTGTTGGGCACAGATGAATCTCTCTCAACAACATGTCTGTGAGCAAAGCAGGAGTATCAACATCAAGAGGCTCATGTCCAAATGCAAAGACTTCAGGAAGAAAGTAGTACAGAAGGTGAGGTTAAAAAGTTGTAACAAAACTCCCTCCTTGACTTAAGGTGGTGGTCTAGTATGGAGGAGGAATCCAAGACATCTGAACACAATTCCTCTTCTGTGAAGCACAGAAAACACCACTTTCAGGTTGCTGCATACTCTTGTGGTCAAGGAAGACATACACAACTATCCTTTTTATCCAGATACCTTTCTCTTTAATCTCCAGCAAGAAAAGACTGGAGTAGCTCCACAGTGAAACAGAGAAAGTAGAAGACCAAATTAGAATCAAGTACACAACTGTTTTCCTTATTCAGTAAGCTTCTTTGCTCAGTATCAGGAAAAAGCAAGTCCCTTGTGACTGTGTGCCATAATTAAATCTGTGACAGGTTAGCTTAGAAGCTAATTCATTTAGAAACAACATACAATACAAAGAAAATGCTTCACAGACTTCAAAAGGCTTTCAGTTTGATAAAGGCATAAAGCAGAAGGAGCACAGCAACAAATTTTCAATGTTAGATCAGACATACAACATTGCTCTATCACCTCAGCACAAACAGAAATAAGGTGAGAATTACTTCAGTTGCTTACCTTTATTCCTGTGCACCTATTCCAATTCACTCCACCATGGGAAAACTCAAACTCACAAGGAAGACACACCAACAATCCAGCTTAGTTCTCTCTTATGCCTACCCAGGTTTGACTTTGCATTACACTTTGTCCTTTTCCCCACCACTACTTTCCAGAGCAATTTTATTTCAAGTAAGTAATTAAAAACTTATAAACCTCCAAGCAAAGTCTGACACTACTCACCTTGCCTACATTTTTTGTGAGCTTCTTATGAACTTTAAAAAAAGACAATAAAACCGTAACAGATTAAAGTAAAAGAAATTTCTGTGCTGCAACCATGTGGGTTTGACCCGATCAAGTTATAATTACCTAAGCAACATATAAAACCCATATCATGTCAGCAGTGTACAGATCCCACTTTAATTATAAACTAGATCAGCTTCTCCAGAAATAAGGAAGGGTTCACACATCCCCAGTTGACTCCAAAGGGTGACCCAACTGTTCCAAGTCAATGGAAAACTCGATTATCAGCTATAGGTCAGGGCTAAGTGCTAAAACAACAGATTTTCCGTCTTCCTTAGCACCATTTGAAGGTACAATGTATAGGCCTGTCCTTCCTGTCTTACACATTCCAGATCAGCTGACTTAGCCTACCAGTGTAGGCTTGATGGCTCTGAGCTGGGGAGACTGGACACTCCAGAAAGTGACCTACCCCTCCCTATTGGAGATGTCTCACAGGTACCCAGCTTCAGAACAGCTCTTCAAGGCACATGAGATGAATTCTTCCGTAGGCACTCAGGCTTTCTTCCAATCAGCAAAGATTGGACTGTTGTAGCCATCCAATATTTAGATGGCTGGGGGTAGGTGAAGTGAGTAACACCCTTTACATCAGTCATGCTGAAGGCACAGAGCGGTGACTTTCTCTAAGAATATGAACAATCAAGAAAAAAATCCCCATGTTGGAAACAAGTCAGGTGATAGCATATACATATGGGTGCATACACAACATTCTGCATGCCTGTATTGTACATGTCCTTTGTAGAAAGACAGCATACAGGCATGCTGCAGCTTACACAGCCAAATTCTGCCTTCCCAGTAAAACTAATAGTAGTTAAGCCTGCAAATATAACACCAAAACTTAAAGGTCAAAGTGTAAGCTTGAATTTCACATGTAACAGTCAAGAATAACATTTCATCAATAAATGAGAAGCAAAAATCCTAGTTGTGTCAAATGACAAGCAACAAAACTATACATTTGGAAACTAGTTTTTTTTATGTGCTTGGATTTCCCCATTTGAGTTTCATCAGAAGATAGGTTCTTTTACCTTTAGTGTCAAATTCTAAGAGGTGGCAAAGCTATATTACTCCCAGAGAACATGCTCTGAGGAAATTCCAAACAACTTCGAAGACATGCTTTACACATAAGCGATTGTTTGCGACCCTTTTAACACAAGGCCAGTTTGCATTCTCCTATTGCACATTCTCAAATCCTTTCCCTGCGTTCCCAGGACAACAGTGCTGAGGAATAACACCATACACCTCAAACTAATCTGGTATTCTTTTCCCCCATGCCCTTAGAGGATTATTCTCTGCAGTATCTGGTGCTTTGCTGAGACTCTCAAGTGCTGCCCAACGGAAGGAAATGGGATCTACCATGGAATGACTTATTGGTAGATTCAGTAATTCACCAGCTCTTTAGTCAGGAATGGGAACTGAACACACTCCCTGGGCCGGCTCTTGAAGTCTGCCTGCCAGCTGGAAGTAAGGAGATAATGTAAGCAAAATTAATAATGGCATTCCCATTTGTACAGTGGAGTACATTCATGCTTGGTTCTACATACTGAGAAGGTAGACCAGAGAACAGAGCAAAGAGCAGGCCAGTCATTTGTGTGATTAGAACAAACACTGGTGCCAGCACCCTCAGCCAGGTCATTTAGCGAAACGAGTCTCTACTTAACCCAGTTTTCATTTCTGTTCTGCAGTTAGTTTGAAGACCACTTACCCCTGCACTGCTCCCTCAATGACTTACACTGCAGGCCACCTGGTTCACCAAGTTTCATTTATTTGATACAGCATTAACATACCTAGAAATAACCAGCTCTGTTTCTGTTTGAACATACAGCTGGGTTTGTATCTCCTTTTAACACAAGGAACAACTGTGCAGTAAGCGTGGTTACATATTTTTGCCAATGCTATTTGGCCGAATTTCTTCTTCGTCACACATCACTACCACTGCACTGCCCTGGGCATATGAATGATCCCATTTTACACAGCACAGGTATCAGAGACTATAGATGTTGCAGAAGAACAAGAAGACTGAGAACCTAAACCCTTCCTACCAGGTGGCCTCTGGTTTGTTCTGTAATTTCTTTTACATTGCCCGATGCGATCCAAGAGCTTTGCAATAATACACTGCTTTGGCATGTGACAGAAGAGGGAGAGCCTTGCCAACACACACACAAATGCCCTAGTTTTGCAGCAGTGGACCCAAAAGCAGCCATTTTCCTTCAAGGCTGCACATCTGCAAGGACACTCTGATGCCAAGCAAATGCACAGTGCACATCACAGGATTTTTTCCAGAGCAGCATTAGGACGGGCTCCTGTGATGCTGGCTTCTGTAACGCCTCTGAGATTCACACATCTTTGCTACCTCTCTTCCTCTGTCAAATTTTGTTAGAACAGTCAAATAGATCCAAACTTTATGGGGCAAGAGTAAAATGTAGCAAACAGCATTGGAACATAAGCTTTGTTTTCTTAGGAAACAAAATTAACAGTCATGGCTCAAACCAACTTAGGAACCTTGTATAAACTGCAGCTGCAGGAAAGTATTGTGCAAATGCCTGTGGCTTTCTGGGAAGGCAAGGCCTTTAGTAGCAAAAGCTGGCTTGACTGATTTAAAAGATGCGAGCCCAACAAATAACGCTGTCCCTTGCACACAATTCATGAAGAACCTCTTGGTTCACCAGAGAACTGTGGGGGTGGTGTATAAATGTTGGAGTTTTCAAGTTGGAAAAATATTTCCTTTTGTCCAGATGTAGCTTTTATCCATCTCAACAAAGGTGAGACTTGGACATTTAGACTCCCTGGTTTGGGCATTCTTTTCTTTGAACTCTATGCCAAAAGATCCCTCAAGAATAGTTTTGTACAATAAATGAACCAAAAAAATCCCCAGGCAACCAACAGCTCTTTGGGGGCAGTGGAACTCGTATCTAGGACCCACAAGCCAGGAAGAAACAAGGCATAGCCAAGAACAAACAGCCTATGCTTACAGTAGAGATGTGTTCACATCCAGCAGAACCGGGCTCACAACAGTACAATAAATTAGCCCAAGAACCTACTGAAAACCTGCAGAGTTGTTGATGGGGCAGATTAGAGCAAGGGGTCACCTACCCCCATACAGGCAGCAAAGGCTCCCTTCGAGCCTGCCAGGAGGAATATGTAGATTCATCAGCCAAGACAGTTGTATCAGCAGTTCCTCTTGCAGGACTGAGACAAAGAAGTCACTTAAACACCAGTCGATTGCGAAGTGCACATCAGGGCACAGAATAGGCACTGAACTGATCAAGCACTTATCTAAACTGCACTTCCAGGCAGCAGCAGGCCAACTCCAAACCGAATCCCATGAAGGAGAAAATCTCACTCTGTGAAGGTGCCAGCCAAATCCCAGGAGGGTGAAAGACCCAACTTCTACCAAAGATGACAGTTTTCACTGTCACTTCCTCTAGTCAAGCCATCCTAAAACTGCACTGAAGAACTCACCTTATCAGTGAAGATTAAATGGCCTCTGTGATCATAACTGATCACTGATAAACAGGTTTAATCAACTCAAGCATGTTCCGATCTTTTTCTGAAACAAGCTGTCATATGGCAAAGCACTGGGGCCCAGCAACCTCGTGTTTTGAAGCATGTAGGGCCACTGCAAATAAAGTGTTCGTTGCCACACAAATTCCAGTTGCCCTTGTTTGGAAACACTCCCCCCACTCCTCCCAAGAAGTCAGTGACCTTTTTTAAACGTGGTGTATTTTCCAAATACTAACTTAGACCATGGTTTTTTCTGTTCAGCTGGTTTGGAAATACCACTGCTAGCAGTGGAAGTTCTACTTTTAAATGAATAGAAACAGGGCATGAAAGTCACATACAAGACTAGAAGACCAAAGCCTTACGTGAAGATACTTAAACAATAAAACCTTTACAGTACAAAACATTCCTAGGGGATTTTACAGTCTCAAATACAGGGAAGGTAAAAAGCTGCTAAAGCCTTGGAAGAAAGACATCAATTGAAATGAAACCAAGCACAAAACAAATACAGCACTTAGAAAAAGCACAATCCTAAAAGCCCTGGACAGGTGAGAACAATGGTTATTTGGGACTAAAAGGCGACAAGAGTGCTGAAAACCTTCCAAAGGACCTTAGGGCATTTTATTATTGTGCTGCATTTTCTAGGGTTTATCCTCTAGCATTTTTAATTCAGTGACATGCTACAAGTAAGTGTTGGGTGCAATGACAGGTCACTAAGCATTTGCTAAATTCAAGGATGCTTCTCAACTATCTGTATTTGAGAAGATTCAACTATAAGGTTTTTTGAGAATTTGAACAAAGTTGACATTACACCTGACTATTTTGTTTTGTTTTTAAATCACATTTGCCAGCTTGCAAGCTATTAGGAAACACCTTCTTTTCACTGAGGGGGGGAAAAAAAAGCATTTTACTTTTACTGCAGTAGGGACCGATTCCAGACCAACAGGCCAAGCTAGAGCAGAGGTTGCATGAGCTGGGCATGTTGCACTGGGCTGTCCCCCAGCTACACACATGATCACAGACCTAGGTGCAGAATGATTCCTTGAAAGACAACAGCTCTCCACCTGCTGCTTCATTTGACAGGGCTTCGAGCACAGGAAATAGCACATTTACTAACCTTGGCTTCTCTGCATCTAGTGTTCAGCTCAGCCAGCCAAGTCATTGAAGCCCTAATAGCAGTATTTATTCTTCTGGCAAGTGAGGAGACATGGAGAAAGCAGGGAGGAAAAGACAGAAGGCACCCCAGAAGAGGAGCAAGGAAAGCCACACAGATAAATGAAACGGTGCAGAGCACATTTTCCAGAAGGCAGAAATTCCCACATCCATTAGGACTTGCTGTCTAAGTAACAAGAGTTCCTGGCAGACACAACTGACTTCTCTGGAAAAAATGTTTGTTTTAATAAATGACATGGGGAAAGAAAATAAAAGGCAAAACAAAAGAGAGACATCAAAAGAACAGAAGCTATGCAAAAACAGGAGGCAAGGGCAAAGGCCATTTGTCCTCCCCATCTATGGAAAAGTGATGCCACATGACAAAGAAATAACGATAGTGAAGGGTACCTGGGGATATTTGCTCCTTACAGACCTCCAGAATAACTGCCTACCTTTCCCCAGAATCCTTTCTCTAAGCCAAAAATATAAATAATGGCCGCGAAAGTAAAAGCATTTATAAACCCC
Source organism: Corvus moneduloides (assembly GCF_009650955.1). NCBI lineage: Eukaryota > Metazoa > Chordata > Aves > Passeriformes > Corvidae > Corvus > Corvus moneduloides. Next base: position 12,695,157 of record NC_045482.1, on the reverse strand, counting down.
CTGCCTCTCCACTGGTAATCAGTGGCCTGATCATTCATTTTTTCAAATTACAACAGTAAAACAGAGTTAGAAATGTGGAGAAAAGCTTTTGTATCTGCTGATCAAGCAAGACAACTTTTTTCAAACTGCCCTTCTGACTCCAGTGTATCAACAGTTTGTCCTCCCTGCCCCATGACTACATCTGATGCCACCACCCTGGCTTATATCACAAGTTGAAAAGTGCTAGTCAGACTCCAAGATAAACCTGTCAATAGCAAGGCACAGACATTCACATTCTTCCCTACCTGCTTGTGAATATCAGCTGTTTGTCTGGGAGCAATTCCTTGAAAAGCTTTTACTGAGGGAGAAAAGGAAAGGGGGATGCAGAGAGCATTTCAAACAGAAAAAAAAAACCCAGGGGGGAACCCCACAAAGACTGCAAAGAGAAAATAAATTTTAAAAAGCCTGTCCCCATCAGGTCCTCCCAGCAACCTTCTTTATCAGAGGTTCATTGTCAATCAATTAGCCAAGGCAGCAGGGGTCTGTAGGAAGGGGGGTAGCTTTAGAGACAATGGTCTGCCCTGTTGTATTACTATTTAATCACTTTTCCTAAATAAATAAAGCAGCCCTGAGGTGCTGTCATGTCAAGGGAATTTATAACAAAAAACCCCTTCATTTTTCATTGGTCATTACTTTTCCTTCCCTCCCACCCCTGCAGGACTAGAGAGGGTTATTACTGTAGCCTTAAGTTCCATCTTTGTGTTGCTTGCCTTTGATTCCCACTCGGACCTTGCCACTTTCTGGCACTAATTTGTCAGGCTGAACAAAGGAGGGATTTGTACCTCCTGTAAGGTCTCAATTAGGAAAGGCTTCTGCTGTATTATGTGCCATTGGGACAGGACACAAAGACGGTAATTACAGGAATTTGCACTAAATGGCTGAAGAATTCACAGCAAAACTTTTCTTCCTCCCCTCTCCTCATCTTTCTCCAAGCTTACCCCTCCCAGCAGCCCTGGGGAAAACCACTCTCAATGCCTGCAAGCCGTAATTACCAACAGCAGGCCCCTCAGGTTAAACACCAGCCCATGCCCGGAACGGCACAACTGCCCGCAGGGAGCAAGGAACAAGGAAAAAGGCTCAGCTTGCTCGTGTGCCTCCTCAGCACAAACTTTTCTGAGCCAAACAAGTTTCCCCAGTTATAACTAATATTATTTATTTCTTTGCACCATGGTAACAGCTCCAAGTTCCAGCCGGCTCTAAGGGTCCCAGGAAGTGGCAAAGGATCTGCTCCCACAGTAAGTGCTGTGAATCCCCATCCTTGGGGACAGAGAATCCCAGTGACCAGCTTCCCACAGACCCTCCACAACTCACATTTCTCTGCACAAGAACATTTGTTCAGTTTGGCAGACTAAAGAGAGACCACAGGAGTACTGGGAATGCCTCAGGTGTATCAGGAAAAGACATCATGCAACTCTGGTCAGAGCACCTCATTTTTGCAGGGAATACACGAGTGAGTACAGATTGATCATCCCATGTTTGGGAGAGGGAACCCATCCTTTCCCAGAGAAAAGTCTGCTCCCATACTACATAAAGCAAGACTAAAACCTGCTGCACATTGGAGACATGTATACTTCGTTGCCATCCCAGGGCCTGATCCTATTTTAGAGGAGATAATTGAAAATATTCACTTGAAACTCTCCGGAACCTCAGTCAGAGAATGTAGCAAAATATAAAAAAATGACATCAAATCATACAAATGTGGCCAAGAACAGAGGCAAAGCCCAAATACTGTAACCAAAAACTGCAATGATGCCAACCTTCATGATGCTCCAGCTGCCATGCACTGTGAAGAGACAAGCAGGAACATGACCTGCAGGTGACTACCCAGAGAGCAACAAATCCAGCTTGCACCCACAGTAAATTTTGAGGGCAGTCCAGTACTTCTAGGGCCCAGGTCTCCCCTGGAAGGGATTCAGGCCAGCCAGCAGGTCCTGGGCCCACAAAGATACTCCCCTGAGTCATGTGTGGTTCCAGAGCAAAATGAGAACCCCACCCCAAAGCAGCATGGGGAGGAGGCAGGACCATCACAGCTCCCATAATACAAGAGAAAAACTCTCCAAAAGAGCTGTTTCTGATTGAGCAGACAATTTCTAAGTGAGTGTAACTAAAGCACCTCTACAGTGTCCTGCATCAAGAAAACAGCTCAGCCACCCTGTAGGGCAGTCCTGGCCCATGTAGTGCTGTATGTGCAGGATCTAAGGTTTCAGCACTGCTCATCAAAACAGATGAACCTCTGAATATCCCACAGGTTTTTCTCCACATTTTACTACAGCCACGGTGAGAGGCAGGGAACAGCTGTGCTGCTAAAACACACACATGCTCTTTCCAGTGATTTTCTTTTCCTGCAGAAGGGGTGTAGATGCAGATGCTGCAGCCTGATTGCTCACCTGCACACTTGAAGCTCTGAACTGTGAGCCCTCTCTCTAGAGACAGTGTGGTCAGGATGCTCAGGAAGCTGGTGGTCACAGACTGGCGCTTGGTCTTTCTAAGATCATTTCCAAAGGGCCGATCTCCAGGTTTGCTCCTAAGTGTAACCTGTGGGTTTTGAGTCAAGCTTCGAGTAGCATTGGCTGCTGCTTTCAGTGCCTCCATCCACTCCTGGGCCCTCTGACGGGTCTCTGCACGCAGGCGCAGCACATCTTGGGGAAAAATGACCTGAAAGCACGAGTCACAGCCATCCTGAGTATCTGTCTGGACCGACAGGCACACATCGACATTGTAGCTCAGCAGGGGATCTTCATCAAGCCTACCAGGTTGGAATGCCATGAGATAGGACCTGTTCAAGACAAAAGTAAACGCCTTCCAGTTATTCTGGACAGTTAACCTGTAAAGAGTCCCTGATTTGAGAATATTTTGGTACTCTTTAGTGTTTTCAGTCAAATTCATGGATAGGAAGAGCTCCATAGGCTTCTCTAATAATCCATTGGTTTGAGAAAGGTCACTGTTATTTTCAGGCTTTGGCACATTCTCCAGTTTCTCCTGCTGTCTTGTAAAAGCAGGCACAGAAGCACGCACCGCTTCCCAAAGTTTCTGTCCCCAATCCATAGTCTCCCACGAGGACTCTGCCTTCAGCTGTAGCTGTGAGCTGTCTGACAGGACAGTGTCCACCACCTTGGTTTCAATGCCACCAGTAACAGTGACCCTTTGAAAACGCATGAGTGGATACACTGTGGGAAGTGTCTGGTTGCCACTGCTGTCCAAGCAATACAGGTACAGTTTGTACTGGGAGAGCTCAGCATAACAGGTTTGCCAGTAGCTGTCATTGTCTCTTCTAACTTCTAAGTATCCCTTCTTCAGAAGATTTGGGAACACTGTCTTGTGTTCTGAAGGAAACAAAATGAGAATATTACGATTAATTACTTCTTTTTAAGTTGTCTCAAATTACTGCATCATTCCAGCTTCTACATCTCTCCTACTCATACACAGCATATCTGAGGGTAGGATCACAGAGCCTTCATCTAATAGGTTACGATTATCAAACACAAGCACTGACTCTACATTTGAGCCACCGAGAACACAGCACTTTTTACCCAGAGGTACCAAAACACTTTACAAAAAGGGAACAAAACAATTTTCCTGAGACATCCAGGACAACAGTGACAGAGCAACAAAACACTGTAAGTCTCCCAGAACCCAGTCCAGAAGTGGATAATACTATCAAGTAATCTATTGCCAGCTAAAATAGATTTTGACAGTGAGAAACACATACAAATTAAAACACCTTACCCTCTCTTTCCTGTTCCTTCCCAGGCTCAACTTCATGTTTTCACACACACCACCTCTGCCTCCCCCATCTTAAGTAGCTCAGAGGAAAAGGGAATAGTGGTATCTGGTCAGCTCCTCTCTGCTGCTCCTTCCTTTTCACACCTTTCCCCTGCAGGGGCTGCAGTCCTTCAGGTTAAACATGCCCCTGGCGCGAGCTCTCCATGGCCATAGTTCCTTCAGGAAATCTCCACACTCCACCATGGGATCCCACATGGGGCTGCAGGGAGATCCTGCTCCACCATGTTCTCCCCAGGGGCTGGAGCACTTTCTCATCCTCTGGCCCTCAGCTGCTCTTGACACAGCTGTCAGTGCTGTGCCCTTTCTGAGATGTGCTCTGCCAAAGAGGCCCCACCTGTGGCTGATGGGCACAGCTGTGTCCTGTGGAGGGGCTGCTGGAACTGGCTGGAACAGCCCTGCTGCCAGCACTCGGGTACAGCACCTGGCACCTGGATGGACCCGGGGAATGCAGAACTGTGCCCAACACAGCAGCTTCTTACCACATTTCAGCACGACCTGGGACCACAACATTTTGTGCAGCTCTGTTTACTCCGGAGTTTTGCTGATTTATGAGAATCAGGTCAGGAGTAGCAGACACAACCAAAACTGAAAAGTAAGAGGCTGCCCAGAGAGATTCAAACACATAAACCCAAGCATCTCAGCATTTCAGGTACTTAGGAGCAGACCCTTTCACAAACCCCAGCTCAAGGCAAAGTCGAGGGGAATTTCTTCATCCACAGAAAACCAACCATACACAAGTTACTCCAGGCACTAAAGTGATGCAAATTTAAAAGGAATTATCTAAAGCATTTCTGAATTTAAAAAAAGGTTTCCATGCAAAATTTGTTCCAATCTGGTTTGCACCACCTCAGCCACCACAGGCAAGTATCATATTTTCATCTTGGGCTAGTTATGTGGCTCTATGCAATTTTTGTTGGTCCCTGCATAAATCCAGAGGCATTCACTGTCACACTGGAGTACCAACTGTAACACTTGGCACCCCAAAACAACCCAGGCCTGAGGAACAAACTCTTACTCCCATCTGAGTTCTACTTCACCTTTCCAGTAAGGGTACCTGTGATGCGTCTTGACTTACAGTGACAGAATTAGCAGACACAAGTAAAGGGCACTGCCTCCGATTGTCCATCTCCCTTGGAGTCTGCTATTCCTGGCACAACAGCAAGGTAGCCACCTGGAAACAGCTCCTCATCCACTCCCCAGCATAATTAGGTCACAACAAAATCAGCATCAATTGACCTTAACACACAGCATTACAGACCACAGCAACACAAGAGCTGTTCTACTCAAGATTTCTGCCCTGGGGCTGACAGCCTTTGAAACAGGGATAGCTGGAGGCATAAAACATTTTCAGCATCTCAGCTTAACCAGTTACACTCATGTTAACAGGCCACGCCCTAACAAGCTTTAGACACCATCTCTGAGTATACTGAGGATGTCTTCAACACAGAGCTAAGAGAACAGAAACATCTAGACTGGATGAAGCTTGGAAACAAAACCAGGTTGGAAACTACCATCCCCATCCGTACTGGGCTTCCCAGCTAATACAGCCAAGATTGCTGACCAAACTGCTCTCACCACTGCTGGCTAAGGGGTGAGTCTGTCTGTCCTCCTGGAGCACAAGCAGAGTCAGGGACTCTTGACAATTTGAGGAACTTAGTTACTGTCCAGGGGCTTCTGATACCAACTGGTGCAACCCTGGACTGTAACCTTCATTCTAAGAAGACGCTCCTGCCCTTGGCTGGAAGTACTCCTGTAGCTAATTCTGTTTCCTTTATGGGCAGGAGAAAGAATCAGAATAGCAGCAGTGTAAAGGCTTTTGCCAGTTCTTCAGCAAAGACCAACTTTGAAGGATTTAAAAGGATTAAGTAGACAAGCTCCAGTTAAACTTAATGAACATACATGAAAAGTAATTGTTTGATATACTTAATGTCAGTATGGAAATCTCATGGGGGTTAAAAATGGGGGAAGGATGCTACCTTGCAGCCACACTAACGAAAAGGAGGCACTTAGGTTTCACTTTGACAGCTCAGCCTCAGCTTCCCCATTCACCCAAATACTCAGAATGGAGCCTGGTTTTAACACCATTCTCAAAGCACTCCGTCTACAAAGATTTCCTGCAGATATGGTTAAAACCATAACAAAAATTTTTTAAATCGCTACTTTGGCACTAGGTCTAAAAAAGTCAGTATAACTACACCTTGCATATCAATAAACTACTTGAGAGTATTTCAGCTAAATACGAAAACTGGAAGACTAATCTATAACCCAAAATGGTAGAGAAAAAGCACACTTTGATAGCCCAAATGGATAGATATGCACACACATGGACACACTAAAAGAGAACCAATTTTGTTCACCGTACATCTCTGGCCCTGACATTCATTAGTATTTCTGTGCTAACTCAAAAGCCATTAATTTCTCTGAAACCCACACTAATCCCTTTGTAGTGCAGATAATGGACAGCCATTCTAGAGTCGTCTTCCCTTTCTATTAGTCCAATCAGGGAGGCAGCGCTTCTGCAGCTCCAACTGCAATCTCTCTCGCTTCCATCAAGTACAGATGACAGTTCAAGCTTCTCCATAATAAGACAACTCATAACCTTCCCCCAGTCACCCCTCCTTCATCTGCACACAGATTTGCTTGTCCTTTGTTGAGTTAGAGAAAGGCTATCTCTCTCCCTGTCTTTCACAGAGGCACTCCCCTCTCCCTCCTTCACCCCACTCCTTCCCTTCAAGCCCTGTGAAATTGGCTCCAGTGGCTCTCGCTCTAACTGGGACAGAACCAGCAGCCACCTTGATTAACATTCAAATGCCTCGTATTGTTTAGGTCAGGGCAATAGATGCTGGCAGAGACAGGCTGAATCCATATGCTACACATACACACACACCTTACGGCTCTGCTCCTTCATCTCCTCCATGAGCAGTGTGCCAGATAATATCTTCTTACTCAGAGAGCAAATGGCACCATCTCTCTATCCACCTTCCAAACCGAAACTGCATCTCTTTTCCTCCTTATGGACACAGGCAGAGTAAATTGAAGAAGAGCAAAAAAAGTAAATAATCACAGTAAATGGCCCACATCTGAGCCACCTGGAGTTATAATTTCAAGGAAAGAGGTGGAAGAAGACAGAGGAAAACAAAGAGAGACTCAGCAGCTGGGGACAGAATAATTATCTTCCTCAGCACCTCTCCTCTCCCTTGGGAACTTCCCGCTTGTCCCAGGTAGGAACCCAGCACACAGCACTGAAAGCAGGACAGCCTAGCACCCACCTACCACTCGCCACACTTGGGGGCAGCTGGTGCAACCAGCATCCCTGGAGAGAGAGGCCAAATGTTATATCCGCATGTCCAAAAGATACACGCTCAACTGACTGTAATTGCATCTCAGTTGGCATGGCAGGAAAACTTGACTCTTTTTCCACCAAGCGTTTCTGACAACAGTCATTCCAAGTAACTTGGAAAAGAGCAGAAGCAGAGATGCCTAGTTTGGGAGGAGTTTGCATCTTGAGGGGCACTCCTCTCTGAATTCTCTAATGCTTAGTAAGTGATGAGTGTAAGTTACAGAGTTTTTGTCAATAGTTTTCCTCTCTCATTTTTACAAAACTGAGCATTTTTACAAAACATGTTTGGGACCTAAAATGCTCTCAAATTGGGTTGGGCTAGTCACCTTGGCAGGATTTGCTTGATCAGGACAAACTGTGCCTCAGATCCACAATGTCCACTATCTTCCTACTTAAAAATACAGTCTTTTTCTTCCCACCTGTTTTCCCACCTGGCTCTGCAGATACATATCTTTCGGTTTGTCACTGTGCACGTGCTCAACACAGTGACAGCTCTAGTGCTCCCCAAGCTCACAGGCACAGCAGGCAAACCAAACAGCTACCTGGAAAAAGTACTATAGCACCCACACTGCCAGGAGTGGTGGTGTTTGAAAGATAACATCCACACGACTATCAAACCATGCCGTGTTTAAAACACTGTGTTTCAAAAATCCAAGCCAGCCTTCACCATATATTACAGAAGAAGTATTCTCTCTTTTTTTGCCAGGCCACATGCCCAGAAATACAAGAGCCTGCCTTGAGTTTGCTTACAACTTCTGTCTTTGCTAGCTCTGTTTCCCACTTGTGTCTCATAGCACAAACAGGGTTTATTTCTAGCACATGAGCCATTTTACCAGCAGGCCTAAGAAGATACTGCCCCAAAAGGCACAGCTTCTTTTTAGCTCCTTTTCTTTCTCAGCACATGGAAAGGATCCAGTGTCATTTTACTTGTATTAGTGGTGGAATTGGCAGTGCTGGGTTAACAGTTGGAGCAGATAATCTTAAAGGTCTATTCAAATCTAAATGATTCTATGATTCTATAAAAAAGCAAGCAGGAGGAACAGATAAGCTCATAGTATTGAGGATACTATGAAGGTAAGGAAAAAAAAAGTGAAGAGTTCATCTATGCAGTAACTGAGACAGCTTCGGAGGACTGGGAGACCTCTGCAGGCTCCAGAGGGAAGTCCTTTGCCGCACTGACGACCAACAGGAGTTGCTGAAGGACCTCTCAGTATCTCATTGCATTCATTTAATTTGGATTAAAACCCTGAAAAGGGATGTCTCCTAAGGCTGCAGCCATTATGACCCCTTCAACCACTGCAGCAGGTTTTATCCAACCTCAAAATACATTCTTCCATCTTTTCTGAAGAATAATTAGTAGTCACAGATACACACATCTGCAAAACCTAGTACTTTCCTGCTTTTTGCGCTTCTCTTTTCAGCTCAGCTCACAGTAGCAGCAAACTCTTTGTGAGGCTCTCTTGTAAACACAGAGGGAAGAAATAGCATGGCTACCTTGTAAAACCTGCAGAGCAGCTGAGCAGAACAGGTAAAGGAAACAGGTAAAAAAAGTGTATTTTCAGAGTACAGAAGCTCTCCTTCCTCAAAGAAGGTACCCCTGCCTTCAAACATTCCATACAGAAAGGCTCTTGGAGGGCACACAGCAAGCACTGACAACCTCGAGAAGTGGGTCCATGGGAATTTCATATCACAGAATCACAGCTTAAGCTTAAAACACTATTAGGGACATGTAAGGACGTTCAATGGCTACATTTTAATGGAGTTTCTGTGGGCACATGAAGTTGTTACACATCAAGTCCAACCCAGGAGATGTTCAGGATACAGCTGACAAAAACTAAGAGCTCTGTCTCCAGACCTGTGGATGCACTTCTATTCTGCGTCCTTTCCATAGAAAGGATATAGAACAGAGACCCCACTCTACAAGAAGCAATATATCTCCCTAAACAAACATAACAGCAGGTATACTTGCTTTTGTCAACCAAGAACACCCTTCTCTGGGATATAGCAACTATGTCACAATGTAACACAATAACCTACATGTTTGTACCTATATATACACTTATACATACTTACATGTTATATGTATTTATACATGCACACATCTCCCCAAACACACTTAGGCACCTGCTTTTCATGTTTCAATATAGCTGACTTACCTGGAAAAGCCAACACAAAAAGTTTGTTTTAAGCCTTAGCAGGCCACCTACTCGTAACTGGAGTCAATCCACCATATGCATACATGCACGCTTTCACAATCCCTTGATTTTCAGTTAAGCCCTGCCTTTATTTAGATTATAAAAACCTTTGTGGCACTAGCTGCTTTTCTTCTTCGTAAGTGCCCAGTCCACTTCTGGCATCTACAAAATAAATCACAGAGATGGAGACACTGGGTCAGTGTTTCCAAAGCCCTGAGCACAACTTCTTCCAGTGCAGTGCTTAGGAAAGGAAAAGTAAGAAGTATCACTTGCTGAAACACCGCTTCATATGGCTCACTGGAGACGCCTGCCCCAGTCTGATAACAACACTTTCTGTACCCCTCACAAAGCTGGCAGGGATGCCTCAATATTGACAAATTGAGTGCTTTAGTTTCTGTTGTTTATGGACTGAACAGTCAGCATCACTTAAAGAGAGCAGAGATGTCAGGCCTTACAGTAAAGCTCTGTACACCCTCCTTTTAATGGCCGCTCTTTCACTTTATGAAAACTGCTTTTGTTTAGATTTGCCATTCTTCCAATAACTTCAGCATTCAAAGCTTTTTTTAAGTTTGGGAATATCAATCAAGGAAATAATCAGAAATACACAGCAAATGAATTTTTTTTTCTTGAGTCAAACTGAACAAGATAGAAGCAAAAAGTAAAACAAGCTCAGTTTTTTAAACCATAACAGAAATCAAGTTTAAAAAATGATCCTTAGGCAGGCAAACACACAGAGCCACATCAAAGACAACACAGCCATACTGATTTTTCTCCTTTTAAGAGTTACCTCACAGTTGGGTTTTGGGTGGTATTTTTGTGGGTTTTAACATCCAGCTCCTCTTTCAAGACAAATATTAAAACCAAACAGGAAACTCCTCACATAAACAGAAACAAAGCACCAGCACAAACCTGTGTTTCCTTGGATGTCCTCTCCCTTGGTTAATGCCAGGTAGGAGAGCAGAGCACAGTTATTGTCCTGACCAGGTGCAGGTGGCTGCTGCAGGGAGGTGCCTGTGAAGACCACTCCCCAGTTTACATGGCTGATATCAGAGCGTGACCTGTTGTGTCCTGGTTTGAACATGGAGGCTTCCTCATTCTGCACCAGGATGTCATTCACTGAGCGAGGCCTATCTCTCCGCCGCTGGCAGATCTTGAAGATATTAAAAGCCGTGGTCTCCCCTTCCCCTGCCCAAGCAAGGTTATCAGCAGCTGTTCTCCTCTGTGCTGTGAGTTGGTCTTTACCAGGGAATGCTGTCTGAGCTTTGGTTTCCAAGAGGCCATTTTTGCAGTGATCCCAGATAAGGCTACTTTTGGCTAAGGAGGCGACGTTCCTCAGGTTCCTGCTCTCTGTTATCTGATCAAATACCTCGTGCCCAACCAGTTCAGGGACCTCCTGTACACCATACACCTCAGAGGGCTGCACAATCTTTTCAAGCTTAGTATCAAAACTATTGAAAAAGTCTTCAGTCACTTCCAAGGCAGGGCTAATGTCATCCACTTCAAGAGCCTCCATATCCTTTGCTGCTGTGGGCTCAAGGCGTTGCGAAGTGTTAAGAAGATACCACATCAATATTGAGAGAAAGACCTGCTTCACATCAGTCCTTGGCACACCATGAACTTAGATGTGGTGGGCAAATACAGTCACCAACCCCAAACCATAGTGGTAGGAAGTAACCAACTCAATTTGTCTTCAGAGGGAAGACCTAACACCCACTGAACAAGTGGGCTATGTTCCCTGTAAAAAACAAGCTCATAGTGATGAAGAGTACCTGTAAAGAAACACAAAACATCACATCAGTTAAGAGTCTTCCCAGGTAAATATGTTTAATCCAATGACTCCTTTCACAGTCATAGCCCCTTCATTCAATTTTGTCCTTCAACTGGCACCAATATTATCTTGTATGCAGAAACCCTTTGTGGTTTCTGTTGCACACTCTGTATGAACTCTGTGTATAATCACTTTTTGAACTGAAAGCTGCAGAGAGCAGGATGGGGCACCAGATGACAGGAAACCAAAGTGATTTATCAACCAAGTTTTAGAAAGCTGCACTGAGAGGTAGCCACCTAAGGAATGCTTCATACAGTTTCCCTTAGGGCTCTAAGAAAAAGTTGATAAACTACAGGGTCGCAAAATAGGCCAACCAGCCTCAAATAGTTTGTCTTTTTGTCCTAGATTGCTTGAACTCCCAATTTTATGGAGACCAGCATGAGTTTTACAGCGGCTTCTTTGCCTACTCGTCTGCATGAACAGAACTGTGACATTTATCAATTAAACCAGTGCTACAAGGCTGCTGCACAGAACTGCATATAGTTTCTTTCCAGAATATCACTGTGAACCTAAGTGAAGCCATGTAGCAACCTAAGCCCCAGAGAAACAGTGCATCCTACCAGCAAAACAAAATACACTATATCCTGCACCGTCTCAAATCCGCAGATCTTTACTTCCAAACTCTTGATTAACTAGTCAAAACATAAGACAAGCAAAGAGATTTAAGGCTAGAACTACTGAGAGCTGTATTCATCACCTGAGCTTACACCTGTAAGGAGGAAAGGAGGAGAGTTTCTATTCCCTGTGGTGCAGTAAGGGGGTGTCCCATTGCTGACTTCTGTCACACCAAGTTTGCTGCCATACAGCTTCTCACTCTTGAAGCTCCATCCACAGTGCTGCCATGCTGAAAGGAAATGCATGGTAGGTATGTTTAAATTGGGGTAACCTGTCAAATGAACCCTGCAAGTTCTTGGGACCTGGAGACTGGGCATTTGTACTGGCAGGAGAACAGCCCTCACGTCTCCTAAAACAAATCACAGTACCCAGAGCCTGTACATGCAGAACAGCTTAAAGTCAGAGTTTTGAACACATCAGCTCAAGTCCCAGAAGCAGCAAAGCTGCATTAGCTCAGAACTCTGCCTAGATTAATACACCCTAAACAAAACTAATTAGCCTAGGCTGGGCTGATAATTAGCAGCTCATTAGCTTGTAAGTGCTGCCGAAGTGCTACCAGGACCCATGAAGATTTACACTTAGCAGGAAAAAACATCTATTAAACAGCATCAAAACCAGATAATACTGCTATTTAAGGTGGCTTTTTTTTAATCCAGAACAGTCTATTAGCCTAAGTTCCATTAGGAAAGCTGCTTAAATAGGCACCCTTTACTATAGCAAGCCAAAGGGAGAGAGGAAGGTGGCCAGCAGCACTCCAAGAAGGGGGCACAGAATTCTGTAGCACAAACCAATCCCCTCCACAATCCCCCAGTGGCGTCCTCTCACCCCTGCTTCCATCGTAGCCAGCCATGACACAGTTGTGCTCAAAGGCAGCAGTTCACCCTCCCTCCTAACAGATCTGCAGTTCAGACTATGATCTCCACAAAGACACTCCAACTAAGTAACTTTCGAAAGCAATAACTAATCACATACACAACTCTGGAACATCGAGCCTTTACACTGAGATCTTTCTCCCCCTATCTCTTTGCAAGGATTCACTTTGCTAGTCTCATAGTGAACCAGGGTAGGATCAGCTTCAACAAGTGAACATAGAGTAAGACACTGAAGGTAGAGACAAAACCACAACCAGAGGGCTGAACAAAACAGACCTGGAGTTATTTCAAATCAGAACAGTATGGGAGCAGACTCTTTGCAAAGCTGTGCAACTGTGCCAGTTGACAGTAGTGGGAAATTAAGTCATCCTGGGCACATCTGCATTGTCAGCTTATGCAGCATGGAACTTACTCCTGAAGCTCATTCCTGCCAGCAGCCCCAAAACAGTGTTCTGCTCCCTGGTACCACAGAGCTTGGGAGCTCAATGAACAGCCTAAGGGACATAATTTGGTGCAACCTGTCCACTTACTTTACGTCCTTCTGTGGCATATTTTTAAAGCAAGAATGGTATTTTGAAGTTGCAAACTGCAACAGGCATTCACTTGAACAAAACTAGCACTAACATAACCATAGGCCTGCAGTGAAGGCTACAGCCTGGTCCATTTGAAGATGCTGCCTCATAGGGATGGGCAGAGAATGCAGCCTTACACTCCCTCACACAACTGGAGTGGCAATCACTCCAGAAGAGAGTGACACGCCACTGCAGCATTCTAGTGACAGCAGACACAATGTTGCTCTGTTCTTTAAGTCACTAGAAAAGGTGGAAAGCAAGGGATAAAAATTGACACTTACATTTAACAAGTTCATTTTTAAATGCCGGAGGCTTCAAGTGGCTGAATGTTTCTCTGGATCCTGTGAGACTGGAGCTATCCAGTGCCACGCAGCCGAGTGTGGTGATGCCAAACTACAAACTGACCTCATATCCAGTAGGATGCTGAATCACACGGTCATGACAAGATGACAGCCCCCCCCGTATCACATGGTTCACAAACTGCAGCATTCATACCTTCCAAACTAGTCTGTTTGCCCTGCTCAATAAAGACATGAAAGGTGACGTCAGTGGTGGCAGGCTCATCCTTTCCTACACCAACAGAGTTGTGCCAGTACTTCCCACTAGCACTGGGATCCTGCAATCACGTATCCTCCATAAACACAATTAGGCACTTTCTGACAGTGGCACTCAACAAAAATTTAATTCAAATGTCTGCATGGATTTGGTGCCAAGTGAAGGCAAACTCTGACATGGCAGCAAAAAGTTTCATCAGAATCTCCTCCAGGAGGGAAAGCAGTGAAAATCACTTCCTTCATGTGAAGGGTAAAAAAGGCAAACAATGGCATAAATTAAACTCCTTTTAAGTTACTATAAAATGTATTGCCTTATGTATTGTTTCTTGAGACACCTTAAATTTTCCAAAGACATTCAGTCTAAGGCAGTGAATATGAGAGGAAGAAAGAAGCATCAGCCCAAACTATTAAAGACTGATGTAGCTATGGGCAACTATAAACACGGATCTCTGCTCATCCAGGCCCCTGGGAACCAGTCTTACTGAAAAAAGGATAAAGGAACATGCTGCATTGTACTCAGCAAAAACTGCTGGATACAGGAATTGCAGCAGCTGAAAAACAGTTTTCTGTATATCTGCCCAGCATGAACAAGCAGCAGTCAGATAATTAATGTGCATTTGGAACATGAGTAGTCTTTACTATTACAAGTTTATAGTGGCCCCATTACTCACATGGCTGAGGTAAACAGCAAGGATTACTAGTCATAGCACATAAGACACTGAAGTTCAGTTTAGTAAAGATTACCTCCCTTGGAGAAGCCACATGGACTTAACTTAGGTGACAGCACAGTCTGACAGCAGAGAAAAATCATGTATGACAAATGCCAAGGAACATACACTGGAAGAGATCATTTAACTTCCTGATACATTTTCTGGATCCTCATGGGTCATGGAAAATATCCAAGCATTGCATGGCAAAATTTAAACAGCATAGAAAATGCAAGGGCAGAAAGTAAATCTCGCAGGTGGTATGCACCACCACAACAGGCACCCACAATCAATGATGTTCATGAGAAAATGCGTAAGTTATAGGAGCTCTCAGTCAGTAAAAGGTAGCAAAAGACAGGTAATATAAAAAGTCCCTCAAGTCTCATTGATTCTTAATGACTCTTGGGCTCAAATTCCTGGCAAAGATTCGGGTTTCTGAGAATTTTATCTCAAGGGCACAGGAGGAGTTCTACAAGCTACCTGTATGCAAATGGAGAGCAGGGGTCCCTCAGACACTGAGGAGCTTGCCCTATCCCCTTCTCAATGCACTGGAACCTGCTGCAGGAACCAGCTCTGCATAATCTCACACCACACTACAACTGTGGGCTGAAACTCCAAGGCCAAGAAGGAAAACAGAAAGAGATTCTTTCAGTTGGGTAATAATTGGGTAGCAGAGCAAATTCAAGGAGCCTCAGGGACTTTCATTTGTCTTATGCTGCAGGCCTGGACCACTACAGTCCAGTTTACGGGCTGCAACAAACCTGAACAACAGGTCATTTGAAGAAGAGGTGGATCCACTCTCTGTTTGAATACAATCCACTGGGGCTGGAGCAGCTAAGCACCAACTGAGCTTTTCTACCTGTCAGTCTGAGCAACCTCAGACTGCGACCTGAATGTCTTCCAGTGGTACCTCACACAATCACAACCTACAGGTTTTGCTGCTACAAGGATTTCTGATCTGCTTTGTGGGTCACATCAGATAAGTATTGCCCTGAATCTAAACAGGACACACTTAGTGACAATCCTTGAAAACCAGGCTCTGCTGTGCAGAATCCCTGAAAAAAGCTATGAAGCTGATGACTTACGTGCTCCCTAATAGTTAAGAAGTTGAGCTGTATTTGTCAGGTGGGCACACCTGAGTGGGCAGAAGAGAGAAAAAGGATGCACAGATGGCTGTCACACACACAGCCTTTACCACTGCCTGTGCAGTTCTGCACATCACTGGCACGGAGTGCTTGCACAAGGAGCTGAGGAGCTGACAGTGACAGGTATTGTGGAGTGCCCGCTTTCCAGCACCACCCTGCTGCAACTAGACAACAGCTGATGCCTTCTTTATTTGCAGTATAGCAAGGCTGACCCAGCAAACACTCTCCATCTTGTTCTGCCCAGAAGCTCTTTCAAAGCATGATGGCACCTTGGTCTCTCCCAGGCAGAGCCCCCTCTCCCTCAGCTGTACAGAAGCACAGTATCATAGCTGCTGTGGATGAAGCCTCAGAATACAGCATCCCCAGTCAGAACTGTTGCACTGCGTGCCATCCACATGTAATCAAAGAGCAGTCCTGGTTCAAAACACTTCCACTCCAAGTGGTTATGAACCCCAGGCAATGCAATAGCCAGTTCTCTGAGCAGCAGCTGAAGGCTGCACTCCTGCTTGCCTGTCACACTCATCTTGGAGAGGCAACCGATAAGGAGGAATTTCACAAGGGACAACCGTACAGAGTGAGCATCAGCTGGGACTCTGTCCCTGTGCAAGCTATCACATTCTCCTGGATCCTGGCTGTATTTGTTCCCATGGCACAAGGAAAGCCTTTTCCCAAGTGATTCCAAAACCCCAGATGACCTACTGCTGTTTACATCAAGTGAGACAGAGCACACAAGCTTGCTAGATTCACCATTTCAATGGCTGGAGGAAATTTACAGTGCCTCGAAAAGAAGAGAAAACTACAGGAAACTCCTCATATACAGGGGATCACAGTTTCAAAAGGTTGCCATATGATAGTCAATGGTTGGTTCAACATCACCTGGTCAATTGTCCTTAGATCACATTTTTAAAGCCCCTCTCCAAAGGCCTCTTTCCCCAACAGACAAACTGAGAAAGTCATAGATAAAATTTTTCAGACTATCCCAACTTTAAAGTGTCTCACAAAAATACCTTCTGACTGATATTCCTGCACAAACCCACTGGCAATATTCAGGAAAAACTCACAAAAACTGGAGAAAGAGACTTCCTGGTCAGGAATGCTTGGCTACAGGTGAAGGGTGGGTAGCTGAATGTAAGCATAACTATCTCCATGTTGCAAACCCCCGTTTGCCTAAGGATGACATTAACTGCCAACACTTATCAATGAAGAAGAGCTCTCACATCCTGTCTGCTAGACCCAGGGAGAGGCAAACAGCAGGAACAGCTACAATTAACTTGGAGCCTAATTACAGTCAAGCTGGAAGATAGTGGTGATGTCTTCTACTCTACAAGAAAACAAAACGAAAAAGAAACCGAACTTCCTTCAGTTCATCAACTGCAAGAAGATGAACTGAAGAAAGAAGTGAAAACAGGCAGGAAGAAGAAAGCCATGTTCTCTGAGGAGAAGCAAACCCTTAGCAAGGACACACGAGTCTGGCTCTGTGAAGCACAGATTTTCCCTGGCTGCTGATCTCACCCAGTGCCTCTAACAAGGAAGCTCCCCGGGCATCCTCCCCGTGTGGAGAACTAACATATCACAGCTCCAGAGCAGCTCATCCAGTGATGAGCCACAGCAACGCACAATAAACAGTGCTTACAGGATACATTGTCTTTAATTTTAACTGCCATTCGGAAACAGTGATTAAAACACAAAAAACACTAAGCTGCAAAGAGCACAAGAGCCTGCACCAGAACAAAGCAGGGCCGGAGGCTGAGGAGCACCCAGGAGTGGCGGAAGACAGACAACCAGAAGGATTTCTTTTCCAGAAACCGACTGCTGGACAGCTCTCCCAAGATTTTTATCACTGACTCATTTGCCTTGCAGCCATCTGACACACATCCCGCCTGGCTGTGGAGCACCACCAAGTAATGAAGGGCTGTATCACTTCCTGGGGATGAGTAACCATTTAAAATCTCAGCAGCTGGACTGGGATGAAGGATGAAGGACCTTTAGCATGGAAAGGAAGAAAAAGCCAAGCAGACCGACCACAGGGGAGTAGCTGGTGGTGACACACAGCACAGGCTGCAGCCAGCCAAACCCATCAGCACGTGGGCACTTTCTTAAATCACATCAGACTGAAATCCAGACCACCCCGCTCTACATGCTGCCTGGTGGCTGCCCAACCTCACAAAATCCACAGGGACAAAAAGAACAAAGCAGTGTAGTGATTTGGCCTGAGACACGGATCTGTGGTCTTAAACACACATGAACCCTCAAATAACAACCCAAGGGAGGGAATGATTTCTGTGCTTATACTCCAGTTTTGTCCAAAGTTGTATAACTTGGATTTTACATGCTGTCCTTGTCTATTCGAACACTGCCTGTTCTGCCAAGGCACACAGAAACCACAGAACACCTCCTGAATTCAGCACAGAGTACAGAAATTGTCAGGGAACAGGGTATCCAAGAGGAGCAATACAAACTCTTCCAGTACAAGACAAAACATGATTAAACTAGACAAGCAGGAAACAACAAACGACATGACTCAGTCTAATACTTCTAATTGTATCTGCCTCTATGGAGCAGTTTGGCTCCTGCTAGGATGTGGAGCAACTTTGTACATGTCAGGTGAAATAAAACTTTTCTTTAAAAAAACCCAAAACATTTCCATTTAATGCTAACTGAAATTTTATAAGTACCTCCTCACTCCACATTTCCTAGGACTAGGTTGAAGAGGAAAGACAGTCAGTCCTTAAATACTTTTTCTTTTTTTAAAGTTCAGAAAGTAAGACTTTTCAGTTTGCCGTTGTTGAGCTGTGAACAGAAGTAAAAAGCACAGCTGGAAATAACAGCTTGCATTGCCCCAGAGGCCCAAAAGAAGGTAAGAAACACAGCATCTCCCACAAGAACACAAGAGACCATTTCTTCCCTGAGATCCTGGCACAGCAGTACACTTGACATCCAAATCTGTACTGCACACAGCTTTCTAAGTAACCCTGATCTGCAACTGGAGCTAATTCCTCTCTCCAGCTGCAGTACCCTAAGAATCAGCTGGGACAGTACAAGCCATTCTACAGTGAGACCTGGATTTCCCATAACTGTTAGTGGCTGCATGCTGACATTGATGGAAATACAGTGCTTAATAACAACCTCATTTCAGACCTCGAACTAAGCTCTTCTCTTGTTTTTCAAACAGCCAGGACCACAGTGGTTTGTCACATAAACTGGCAGAAGGAAAAGAAGCAATGATCCAAATCATTCTGAAGTTCGGTCCAAGTGCTCAGGTCCTGGCAGCCCTGCCACAACAGCTGACCCTGAGGGATGGCTGTAACGACAGGTACCACTACAGAGTTGTGTGACTACTCAGCACAAGTGCTTGCTCTGTTCTAAACTGAACTACGTCTTCATTACAGAAAATCATAGCAGAAGCCCTGTAGAAACGTCAAGGCTTCTGATGATACTGAAATGCTAACACATAACCTGACTTCAGTCTGATAAGGTCCTGACAGAATGATGTATCTAGCTACTATAGACTGATAAGAACTTTCATTCCACTATACAGTGCTCTGTTTCACATTTTAGATTTCTGATTTAAGTCCCAAATTTAATTCTTTAATTTTGGATAAATAAGATGTAAAAGTGGCAAGATGAAAACTACTGTTGCTTAAAGTGTATGGGCATTGGACCCACTAAGATTCAGAGGCTTACTCTTACACATTGCAACTTTTTGAAGTCACTTAGCACGGTATGCAATGCTGAAAATGAGATCTGCCTATAAAACTTTGTGGGATGACGGCTATTTGTGCATATTTGCAGAACAGATCAGGAGAAAGTCATGATGCCCTACACAAATGTACAGTCGAGTTTCTTCCCTTATCTTACCTCACACTGCCAGTGACCCTAGCACTTCTGCTGATGCTCCAGCTAGCATACATTCATTCCCACATAACAGAGACTCTTGTCAGGCCTGTTTGATTCCAGAAGGTATAATTCCACTGTCTGTGTCTTGGTGCCTGCTTCTTAAAAGAAGCAATTTTACTGTAAGGTAAGAAGACCACGGCATTATGTCATACTCCGGGCTATTAAAATAGAGAGGGATGTCAGCACCCTGTGCCTACACATACTGGAGTTTGACTCGGGGAGCACCCAAATTCCTGCTGAGACCGTGAGCCGGGTGAGGAAAACAAAAGCACGGAGCCTTTTTATGCAGAGGTGAACGTGTCCTTCAGACGGGCACATGACTACAGGCGTGTTTGTGCTATAAATGCAAACGCGGCCGCGCCCAGGCCCTTGCACACAGCCCCGTACGCTCGGGCGGGCAGGCAGCGCGGCGAAGGCTGCCGGAAGCCCGGCCCGGCCGCCCGGCCCGGCCGCCCGGCCCGGACGGGCTGGGGAGCCTCGCAGCCCCCTCCGGCCCCGCCCCGCCCGCGGACCGAAGGGAGGATTTATTTACCTGCCGCCCGGGCCGCGCTGTGCCCGTGCTCCGGGAGGGGCCCGCGCTGGCCCGGCCCGGCGCCGAGCGCGCCCCTCCTGCCGCCGCGTCCTGCCGCAAAGCCGTCCCGGCCGCCGCGGGAAACGGCTCCGCCGCACCAAGGTTCCTGCCGCCGCCAGCGCCGCGCCCGCGGAGCGCCGCGCCCGCGGAGCCCCGGCCGAGCCGCCTCGGCCCGCCGGCCTCGCACCAGCCCTCGGAACCGCAGCAGTGCGGCTCGGCGGCCGCCGCCCGTCCCGGCAACCCACCAGTCTCACTTCCCATAAAAACACAGCAGTAGAAAAACCACAGCTTTTCCTGTATAAACATCAAGGGTAAAGTTGCACCTTTCCAAGTTTAAAGCAGCCGAGATTCTCAGGGGGCTGGCACTTGACTACAGGAGAGATGGGAAATGCAAAATCCTAACCGGATTTTAACAGTCCCAAGTGCAAGCTCACTTACCTAGGCGTGAAGGCTGCAGGAGCAGCGTGGTGCATGAATTCATATCGCCACAGGGCAGCAAAAGGATCTCTAGCAGAACCTGTAACCCAAGGAAAACAAAAGAGTTACAAGACAATTACAAATGGCTTATTTCAGGTAGCATGGCAACCCACCCGGCAATACTGGTCCTGTAAAAATAACCTCACGGCAAGAAATAGCCACGTCCGGATTAGGGATGCACCTGAATTCTGACGTGCCCTGTTCGCAGACCACCTCTGAGTAGCACCACGCACATGTCAAAACTCACGGGCATGGTGGTGTCTCGCTGGCTGCGCCCCAGGGGAGTCGGTGGTGCTGTGCTGAGCAGCAGAGATCAGGTTAGTGCTGAAGTGGAACTACATGAAGATGTGGTGCTGAATTGATTCCATAAAGAGGATTCACAATCCACAGCAAAAGGCAAGTGTTTGGACAGCTTCCACCAGTAGTTTTTCATCTCCTTACACATCGATCATTTAGTGTATACTGCAAAATGTAACCGGCACAATTAAGGAAGTTGTATTTATATAGATTATCTCACTTCACTGACAGCAGGGATAAATGAGAGCCTTTGGCACAAAAAATACCAGTTAATCTGGCTGAAAATTAATTGATCTTTGCCTTCAAGAATAACATATTACTAGACCACCATACATTCCAAGTCCTGCTCCGAAAGAGGAATGGCTTCTTCACTGGGTAACAGTCAAGGATTGATCTTTTTATTCAATTCAGCTGTATGCACCAAGATCCTACAAAGGACAAGGCAGTATCATTACCTGCCACGTTATTTATCACCAGACAGCCTTTTCTCAAATGGTACTTAGACATTTATCTCTCGGGCTCCTCAGAAGGAAAGAGAATCTCAAGGACTCATGTGTCTGACAGTGTTTCAGAACTTTGCCCCTCTTTCAGTTACAAACTGAAAGTTTCCCTTTGAGGCCCAACCAAATCGTACACAGGGCGAGCTGGTCCATTACCTGTGGGGACACAGCAGTCAGGGGAGAAGAGCAGGCACGTAGTGTGTGCTGTATAAAAATCCATCTCTTCCTTTCTGATTCCTCTAGTCGATTTCTCTAGTAGAGACTTTTCTTCCTGCAGTCTGTATGCTAATGGAGAAAGGAAAAAAAAAAAACCAATTATCGACATTATCTTTCAAAGCTGCAGAATAATACTCTCAGTTCTAAAGAAGTAGGAACCTTTGAAATGTTTTTTGTTGTTTTACTATATATGTCTTTCAGAATGCAAGCTCCAGATTTTGCAATTTTCATTGTTTAAGCATATCACTGTCCCCCAACATGGAATCACAAGATGTTTCCAGTAAGGTATACTGGTTAAAGACATAGTGGTGGTTATCTATCAGAACCTTCCACATAACGTGACTTCCAGCTTTGTCCCCGTTACTCACTAACCATCAGCACATGGCTCAACACTGAACTGTGCATGGAGCCATATGGTGGTTACCTGTGTGAGTAAAAGAATTGTACCTTATTTGTCAATGTGACAAAGACATAAAGGAACCCATCTTCCTGCTACTTGGAATGTGTCAAATGTCAGTTTTTCCTTAGTTTTAGATTATGATTCTGCAAGTCTAGAGAGATTTTAACACTGTGTTGAAAGAGGGAAAAAAATGGGTCTCTTTAGTAATACTAGAAACTTACTGTAGCTGCTTTCCTTGTGGGACAGTTTGCAGTGCTCCTTCAATCTGAACATCTTCCAGGAGTACTGCAGAATCATCTTTCAAAGACCAGATCATTGCACCATGTATTCCTAAGTTTGGCTCCTGTTGAAAAGAATCCAAACATCTTTCTCAAACTGGGAAACTCTCAACAACTCTCTGGGCATATCCTTTGCTGGCATAATGTGGAAGAAGCAATGCCTATTTATTGTGGCCATTGACTGACTTTGACAGCTCATACCAGCTGAGCATTAGACCCACCGTCTTCCACTGCCTCTGAAAAAGTGGCCTTTTTTCACACGTTTTAATTACTGACTCCCTACATAGAAGCTATTTCCTCAAAGAAAGGCCATTAACTGGAACGTTCAGCACAAGATGAAGCCTTTCTGATAATTGTTCCTTGAATTCATGTTTGTGAAAATAAGTATCATCAGATGATTAAATTAAACTCCACAGCCAGCCCGGCTATACACTATTTTCACTTATCATGCAGAAGGGGAGATCAAAGAGAAGGCTCAGGTAGAATTATCCCAACTCTTCCAAGTTTGGCTGATAGCTACCCACTGAACACACTAATTAGCTTCCTGCGTGGGGTGTGCAGCACAAAATTAACCCTCCAAAATTGGGTGGTATAACCATTTTCATGCTCTGTAATGAACTGGATGCAGATGGATGAATGTCTCATCTCTGTATAGTAAAGCAGCAGCGCTGCCTGATTCTGATTTTGGGGATTATTTGGCTTCCGTCCCCTTTGGAATTTTGTGTGGGCGCGACGAGAGCTGTCCCTGGGGAAGATGAGGAAAGGCTGGAGGCACTCCAGTCCTGCGGGGTTTCTGCCTCCCAGCTCTTCCCTTCCCTTCTGGCGAGCAGACGTGCCCGTCTCTGCGATCCTGCAGTGAGTAGCAACACGGCTCTCACAAGCCCCCTGGCACGGGGGCTGCCCAAACACGGAGATGGTTTCCGAGATGGAGTTTCGCCCAGCACTTGCCTGCTTTGCTTCCTTGGGCCCCGGAGGGCAGGAGTGGCGGGCGAAGCAGCGGGCAGAATAGTCTATTCCCACTGCGAGCCCGCTGTCCTCTCGTGAGCACACACACCCACACAACCAGAAAGCTCTGCTATTCTTCTGCTAATGGGATTGGCACCGCTTAAAGCAGTCTGCGAGGGTATTGTCTGCAACCACAGCAAGAGAAACATTATTCAAAGGCTATTCAGACCCCAAAAGAAGCGGCAGAGCAGAGTAATTATCGAAGACTCTCCATTAACGAGGGCATCTTTCCTCTTTGTCTGTGTTGGTTTAATAAGGGCCACTAATGGGGCCGGGGGAGGGGCGCACTAATGCTTCTAAACAAACCTCCTTCCCTTCCCCACCCCCGCACTGTGAGGAGAGCTGCCTTTATGGGCAATGACAGCCGGGCTGGGAGTTACCATATTGCAGAGTGACCTTCGGGAAAACTTAGTGTGAACCCAGCCGCATTCAGCCCCATCCCCACCGAGCCGCTTGGAGCATCGTTTGGGTAGCTGTTCTCTTTTTAGCCTTTCCATATTTCCCGATGCTTGCCAGACCCTTTTGTACACCTTCTGCCCGACCTCCCTCATGTCATCTTGTGACCCTTCATGGCTAGACACGACGGCACTGAGTGGCAGTAATGAGGGACGACAGTGCAGATTAAGTTCTCGCAGCAAAACCTGGGGCTGCTGTCCATTATCCAGCAGCTGTGAGTGGGAGATGCTGCTGGGAAGGCAGGACTGGAGCAGCCTCCCCTTCCCACACTGCCAGAGAAGGCAGGCTGGGATTTAGCATGGGCCAGTGTCTCCTGCCTTCCAGCTGTGGGCAGTTCTCTGGTGATGAAGAGATGGACTGAGGCAAAAGCAAGCATGAACCTCTATCCTGACGTTCTTCAGAGCCGCTTGCATTAGCACGCAGCAAAATTTTTCTGAGGGCTCCTAAACTGCCTCCATCTTCAACCACCAGCTGTAAGGGGCCAATTTTTAAGGCCATATGCAATATTACAGGGTCAGGTGCATGCTGGTCACTAAAACAATGAAATGGGGCCAAGAGGTCTCAGGAGGCCTCTGCAAAAGACCGCATTGAAAGAGGGAACTGTAATGGTACACACGGATACGAATGATAAACTATACAGCCTTTTCCAAGGTGTTGTGGATATAAGGCTGAAAACTGCTAGACTCATTTTTAGCCAATGAGGAAGCTCAAGAACAATAAAAGGAAATTATTCTCCCAATATTTGGGAAGGTTTTTTACTGATGCCAAGCCATGGACACTGTGCTATTCTATCTCACCTTCAAATAGATGTTTGTACTGTACAACCAGTCCATGGACTGGAGAGACAAAGCAGTGCCTTTGTGCCTATACGTTTGCAGGGCACTAGTCTTGGGAACCTCACTGCTGAGCCTCTTTTGGTATGATCAATTATTTCATTTCATTCAGCTGAGGTATGGAATAACAAAATTCTCTGCATAGGCACCCACCCAGTCCTCTCCACTTAGGCAAATGTCCTGATACTAAAGGTTTATCACAAGCAGAGGAAGAAAGGTATGTGGAGACAGACTCCTCACTTCTTAAATCACATGACTCTTGTTTGAAGAAACTGCCTCCACAAAGGATTTTACCCTTGTTTCCTCAGGGCTTGGTAGTTTTGAAATTTTCATGATTTTGGCCTTTTCAACATTTCACCAGTAACTGCATCTCTTCTAACAAAAGAAACTTCTCAAAGGTGCTCCTCTGAACACCATCTCTATAGGATCAAAACACCTCAGAACAACCTTGCAGGTCAAAGAAAGAGCAATCACCCTTTACACACAGAGAGCTAAGCCTCAGTGAAATTAAATAAAACCTAAAATTCTTGCCAGAGCTATGAAGTTGATACAGTTCTTTCTCCAGAGTCTTATTGCAGTGTATCAAGATCACTGGTATTCCTTCTCCCTCTTTTGAGTCACACTTCAGGATCACACTCCTGATACAGAAAATCCGTCCTGTTTTCAGCATTTCATTCTTTGTGTTAATCAGTTTCTGTTTATATTCTTTTTTTTTCTTCTTAAAAGAATAATCATTAAACATGCATAAAGCAATGATTACTAGTAGCACAGGACCTGGCCTCTGGCATGGGTTTTGCTTTATAAGTGTCTTTGAAAGTCCTCCTTCGTTGCCACTAGCAGATAATACTGCCAGCTTTGTTGCAAATGAAGACAATATTTGAACAAAAACAAAGCAGCGACTCAGAAGGAAGAATTGAAATCTCATTTATATCCAAAGCAAGGGGAAATGAATAGAGAGGTGAAAAAAAAAGTTAGTTTATGGCTTGGAAGAAATGGATACCACAAAAAAAAGTAATTGCAGCATGTAAAGAAGGGATGGTCAAGGCAGAGATTTGTCATGAGAAAGGGGAGTTTTGAGACCCCACATGAAGGAAAGCTCAATGAGCAGCTTGTGCATGGCAGACTGAAATGAGATGGTCCTTTAGAAGGGAGGAGAGCTCACCGTATCCTATATCCCAGTGACAGAGATAGGATGGGCAATGAGAGACTGGTGGATCTAGTTCTTAGAACTTCAGCCAGACTAGGACAGCTGAAGGTGAGGCATCAGGTACAAAAGAGATGGAAACTCAGCAAGCAAGGTCTTGGAAGCAAAGCTTTGGTCTAAGAGCCACCATCTTGTCTGCAAGTCTTTGTCCAACTTAACTCTCCTTCAGGTCTAGTTCCTGCAGTGAGCAGGGAATGACTACATCAGATCTCATCAAGCCAGTTCTATTTAGCCTTGCTCTTTACCACCTATAGTTTAGTACAGAGATATTCTCTCACCACCTTCCCCCTTTATTTATTTATTTTTATTATTATTAATTCTGCTAGCATTTGAAGCTAACAGACAATAAGTGGATTCATCCAAGTTGTTCTACTTCACTTTACTGTTGCTATCCTGTTACACTTTAAATAAACTAACTGGGATCTGATCTGAATCCTACTAAAACAATGAAAAGGCCTTCATTGGCTGTGTAGTTCTGGATTGTGCCTCGAATTGCATTTGATCTCATTTAATGTAGACTTGTGCCATTTATTCAATTGCACCTCTGTGTTGAAACCCAGGGGAAACTAGACTGGAGTAAGGAGGAGTAAAGTATACATTTCCAGAAAATCCTTTGTGTATGTTTGCAAGGAGAAAGACATATTATATGGGACAGGAAGCAGCTATTAATCTCTGCAAGTGCATCCTGGCTTAGTTCAATGCAACTTCCCTGCTTTGTCTTTGTATCCTTAGAGCTCTTCTTTCTCTACTAAACAGGTCTTGTTCTGCCAGCTTAGCAAAAACCTGTCCCTCTAATGCCCTCAACTGGTGTTTCCTGCACCTCCTTTTCATTCCTGCAGGCCATTCTCCTGGATAACAGGAGTGGTACAGAGAAGCACTCACTCAGCAACCTGGTAGACCAAGGGCCCACTAGAACAGGGGGGACAGTAGCAACCATGTGACATTTTTGCCTGTCCATGTAGCCCCATTTGGAAAGGTTTACAGGCAGGAATGCCAGATTAGGGTGGTGACTTTCTGCTGTTACTCCTCTGGTATGCCATGGGCTTCCTGTGTGGGTTTAAGCAAGCTGCTTTAGTCTCCACCTCTCAATTTCCCTGTCCAGAAAGGGGAATGCTGCTGCAGGGATACATTTGAGAACACTTGAACTCTACACTGATAGAGACTGAGAAATCAATTTGTTCATTAAATCCTGTCCTGACCAGGAGGGGCTTCTGTATGCCTGCACCGTGTTTAGCCTCCCCACCTTAAGGGGGTATAGGCAGCCTTAAGAGATGCTGCTGAATGTTCAGTATTCTCATTTCCTGAGATGTCTTTTGCTCTGCTCTACCTATGAACTCTCCCTGCCTGCCTTTGCTCCAGGTCCATCTCTCTCCTTGTCCTGGTCCCACACAGTCCCTTGGCCTTTTGTGACCTGTTTTGGTGCAGTTCATGGTTTCTCCAGCTTCCCAGTCATAGGCATAGACCTTATTCTGATGTCAGGACATTGCTCACTTGCCCTGTGAGGTCTCTAATACAGCAGAGGAGTATCTATACCACGGGAGGCAGCTCAGTGCAGAGATTCCCCTATCCAGCACCAATCCTGCCAGCTTTGGGACTGGGAGGAACACTGACACCTCAGTGCTGTGTAACACTTCACTCACCTACCTGTGGGGCCCTGTGAGCAGCCATCCTGCACCAGAGCCTGGGCCAGTCCCTCTGCATGGCAGCACAACCGTGTGGAGCCTCCAGCCAATTCAGGGGTGTCTCACAAGACACTGCTTGCATTCAGTGTGGATACGGCCTATGTGAGCTCCTTGCTGGGATGCAAATGCTGTGGGAAGGAAATACTGAAACTGGAGTGAGATGAGTGAACAGATGTTATACAGGAATAACTTCCACCCCAATTCCCGTGGAAAGCCTTGACCCAGATCCCATCTAGAAGAAGTCTGAGATGCCAAAGCTTTCACAAATATAATCTGTTGACTCTACCTTGAAAAAGTCTATAACAATTGACTGCTTATAATTGTTGCTGCTAGAAAGTTGCTTTTATTTTCTCTTAAGAAGTTACAGACAGACCTTCAGTGTCTGCCTCTGCACTCCTCTACAGTGAGTCTTCATCTTAATGCTAATTTAATTAGCAAGTAGCAGAGCAGGGAACTCTGGCTGATGTTTTAGCCTTTCAGGTGCAGCTGCAGTTACATGGAAATTAGAAGTTAGAGCAGCCTCAGGGCTCTTTTTCTCTCTGTATGAGGACCAGAGCTCTTAAGACGATAAATGTGGCCCACAGGTATAATTTCCCCATAGCTACAACTGCTATACAAATACTATCCTGAGACCTAAAATCCTCTTTACTCTATCTACCCATCATGGTACTCATGTTCAAAGTACATCCAAGAATATGGTCAACCTCAATAGTATGTGTTATAATAGTCTCGGCCTTTTTCATTCTAACTTCTAAAGCTAGGGAACAAATAAAAAGAAGGGGAAAAGGCTGATAGAATTAACAGGGAATCCAAGTAAATAAAAATGATGTGTTTGTTATAAACAAGGCTGAGACTTTCTGAAAAGAAAAGCCAACTTGTTTATTTATTAACAGCTGAGAGCAGGAACCCAGGATAAGCCCAGGCTCTGCATGACAAGCCAGAGTAAACCAACACACAGACAGCTGGGACAGTGCGACCCACTGGGTGCTCCCTTGGACCCCAAGTTCCGCAGGAGGACCCCGGATAAAGTCCCAGGTCCGTTTTTATGCCCTCTGTCCGTTCACAGTGGGTGGATTTTGGATCCTTCTTCTGATTGGCTCGCTTCCAGGGGTTCTATTGGCCTTTATCAAGAAGCATTTTTGTCCAATCATTTCCCGAGGGCGCAGAATGATTGGATAATCCTTTATCCAGTAGCGGTCCAAGATGTTGACATCACCTGCATGAGGTAATTTTCTAGTCCATCACATCATCACATCCCCAACTGCGTCTCCACCTGGTGCTCACATTCTGATATTACACCCGGACAGTCTTGCAATATCCTCAGTTAACATGCCCATTTATTCAACTATCAACTCCCCTCTTTCAAATCTCATCCAAACAGTAACAACCAACACCCCGAAACCAATTCATTTATTACATGTTGGTGTTCATGCAGATGAACCTCTTAGGTGATAAAGGAACATAAGTTTGCCTTAGGCAGAGGAGTCTCTACAGTGTCACCTCTAAGAGAGTAACAGCTGGTTTTCGTACTTACTGCATCCTGTAAGAGTAAAGCCCAAGCAATCAAGCTTTATGCAACTGTGTCACAAGATACCAAGGAGAAAAACTTAGCCACTCTGTATCCGAGTATACCCTGAAGAGAGCTGAAGTATCTTCTATTCCACAAATCAGACTGAGCTGCAAATCATCAACACTTAATGCTGGGAAAACTGTAATACTTGTGCATAGGTATCTATGAAGTCAGTGCCATTGTAATGCCATCCCATCTTCAGCCCTTTGCAAGAGCCCCCTTGTCTGGCTTCCTTAACAGGATCTATATCCAGCAGGACATCATGTTTCTGGCAGCAATATTCCACTGAAGTATTGTGACTTGCATTTGAGTGATTTTGTGTCATATCTCATATCTGCCTGTCTATATGGACCTTCCTATCCGATATGTTACCTTTTCCCCACCATGGCTACTCTGCTGGAGCACGTGGCCGGGCATCACGGCCCTCTCCCGGGCAGAGCTGCCCCAAAAAGAACGCCAAGCCCGGCTTGCCAAAGCTCTGCACAGCAAGTAAGATTGCTTTGCCTCAGGCACTGGAGCAGTGGGAATGTCCATTTGCTGTTGCCCTGACACTTAAAGTAACCTCACCAAGCATTACAGTGACAGCTGAGCTACTTCTGAGGAGTAATGATTTGCTGAAATACAACTAAACAGGATAGAGGTGGTGCTCACTAGGATTAGAGGTCCACATGTCAAGAACTCTGAATGTAGAAATAGATGTAATGTAAATTAAAATTTGCTCTGATTATGCAAAGTTAACTAATATATTTAAGCTAGGTCAGTTCAAGTGTGGCTGTATTTCAGCCTCCAAAGACCCCAAATTCTGGCTGCTAATGTGCTGTCAGCTGCACTGTTACAGTGACAGATCCCTAGTGCAAAACAACGAGATGGCAAAAGAGTCAGTCAATACGTTTCACGATGTTACCTTGTGTTTTCAAGCCTCCTCCTGGGTGCTTTGGAAAATTTTGCTTGGAATACTACTTTGTGTATATATATATACACACACATAGTAACACGAGTGCTCCCTGTGTTACAGTTCCCGTGTATTCACAGGGATACGAGAGACAACTTATTTCCTCAGAGGAACTTGGGAAGATAAATCCAGTCACAACAGAGAGCTGCTCAGATATAGAAGAAATTGCAGCTACAGCATTTCATCATCTGAGTGTCTCTGAAAGCCATGTGTAATTTCCTAAGCAGATACATTCAGCCCTTCTAATTTTGCCAGTGATGGAAAAAGGTGCATTACAGTCATCAATAGCACTTTACTTTCCATCTGTGTTTCCTCAAGAATTGTACAAGGTATAGTGATTCATTCTGACTGCTCAAGCCATGGGCTCCCTCTAGCATCCAAAAGGATTAATGCAGTTGGTACCTTTGTCATCCTAAAGGAACAGAGAGCAAATACAAGGAAATATCAGAAAGACGAAGGAAGCCTGACTCTTTTCTTCTTTTTTGACAAAAAATAAACCAAAAGAAAAAAAACCCAAAACAACGAAACCAAACCTCAAAAACCAAAAAACAAACACCAAACCAAAATCCTTTAAGTTATTTATGTGCACATAGCTAAACACTGTCACCCTCAGAACCATGAGGCAAACACACAGGACAGAAAAAGGCAGGCTCTTAGTTTACATCCTAATCCATGAAATACAGGTACAGATTGTGCAAGTCCACTCTGGTTCTCAGCTTTCACAGAAGTGTATAAACTGGCAAGATGGTGATTCTGGCCTTGAAGATGTGTTCATTGCTTAAATAATCATTGTCACCAGAAAGGAAATAAAAAGAGAAAAGAGAACTAACTTGGATAATAAATGGATGAACTAATCCTTTAGAGTACCTCAGCCGACAGTATGCAGGTTGGGCATTTAGAGATTCTCTAGTCACTACTTCCATTTTATAGCATTTGGAAGCAAAACAGGATTGTTCCAGTGGTGTTAGAGCTCCTCTTCCCCAGGAATACCTAAATGGTGTTCCTTGAGAAAATTATGTGAGTGAGAAAGGCATCTAAGGGCTATGGTTTAAATCTTCCAGAGTGTGTTGGCAAGTTTCCTTCCCCAGATCCAGGGAAAGAAGAAGAGATGTAACCAACAACTTTTTTGGTGGCATTTGGGAGTGGTTTTAGAGGTGACAAGCACAAACATGCTAAAGCCTGTATGTCTCTGCTCCACTAACTATAGTATTTCTGTTGTGCCCGGGGCCAGGAAGCCCCTCTCTATGGCACAGCAATTCTCTCAAAACACAGAGGGAACAAAGAATGTCAGAGTGAGGCAAAACTTCTGACAAGAGAGGAAAGGTCAAATGGATTTGTTGCTACACATAGTTGCTGGCCAAAACTGCAAGCCAAACTAGTACATAGAAGCAACACCAGCTTCTATGGCACTCTTCACAAGAGTGCTCAGTAGTTAAGAGAGCTCCTTCTCCCATGTTCAGAAGAAAGCCACAACTCTGTAGTATGGGCAGGCATTGCAGATTTCAGTTGTTTGTGACATTCCCAATGACTCTGCGCTAGCATCTGGTGTCCTGTCTTTGACATCCAAGTCTTGTCCTTGATATACATCACATATCCATCAGTGCCACCAATATTCCTGAAAGATCAAGCACCTAATTAAATTCACTGCAAGGCTTCAGTTTTGAAGAGGCTGTTAATGCAAGAAGAATCTTTCTCTGTTTAATCCAAACTGGTCCAGTCTTGCTGGGAGGACCACAGACTTCATTCCAAGTTGCAGAATACAAGTTGCAGAATACACAGCACTGAAAGTCCAGGAATCTCTCCTTCTCCCTTCATACAGTCTGAGATGCTTTAACTTCATGCACTCATGTTGTGGCTGGAGAGTCCCAGTTACCCACACACAAAACAGATCTGTTGTGGCTATTCTTAGAAAAGAACAGCATTGTGCTGAGCAGAAACACTGCACCCTCTGCCACACATGCCTACTGCCCAGGGCAGGGGGAAAGACAGAAAGGGTGAAGTGCAGGGAAATCAGCTGATGTAGAAAACCAGGTCAGGCCAGGCTGAGATAAGCACATGTATATCAGTGCTGATGTTCCAGAAATGGTACCTAATTATGTTGGTAATTGCTTAGCGCTCATCTACATTTAGAACTTTGGCACTGCCTCTCCCTTCATTCAGTGCTACCTTTTCTGATGTCTTACATGCACCATCTCACAGACCCCCTGTCTATGATTGCAGGGGCCTCCCCACTGCAATCCCTCTCTCTCCATTTGCAGAACAAAGCAATCCCTGGATGCTGGCTAATACAAGCTGAAAATGAATTTTTGATGTCAGTTGAAGAAAACAGTCACTAATGATTCACAATCCAGACCCTTCCCAAGAGTTTGGCTTTACAATTCACTGAAGACTGTCATTGATTACAGCTGCTAGTGATTTTATTACATTTCTTAACTTTCAGTATCTAATTAGAATAAATCCTCTAATTCTCCTATAATGCCAGCTTGAAAACAGCTTGGAGACTCTATTCTCTAATCAAAGGTAAAAAAAATCAAATTTCTGCGTACGTAATTTTAATGTAGACTTCAGTGCCTGCTCAGCACAGAAGCAGTAATACATGGTAACAGCCATGCTAAATGTTTAAAATTCTTTTAACATGCAAGCAAACCACCTTACACTTCAGGAAATATGAATTTTTTAATCACTGTCTTTGTCAAACTGCTGTACATTCTATAGTTTCTAAGGCCTTATTGAGCTGTCACATGAAAACAAGCTATTTGCTTTTCATAGGATGACTGAAAGCAGCTTTCTGCCAAGCTCTTTGTAGCAGTTACTGTTAACAAATTATGACATAGTTACATGTGTATTGGATGTGTGTGTGCACTGCATGAGGCTACACACACACACACACACAAATCTCAGGGGTTTTGCAGCCTCCAGAAGCAGAGTTACTTCCTAAATTTGCCATCTCTCGATGTGTACAGAGCAACCTGCTGCAGAAAGAACTGGCAGCATTTACAAGAACAGCTACTAATGTTTGGTGTCTGAGCAGGGTGCATTTATCCAACATCCATCTCTTCTCATAACCTGTTGGCCTAACTGGCATCATCCCTCCCAAAGCCAAGAACTAGGGAATGGATAGCCTGGGCCAGAATATATTCCTTCCAAACAGCCTGAAGAAGACTGGGAAATTATCTTCTCACTTCTAATGCTACAGAAGTAGCTGGATGACTTTGTGGAGTTCAACCAGATGCCATCACCAACCTCCCACCTCTGCTTTCTCTTGCAGTGCTGCTCATGAATTCCCCTAGAAATCTTTTGATCTAACATGGTAACACCTAAAAGAAAAACAGGGCTCACATCCATCTTCTATTTCATTCCTTGTTCTCTCATCTGCTGGATATAGGGATGGTGGCTGTGTCCCCAGCCAACACTCAATAACTGCAGCCATTGTTTTCCAAACAGCAGCACCCTCAGCCTATCTCTTCTGCTTGATTCGGTAGATGACGAAAATTTTTCAGCAGGGCAAAGACCTTCCAAGGAAGGAGTGGGCTCTTAATTATTATTGTCAGTTATCTACTGCCACTCAAACAAAAATCTGATAAAAGCCAGCAGAAAGAGTTTTGGATGCCCCATTCTGTGCTAATTCTCTACTCCTGTCTGACACTGCTTGTCCCTGTGTTAGTGATAATGTTATAAATGTGGATTAGAATGTCAAGATGTGCATTACCAATGAGAACCCACCATCAAAAAATCAAATAATTGCCTGCTTTCCTCATACAATATATTAAAATATCAGTTCACATAAATATAGATAGAAAATTTAAAAATAAAACAAATTAGAAATCCCCAAAAATGGTATTTTTTGTCCCAGTGGTTTAAGTCAATATGAGCACTCCTTTCTGGCACAAATTAATCAGACTATTACCTATTACACTAGGTAGAAATAGTCAGGTAAATATTATTTTCCCTCTGTCTCCCTTCTAATGGAAAACAGGAACTACAGATTTGAACAGAGATTCAATTTTTCAGCTTCTACTTTTAAAAAATGGAGCTTCAATTTTTGACTGCATCGTTTTTAGACTGCTTTCTCAAGCAACCCATTTAAACTGGGATGCGGTAAAATGACACTAAAAATTACCTTTAACTGAGTATGTGGCCCAACTAGAGACTTCTTTTCTGGCTTGGACTGAACAGGAACAAATTTGTGTGTGTGCTGCTGAGAAGGTTTTGGAGGTTTGTGATAGCATGTGCTCAGGTCCACAATGCCAGCTTGGCAGCTCATGCTCCAGGATTTAAGAACATGTTCCATGGGCTTCTCAAAAGCAAGAGTTAGTTTTGGTGCACATTTTCTTTGTGGTACAGACTTTCCTAGATCTTTCTTCAGTATTTTCCACTGCTTCTCTTTTAGAAATTTCTGACACAGCTCATTGTCACCTAGAAGAGAGCTAAAGTACTTGGTTGTGAAATTGCACTTCTCATGTAGCCAAAAGTTAACCATTCATTCTAAAACAGCAAGAAGGAATCAGAGTCAGTGCTGGTCAAATAGTCAAGAACCTAGTTCAGTTCTTCCTCTGTGGGCAAGGATGGTAAACTCTGGCTGACCTGTGCAAAGGAAGTTCTGCTTCAGATATCAGCCTTGGTGAATGCTATGCTTCAACAATGGTAACATCAAAAAATTGTTCCCCTCATTCCTCAAAACGTCAGTACTCACCATATTATGCCAGCTTTGCCTTCTCAGCAGCCTTAAATAAATCCATCTCCAGAAGACAAGGTTTTATCTAGACAGCCAACTCTACTAACCTTTCTGTAAATCACTTAAGTAATGGGAAAGAAAATTTTTTCTGACTAAGTTAGTAAACAATACTACTTCAACACAGTGGAAACAGCATGCTACTGGAATATACTGACAAAAATTCCCTGGAAAAATTAAGTGACAGAAACTGGAAATCTGAAAAAAGCATCCAAATTGTACTATTACCAATCTGTAATATTATTAGCACTACCTGATCCTGGATCCTATAAAACTCGGCAAATAAGCTTAACATTATCTTTTGTTACCAGACAATGCTATAGAGAGAGAGAAAAAACCCCAAACCAACAACTTTTTATTCCTCAAATATCTCAAGACACTTACCAGTGTAAAAATTTTAAACATGCCAGCTGTTGCCTCTGATTCTGGGTTTAAATGAAACATTTATCATGGACTCTTCTTTTATCATCTCACTGGTATGTCAGCAGCAAGACACTGAATAATGAACAAAGTATTCTAGGCATCTCATAACAGAGCAGGAAGCATCACTGCCTCACACCACATGGCTATGATGCCAGTCAGACTTCTCTGGAAACCTTGTTTATCTTTGTAACATTATGCCCAAAAAGTATGTTTCTCTGAGTGCAGAGGTGGCTCCAGCATCTCTTCTTTTTGGAAATTCTGGCCATTCAAAATTAAATACAATCCTGGTTTCCCTACTTGAAACCATTTTAGCTGCAGTCAAGAACCTACAGTCCATTTCAAAATAGTCATTTTATTGCTAACAAATGCTGACAACTTCAAAGAAATGGTAATTCATCAATTCCGAAACACAGATAAAAAGAGTGAATACAATGTGAAGTCTCTCTGAAATGTCTTGATAATTATCAAGAATATTCAACTTTTACTATTTGTTAGAAAATATATGAAATATCATATCTTGCAATGAAGTACTTGTGTCTTATGCTCTAAGTATTAACTATTAACTTATTTTAACTTACTCTGCATAAGAGATCAAATAAAACAGACCCTACACTGGATACACAAAGGAATGAACACCAAGTAAAAGCTTGACAAAGCCAACAGAAACCAAAACCACCACAGACTGACGTTTTACAAAGTGCTTTATTTCCCAGTTATTTCTGCAATGGCTCATAAACATTATTTTTGTTTGCAAGATCAGAATAAACATCAGTGTACGACCAAAAGTATTAGCCTGTGGTTAATCTCTGGAAGATCTTACCTTACTAACGTTAATGACGCTGGCTGACTTTATGGTACATTTTGTTAGCACCTGTCCACAGG
This sequence comes from Corvus moneduloides, assembly GCF_009650955.1. Taxonomy (NCBI): domain Eukaryota; kingdom Metazoa; phylum Chordata; class Aves; order Passeriformes; family Corvidae; genus Corvus; species Corvus moneduloides. Next base: position 12,659,132 of record NC_045482.1, on the reverse strand, counting down.
GAAACTTTTCCATTTTTGCAGTTATTAGCTAATCTCACTAGTGATCCCTCATTCTGCAAAGGAGTTCAGAAGTCTGAAATAAGAGGAGACACTTTTGTTCATGGATTAAACTAGATGAATGAAAACATTTCACTATGAAAACATCAATCTTTTTACAATTGCAACTGATGAACCCTAGGTCACAGCTCCTGAAGATGCTAAATTTGGTTCCAGTGTAGTCTGCCTTTTTTTTTTTTTTTTTTTAAAGATGTCAGATTCACTCTGCCTGATCCAAGGAAAAATCACAAGATTATGGAGTACTTCAGCACAAAAGACTTTTGGGTAGTTATGGAACACGGATAATCATGGACTTTTCCAGAGCAGCTGGTGGCTAAATGCAAAATGAGGAATTCCTTTCCTTTTTATAAAACTTCCAGAGAAAAAAGAATTGCCATATGTATTATTTCTATTATTTCTTTTCTGACATGGCCAGAGAAGTTTAATGAATAAATTATACAGCAAATAAACAGTAAGACAATAATCAACAGTGAGTGATATCATTGGAAGAAATTACTTGATGAAGTTACAATGACAGTGCAATTCTTTCTGAAGCTCATCTAATTAATTATCAAAGAAGTCCTTTTCGCCCAACTCTTCATAAACAGTTTTATGGACAACTAACAATTCACCATGTTCCTTTTTTCTCTTTATGGTGAGATGTGAAGAAAGCGGAAGAAAAAAAAAGAGATTAATTTAGCTAACGTTAGGAAGCTATCCATCAATTTTGTATTCCAAACAGAGCCCCCAGTATAAACCAGTAAGTGTGTCATGTCACCTAGTACCCTGTCTAGATGCCCTTGGTGTCCAGTGCCAGGTATTTTCCAAAGGTGGTGTAAGAACATAGATATAAAACTATGGAACTCAAGGAAGTTCCCTTCTTATTCAGGAAAATAATCTCTGAAACGCACAAGAGTATAAATCTCATTCCCAAACTCTGTGTATTTCTTTTCCCAAAGTTAACAGCACTTTCACCAAAGATGCCACTCACTGCAAACTTTGCCCCACTCTGAAGCACTGCAAGACGTAACACCAGGAAGATGCCACACCCTTAACACCTGTAAGAACAGCTTTACCAAAGTAGATGAAGTAGAATCTACTGCTACAGCACCCTTGCCTCAGAATGATTCTCCCATGCTCAAAGCTGTAAAGATATGGCTCGTATTCTTTTCCAGCTGAAATGTAATGGATTACACATGTTCCTGAGTTAATTCTCCAGCTCAGAGCTACTCTAGTGAAGAGGTGAGTAAGCTGAACTTGAAAGGCCTAACCAGAATACATCCAGAAATGCAACTCCTGATTCAGACATGGTAAACTACTTCCTACACACAGAATGAATTCTTAAAAATCAAAATTTGATCAATTTTTTGTCTTACTTAAAAAATTGAAGGCAATAGTGACTTGCAGTGATCAAACAGAAATCAGGATTTTTTACCATGACTTGCATCCAGATGTAAATTTCAGTATTTGAATCAATATGAAGAAAACTAATTTATTGCCAATTAAAACAGATTACATCACTGAGAAACAAAGGAAAATTAAAAAAACACATTCCCTTCATGTTGCCTTCTTTCCTCAGACTCAACTTCACACTTTGAACACCCAAATTCTCTGTCTCCCCTTGTCCAAGGCAGCACAGGGCAAAGTAGGGTCAGTCTGTAACAGCTTCTTCCTATCGCTCCATCACGTGTCCTCTCCACAGGCCACAGTCCTTCAGCAGAAGCCTGTTCTGGCATGGCTCCTCTTCATGGACTGCAGTTCCTTCAGGAAAATCTGCACCTGCTCTGGCATGTGATCCTCTGTGGTCTGCAGGGAAAATACCTGCTCCAGCACCTGAGGCAACTCTTCCCTCTCCTTCTTCTCTGACTTTGGTGCTCAGAGGACTGTTTCACCTTCTTCCTCACTCCTCTCTGCCATGCAGCATTTTGCCCGTTCATACAGACACCTCCACAGAGGTGCCCCCAGCATCACTGACGTGCTCAGCTGTGTCCCGTGGTGGGTCCACTGCAGAGCTGCCTGGAACCAAATGTGTCCTGCACAGGGCTACCCACACCAGGGCACCTGAACTCAATACAAAAGCACAAACTAAAACCTGGACATTAAGAACTTCCTGGGGCCATCTCCTGTGCTCTCTTTCTTGTGCCCGAAGAGTCATTTGTGGGGACACAGTGGGGCAGACCCACAGACTGATCTGCATTCACAACAATAACTTTGTACTGATAATGTGCTGGTACACAAAGTGCAAGACACTGCTCTCATCAGCACAGTTCTGCAGTTGTGCTGGCCTGTGTGGAGATGCAGGTGCAGGAGCAGAACCTGTGGCAGGTGCTTCCTCTGAGGACTTCTGGAGTGAAAGGGGCAGTGGAGCTCACCCCAGTATTTCCCACTCCTTAAGCAAAACACAATGATATCTTACAGTTCAGTCATGTAAGAAATCAAACTCCAGCACAATAAAGCAGAGAGGAAATTAAACTCCAAAACATGAGAAACTGAGGATAGAGAAGTTTTTTAAGATCAGAAATTTGTTTCTGTGCTGCTCTGGGTATGAGAAAGAAGCAACAGAAGAAAAGCAGAAAAGTAGAAAATGAGAACATGTTAAAACGATTTCCCCACTCCCAAAATGCAATAAGCATGAGTACGAGTGGTACGAGACAACAAAAAATAAGGCTAGGCCAGTGAGAGGTAATTTTATGGCTTGTATTATATACAAAGTTAGACATACACTAGCACCTAACATGAAAAACCTGCACACCCACCAAATTATTGTGAGGATATTGATTTTAAACTGGTAAAGCCCTCTTTCCACAGATTATCTGTTCTCAGTAGAAGTAAGGTCAAGAAGGTTCCCACTTCCTCCATCTCCTTCCATGTACAGAACACCTCAGATGTGATAACAGCTTTGTCAACAGCCAAAAACATGGAGTTGTCAGACCAGTTTGCATTCAGAAGATAACTAGTGCACTGAAGATAAAAGCAAACATACAAAATTACCATTCTAGCTTTTATTAGATGTGAGCTCAGAGCATAAACAATAACAAAATCAACAATTAAAAAGTAGTATATTAAAAAAACATTTACCATCTAAACTGAGCCATTTCAGCCATAAGAAATTGCAATCTTGAGCTGTAACTTTGAGAACTTTCTATCTCCTGCAAGCAGCTTTTTGCAAACTTCTCTTCCTCTTCTGCTCTCTGCTCTGGTCTCTTGACAGTTATCTGGAGTACTCTCAGAGGTAAGTGATCCTGAGAAAACAGCCAATACATAGTGAACTAAGAGCTAAAAGTGGAAGACAAGGAGGAAACACCTGCACATTTCAGAAAACTGAACAGTGTCGTGGAAGAAATAAATAATTTCCAATTCTCTCTCACATTTAATTTTAGCTTTAAGAGAAATAGCTACACAGAAAAGTTAAATTTATGTAACTTAACAGTGACCTGACAAAGCAAAACTGAATTTAGATCTAAGATAGATTTTTTAGGCCAAACTTGTGATTAATTTGCAGATGCACTATTGAACTGTAGGTTGGCAGTGGGGAGAAACAGATTTGTTTTCTTCTTGCTGCTGACCAGTGTTTGTCAAGAAACATGTTTAAGAAAACGTATTGTGTAAGGGCAGTGCTATGTAAAGAGCAAGAATGCCTACTTTTACCATGATATTCTCCAGTTGCTTACTCCTTCTACCAGCTCCTATTCCTAAATTAAGCATGCTTGAGGGTGACTGTTCTAGGTGCTTGAGGGTGACTGTTCTAGGTGCTCCCAACTCTCTATATACAGCGTCCATCAAGTTTTTATACACAGGGACTTTATCTTCCCTTAAGCTGGAAAGCAGAATTCCATGAACCATCTTTCAAGAGATTAATATGAGCAGCTTTGCATCAGGTAGAAACACAAATGCAGCTGCTCTTGCAAGCTGGAAGGTTTTTCTTCTGCTCAAGTACTGCAGAACACAGGGGCATAGCGTCAGAATTTGTCCCTAGCTCAGACAGAGCTCAGATTAAGATCAAATTCACAACAGTTTGTGAGACAATTGTTTTTGACACCACTGGTTTCACCAAACCAATGCGAATTCCATGCACAAAGAAAATTCATCGCATCTAGAACTGATGTGATACAGATGTTAATAAACAAAATATGGTTTGCAGATATTTTAACCGACATGCTGTCAAGTGACCAGGTAGATGATGCAAATGAAAGAGTGTCCTCACATGATGGGATAGGTCTTAACTATGGATTCTGGTGTTATAGGCAAGACTGATCTTGCCTTGTAAATCACTGAACACAGTGATTTACAGCACAGCTGGAAGATCATCTACAAAGGAAGAAAAGTGCCAAACCTTTCAGGCTCTGGGCATGGTGGTTTTGAGGGGTAGTTTGGAATGCTTCATGTTCTGGATAAAAAGAAAAAAAAATTGAAAAGGCTTTGGTTAATTTAGGTTATTAAATGGTTAGAAATATACAACATTAGTATGTTAAAGCTTACTCTGTAAAAAGTACATATCTGAAAGGACTCTAGATAAAAGCTCTCTACTGTTTCTTTATAAAACAAGCTTTCATTTACTTTAAGAAAATGCACACAGACAATAAAAACGATCAGGAGGTGCCACTGGCCTACAGTTTCAGTATGACATGCAAAGATGGCAAGGTATGAATTAGTATTCATTACCATTTTGGGACACACTCATAAAAACACTGAGATCTGTCCAAACACTAGGCATCTTGTCGAGCAGGTCAGAGAGAGTCAGCAATAATACTAATATTCTGGAAAGGAAGATTTACTTTTATTCTCTATTGGAAAATCCTCTTCCTCCCACCAAAGAAAGTGTATTACATAGAAGTCACGTCATCAAACTTTAATCTCCTCTGTTCCATTCCTGCAGGTCCTCTCATAAAATCTTACACACCTTCATGCTCTCCATGTCCCTTGCAGGCTTGTAGAACTTCTTGAGTGGGCAAGCAGAAAGAACAGCTATGTCAGCACACAAAGGCAATCACTGTTTCTCAAGGGTGCTTTCAGGACTAGCACAGAGAATGTTAGTCTGGCACAAGGACACTCTGCCAACACACACCTCTCTGTTTCTGGCTCTCCTGCTACCATCTGATTGCCACACTTAATTACATTTTAAATAGTATCTACAGACAGAGACTGTTCTCCAAAGTGCAGAAGAATTCCTATGATCTTTCCTGGAGCCACTGAACTGTCAACATTTGACCAAGGGATAGAGCTGAAATTTTAACATTATTTTAGTGGCAGTTTATGCTGTATTGACACTGTCCTGCTATAGAAATCCAAGTACATTAGAAAAATGTCCAAATGGCAGATCCAGTAGCACGTAAGCTTTTGCTCTCTAGTTCCTTCCTAGTGAGGACCCAGAAATCAACTCTTATGAAAGCACTATACTACAAACAGATTTTCATGATGAGCCTTATCAATCCCTATTAGAAAAATGATGAGGAAGAGTGAGAAATTTAATTTGCCTAGAACAGCATGCTCTTGTTTAAACAGGCAGAATGTCATTAACAGAAGCCAGTACATGCCAAATGACCAACTGAGCTGTGCTGCAGAGATGGTTGTAGTAAGAACATGAATTCCAATTATCCACATTAAAAGATCTGATTACATGTGCCTGAAAATAGCTGCATCATTTAACCACAGCTAAGTGTAATTAAAACTGTTTTAAAGAACTATGTGCAAACAATTATAGTCCTGTCTCCATATGATTTTGCAGTACATATATATATATGGATATGTATTTTAAAACTATTAAGTATCCAAAGGTAACTTGCATAAAGAGGCTATCATATACGTGCTTGTTGCAAGGTTTCTTCTATCTAGCAGAGGCTAACCGACTACTGATGAGAATTGCTCCCACAGCTCCTATTGTCCAGGGAAGAGTCCTTAGGACAAGGACACTCAGTACTTGTCCTCATAAAGCTTTCCATGCTTCTAAAACCCCTTCTGTACAAGAACAGGAGGGGTCCTAGATGACAAACATGCACTATTACTTTGTATGATACAGCAGTACTATTTCTGCCCACTCCTTTGAAGACTGTCCAGAAAACACATCATTCAGAAAATAAACATGTCATTTGTCACGTGCATCAGAAATGGAATGGCATACTAAGATGTAAGAGCTTATATTGGGAAAAAAAAAAAAAAAGGCATGCACATACACTCTTGTTATTTGCTGCCCCCTCCTTCTCCCCACAATTCATACCTCAGTTGCTGTTGTTGGATAGACCAGCTGGATAGCTTCTGACCTAAAAA